>NC_092715.1:196274391-197520372 GCF_047496885.1 Scyliorhinus torazame
CGGCAGACCCCCAAACACCGGCCTGTAAGTGGAGTAAGGAGAAGGAAGCCCCTACAGCTCTGCCATCATTTCACGCACTCCTTGTCAAGACACTGAACTGCTCTGAAGTAAATCGAGCCAGTTGTTCTTTGAGCTTGTCTGAGCAGCTAAGGTTGTTTCAGCTCGGAATCTACCTTGCAATTCTCCTCTGTTTTACTTTCTGTCACAATACAAGGCTTTAGTTTTTAATAAATTATTTTTAGCACAGGGCTAAATCGCTGGCTTTTAAAGCAGACCAAGGCAGGCCAGCAGCCGGTTCAATCCCCGTACCAGCCTCCCCGAACAGGCGCCGGAATGTGGCGTCTAGGGGCTTTTCACAGTAACTTCATTTGAAGTCTACTTGTGACAATAAGCGATTTTCATTTCATTAAAGAAGTGTATTTAATTTTTTTTTTAACTGCGTACCTTTATCAACAAATGTTTTGCGACAGGGGGTTGCTTGCAAAGATCACCCATCTTCCCACTGGATTGGATGAATTGCGAGGGTTTTTTTTTGTTGCTCTCCCGTCATTTCCTGAGAGCGTGTGTGTTTTTAAATAAATCAGCCGCGTCTCATGAAATCGCTGCAAGCTGGCTGCTCAACTCTTGTCCCAGAAACAAGACACTTTCCATACATGGGAGCCCCTGACGTCAGGCTTCCTGAGCAGTGAGAGCGGCTCTAACTTCCTCAGCAGCCTGAGTGAAGAGCTCAGCCATGGAACCCGAGCTCAGGGCAGAAGAAGTGCCCGGGGACCACCCGCCGGCCAAGGAAGCAGCACCCCGGGCCAGGTAAATGAGCAACGTCCTTCTGACCCCTTCCCCTCCGAGGCTCGGAATCCCACCTCATCGACTTTTGCTGTTATATCTTGGCAGAGGAACCCTGACGGGACGGGGAGTGGGGTGGGGAAACGCTCTTGAAAATGTCAGTAACACGTTTCCTGCGACTGCCCAGATCAGGAAAAGGGAGAGGAGCAGAGATGCAGGGGAACGAGGAGGCGGCAGGGCAGCCAGCACTCAAGAGCTCCCCAGCAAGCAAGCTCATCATTTTGCAGAAAGTCATGTGAAAACCAAACACACACTACAAGTCATGCTGGCAATCTGAAACTTTAAAAAAACACACACACAGAAAATGTTGGCAGCTGTCAGCAGGTTAGGCAACATCTGTGAAGAGAGCAACGGTTTAAGTCCCATAATCAGATCAGATGAGCTGACGAAAGATCCCTACTCAGGCTTACATTTTTAAAAAATGCTAATTTCACAGGAATGGGGATAAAATAATAATCTTTATTAGTGTCACAAGTTCGCTTACATTAACACTGCAGCAAAGTTATTGTGAAAATCCCCGAGTTGCCACATTCGGGTACACGGAAGGAGAATTCAGAATGTCCAATTCACCTAACAAGCACGTCTTTCGGGACTTGTGGGGTAAACTGGAGCACCCGGAGGAAACCCACGCAGACACGGGGAGAGCGCGCAGACTCCGCACAGACAGTGACCCAGGCCGGGTATCGAACCCGGGACCCTGAAGCTGTGAAGCAACAGTGCTAACCGCTGTGCTGCCCAAAGACCATAGAAACCTGGAAGAGAGAAATATTTGGATCCGTCCAGCACTTAATCAGATGCCTCATTCACTTGTGAAATCTTTTTAAATATGTAAGGAATTTTGTGAGATACCTCAAACAGCAATGAGATGATTCAGGTGATGCTGCTTTGGGGGAAGAATGTTGGTCATTGGGACAAATCGCTGATCTGCTTCAAATATTGTCACAGGAGATTTAGTTTCCATCTAAAGTACGGGTAGATGGTGACCATGGCGACTGGCCAGGCGTTCCAGCTGGGACAGGCCTGGTTCTTCATGAAACATCCTGGTGTCACAATCATTGCAGCTTTTCCCTCTTTACACGAACTTTATGAGAGATTCCCCATCAGCATTTCTGAGAAGAGTCGGAGGTCAGTGTGGGGAGAGTCTGAGACCAGTGAGGGAGAGTCTTGAGACCAGTGAGGGAGAGTCTTGAGACCAGTGAGGGAGAGTCTTGAGACCAGTGAGGGAGAGTCTTGAGACCAGTGAGGGAGAGTCTTGAGACCAGTGAGGGAGAGTCGTGAGACCAGTGAGGGAGAGTCTTGAGACCAGTGAGGGAGAGTCTTGAGACCAGTGAGGGAGAGTCTTGAGACCAGTGAGGGAGAGTCTTGAGACCAGTGAGGGAGAGTCTTGAGACCAGTGAGGGAGAGTCTTGAGACCAGTGAGGGAGAGTCTTGAGACCAGTGTGGGGAGAGTCGGAGGCCAGTGTGGGGAGAGTCGGAGGCCAGTGTGGGGAGAGTCGGAGGCCAGTGTGGGGAGAGTCGGAGGCCAGTGTGGGGAGGGTCGGAGGCCAGTGTGGGGAGGGTCGGAGGCCAGTGTGGGGAGAGTCGGAGGCCAGTGTGGGGAGAGTCGGAGGCCAGTGTGGGGAGAGTCGGAGGCCAGTGTGGGGAGAGTCGGAGGCCAGTGTGGGGTGAGTCGGAGGCCAGTGTGGGGAGAGTCGGCGGCCAGTGTGGGGAGAGTCGGCGGCCAGTGTGGGGAGAGTCGGAGGCCAGTGTGGGGAGAGTCGGCGGCCAGTGTGGGGAGAGTCGGCGGCCAGTGTGGGGAGAGTCGGCGGCCAGTGTGGGGAGAGTCGGCGGCCAGTGTGGGGAGAGTCGGCGGCCAGTGTGGGGAGAGTCGGCGGCCAGTGTGGGGAGAGTCGGCGGCCAGTGTGGGGAGAGTCGGCGGCCAGTGTGGGGAGAGTCGGCGGCCAGTGTGGGGAGAGTCGGCGGCCAGTGTGGGGAGAGTCGGCGGCCAGTGTGGGGAGAGTCGGCGGCCAGTGTGGGGAGAGTCGGAGGCCAGTGTGGGGAGAGTCGGAGGCCAGTGTGGGGAGAGTCGGAGGCCAGTGTGGGGAGAGTCGGAGGCCAGTGTGGGGAGAGTCGGAGGCCAGTGTGGGGAGAGTCAGCGACAAGGAAATAGCTGAGGAACTAAATACGTACTTTGCGTCAGTCTTCACAGTAGAAGACATGAGTAATATCCCAACAATTCCAGAGAGTCAGGGGGCAGAGTTGAATATGGTAGCCATCACAAAATTGATAAATCTCCGGGCTCTGATGGGCTACATCCTAGAGTTCTAAAGGAGATAGCTGAAGAAATAGTGGAGGCGTTAGTTATGATCTTTCAAAAGTCACTGGAGTCCGGGAAAGTCCCAGAGGATTGGAAAATCGCTGTTGTAACCCCCCTGTTCAAGAAGGAAACAAGAAAAAAGATGGCAAATTATAGGCCAATTAGCCTAACCTCGGTTGTTGGCAAGATTCTAGAATCCATTGTTAAGGATGAGATTTCTAAATTCCTGGAAGTGCAGGGTCAGATTAGGACAAGTCAGCATGGATTTAGTAAGGGGAGGTCGTGCCTGACAAACCTGTTTCAGTGTTGGGGCCACAGCTGTTCTCTTTATATATTAACAATCTCGATGACGGGACTGGGGGCATTCAGTTCGGGGGCCATGGGTGGGGATCCAGCGGATGCCAGATCCCGGAGGGAGACTGTGTCCTGGCGCCCGTCGGGGTGTGCCACGTAGGTGTACTGCGGGTTCGCATGTAGGAGGTGGACCCTTTCGACCAAAGGATCCGACTTATGGGTCCACACATGCTTGCGAAGGAGGATGGGTCCAGGAACTGTCAGCCATGTGGGGAGCGAGACCCCTGGGGAAGGCAAAGAGATGTTCATGAGGGGTCTCGTTAGCCGCGGTGCAGAGGAGCGATCGGATGGAGTTTAGCACATTGGGGAGGACCTCCATCCAGCGGGAGACCGGGAGATTTTTAGACCGCAGGGCCAGCAGGATGGCCTTCCAGACCGTCCCGTTCTCCCTCTCTACCTGTCCGTTTCCCCGTTGTAGCTGGTCGTCCTGCTCGAGGCGATGCCCTTGCTGAGCAGGAACTGACGCACCTCATCACTCATAAAAGAGGATCCCCGATCGCTATGGACGTAGGTGGGGAAACCGAACAGCGTGAAGATGCTGTGGAGGGCTTTAATGACCGTGGCAGACGTTATATCGGAGCATGGGATGGTGAAAGGGAACTGGGCGTACTCATCGACCATGTTCAGAAAGTACGTGTTGCGGTCGGTGGAGGGGAGGGGCCCTTTGAAGTCCATGCTGAGCCGCTCAAAGGGGCCGGAGGCCTTCACCAGGTGCACTCGATCTAGCCGGTAGAAGTGCAGCTTGCACTCCGCCCAGACCTGGGAGTCTCTGGTGACAGTCCTGACCTCCTCAATGGAGTAGGGCAGGTTGCGGGCCTTGATGAAATGGAAGAACCGGGTGACCCCCGGGTTGCAGAGGTCATAGTGAAGAGCCCGGGGTCGGTCCACTTGTGCGCTGGCACAAGTACCTCGGGATAGGGTGTCAGGGGGCTCGTTGAGCTTGCCCGGGGGATACAAAATCTCGTAATTATAGGTGGGGAGCTCGATCCTCCACCTCAAGATCTTGTTGTTTTTGATCTTGCCCCGCTGTGTGTTATTGAACATGAAGGCAACCGACTGTTGGTCAGTGAGGAGAGTGAATCTCCTGCCGGCCAGGTAATGCCTCCAATGTCGCACAGCTTCCACAATGGCTTGGGCCTCCTTTTCGACAGAGGAGTGTCGAATTTCAGAGGCATGGAGGGTACGGGAGAAGAAGGCCACGGGCCTGCCCGCCTGGTTGTGGGTGGCGGCCAGAGCTACGTTCGACCTGAAAGGGGAGGGATTCATCGACCGCGTGCATCGTGGCCTTGGCGGTGTCTGTCCTGCTGCGGTTGAAGGGGGAGGTTGACCGGTGGGAGGGGGTACGCGTCGAGCTGCATGTACCGATTGATGATCTGACTGCAGTCAATGACCATCCTGTGCTTCTCCCCAGTCTTTACTACTATCACTTGAGCTCTCCAGGGGCTATTGCTGGCCTCAAGGACCCCTTCCCACAGAAGCCGTTGGACCTCCGACCTGATGAAGGTCCTGTCCTGGGCACTGTACCGTCTGCTCCTGGTGGCAATGGGTTTGCAATCCGGGGTGAGGTTCGCAAACAAGGAAGGTGGATCGACCTTAAGGGTCGTGAGGCCGCATACGATGAGGGGGTTAGGGATCCGCCAAATTTTAAGGTTAAGCTTTGGAGGTGGCACTGGAAGTCCAGGCCGAGTAACAGGGCAGCGCAGAGGTGGGGGAGGACGTAGAGCCGGATGTTGCTAATATCTACGCCTTGGACGGTGAGGGTCGCGGTGCAGTACCCCCGGATTTCCACGGAATGGGATCCGGAGGCCAGGGAGATTTTCTGAGTAACGGGGTGTACCGCGAGGGAGCAGCGCCTTACCGTTGTGCGGTGGATGAAACTCTCTGTGCTCCCGGAGTCAAAAAGGCAGGTCGTCTCGTGCCCATCGATTTTCTCCGTCGCTGTTGCAGTCGCGAGGTTGCGGGGCTGGGACTGATCCAAGGCGAGCTGCGGCAGATGCTGGGAGGTCCCAGGCTGGTCAGCGGTGGTGGAGGTAGCGGCAGGCAATGAACGGCCAGACGAGCAGGGGTCCTGAGGCGCCGTCCAAAATGGCGGCGGAGATGGCAGCACCCATGGGGCGCACATGGCAGGCGGCATCAAAGATGGCGCCGCCCACGGGCCGCATGTGGCCTGCGGAGAAGAAGCTGGCGACGCCCACGGGCCGCACGTGGCTTGCGAGGAGGAAAATGGCGGCGCCCCTGGGTCGTACGTGTGGGGTGCAAGAACGCCGGGCCTGGAAACAGCGGCGACCGACCGGGCCTGGCAAACAGAAACAAAGTGTCCCTTCTTTCCACATCCGTTGCAGGTCACGCTTTGCGCCGGGCAGCGCTGCCGGGGGTGTTTGTTCTGCCCCCAAAAGTAGCACTTGGGGCCCCCCAGGGTTGGCTGGCTGCCGGGGGGGGGGGGCCCCAGGGTTGGCCGGCTGCCAGGGGGGGGCCCCCAGGGTTGGCTGGCTGCCGTGTGGCGCAGGCTTGCGGTGAGCTGGAGTCAGCAGCTGGTGGGGCACACAATGCCCACGAGGGTGCTGCGCGATCGGGGGTGTACAACTGGACGTTACGGGATGCCACTTCTAACGAGTTCGCGAGCTGCCTAGTTCCTGCAAGATCAAGCGTACCCCCTTCCAGTAGGCGCTGGTGGACGTACGCAGACCTCATGCCCATAACTAAGGCATCTTGAATTAAAAGTTCTGTGTGCTGGACTGCCGAAACTGCCTGGCAGTCACAGTTCCTCCCCAGGATGTGCAGGGCATGCCAGAAATCGTCCAGAGACTCACCAGGGAGATGCTGTCTCATGGACAGGAGGTGCCTGGCCTATAGTTGGTTGACTGGCCGAACGTAATGTCCTTTTCAGGAGTTCCGTCGCTTCGGAGTAAGTGGGCGCATCCCGGATGAGAGGAAAAATGTCAGGGCTCACCCGTGAATAAAGGACTTGGAGCTTCTGCGCCTCCGAGGGTTCCTCAGCGGATGTCGGAGGTAGCTTTCGAAGCAGGCTAGCCAGTGGTCAAAAGCGAACGTAGCATTGGCTGCTTGAGGGCTCAGCTGCAGGCGATCAGGCTTGATGTGAAGATCCATTGTTTAAAACATCTTTGCTCAATAAATTGATGCACTATCAATTACCACAAAGACGAGAGTAGTGGAATAATCGAGGCTTTATTGAGCAAAGATGTTGTGCCTCCTGTAGCTGCCACCAGAATGGCTGCAGCACCGGTGAGCACACACATTTATACGCCACCTAGTGGGCGGAGCCAGCAGGCAGGGATTTACCCGTGTACCTCTATTATACGTGTCTTACCGTAATACATATAATACTGCTAGTGGAGACTACCACAGAGGTTAGTGTGGGAGAGTTGGAGGTTAGTGGGGGAGAGTGTGTGAAAGTGGGGGAAAGCTGGAGGCCAAGGTGGAGGCACTGATTTATAGGAGGGACTGGGATTAATTTATAGAAGTTACTGCTGGTGATTTATAGGAGGTCATGGGAGTAATATACCAACATGGATTCCTATAAATTAGTTCCACGAGCTGGGAAGGAATCAGCCTCTGGGTGAAAAAGGAAGATTGACAGGGGTATCCACCAGTTAACCTGACTTTGGTCATTGGTAAGATTTTAGAGTCCATTATTAACAACGATTTATGACTCCCGATGGTGGCCATGAAGTGAGGGGTCACATAGGGCAGCTCTGACTCCAAGGCGTGGATTTGAGCTCTTTTTATCCCAAAACATGAGAATTTTGACGGGTAGGTATAGTTGAAGGTGTGGAGAATTTCCCCCTGGGAGTAGCATGTCTACTGGTTATCAAACCTGGCAGAGGAAGGTTAAAGACCTGGCCAAGGAATTGGAAGAGACCTGTGGCGCCGCAATAATTGGAAAGGTGGCGGAGGGGGGAGCCCCATCGCATGTTGGAAAACCCCAGATGGAGCAGCTGATGGCATTTATCCAAGGAGTTCCGTTAATAAAGAAAGGAGATCCAGGAAGACTGATTGAAGGCCACTGAAGTCGAGAGTCGTGAAGTGCTTGGAGGCACAGGGGTCGCAGATATGGGAGATGGAGATGTCTGACCAGGGGAGCCGCCGCAGGTGGTGATTGTAAGGCTTCACAAGTTTGTGGAGAAGCAAAAGACCCTACGGTGGGCCAGGGAGATACGGAACTGCAGATGGGAGGGGAACAACGTCCAAATATACCAGGATATTGGAGCGGAGCTGGCGAAAAGGCGGCTGGGTTTAACAGGGCCAAGGCGGCTCTCTATCGATGGCAGATCAGGTTTGGGGTGCTGTACCCAATGAATCTGTGGGTGACTTTTGAAGGCTGGGAGTACTATTTTGAAACCCCATAGGAGTACTATTTTGAAACCCCATAGGAGGCCAATGACTTTATTAAAGAGCATAAACTGAGAGAGAACTGAACTTTGATGGGAGACAGACGAGTTGGCACAACGAAGTTCATAGGATGCAGGTAGTGTGGGGATCGGAGGGTGGGGGGGACTTTTCTTTCTCCTCGGATGGGGGGGATTTTATTGTGATGACAATTTGTTGAGGGGTAATCAGTTTCTAAGGGGGCAAACCCCCCTCCCCCCTGCCGCCTTTGGTGGTGTTTATTCTTTGGAGGAGGTGACCTGTGGTTTTGGATGTGTCTTTATTTCAGTGGGAGAGGGGGAGGTCCACAGGGAGCCATTTACACAGATCAAAGAGGAAAGGGTAGGGGGAGGGGTAGATAGGTTGATCAGGTAAGAGCTGCCACGCTGGCAGGTAATTCTGGTAAATGGAAGTGAGGTGGGAGAGATGGTCATGAGGGTTGGCTGAGAGAGGGTGGGGATAGGGGAGGGGGACTGGGGAGGGATGTGGGAGGGGGAGGGAGATGCGACATGGCAGGGTTGGAGAAGAAGCGTGGTCATGGGCAGAGAAGGGGGCCATTTGGATGGACACGGTTTAGGGGGAAATTATAGGGGACAGAATCTGTAGGGGAGGATGGCGGACAATTGAGTGGGGGCTGAGCGGGCCGGTGAAGAGATCTCTGGCCTTTGCGCACCTGAGAAGTAAGGCCGGGGTGGTCTTTCTGTAGGGTACGCACCTCCGGGTGAGGGATCAGGTTAGGTTGAGGAAGGGATGGGTGCATCAATTATTTCACTCGGTTTGATTCCAAGTCGGGGGGGGTGGCCATTCTGTTGAGTAAAAGGACGGAGTTTGTAAGTGCCAAGGAAGTGCAGGACCTGGGAGGGCGAGGGGACGCCGGTGGTGCTGGTGAACGTATATGCACCGCATTGGGGCAATGTAGGGTTTGTGAGGGGGTTGCTGGGAGCGATTCTGGCCTTGGCCACACATCAGTTGATTATGGGAGGGGCTTTAATTGTGTGCTGGAGCTAAGGTTCGAGCCCCGGGTCACTGGATGGCTGCGGGTGGCGAAGGAGCTTGGAGCGTTTATGGAAAGGATGGGTATGGTGGACTGAACCCGGAGGAGAGGGAGTACTCCTTCTTCTCGCACGTGCAAAGTATACTCCAGAGTCAATTTTTTTGTGGATATCCGTGAGGTGTTGGTGGGGGTGGTGGGAGCAGGATACGCGGGAATTGTAATCTCTGACCACGCGCCACACTGGCAGCAGGTTCGACTTAGCTCGAGGCAGGAACATAGGCCGAGATGGAGACTACACTCAAGGCTTTTAGCAGACGGGGTGTTCTGCGATAAGGTGTGGTTGGTGATTAAGGATTACGTGGAGTTGAACCAAAGTGGGGAGGTATCGGCAGTCATATTCTGGGTGGCATTGAAGGAGGTGGTTCGGGGGGAGATTTTCTTGTTCAAGGCCCATGGAGCTAGGAAGAGGAGAGAGGAGTATGAACGATTATTGGGCGAGAGAGTCGAGGTGGACAGGGATTTTCGAAAGCCCCCACTATGGAGGGATTGGCGAAGAGAAAGAAGGTACAGGGGCAGTTTGATAGGCTGATGACGGGAAGGGTTGTTGGGCAGCTATGGAGGGCGAGGGGGGTACAGTATGAATATGGAGAGAAGGCGAGTCACATGCTAGCCCATCAGCTACGGAGGCAGGCCGTGTCCAGAGAAATCCTGAGGGTACGGACTGGGAAGGGGCAGGCAGTGTCGGAGCCGGTGAGGATAAATGAGGTGTTTAGGGAGTATTATGAGGAAATGTACAGGGCCGATCCGGGGGGTGAGAAAGGGGATATGGGGCGGTTTTTGGACGGGCTAGAATTCCCAGGACTGGATGAGGAGAGGAGGCAGGTGCTAGAGGAGCCTTTAGGGTTGAGAGAAATGATGTAAAGTATAAAAGGGATGAAGTCTGGGAAGGCCCCGGGGCCGGCTTTATTACTCAGCGGAGTTTTATCAGAAGTTTGCGGCACATCTACTGGGGGCATTTAGCGAGGCGCTGGAGAAGGGGAATCTGCCGGAGACAATGACACAGGTGACGATTACACTAATGCCAAAGAAAAGGAAGGACCCGCTAGAGTGTAGATCATACAGGCCCAGATCACTGTTGAATACAGAAGTGAAGTGTTGGCTAAGTTAGTGGTGGGGAGAATGGCGGGTTCAAGTGGTGAAAATGAATGTTTTGCCAAGGTTCCTATTCGAATTTCAGACACTCCCCATTTTATCTCTGAAGGCCTTTTTCCAGAAGCTGGATGCAGTCATTTCGGAGTTTATATGGGCGGGGAAAGGTGCCAAGGGTAAAGAGGGCCCTGCTACAGAGGCAGAGGCAAAAGGGGGGATGGCGTTAGAACATGTTGCATTATTATTGGGCAGCGAATGTGGAGAAAGTGAGGCAGTGGAGGGAAGGAGAGGGGTTAGAATGGGTTAGGATGGAGGAAGAGTCTTGTAGGGGCTCCAGCCTGAGGGCCATGGTGGCGGCACCGCTACTGCTGGCACCGAGGAGATACATGGACAGCCCGGTTGTACAGCCCACAATAAAAGTCTGGAACCCGCTGAGGAGACTCTTTAGATGGAGAGGAAGTCGGTGTTAACACTGTTGTGCGAGAACCAGGGCTTCAAACCGGGGGAGACGGATGGTATGTACAGGAGGTGGGGTTGGTGAGGGCGAGGGATTTATATTTGGAGGAGAGGTTTGCAAGTCTGAAAGAGCTGCGGGAGAGGGTAGAGCTCCCGAAGGGAAGTGAACTTAGGTATTTACAAGTGAGGGACTTCGCACGGAAGGTGTGGAAAGGGTTTCCCAGGCTGCTGAAGTATACTCTATTGGAAAGGTTGCAGCTTCCAGATGTGGAAGGGAGAACCCAAAATTTGAATAGAGAATCCAATTGGGAACAGAAAAACCACAAGTGTTCAAGCAGTTCTGATCAATCCTTATAATTCGGGAGCGTGTTGATGCATGCATAACTAACAGGGCTATAAGGTAAAACTGATAGATGTGTGTTGCGAAAAACTGTCGGGAGTTTGTATTCCGGAAATTAGCGAACGCCGTATCCATGTTTACAGCACCGCCTTAGTACACCTCGTTCCAAATTTTAAAAGAGAGCACTCCGATAGGAAAAATGGCAATGAAGGCAATGGAACACCTTCTGAACCCCCAGGAATTCGAGGTCGCAGCGACCAGCAGCAGAGCAGGACAGTGTCCCGTTTGGGAAGAAGAGATCAGAAAATATCTCAAAGGGAAAGGATGGCCCCTTTGGAGTGAATTCGGTGATAATGAGGAAACAGGACCCGGGAATATAGGACATACTTGGTGGGAGAACCTGTCAGAGATCCATAAGAAAAGCTTAGGGAAAGCTCGCAAGCCGATGGCAATCGTGTCCTGTCTGGCACAATTGCGAGGCACAGACGAGGTCGTTTGGACGCTCCGCAAAGAGATAGAAGAGAGACATCGAATGAGCAAGGTCGAAGTTAGCGAGATCGAGAGAGAGAATATAGAATTAAGAACGAAGTTGGCAGCAAAGGACGGAGAGGTGGATGATGCCAATGCGGCACACCAGACTTGTCTAGCGCATCTGAGCAGCTTCCAAACCCAATATGAGAAGGCCTATCAGGACACGCAACGTGCAGTCCTGGTAAGAGAAGAGACAGAGAAACAGGTCGAGGCATTGCGAAGGCAGTGCAGCGATTTAAAAGCAGCGTTAAGACACTCCATGCTGCTACCACGGAGCTCAGACAAAGCTCATTAGATCAAGCGAAATGCAGGAAGCAGATTGCAGATTGGCAGGAGTTTCTGGAAGTAATTGAGGACACAGTACAGAGGTTCATCCCAAAGAAAAGATAAGGTTATCAGAGGGGGGATTAGGTAGCCATGGCTGACAAAGGAAGTTAGGGAATGCATCAAAGCAAAAGAGAAAGCCTATAATGTGGTAAAGAGTAGTGGGAAGTCAGAAGATTGGGAAGGCTACAAAAACAAACAGAGGATAACAAAGAGAGAAATAAGGAAAGAGAGGATCAATTATGAAAGTAGGCTAGACATTAACATTAGGAATGATAGTAAAAGTTTCTTTAAATACATTAAAAACAAACGGGAGGCAAAAGTAGACATTGGGCCGCTCCAAAATGACGCTGGTAATCTAGTGATGGGAGACAAGGAAATAGCTGAGGAACTAAATAAGTACTTCGCGTCAGTCTTCACAGTAGAAGACATGAGTAATATCCCAACAATTCAGGAGAGTCAGGGGGCAGAGTTGAATATGGTAGCCATCACAAAGGAGAAAGTGTTAGAGAAACTAAGAGGTCTAAAAATTGATAAATCTCCGGTCCCAGATGGGCTACATCCTTGGGTTCTAAAGGAGATAGCTGAAGAAATAGTGGAGGCATTAGTTATGATCTTTCAAAAGTCACTGGAGTCAGGGAAAGTCCCAGAGGATTGGAAAATCGCTGTTGTAACCCCCCTGTTCAAGAAGGGAACAAGGAAAAAGATGGAAAATTATAGGCCAATTAGCCTAACCTCGGTTGTTGGCAAGATTCTAGAATCCATTGTTAAGGATGAGATTTCTAAATTCTTGGAAGTGCAGGGTCAGATTAGGACAAGTCAGCATGGATTTAGTAAGGGGAGGTTGTGCCTGACAAACCTGTTAGAGTTCTTTGAAGAGATAATAGGTTAGACCAAGTAGAGCCAATGGATGTTATCTATCTTGACTTCCAAAAGGCCTTTGATAAGGTGCCTCACGGGAGACTGCTGAGTAAAATAAGGGCCCTTGGTATTCGAGGCAAGGTACTAACATGGATTGACGATTGGCTGTCAGGCAGAAGGCAGAGAGTTGGGATAAAAGGTTCTTTTTCGGAATGGCAACCGGTGACGAGTGGTGTCCCGCAGGGTTCAGTGTTGGGGCCACAGCTGTTCTCTTTATATATTAACGATCTAGATGACGGGACTGGGGGCATTCTGGCTAAGTTTGCCGATGATACGAAGATAGGTGGAGGGGCAGGTAGTACGGAGGAGGTGGGGAGGCTGCAGAAAGATTTAGACAGTTTAGGAGAGTGGTCCAAGAAATGGCTGATGAAATTCAACGTGGGCAAGTGCGAGGTCTTGCACTTTGGAAAAAAGAATAGAGGCATGGACTATTTTCTAAACGGTGACAAAATTCATAATGCTGAAGTGCAAAGGGACTTGGGAGTCCTAGTCCAGGATTCTCTAAAGGTAAACTTGCAGTTTGAGTCCGTAATTAAGAAAGCAAATGCAATGTTGTCATTCATCTCAAGAGGCTTGGAATATAAAAGCAGGGATGTACTTCTGAAGCTTTATAAAGCATTGGTTAGGCCCCATTTAGAATACTGTGAGCAATTTTGGGCCCCACACCTCAGGAAGGACATACTGGCACTGGAGCGGGTCCAGCGGAGATTCACACGGATGATCCCAGGAATGGTAGGCCTAACATACAATGAACGTCTGAGGATCCTGGGATTATATTCATTGGAGTTTAGGAGGTTGAGGGGAGACCTAATAGAAACTTACAAGATAATGAATGGCTTAGATAGGGTGGATGTAGGGAAGTTGTTTCCATTAGCAGGGGAGACTAGGACCCGGGGGCACAGCCTTAGAATAAAAGGGAGTCACTTTAGAACAGAGATGAGGAGAAATTTCTTCAGCCAGAGAGTGGTGGGTCTGTGGAATTCATTGCCACAGAGGGCGGTGGAGGCCGGGACGTTGAGTGTCTTTAAGACAGAAGTTGATAAATTCTTGATTTCTCAAGGAATTAAGGGCTATGGAGAGAGAGCGGGTAAATGGAGTTGAAATCAGCCATGATTGAATGGTGGAGTGGACTCGATGGGCCAAATGGCCTTACTTCCACTCCTATGTCTTATGGTAAATGTGGCAAACTTCGGGGTACCAGAGCAGTCAGGGCTACACATGGAGAAGAGGGCGCACCCTGGACAATCCTGCTCGGCTGGCGATCAGCAGCGCCACCCACAGTTGCAGACTGGCTAGCTGACCTTTCGGAATTTCTCCATCTGGAGAAGATAAAATACGCCATCCGAGCGTCGGAGGAAGGCTTCCTTGCTGCTTGGGGGCAATTTGTCGGTCTGTTCCAAAGCCTGTTTGAGGCTGATAACAGCCAGTAGAGGGGGAACTGGAAGGATTAGAGAGGGGAAAAAAAATCAAAAGACAAGGAGGAACGCCAGGGACGCACAACCCAGGGGGGAAGGGGTGTGTGTGGAAAAGGGGGCAGAGAGTCTGAGGTTGGCCAAAAAGGGACAACACGGGGGGGGGGGGGGGGAGTCCGACGACACCCATTAGTAAACCACGAATCAGCGTTGAGGAAGGTGACAGGCAGTTTTGTGGCACCCTCAACCAAGCTTCTCATTGAAAGATTGCGTGCTTTCCTGCGTGCTGCTCTGGAAGAAAAATCTCTCCGGCGTGAGGCACATTTACAAATTTAAAATCCACCTTCTAGCTGAAAATGTCCATTGTTAGAATCCAGTGAGGAAATGAAATTAAACAAATCAAATGAAGATTGGCCTTCCCGTTATGCATTTGCGCAGTAAATGTAAAGCAGATGAGAGGATTCTGGCAGGCATCTTGTGATAAACAAAGCCTTGGTTTAGGTTTTCTGAGAAAATGAGGCAGGAATGTTACTGAAACTGAAACCTGCCTTCCATAATTGGATATAGGGTTGCCAACTCTGTTCAGAAATCTTCTGGCAGATTTCATCAAATGTCCCTCCCCCAGACTCCTCCCAACATGTCAATTATCACAGAACCCTGCCTTCCCAAGACTTTTCATTGTTTCCCTGTTTTGCCTTTTGAAAATCTGCTCACCCTAATGGAGACTCAATTTTGCTCAAAGGACAATAATGTAGCACTAAAAGATCACCTGATTATATATCCTGCAACAAATGTTGTACTCCTAGTCTGATCGTGTTTGTCATGCAAATTAATTCTACTTTCTCATTCTGTTCACATTCACATTACTCACATTGTCCTGCTTTATTCTGCTGCAAATCCACTGTGTGGCTGGCTGCGAGGGCCAATCCTCAAACATTTCGGGGTCAGCATTTGTCTGCTCACCTTGCCCCAATACACATTTAAGCCTTCATATTTAGGACTGGATAAGAAAGAAAACAGAGGCTTTTGGCAGAGGGAACAAATCAGCAGTGGCCTTAGTGGAGTATGGAATGTGCAGGAGGGAACTTAAGAAAGCCATGAGGAAAGCAAAGAGGTGGCATGAAAAAGCACTGGCGGGTAGGATTAAGGAGAATCCCAAGATATTCTGTAAGTATATTAAGGGGAAGGGGATAACCAGGGAAAGCATAGTACCCATGAGGGGCCACGGGGGCAATCTGGGTGTGGAGTCGGAGGACATTGATAGGGGGTTAAACAAGTACTTCACATCTGTCTTTACTCAGGGAAAAGGAGGATGTTGGTACAGAATTCAAGGAGAGTGACTGTGAGGTTCTTGAACAGTTTGACACAGGGATTGAGGCTGTATTAGGGGCTTTGGCATGCTTAAAAGTGGACAAATCCCCAGGTCTGGATGAGTTATATTCCAGGCTGCTGTAAGAGGCAAGGGAGGAAATTTCAGAGACTCTGACCCAAATTTTCCTCTCTGGCCACAGGGGAGGTACACAGTAAGAAGTCTTACAACACCAGGTTAAAGACCAACAGGTTTGTTTCGATATCACTAGCTTTCGGAGCGCTGCTCCTTCCTCAGGTGAGTGAAGAGGTATGTTCCAGAAACATATATATAAACAGATTCAAAGATGCCAGACAATGCTTGGAATGTGAGCATTAGCAGGCGATTAACTCTTTACAGGGGAGGTGCCAGAGGACTGGAGGACAGCAAAAGTGATTACACTTTTCAAGATGAATGGTAGAGATAAACAAAGAAATTACAGACCAGTGAGTCTCACCTCAGTACTAGGGAAACTATTGGAGAAAATTCTGAAGGCGAAAATTAATCTCGACTTGGAGAGGCAAGGTTTGATCAAAGATAGTCAGCATGGCTTTGACGAAGGGAGGTCATCCTTAACGAATTTGATTGAGGAGGTGATCAGGTGTGTAGATCAGGGTAGTGCAGTTGATGTGGTTTATATGGATTTCAGCAAAGTCTTTGACAAGGTCACATGGGAGACTGATGAAGAAGGTAAAGGCACATGGGATCCAGGATAACTTGGCAAATTAGATCCGAAACTGGTTTAGTGGTAGGAGACAGAGGGTGGTGGTAGAAGGCTGTTTGTGTGACTAGAAGCACATGTCCAGTGACGTACCATAGGGACCAGTGTTAGGTCCATTATTGTTTGTGATGTATATAAACAATATAGATGAGAATGTGGGGGGATGATAAGTTAGTTTGCGGATGATGCGAAGATTGGCAGGGTGGTAAATAGTGAAGAAGACGTCCTTGGGTTATAGAAAAATGTGGACGGTCGGTCAGATGGGCAGATCTGTGGCAGGGGGAATTTAACCTTGATAGGTTTCATAGAATTTACAGTGCAGAAGGAGGCCATTCGGCCCATCGAGTCTGCATCGGCTCTTGGAAAGGGCACCCTACCCAAGGTCCACATCTCCACCCTGTCCCCATAACCCAGTAACCCCACCCAACAGTAAAGGCAATTTTGGACACTATGGGCAATTTAGCATGGCCAATCCACCTAACCCGCACATCTTTGGACTGTGGGAGGAAACCGGAGCACCCGGAGGAAACCCACGTACACACAGGGAGAACGTGCAGACTCCGCACAGACAGTGACCGAAGCCGGGAATCGAACCTGAGACCCTGGAGCTGTGAAGCAATTGTGCTATCCACAATACTACCGTGCTGCCCGTCAATAATTATCACTTATTGTCACGAGTAGGCTTCAATTAAATTACTGTGAAAAGCCCCTAGTCGCCACATTTCGGCGCCTGTTCGGGGAGGCTGGTACGGTAATTGAACCCGCGCTGCTGGCATTGTTCTGTATTACAAGCCAGAGATTTAACCCACTGTGCTAAACCAGCCCCTGTGCGAGGTGATGCACTTTGGAAGGAGTAACAAGACAAGAACTCAGTGAATGGCAGGACACAAGGAAGCTCAGAGGAATAGAGGCATCTTGGAGTGCTTGTCTACAGATCCCTGAAGGCGACAGGACCGATTAATACGGGACATTTGGCTTTGAGTCGTGGCATTATATGAGCAGGGAGGTTATGTTGGAGCTTTACAAAACTTTGGTTAGACAACAGCTGGAGTACTGTCTGCCGTTCTGGTCGCTTCACTTTCGGAAGGATGTGATTGTGCTGGAGAGGGTGTGGAGGACATTCACCAGGATGTTGACTAAGATGGAGCACTTGAGCTATGAAGAGAGGGTGAATAGGTTTCAGTTGTTTTCCTTAGAGCTGAGAAGGCTGAGGGGGGACCTGACTGAGGTTGAGGGTTATAAGATTGAGGGGATTGGACAGGCTGGATAGGAAGCAGTTGTTTCCCTTAGTTGGCGATCAATAATGAGAGGGCATAATTTGAAGGTGAGGGACAGGAGGTTTAGAGGGGATTTGAGCGTTGTCGGAGTCTGGAAGTCACTGCCTGGCAAGGTAGTAGAGGCGGGAAACCTCACAACCTTCAAAACGTACGTGGATGAGCCCTTGAAATGCCATAACATTCAAGGGTATGGGGTCAAGTGCTAGAGGCACTGTGAGGCATCAGTACTAACCACAATGCCACCATGCCGCCCCAATTTCTTATTTTTAAAATTAGGTTTCTTGAAGTTTTACATAAAAACAAAATACCAAACAACCAACGAGAATGCAAGAGTGCAAGAAATTACAAGCAAATATAAAACAAAAATACATAATTAACTTTAACATTATAACTAACCCCCTAACAGCTGACAGTGCCTAGATCCTTAAAAAAGGAAATAGATGGTTCCATCTCAGATAAAACCTCTCTACCGACCTCCTAATGGTGAATTTGATTTTCTTTAAGTGTAGGAATGACATTAAGTCGCCTAACCAGGTAGAGGCACCAGGCGGAATGGGAGACCTGCAACCCAAGCACTATTCGCCTCCGGGGTATCAGTGAGGTAAATGTGACAATGTCCGCCTATACCCCAGAGTGAAACCCCAGTAAATCCAAAACTCCAAATATGGCTACCAGGGGACATGGGTTTAAATGTCCGACATAGTACTAAAAAAGAAAGCCCAGAAGCTGGTGAGTTTGGGGCAGGACCAAAACATATACGTTTGGTTAGCTGGGGCAAGCAAACCGCGATCACATCTGTCCTCAATATTTGGGGGAAAAAAACACTCATTCTATTCTTGGTCAAGTGCACCCTGTGTAACACTTTAAACTGAATTAGGCTCATGAAGACACAGAGTTGACCCTGTAAAGGGTCTCCCTCCAAGCCTCACTAGAAAATATAGGACACAGCTCATTTTCCCATCTCGCCCATCCCCGTTTAATGGGGAGGGATTCGACGAGGAAATATGGCCAGATAGGTCAGAAGACCCCTTTCCAGGCTGAGCCAAGGATAAAATCATCTTCAACAAGGGGGAAGGTGGAATCAAAGGAATGAAAGGGAAAACCATGCGAGAGAAATCATGAACGTGAAAATAACAAAAAAGGCTAGAATTGGGTAACTCACATTTGCCAGCCAGCTCCCTAAAACTGGCAAACCTCCCCTCCACAAACAGGTTGCCAAAATGTCCAAGTTCCTTTGATTTCCAAGATTTAAATATTGGGTCTAATCCAGAAGGCAAGAAAAGGTGATTGTTACAAATAGGGGCCAGTGAAGACAGGGAAAGGAGCGTAAAAGTTTGTCGAAGCTGTTTCCAAATCCTGAGAAAGGAGGCCACAACTGGTTTGAGGAAAATCTAGTGGGAGGAAAGGGCAATAGTGCAGTGACTGTGGCAAGAAGAGTAGATGTAGCGCATGGGTCGCCTCTATTTGGCCCCAAATAGGATCGGGGCCACTGATCCACCACAGTTTTTGAATATTACCAGCCCGGTAATAAAACAATAAATTGGGGAGGGCCAAGCCCCTTGTCTGTCTCTCCCTTTGCAGTAGAACGCTCCAGATTCTGGGATTCTTATCCGCTCAAATAAAAATCAATATCAATTTGTTAACCTTAACAGAAAAGTATTTGGGCAGAAAAATGGGGAGATATTGAAAGAGAAATAAAAACCTGGGAAGTATGTTCATTTTAATTATTTGAATCCTACCCACCAATGATAGATCTCATTGTTCCACCTCTGTAGCTCCATTTTAACATTATTGATCAGGCTCGATAATTCATTGTGTGAAGTGAACCCGGGTGTGGACCACCCAGAACCCCAAGTAGTAAGAGGTGGAAAGATAATGCATCTAATTGGGCTTGCATTCCGGGGATTAACTGGAAAACATTCGCTCTTGCCTAAATTAAATTTATAGCCAGAGAAGGAGCCGGAGGTATTAAGTGTCTTCATTATGCCATCGATGGAGGGAGTTGCGTCCATAATATATAGAAGTAGGGCATCTGCATAAAGAGATCCCGATGCTCTACTCCATCACGATTAATACCACTCTATTGACTAGAGGCCCTCAACTCTATAGAGAATGGCTCTATTGCTAAGGCAAACAAAAGTGGAGAAAGAGAGCAGTCCTGTCTAGTGCCCCTATTTTATGGGAAGTAATCTGAGTGTAGAGAGTTCGTACGAACGCTGGCCGTAGAGGCTTGTATAACAAGCGAATTAAGAGGCAAATCCATGACCGAATCCAGAAAGTACAAAGTGCCCATCCACAGACTCATAAAACAGATCAATCAGTGCACAACTTGTGCATTTGAACAAAGGAGTTGGCATCTCTCGGCATGTCAAAAATGTGATCTTTTTCTCCCAACGTTACTCAGAGGCAAGCTGGATAGACCATCCCGAACTTGACTCCATTTTTGTATAAGATGGATTTCACTCCATTAAAAGCGGCTCTTTTCTTTGCTAGATCCTCACTCAAATCTTGGTACAGTCTAATGGAGTGGCCTTCCCAGTTGAGATCATGATGTTCCCTTGCACATCAAAGAACCTGTGGGGGTTGTGAATACACCCTGATTAACCATTTTATGAAACATGCTCAAGAAATATTCAGTAGGGGTGTGGTCCTCAGTTTCCTCCGGTAACCCCACAACACAAATGTTCTGTCGCCTGGATCTGTTCTTCAGGTCATTCAGTTTGGTTTTTAAATATTTGTTGACTTCAACCACCCAAGCAAGATTGGACTCCAGAGGGGTGATCTGATCACTCTGATCCAATAAAGCCTCCACCATGTAGTTCCATGAGCTTCGACAGACTTGCTTGTAGTTTTAAGAACCAAACAAATGGAGGCCAAGGCCTCTTCAATTGATCTTTTAAGATCCACTGACATGTTTTTTTATCAAGCCCACTCGCCAAAATGCTGGTGAGAGCCTCGGCCGATTGTGGAGTGGTCGGAGGGAAAGAAACTACCTTTGCCATCTTACCTCCAATTGAATCCTGAGAGGCTTCAGAATCAGTTGACGGGTTTCAGCTCAAATCTTTCTTGACACTGCCTCCCTTGGGCATCGCAAAGGAGAGAGAACTCTTTCCCGCTAAATTTAAAACATTTCTGAAAGGTAAATGATCCGCTGTACCAGGAACAGGAAAAGGGGTCGCAAATATCAGCTTTCCAGCGGGAGCCACCTCATTCGCATCGTCCCCTCATATCGTGCCAACGAATGTTCCTTCAGTCCAATTACGAATGGTTTCCTAGAATTTTGTCCAATTTGCTGATCAATTTTGACTGGCATGCATGAGAAGTCACATTTGGTCAAAATTTCACTTGAGAAATCAGAACATCCTCGCCATTATGTTATGGTTAAAATACATGTGGTCGGACCACATCTGGAGTTACTGTGTACAGTATTGGTCTCCTTTATTTAAGGAAGAATATAAATGCATTAAAAGCAGTTCAGAGAAGGTTTACTAGACTAATACCTGGAATGGTGGGTTGTCTTTTGAGAAAAGGTGGGACAGGCTAAACTTGTATCCACCAGAGTTTTGAAGAATAAGAGACGACTTGATTGAAACGTATAAGATCCTGAGGATTCTTTACCCATGGATGTGGAAAGGATGCTTCCTCTTGTGGGAGAATCTAGAATTAGGGGTCGCTGTTTAACAATAAGGGGGGTCACCATTTAAGACAAAGATGAGGAGAAATTGTTTTCCTTAGGGGGTTGTGAGCCTTTGAAACTCTCTTCCTCAAAAGGAGGTGAAAGCAGAGCCTTGAAATATTTTTAAGGCAGAGCTAGACCGATTCTTGCTGACTGTAGACCTTCCTGTTCAGTATTCTCTGGTACTGTCCCTCTTTGGCTTGGGTGACCACACCATCCTCCAAATGCTCTCCTCCATCACCCAGCTGTGGGCTTGCCCTGGCCTAGTTCCATTCCGATCTATTCGGTTATATCCAGAGACTCATCTCCAATACTTTCCTTCCTTCTCCCACAGAGTCATTTCCGGTGTCCCCAAAGTATCTATCGTTGACTTGACCCCTCTTCTGTTCCTCAACTACAAGCTATCCCTCGGCAAAAAACATCTAAAAGCACAATGTCAGCGTTCACATGTACACTGACGACATCCAACATTAGCTCACCACCACTTCTCTTAACCTATCCATTGTGTCTGATATGTCACACTGCCTGTTCTCCATCCAGCATTGATGAAGCAAAGTTTCCTCCATTTAACTTTTGTGAAGATGGAAACCCAATGTCTTCAGTTCCGATCACAAATACTGTTGGCTAGCCACTGCCTCCATCCTTTTGCTTGTTCAATGACTGAGGGTAAACCAAACTGCTCGCAGCCTTGGTGTCCTATTTGACTGTAAGCTGAGCCCGATCCCGAATCCTCCCTTTAGCAAGGCCACCTACTTTCACTATTCTCTCGTCTGGCGTCATCACATCTGCTGCTGAAACTCAAATCCCCGCTGTTTGCTTCCTTTAGACTCGACTGTTCATTTGACAGCCTTCTGCCCTACACCATCCATAAACTTAGGATCATTCAAAACCCTGCTGCCCACATGCTAACTTACACCATATTCTATTTACCCATCAACCCTGTGCTCACTAATGAACATTGGTTGCTGATTGTGTGGTTTTGTGTGGTTGCTGATTGTGCACTATCTCCTTTTTTAAATTCGCATCCTTATTTCCATACTCCTCTCTGATCTCACCCCTCCCCATCCTTGCAACATCCTCTAACTCTATAACCCTTTGAAATTCAGTTCAATTCTGGCCGATTGCGGATTTACAATGTAAAAGTTTTTCTCCAAAAATGAACTTTATTCATACCATTTATAAAAGTACATCACATGACCATTCAAAGTTGACATTACATGTGGTGCAAACCAAATCCGTTTCTTCCAATACAGTATGTTCCTCACTATATTTATGATTACAGGTCATTTTAGTGTTTCACTTTTGGCAGCTGTGCCTTTAGGTGCCTGGGCTTTGACCTGCTCCCGTCCCCTTTCCATCTCAAAATTTTTCTCCTCCTTTTAAGATACTCCCCAACACCTACTTCCTTGACCAAACCTTCAGTCTATCCTATCATCCCTTCATGTGACACAGTTAAAAACTTTGTTTCACAATGCTCCTGGTAGTGCATAGGGATGTTTTGATATGGTAAAAGCACCACATAAAAATGCAAGTGGTTGCTATCAGGATCCACGGTAAAAAGAAGAGAATTGCTGCGGATGCTGTAATCTGAAACAGAAACAGAAAAATGCTGAAAAATCTCAGCAGGTCTGACAGCGGGTCCACGATTGCTGTAGGACCTGCTACGATTTTCCAGCATTTTCCGTCTTTGGCCCAAGGTAAAATAGCTTCTCCACTCTCAAACCATTTATGGTTGAAGCAACTGCCTCAAAGAGGCCAAAAAAGATTGCCCCTGGAATGAGAAATGCAACAATGATAGGAATGCTGCATTTGCCCAAATTGATTTGAGAGACCTGTGTAACTTGAAGTTCTATTTTCAGCAGGAAACAGCCAAGAGCAAACTGATCATTTGTGTCACACCTCGCCTTATTTTCTTTTCTACAGAATTCGATTAAAAAGTTTAGGCAAAGTGTAAAATGGGTGACCGATTCACTATCATCTGTTTCTTGCCCAACACTAAAAGTTAAAGGTACCCCTACATGGGGAAGATTTCCTCTGTTTAAATTTATGGTGCAATCATAAATATGGATTGAATAAATGTGCTTATTACTTAACTTAGCGGGCAGCACGGGAGTACAGTGGTTAGCATTGTTGCTTCACAGCGCCAGGGTCCTGGCTTCGATTCCCTGCTTGGGTCACTGTCTGTGCAGAATCTGCACGTCCTGCCCGTGTCTGTGTGGGTTTCCTCCGGGTGCTCCGGTTTCCTCCCACAAGTTCCAAAAAACGTGCTGTTAGGTAACTTGGACATTCTGAATTCTCCGTCTGTGTACCCGAACAGGCGCCAGAATGTGGCGACAAGGGGATTTTCACAGTAACTTCATTGCAGTGTTAATGTAAACCTACTTGTGACAATAATAAAGATTATTATTATTATTCAAATAACCAACAATGGAAATGTTTGTCAACCATTGAAGTTGTCTAGAGGGAGTTTTATTCTCCATGTAAATCATACTGTAGCTGAACTGGGAGCACTTAGTGTTTCCTTTTAGAAAATTTGTTTTTACCACTAATGGGATCAGTTTTGATCAGTACAATATGTATTTTGTTCATTTAAAAAATAGTAATTTGTGGAAAATATTTGGTTGCTACTTGTGAATTCTTTTCAAAACTAGGGAAATATATATCTTGCATCATGGTCACATTATCTTGATGAACATAAAGCAACGATTCGTCAAGGTTTCCCTAAAAGCAACTCCCATACTTGGGAGTTTATGGGACTTCTACTACCTAGGAGGACAATGGTAGCGGGCAAATGTGAAGGCCATCCACCTGCAGCTTCTTTCTGAGTGGCACACCACCCTGACTTGGAAATATATTGTCATTCCCTCTTCTTTGCCTAGAACTCACTCCCTAACAGCACTATATGAGTAAATAGTCATTTGGTAGTACAGAACTTCGGTATTGATGTAAAAGGAGAATTTTTGTGAAAGCTTCTTGTCTTGCACTCGTCAGCACAATAAATGTAAAGTTTAATAAGGACACGGGGAGTCCACATCGAGTAAAACATGAACAAAGTTTTATTTACATAAACGACGTATACACTACCCGGTAGATTCTTATCAGGTTTGGCTCTCTGGTCAGTGCCTGACTGGCTGACCTTGTATACATTGGGTAATTGAGATACCCTGCCACTTGCAGGGGAGGCCGTGCTCCACAAGGAGCACGGGGAAGACCAGCATTCCCATCCCGTGGGCCCTTGCTGGTTATTACATAAACGGAACAACAATTTATACTTGTTGAGAAGAGAGTACTGATTGGTTGACACGTCGACTCTGGTAGAGGCCTTGCTATGGGAAATGCACCAGTTGATGGTGACTGACAGTTAATTGCCAAGCATTATTTGAAATTTTAAACCAGCAGCTTGACTCGGATTAACAAGGCATTGTCTTGAGGAATGAACCATCGAATGATTATCAATTAATTTGTTTAGCTGAAACAGGCGCAATGTGTGTACATGGGCAGCACGGTAGCACAAGTGGATAGCACTGTGGCTTCACAGCGCCAGGGTCCCAGGTTTGATTTCCCACTGGGTCACTGTCTGTGCAGAGTCTGCACATTCTTCCCGTGTCTGCGTGGGTTTCCTCTGGGTGCTCTGGTTTCCTCCCATAGTCCAAAGACGTGCAGGTTAGGTGGATTGGCCATGCTAAATTGCCCTTAGTATCCAAAAAGATTAGGAGGGGTTATTGGTTATGGGGATAGGGTGGAAGTGAAGGGCTTAGGTGGGTCAGTGCAGACTCGATGGGCTGAATGGCCTCTTTCTGCACTGCATGTTCTGTGTTTTCTGTTTGCAAATAATAGGACCCTGTGTATTCTGCTACATGCAAATGCACCACATTGTGACCCTGACTGACAATCTTAAATTGGTTGTCAGTGGAATTCTTAGGACACTGAGGATTATTTAGCAAGTGTTATCCAATCGCAGATCACATCTAATGTTGGGCACTGTGTTTTGAGTTTTGCAAGCACCGCCTGGTTGGTATGGTCTGTACCTTGCCTGTTGTAAACAATGAAAGGGACATGTTGTTTGATACAATCCGCCAGTCTTTGGGATGTATGCCTACGTACCTAGCATCATACTGGCATTGAAATTCATAAACCACATTACTCATTTGTGCGATAGGCTTTATAGTCTTTGCTTATAGTCTTTTTGGCTTGATGACAGTATACTGTTAGTGGTGAATGCCACTTGCATAGTATTGATGTGAAACAACTAGCTTCACCTATTGCTCAATGATTTGAGATACCTTGCCCTTCCAGCGTAATCTGAGGTGGACTGAGCACTTTTCAGGGCTGAAAGTGATGACCTTAATCCCGTTCATAAAATTGTGTGGTATACAGCGCAAAATGATCTGACCAGTGAAGGTAGGCCTGTGATGGGCCATGGTAGAGAACACCCTGGGAGATTTCTCATCTAGTCTGTCAAGAAAAGGAACTAATTTGACCGCTCCATTTCAAAGCTGAATTTGAGCACAGAATGGATTCAATTAAGTCATGCAAGGAAATTATTACACCCAACTGCAGATTTAAATAAATGACAGCCATTTGCTTGTTCATTCCTCAGAACAATGCCTTGACCAATCAGAGTCAAGCTGCATGGTTTAAATTTCAAACAATGCTTGACACTTAACTGTCAGTCAACAGCAACTGGTATATCCTCCAAGGAATGCAGGGCCTCTACCAATCAGAGTCCACTTTCCAACCAATCAGCACTCTCTTCTCATCTAGTATAAATGGTTGTTCTCTTTACATTTGGTATTCTTGTGAATTGTCCTGATGAGTGCAAAACAAAAACTTCAGCAAATCTGGGTGAAATTCTCCGTTTGGGAGACTAAGTGTTGACATCGAGACTGAATTCTGAGCAGTTCACCTTCCTGTTGGAGGCGCTATTTCTGGAGCAATTCAGGACATGCTAATGGGCCAGCACTTTGCTGGCATGAATTCTAAGCAATTCCTGGCTCAGCAGGCATTCTAATCTCTGGGGATGGAGTAAGGGCCAAAGAGCCTGGCAGTTGGAGCTGTTTTTCAGCACTCCATTTATCACGCACTCACTGCAGCCACCAAGGTGGCTCAAAGAAGACCTGCCCCCCAAGGTCGGGAGTCCAAGGTGGACCCACAGCTCCATGTCAGTGAAAAGCGGAGCGATACCCTCTTTCCCAGTGTGGGCCGCAGTCTCAAGCCTGCCCTCCTGAACACTGCCTGGGAGGTGGTGGCAGAGGCAGCCAGTGTCACCAGGAGAAGGCAGCCGGTGATCCAGAGGGGTGAGGGTCACTGGTGAGTCCTCTGCTCTGAGATGGGAAGAGAACCAAGGAGGGCTCCAAAGGCTGCAGTGCAGGTGACCTCCTGTTTGGGTGAGCTCTGCTGATCCCCAGCTTCCTCTGCAATGGGGCAGTGCTTCTGAGGAGTGCCAACACCTGGTAGGCTCCTGATTGAGCTTGGCCCTTGATGATACAGCTGGGATATGAGAGTGGTTGGAGGGGTGGCCTGGGTGGCTCCCAGATGACCAGAGGCCTTCTGAGCAATTAAAGGACGCAGGCAGCACTCAGCAATGTGAGCAGCCAGGAGCCTGTAAGTAGCACCAAAGGGGTGCAGTTAAAAGACAGACTGGAGCAATGGTGGTCTGAGCCAGGCCACCCCGATCCCGAGGGGGACACCCCAAGTCCATGGACTTGGCACCAAGTCGCTACCCGCTACTGGCCCAGACAGCTATCCCCCAGCAAGCCTGACAGTTTTCAACGCCTTTTCAGTGTTTTTTAACCCCCCACCCCCCCTATGCGGCCATGGCGTCAGTCCACCTTTGTAAATACTTGCAGTAATTCACGACCACGAGAGTTCCGTCTGAGAGGAGCAGAGCATCGTGGAAGGGCGGAGCATACTGTCCAGCACGCTAATCACATACAAATGCATGCTAATGTTGGTTTTGCTTGCCCCCGCCGGTACGAGGCACAAGCCGTGTTATTGCCACCAGTGAGGGACCGGATCATGGCATGATTCTCCACCCGATCGCGGTTCACGTTTGCAATGTCACGAGATGGAGAAATTTGCCCACTATGGACAGCAGGGGCTTACTGCTTGCCACCATTATCCTCTTAAAGGCAATTAGCGATGGGCAATAAATGATGGCTTTGCCAGAGATATTCACATCCCAAGAGTGAATTAAAGTGGTGCAGGCCACTATCGGGATATGGAATTAGTTGAGGAGGCATTTCAAGTTGGATTAAATGTCAGTGTTGACACCACTGTGTGGTAGCCCAGGGGAGGGGGATGGATTGGTTATATGGGAAGTTAAGGGAGGTGGGGCTGGAGCGGGTTAGGAGTATGTTCTCGGAGGGCATGTTTGTGGGGCTGAATGAGTGCATGAGAGATTTGAGCTGCCAAGGGGTAACGAGTTTAGGGATGTTGTGCGAAAGGAGTGGCAGACGTTCCCCCAATCACCGGAGTACATGTTGTTGGAGTAACTGCTGTTCCATGATGATTTGGGGGAAGGTAGGATTGGGGACATATACGGATGGTTGGGCGAGCAGGTGGGTCAAAGGTGGTGAGGATAAGTCTAAGTGGAAGAAGGAGTTGGGGTGGGAAATAGGATGGGGACTCTGGTGTGAGGCAATGCTGCAGGCGAACTCAACCTCTTCCTTTTAAATTGAAGGTCGGAGATGCCTCCATGGGTGGCAGCCTGGCTGGGGACTTGTAGGACTTTTTCCGGCTGGAGAAGATTAAGTTTGAGTTGCGGTGGAGGCCTTTGAAATGAAATGAAATGAAATGAAAATCGCTTATTGTCACAAGTAGGCTTCAAATGAAGTTACTGTGAAAAGCCCCTAGTTGCCACATTCCGGCGCCTGTTCGGGGAGGCTGGTACGGGAATTGAACCGTGCTGCTGGCCTGCCTTGATCTGCTTTAAAAGCTAGCAATTTAGCCCAGTGACCTTATTTCATGACCTTATTTGAGGAGCCGTTCATTGCGAGGAGGTAGTAGGGATTAAACTGTACAAACTGCTGACTATGTTTTGATGGACTGTGTATTCTGTTGATGGATTGGATGGGATTGGATTTGTTTATTGTCACGTGTACCGAGGTACAGTGAAAAGTAATTTTCTGCGATCAGCTCAACAGATCACTAAGTACATGGAAAGAAAAGGGAATAAAAGAAAATACATAATAGGGCAACACAAGGTACGATACCTTGATGAAGGTATACAGAACACCTGGAGGCGTTGTTCATCGTGGCCAGAGACTTCAACAAGGCCAACCTCAAGATGTTGTGCATGTTTGGAATAAAATATCTTTTTCTTTTTAATGTAATCTTGTTATCGACTTGATTCAAAGACTTGAAAAGAGGCAAATATGAGCCAAGTTGAAATAATGTGAAAATAATGTAATGATGCAAGCCAAAACAAAATCTGGCAGATTATTGGGTCATCGCAGATTATTGGGTCATCACTTCCGAATTGGTGGGTAGCAACAGTTTGAAAAGGCTTTGAATTGGTCATACTTCAGACGTGCCATTTCAAACTTTGTTAGAAAAGCAGAACACTATATAAAGAAAAAGAAAGCAATTCATTTCTGCCCTTCTGACCATAAACCAGGATCTTAATGGAGAATGTATCCTTTCTTAATACAATGTGCACACCGTACAGTGTTCCTTGGCTGCCCTTAACTGTATATTTATTTTTGATAGACTGGTAAAGAGGAACTAACAATTTAAAGAAGTATAATCTTGAGGTTTCACAGTTTTCCTGTCAGCTACAGCACTAACGCAACATGAGATAATTAGTACTTAACCCTTGAATTGTAAAATTGCTGTGGTCAACACTGGCACTAATTACTTTGAGATTACCAAAGAAACATAGGAATATTCACAGCACAGAAGGAGGCCATGCATCCCATCCTGTTCTTGCCTGCTGATAAAGGGATATCCAGTCTATTGCCACTTCCTGGCTCTTCGTCTGCATCCTTGCAAGTTGTGGCACCCCAAGTGCATATCCAGTGTTTTTAGTCACCTTACCTTCAGAGACTATTATTTGGTCGAAAGCAAAAATCAGTTGATCTTATAAATCATGAAGAGTTTTTTTTTTCCAAGGCTGTTGAAAAGCGTACCTTCCAAGGCCTTTGACATCTAACCCTGCAGAGCACTGGAACGTATAATTAAGCCACTTACAACACTAGAAATGGTAACACTTCACTTACTCAACTTGTTGCGGGATTCAAAGGTTAAGGATAGAATTTCAAAAGAGAAGTAGCTATACATTCCATGAATTTAGTGGAGACAGCGGAGAGGTTAATGTGCACTGTTATTTATGTGTAAATGATACAGCAACTGCAGCGAGGGGCAGATGCATTGGTTGAACTCAAAAATTCAGCAGTTGCTGACTATGTTGGGCTGCTCCACCATTACCTTTGTGTAAGCAGCATCATGCTGTCTGCTCCTCCATTAAAATGCATTGAATGGAGGTACAAACTAAGGTTGCCATAGAAAGACAAGTCTTGCCACTTCCTTTCCAGTACCCTTTTCCCCCTTTATTCTTTTAGGAGATGTGGGCATCACTGGCTAGGTCAACATTTATTGCGCATCAGACCTTGAGAAGATGGTGGTCAGCCACCTTCACAGAATTTACAGTGCAGAAGGAGGCCATTTGGCCCATCGAGACTGCACCAGCCCTTGGAAAGAGCACCCTACCTCCCTGTAACCCACCTAACCATTTTGGTCACTAAGGGCAATTTAGCATGGCCAATCCACCTAGCCTGCACATCTTTGGACTGTGGGAGGAAACCGGAGCACCCAGAGGAAACCCATGTAGACACTGGGAGAACGTGCAGACTCTGCACAGCCAATGACCCGTGGTGGGAATCGACCTGGCACCCTGGAGCTGTGAAGTAACTGTGCTAACCACTAGCACAGTGGTTAACATTGCAGCCTCATGGCATTGAGGTCCCAGGTTCGATCCTGGCTCTGGGTCACTGTCCGTGTGGAGTTTGCGCATTCTCCCCGTGTTTGCATGGGTTTTGCCCACACAACCCAAAAATGTGCAGGATAGGTTGATTGACCACGCTAATTTGCCCCTTAATTGGAAAAATGAATTGAGTACTCTAAACGTATCTTTTTTTTAAACTGTGTTAACCACTGTGCTACCATGATGCCCTTGTTGAGCCACTTCAGGTCATGTGGGGTAGATGACTATAAATGCCATCAGGAAGGGAGTGTCAGGACTTTGACCACAGTTATTAATGTTACAACTGTTAATTACTGCCAATCTACCCTTCTGATATTGGGGCCGGGATTCTCCGAGCCCGCGTCGGGTCGGAGAATCGGCCGGGAGGCGCGCAAATCCCGCCACGCCGCTCTGACGATTCTCCGCCGGCTGGAGAATCGGCGCCAATCGCCCTGGTGCGGTCGCTGCGGCACCGGTCAAGGGCCGTTGAAAGTGGCCCCCGCGGCAATTCTGTGCGCTCGACGGACCGAGTGTCCGTAAAGTTCCGCCGAGTCCAGCTGGTGTCGTTTGCGAATGGTCCTACCCGACGGACCGCGGCTGCGGGGGCCATCCTGGTGGGGGTGCGGGGGGAGCCGACTCCAGGGTGGGGCCTCCACGGTGGCCAGGCCCACGATCGGGACAACTGATAGGCGGGTGCGCTAATTCCGGGGGGGGGGGGGGGCCTATGTTCCTCCGCGCCAGGCTCCTCTAGGGCTCTGCCATGTTGCCTGCGGGCCAGCGCGGAGATGGCCGTGGCGCACATACACTGACCCACACTGCCCATGGCGTGCATGCGCGGACCCGCACTGGCCGGGGTGGGCTGGCTTTTGCCGCCGGAGCAGCACACAGCACTCCAGCGCCGTTCTAGCCCCCAAGGACGGGGAGAATGACTGGGCTTGGGGGCCCATTGACGCCGGCGTCGCTCGCGCCAGTTTTGAGGCCGGCGTCAACACTTGCGGCCTGGATATTTACTATTAGAAATTTAGAACCTCATTCTTTCAGGTTTATATTGTTGTCAGAAATCTAAAAATTGCAAAAGCTAACATTTAAATGTTTATTTTCCTTTTCCATTCAACTCTTTTTCTATTGATCGTAATTCAGTCTTTCTCTTTAATTTCCTTTGTGTACCAGATTTTACTTTGAATTCACGCTCTCTAACTTGCCTTCCTTCTCAGTCACTGCGCTATTCATTTCTCAATCCTCCAATCTTTTTAAAAAAAATTTATAGTATCCTATTCATTTTTTCCAATTAAGGGGCAATTTAGCGTGGCCAATCCACCTACTGATAAAAAAGTCGCCTTGGAAGCTGGTCTGATGCACATCTTTGGGTTGTGGGAGTGAAACCCACCCAAACAGGAGGAGAATGTGCAAACTCCACACGGACAGTGACCCAGAGCCCGGATCGAACCTGGGACCTTGGCACCATGAGGCAGCAGGGCTAACCCACTGCGTCACCGTGCTGCCCTATCAACCCTCCTATCTTATTGGTTAAGGAAATGCAAAATTGCTTACCCCTGATCACTCGGGTGCCATTTCCATGGTTTCCAATTTGCCATGCAAAAAAATTACAAATCTCAGTGTGTAATTGAAGTCGAAATAACGGCTTTTAGATACCCTGCCAGCTTCGCGGGGTGTGAGCATCGCTGGCTAGGCCAGCATTGTCCACCCTGTTGCCCTAGAGAAGGTGGTATTGAGCCACTGCAGGCCATGTGGAGTAGTGTTGTGAGGAATACAAATTATGGCCAATTATCTAATATGTTCAGCTCTCTATAGATTAATTGAATAACATTTTGTACGTTTGTGAAGAGCCTAATAACAAACCTTCACATGTCTATGTACCTTTGAGTGAATTGAATCATTAACCAGTTAAAAAGCCTACTGGCACTGATTTGATATCTAAATTCTGAAGTATGGCTGCTTTTTGAAACTAAAACTTTAAAAATTAAGATCTGAAAGTCTAAGGCGTAAACGTCACTGCACTGTAGAGGTAATCCTTGCAGCTAGTGTGATGTACTGATAAGAAAATAGCCTCGTTAGCTGGTCTTGCTAGAATTCAGTGTGTTGTCAGATTTTGGACATGATTCTTCAGAAACATGACAGTTTTGGTATTTTCTGACATTGGCCAGGATTCTCCGTTCAGGAGTCTAAGTGCTCCCGCCAGTGGAGAATTGGGATTGGTCTCCACTGACGCAAGGAGCGCCCCCAACATGCCATTCCCTGGTACTTGGGGGAAAAAACAATTTCAAATCAGATTTTCTGTGCCATTCTATGGCATGCCAGAATCTGCACTACAACTGAGAGGAGAGGGACATAACCTCTTGGACAGGCCCCGAGATCGGAGTGCCCTTTTTAAAGGGCGCTCCAGTCTCCATTAGCTGCTGCAGCCATACCATAAGAGCATACGACATAGGAGCAGAATTAGACCACTCGTCCCATCGAGCCCCACCCCCTCCGCACACACACCCTGGATCGCAGGCAGGAAACCACACCACCCTCGTTGCTGGCAAGGCCACCCTCAGAACCCCCTTCTGGCCCCCTCCCATGCTCCGCTTTCAACCCACTTCACCCCCCAGGTCCCCTTCAGCCCCCCCTCCCCCCCCCCCCCCCCCTCATTCCACCCCTTTCAGCCTCACCCCTTCACAGTGCCAACCTGGCGCCTTTGCATTCTGAGGGGTGGCAAGGTGGTAAGTACCCTCCCAACAATTGCCCCAGGATGCCGATTGGGGGCCCTTTCTGAGAGGTGGGGATCCTTTGGTTGCTCCCCCCATCTGCAGCCTTTAAAACAGTTACTCACGATGTAAAAGTTAAAGTTTTCCCATAATATAGTGCTAATGTGCTCATCTATACCCCTATACAATTTAAACAGTCACTCATTATCTCATAAATACACATCACTAATAAAAAAGTGATAATGTTCTCATCTGCAACCCTAAACCCTCTAACCAGTAAATCAGTATGTAAGAAATAAAGTTTTCTCATAATAAAGTGAAATGATCCCACCTGTACCCCTAAACCCTTTAGAAAGTCTGTCAGTATGCCAAGTTTAACGGTCTGTGAGATGAAGGTGAAAATTATACCATTAAAGTGGTGGAGACCTTTTACGTCATTTTCACATAGTCAATTTCATTGCCTTTTGAAGCATTGAAGGCACTGTGTATGCCTAGGAGACTTTATGCTTTGAACTGGATTGTTCACACTGAAATTCACACTCATTTGCCTGTTAAAAGCATTGTGATTGACAGCTCACTGGAACTTCAAAGCGATGAATCAGATTATTTATTTTTAGAACTTTGCAGGGATCCATTATGTCAGGGTCCGGCCACAACTGGCCTTTAAATATGAATGATGGAGTCTTTCCAACGTGGCAGTGGCAGAGAGAAGGTCATGTGCCCAGCACATAACACTGATGCCACGTGCCCTGTACATCCATGCTTTGGACACAAAATCATGGAGGGGAGATTCCTCCATTTTGCAGCTGCCAGCAAGCAAGCAACAGGACTGCATGAAGAACTGAAGATGGATTATTTTGTAATACGGAAGAGGGGGCCAGAGACACAAACAGGCCAGGATCTCTCAATTTAATCTGCTGGAGAGAGCTTCCCAGGAGAGTCCAGGTCAGGACAAAGCAGTGCTGATGTGAGCAGTATCCCAAGCTCAAGGGCCTCTGGTGAACAACTCATTAAGATGAAATCAGAATAAAGCAGTATAAAAACGATTTCGTGAGGTATGGCTTTAATTGTGCCAATGCAAATCAGGATGCAAAGCCCATGTGTGCTATATGCAGGGAAGAACTGTCAAATGAAAGTTTAAAACTCTCAAGTCTTCAAAGACATTTGAAGACAAAGCATGGAGAGTTTGAGGACAAACCTCTTGATTTTTTTTCAAAGAATGCACCGAGAACTTAATTCATTGTAAATCTTTTCTGCAGACTCTCCGCACACTTTCTAACATATGTGATGCCATAAGTGGGACACAATATTCCAGGAGAGGGCCGAACAAGTATTTTATAAAGATTCCTCTTTGTACGCTATGCCTCTATTTATAAATGGAGGGGGTCCCATTTACCAGAAACTGAACTGGACCAGCCTTACAGGGTGGAATCTTCAATGGCAGTGAGGTTGTTGGTGGCAGAACAGGAAGTGCTTCTGCTCGAGAGCAACACGTTAATTAGCTGTGCATTGGTGTGGAGTTTAGCGATTAATGTGGTGGGGCAGCCAGGAAGTCAATGGCCCCACCACGATACTTAAAGGGTCCCTGGACAGGCACTCACTCTCTGCAAGCCAGGAGCATCAACGTGGCTTTCTGAGTAAACAACTGCAGTAAAACTTACTGGTCCTTACCCGTCGCCACCCCCATTCCCCCCTGGATAACCTCAACTGCTAACTTCTGTTCAGGAGTGATGCCACACAGAAGACAAGGAAGAGGGGCCCACGGTTCAGCGATGCCTCACCGCAGGCTCTCCAGGCTGTTTGGAAAAGGTGGGAGCTCCTGTTTCCCAGGGTGGCAGCAGGAAGCCATCCTGTCTGACCAAGGCAGCCTGGATGAAAGTCACAACACAGTTAGCCTCCATGGGGCCAACTCCAGAACCTGGGTACAGTGCAGGAAGGGGATGAACATGCTGCTACGCTCTGCCAGGGTCACTGCAAAATAATGCGCGTAGTAGCAAGAGCAGTGTAAGTTTGCGAGTGCAGGGGATTGTCAGACATCCAGTTTGGATTGCAGTCCTCAGCAGGAAGATGTGGACTGAATGTGTGGGTGCCACTTCATGCTCTAAATGTTGTACCAGTTGCAGGACAGTGTGGGTGTCAAGTATCTACTGGGGAGAGCTGAGGAGCTGTCCGAGGCCCACATGCTCATTGAGATGAGATTACGTGCATTTAAGGACATTGTACTTTGTTTCAGATCAGTCTCGGATGATACGAGCCTATGAATGCACCATTTATTATGCCACATCGTCAGCCGCGGCATCTATGAGTACCCTGACGTGTGGAGGATTAAACCGTGGGCATTATTTGCAAAGCAAGCAGCTTGGAATCCATCTGTCTGTGGGAGCAAAATGCTCATTAAACACACGAGCATTCCAAGATTGGAGGAGGAGTCGCCAACATCCAAATCCTGAATCCAGCTGAGGAGAAGGTCATGAAACCTGCTGGGGAGGACTGATGCAGAGCACAGACTGACGGAGCGGCTGCAGTTTCTCAGCGATCCAGTCTGGTGTTGGCAAATGGTTACCCAGCCTGAAATATAGCCGAGGAAAGGGATTGTGCGTAGCCATCAGCTATTTCCTTTTGCTCTCACTGTGGGTTCTTGCAGCAAGTCACAAACAAGGGAACAGCCTTCCCCCAGCTCCAAATCCACCTTGGGCACCACCTCTGAGATGATGCTGCAGAATTTTGAGAAAGCATCATCATGGCAGCCCCTACGCCCTCCACCAGCTCAGAGACATTCACCTTGGTGGGTGTGTCTTTTAGGTTAGGCCCGGGGTCAGAGTCTGGTAAGCACATCATTGACACATGCGCGCAGTTGATGGAGGAAGTGACAGCAGGGTCTCTGACAATCAGGGGGGATTGCTGGAGATCAGGCCTATGCTGAGCCCAATTCGGCCATAAGAGACCAGTTGGAGAGACAGAGGCAGGCAGGGGAACGTCAGGCAGCGATGTCAGAGGCCATGATCAGACCAGAGTGAAAGGTGGAGAACTGCTGTCATGGCTCTGGCATATGAGTGCGTGGCTGCCTCCATGGAAAGGGTGGTGACCGCCTTGGAGAGTCGGGTCCAGCAGAACATGCAGCGTCTACTGGATGTGCATCCAGACCTCCGCTCCATCACTCTAGCCATGGGTGCAATGGAGCAGTGGCTAGGCGGGAGGAGGACAAGGCACCTCAACTTCCCTCCTGCTGCCTCTTCTGTTCAAGGGATCAGGGAGATACCATTGCAAACTGACAGGGAGGAGTGCTAGGCAGGCATGCTGACGGCTTCATCACAAAATCCTCCAAGGGTGTCCTGCCATTCAATGTCCCCTCAACCAGTGACCCCCATTGCCTCCAGTAGGTCAGGCTGAGGGGCACGCAGTTGCACGTGTGCAGGAGACCCACAGCAGGTCGGAGCCCTCTGGGCCTCAGATCACCAGATGATAGCCTTCAAGGTCATCTCGGGCAATGGGGCAAAGCAGACAGCAGGCTGCACCTAGGTGTAATGATGGGAAAATAAAAATTAATAAATTGTAAGGTGGCACATGTGTCCAATCCTTGTATATATGAAGTACACTTGCAAATATATGTTTAATTTCACTTCATTCATGAGATTCTGCAGCTTGTGAAACGCATTTGCAGCTCGGACAGGATTTCATCCAATTGCAATGATCAGATTGAGGCCATTATTTCTAAATTTCCTCACATCTTTCATAGTATGGGAACACTACAATTTGAATATAAAATCCAGCTGAAAGTGAATGCCAGATCAGTAATTCATCCACCTAGGAGGGTTCCAGCTCCTTTTGCGGGAACATTTAAAAGTGGAACTTGAGCACATGCAGCAGTTGGGGACAATCACCAAAGTGGAAGAACCAACTGACTGGGTCAGTTCTATGGTTTGTGTGAAGAAAGCCAACGGTGACCTGAGAATCTGTATCGATCCAAAGGATCTGAATCAGAATCTCAAGTGGGAATACTACCCGATTTCAAAGAGAGAGGAAATCACCAATGAGATATCAGGTGCCAAGATCTTTACCAAGCTAGATGCATCCAGGGGGTTTTGGCAACTAAAGCTAGACAATGCCAGTAAGAAACTCTGCACGTTCAACACACCATAGGGAAGAAATTGTTTCAGTAGAGCGCCATTCGATATCATATCGGCTTCTGAAAAAGCTATGGAGCAGATGGTCAAAGGTATTGCAGGTGTACGAGTGTATGTTGATGACATCATCATTTGGTCATCAAATGAAGAAGAACATAACGCATGACTTCTGCAAGTCATGAAGCAAATTGAAAAGTTTGGTCTCAAACTGAACAGAGCCAAGTGCCAATTTGGCATCGCCAGACTAATTTTCTTGGGTGAACAACTATCAGCTCAAGTAATCCAGCCAGACACTGAAAGAGTTGCAGCCATCACCAGGATGTCATGTCCAAAAGACAAAAAGTCAGTACTTAGAGTGTCAACATTTTGGGGAAATTCATCCCAAACTTGGCATCACGCACCACAGCACTGACAGTTAGTCCGAAAACCATTACTTTCACTTGGTCTGAGGAACACAATAGAGAGTGGTCTGACCTGAAAAGAACACTCACCAAAGCACCTGTTCTGCCCTTCTTCGATCCCAAGAGTAATACAAAAATTTTGACAGATGCCAGCAAAAACGGCATAGGCACAGTGCTGTTACAGCAGACAAGTGAAGGGCAATGGCAACCAGTTGCAAATGCTTCGAGAGCAATGACACCAACCAAACAGTGCTACGCGCAAATTGAATAGGAGTGTTTGGGTCTACTCATTGGTATGGACAAATTCCATAACTACATGTTTGGATTACCCACATTCACAGTAAAAACTGATCATCATCCTCTCATTTCCACTTAAGAAAACCTTGAATGACATGTCTCCAAGACAACAGAGAATGGTTTTGAAACTTCAAAGGTACGATTTTGAGCGAGTCGACATGCCAGGAAAGGAGATAGTTGTAGCTGATGCACTATCGCATGTAACTGATGATCCATTGGCGACAGACATCGTCCAGATCATTGAAGCTCAGCAACCTGATTGAAGAAAACCTACCTGTCTCTGACGAAACGTTGAAGCTCATCAAAGAAGCAACAGCCAAAGATGAAACTATCCAAAGAGTGTTGAAATACATGCGGGATGGTTGGCCCAAAGGAACTTGCTCCAACTACCGGAACATATGAGCAGTGTAAATGGATTTCTGCGCAAGCAGAATCTTATTGTGATACCGACTTCTTTAAGATACGTGATCCTCAGCAAGACGTGTGAAGGCCATCTGGGGATGGAAAAATGTAAAAGAAGAGCTCGTGAGTCCGTGTATTAGCCAGGAATCAATGATGACATTGGCAACCTCGTTGCACAACGTGAAACGTGTCAGAAGAACCAGTCCCATCAACAGAAGGAGGCATTTGCAATGCTTGAACTCGTCATGACCCCATGGTCGAAAGTAGGCATTGGTCTGTTTTTCTTCCAAGGCAATGAAAATTTGTTAATCATCAACTTCTTTTTGAACTATCTGGAGTTAATCAAGCTACCCAACTCGAGTTTGAAGGCAGTCATCAAGGCTACGAAGGAGATATTTGCTCGGCATGACATCCCATTCAAGTAATGAGTGACAATGGACCGTGTTTTGATAGGAGCGAATGGACAGAGATCTCCAAACAGTACGACTTTCAGCATGTCACCTCCAGCCCACTTCATCCACAGTCCAATGGAAAGGCTGGGAAGGGAGTATATATTGCCAAGAAATGACTTAAAAAAGCTTGGGATTCCAACAGCAACCCAAACTTAGCTTTGTTAAGCTACAGAATGACACCACTTGCAACAGGATACTCACCACCACAATTGTCGATGAATCGAAAGATACATACCACATTACCATGTCTAACTACAGCAAATCCTGACAATAACGATGCAATACAAAAAATCAAGCAAAACAAACGAGCAGCAACGTAACTAAGACAGAACAGCGAAGACTCTAGCGGCGCTAGAGCAAGGGGATACCGTATGGGTACAGCTTCTGAGTGGATGGTCGAACGTGGCACATGTAATTCGCCAGGCAGCTCCACATTCATACATCGTCGTAACGGAAGAGGGTTCAATCTTAAGGAGAAGCCGTAGAGCACTTCTTCAGGTGATGACAACTCAACCCACATTTTCACCTATAACGCCACTGAAGGACACTCCTACAGCACAACAGCAAGATGTTGTTCCAACAGCAAATACACCGACATCAGCACTGGAACAAACACAGCTGAGAAGTTCAACACGTCTAAAAAAGAAACCGGACAGACTCAATTTGTGGACATTAAAAAGTTGTTAACTTCTGGGCAATAACTGTGAAATCATGTATATCATAAGCAACAATCATGTCCTGTAAATACGTTTGTACAAGTCTCCAAATAACTTCAAAGAAAGGGAGATGTGACAAGATGTGTATTGTATGTTAAATGAAGGGTTAACAATTTAATGTGACTGCATCCAACCACAAGATGGTGATCAAAAGCATACACATAGATCCCATGATACCCTTGATTCGGGGAGTAAGTGATTAGGTGGGATAGACTGTAGTCGTGCTTTCAGGAACTCTGTAGATAGAATCATAGTTTAGATTAGCTGCAATCTTGTAAATTTTAATAAGCAATTCAAATCTGATTAATTGTAGTGTTAATAAATTAGCCTTGTTAAAAACATAGCTTGATGTTCTTTGTGAGACACTACACTTCGCAGCCATGCTCATCGATAAAACAAAAAACATTACACTCTCTGGCTAAAAATGTTTCTCCTCACCTCAGTCCTAAAAGGTTTACCCCTTGTCCTCAAACTATGGCCGCTAGTTATGCATTCCCCTGCCACCGGGAACATTCTTTCTGAATCTACCCTGTCTAATTCTATTAGAATTTAGTAAGTTTCTATGTGATCCCCTCTCACTCTTCTAAACTTCAATGAATATAATCCTAGCCGACATAGTCTCTCCTGATATGACAGTCCCGCCATCAGGAATCAGCCTGGTAAACCTTTGCTGCGCTCCCTCCGTAGCAAGACCATCCTTCCTTAGATAAGGTCACCAAAACTGCACACAATATTCCAGGAGTAGCCTCACCAATGCCCTCTACATCTCATCAATGCTCTCTGTAAAACATCTCTATTCCTATACTCAAATCCTCTCGCTTTGAAGGCCAACATACGACTTGCCTTCTTTACTACCGACTGTGCCTGCGCACTTACTTTCCAGGACTGATGCACAAGGACACCAAAGTCTCGCTGAGTATCCACCTCTCTCAATTTACACCCATTCAAATAATAATCTGCCGTCCTATTTTTGCTACTGAAGCAGATAATCACACATGTACCCGCATTATACTGCATCTGCCATGCATGTACCCACTCACACAGTCTGTCCAAATCCCGCTGAAGCATTTCTGCATCCTCCTCACAGCTCACCCTCCCACCCAACTTTGTATTATCTGCAAATTTAGAGACAATGTATTTAGTTCCCCTCCCTCGTCCAAATCATTAATATATAATGTGAACGGTTCGGGTCCTAGCACAGATCCCTGCGGTACCCCACTGCATGCCAATCAGAAAAAGACTCATTTATTCCAACTTTTTGCTTCCTGTATACTAACCTTTGATTTGATTTGATTTATTATTGTCACATGTATACAGTGAAAAGTACTGTTTCTTGCATCCCGGAGTTTGGAGATGTGTTTCGTAGGAATAATGGTGTTGAAGGGCTGAGCTGTAGTAATAACAGACAACGCACACTGTGCATAGGGAAAGAAGCAGAGACTGCAGAACGTAATGTTACAGTCATAGCTAGGATGTAGAGAAAAGATTAACTTAATATGAGGTGGATCCATTCAAAAGTCAGATGCTGGCAGGGAAGAAGCAGTTCTTGAGTCGGTTGGTACGTGACTTCGAACATAGAACATACAGTGCAGAAGGAGGCCATTCGGCCAATCGAGTCTGTACCGACCCACCTAAGCCCTCACTTCCACCCTATCCCTGTAACCCAATAACCCCACCTAACCTTTTCTTTGGTCACTAAGGGCAATTTATCATGGCCAAACCACCTAACCTGCACGTCTTTGGACTGTGGGAGGAAACCGGAGCACCCCGAGGAAACTCACGCAGACACTGGGAGAACGTGCAGACTCCGCACAGACAGTGACCCAGCAGGGAATCGAACCTGGGACCCTGGTGCTGTGAAGCCACAGTGCTATCCACTTGTGCTACCGTGCTGCCCCTTATATCTTTATCCTGGCGGAAGAAGGTGGAGGAGAGTATGTCCGGGGTGCATGGGGTCCTTAATTATGCTGGCTGCTTTCCGAGGCAGCGGAAATTGTAGACCGAGTCAATGGATGGGAGGCTGGTTTGTGTGACGGATTGGGCTACATTCACAACCATTTGTAGTTTCCTGCGGTCTTGGGCAGAGCAGGATCCATGCAACGTTGTGATACAACCAGAAAGAATGCTTTCTAGGTGCATCTGTAAAAGTTGGTGAGAGACGTAGCTGACATGCCAAACGTCCTTAGTCTTCTGAGAAAATAGAGTCGTTGATGGGCTTTCTTAACTATAGTGTCAGCATGGGGGGACCAGGACAGGTTGTTGGTGATCTAGACACCTAAAAACTTGAAGCTCTCGACCCTTTCTACTTCATTCCCATTGATGTAGACAGGGTCATGTTCTCCACTACGCTTCCTGAAGTTGATGAAAATCTCCTTAGTTTTGTTGACATTGAGGGAGAGATTATTGTCGTCGCACCAGTTCACCAGATTCTCTATCTCATTCTGTACTCTGTCTCATCATTGTTTGAAATCCGACCCACAGTGGTGTCATCAGCAAATTTGAAAATCGAGTTGGTGAGGAATTTGGCCACAGTCATAGGTGTATAGGGAGTATAGTAGGCGGCTGAGGACACAGCCTTGTGGGGCACCGGTGTTGAAAATGATCATTGAGGGGGTATTGTTGCCTATCCTTACTGATTGTGGCGTGTGGGTTAGAAAGTTCAGGATCCAGTCGCAGAGGGAGGAGCCGAGGCCAAGGAGTTTGGAGATGAATTTCGTAGGAATGATGGTGTTGAAGGCTGAGCTGTAGTCAATAAATAGTCTGACATAGGTGTCTTCATTATCTAGGTGTTCCAGGGTTGAGTGCAGGGCCAGGGAGATGGGGTCTGCTGTGGACCTGTTGCAGTGGTAGGTGAACTGTAGTGGATTAAGGCAATCCGGGAGGATGGAGTTGATTCGTGCCATGACTGACCTTTCGAAGCACTTCATAATGACGGGTGTCAGTGCCACTGAAGATGGTCATTCAGGCACGCTGCTTGGCTTTTACTTGGTACAGGGATGGTGGTAGTCTTCTTGAAGCAGATAGAGACCTTTGATTGTTATAAAGAGAGGTTGAAGATGTCTGCGAATACCCCCGCCAGCTGATCTGCGCAAGATCTGAGTGCTTGTACTGGTGCCCCATCTGGGCCAGTGGCTTTCCATGGGTTGACCTTCGAGAAGGCTGCTCTGATATCTGCAATGGTGACCTCAGATACAACCAGCTTTTTATCCATCTCAAGGCATTACCCGTAATCCTATATGCTTTAACTTTACATATTAATCTGCTACGTGAGACCTTGTCGAAAACATTCTGAAAGTTTCAATAAACCACATCCACCGGTTCTCCTTGGTCAACTCTACCAGTTACATCTGCAAAGACGTCTAGTAAACCCTTTCGTAAATCCATGCTGACTGTCTGATTACACCACTGCTTTCCAAATGCTGTGCCATGAAATCCTTGATAATTTGCTCCAGCAACTTCCCTACTACCGACGGTAGTTCCCTGTTTTCTCTCTACCACCCTTTTTGAATAGCGGGGTTACATTTGCTACCCTCCAATCTGTAGGAACCATTCTGGAGTCCAAAGAATTTTGGAAAATGATCACTAATGGATCTACTATTCTAAGGCCACTTCCTTAAGTACCCTGGGATGAAGGTTATTTGGCCCTGGAGATTTGACTGCCTTCAATCCCATTAATTTCCTCAAAACCTTTACTAATACTAATTTCCTTCAGCTCCTCACTAAAACATCTCGCAACTTCCGGTACATTATTCATGTCTTTCTTTGTGAAGACAGAAGCAAAGTACAAATTTAGTTCCTCAGCCATTTCTTTGTTCCCAGTTATGAATTCCCCCATTTCTGACTGTAAGGGGCCTACATTAGTTTTTATCAATCTTTTTCTCTTTACATACCAATAAAAACCTTTACAGTCAGTTTTTATGTTCCCCGCTAGTTTACTTTCAAATTGTACTTTCCCCTTCTTAATCAATCCCTTGCTCTGCCTTTGCTAAATTTTAAACTGTTTTCCAATCCTTAGGTCAATCGCTTTTTCTTGCTAATTTGTATGCCCCTTCTTTGAATCTAATACTATTTCTAATTTCCCTTGTAAGCCATGGTTTGGTCACAGTTCCCTTTCTATTCTTGCGCCAAATAGGAATAAACAACTTTTAGAGTTCACCTAGTTGTTCCTTGAATGCCTGCCATTGCCTGGTCTACTGTCCTTCCTTTCAGTAATGTTTCCCAGTCCATCATAGCCAGCTCATGCCTCATACCATCATAGTTACCTTTATTGAGGTTCAGGACCCTGGTCTCAGAATTAATTACGTCACTATTGACCTTGATTAGGAATTCTGCCATATTATGGTCACTCAACCCCATGGGTTCTCTCCCAACTCGATTGCCAACTGATCCTTTCTCATTGCACAACACCCGGTCCAAGATAGCCTGTTGCCTTGTTGGTTTCTCAACATACTGGTCCAGGAAACCCTCACGTATACATTCCAGAAATTCCTCCTCTATTGTACTGTGACTAATTTGAGTCACCCAATTTATATGCAGATTAAAGTCACCCATAATTACAGATGTTCCTTTATCACATGCATCTCTGATTTCCTGTCTAATGCTATTCCCAACATTACCATTGCAGTTTGGTGAACTTTATACCATCTCGACGATTGTTTTTTGCCGACACATTCCACATCATCTGTACTAATATCTTTCCTCGATATTGTATCAATATCTTCTTTAATCAACAATGCAACTCCATATTTCCTTCCTGTCTGTCTTTCCTAAATAAAATGAATAGCCTTCAATGTTAGTTCCCATCCTTGGTGACCTTGGAACCATGGACTGGATTCTCCGTTTTCGGGACTGTTCCCCACGCCGTCATTAAAACTGTGGTCTTTTAGGCCAGAAAAACTGGTGTCGAAAGGCCACAGATTCACAGCCTAGCAGGGGGTTAGCAGGCAGGTGCTGTAGAGCTCACCGCTCCAGCTGCCGATACGGCCCCTCGCATGTCCAGGTCAGAGGCTGCGCATGCGCTCGGTGGCGGCCTCCAGCAGCCGCGCCGTACTCCATGGCAGTTTCAAACCGCAGACCTGGACCACGGAAATAGTGCTCCGATTGGCTCGCCCCCGACTGAGTCCGCAGCCGCCATGCGGGTATCACGGACGGTGGTACCACATTAGAAAGACGCTGTCAGGACTTCGGCCGGTCGGGGGCGGAGAATAGCAGGCCTCAAGCAATGGTCGCAGCTGGTGGATACTCGGCGCGGAGTACGCCGCTTTTCGGGGGCCGGAGAATTGCGGAACTGGCATCGGTCCCGATTTTATGCGTTAAACTGGATTCCCCGCCCTGTCGCCCAACGCAATTTCGACGTTGGGGTGCGGAGAATCCAGCCCCATGTCTCAGTAATCCCAACAATATCATATCCTTTTACATCTATCTGCACAACTAATTCATCCATTTTATTTCTAATGTTCAGGTTAATGCTCGTGTGTTCAGGTACAAAATCCTAAGGCTAGTCCTTTGAACATTCCTTGTCTCACCTCTACTATTTTTTAGGGTCATTATCTGATTAAGGCCGTTGAACTCTCTGCCTATCACTTTTCTTATTCTCCTTTCTGTCTTTTTCTCTTGTTCTTGATTCCCTTGCTCTGAATCCTTATATAGGTTCTCATCCCCCTCAGTCACTATTGAGCTTTCCTTCATTCCTATGTACCTCAATCCGTCACCCTTTCACTTGCCCTCAGATTAGTTTCACCCACCCCCTTATCCGCCATGACCCCTATCAAGGTTCCTCAAGCTTATCCCCAGCAAAATCGTACATTCCACCCTCTGTAACCCTTAAGCTGCCATCCATCATGCTTGGCACTCAGTCTATCATCCTTGAGCTTCCCAAAGTTACCCTTGAGCCTCAGGCCTTTGGCCATAACCTTCCTAGTATGACCTTTCCTCACTCCAAAATCATTCCAACCCTACAATTCTCCAACATCCAAGTTCCCTACATGTTCCCTGCATCTTCTCCCTGCCCCCCCACCCCCCCCCCCCAACCAGAGATCATAGGGCTGCCAAGTCCCTCCATTCCACCCTTCCCAGGTCAGCAGGAACTCTCCTTCAGCACATCCAGTCCTCTTTCTCCCAACCTTGCTGGGATCTCAGTTGAGACCAGTGGGTTAGGCAGCAATACTTTTTTTTTTAGAAAATATTTTATTGAAGCATTTGTAATTTTCACAATTTAACATGTTGACATTTCTAAAACAACCGCACGGGTCGATGCACAAAATACCCCCTCAAATAACAACAAACAATAAACCATGTATGCCACTTCTCCCGCCCTATCCCCAATTACCCGTACACTAAGTTCCCTGTCCTTATTTAACATTACCATGCCTGCTGTATTCTTCCCCTCTGCCCCCCTTTTCCCCTTTCCCGCCTTACTGCTGACGTTCAGTTTTTGATCAAGAAATCGATGAACGGCTGCCGACTCTGGGCGAATCCCTGTATTGATCCTCTCAGCAAACTTGATTTTCTCCAGACTGAGAAACCCTACCATATCACTGACCCACACTCCTGATTTCGGGAGCTCGGAGTCCCCTCCATCTCAGCAAGATCTGTCTCCGGGCCACCAGGGAGGAGGAGGCCAGGATATCGGCCTCCCTCTCCCCCCCCTTTGCCCCGGATCCTCCGACACCCCAAATATTGCCAGTTCTGGACTCGGAGTTACCCTACCTTACAGGACTTCTGACGTAACATCCGCAAATCCCTGCCAGAATTCCCTCCGTTTCGGACATGCCCAAAACATATGAACATGATTGGCCGGGCTACCCCCACACCGCCCACACCTGTCCTCCACCTCCTCGAAGAACCTACTCATCCGGGCTACCGTTATGTGGGCCCTGTGGACCACCTTGAACTGAATCAATCTGAGTCTAGCACAGGTCGAGGATGCATTTACCCTTTTCAAGGCTTATTCCCACAGTTCAGATTCCAGCTCCCCTCCGAAATCCTCTTCCCACTTCCTCTTCACCTCTCTGATAGGGGCCCCTTCCCACTCTAACAATTCCCTGCATATCTCCAAAACCTTCCCACCTCCAACCCCTGTTTTTGACAGCACCTTATCCTGACGTCCCCTCAGGGGGAGGGAAGGAAAGCTTGGGACCTGTCTCCATACAAAGACCAGCACTTGAAGGTACCGAAACCCGTTCCCACCCGGCAAATCAAATTCCTCCTCTAATATATCATAGAATTTACAGTGCAGAAGGAGGCCATTCGGCCCATCGAGTCTGCACCGGCTCTTGGAAAGAGCACCCTACCCAAGGTCAACACCACCACCCTATCCCCATAACCCAGCAACCCCACCCAACACTAAGGGCAATTTTGGACATAAGGGCAATTTATCATGGCCAATCCACCTAACCTGCACATCTTTGGACTGTGGGAGGAAACCGGAGCACCCGGAGGAAACCCACGCACACACTGGGAGGATGTGCAGACTCCGCACAGACAGTGACCCAAGCTGGAATCGAACCTGGGACCCTGGAGCTGTGAAGCAATTGTGCTATCCACAAGGCTACCGTGCTGCCCCAAATCTCCAAGGTCGGAAAGCCCTCCTGGATGAATAGATCCCCAAACCTCTCAATCCCAGCCCGCTGCCATATCTTCAAGCCCCTATCCAGCCCCCCCGGGACAAACCGGTGATTGTCACAGATCGGTGACTACACTGACGCCCCCTCCAATTTCATATGCTGCCTCCATTGCCCCCACACCCATAGGGCTGCCACCACCACAGGACTTGTAGAGTGCCAAGCTGGCGAAAATGGCAGGGGGCGCCGTCAGTAAAGCCTCCAGACTTGCATCTTAGCAGGATGCTGCCTCCATCTGCACCCAGACCAACGCTTCCCCCACTACCCACTTCCTGACCATCGATATGTTGGCAGCCCAGTAATAGTTAATAAAGCTCGGGAGAGCGAAGCCCCCTTCTCCGCGGGTCCGGTCCAGGAGTGCCCTCTTTACACTCGGAGTTTTACTTGACCATATAAACCTTGATATCGCCGCATTCATACTTCTGAGAAAAGCCTTTGGGACAAAAATCGGGAGACATTGAAAAAAGAAAAGCAGTCTCGGAAGGACCGTCACCTTCACCGTCTGAACCCTCCCCGCCAGCGTCGGTGGGAGCATGTCCCATCTACAAAAATCCCTTCTCATTTGATCCACTGCTTTACCCAAATTTAGCTTGTGAAGCTGCCCCCAATCCTTGGCCACTTGAATCCCCAGATACCTAAAACTCCTCCCAACCACTTTAAAAGGTAGCTCCTTCAGCCTCCTTACATGGATCACAAACATCTCGCTCTTTCCCATATTTAACTTATAGCCTGCAAATCATCCAAATTCTCCTAATACCGCCATGGTTTCAGTCATCCCTCGCACAGGGTCCGTGACATAAAGCAGCAAATCGTCCGCATAGAGAGAGACCCTGTCGTGTGTCCCCCCCCCCCCCCCCCCCCCGTCCCCCGTCCCCGCCCCCCCCCCCCCCCCCCTGCCCACCACCACCACCACACCCCGCCAGGTATTTGTTGCCATTCAGAGCCATTGCTAAGGGTTCTATGGCCATGGCAAACCGTAATGGGGAGAGCGGGCATCCCTGCCTTGTCCCCCGACACAGCCTCAAGTATTCTGACTGAACTCGGTTAGTTCTTACATTTGCACCGGGACTTGGTACAATAACTGGACCCACTCCACAAATCCCTGCCCAAACCTGCCTAAAATATCCCATAGATATTTCCACTCCACCCGGTCGAAAGCCTTCTCTGCGTCCATGGCAACTACCACTTCAGCCTCGCACCCCTTCGCTGGCATCATAATTACTTTAAGAAGCCGTCTAATGTTGGATGTCAGGTGCCTGCCCTTTACAAATCCCGTCTGATCCTCCCCAATTATCTCCGGGACACAATTCTCTATTCGAGTGGCCAGGATCTTTCCCAATAATTTGGCATCTACATTCAAGAGGGAGATTGGCCTGTACGATCCACAGCTTTCCAGATCCTTGTCTCGCTTCAGGATGCGAGAAATTGATGCCTGTTATAACGTTGGGGGGGGGGGGGGGGGAGTACTCCCAGCTCCTGGGACTCGTTAAAAGCCTTAACCAGGAGCGGCCCCAGTAACCCAGAGAACTTCTTATAAAATTCCACTGGCAATCTGTCAGGTCCCGTGGCTTACCCGATTGCATCGTCCCCAGTCCATCCATCACCTCCCCAAGCTCAGTCAGGCCACTCAGGGTCTCCTCATTTACCTTCAGGATTTTTAGCCTCCCAAGGAATTGGTTAGGCAGCAATACTACTGTATTTGGGCGCTGACCATAGAGATGAGAACATACCTTACCCACCTGCTTAATTTAGGATTTCCAAGGTGTCCCCTTTAATTGGCAAATTGTGCTCACGTTTAACTCAAAATAATCCTCCTCCCACTTTGAAGGAATGCAAATTTGGAATGACTGTGTTTCAGGTAGACAGTTTAAAAATAGTACATGTCAAATTACAGACCCACATCACTACCTTCTCCCCTACCGCCACCCACAATCTCCCACCCCCATTCACCTTGTCCCTCCCAACATATCCTTTCCTCTCCCCTCTGTTACACTTAACCTTCCTCCTTTATCATTGAGTCTATAACCATCAAAATCTCCACACACGTTATGGTCCCCGTCAGCCTCCCTCACTTCCTCAAATAGCCTCCCTCCTTCGCTGCCTCCTCTCTTACTCCCTCAGTCAGCTTCCCTCCCTCGCTGTCTCAGTCAGCCTCCCTCCCTTGCTGCCTCTGGCAGCCTCCCTCCCTCGCTGTCTCAGTCAGCCTCCCTCCCTTGCTGCCTCAGACAGCCTCCCTCCCTCGCTGCCTCAGACAGCCTCCCTCCCTCGCTGCCTCAGACAGCCTCCCTCCCTCGCTGCCTCAGTCAGCCTCCCTCCCTCGCTGCCTCAGTCAGCCTCCCTCCCTCGCTGCCTCAGTCAGCCTCCCTCCCTCGCTGCCTCAGTCAGCCTCCCTCCCTCGCTGCCTCAGTCAGCCTCCCTCCCTCGCTGCCTCAGTCAGCCTCCCTCCCTCGCTGCCTCAGTCAGCCTCCCTCCCTCGCTGCCTCAGCCTCCCTCCCTCGCTGTCTCAGTCAGCCTCCCTCCCTCGCTGCCTCAGTCAGCCTCCCTCCCTCGCTGCCTCAGCCTCTCTCCCCGCTGCCTCAGTCAGCCTCCCTCCCTCGCTGCCTCAGTCAGCCTCCCTCCCTCGCTGCCTCAGTCAGCCTCCGTCCCTCGCTGTCTCAGTCAGCCTCCCTCCCTCGCTGCCTCAGCCTCCCTCCCTCGCTGCCTCAGCCTCTCTCCCCGCTGCCTCAGTCAGCCTCCCTCCCTCGCTGCCTCAGTCAGCCTCCCTCCCTCGCTGCCTCAGTCAGCCTCCGTCCCTCGCTGTCTCAGTCAGCCTCCCTCCCTCGCTGCCTCAGCCTCCCTCCCTCGCTGCCTCAGCCTCCCTCCCTCGCTGCCTCAGCCTCCCTCCCTCGCTGCCTCAGTCAGCCTCCCTCCCTAGCTGCCTCAGTCAGCCTCCCTCCCTCGCTGCCTCAGTCAGCCTCCCTCCCTCGCTGCCTCAGTCAGCCTCCCTCCCTCGCTGCCTCAGTCAGCCTCCCTCCCTCGCTGCCTCAGTCAGCCTCCCTCCCTCGCTGCCTCAGTCAGCCTCCCTCCCTCGCTGCCTCAGCCTCCCTCCCTCGCTGTCTCAGTCAGCCTCCCTCCCTCGCTGCCTCAGTCAGCCTCCCTCCCTCGCTGCCTCAGTCAGCCTCTCTCCCCGCTGCCTCAGTCAGCCTCCCTCCCTCGCTGCCTCAGTCAGCCTCCCTCCCTCGCTGCCTCAGTCAGCCTCCGTCCCTCGCTGTCTCAGTCAGCCTCCGTCCCTCGCTGTCTCAGTCAGCCTCCCTCCCTCGCTGCCTCAGCCTCCCTCCCTCGCTGCCTCAGTCAGCCTCCCTCCCTAGCTGCCTCAGTCAGCCTCCCTCCCTCGCTGCCTCAGTCAGCCTCCCTCCCTCGCTGCCTCAGTCAGCCTCCCTCCCTCGCTGCCTCAGTCAGCCTCCCTCCCTCGCTGCCTCAGTCAGCCTCCCTCCCTCGCTGCCTCAGTCAGCCTCCCTCCCTCGCTGCCTCAGTCAGCCTCCCTCCCTCGCTGCCTCAGTCAGCCTCCCTCCCTCGCTGCCTCAGTCAGCCTCCCTCCCTCGCTGCCTCAGTCAGCCTCCCTCCCTCGCTGCCTCAGTCAGCGTCCCTCCCTCGCTGCCTCAGTCAGCCTCCCTCCCTCGCTGCCTCAGTCAGCCTCCCTCCCTCGCTGCCTCAGTCAGCCTCCCTCCCTCGCTGCCTCAGTCAGCCTCCCTCCCTCGCTGCCTCAGTCAGCCTCCCTCCCTCGCTGCCTCAGTCAGCCTCCCTCCCTCGCTGCCTCAGTCAGCCTCCCTCCCCCGCTGCCTCAGTCAGCCTCCCTCCCCCGCTGCCTCAGTCAGCCTCCCTCCCCAGCTGCCTTAGACAGCCTCCCTCCCCCGCTGCCGCAGACAGCCTCCCTCCCTCGCTGCCTCAGTCAGCCTCCCTCCCTCGCTGCCTCAGTCAGCCTCCCTCCCTCGCTGCCTCAGGCAGCCTCCCTCCCTCGCTGCCTCAGTCAGCCTCCCTCCCTTGCTGCCTCAGTCAGCCTCCCTCCCTTGCTGCCTCAGTCAGCCTCCCTCCCTCGCTGCCTCAGTCAGCCTCCCTCCCTCGCTGCCTCAGTCAGCCTCCCTCCCTCGCTGCCTCAGTCAGCCTCCCTCCCTCGCTGCCTCAGGCAGCCTCCCTCCCTCGCTGCCTCAGTCAGCCTCCCTCCCCAGCTGCCTCAGTCAGCCTCCCTCCCTCGCTACCGCAGACAGCCTCCCTCCCTCGCTGCCTCAGTCAGCCTCCCTCCCTAGCTGCCTCAGTCAGCCTCCCTCCCTCGCTGCCTCAGTCAGCCTCCCTCCCTAGCTGCCTCAGTCAGCCTCCCTCCCTCGCTGCCTCAGTCAGCCTCCCTCCCTCGCTGCCTCAGTCAGCCTCCCTCCCTCGCTGCCTCAGTCAGCCTCCCTCCCTCGCTGCCTCAGTCAGCCTCCCTCCCTCGCTGCCTCAGGCAGCCTCCCTCCCTCGCTGCCTCAGTCAGCCTCCCTCCCTTGCTGCCTCAGTCAGCCTCCCTCCCTCGCTGCCTCAGTCAGCCTCCCTCCCTCGCTGCCTCAGTCAGCCTCCCTCCCTCGCTGCCTCAGACAGCCTCCCTCCCTCGCTGCCTCAGACAGCCTCCCTCCCTCGCTGCCTCAGGCAGCCTCCCTCCCTCGCTGCCTCAGGCAGCCTCCCTCCCTCGCTGCCTCAGGCAGCCTCCCTCCCTCGCTGCCTCAGGCAGCCTCCCTCCCTCGCTGCCTCAGGCAGCCTCCCTCCCTCGCTGCCTCAGGCAGCCTCCCTCCCCCGCTGCCTCAGACAGCCTCCCTCCCCAGCTGCCTCAGTCAGCCTCCCTCCCTCGCTGCCTCAGACAGTTCTGCCCTACTGTCTTTTGAATGCAGCCACTGGACCTCAGTCATGGCATGTCCCAGAACAATCCTCCTCAAAAGGAAAAAGCAGAGACTACTCAGTCTAATTTATCGCATGGCCAATGCTTGCCACCCGCACATTGATTCTGTTTACACTTCCCGCTGCCTCAGGAAGGCAGACAGCATTATCAGAGACCCCTCCCACCCAGGCATTGCCTTCTTCCAGACCCTTCCATCAGGCAGAAGATGCAGAAGTCTGAAGACCCGCACATACAGACATAGGAACAACTTCTTCCCCACAGCTACTAAACTCCTCAACGACTCCCCCTTGGACTGATATGTTCCCTGTAAGAACAATATTCACGATGCCCTATGCTGCTCTTGCTCATGTATTTGCTTTGTTTGGTCCTTTGTTCCGCACTGTAACCAATCACTGTTTGTCAATGTACCATTTGTCAATGTACTCTCTCGATTATTCTTTTTTTTTGTCCTCTATGTACGTACTGTGTACATTCCCTTGGCCGCAGAAAAGTACTTTTCACTGACCTTCGGTACATGTGACAATAGATCAAATGAAATAACTCAAGCAAGTACATTATCTCACCTGCTACATGCAGGTGCACAATTATATGCAGTCATGAATCTGAAGGCACATATTTTCCATCGCAGAAAACTTAATTTGAAAGGTGCACTTAAACCTGATGAAACTCATGGGCCGAAGACTGACCTAGGAGAGGTTATGGTTGATCAGCGGGGGGGGTCACATGTAACGTTCGGGGACTGAATGGGCCAATCAAAAGGGCCCGTGTGTTCGCGCACTTAAGGCAACTGAAGGCGGACGTGGCCATGTTGCAGCAGACACATTTGAAGGTGGGGGCTCAGATTAGGTTGAGGCAGGGGTGGGTTGGGCAGGTGTTTCATTCAGGATTGGACTTTAAAACGAGGGAGGTGGCGATCTTGGTTAATAAGTGGGTGGCATTCGAGGTGGGGAAGATAGAGGCGGACCCGGGGAGTAGATATGTTATGGTTAGTGGGAAGTTGGAGGGAATGGCCGTAGTATTGGTAAATATATATGCCCCAAATTGGGACGATGTTGAGATTGTCATACGGGTGCTGGGGAAGATCCCAGACCTGGATTCATATCGACTGATAATGGGGGGAGATTTCAACACGGTCCTGGATCCGAGGCTGAACTGGTCGAGTTCCAGATCTGGGAAGGTATCAGCTATGGCAAAGGAGCTGTGGGGTTTATGGAGGGGGTGGATTTGTAGAGATTTGGGATGCCAAGGAGTAAGGAGTTTTCATTCTGCTCCCATGTGCACAAGATATATTCCCAGATAGACTGCTTTGTGTTGGACAAAACGCTGCTGGCTGAGGTAGTGGCTGCTGAATATTCAGCAATTGTGGTGTCAGACCACGCCCCGCAATGGGTAGGCCTGCAAGTCAACAAAGGAAAGGCCGAGCGGCCGCAATGGAGGTTGGATGTGGGGCTGTTAGAGGAGGAGGAGGTGTGCAAGCGGGTGAGGAAGGCCAATCAGGGATATATAAAGATCAATGACCAGGTGAGGTTTCGGCGGGGGGATGGTGTGGGAGGCACTGAAGGTGGTGATAAGGGTGAAACTCATCCCAATTCGGGCACATAAGGAGAAGACTGAGCGGGCAGAGTTAGACAGGCTGGTAGGTAAACTTTTACAGGTGGACAGGAGGTATGCGGAGTATCCGGATGAAGGGCTTCTGAAGGAGCATCGGAGACTGCCGCTGGAATTTGGGCTTCTGTCCACAGGTAAGGCAGTGGTACAGCTGAGGAGGGTGAAGGGGGCGGTGTATGAATATGGGGAAAAAGCCAGCAGGATGCTGGTGCACCAGCTGAGGAAACAGGAGGCGGCGAGAGAGATTGGGAAAGTAAAAGATACAGGGGGTAGTTGGTTTTGGATCCGGCGGGGGTGAATGATGTGTTTCGGGAGTTTTACAGTAGATTGTATAAATGGGAACCCTCAGCTGGGGAGGAGGGTATGAAGCGATTCCTGGGGGAGCTGGAGTTCCCGAGGATAGATGAGGAGTTGGTGGAGGGTTGGGGAGCCCCAATTGGGCTTGGGGAGGCTATACACGGGTTGGGGACGATGCAATCGGGTAAGGCCCTGGGACCTGAAGGATACCCGGTTGAGTTTTATAAAACGTTTTCTGGTTTGCTAAGGCTTTTAATGAGTGCAAGGAGCTGGGGGTGCTCCCCCCAATGTTATCGCAGGCATCGATCTCCCTTATTTTGAAGCGGGATAAGGATGCGGAGAGTTGTGGGTCATGTAGACCGATCTCCCTGTTGAATGTGGATACTAAATTGCTGGCAAAGATCTTGGCTGTGCGCATAGAGGATTGTGTCCCGGAGGTAATAGGGGAGGACCAGAAGGGCTCCTAAATGTGATAATGATGCCTGCAGAGTGGCGCGAGGTCGAGGTGGTGGTGGCCATGGATGCAGAGAAGGCCTTTGATCGGATAGAGTGGAGGTACCGGTGGGATGTCCTGGGAAGGTTCGGGTTCAGGCAGGGATTCGTGGATTGGGTCCGGTTGCTATATCAGGCACCAGTGGCGAATGTCAGGATAAACCGGATCCAGTCAGAGCAGGGGGACAAGGCAGGGGTGCCCACTTTCCCCACTACTGTTTGCCCTGGCCATAGAGCCTTTGGCAATGGCGCTGAGGGCATTGAACATTGAAGGCGGGGGATAGTGCGAGGGGGGGATGGAGCATAGGGTCTCGCTCTATGCGGGCGGTTTGCTCCTGTATATAACAGACCCGTTGGGGGGGGGATCGCAGGAATTATGGGAATACTGGAGGAATTTGGCCGGTTCTCAGGCTACAAACAAAACATGAGCAAGAGTGATGTCTTCGCGATCCAGGCAAGGGGCCAGGAGAGGAGACTGAGGGAGATGCCGTTCAAAGGGGTGGGAAGGAGTTTTAGGTATCTGGGGATTCAGGTGGCAAGGTACTGAGGTCAGCTTCATAAACTAAATTTGGGCAGGGTGATTGAGCAAATAAAGGGGACTTCCGCAGGTGGGACGTGCTCCCGCTGTCATTAGCGGGGAGGGTACATATTTCAGTGGTTAGGAAGTGGGTAGTGGGGGGGGGAGGGGTCAGTGTGGGAGCGGGTAGAGGCGGCATCTTGTAAAGGCATGAGTTTGGAGGCTCTGTAATGGCACGTCTGCCGTTCTCGCCAGCTCGGTACTCCACAAGCCCAGTGGTAGTGGCAGCCGTGAGAGTTTGGGGGCAATGGAGGCAGCACATGAGACCAGAGGGGGCGATCTGTGATCACCGATCTGTGACAATCACCGGTTCACTCCAGGAGGGCTGGATAGGGGCTTTAGGAGGTTGCGGCGGGCAGGGATTGAGAGATTTGGCGATCTCTTCATTGAGGAGGGTTTCCTAAGCCTGGAAGAGCTAGAGGAGGAGTTTGAGTTACCGGGTGGGAACGGATTTCGGTACTTGCAGGTACGGGTCTTTGTCCAAAGGCAGGTTCCAAGCTTCCCTCGCCTCCCTCTAAGTGGACTACAGGATAAAGTGGGGCTGGGGAGGGGAGGGGGTCGTAAATATATAAGGAATTGATGGAGTGGGAAGGTAAAGAGGAAGTGGAACGAAGCTTTGAGAGGGGAGTTGGAAGTCAGGCTATGGGAGAAGACCCTGAAAAGAATCAATGCAATCTCATCATGTGCCAGGCTAAGCCTGATCCAGGTCAAAGTGGTCCACAGAGCTCATATGACTGTGGCCCGGATGAGTAGGTTTTTTGGGAGGTGGAGGACAGCTGTGGGAGGTGCAGGGGAAGTCCAGCCAATCATCTACATATGGTTTGGGAATGTCCGAAGCTGTGGGGATTTTGTCGGTGATTCGCAGATGTCATGTCAGAGGTCCTGAGGGTGGCATGTGGCGCAGTAGTTAGCACTGGGATTACGGCGCTGAGGACCTGGGTTCAAATCCCGGCCCTGGGTCACTGCCCATGTGAAGTTTGCACATTCTCTCCATGTCTGCGTGGGTTTCACCCCCACAACCCAAAGATGTGCAGGTTTGGTCGATTGGCCACGCATAATTGCCCCTTAATTGGAAAAAAATAATTGGGTACTCTAAATTTATTTTTTTAAATGTCAAGGTCCTAGAAGGGATGGTGACTCCGAGTCCAGAGGTGGCAATATTTGGAGTGTCGGAAGATACGGGAGCTCAGGAGGGAGAAAGGCTGACGTTTTGGCCCTTTCCTCCCTGGTGGTCTGGAGACGGATTTTGCTGGGATGGAGAGACTCGGAGCCTCCAAAGTCAGGGATGTGGGTCAGTGACATGGCAGAGTTTCTCAGGCTAGTGAAGATTAAGCTCGCTTTAAAGGGTTCAATACAGGGGTTCGCTCGGAGGTGGCAGCCGTTCATCGAAAACCGACCGTCAGCAGAAGAGGGGGGTGGAGAATGGGTGGGGGTGGGAGCTGGTGGGGGAAGGAGAGGCATGGAAGTGGAGAATAAGGGCAGGGAATCTAATAAATGGGTAGCTAGGAGTTAGGGCGAGGGGAAGTTGGGTATGTTACTGTGGCGCCTTTGCGTGTGTTGGACCGTTCTGTTATTTAGAATGTTAATATGTTAAAATGTTAAAATTATAAATGCCTCATTAAAATGTTTCTAAACAAAAAATCTGATGAAACTGCCTTTTAATGAGCACACATGAAATGCTGATGTTTGCAAAAGGACTTCCTGATGTTTGCTGCCTTCAAACTTCTGAGAACTTAATCCCTCAGTTAAATCCCACCATCAGGAAGAGCCATGCCCGAGAGTGACAGTCTTTGGGCTATCACAACAGCCAGGGTTACACATGGGGAAGATAGCCGACGCCCTTGCTTTCGCTTCCCTAATCGCACGCCAGAGAATGCTGCTCAGCTGCCGATCAGCAGCACCACCCACAGCTGCAGACTGGCTGGAGGACCTGCCGGAATTTCTCCATCTGGAGAAGATCAAGTACACCAGGGTCGGAGGAAGGCTTCCTCAAAGCATGGGGACAATTCGTCGGCCTGTTCCAAGAGCTGTTCAGGACCAACAGCAACTAGGGGAAGAGGGAAGAGGGAAAGGTGGGAGAGAACAGACAAAAACACAACACTAAGAGGTACAAAAAGGGAAGTGAGGAGGAAACCTAGGGGAACCACAGAAAGATGCATGGGGGGGGGGGGGGGGGGAGAGGGGACAGAAAGCTCCCGCTCCCCAAACCCACAAGGCCTGCAACAAAAACCACAGAAGGAAGGGGGGGGGAGGAAAAGAGGGGGAAGAACAGGAGCTTAGTGATAGAACACCCAGAGTGGAAGAGTGGGATACCAGGGAGGGGGAGGTAGGGAGAGGGGAATGGGGGGTGGCGAAAAGATATACCAAGAAAGATTGTATGTACGTAAGAAATGTATAAAATGTAAATATCGGATGCAAAAGTTTTCCGATGTAAAATTGAAATGCCAATAAAAATACTTTTTTTTGAAAAAAGGAAGCTGACTTTGCCTCCTTAAAAATTAAGTTCCCCCACCCACCAAGCTTCCTGCTCCTGGCAGCTCAAGGTTCCACCCCATAAATATTATGGCCAGAAGAGCAGGCCAGAGGCTGTGAATAATGCAAGTAACTCCCCTCCTGACTCGCCAAAACCTGTCCACCATCTACAAGGCACATGTCAGGAGTGTAATGGAATACTGCCTACTTGTCTGGGTGAGTGCAGCTCCAACAGTATTTAAGAAGCTCACCACCATCCAGGACAAAGCTGCTCGCTTGATTGGCACTCCAGCCACCACCTTAAACATTCGCTCCCTCCATCACCAACGCACAGTGGCAGCAGTTTGTATCCATTTACAAGATGAACTGTAGCAACTCACCAAGACTCCTTCAACAGCACCTTCCAAACCCGCTAGCACTACCACACAGTAGGACAAGGGCAGCAGATGGATAGGAACACCACCAACTTCAGGTTCTCCTCCAAATGAACCACCATCCTGACTTGGAAATATATCGCTGTTCCTCCACTGTCACTGGGAACTCACTCCATAAAAGCAACATTAACTTCTCATTCAATTTTCCTTTTAAGATCTAGCTTGATCTAACGTGTTTAGGGTACGCATGTCACTAGAAAGTCGTGTAGTGTACATTTTGCAACACCTCGAAATAATATGCAAGTTTACTAATTGAATTACAGCCTCAAAAAATGAATGACTGGTGTGCCATGGTGACTCTTTGAGAGAAGCATCAATTTTCATTTTCCACTTGAACTGTTGTGAAATGTATTCATGCTGCCACAGGTATGTAGTTGTAAGAAATCAACTTGCAGCTTTGAGCTCACCCAAACGTGGCACAGGAATTAAATAATTACCCTCTTAGGCCCTAGCAGGAGAATGATATTCCAGATGGGAAAGTGTGTCAAAATCAGACTCCTTTAGGCAGTCAGAGATCAAAACTATTTTCAAATATTGGACTCTAGACATACAGAGCCCCTGAATAAAGCTTAGAATGCAATGAAAACACATTGCTATTTGAGCAAAGCACAACTCAAAGCATAATACAAATCATCAATTGAGAATCATCAAAAACCTATTACGGGATTTATTGTGATTTGACTTAATGGAATTATTTTTCTTGATAGGAAATGTGTTTCACAAAACCTTTGTTAAAACTTTGATTATTTACTTTAAAAAAAAAAAACATTTTTTATTCTCCTTTTTCACATTTTCTCCCACATTTACATCCATCAACAATAAACAATAATCAGCAAGATATGTCAGTCCCCATAATAACAACGATCCCATCTACCCACCAACCCCCGAACCTGAACCCGCATGTTTACATAAACAAATGACAAAAAGGAATCCGGGATTACCCGTAGTCACCCTTAATCTTACACAGTTCCCCCCCCCCCCCCACCCCACCCCCCACCGCAGGTCTCCAGCTCCTCCCGTCCACTGCCTCTGCCTCTTGTAAAACTCCTCCTCCCAACCTCTGTCCTTCCCCCCAACTTTCCACCCCGGCTAGACCACTCGGACCCTGTTCTGCCAGGCTCCGATGGCCGCAGCCCCTCCCCCACCTCACTCCCGTTCACTGGCCGGCTTAAACCGGCCAACGTGGAGGCCCCCGCCCGGATCCCTTTCCCACTTGCCCGGCCCTAGGAAAGCCCAAAGATCCCCTTTTAACACACAAAACCCGCATATCCACCTACACCCCAAAGAACTCTCATTTCGAGTGAAAGTCCCGTCCCTTCCCTTTTCCAAATATATACCACATTGGCTCCTTTAATCTCTACACCCGCGCGCAGTGATACAAAAAAGAAGAAAATACAATCATGAGGTTACATCGGCACATGTCCATTCCCCAATTTGTCAGTTCTGTCACAGTCCTTCTGCTTTCGCAAACTCCTCCACTGCTTCCGCCGTTCCAAAATAAAAGTCCCTGAAGTCACCCTCAGCTTCGCTGGACATACAATGCCGCACCGCACCTTGCTAATGTTCAGTGCCCTCTTCACCCGGTTGAAGGCAGCCCGCCTCCTTGCCAGCTCCACCGTAAAGTCCTGGTATACACGTATACCAGCTCCAGCCCACTGCACCACCCGCTTCTGCTTGGCCCAGCTCAGGACCTTCTCCTTCACCTTGTACCTATGGAAGCACAGAGTCACTGCCCTTGGCGGCTCACTCGCCTTTGGTACAGGCCTCCACGACCAATGAGCCCGATCCAGTTCATATCGGGAGGGATCCTCCCCCTCCCCCAATAGTTTTGCCAGCATCGCAGCAAAATACTCAGTCGGCTTCGGTCCTTCAACTCCTTCGGGCAGCCCCACAATCCTCAAATTCTGTCGCCTGGATCTGTTTTCCAGGTCTTCCATTTTTCCTTGCAGATCCTTGTTAGTATCCATCACCTTCCGCATCTCTTTCCCCATCGAGGCAAGTTGATCACCGTGATGCAATAACGTCTCCTCCCCATCCTTCAGCGCCTCCCCTTGCTCTCGCACCTCCGTCCTCACCGGGGAAACCGCCTCCTCCACCAGCACACTCAAACCTCCCTCATCTCCTTCCTCACCTTCTCCATGCATCTCGCAATCTGCGCCAACTGCTTTTCAAATTCCGCAGCCATCACCTTAGTTATTTCTTCAGCCGTAAGCAGTGCGGCCTTCCCTGGTGCTCCAGCCTCCATTTTTCCTGGTGACCCCGCGGTGACCTTTCCACTCCCCGACTGACCTCCAGCTGTTTTTTTTCCGGCCGTTTTCTTGCTCACCCTCGACATTTTTCTTTGTTCTTTTTCTCCTCCTGTGTCTTCACTGTGCCTCCTCCGTGCCTTCTCCCTGCTTAACATAGAACATAGAACAATACAGCGCAGTACAGGCCCTTCGGCCCACGATGTTGCACCGAAACAAAAGCCATCTAACCTACGCTATGCCATTATCATCCATATGTTTATCCAATAAACTTTTAAATGCCCTCAATGTTGGCGAGTTCACTACTGTAGCAGGTAGGGCATTCCACGGCCTCACTACTCTTTGCATAAAGAACCTACCTCTGACCTCTGTCCTATATCTATTACCCCTCAGTTTAAAGTTATGTCCCCTCGTGCCAGCCATATCCATCCGCGGGAGAAGGCTCTCACTGTCCACCCTATCCAACCCCCTGATCATTTTGTATGCCTCTATTAAGTCTCCTCTTAACCTTCTTCTCTCCAACGAAAACAACCTCAAGTCCATCAGCCTTTCCTCATAAGATTTTCCCTCCATACCAGGCAACATCCTGGTAAATCTCCTCTGCACCCGCTCCAAAGCCTCCACGTCCTTCCTATAATGCGGTGACCAGAACTGTACGCAATACTCCAAATGCGGCCGTACCAGAGTTCTGTACAGCTGCAACATGACCTCCCGACTCCGGAACTCAATCCCTCTACCAATAAAGGCCAACACTCCATAGGCCTTCTTCACAACCCTATCAACCTGGGTGGCAACTTTCAGGGATCTATGTACATGGACACCTAGATCCCTCTGCTCATCCACACTTTCAAGAACTTTACCATTAGCCAAATATTCCGCATTCCTGTTATTCCTTCCAAAGTGAATCACCTCACACTCCTCTACATTAAACTCCATTTGCCACCTCTCAGCCCAGCTCTGCAGCTTATCTATATCCCTCTGTAACCTGCTACATCCTTCCACACTATCGACAACACCACCGACTTTAGTATCGTCTGCAAATTTACTCACCCACCCTTCTGCGCCTTCCTCTAGGTCATTGATAAAAATGACAAACAGCAACGGCCCCAGAACAGATCCTTGTGGTACTCCACTTGTGACTGTACTCCATTCTGAACATTTCCCATCAACCACCACCCTCTGTCTTCTTTCAGCTAGCCAATTTCTGATCCACATCTCTAAATCACCCTCAATCCCCAGCCTCCGTATTTTTTGCAATAGCCTACCGTGGGGAACCTTATCAAACGCTTTGCTGAAAACCATATACACCACATCAACTGCTCTACCCTCGTCTACCTGTTCAGTCACCTTCTCAAAGAACTCAATAAGGTTTGTGAGGCATGACCTACCCTTTACAAAGCCATGCTGACTATCCCTGATCATATTATTCCTATCTAGATGATTATAAATCTTGTCTCTTATAATCCCCTCCAAGACTTTACCCACTACAGACGTGAGGCTCACCGGTCTATAGTTGCCGGGGTTGTCTCTGCTCCCCTTTTTGAACAAAGGGACCACATTTGCTGTCCTCCAGTCCTCTGGCACTATTCCTGTAGCCAATGATGACATAAAAATCAAAGCCAAAGGTCCAGCAATCTCTTCCCTGGCCTCCCAGAGAATCCTAGGATAAATCCCATCCGGTCCCGGGGACTTATCTATTTTCAGCCTGTCCAGAATTGCCAACACCTCTTCCCTACGTACCTCAATGCCATCTATTCTATTAGCCTGGGGCTCAGCATTCTCCTCCACAACATTATCTTTTTCCTGAGTGAATATTGATACGGCTTCTGCCGCCACCGCGGACCCTGGGACCGGGCTTAAAGCCCCAAAAATGCCGTTGCCGAACGGGAGCCCTCCATTGTGCGGCCGCCTCCCGCCTGCCGTCACCGGAAGTCGATTATTTACTTTTTAAGCATAATAGGAAAAACATGATACAATTTGACAGGCTTCCAATTCTCATCAATATCTTCAATGCACTGTTCTTATTCCTTTGGGTTTTTACTTTTTCATTGTTATTTGCTGTCTGTTGTTATCACCATGGAAACTACAACAGGTGCCAACTAAAAGCGCAGACACAAACTGTATGGAGATTTATTGCAAGAGTAGCCTACAATTGACTGACCTCTAGTTTCTGGGATTCTTATAAAAAGGGGGAAATAATGTGAAGTTGAAGGATGAGCCATTTGCTCCACTTAAGGAGTCTTTGGATTTATAACCAAGTGCCCAGGAATTCACATTACAATCTGGAATACCATTTGATCACTCCGATTCTAGTTAGATGTGTACAGTCAGTAATTTTGGCTGACTCATTAGGTCAGTGATCCAAAGTGAGGGTATTAGAAAATTGTCAAGACCATTACAATTGTAGAGAGAAGCATGCGGTTTTAAGTGGCATTTGTGAGTATATAAATGGCTGAAACAATTCCATTCATTTAATTGAAGCTTGGTGGCAGTCCCTATCATGAGGCCAAAAAGTGACAAAAATGTAAATGATAATTAAAAAAGACATCAAGAGAAATCAACATCAATGCTTTTAGGTCTTTTTTATCAGAACCATAGACCGGTAACGGTGCAGAAGGAGGCCATTCAGCCCATCATATCTCCGCCAGCCAAAAACAGAATAAAGAAACTAGCCGCTCATTTTAATCCCATTTTCCAGCACCTGGGCCGTAGCCTTGCACCATTTATTACTGTGAAAGAATCATTTAACGCCCTCAAATGTTATATTGCCCTCATTTTTATCTGACAGCATGAAGAAGCATCACCTAACCTTCACTGCTCTATTCTCTAGTTAGATTTTGCTAAGCGAGTCAATAATGCCCATTTTAAACGCAGCTTGAAACTGGTTTTGTTTTCTTTTTCTCAGATATAAGTTGAAGACCTTGTACCTTTTCACATACAATCTGATACAGTTCTGTGGATACTCCTGGATATCTACAAACATAACTGCCAGGTTCTTAACATTTGGTGAAGGTAAGGATTTTCTTCCTGTATGTGCTCGGGCAGGGTTTTCTCACATCGAATATTGGGGATGCTTCCTGCAGAGTTTGCTTTCTGCAGAGGCCATTTACTGAAAGCAGATATTCAAATGTATTCTCATACACTCTTCAAACATAAGGCTTCAGACACTACATTAGGCTCAAGAATCTGCGCTGCCATGGTTGGCCTGCACAGACTCATTTGATTGCCCTGTTTGATGTGCCATGCAGTTGGCTGTTCTATCCATGCAAGACGTCTTTGGACGTGATTTAGCGGATAAAAGTTAAACGTCCGCTTTTGGGCGCGTTTGGCAGGGTGTTTCTCGGCGGCTACAGCGCAAAAATTCACCCCGCTATACATTGGCTCATTGCTGGATCTTTGGGCCTTAGGGAGCTTCTCGCCGCCGAGGCCACACTTTAGTTGATTTCCTGCTGAGATCAGGGCACCATTTTGAATGGTAGCCCTGATCTCTACATGACACCTCCCCCCTTTCAGCACCCATCCCACTTTTTGGACCCGCCCCCATACCTTCGTAATTTTGTCAAGGCCCCTGGGAACGTGCACCCCCCCACCCCCATGGTACCGTTATGCCTGGTCCACATTTGGGGAAACCGGTGCTAAACAGCACCCTGGCAAGGTCTCACAGACGTGGCCGTTGACTCCCGGGGGCTTGTGAATGAGCCGAATGGTTCATTTAAATATGCAGATTTGGATCTCGTCCAGTGAGGACGATATCTTGACCGCGCCAGGCGGAGCGAATCGGGTGACTCGCCATTGGGCCTGTGCGGAGCCCGATTTGGGACCCTCGTGCGATTCACCCGTTGCGCCCGGATCCGCGACGGATGTAACGCTGTCACTGAATCACGCCAGTTGTCACAATGCCCTGTGACATCAACCCACTCATGCTTGAGGTGAACTTTTTCAATGCTGGACATAGTGCTTCGGATACCTGTCAGTACATTGTGAATCTTCTGCTCTTCCTCAATGATATATCCTCTTCATCAGTAGCCTGCAGGTTACACCATTTGTGTGCAGCTGAGTAGAGCATGAAGAAGGCAGTGCCTTCAGAGGTGGAATGTCTTTTGCTGTTCTCTTGCTAAGCCAAACAGTCCAACTATCTATCAACTGGTCCCACCAACGTGTGAATATCTGAGCTGGTGGATGGTAAGCTGGAGTCATGTGATGGTGGACCCTGAGAAGAAATCATCCCCTTTGAAGATTCATCATTTGCAGGTCCGTGGAGGCCGGTTGCATGCATGGAAGTCCGAGTGGAAATTAAAAAATATTAGTACTGGCAAGGTAAGAGTGTTACAACGTATCATGGTGAAGATGATCAGATGTCACTGACTGCTAAAACCAAGTCTACATGACTGAGTGCTGTATGACATGTGAGATTTACCTGTATAACTTCCTTTTGGTGGCAGTGTCACAATGGGTCATTGGGCCCCTTGTTGAGCTGTAAGTTGATTGTGTGAATTATGTTTGATTCTGACATCAGGTTACTGGCAGGTCCCCATCTCTCCATCCACAATGAATAGGGACAGCAATGACCACCATTGCTTTCTCCTCCGTGAAATCTATGGATGCCCCTGCTCTTTAGATCTATCCTCTCTAGAGTCCTCTGCTCTTTCTCCTGTGATATAGGAAAGTGAGTTTAATGCCATGCGCTCAGCTGATGGATGCCTTTGGTGAAGAGGTCTATCAAGGAGAGACATCAATTGACGTAAGGATCAGGGTGAATTCCAGTGGCGGATTAATATGGTTATGTGAGGAAGTTCATGGAAAGAGAAGGATCGCTATGCTTGCAACGTCATTGGATGTGAGAAGTGAAGTGATGGAGTAAAGTGAGGGGGTGTGACAACGTGCACATCAGAATGTAGGTGGATATGTGAGTCTATTCACCTTCCCTGACCTGGTTAGGTTATTAAGAGCTTGCAGCACTGAATCTAGGATTGTGGCAAAGTGCTCCTGATGCTGAATTCCTGGGACATCTCCAGTTACATAGGAACAAAGAGAAGTGCAGAATGCAGGCTGCAGGCAATGCTTCCTTCTTGATGGCTTTGATGCAACTGAGGAGGAGAAGAGCCTGTTGGCATCTGGCAGGCCCCAGGGAACAGCCTTACCTTGACGAATATGGGCCAATGGGGCCTCATAAAGACCCAGAAGCTGAGGATGGAGACATTTGTTGTGACACATGATGTTCTGAAGACGCCTCCCATATATGGAGTTGAGTGAGAGACCGTGCCAAAGCTACCTTCAGTTGTCAAAGGATGTGATGACTCACACGTGCCACATTATTCGGGAGGCTTTTGCCACAGGGACTGGGAGGCCACCTATTGCCAGTGGCTCAAAAGGTGAACACCACACTTGCCCTATGCGGAAGAGGATCATTCCAGGCCTCCACTGGGACTCTCTGCGGAATATTGCATTCCTCCACTCATAAATGCATAAGGCAGATCACTGATGCCCTTTTCAATTCCAGTTTTCCCCGATGAAGCCAGTAAGGCTGCCAAAGCAATGAGACGTGCAGCAAGCTGCAGCTTCCTACATGTGCAGGATGCCATCGGCGTACACACATGTGGCCTTGAGAGCTCATTGGCAGCAGCCAGTAAGATTTATCAAGAGCAAAAGGTCCCACTATCTCAATGTGCAGCTGACCTGTGACCACTGAAAACCGATTATGCAGGTTTATGCGAGGTACCTGGAAGCTGGTGTGTTTTGAGTCACTCGCACAATTGACAAACTCCTATAACGTCACATGGTCATAGCTGGCTGGCAGAAATTTCAAGAGTCAGCAAGTGCAAGCTAAACTCATTGCTGTGCACCATGCAGGTGGAGAGTGTGAACTATTATAGGGGTAATGTTTAGCCCTGAATATGGTCACAACATCATGCTGCAGGCCACCATAAACAGCTACGGTTCTTGACTATTCCTTGAACTGTAACCCACACCCAAACTTGACAAACATTACATTGGCTTTGTTCATGTAGTTTCTGTGCACATGCGGGTGACTGAGTTGAGATTGAGTGAGACACCCAAATTGGGAAATACTTGAGGACAGGGTTGGAGGAGTTGATCTGTTACACAGGTATGACCTTGTCATTGCATCACCTAAGAGATCCATTCACTCCCTGAGACTTTGAGTCAAAAAGCAAAATATATTCTACACCTGTGCAAAGTATATACAGTTAGTGAACACCTGTGCCACCATTGCACTCTCAGTACTTCTTAGTTTTTCTAACCTTACAGCTAAGCTTCTTACATCCCCAACATCCACAGCAGAAGTGGAGGCAGCCTGCTGACTCAGACTGAGGAGGGTGAACCTGATCAACAGCAGGAAACTGATATCAGGCCGTGGGCCTCCACAGGACACGCGCCAATCTCAGAAAACAGGGCGTCCTCTGGAGGCCCATGGCCTGATAACGGTCCCCTGCTATGGATCCGGTTTACCCTGCTTTGCCTGAGTGGCTGGAGTTACTGGGGGTGGAGGGGATTTGGAGCAGTTCAACACCCTTGGAGAGTTCTGGGTGGAGGCTCCCCATTCTCCTTGTTGGTGCCTGAGGGGCCCTTCCTGAATTCTTGAGGAGAAGGGACATCAGGAGGGAGTTTCAGGTGTCTTGTCCCGCTCTTGCCTAGCCACTGAAGAATCCTATTCATGGCTATAGCGATGGTGTGCTGATCTGAGTGCTTATCCAGCAGAATGCTCAGTTTCTGCTGGATAATTCTGCCCAAGGTGTTTTTCTCCCAGTGCTTTTTAAGGCCTTTAGTTGCTGTATTTCTAATTATCCATTCCAAAGCAATCAGTTCATTAGTAGTTGCACCCAGAGCTGGAGCATTTCCTTGGCATGGTGGGTCCCTCAATGCATGAGGCTGAAATGAGCACCCTTCAGCTTTGTGATGCACTGCGCTCCAACCACTTGCACCAGAGGGGGTTCTCTCTTGTCAGACTCTGAGGCCTCAATTTTAATCCCTCCTCCCCTGACCCTCTGCCTCCCATCCAGTGGGATGGGGATTAAAGTATCCAAGCTACTCAATCATGACTCAACCCCATTCATGTTCTTCAAATTTTAACATCCTGAAATCAGGCCATTCCCATAAAAGGCAGTCGGCAGCCTGATTAGTTTTCCAAGTAGCAGCCTGATGACATCACTTAAATTTAAATGGAAGTGAGAAACCGGTCTGATCTTTCAGCTGTTCGCTGCTGATCCAAGGCAGGAGATGCTGATTCCTATTCCCAAAGGTACATGCTAAAGATTTTTTCGTCCGGGCCCCATAAGGAACGCCTGGAACTGAATCCCCCTTTTTGTGTAAGGGACATAGAACATAGAACAATACAACGCAGTACAGGCCCTTCGGCCCACGATGTTGCACCGAAACAAAAGCCATCTAGCCTACACTATACCATTATCATCCATATGTTTATCCAATAAACTTTTAAATGCCCTCAATGTTGGCGAGTTCACTACTGTAGCAGGTAGGGCATTCCACGGCCTCACTACTCTTTGCGTAAAGAACCTACCTCTGACCTCTGTCCTATATCTATTACCCCTCAGTTTAAAGTTATGTCCCCTCGTGCCAGCCATATCCATCCGCGGGAGAAGGCTCTCACTGTCCACCCTATCCAACCCCCTGATCATTTTGTATGCCTCTATTAAGTCTCCTCTTAACCTTCTTCTCTCCAACGAAAACAACCTCAAGTCCATCAGCCTTTCCTCATAAGATTTTCCCTCCATACCAGGCAACATCCTGGTAAATCTCCTCTGCACCCGCTCCAAAGCCTCCACGTCCTTCCTATAATGCGGTGACCAGAACTGTACGCAATACTCCAAATGCGGCCGTACCAGAGTTCTGTACAGCTGCAACATGACCTCCTGACTCCGGAACTCAATCCCTCTACCAATAAAGGCCAACACTCCATAGGCCTTCTTCACCACCCTATCAACCTGGGTGGCAACTTTCAGGGATCTATGTACATGGACACCTAGATCCCTCTGCTCATCCACACTTCCAAGAACTTTACCATTAGCCAAATATTCCGCATTCCTGTTATTCCTTCCAAAGTGAATCACCTCACACTTCTCTACATTAAACTCCATTTGCCACCTCTCAGCCCAGCTCTGCAGCTTATCTATATCCCTCTGTAACCTGCTACTTCCTTCCACACTATCGACAACACCACCGACTTTAGTGTCTGCAAATTTACTCACCCACCCTTCTGCGCCTTCCTCTAGGTCATTGATAAAAATGACAAACAGCAACGGCCCCAGAACAGATCCTTGTGGTACTCCACTTGTGACTGTACTCCATTCTGAACATTTCCCATCAACCACCACCCTCTGTCTTCTTTCAGCTAGCCAATTTCTGATCCACATCTCTAAATCAACCTCAATCCCCAGCCTCCGTATTTTCTGCAATAGCCTACCGTGGGGAACCTTATCAAACGCTTTGCTGAAATCCATATACACCACATCAACTGCTCTACCCTCGTCTACCTGTTCAGTCACCTTCTCAAAGAACTCGATAAGGTTTGTGAGGCATGACCTACCCTTCACAAAGCCATGCTGACTATCCCTGATCATATTATTCCTATCTAGATGATTATAAATCTTGTCTCTTATAATCCCCTCCAAGACTTTACCCACTACAGACGTGAGGCTCACCGGTCTATAGTTGCCGGGGTTGTCTCTGCTCCCCTTTTTGAACAAAGGGACCACATTTGCTATCCTCCAGTCTTCTGGCACTATTCCTGTAGCCAATGATGACATAAAAATCAAAGCCAATGGTCCAGCAATCTCTTCCCTGGCCTCCCAGAGAATCCTAGGATAAATCCCATCAGGTCCCGGGGACTTATCTATTTTCAGCCTGTCCAGAATTGCCAACACCTCTTCCCTACGTACCTCAATGCCATCTAATCTATTTACCTGGAGCTCAGCATTCTCCTCCACAACATTATCTTTTTCCTGAGTGAATACTGACGAAAAATATTCATTTAGTATCTCTCCTATCTCTTCAGACTCCACACACAACTTCCCATCCCTGTCCTTGACTGGTCCTACTCTTTCCCTAGTCATTCGCTTATTCCTGACATACCTATAGAAAGATTTTGGGTTTTCCTTGATCCTTCCTGCCAAATACTTCTCATGTCCCCTCCTTGCTCGTCTTAGCTCTCTCTTTAGATCCTTCCTCGCTACCTTGTAACTATCCATCGCCCCAACTGAAACTTCACACCTCATCTTCACATAGGCCTCCTTCTTCCTCTTAACAAGAGATTCCACTTCTTTGGTAAACCACGGTTCCCTCGCTCGGCACCTTCCTCCCTGCCTGACCGGTACATACTTATCAAGAACACGCAGTAGCTGATCCTTGAACAAGCTCCACTTATCCAGTGTGTCCAACACTTGCAGCCTACTTCTCCACCTTATCCCCCCCAAGTCACGTCTAATGGCATCATAATTTCCCTTCCCCCAGCTATAACTCTTGCCCTGCGGTGTATACTTATCCCTTTCCATCATTAACGTAAACGTCACCGAATTGTGGTCACTGTCCCCAAAGTGCTCACCTACCTCCAAATCCAACACCTGGCCTGGTTCATTACCCAAAACCAAATCCAAGGTGGCCTCGCCTCTTGTTGGCCTGTCAACAAACTGTGTCAGGAAACCCTCCTGCACACACTGTACAAAAAACGCCCCATCTAATGTACTCAAACTATATCTTTTCCAGTCAATATTTGGAAAGTTAAAGTCTCCCATAATAACTACCCTGTTACTTTCGCTCTTATCCAGGATCATCCTCGCCATCCTTTCCTCTACATCCCTAGAACTATTTGGAGGCCTATAGAAGACTCCCAACAGTGTGACCTCTCCTTTCATGTTTCTAATCTCAGCCCATACTACCTCGGAAGATGAGTCCCCATCTAGCATCCTCTCCGCCACCGTAATACTGCTCTTGACTAGCAGCGCCACACCTCCCCCTCTTTTGCCTCCTTCTCTGAGCTTACTAAAACACCTAAACCCCGGAACCTGCAACATCCATTCCTGTCCCTGCTCTATCCATGTCTCCGAAATGGCCACAACATCGAAGTCCCAGGTACCAACCCATGCTGCCAGTTCCCCTACCGTATTTCGTATACTCCTGGCATTGAAGTAGACACACTTCAAACCACCTACCTGAACACTGGCCCCCTCCTGCGACGTCAAATCTGAGCTCCTGACCTCTATACTCTCATTCTCCCTTACCCTAAAACTACAATCCAGGTTCCCATGCCCCTGCTGCATTAGTTTAAACCCCCCCAAAGAGCACTAACAAATCTCCCCCCCAGGATATTTGTGCCCCGCAGGTTCAGATGTAGACCATCCTGTCTGTAGAGGTCCCACCTTCCCCAGAAAGAGCCCCAGTTATCCAGAAATCTGAATCCCTCCCGCCTGCACCATCCCTGTAGCTACGTGTTTAATTGCTCTCTCTCCCTATTCCTCATCTCACTATCACGTGGCACGGGCAACAACCCAGAGATAACAACTCTGTTTGTTCTAGTTCTGAGCTTCCATCCTAGCTCCCTGAAAGCCTGCCTGACATCCTTATCCCCTTTCCTACCTATGTCGTTAGTGCCAATGTGGACCACGACTTGGGGCTGCTCCCCCTCCCCCTTAAGGACCCGGAAAACACGATCCGAGACATCACATACCCTTGCACCTGGGAGGCAACATACCAAACGTGAGTCTCTCACGCTCCCACAAAATCTCCTATCTGTGCCCCTGACTATCGAGTCCCCAATTACTAATGCTCTGCTCCTCTCCCCCCTTCCCTTCTGAGCAACAGGGACAGACTCCGTGCCAGAGGCCCGTACCCCATGGTTTACCCCTGGTAAGTCCCCCCCCCCACAAGTATCCAAAGCGGTATACTTGTTTCTCAGGGGAACGACCGCAGGGGATCCCTGCACTGACTGCTTTTTCCCAGTCCCTCTTTCAGTTACCCATCTATCTCCAATCTTTGGTGTAACTAATTCCCTGAAGCTGCTATCTATGACCCCCTCTGCCTCCCGAATGATCCGAAGTTCTTCCAACTCCAGCTCCAGTTCCCTAACTCGGTCTTGGAGGAGCTGGAGATGGCAGCACTTCCTGCAGGTAAAATCAGCAGGGACACTAACGACATCCCTCACCTCAAACATCCTGCAGGAGGAACATTGCACTCCCTTCCCTGCCATCCCTCTAACTTTCTACCAAGATCTGGCTAACAACTAAATTAAATTTTTTATATTTAAAAAAAAAATATTAATAACAATAATAAAATATGGTACTTACCTCACACCAAAGGGTTTTATTATTAGGTTAGAGGAGGAGGGCGGGTGGGAGACACTACACGTGTAGTGTCTCGGGTTTCCTCTCCACCAGAATTTATTGGTGAGGGTCTTCCCAGAAGTCCGCGGGTCGACTTCCTGTTCCCACCTTAAACACTAAAATTTAAAAAAAAAAATTTAAAGGAGAGACTTACCTCCCAGAAATCACTTCCGCACTGCCCCCGCTGAAATGGACTAGCCTGCTCCGCTCCTGCTGAAATCGACTTGGCCTGCAAGGTAAGTAAGTTGTTAATCAGTACTTACCTCACCCAGGCAGCGACCTTATACACGTCCCCTCTGCCTCGCAGCTCCCGCGCTTTTTCAAATTCCCGCGCTGTTTCTAAGGTCCCGGCTATCACTCCCGAACTAAACAGCTGACCTGCAAGGTAAGTAAGTTAATCAGTACTTACCTCACCCAGGCAGCGACCTTTTAAACGGTCCCCTCTGCCTCGCAGCTCCCGCGCTTTTTCAAATTCCCGCGCTGTTGCTAAGGTCCCGGCTCTCACTCCCGAACTAAACAGCTGACCTGCAAGGTAAGGAAGTGATTAATCAGTACTTACCTCACCCAGGCAGCGACCTTTTAAACGGTCCCCTCTGCCTCGCAGCTCCCGCGCTTTTTCAAATTCCCGCGCTGTTTCTAAGGTCCCGGCTCTCACTCCCGAACTAAACAGCTGACCTGCAAGGTAAGGAAGTGGTTAATCAGTACTTACCTCACCCAGGCAGCGACCTTTTAAACGGTCCCCTCTGCCTCGCAGCTCCCGCGCTTTTTCAAATTCCGCGCTGTTGCTAAGGTCCCGGCTCTCACTCCCGAACTAAACAGCTGACCTGCAAGGTAAGGAAGTGGTTAATCAGTACTTACCTCACCCAGGCAGCGACCTTTTAAACGGTCCCCTCTGCCTCGCAGCTCCCGCGCTTTTTCAAATTCCCGCGCTGTTGCTAAGGTCCCGGCTCTCACTCCCGAACTAAACAGCTGACCTGCAAGGTAAGGAAGTGGTTAATCAGTACTTACCTCACCCAGGCAGCGACCTTTTAAACGGTCCCCTCTGCCTCGCAGCTCCCGCGCTTTTTCTAATTCCCGCGCTGTTTCTAAGGTCCCGGCTCTCACTCCCGTTCATCCCGACCATTCATCAAGGTCCCCGGTTCTCGTGTCTACCACTGAATTAACTTTTCTCCGACATTAATCTAAGCATAAGTGGGATTGCCTTGGGATAGGGAGCATCCTGAAAATGGCAGGTCTCCGTGACCAGAAATAGCAGATGAATCATTTGAAGGTAAATACTTAAAATGGTTTACTTTTGATTCGGCAGGTATATTAAATGCACACCACACGCCGTAGCCTTTCCTTCTGGTTAAAATTCAGAGTGAGGCTGTTGTAATTCATGAACCTGAGGAAGGAGCAGCGCTCCGAAAGCTAGTGACATCGAAACAAACCTGTTGGACTTTAACCTGGTGTTGTAAGACTTCGTACTGTGCTCACCCCAGTCCAACGCCGGCATCTCCACATCGTAATTCCTGAAAATACCTTTACAATGAAACAAAATCAGTGTGAGTAATTGTGTTGGAGAATGGAACAATCTTTCACTTTTAGCGTTCAGCATCAATTGTCGGCACTTTCGGATCGGATGAGTTGCATTCTCACTGCTGAACATACAACTTCACTTCAGTGAGGGTCCTTTGGAAACACATCAACAGCTGAAGTACAGATACTCGAAGCACATCTAAAAGCAAGTTTGAATATTTGACAATAAGAAGGGAAATCTGCTGCAGCACATGGACATACGTTGCATGGTAGCAGCTGGGACAGTTGAATGTCTCTGGACAAGGTCTTTGATACTAACAGTAACTATCACTTGCCATGCTGGCCCACAGCGTTGGTTGATTGTTGGTTTTGGTCATGCCATCAGGGCTTTAACAATGATGCCATTTGGGTGAGGTATGGGTGTCTCCAGAATTGATGTGCCCAGTGAACTAGGAATGGGGACCAAATTTCAAAGGCTTATTTGATCTTAGATTGTTTCTATCTACCATAATGCTTCAGTGTAGGGGTTCTGAGAGGATCTCCTGTTGCCATCAATTTATTGAATAAATCAAGAATGAAAGCCGATTGGTGTAGGAAATTGAGATTAATACAGCTCGGAAGATGTCACCTGTTTTTAAATATCTGTTTTTACAAATTTGTTCACGGAATGTGGGTGTCGTTGGCTAGACCAACATTTGGTGTCCATCCCCAATTGCGCCTGAGAAGGTAGTGGTGTGCTGTCATCTTGAACCGCTGCAGTCCCGCTGCATAGGTACAGTGCGGTTAGGAATGGAGTTCCTGGATTTTAACCCAGTGACGCTGAAGGAGCTGTTAGGGATTGAAGATCTAATTGTGCCACGATCATGAGATATGAAGGTCCTATTCAAAGGACATCAAGGGCTTTATTGTTGCATTCCTGGCTCCCACTTCGTATTGGTAGGGACAAGGTAGTGTGAGACATCTGGTAGGTTAAAAGAATGGTTAACCCCACTGAACTGGGAAGTTATCTGCGGCACAATCCAAGTCATAATACGTGCCATTTTGTACATTTTACCCGTTGCCAAATCAGGACCCTCTGTCTTGTATGCCAATCCTTTGTAGGGAAGCAAGCCAGTCAGTCTGCTGCCAGACTTGTGTCGATGTGACTGCACCCAAGTGCTTGGGGGAATGTGAGAGCAGCTACTTTTCACTGTATCTGATCGCTGGAACTAGGAAATGACAATATTTTATTTTTTGTGGTTTTATTGAAGACAGCCTGGTGGACACATACCATTCCATAGGAGCTGTGATGGGTTGCTGCCAATTGTTGTCAGTTCTGGAATTGATCCACATACTCTCTGGCATTGAACAGAGCCCGTTTCTTCCCCGATTCTTACAGGTAAGGTTAATAACCTAAAGCAAATCAAGCTCTTTCTTTCCCTGTGTGAACTTGTGATTTCTGTTTCTTTATTAAATCCAGTTGTCTGACATTCCTCAGATAGAAGTCTTACAACACCAGGTTAAAGTCCAACAGGTTTATTTTAAATTACTAGCTTTCGGAGAGCAGCTCCTTCCTCAGGTGAATGAAGTGGTGGGTTCCAGAAACGTAGATCTAGACAAAGTCAAAGATGCAATACGATACTTTGAATGTGAGTCTTTGCAGGTAATTAAGTCTACAGGTCCAGACGGAACAACTGGAGAGAGGGATAATCACAGGTTAAAGAGGTGTGAATTGTCTCAAGCCAGGACAGTTGGTAGGATTTTGCAAGCCCAGGCCAGATGGTGGGGGGTGAATGTAATGTGACATGAATCCAAGGTCCCAGTTGACAGTTGGGGAACATTTCAACAGTCAAGGGCATTCAGCCTCTGATCTTCGGGTAAGCGTTCTCCAAGGCGGCCTTCAGGATGCACTACTACGCAGAATCGCCGAGCAGAAACATGAGTACGGCCTCAATCAGGACCTTGGATTCATGGCGCGTTTCATTCACCCCCCCACCATCTGGCCTGGGCTTCCGAAATCCTACCAACTGTCCTGCCTTGAGACAATTCACACCTCTTTAACCTGTGATTATCCCTCTCTCCAGTTGCTCCGTCTGGATCTGTCAAGACTTAATTACCTGCAAAGACTCTCAATCAAAGTATTGCCTTGCACCTTTGACTTTGTCTATATATGTGTATATATACAGGGTGGAATTTAACGGCAGCATTTCTAAGTTCATTTGTGGTGGGTTTTTCTGGGAGTCGTCCACCGGCTCTGCCGGTGAGTTCCCCACTGCTATCAAATGACACTTTTTTGATCCCTGGAGAGTTTCTTTCCGGTTCAGCCCACACATTTTTTCAGCACTAGGGAACTGAACTCCGAGATCGGGCTGCCATTTTGAAAGGGTGCTCCAATCCCGAAGTGCGATTGTGGGTCCCCCACATCCCACACCCAGGGGCAATGTCACCCCACACCCCTGCCAAGTGAAGACACCCAGCTATGGAGTCCCTGAGGGCTCCCCTATTTCCGCCCCCCCCCTACCCGCTACTGGCCCCTCCTCTCCAGGACCACCAACGGCCATCCCCCCAACCTCCCAGAGGCCCCTACACACCTGCCCTGGAACCCCCTGTCCTTCAGACCGCCCTTCCACCACCTTTCATAGGAATGGCCCCGCCGGGCCCTGACCAAGGCAGTGCCACCAGGCAACTTGGCAGTGTCAGGGTGACAGTGCCAAGGTGCCAGCTGAGCAATGCCAAAGTGTCTGAGTTCCAGGGGAGGGCCAGGGAGCCACCCTGCCCTATCCCTGACCACCCAAGGGCCTCCAATATACTTGGAGAATCCCCCGCATGTCGTTCTGCCTCGTCCATGTTTGTGTGGACCAGTACTGAATGGGGCCCAGCTGTGGTCTCGCTGGGGAGGCTGGTCGTTCCTGGGAGGCCGGTAGATCCAGGCAGGCTTGCCTAAGTAGGTTTAAACCCTACTTATGCGTGCACCGTTTGGTCATGTCCCCTTTGGAAGGGATTCTGATTTTAATGCCTCGAGGGACTTGGGTGCATCCCGAGGGATGCAAACGTTGCTGGGAAGCCTTATGGAGGCCTCTCCCAGGATCTATGGCCTCGTTGCACCCGAGCGAGAGCGCAACATGGCCGGTAGATCACGCCTGTAATATTATACAATATAATAGCGATAAAATAATAACAATAAATCAACATAATATTAGAATCAATACATTATAGTCATCACATAATATTGTCCAATCATACTCTCACTGCAGAGAGGACGTGGTGTTCATGCTGACCCTCCGAAAGAACAATGCAATTAGTTCCACTTGCCCAGTTCAGAAAACTGTTTTTTTAAGGAAGACACTCCTGAATCTAACTTCCTTTTAGCGATTGCAATCCAGATACAACAACTCGCTGCATAAAAAAAGGTCTCCTAACCTCCAATCTGGTGTTGTTGTCAATTATCTCAAACCAGTGCCCTCTGGTTACCAAGCCTGGCTGCTCGTTTGGAACATTTTTTTTTGCTGAAATCAGATCAATCAAACTAATTTTTTTTTAAAAACTGCTCCTCTAAGTAAAAAGTTTATCACAGGTTCTTTATATTAGTGTTGAACATCAGTTTCGCCTAACCTGGTCTGGTCTGTCACAGAGAAACAATCCCGCATGGTCTGTGTCCACAGCTTCAGATTTCAGTCATTCTGATCAATAGTGTACATTTGCAGGTAAAGGAGTAGATGCAATAAATAGATAGCAGAATCTGGGAGGAAAATATTGCTATTTTTCAAATTGTCAGATCATTTGAGTGAACTTCACCTGTGAGCATGAGTGGAAAGCTCACAGATTTATCGTCCATATTGCTGATTTATATTTTCAGGTTACAGAGAGGAACATAATCCTTTTTGTGGTCATCACCAGTCAAGAGGAGATGCAGTCCAAAAATGTTGTTTGGGCCTTGTTTTCCCTCTGGAGCACCCTGGATGTAATCAAGTAAGTAACTGGAGAGTATGATTGACCAATAGCCGACTGAGTGAAACCTCTGTAAATCTTAGTGTGTAGCAAAATAAACTTCCAGAAAAAAAGCTCATCAAGCACAACTTCAGAGTTAGGCCTTATTTAGGCTCAATTTGATCTCATAACAATCGGATCAAACATGTCAACTTTTGATACCTCACATTATAACACTCAGCATCTCGTGGACCCAGTCAACCTTTTGCTGCGAAGAATCACCGAAGTTGCTCCTCTGTCCCTTCAATTCCACTCCTCACAGGACAGGTGACTGAAGCATCAGAACAGGCCCCTATTACTGCTTCACAGCAGAGGCAAGGATGGAAGGCAGTGAATGGCTGGCAATAACAGCAGAGGGGCAAGAATAAGTAGAAGTGAAAAGGAAGATAAAGAACGGATAGCAGTGTAGGTGAGAAATGAAAGGGAAAATAATTTAAAATAAAGGGGAGAGGGAAGGTGAGACATGATGACAATAAGGGGGAGAGAAGTGCGTGATAATGGAAAGGGAAGGAGGAAGTTGACTGTATATTGAAGTTAGTCAGCAAAGTAAATGCCAGCAGTAAATGAGAAGGACTGGGTGGAGGCTGGGGATTGGGAGGGATGCGGTGGAGGTTGGAGATTGGAAGGGGACAAGATGGAGGCTGAGGATTGGGAGGGGAGTGGATGGAGGCTGGAGATTGTGAGGGCACTGGGAGGAGGCTGGAGATTGGGGGGGGGGGGACTAGGTGGAGGTTCGGGGGGGGGGGTGGAGGCTGGAGATCATGAGGGACTGGATGGAGGGTGGAGATTGAGGGGGGAACTGGGTGGAGGGTGGAGATTGTGAGGGTCTGAGTGGAGGGTGGAGATTGTGAAGGACTGGGTGGAGGTTGTGAGGGACTGGAGGCTGGGGATTGTGAGGGACTGAGTGGAGGTTGGAGATTGGGGGGGGGGGCTGGGTGGAGGGTGGAGATTGTGAGGGATTGGTTGGAGAGTGAAGATTGTGAGGTACTGGGTGGAGAGTGAAGATTGTGAGGTACTGGGTGGAGAGTGAAGATTGTGAGGGACTGGGTGGAGAGTGAAGATTGTGAGGGACTGGGTGGAGGTTGGGGATTGGGAGGGACTAAGTGGAGGGTAGAGATTGTGAGGCACTGAGTGGAGGGTAGAGATTATGAGGGACTGGGTGGAGGCTGGAGATTGTGAGGGACTGAGTGGATGGTGGAGATTGTGAGGGACTGGGTGGAGGCTGGAGATTGTGAGGGACTGAGTGGATAGTGGAGATTGTGAGGGACTGGGTGGAGGCTGGAGATTGTGAGGGACTGAGTGGATGGTGGAGATTGTGAGGGACTGAGTGGAGATTGGGGATTGGGAGGGACTGAGTGGAGGGTGGGGATTGTGAGGGACTGAGTGGAGGGTGAAGATTGTGAATGACTGAGTAGAGGGTGAAGATTGTGAGGGACTGGGTGGAGATTGTGAGGGACTGGGTGGAGATTGTGAGGGACTGGGTGGAGGCTGGAGATTGTGAGGGACTGGGTGGAGGCTGGAGATTGTGAGGGACTGAGTAGAGGGTGAGGATTGTGAGGGACTGGGTGGAGGTTGGGGACTGTGAGGGACTGAGTGGAGGGTGGAGATTGTGAGGGACTGGGTGGAGGCTGGAGATTGTGAGGGACTGAGTGGAGGGTGGGGATTGGGAGGGACTGGGTGGAGGTTGGGGATTGTGAGGGACTGGGTGGAGGGTGGGGATTGGGAGGGACTGAGTGGAGGGTGGGGATTGTGAGGGACTGAGTGGAGGGTGGGGATTGTGAGGGACTGAGTGGAGGGTGGGGATTGCGAGGGACTGGGTGGAGGCTGGAGATTGAGGTGGGACTGAGTGGAGGCTGGAGATTGTGAGGGGCTGGGTGGAGGGTGGGGATTGGGAGGGACTGAGTGGAGGGTGGGGATTGTGAGGGACTGAGTGGAGGGTGGGGATTGTGAGGGACTGAGTGGAGGGTGGGGATTGTGAGGGACTGAGTGGAGGTTGGGGATTGGGAGGGACTGAGTGGAGGTTGGGGATTGGGAGGGACTGAGTGGAGTGTGGAGATTGGGAGGGACTGGGTGGAGGCTGGAGATTGGGAGGGACTGGGTGGAGGATGGGGATTGTGAGGGACTGAGTGGAGGGTGGGGATCGTGAGGGACTGGGTGGAGGGTGGGGATTGGGAGGGACTGAGTGGAGGGTGGGGATTGGGAGGGACTGAGTGGAGGGTAGAGATTGTGAGGGACTGAGTGGAGGGTAGAGATTGTGAGGGACTGGGTGGAGGCTGGAGATTGGGAGGGACTGAGTGATGGTTGGAGATTGGGAGGGGCTGAGTGGAGATTGGGGATTGTGAGGGACTGAGTGGAGGGTGGAGATTGTGAGGGACTGGGTAGAGTGTGGAGATTGGGAGGGACTTTGTGGAGGCTGGGGATTGGGGGGGGGACAGGGTGGAGGGTGGAGATTGTGAGGGACTGGGTGGAGGCTGGAGATTGTGAGGGACTGGGTGGAGGCTGGAGTCTGCACATCCTCCCCGTGTGTGCGCTGGTTTCCTCCGGGTGCTTGGGTTCCTCCCACAGTCCAAAGATGTGCGGGTTAGGTGGATTGGCCATGATAAATTGCCCTTAGTGTCCAAAATTGCCCTTAGTGTTGGGTGGGGTTACTGGGTTACAGGGATAGGGTGGCGGTATTGACCTTGGGTAGGGTGCTCTTTCCAAGAGCCGGTGCTGGGCCGAATGGCCTCCTTCTGCACTGTAAATTCTATGATAATCTATGATGATTGTGAGGGACTGGGTGGAGGGTGGAGATTGTGAGGGACTGGGTGGAGGGTGGAAATTGTGAGGGACTGAGTGGAGGGTGGAGATTGTGAGGGACTGGGTTGAGGATGGGGATTGTGAGGGACTGAGTGGAGGGTGGGGATTGTGAGGGACTGAGTGGAGGGTGGGGATTGTGAGGGACTGGGTGGAGGCTGGGGATTGTGAGGGACTGAGTGGAGATTGTGAGGGACTGGGTTGAGGATGGGGATTGTGAGGGACTGAGTGGAGGGTGAGGATTGGGAGGGACTGAGTGGAGGGTGGGGATTGGGAGGGACTGGGTGGAGGTTGGGGATTGGGAGGGACTGAGTGAAGGTTGGGGATTGTGAGGGACTGAGTGGAGATTGTGAGGGACTGGGTGGAGGTGTGGGTTGTGAGTGACTGAGTGGAGGGTGAGGATTGGGAGGGACTGGGTGGAGGTTGGGGATTGGGAGGGACTGAGTGGAGTGTGGAGAATGGGAGAGACTGGGTGGAGGCTGGAGATTTTGAGGGACTGAGTGGAGGTTGGAGATTGGGAGGGGCTGAGTGGAGATTGGGGATTGTGAGGGACTGAGTGGAGGCTGGTGATTGTGAGGGACTGGGTGGAGAGTGAAGATTGTGAGGGACTGAGTGGAGAGTGAAGATTGTGAGGGACTGGGTGGAGGCTGGAGGTTGTGAGGTACTGGGTAGAGGGTGATGATTGTGAGGGACTGGGTGGAGTATGGGGATTGTGAGGGATTTAGAGGAGGGTGGAGATTGTGAGGGACTGAGTGGAGGGTGGGGATTGTGAGGGTCTGGGTGGAGGTTGGAGATTGTGAGGGACTGGGTGGAGGATGGGGATTGTGAGGACTGAGTGGAGGGTGGGGATTGGGAGGGACTGGGTGGAGGTTGGAGATTGTGAGGGACTGTGTGGAGGGTGGAGATTGGGAGGGACTGAGTGGAGATTGGGGATTGTGAGGGACTGGGTGGAGGGTGGGGATTGGGAGGGACTGAGTGGAGGGTGGGGATTGTGAGGGACTGAGTGGAGGGTGGGGATTGTGAGGGACTGAGTGGAGGGTGGGGATTGTGAGGGACTGAGTGGAGGGTGGGGATTGTGAGGGACTGAGTGGAGGGTGGGGATTGGGAATTACTGAGTGGAGGTTGGGGATTGGGAGGGACTGAGTGGAGGGTAGAGATTGTGAGGGACTGGGTGGAGGCTGGAGATTGTGAGGGACTGGGTGGAGGGTGGAGATTGTGAGGGACTGAGTGGAGGGTGGAGATTGTGAGGGACTGGGTGGAGGGTGGAGATTGTGAGGGACTGAGTGGAGGGTGGAGATTGTGAGGGACTGGGTGGAGGGTGGAGATTGTGAGGGACTGAGTGGAGGGTGGAGATTGTGAGGGACTGGGTGGAGGGTGGAGATTGTGAGGGACTGGGTGGAGGGTGGAGATTGTGAGGGACTGGGTGGAGGGTGGAGATTGTGAGGGACTGAGTGTAGGGTGGAGATTGTGAGGGACTGGGTAGAGTGTGGAGATTGGGAGGGACTTTGTGGAGGGTGGGGATTGGGGGGGGGACTGGGTGGTGGGTGGAGATTGTGAGGGACTGGGTGGAGGCTGGAGATTGTGAGGGACTGGGTGGAGGATGGAGATTGTGAGGGACTGGGTGGAGGGTGGAGATTGTGAGGGACTGGGTGGAGGGTGGAGATTGTGAGGGACTGGGTGGAGGCTGGAGATTGTGAGGGACTGGGTGGAGGGTGGAGATTGAGAGGGACTGAGTGGAGGGTGGAGATTGTGAAGGACTGGGTGGAGGGTGGAGCTTGTGAGGGACTGGGTGGAGGGTGGAGATTGTGAGGGACTGGGTGGAGGCTGGAGATTGTAGGCTGGAGATTGTGAGGGTCTGGGTGGAGGTTGGAGATTGTGAGGGACTGAGTGGAGGGTGGAGATTGTGAGGGACTGTGTGGAGGGTGGAGATTGTGAGGGACTGTGTGGAGGGTGGAGATTGTGAGGGACTGAGTGGAGGGTGGAGTTTGTGAGGGACTGAGTGGAGGGTGGAGATTGTGAGGGACTGAGGGGAGGGTGGAGATTGTGAGGGACTGGGTGGAGGATGGAGATTGGGGCTTCCTGACAATTGTCATCTCTATTTGCAGTAGTGGGGATTTAAGCAATTCCTCTGCTGTAAGTATTTCTATGTTTCGTTTACTGTCTCTTAACACTAAACATTGGCCTTTTGACATCTTCAACAGGCACTGGGTAATGATCACTGTTACAGAATTATGTGGAGATAAAGGTGGTGACTTTACAAGGCTGACATGACCACATGTCCAAATATGTTAGTTTTTTATGCTTATCTTGCAAAGAGATATTTTATTTTATACTGAATGCATGCATGCATTCTGCCAAAGCGCCTGGTGACACGTGCATTAGTGAGGTGATGATAGTTGATGCTTTTCTGTCCATATGTTATCTTTGCCAATAATAATGTTTGTCAGTATGAAATGAATTTTGTGTGATGCTGATTCTGAGAAAGACATTTTCTCAAATGTTAGGTAACGCATCATTGAGCATGTTAGAGAATGACTCTTTTCTGTATCGGGGAGTGGTACTCATTTGGATCACCACGTAACTCTGAATACTATATTGAGAGTTCTCTGCGTATTTATATGAGACTCTAGAATTTTTGCTCTTTCATTTGAATTCTGAAGCAGCCCTGGAAGCTAACGTTTTAAATAAAATTTTCTCTGCGCTGTCACCACTGTGGGTGTGCCATCTGTGACTGTCCTTATGCACATTAACAGCTAGAAGACATTTAGTCAAGGAATTTGAGGACAACCGGCATCAATTGAACTATACCCTAAAGTTTCCAGCACAGAAATAAACCATTCAGCTCAGTTTGTCTACACTAGTGTTTATCGTCCGCATAATCCTTTTCCTGCCACCACCCTCGCCCTGCTGACTTTCAACATGTTGTGCTATTCTTTTCTCCCTATCTTGCTTCTCCTTAAATGCATCTGTGCTATTTGGCTCAACTAGTCCTTGTAGTAACAAGTTCCACATACTGAACCCTCTCTGAGCAAGGGGTTTCTCATTTATTAGTTACTATCTTTAAATTTACAGGGTGGGTTTCTCCGTCCCGCTGCCAGGGACTGGATTCTCCCTCCCGCCGTGCCAGATTTCTGGTTCAGCACGCCGGCGGGATGCTCCATTTCGCCAGCTGGTCAATGGGGTTTCCCACTGTGGGGCAGCCCCAAACTGTCGGGAAACCCCCGGGCTGCCGGCAAAATGGAGCATCCCGAAGGCGGAGAATCCAGCCCCAGATTTCTGGTGCGGCACGCCATCGGGATGCTCCGTTTCGCCGGCTGGTCAATAGATTTCCCATTGTGGGGCAGCCCCAAACTGTCGGGAAACCCCCGGGCTGCCAGTAATAAATGGCAGAGAATTCAGCCCACAGTCCCTGACTTTGGTCTCTCCTGCAAGTCTCTCCGTCATGCCTAGTGTGAATACGTGCGCGCCTGTTAGATCACTGGAGACGCCGAAATAGGGAACTGCGCCGGACGCCGATCGATTTCCAATCCAACCGGCCCGCTCCCGTTGGTGATATCTGGATCCTGCCACAGTGTGCCGAGAAAGAAATAATCACCAATTAAGGCCAAGCTCCATCTCATTCATGGGAAAGGACCCCCTACCGCACATTCTCCTGTGATCTAACCGGCTCCCCAGATAGCAGTCACATGGGTGCCCTTAAGCACACCTATTTAAAAGCGTGAAGCTAGCGCAATGGCTGCTGTGGGGATCGGAGGAGGTGAGTAACCATCATCGAAATGGGCAATCAGCCCAGGGGGTACCAGTGCTGCTGCCTCAGTGCTCGGAGCGAGTGGGGGAACTGGAGGTAGCAGGGGCTGGGGACGGACAGACCAGGTTCGGGGGTGGTGTTGCTAACTTTTGGTTGGTTCAATTGGCTCTGTTTTATAACCTTTGCTCTGTTTCTATAACCTTGGCTCTAGAGTCGCCAGGTATCTTTATGATACCGCCACGAGGTTCAAGTTCAAGTAATGATCAATAACTCAACACACCAACACACCAATTAGTAAGATTCAAATCAATACACATTTATTATACACAGTAAATTGCTACTCATGCATAAACTCTACTTTCTAGACTATTTCTATAACTAACAGGCCTATACTTAGCTTCAGACTGGCCCACCAGGTCAGGGGAACAAATGGTCTTTCGTTCGGGTTCTGAGTCTGCGGGATTCAAAAGCTGGTCTGGACTGGTAACTAGGAGCACCTATCTCGTAGCGAGTGTTGACTTGAGACTTACTTTCTTGGAGGCCGCCGGACAGTTCACTCTCAGGAGTTGCTTCACGTTGCTGAGTGACCCTGTCAAGAAGGACGATTTGAACTTGGGGGCTTTGCTTTATAGTCCCCAGGGTCTTCCCGCCCTTCGGGGCGGACCCTGTACCTGGTTTCAAGTGATTGGACTTCGTTCCAATCACTTGGTTTGATTTCTCCAATGCTGGAGCAGTTCCCTGATCGTTGGTCTTTAAGTGTCCGTTAACCTCTTTTGTGTTGGCTCCTGCTGGCGCCGAGGAGTCTGGCTTGGCTTTGTTTACCTTAAAATGTTTTGATTGTTCCCGGGGATCGCTCATTACTATGTAGATGGCTGCTACATTACTATGCAGATGGCTGCTTGCATCAATGCTTTCTGGGTTTCTGCAGAATCTAATACACAGTAAACTTGCACCTGCTAGTTTTTTGCCTGTGTTGGCTGAATTTCCCTTCAGCCTTTGCTGTTCTCCATTTTAAGTCGGGAAGTGGCCAACACGGGTGGCTACAGTGGTCGGCCGCCATTGGTGGGGGGGTCGCCCCTGGGCTAGGGGTGAGGGGCCAGCTCCTGTGGGTCCAACGTGTCTGGATCGTGTCTACCCATACCGGGGGCAACTTCAGCTGCTTCCTGTCCACCCAACTGAACACCCCTGGGACAGAGCCCTGTCCATGCTAATACGGGAGTGCATGTGCAAAGCAGGCCGGCCAGCACAACCGGCTCATTGGTTGGCACCTTGAAAAGGTGGGGAGGCTTGGAGAATTCGAGGGTCCCGAGGTGGAAGCTGTCACTGATTGTCAGTCTCTCACCCTCTCCAACTCCTTCCAGATATCACATGATGGATGATATTGTGGACCCCGCATGCAGCTGCCCTCATGGTGCTGCCTCCAGGCCAGACCGCCAGACACTGGAGAAGGCAATGGCAGCTGCATCGACAGAGGCTCGAGGCGGAACCTCACGTGCAGGGCCCCGCCCCATACCCTCATGACCCGACCGCCCATCAGGCTAGGGAGGAACCCAGAGGGGTGGCCAGCAACGGCCCAAAGTGTACAGGTGTCGCTGGTCGTTCAAAAAGATGTCAGACGAAATTGGGCCGTCACGCTCGGGACTGGAGGAGAAGGGAGGGACCGCAAACAAAATGCCCAAATTCCCGGTGGTCCTGTCCCTCACCACCAGCTTCATGTCGGCCATCACCGCGCTGGACGGCTCGGCCGAGGTCTACCGCAACAGTGCCGTCTTCGTCCTCTTCTCCTTCGCCTACGTCTTTGTGGTGGGCGTCACGGCCTACCTCTACCTGCCCGTTTTTTTCCCGCTCCGGCATCGCCAGCACCTCCGAGTATTTGGAATTGAGGTTCAGTAACGTGGTTCCTCTTGCTGACACTATTATATATATCCTGCAAACCATTCTCTATACAGGTGTGTGATTTATGCACCAGCACTGGCACTGAGTCAAGTGACTGGTTTTAATCTATGGGGTTCAGTGTTTGCGACAGGAAGTGTTTGCATCTTTTACCGCACCCTGGGTGGTTTGAAGGCAGTGGTGTGGACCGGCATGTTCCAGCTGCGTGTGATGGTTTGGGGATTTTTCATAGTTCTTATCCAAGGAACCATCAGTTTAGGAGGAAGCAGCAAGGTGATGAAGATAGCTGCGGAAGGCGAAAGACTCAATATATTTGATTCTTCTACAGATCCTTTGAGGCGTCATACATTTTGGACCTTGGTAGTAGGAGGCACGTTTACCTGGTTAGGAATTTATGGAGTGAATCAATCCATCATCCAAAGATGCCTTTCGTGCAAACCAGAAATACATGCCAAAATAGCACTGTTACTGAACTCGTTTGGACTCTGGGTGATCAATATCTGCGCCGTGTTCTGTGGGCTGATTATGTATGGGTTTTACGTAAACTGTGATCCTTGGATTGCAGGGTTCATATCAACACCAGACCAGCTAATGCCCTACTTTGTTATGAATATATGGTCGCACTTCCCAGGGCTTCCTGTACATTTTGTAGCCTGCGTATATAGTGGCACACTTAGCACAGTAGCTGCCAGCATTAATGCGCTGGCGACTGTAACGTATGAAGACTTTGTTGTGCATTTTTTCCCCAACTTGTCAAGCAAGATGAGCACCTGGCTCAGCCACGGCCTATGCGTGATGTTTGGTGTAATTTGTACTTCGATGGCAGTTCTGCCATCCTTCATGGGAGGAATTATACAGGTAGCACTCAGTATTCACAGCATGTGTGGGGGGGCCTATGCTTGGGTTGTTTTCCCTGGGCATTTTATTTCCTTGCACAAACTGGATTGATGCTGTTGGAGGCTTGGTAACTGGAGCAACTGTAGCGTTCTGGCCTGCAATTGGTGGGTTTGTTAACCCTGCACCAGTATCAAAGATAGACAGTGACCCTTATCTTTAAGTACCAGCGGTTGCATTCCACTGAACACATCGGATCATAGGACCCGGGGGCACAGCCTTCAATAAAAGGGAGTCACTTTAGAACAGAGATGAGGATAAATTTCTTCAGCCAGAGAGTGGTGGGTCTGTGGAATTCATTGCCACAGAGGGCGGTGGAGGCCGGGACGTTGAGTGTTTTTAAGACAGAAGTTGATAAATTCTTGATTTCTCGAGGAATTAAGGGCTATGGAGAGAGAGCGGGTAAATGGAGTTGAAATCAGCCATGATTGAATGGTGGAGTGGACTCGATGGGCCGAATGGCCTTACTTCCGCTCCTATGTCTTATAGTCTTATGGTATATTCAGTCCATTGCCAACCAAAGCCCACAAAGAAATAGACAGGGCTGAAATATAGACCGGAAGTGAAGCCTTCGTGAACCAGACCAGTCTGCAATTTGATTTGCATTTGGTTGGAGCAGTTCAAAAAGACCCGTTGGTATGGTGTGCTTCGCAGAGGGAGACCCAGCAGAGGCTGACCAGGAAAAGCGAATACAAGGTGATGAGTTGACAATGAAAATACCAACAGAAGAAGAGCTCAGTCAGGAAGGATTGAAAATTTCAACTATTTATGTCCGAGCACAGCAGCCTGATAGTATTGCTGATGCTGTTCCAGATGCAGAAATTGCTGTTCGTAATGCTGATTCTGTTCAAGATACAGAAATTTCTGCTAGTAATGTTGATGCTGTTAAAGATACAGATCTGTAGTTGCGCAAGATATTTGAGATGGATGTTAAAGAACTGTGAATTTGAAATTAACAAAAGTGAACTGTTATTAAAGGAGCTGATGAAACAATCATTTGACCCACATATAAGTTTAAAAAATCACAGGTGGGATTCTCCGGCCTCCCAGCCTCGTGTCCCTCGGCGGCTGGAGGCACGCCGTTCACCGGCGGTGGGATTCTCTGCTCCCGCTGCTGTCAATGGGATTTCCCATTGAAGCCACCTCACGCCGCGGGGGAACCCCCGGGGCGAGGGTACTCTGCCAGTGGGCCCAGACAGTCCCGCCACCAGCGAACGGCTGGAAAATTTGGCCCATATGTTTGCGAATGGTTAACGAGCCAAATGGGGAAAAAGCTACTACCTAGCCATTCGGAGCTGTACACTTCATCGGACACTTGCAAAAGGTCCCCCAATTCAACAGTGGACAGCCGGGTGGGTGGCAGGGCGGACTGAGTGCTGAGAGCTCTCGCCATTAATTAACTCTTCAATAAGAGTACTTTCAGAACAACTGGAATATCAGTCTGGTACGTTCCACATTTCATGAACGGGATAATGAGTCTTTATCTTGGAGCTTTTGATGAACTCATTCGAGAGGGCAACTGCATGCTATTTTGATATCATGTAACTGTTTGCAGAGAATAAACTTGGGTTACAATAAAAAAGATGTCAGACAGCATGCCGCAGGAGATAGTGGGATGGCAGTAGCGCAGTGGTATTGTCGCTGGACTAGTAATCCAGAGTCCCATAAATAAAATTTTTTTAAAAGACGCCACCTGAACAAGGAGATGGTGCGGCCCCTGTTCCAGTCCTATGTACTTATGGACTTGGCACCAAATGGAGGAGGATACCCGCTCCCTGTGGCCGTCAAGGTCACCACAGCCCTGAACCTTCATGCTTGGTTTTATTCCAGGGCTCGAGCGGGGACCTGTGTGGCATATCCCAACCAACAACTCAAAAGTGCATCCGTGAAGTGCCTGTTTGCCTGGGCAGCTGACTGTATAAACTTTGACTTGGACAGGCCCATCAAGATGCCTGGGTAGCAGGATTCTCTGCCATCACCGGAATGCCCCAGTTCCAGGGGGTAATAGATGGCATGCATCCCGTTTTGCACACACCGGGTGGTCTGGGAGCACCCTTCATCAATACGAAGGGGATACACTCCCTGAACGTTCAACTCTTCCCAGGAAGTGTGCACAACAGCTACATCCTGGGGCAGTCGAAGATCCCCGATGTCTTCGAGGGATACCCCAGGATGACCGCTTGGGGGATAAGGGATACCCAGCTGTACGGCGGCTCATGTCGCTACCCGGGCTGTCGTTGAACGGTACATCAGACTGCTGAAAATGCGGATCAGATGCATTGACCGCTCTGATGGTGCACAGCAGTACACCCCATGGAGGGTCACCCACTTTGTTGTGGTCTGCTGTGCCCTCCACAGCCTGGCACAGCAGTGGGGCGATGTACTGGAGGTGAAGGAACATGTGGCCTCATCTGAGGAAGAGCCTGACCAGGAGGGGCTGGACCAGGAGGGGGCTGGAGGAAAAGCAAGGGGAGGACCTGCGGGAGCAGCCAGAGGATGGAGAACAGCGGCGACGAGGGTCCGGCTTGCACGGAGAAACAGGGAGGCCCTCAACCTCGGCTGCTTCTCATAGGACGTGGCTTCGTCCGTCATCACCCCCCCACCCCACCCAACCACCTCTGCCTCCCCTACCCCCTGCCCACAACCATTCCCCCACCACCCCAATCGCTTTGTTACACCCTCCCAGAGTCTGTGGAACATCATTCTGGGCCTGTGTTGGCACTGTCAGCGGATCAGTAAGCAACGCAGAAGGGTGATGATCAGAGCTGGTTTAGTTCAGTAGGCTAGACAGCTGGTTCGTGATGCAGAACAAGGCCAGGAGCGTGGGTTCAATTCTCGTACCAGCTTATCCGAACAGGCACCGGAATGTGGCGACTAGGGGCTTTTCACAATAACTTCATATTTGTGACAATAAAAAGGTTATTATTATTATAACCCGCTGTGAGGTGAGTTCTGGTGTTCCTCAATCTATGCCGCAGTCTGACTCCTGTCTGTCTGCTGACAGGGGGCTCACACCCATCACCTGCATGTGGTATGCTTTGGAGGGGCGCGGGGGGGCAGATGTCTGCACCATGGTGTCAACGCCCTCAGCGATGCCCCTGCTGGGAATGGGTAGGGATGCTGGTGGGTGCAAGGATACAGACATGGTATTGAGCTGGAGGGTTTGGGGTGGGTGGTACAATGCCAACCGCAGCGTTACCGGGGGAGCAGGGGTGACAGGTGGGACCAGTGCCAGAGGGCTGGTATCATAGAATTTACAGTGCAGAAGGAGGCCATTCGGCCCATCGAGTCTGCACCAGCCCTTGGAAACAGCACCCTACTTAAGCCCATGCCTCCACCCCATCCCCATAACCTAGTAACCCCACCTATCCTGAACACTAAGGGCAATTTAGCATGGCCTATTCACCTAACCTGCACATCTTTGGACTGTGGGAGGAAACCGGAGTACCCGGAGGAAACCCACGCAGACACGGGGAGAACGTGCAGACTCCACACAGACAGTGACCCAAGCCGGAATCGAACCTGGGACCCTGGAGCTGTGAAGCAACAGTGCTAACCACTGCACCACCATGCTGCCCGAAACCATATGACAACTCATTTGCGGCCCTGGCTGGAGGTCCTCCTGGTGGCACTCCCCGTCCTGTCTGCACTCCATTGCATCAAACAGTCGGGACAGGTTGGCATCCCTGAATGGAGCGGGTCTGCACGGTGGCATGGGTGCGTACTGTCTGGGGTTTGCTCTGTGGGATTGGTTTAAGAGCTGCTCCCCTTTGTTAGCGGGAGCTGCCGGGCATGGACCCAGCGAATCAGCTGGTGGGACAGTCATTTCCAACCTGAAGCCCGTGGGGCATCATTACCGGCCCTAATTGGCGTCAGATACCAGTGGCGGGCTCGCCGAGTCGGCTTTGGGAAGCACCCGGCAATTCTTGCTCGTTACCGCACTTCGAAACCTTTCCATTAGATCGCGCCCCTTGCCAACAGCTATTGCATCAAACCCTTGCATAACCTGAAAGAATCTATCAGGTCGCCTTTCTGCCTTTCCTTTTGAGAGAAAAAGAGCCCCAGACTTTTCTGCCTTTCCTGATAAGCATTACCTCTCCGTTCTGCTTAAGATAAGGGGGAAATGAGCAGGAATGCAGGCAAGGACAAGAAAATGCAATAACTGGAAACTTACATTTTGCTAAGGTTTAAAACAATGTCCTATAATTTACTGTAGCAGCCCATCCAGCGGCATCTGCACATTTAGATTTTTACCTTTCTTGCGTGTCGAGCTGCTGACTGTACAAGTGGATGATGGGGTGGTGAAGAAAACCAACTAACTGAGACCTGAGTGAACTGCGTATCTCCTTCAGCAATCAGATTGAGGGAGTGGAAAATAAACAGCAGAAGAATAAATCATCGTTGGCAAAATCAATGTCAAATCAGGTACAGACAGGGAAATAAGAGGGGAAAGCAAAGGTAGATAAAGAGAAAAAATGATAGAATGGAAACATCAGAAAATTACATTTTTTTAAACTTACCAACAACTAAAAGCAGAAGGAATATACTTGTAAGAGTTAATTTTCAGAGTTGGAGAGGTTGACTGACAACACTGTTATGCTGATAAAGGTGTATTTAGAATGAAATGGACAAGACTTAACTTTCTGCAGTGAATTTCATTCGTATCTGCCACAAACATACAGCAAAGTCATGGGCGGGATTCTCCACTCCCGCGCCGAAGAGCCCACGCCATCGTGAACGCCGTTGAGGTTCATGATGGCGTGAAACGGCCCCGATCCCGACCGATTCAGGCCCCGACAATGGGCTAGGATGGGGGCCGCGTCATCTACACGTGCCAGGCCTTGTCGCCGCGTAAAGGCGCCGCATAGATGACGCGGCCGGCGCCGCATAACGGGCATCAGCCGCGCATGCGTGGTTGCCGTCCTCTCTGAGCTCACCCCGCAAGAAGATGGCGGACGGATCTTGCGGGGCCGCGGAAGGAAGGAGGTCCTCCTTCAGAGAGGACAGCCCGACGATCGGTGGGCACCGATCATGGGCCATGCCACATTTGAGGTAGCCCCTGGTGCAGGACCTCCACCCCAGCGTTACCGCGCTGTTCCCGACGGCAGCGACCAGGTGTGGACGGCACCGGGAGGAACCCGCCGTTTTGGCCTGGTCGCTCGGCCCATCCGGGCCTGAGAATAGCGGGGGTGCCGGAGAATCGCCATTTTGGGTGGCTCCGGCGATTCTCCGGCCTGCGGCCCGCGGAACCCGACGGGGCCGTTCCCGCCACTTGGGAGAATCGCGGGAGGGCGTCGGACCAGCGTCCTGGGAAATTTTGGCGGCCCAGGCGATTCTCCCAACCGGCGCGGGAGTGGAGAATCTCACCCATGTTGTTCCAAATGTGTGGCAAACAGCTAAATGCCGGTGTCAGGAAACTAATGGTGGAGCAACGCAACTTGAATGGCAACTTATGGCTATTTCAATTGAACCATGTATCAGTGCCTCGCTGTAAGTTACTCTACCATTTGCATATGAATATTGATGAGTGTCATTAAGCTCACTGCCGAATTTACTTAAAGTTTTGAAAGTCTGTTCAGGCTGATGAAAAGAAGTAAGAACATAAGAAATCAGTCATTCAGCCCTTTGAGCCTGTTCCACCATTCAGTAAGATCAGGGTTAATCTGATTATGGTCTTCCCTCACTCCATGCTCTCCTCCCCCACCCCACCCCAAATCCTGGGTTCTTTTGTAAATCGGCGGGACTCTCTGACCCTGTGCCGCCATGACGCCGGCACACGATTCTCCGCAGAGCGCCATTGGTGCTGGCGAAGTTGGCGCGGTGCAGGTCGTGGCCGCTCTACGCGGTTGGCCCGCCGATTCTCTGGCCCGGATGGGCCGAGCGGCCGTAAGAAAAGAGCCGAGTCCCGCCGGTGCCATTCTAACCTGCTCTGGGCCGATGGAACCTCGGCGTGCAAGGGTCGGGAGGCGGCCTTTGGGGGGCAAGGGGGGGGTCCGGCCCCCCCGGGGGGGGGGGGGGGGCGGGTCTCCGATGTGGCCTGGCCCGCGATCGGGGCCCACTGATCGGCGGTCCGGCCTCTGTGGCTGGGGGCCTCCTTTCCAATGCGCCAGCCCCCGTAGTCCTGCACCATGCTGCGTCGGGGACGGCGCGTCGAAGGAGGCCACTGCGCATGCGCGCATTGGCGCCGGCGCAACTGCGCATCCCGCGGAGCCCAGTTCACGCCGGGGTCTGCAGCTGGAGCGGCGCAAACTGCTACAGTGCCGTGCTGGCCCCTGTAGGGGCCAGAATTAGTCGTGGGAGAGGCCCGTTCACGACATCATAAAACGCGACGCCGTTTACGACGGCGTGGACACTCTGCCGTGGGATGGGAGTATCCCGCCCCTGTTTAACTCTGCTTAGAATATATTGCCCCAGCCTCCACTGCTCTCCATGGAAGAGAATTCTAAACATTAATGACTGTCTGATAGATACAATTCTTCCTCATCTCCATTTTAAATCAGAGGCTCCATATTTTGAAACTGTTCCCTACCCAGTTCTTCATTCCCTTACAAGTGGAAACATCCTCTCAGTATCTATAATAGAATCCCTACATTGCAGAAGGAGGCCATTCGGCCTATTGAGTCTGCACCGATCCTCCAAAAGAGCACCCTACCTAGGTCCATTCCCCCACCCTAACCCCACAACCCTATCTAGCGTTTGGACACTAAGGGGCAATTTAGTATGCCCAAGCCACCTAACTTGTACATCTTTGGACTGTGGGAGGAAACTGGAGCACCTGGAGGAATCCCATGCAGACACTGGGAAAATGTACCAACTCCACACAGTCATCCAAGGTCAGAATTAAATCCAGGTCCTTGGCGCTGTGAGGCAGCAGTGTTAACTACCATGCCGCCCCATCATGTCAAGTCCCCTCAAAATCTAACGTGTCGTAACTTCCTCGGAATGGCAATCAGTGCCGGATCGTAACTTTGTGCCCAATTACTTACATTAAATTCCATCCATGCCTGTCTCGCCCAACTTTTCAACTCAAGCTGGGCGAGATCCAGCCAACACAGCTTGCCCTGAGGCCTAGTGTCGAAGTCCAGCTCCGTCAAAGTGAAGGAGGACATGCCCTTTTTTTTTTTACAGCACTAGCTGCCGTAAACCAGGTAAGTCGGACCTTGGGAGGTTTGGGATCTCGGTTGTGGAGGGGTTCGGGTTGGCGCTGGGGTGGGGAATGGGACAGGCCTGCAGGGGAGTTATGCGTTTCTTGGCAATTGCCATCCAAACCTTACCTGTGAAGTTCTGAGAGCAGTTCCCCGGTGTATCTTTGGAATACCACCTCCACCCCCTACCCCCACCCCAATCCAATGCTGCAAAGCCTGGACGTTCCGGCTCATATGTTTCAATAAGATCAGCTCCCATTCTTTTAAACCCCAATGAGTGTAGGCCAAAACTGCCCAACTTTTCTTCATAAGACAAACCCTTCATCCCAGGAATCAGCCTAGTGAACCTTCTCTGAACTGCTTCTAATGCAAGTATGTCCCTCATTAAGTAGGTTGACCAAGACTGTACACAATACTCTCGGTGTGCTCTCACCAATGCCCTGTGCAGTTGTCACAAGACTTCCCCACTTATACACTGTCCCCCTTACAATAAAGGCTAACATTCCATTGCCTTCCTGAGTACTTGCTGTACCTGCATGCTGACTATCTGTGATTCATGTACAAGGGCATCCTGGTCCCTCTGTAATATATCTGATGACTGTTTATAAGTAACTCTCATGTATTCATTCCATGATATGTAAACAGCATTTCAGACTAGGTGACAGCATGGCTTCCTAATACAAAAACCACCCCGAAACCTCAATATTTTTTTTCTGTGAAATTGAAACTACAGATAGTTTGTAATTAAATGAGCTGTCTCTAACACTGTAACGCCATCATAAATTACAGGTACCCATATCGCATGTTGTCAGTCATTGGAACTGATTTGCAGATTTTATCATGGATTCATCATTGCCTTTGGATTCCGCTTTCCCCTTCAATAATGGTGACAGAAGGTACGTTTGCTCACTCCTTTCTTAAACCTCGGTAATGATGTTCCACAGAATTTATTTGTGCTCTTCTCAATTCTTTATCGATTATCTTCTTCTATTTTTTTCCCACCCTTTTATCTCCCACTATAATCTTTCTGCAACAATGATCTTGTCTCACTGAGGGTAGGTTAGAGGCATGCTCTCAAGCCTTTACTACCAGGGCTTGGTTATAAGCCTCAAACAATATAGTGTTGAATTCCCGTCTCCTCATATGATCATTAATATTGAAGCTTTGGAAAAGGTGCAGAGGACTGCCACAAAATTAATTCCTAGTTTAAATGCAAATAGGCCCAAAGGGCTGTGACTCCATACGTTAGAGAAGCATAGACTTGGAGCTAATTTAATTGAAGTTTAAAGGATAATGAAGAGACTAGATAATATTTATGTAGACCAGTTGTGTGAATTGAGGACTGGGGTCACAGTTTTAATATGTAAGGATAGAAATAGCCTTGATGTTAGGAGTTTCAGCTTTTCCTACAGAACTGTGGCCTTGTAAAATAGGATGACCGCTCATCTGGTAGGCTGGCCATCCATCTAGTTTTATACAGGACGGTCCAGTTTTCTATTGGCCGGTCCCTTTATGTCTGGTATTTTTATTTTGGTGTTACTCACAATGCAAATGGTCACTGCCCTGAATAGGATTGTCCCTGTGCCATCGCGCTGCCACAGTGACACACTGCCAGGGGCCTGTGCTCGTGCTATCTCAGTCAGCCTGGCACAGCATATTTGGTCACCTGCTACAGAGACGCAGCCCCAGAGTGTGTTGCGGGCCCGCAAATACCAATGAGTTCACCTCACCGGTTCCGTGGACCAAACTTGAAAAGTGGCCGGCTACCGAGCACGGAGGCTCGCGATGGAATAACGGAGTACAGAATTAGGGCAACCCATTCATCCCATTTTATACTGCACAGTCTAGTTTTCAGCTGCTCTGGTGTCCACTATCCCTGAGCTATAGCAATGGTCACCCTACAATCTATCAACACTGAATGCCTCTAAACTGGACCTGTTTCCAGGTAAGGCAGAGGCCGCCTCATACAAGAATTGTCTTGTATTGTTATTCAGGGCTAGGGCGGTGTCATGGAGTAGATTCAATTGCCTGAGGGGGCTGAGGAAGAATTTCCATGCCTTTTTCTCTTAATTGCCCATGTTTTAAGTCTTTTTTTTGACTCACCCAAGAGATTGCTTAACTCTGGGTTGGGTGGAGACCATACTGGTAAAGTTGAAAATGTGAGACAAGCCCCTCTGCTTCTCAGTGCTGCAAGCGGAGGAAGAAGCACGAACACTGAATAAATGCAGGCAGGGTTTTGAAAGAGTAAACCATCAAGTCTTTAATAGTATCTTTCTCTATCCAAACCCAGTTAAAAATGGAGTTGTTAATTCAATGGTGCAGCAGGAATGTGTGACTCATTATTGAGCAGCTTGTCTGCTGTGTGGACAAGAAACAAATCTCAAGCTGCAAGATATATTATCACACTGATAAGAATGACAATCGCAAATGCACCTATTTGCAATAAAGCTTGACAAATGGGACATTGGTGGGAAAAATGACAAAGTTTGAAGACTTTGCAATACTGCTCCTTTTGGGTTTCTAACTAGCAAATTGATCTGAGAAAAGATATGGCAGATGATGTTGATGGTGTGACTTCCTTAATCACAGATACAGGCAGGGGGCGAGGTGACAACCTGAAGAGAAAAGATAGTAAATGAGATTGAACAAGTTACATTTTTATTACATTACGTTTACATCCACTGACTATTTTCAGTGTTACTTTGCGGTTTGGCTTTCCACTTATTCGGCTGTGCTGCCCTGACCTGTCAACATGATTGCTTTTCAACCCTAGCTTCTGAGACATGCCCTCAGCTACACAAGCATGACAATTCAATTCTCCACAGTCTGGGTCTGTCAAATGAGACTTGTCATATTCAGCAGTACATTCAAAGCAGTTTTGTAGTGTGGATTTATTTTGACTGGAAACTGGGTGGAGTCTGTCACAACTCATTTGTGACTCTGAGTGACAAGACTTTCATCCTTTATCTCTGGCCAGGATCTGAATCGGAGTCTTAAAAGGTGAAAGGCATTTTTAAATACACGTGGTTGCTCAGTACCCATAATGTGCGATATGGAATTTGCACAAATCCTTTAAACTTTCTTGTGCTCAATGCTGTAAATCAGATTACTGCATCCAGCCCAGGGTGGCTCTCTATCTGATTTTTCTGGGGGCTCCCCTGTAGGGAAATACTGAGCCTCTACTTTGTATTTCTCTAGAGACATGACACAGATTCGTTCACCATGTGCAAGAGTGCAGGAATGAACCTGTACCTGACTACTCTGTGCTACAACACATTGGGTTTCCCAAATCAGCGAGCTATGCACTAATGAACATTTCTTATTTCTATGTTGTCAGAATAAACTGGGAAATTAAAAGCCCTAAAGTTGTGCTAAGTTCTGTGGTGCACAAATACCACAGCAGCCATCAGTGAAGCAAAGCCATGTACGATCCGCTGTCGCCTCAATCAAGGTTTCAGTGTTTAAGTTACTAACAGACTCTTTCTTATCCCCCAGTAATTGCCACTTACCAGTCACTGCCATATTTTGAAATCCTGGGAACCTATTCCTTTCAGTTACCTGGACCTATTGCTGTGCCAATACATTTTCCATATGTACTGCAACTCTACTGTCTGATACTTGCTCTAGGTAAGTTGAAATTCTTCCTGCGTCTGATTTAAAATATGTACGAAGGTAAATCAATAGCTCGAGGTGGCATAAGCATAGAATGATGGCACTCAAGCACATTGTCTAATGGAATGTAGGTTGGCAACTCCACCTTTGCAGAAAGGGAGTTTACTGATCTTAATCTTGTGGGTGTTTCTGGGCGGATAAGAGTCACACAGCTTTCTGCATCCATAATTATCTTGTGATCTGTGTACCAGGAGGAAACAAAAACTGATCAGAAATCAGGCACTTTCCTAGAGGTGAGGGCTTTGACCCAATTAAGTCATCCTTGTGCTGCCCTCATGCACTTCAGAGCAGTTGGCTCAAAAGCAGAACCGGCAGAAGAGCAGGGGCAGTTCTCTTGTCCACTGTCTTTGCTGGGAGGCTTGACCAGGGATCGCGGAGGAAAGAACTGGAGAAGGAAGAAAGTAAATTAAATGTAAAACTTTGGGTGATAGGTGTTTCATTCACAATTAAGTAATATATACTATGGTGAAGTAAACACATGGTGCACGTCATTTTGAATAAAATATCACTCAGGCATTTTTCCGAAGATGTGTGCCCCAGCAAAAATAATTAAGGATGGAATTTAATGGAGCCCGCTGGAGCAGGCATGAGGGGGTGGGGGGACTGCTGGGAGAGTCAGGCAGATGTACTCACATTGGATTCCTGGTGAAAAAATGAAAATTAAAATCACTTATTGTCACAAGTAGGCTTCAAATGAAGTTCCTGTGAAAAGCCCCTGGTCGCCACATTCCGGCGCCTGTTCAGGGAGGCTGGTACGGGAATTGAACCGTGCTGCTGGCCTGTCTTGGTCTGCTTTCAAAGCCAGCAATTTAGCACTGTGCTAAACTAGCCCCTAGTCTGGTGAACTGGTGTCTAAACCAGACTGGTGTCTGGTAAACTGTCCTCAATTAATTTGGAGGTAAGAAGGGCCTGTCGCAGGAATTTCACCCACTGGCAAATTCATTAATGAACCAATTGAGCGCAATTATCCCTGAGCACACCAGAATTTAGTGGTTTCTCAGGGATTAACTGTGACTCGCATGGCTCTCCCGTGTGTCATGTAGGCCGCCCATCAGACCTGGTCTGATTTACCTGCAGCCTTATGGTGGTCCTGTGTTGTCAATCCTCAATTGAAGAACCCAACATCGGGGAGGGGCACTGAAAGGCAACCCCTTGCTTTTGCCTGTGATCACTGCCCTCCCTCCTTCCTCACTACCCTCGACCCCACCCTTCTCACCTGTGTCCATGGATCCAGTGATGATCCTCAAGCCGGACTTTGGAGTTTCCAGCAGCAGGCACCATCACTCCTGGTGGTGGAATTTCTGCTCCACTGCGGGGCTTGGTTCCATGGAAGGCCTGAAACAGGTCAGCACTTGAATAGTGTCAGGCGTCCCCCATGGAAGTTCCACGGAGTTCCCACCTTTTCTGCATCCAGTTGAAATCTTTGAGGTATCTATGTACAAAGTACCTTGTGAAAACAATGCAAAAGACTGGATCTAATATGTAAATAACTGTTAATGTTAAATAACTGTTAAGACCAATAAAAATGCAGAATTATCTGCAATTCGGCTGTCGAAGGTCTCCAAACTTCCGAAATATGTACATTGAATGGACACCAGCAGTGATAACGCATTCATGCACTTTTCCCCGACCGTAGTTGTTGTAACTTTTTTAAAAATTGCTTTTTCCTGTTTAATTTAGGCCTGTACAGCAGCTGCTGCCAATTCTATGAAGAACTAGAACAGAACACAAGAAGATGCACGATGAAATCAAAACAAAACTAACAAATTCGAATCACTGCCCGCGTTGTTCACCAGGATTGGAAAAAGCCACCGGAAATTTGGAGTCTGAGCTTGCTCCGAGGAACTCACAGAAACTCTTTCAGATCACGACCATACTAAATGTAACTGCAATGATCACTGCTCGTCAGTACTGCGCGGAAATGGGCTGAATCTTAAACTCCCCCCAAAACGTGTGGGTTGGTGCTTGATCGAGAGGTTAAAAATTCCAAAAATCTGGAACAGGGATCGGTCCACCTCCACCCAACCTGCCCACTGGCTGTTTTCATTAAGTTGAGGGAAGGGAGATGAAACCGATCCTTTCAATGGAGGCGGGCTGGTCATTTATTATAATGAAGCTGGATTCAGGGCGTTTTGTATGAGATCGGGTGCACTACTTGACAGTTTTGCTCCTTGGCCACGTCTCTGTTCAGTGAGGACGCGAGTCCGCCAATTCTCTGTTGACGACTGTGCTTTACTGGCAGTTCCCAGCGCCCGGCCATGTCCAATTGTGGGCTGGGTTTGCCGCAGGCCCCAATGAAATATTCACATTTGAAGAGAGCATCGGGACAGTGACACCGATGCCACCCCGAAGGCTGGGACCCGGACATTACCTGGGTTCCCAAAGGGAAAATCAAACCCCAGCAGTCAGCCTCAGTAATCTGTCAATCGCTACTAAGACCCTGAGAATGGGACATTTTGACTCTAACAACGACATCTAAAGGCGACAGCAACCCCATGAAGTTTGCAAATTAAATCTTCTTAAATTCACATAAATTGCCAAAATTGTGAATTGCATGGGAATGATTTGTTGTTTTAAAACTCTGCACAGTCATTGCTCACCATAAGCATAATGGCTTGTCTTTGGAATGCCTGTTGCCTTTCTGTTGCAGAAATTGTTGATTTATTTTTCAACGTTATAAGTAAGCCGTGATAGTTGCTTATGTAACATATGTGGATTACCGTTCGATTCCAGTGAGTTGAATGGTAGGGATTTTATTAGTGCACATCTGAACTGTATCTCTCTGTATTTGATCGAGTTACAATTGGTTAACTCAGCATTGGCATAATTTAGCTTCATTCCATTGAACATTTCCTGGTAAATTTATCCAGATTTCATTGTTCTCCAGACTGATTAGTATCCATTAGAATTGAAATAGTTAAACAACCAACTTCTTTCGAATGCCTGCATGCCAAAAATGCAGGTTTAAAGTCCAGACTTGCATAAAATTTAAGAGGCTCAATTGATATAGAATGCCAGGTGTCACTTTGCCAGGAGTGATGGAGTGAAACGATTCAGGGAAAAAGGTCTATTAATCTTCATTCTTAAAAAAGCACACCTTGATTAATTGATTAATTTTGAGTCGGGCTGGAGGTAACTGAAATTCCAAGACTTAACTGGCCCATGCTATCATGGTAGAAGGTAGCACGAGGATAGAAATACAGATCTTGCAGGGCAGTTGCAACTGCTGTTCTTGAGGCGGAGATTTGCAGTTGAGGCTCCAATTAGTTGAACTATATTTACATTGCTTGGCGGCTTCTTGGCTAGAAATGTAACTGTCTTGTTGAGACATGAGCTCTCTGAGTCGGACTTCATACATGAACACAGAGCAGTTCCCTTCTAATAGCTGGATATTTAAATATCTAGAAAGGTTAGTTGGGGACAGATGGGGGAGGCGAAGCAGAGCGGGCGGGGGTAGGGATGTGAATCCCCCTGGTGTAACATTTAAATTAGGTCCAGAAAAGTGCTCAGGAGATACAAGGTTAAGCACCAAACTGGCCTTACGCTCTAAGCTATCATACCTTAATTAAATGTGAAACAGTTTCATTAATTGTTTTTCATAGTGCACCATTATAAACCTCTGGCACAAGTCCAATAGTGCATCAATGAAAACTATTCAGTTAAACAAATCTAAAAGGGGTAAGATTGCTTAGGGCAATGGAAGGTTTCTGGCTATTTTTTTCTTAATTTTCACTACATACTAACACAAATGTGTGTTTAGTGTTAGCCAATCGTAATTTTCATTATAATGTCTATTCAAAGCAGTAACTCTATGTTACATTGTATTGGATTTTTAACCATGATAAAATGGAAATCAGTAAATAAAACCTGCTTGTAATATTGAACTTTATGGAAAGGTTTGTCATATATATATATATATATATATATAATATATATATAATATATATATATATAAAATACTGTTACGATCTCAGTTGACATAATAGGACATGACCGGAAAGCCCCAGAATGGAACCCTGGCTCAAAAGACGATAGCAATTTATTTTGTTCATATAAAACGTGAAGGATCAGAGTCACATGACCGCTAATTAGTTTCAACAATACGAAAGAAAATTGTTAAACATGGAAAAATTGGCTGATAATACAATACACATTTACTCTAAAATTTCCAAGTTTCACTACCAAAAATACGCTTTAAAATCTTCTCATAAGTTTTCCAAATGACACTTTTAAACAACGCTTTCAGTCCACTTTCAACAGCGAATCCAGTCCAGGATTATGTACCAACTCCTTTAGAGTTTCTTTGTCTTGACTGCTGTGTAAACTGCTCACAATTGCTTTAACTCACAATTCTCAGACTGTATTAAAATGACATCAAACATTCCATCTACCTCTGAAGTCTGCTGTCCCATTTTAAATCTAGTTACTGCAATTGTCCCTTTAACTCGGAACACTTTGTTTTCTCTTGAATTCTCTGAACACTATCTTGGTCTCTGTTCACTTAATTACAGACTTCTTGTAACTTAATTTCTCTAGTTTCCATAACTAGCTGCTCTTCAGGGGCGTCATTCTCCGACCCCCCAGAGGGTCGGAGAATGGCCGTTGGCCGCCGTGAATCCCGCCCCCGCCCCCGCCGAAGTCTCCGAAGGGAGAAAAGTCGGCGGGGCGTTAATGGCGCCGCTGCCGCGGAGAATGTCACGGGTCTGCGCAAGGCAGCCGATTTTCGGCCTGCCGATATTCTCCCTTCTGGATGGGCCGAAGTCCCGTCGACGTGATGACCGTTCACGTCGACGTGAATCAAACCTCCTTTTCATCGGCGTGACCCGGTGCTCCAGGCTCACGCCGACCAGCGTGGAGGTGAGTGACGGCCTGGGGGGTTGGCTCTGGGCAGGAAATGGCGTGGCCGCAGACTGATTGCGTGAGGAGAGGTGTGTCTCGGCTTGTGTGTGTACGGCGGGGGGGGGGGGGTGGTAGAGTAGGCTGGGCTCCGGGGGAGTGCCGGGAGGGGGTCCGTGCCGGGGTGGAGGTTGGGGGTTGGGGGGGGTCCGTGCTGGGGTGGAGGTTGGGGGGGGGTCCGTGCTGGGGTGGAGGTTGGGGGTTGGGGGGGGGTCCGTGCCGGGGTGGAGGTTGGGGGTTGGGGGGGGTCCGTGCTGGGGTGGAGGTTGGGGGTTGGGGGGGTCCGTGCTGGGGTGGAGGTTGGGGGGGGGGGGTCCGTGCCGAGGAGGGTGATGGGAGGGCAAGTGAGTTGGTCCACCTGGCCAGGTGCCAGCCTCCAACAGTTGGACCCATGCGGTCCATGCCACCTGGCTGGGGGGAGGAGGGGATATGGGCAATGATGACATGTCGTCGTTCCCCTCCCCCCCCCCCCCCCACCAGGCCGTCATGTTTTCAGATCATCCAGCGATGTTGGCCGCCGTGGTGGCAGCCGCTCATGTCTATGTTGCCCTGGATGAGGAGGAGTGTGCCAGAGAGGCGGCGCAGGCTGCCGCAGAGGGGCAGGCGGCAGCCGCCCAGGCTGGAGGGACACCTGACCGACAGGACGAGGAGGGGGAGGAGGACGTCGCGGCCCCACGGCAACGGAGGCACCCGAGGGCGCCCCGTGTGTACCGGCCCCGGCAGTCAGACCAGGACCTCACGGACCGGGAATGCAGGAGGAGACTCCGGATGAGCCGGGAAACCGTGGCACACATCTGCCACCTGCTGGCACACCTGTCACCGCGTGGCACTGGCGGGGGACACCCTCTCCCCGTGTCCGTCAAGGTTACGGTGGCCCTGAACTTTTATGCAACGGGATCATTCCAGGCACCGACTGGGGACCTGTCCGGCATATCGCAGACATCGGTGCACCGGTGCATCCGGGCAGTGACAGATGCCCTTTATGCCATGGCGCACCGCTACATCCGCTTCCCCGTGGACCGGGCCAGCCAAGATGCCCGGGCCGTGGGCTTCTCTGCCGTTGCCGGGTTCCCCATGGTCCAGGGCGCGATCGATGGGATGCACGTCGCCGTGCGGCCACCTGCAGATAACAGGGCCGTGTTCACTAATAGGAAGGGGACCTATTCGATGATCGTACAGGTGGTCTGCGACCACCGCATGATGATCCTGCACGTCTGCGCCCGTCACCCAGGCAGTGTACACGACTCATTCGTGTTGTCGCGGTCATCCATCCCCGGCATGTACGAGGGACGCCATCCCCGGCTGAGGGGCTGGTTGCTGGGCGACAGGGGCTACCCATTGCGATCGTGGCTGATGACGCCTATACGGAGGCCACGCAATGAGGCGGAGAACCGCTACAATGATGCCCATGTAGCGACAAGGGGAGTGATCGAGAGGTGCTTTGGCATGCTGAAGATGCGTTTCAGGTGCCTGGACCTCTCTGGGGGCGCCCTCCAGTATCGGTCAGATAGGGTCGGCCGCATCATTGTGGTGTGCTGCGTCCTGCACAACATAGCCCAGCAGAGGGGCGATGTGCCGCAGGCAGAGGAGGGCGGAGTGGAGGAGCAGCAGGAAGAGGCACAGTCCTCCCCAGATGAGGGGGATGGGGGCAATGGTCAGGGCAGACGGGGTAGACACAGGCGGGTGGCTGTCCACCGTTACCGGCTGGCCCAGCGGGCACGGGACAGACTGATAGACGCCCGCTTCACTGACTATATGGGCGTGGAAATCGGGTAGTATGGCCACAGACCGCACACCATGGCAACAGCCGACCACCCACACCCCCCACCCATCCAGCACCCCTCACCGCCCTCCCCAACCCCACCCACCCCACCCGCATGCACACCACCCCCCCCCCCCCCCATTGCCGATCCACCGGCGGCACAACGGGCCGGGCTCACACAGTTGCGGGTGGACGCGTGTCTATCGCAGGCCATGGAGGATGATGACAACCTGCGATGAGCTCCTGGCTCTACATCGTTGGACTATGTCTGACCCATGGCCACAGTACCACCATCCACCCGGACCATCCCTGCATGCGGCTGTGACACTGCAGCGCACGGTCCCGTCCTCTGCCCGGGGGATGTTGATGGCGGCCCAGGGGGAAGGGGGCAGACTCACCTGGGGCTGAGGTAAGACCACCCCTCACACACACACTTGCGCTCAACGTACATGACACGCCCGCACACTTTGGACAGAGCACAAAGGCAGCCTCGGTAGGTGTAACATTGACTTTAATAACCAAAGGAGTTCATGCACGTGCCCTAGCCCCTAAAACTCATCTGTGCCCTGCACCCGTGCCAACTTACTCAGTGTCTAATTGTTTGGCCTTACGGGCCCTTTGACTACATCTACGTGGTTCCCCAGACGGTACAGCAGAACTGGAGGTGGACTCCTGTGATTCCTGCCCTCTGACACTGGATCCCTTTGGCGGCCGTTTCCTGGGGCGTCCTGGCCTAGATGGGCCAGGCTGCGGCCCGGGCGACTGGGATGGCGAGCTGCCAGCCTGTCCTGCCCGTTGCCCACCCGATGCACCTGGGACGGAAGGGGGGGGGGAGTCCGAGGTGTCGCGGTGTACCGGGACCTCCCCTACAGAGGGAGCCGGGACGGACCACACCACCTCCTCCTCCCTCGGGGTGCCCGATGGCCCCCAGGCCTCTACATGGGTGGGGGATGTGAACGGACTGGCCATCTGACGCCCCCCCGTCATCTGGCGCTGCCAGTCCTGGAGGCCCGTGCTGGTATCAACAGGGGTCTGCAGGTTTGCAGCCATGGAGCCCAGGGTGTTGGCAAACCCTGTCTGTGACAGTGCGACGCCGGCTCGCACATGGCCACTGGCGCCGATGCCCTCAGCGATGGCCTGCTGAGACTGGGCCATGGCCTGCAGAGACTGGGCTATGGCGTTGAGCGCCTCTGCCATCTGGCGCTGGCACTGGCTCATGGCCTCCTGTGAGAGGGCAGCCATTTCCTGGGCCACAGACGCCGCCTGCACGGAAGGCCCCAGGCCTCGCAAACCGTTCCCCATGTCTGACACCGTCGCAACCATTGCCTCCACCGCGGACGCCACCCGTGCGGTGTCGGCCTGGGTGGCACGCATGACCGGGACCACTCCCAGCTCCTGGACGCGGGTGGACTCCTCCACCTGCGACCGCAGCCGCCGCAAGCCGCCCGTCACCCTCTTCGCTCGTCTCCGGGTCGGTGGTTGCATCGGATCTATGTGTGGGTGTGGTAACTGCAGGAACCCGGGATCCATCTGGGCGGCAGATGTTCGCTTGGCCTGGGCTGCCCTCCGACCGCCCGGTCCCTCTGCTGCTTCTACCTCCACCTGCTGTACCGGGACGGCTGTGTTCTGCGCACCAGTGAGTGTACCAGACGCCTCATCACTAAAGTGCCCAACCGTGGTGAGTGTTTCTGCGCTGGTGGAGGGTGTTGGTGACAGCAGTGGCGTTGTGTCGTGCTCTTCGTCCCACTCTGAGTCCATGGCACTTTGGGGTGGGGGTTCGTCTCCACCCATCCACTCTGAGTCCCTGTCCGGTATTTCGTCTTCCTGGGTAGTGCTGTCCCGGGTAGTGCTGTCCCGGGTAGGGGTGTCCCGGGTAGGGGTGTCCCGGGTAGGGGTGTCCTGGGTAGTGGTGTCCTGGGTAGTGGTGTCCTGGCTCGGATGTGACGGGGGCCTGTGGCTGCCCCCTCATCGCTGGGTGGTCGCTCCCGCACGTGACGGGGGTGTCGTCTCCCTGTTGCTCCAGGTCTCTCCGTCTCCCGTGGTGTGCGAGGGGCATCCTGCGGGCGTCGCATGCTGGAGGGTCCGGGTCTCTCCGTCTCCCGTGGTGTGCGAGGGGCATCCTGCGGGCGTCGCATGCTGGAGGGTCCGGGTCTCTCCGTCTCCCGTGGTCTCCGAGGGGCATCCTGCGGGCGTCGCATGCTGGAGGGTCCGGGACTCACCGTCTCCCGTGGTCTCCGAGGGGCATCCTGCGGGCGTCGCATGCTGGAGGGTGCGGGTCTCTCCGTCTCCTGTGGTCTCCGAGGGGCATCCTGCGGGCGGTGTGCATCTGCGGGGATGGGTGCCTGGACGTTTGGTCCTGCGATACACAATGAAGCATGCATGGTTAGACATCAGGCAGTGATCAGGTGATACGGGGGAGGGGGATATAGGGGAGGGGGGATATGGGGACGGGCTGTCGGTGGCTCACTTGCTGGTGGGCCCCCGACCTCTGCATCAGCAACCTCCCGGTCCTCAGGTCCGCCAGCCAGTTCCAGGGCCCTTTCCTCGTGTACGGTCAGTGGCCTCTCATCAGCGGGCCCTCCTCCAGTCCTCACATGCTCCCTATTGTTGTGTGCGCGCTTCTCCTGTGGGGGGGGGGGTGGTGGTGGCAGGGGTAAAGACAACAGTGTTAGGCAGGTATATGAATGCACGCCATTGGTTGCGCGTGCATTGCAGAGGTTAAGGTTAGGGCTGGATTCACTTGGGGATATGGGGGAGGGGGGATATGGGGGAGGGGGGATATGGGGGAGGGGGGATATGGGGGAGGGGGGATATGGGGAGGCTCACCCAGCCTGCTCTGACGAGGTCGTTCACCTTCTTGTGGCACTGGGTGCCTGTCCGTGGTGTCAGGGCCGCAGCGGTGACGGCCTCTGCCACTTCCCTCCACAGATGCCGGCTGTGGCGTGGGGCAACTCTGCGGCCGTGCCCGGGATACAGGGCATCCCTCCTCTGCTCCACCGCGTCTAGGAGCGCCTCCACATCGCGTGACTCGAACCTCGGGGCTGAGCGACGGCCAGCCATCCAGTCGGGTGTTGCGGTCGGGTGTACCGGTCGGGTGGGGGGGAGCAGCGCGGCCTTATGAGCCGTCACGCCGTGCAGCGCGTATGATGCTGCGCGGCGTGAACCACTGCGCAAGCGCGGATCCCGTTACGTCGCTGCTAGCCCATTTCGGGCCTGAGACTATCGACCCATTTTTCTGACGTGACGCAAGTGGGATTTGCGCCGTTTTTGCGCCGATTGGCGGACTTTCCGCCGATAACGGAGAATTTCGCCCCAGATCTCTGCACTTATTTTCTTAACCATTACTCCATGGTATGGCTTTTCTTCCAGCAAAATTGAGAGATGTGCCTCTAGCCTTCTAAACCGACTGCTTTTAGCATAGCTGTGAGAGCTGCCTTCTCCCTCACTACCTATCTTCAACTGTCCACAAATTCAGCTAAAATTAAAACTTAAACACTTCTCTACTGTACAAGGCTCCAATTGCTATGCATTTTATTTAATCTTCATGTCGCAACCCTCTCTGAGCACAATAGAATCACAGTTGGAATTGAAACACACCCCTACACAAATAAACACCTTTGTCCAGTATGAATCTAATTATAGGTTTTACCCTTCCAGGCACAGAAACATTAAATTAAACCCACTTAAAGCTATACCTTATTTCTAATGATGTGGAGATGCAGGCTTTGGACTGGGGTGGGCACAGTTAGAAGTCTTACAACACCAGGTTAAAGTCCAACAGGTTTGTTTTGAATAACTAGCTTTCGGAGCGCTGCTCCTTCCTCAGGTGAATGAAGAGGTGGGCTCCAGAAACACATATATAGACAATGTCAATGATGCAAGACGATAGGATGTGAATCTAAGTATTCTAGGAGATTCTCCCTTCCACTTGGCAGTTTAACTCTGGAGCCAAGTCAAAGGGAACCTCCAGGAATGCAGCAGCAGTGATGTCAGCACGCAGGGTAAGCAACCAATCAAATTGAAATGTTTACATGCAGCAAACTGGGAAGTTAAAAACATTTGAAGCCCTTTACTTTTAAATATAATGTTCAGTTAGCAAAATAAACATTTGTATGTCTGATTAAGTTAAAGTTAAAATAAAGGCAAACATCACTGTCCGTGTGGTGTTTTCCCATTCTCCCCGTGTTTGCGTGGGTTTCGCCCCACAACCCAAAGATGTGCAGGGTAGGTGGATTGGCCACGCTAAATTGCCCCTTAATTGGAAAAATTGAATTGGGTACTCTAAATTTATTTTATAAAAATAAAAGAAATAAAGGAAAACAGACATTTTTACAAAAGCTGTCTTTAAAAATGTAGGATTATTTGTTATCGTGGAAAAATGTGACATTCCACAAATATAAATCAGCTTTTCAGGACCAGTGAGGGTATTTAGCAGTAACTATGAACTTAACATGCCATTAATGAATGTGCCATTAATGAACAAGATGTCACTTTTTCAGGGTGCTTTTGCAGCAAGACTAGCAGGGTAAAAGTGGACCTTTGTCAAATCATCATTGTAATGGAGATAGCCATGTGTGGGAGTCAATACATGGTACCCTCAGGAAGAGCATAGACTCATGGAAACTGGTAGCAAGTTTGGGACTCCCGCACCTATGCAGAATAATATGGAAATCCAGAAGCTGCTGTCAACACTTGACAGCAAACTCCAGCTAAAATGTGATGTTAGCCGAACGGAATATTGCGAATCTACCCAAGGGGCTGGTTTAGCACAGGGCTAAAGAGCTGGCTTTTAAAGCAGACCAAGGCAGGCCGGCAGCACGGTTCAATTCCTGTACCAGCCTCCCCAAACAGGCGTGGGAATGTGGCGACTAGGGGCTTTTCACAGTAACTTCATTTGAAGCATACTTGGGACAATGAGCGATTTTCATTTTCCATTTCATTTCAAGGTGGGAATGCTGTGTCTGATCTTTAAATGGGAACCTGGCAGGTGCCTGAGGGGAAAGGAGAACGGCCAGTGTAAAGCAGAAGTTGTGATGAGGAATTCCAGGCCACTCCTGGAGCTTTGCTATATTGCCTCAGGGAGTCATAGAATCATAGAATTTACAGTGCTGCAGGATCCCATTCGGCCCATCGAGTCTGCACCAGCCCTTGGAAAGAACATCCAAGCCCACACCTCCACCCTATCCCCGTAACTGTGGGAGGAAACCGGAGCATCCAGAGGAAACCCACGCAGACACCGCACAGACAGTGACCCAAAGCCGGGAATTGAAGCTGGAACCCTGGAGCTGTGAAGCAACAGTGCTAACCACTGTGCTACCATGCCGCCAGAGAGCAATTTCCAAGAGCATTACTTGAATTGGCCACTAGCATTTATTTTGCATCTTTCAGGATTTTGTGGTCTGAATTAATGATGTGCATTGTTTCCTGATGGCTTGGGCTTCCATAGAATCCCTACAGTGCAGAAGGAGAGCATTTGGCCCATTGAGTCTCACTGACCCTCCGAAAGAGCACCCCATCCCCATGACTCTACCTAACTTGCACACTAATTTAGCATGGGTAATCCACCTCACCTGCACATCTTTGGACTGTGGGAGGAAACCAGAGCACCTGGAGGAAACCCATGCAGAAACTGGGGGAATGTGCAAACTCCACACAGGCAGGAATCAAACCTGGGTCCCTGGCGTTGTGAAACAGCAGTTCTAACCACTGCGCCTCTCTGATGCCCTTGATGTACTGCCCTACCTTTCCTTGTATTCTTATAAATCAGTGGAATATATTTAACTTAGATTGTATTTTAGGGTTCAATCAGAAAATTCCAAAATGCAGTGAAGGATGCTGCACAGCAAGCATTTGCGAGGTGCTGTGGAGTATTGAAGTAACACTCTAGAAAGGTAGGTGGTGCTCTTGGGTTTCGGCAAAATAGAGAAATCTTTGGTCGTCTGAGAGTGATTAAAGAACTTACAATTATGTCCAATAACTGGGCTAATGTATATTTTAAAATGTTTTCCATGTACCTTTATGGAGTGGGGATGGGAGGAATTCTGACATAGTTACTTGAGTATGCACTGCAGAAATATTCTGTACCCCGGTACTGTTTTCCTCAACAGCAGATGCCCAAGAGAAACATTTATTTAAGAAACTAGTCGATGTTTTTAAAAATCTTTTTATTCTCCCCATTATCAACATTTTCATCAATAAACAAACAAAGTAAAAACAAACAAAAATAAATACAATAACAAACCGCTCAATATACAGACCTAAACATCCACCCGTACATTCCAGGTAAAAAACAAAAATTAACAATCAGTCCATAAACCATGTAACCAAAGACAACAATACCGCCGGCACCTCCCCCCCCCTAATGTTCAAAGGCAACCAATTCATGGAAGTGCATTATAAACAGCCCCCATGAATTGTGAAACCCTTCATCCCCTTCAGCTGAGATTTCACCTTCCCAGGAGTCAAAGAAATTCAAGTCAGCCCTACCCCGCCAAGCTGTGTCACAGGATGGAGAACCTAACCTCCACCCCAAAAGGACCCGCCTCCGAGCAAACAGTGAGGCAAAGGCTAACGTCTGCACCCACCTGCCGCCCGAGCCGGTCCGACCCCCCGAAAAAGCTTCTAGGGGCCCTGGTTCCAAGTTCACGAGCACTACCCCCTTAATGACACTGAAAACATCCCTCGAACAAACCCCCTCACATTCCACGTAACTATCTTAACCCGGGGTGTCTCACCCCCCCATTCACCATCATCATAACTCCAGGGCTTGGCCCGTCCTGTCCCATTGTTACCATCGAACCCCCCCCCCCCCCCCCCCCCCCAGAATTCCTCCATCCATTTTCTCTCGAAAACACCTCACCTGGTATCAATCCACTCCCCTGACTTTTCACACCTCCTAGACCCATCAAAACCTGTTCTACCAGGCTCTGATGGGTGCAGCCCATCCCCCACCACAACCCCGTTCATTGGCCAGCTTGTGCTAGCCACTGGAGGCTCCTGCCCACTCCCCTCCAATCCCCTCCCCCCGATCCGGTCCCAGGAAAACAAAGAAATCCCCTTCAACACACAACTCCAATGTAAACACACAAACCCCAAAGAACCATCATTGCAAAAGAAAATCCCAACTCTTACCTTGTCCAAATAGGCAACTTCCACTCATTTAGTACATATAACGACGAGATAAAAAAATAGAGCTACATACAATCTACAACTCGCACCCCCCCCCCCTCCCCCACCCCCAGTCCAAGAACAATCCTCAGTCCTAGTTCTCATTTCTGCCCCAGTCCTTCTGCCTTCACAGACGCCGCCGCTGCTTCCACTGTCTCGAAATAAAAGTCTTTGGAGTTGTAAGTCACCCTCAACTTAGCTTGGTACACTGCACTGAACCGCACACCACTATTGTACAGTGCCATCATCACTCAGCCGAAGGCCGCCTGCCTCCTCGCCAACTCCACGGTTAAGTCTTGGTACATGCATATACAAGCTCCAGCCCACTGCACCTCCCTCTTCTGCTTCGCCCAACTCAGGACTTTCTCCTTCACATGGTACCTGTGGAAGCAAATAATTACTGCCCTTGGCGGCTCAGTCACCTTTGGTTTAGGCCTCCGCGTCCTATGAGCCCGTCCAGTTCGTACTGGGAGGGGTCTTCCCCCTCCGCTACTCTTCGGGCAGGCCCACGATCCTCAGATTCTGCCACCTAGCTGTTTTCCAGGTCCCCCACTTTGGCTCGCAGACCCTTGTGGCCTCCACCACCCTCTGCAGCTCCCCACCTACCGAGGTGAGCTGATCACTCTATTGTGATAAGGCCTCCTCCACTCCCTTCAGTTTCTCACCCTGCTCCTGCACCTCGGCCGACGTCCTCGACACCGCCGCCTTCACCGGGGCAATCGCCTTCTCCACGAGCACCTTCAGCGTCGCCATCATCTCCTTCATGTGCTTTGCAAACTGTGTTTCAAGGAACTTACTTATCTCGGAAATCTTTTCTGGCGTGAGCAGTGTGGTCCCACCCAGCGACCCAGCCTCCGGCAACCTTCTAGTTGCTGAGCAGACCCTTCCACTCGATGGCGATCCTTCACTCGCCCCCTTCTTCACGGCGGCTTTCCTTTGGGTTCTGGACATCCTCCTTCCTTATGTCTTCCTGCATTTATGTAACGAACAATTGCCCTGGGACCGGGCATTAAATTCTAAAAAATCAAGCCTCAAGCAGGAGCCCTCCAACATGCGACTTCCTCCTACATGCCTCCACCAGAACTCAGTCTATGTTTTTAAGTCAATTTAGAGCGTCATCATTGTACTGTACTGAACAAATAGTATATGTGTCTTTGACATAAAACAAGTGCGAATACTTGCGAATTTTCTGCACCTTTCAGTAAGAGTGAACTCAAATGTATTCTAAAAGAATGTGATTCAGGGCACTGTGCTTGACAGTGCTAATCTCAATGCTGCAGAGTGAGAGTCATTACTGCTTAGTTCCTAATGCAACTCTGTGCTGTCTTCTTCACAGATGATTGAGTCAGGATAGGAACAAATGTTCTATGTGAGGTTCTGGTATGTGGGTGAAGAGGTGAGCATGCTGTCCGCTTTTGTGTGCTAGCTTACTTCTCATTATCAGCCCCACCGCTGGCTAGCAGCAGTGTGAAAAAGACAGCTAAGTGAGCAGGTTTCACCAGTCGGTTCACAACCTCCCCCCCCCCCCCCCCCCCCCCAATCAGCAAGTCCTCACCCGCATGGCCTCATGGTGACACACATAAACTGGGTCCCTCACATCCCCAGGCGAAAGTTTCAGAGGAATTCAGACAAGATTTGGGCCCTAGGCATGCAGTGCAGAGGACCATCCCCAAATGGACATGCCCCACCCCCATGCGAACGAAATTATCTGGTTGAGCCCAAAGGCAGACTGACACCTAAATGTGTCATCTTTCTGGAAACTCCTGCACAAAGCTGGTGCTAAACGTTGTGCTTTGCATTTCTTTAGACTCAATCGGGAAAGTCAAGAGGGAGACCCTGAGATTTGAGCAGCCCAAGGTTCCATAACTTTTGCCCAGCGTGTGCCCGGGAGAGGGCACTCCAGTTTCGCTGCAGTGTTAACAAAACAGCAGTAATGTGTGATAACCCCAATTTGCTAGATGGAGAGTGGGTGCTATGGGCTGTCTCTGATAGTGGCAGGGACTATTGTGTTCTAGTGGGTCAGCCACATCCCTCCCAAGTCACGTAACCTCCAACTGGTAAGATACTGACTGTCCACGGTCTGGGGCTGTTGGGGCAGCACGGTAGCACAATGGTTAGCACTGACATTTCACAGCTCCAGGGTCCCAGGTTCATTTCCCGGCTTGGGTCACTGCCTGTGTGGAGTCTGCACATTCTCCCTGTGTCTGTGTGGGTTTCCTCTGGGTGCTCCAGTTTCCTCCCACAAATCCCGAAAGACTGTTAGGTGAATTGGACATTCTGAATTCTCCCTCTGTGTACCCGAACAGGCGCCGGAGTGTGGCGACTAGGGGATTTTCACAGTAACTTCATTGCAGTGTTAATGTAAGCCTACTTGTGACAATGAAGATTATTATTATCAATGGGTGCTCGGAGATATTGGAGTCTGCTCAATAGCGAGACAAAATCCATCACACCAAACAACAAAAAAAGTGTCAACTCTTTGATTGTCGAGCTGAAAGGCCAGGAGAATGTGCGCCTCGTAGACAGACAACATAAAGCAGCTCAGTAACATGAGCAAGACAGCTGTGATCGACATTGAACTTGATAGGTTGAAGATTGGCATGGAACCTGCAGGTCAGGGGGGGGCGAATTACCAACGCCCGCAATGGAGGTTAGACGTAGGACTGTTGTCGGAGGAGGGGATATGTGAGAGACTTCGGAAGTGTATGCAAAATTACTTGCAGGTGAACGACACGGGGGAGGTTTCAGTAGCGACCCTGTGGGAGGCGCTGAAGGCAGTAGTGAGGGGGGAGCTGATCTCAATTTGGGCTCACAGGGTCTGGGCGGACAGAGTTAAATGGACAGATTGGTTAGGGAAATTCACCGGATAGACGAGGAGCCTGCGGGGTCCCCGGGGGAGGACCTACTCAGGGAGGGGGGAGATTAGGGTAGAGTAGGAGGGATAAATAGGCGGGTAGTGTCTAGGGGAGAGGAGCGGGCATGTGCAGTATGGTTTTATTGAAGTATTGGTTTTATATTGATGTTTGCACATTTCTGTTATCTGAAACTGTTTACAATGCCAAAAAATACCTCAATAAAATTGTTTGTTAAAAAAAAGAAGATTGGCATGGTATCCCCACACAAGAGACCAGGCTCGGCAAGAATGGATCATAAAGAAAGATATTTCACATTTGCAGGGGAAACAGTTCCGATGAAATGTGTGAGCAAGGTGCAGGCTTTGCTGTAAGCACCTTCACTACTCTTGGTAATAGAATCTCCCACAAATGGTTTAGAACATGCTCTCTCCATCCATCTCTCAACTTAGACAGGGCCAGTTTGCCTCATGAGAATCTATGCTCCAGTGCTGAGCTCCACTACAGAGATGAAAGGCCAGTTCTATGAGGAGATTCATAAATGTTATCATCAGAATCCCTATGTCAGAACATTTTTCCCTACTGAGGATATCAACGTAAGATTGGACATAGACCATGAAGCATGGTTCAGCCATCATGGCCTGGGCAAGATAAATAAGATAAAAGCAAAACACTCTGGATTCTGGATATCTGAAATAAAAACATAAAGTGCTGGACAAAATCAACAGATCTGGCAGCATGTTGTTGTTCCTTCTCTACCTACTGTAAATATGGCAGTCAGCAAGGTTGCCCTCCTTCCTTTGGATATCAATATTCTAATGCTCAGAGTCGCTAGGTATCAAATGATACCACCACAAGGTTCAACCGGCTATCGATCAAAGAGCCAAACACCAGTTAGTTAGTTCAAGATCAAGGGTACTTTATTTACACACACAATTAATCATGCAACATAGACACTACTAGTTAAACTACACCTATCGACGAAGACAACCTGTACTTAACTTCAGGCACCCGGCTTAGGTCAGAGGAACAGTGGCCGTTGGTCGATTCTGGATCTACTGGGTCTGTAGAAGTAACTGCTGCTCAGCTGGGCTCATCCGTCTGGTAGCGGGCGTTGAACTTGGACTTGCTTCTGGTGGTGCTGTGATTGGAGATGGTCGTTGCCAGGGCGCCAGGTCCAAAACGGTGGACTCTCTTCTTATGCTTGGGGGTTTCCACGCTCTTTTGGGTGGTCCTTCAGTTTGGACCCCACTAATTGGGTGATCCCTGATTACTATGTTCGATTCGAACCAATAAATGGGCAGGTGCCTTGATGGCTGGGAGTGTCCCAAGCGGTCACTGACCCTGTTGTTTACGCTTCCCTCGTACAGGGAGTGGCGCCAAAATGTCTGGGACTGTACCGGTCGCTCAAGTACCAGTCCTTTGTCTGGCGGAGATGGGCCATCAAATGCTAATCGGTCCATCAAATGCTAATCGGTCGGGGTTTTGATACTGTCTGGATTCCTCACTTGCAAATATACATTTCAGGCTCTGAGCCTGCCTGAATCTCGCATTGTCCATTTTACCCGCTATGCTTTGCGACCTTCTCTGTTCCTGGTTGTAAGTGATCATCCCAGATGGCTACAATGTGCATATGGCCGAGGACCAACTTTGCATAGTGTTTTGCACAGAGCTTGGGACACATCCTTTCCAGTCGGGAACTGGAAATTCCATTACATAATGAATGCAATTTTATAAAACGGTTATGTTTTAAACAGTCTATTTTAATTTAAGATAAAACAGGATATCTTGGAATGGTGATCGTACTAATTCTAACTGGAGACTAGCCCACATGATCTATAACCAAGATCTATTGAAGCTCAAGTGACCAGTTTCACACATTGAAACAAAGGACACGCGCCAACTGGTTTTGTAAAGACAGAGGGGCAAAAGGTATTTGCTGCTGTGGCAAGAAGCAGCCTCTATTGCTGTAAAGAGCAAGAAGAACAAGGACATTGAAGGATTTGACCTGGTGCGGCAGGAAAAAGTGAATCTGCTGGAAATTGCGAGTGTCTTAAGATTTAAGCTTGATTTGCTAATCATCTGCCAGAAACATGGTGAAAAGTAAAAATGTACCATATTTCATGTATCATGGATTTCGATTGAGTCAGTTGGATAATGCAAAAGGACCTTTTCTTAAACAGAAACAGAAAGTGCTAAACCAATGCAGCAGGTCTGGCTGCGGCTGGTCTGAGAAAAACGGGGTTAACCTTTTGAGTCCAAAATGAGTCCTCTTCGGACCATAGAAGTTAGATTGGACTTGAAGCATGGACTGTTCTTCTCTCTCCACAGATACTGCCAGAACTGCTGCGTTTTCCCAGCATTTCATTTTTATTTCAGATCCCCAGCATCCGCGGTAGTTTTATTTGGCCTTTTCTTTCAGTTTATCTAAAGTAGCCTGTTAAGCCATGTTTGATCTGTGTAACTTAGGTTGTTTCCACATCTAGAATAGTGTGCAGTTTTGGTCTCCTTCTCTGAGGAAGGATGTTCTTGCTCTCAATGGTGCGCAGCGAAGGTTTACCAGACTGTTTCAGCGGATGGCGGGACTGACATGTGAGGAGAGATTGACTCGGTTAGGATTGTCTCGCTGGAGTTCGGATGAATGAGGGGGGATCGCATAGAGACTTATGAAATTCTAACAGGACTAGATAGGTTGGATGCAGGGAGGATGTTCCCGATGGTGGGTGTGTCTAGAACCAGGGGTCACAGTCTGAGGATTCGGGGTAGAGCATTTAAGACAGAGATGAGGAGACACTTCTTCACCCAAAGAGTGGTGAGCCCGTGGAGTTCGTTACCACAGGAAGTAGTTGAGGCTAAGACATTGAATACATTCAAGAGGTGGCTAGATATGGCACTTGAGGCGAATGGGATCAAGGGTTATGGGGAGAAAGCAGGATTAGGCTATTGAGTTGGACGATCAGCCGTGATCGTGATGAATGGCAGAGCAGGCTTGAAGGGCTGAATGGCCTCCTTCTGCTCCTATCATCTATGTTTCTATGTAAATCTTGTTCTTCCTTATTTATTTCTGCTGGTCGCTGAAACGTTGATTGCAGCAAAGAGCAGCCACCAAACATCTTAGCGCCGCAGTGGATGCTCGGATTTCTGGCATGCAAGGTCAGACTGCTGCTATTATGGTTACAGATACCTCTGTATACAAATGGATAGTAGGGTCTCACAGCAATGCAGCAATCTGTCCACCAGATTACTAAGATTGTCGTGACTAAATGGCTTTCATTACATGCATGTTGCCCACGTGTGTGGGTTGCACATTGGAATTGTAGCCATGTGATCTGCTGCTAGCCCTCGTCACTCGTCTCCCTTTTTGTTGGTCATGGTGAACATAGAACATACAGTGCAGAAGGAGGCCATTCGGCCCATCGAGTCTGCACCGACCCATTAAGCCCTCACTTCCACCCTAACCCCGTAACCCAATAACCCCTCCTAACCTTTTTGGTCACTAAGGGCAATTTATCATGGCCAATCCACCTAACCTGCACGTCTTTGGACTGTGGGAGGAAACCGGAGCACCCGGAGGAAACCCACGCAGACACGGGGGAGAACGTGCAGACTCCACACAGTGACCCAGCGGGGAATCGAACCTGGACCCTGGCGCTGTGAAGCCACAGTGCTATCCACTTGTGCTACCGTGCTCATGGTTCTATTGTAGATTTTTTACAAGCAGAAGACATCATCATGGCTGCTGGCAGGATGGAGGACATTGATCTGCTTGTTTCGCTTTGATTGCAGTATATCTTAAAATTGATGTGCAGCACCCGTAAAGGAATGTGCATAGTCAATCCTGTGCCATGGGGAAGTCTGCAATCCTCTCAAACCTGCACCCTCAAATCTGCTGCTTTCTGCGAAAAGAAAATGATTTGTAATTCGTTCTCTTTGAATAGAGAGGGTCACATACACAACATGGACAATAAACCGAGATGCACTGCCATATATCGTTACAGCACCACAGCTGCTGGCATACAGTTCTCACCCTGTTCGAGATTGCAATTGTGGCTGCAACAGCTGGCAGATTTCAGTGCAAATGTCCTTGGTGAAGAGCAGACGCTTTATCACAGAGGTTCAACCCCTGATCAATAAGAGCAGATATGGCCTCCTGCTGAGACCCCCTTCTCCCCTTCCTCCACATCTTCTACTAGCTTGTCCTGCTCTTTTTGCCTTCTGCTCATTCCCTTGGCTGTCCTACATTCCAAAAGGAGTGTTGACTGCTGACCCAAATCTATGAATAACTGGCTTATGCCAAAATCTTGATGTCAGGGCCAAGTCCTTCAGCATCAGCCACACCATTCACTACAGGCTTTAGCAACTCAAAAGAACTCTCGAATGCACCAAAAGCTTGTACAATCATGGCAACAGCCCGAGGAAGTCAATCAGCTTTGAATCTGAAGGTAAATTATGATCCTGTTACATTCTGCTGGCGAAGTGGGAGATGGTGTCCTTCCTGCTGTGGGTCACGTGTTTAGCATGTGCAATGATGAGGTAAATGTTAGCTGGTGCACCAAACCTTAAAATGGCAGCAATGGTGTCAAACCACATGCCAATTGACATCATCATGCCATTCTACTGGGCGTGGGATGGACACTGTGTCGAAGCCAACGCCCTCACCAGCACTGCGCCCGATGTGACTTGCACCAAACGTGTGCGTGTGTTGGCCATGGATGCCATTTCGGACCTCTATGTGTGGAGTGCCCAAAAAAAATACCAAGAAACCGAATTTTCTGCTTCAATACTTCATTTTGTAAACTCCAGTTTGACTTTGATGAAAGAAAGCCCACTTCAACATCCCAATAAATTTTTTGTGCAACTGAAATGATGTTAAAAAGTCTGAGCCCTCCTCTTTCATTTCTTAAAAACTAAAGTGCAATGCACTGATCAAGGACATGGAGCGAAATTCTCCAGTATCGATGCGATGTCCGCCGACCGGCGCCAAAAACGGCGCTAATCAGTCCGGCATCGCGCCGCGCCAAAGGTGCGGAATCCTCCGCATCTTGGGGGGGCCGAGCCCTCACCTTGAGGGGCTAGGCCCGCGCCGGATTGATTTCCGCCCCGCCAGCTGGCAGAAAAGGCCTTTGGTGCCCCGCCAGCTGGCGCGGAAATGACATTGCTGGGCGGCGCATGCGCGGGAGCGTTAGCGGCCGCTCAAGGCATCCCCGCGCATGCGCTGTGGAGGGGGTCTCTTCCGTCGCTGCCATGGTGGAGACCGTGGCGAAGGCGGAAGGAAAAGAGTGCCCCCACGGCACAGACCTGCCCGCGGATCGGTGGGCCCCGATCGCGGGCCAGGCTGCCGTGGGGGCACCCCCTGGGGCCAGATCGCCCCGCGCCCCCCCCAGGACCCCGGAGCCCGCCCGCGCTGCCTTGTCCCGCCGGTAAGGTAGGTGGTTCAATCCATGCCGACGGGACAGTCATTCTAGCAGCGGGACTTCGGCCCATCTGGGTCGGAGAATCGCGGGGGAGGGGGCCCGCCAACCGGTGCAGCGCGATTCCTGCCCCCGCCGAATCTCCGGTGCCGGAGAATTTGGCAACTGGTGGGGGCAGGATTCACGCCAGCCCCCGGCGATTCTCTGACCCGGCGGGGGGTCGGAGAATCTCGCCCATGTTTCCACATGCACTCATCTAAATTTATGTTTTTACAAGTGCACCTTCGGTAGTATGAAAGACCAGAAATAACAAAAGGCACTGTGTGAATGCAGGTTTAGCATAAAAATGAATCAAATTGCTTTGCAGAAATTTAATTTAAAAAGAAAAATAAATTCGAACCAATAAAGAAGATATCGGGAAGGATGACTGAAAGGTGAGTAAGAGGTGGTTTGAGAAGGGTCCCAAGCGATGAAGAGGCAGGGTGATACATAGAAAATAGGTGCAGCAGTAGGCCATTCGGCTCTCCAAGCCTGCACCACCACTCAATATGATCATGCAAATTCAGTAACCCACTCCCACCTTCTCTCCATAACACTTGATCCCTTTAGTCACAAGGGCCACGACCAGCTCCGTCTTGAATGTACCCAACGAACTGGCCCCAACATCTTTCTGCGGTAGAGAATTCCACAACTTCACAACTCTCTGAGAGAAGATGTTCTTCCTCATCTCAGTCCTGGATGGTTTACCCCTTATTCTTAGGCTGTGACCCCTAGTTCTGGATGTCCCCAACATCAGGAACATTCTTCCCACATCTAGCCAGTCCAGTCCCATCAGGATTTTACATGTTTCCCCGAGAACCCCTCTCATTCTTCTAAACTCCAGTGAGTACAAGCTCAGTCGATCCAGTCTTTCTTCATATGTCAGTCCTGCCATCCCGGGAATTAGTCTGGTGAACCTACAGTGAAGGAATTCCAGAGCATTAGGTTTGGTGAACCTGAAGTCACGGCTGCCAATCATGAGTGAAGGGAGGCAGATGCACAATTAGACAGAGTCAGTGAAATGGGAGAGTTTAGGGAATTTGCAGGACTGGAGGAGCTTACAGAGGGATACATGAAGGGACCAGCATAGATCAGTGAGGACTTGAGTGATCGGTAGGCAGTCCTAATTGCTGCGGAAACAAATTTCATATTTTATAACAAATTTATGGAATCAGAGGATAGGAGGCCGTTTGATCCAATGGGCTAGTCAAAGAGCTCAACCAATTAGTCCCAATTCCCTGCTCTTTCCTGTATTGTATTCCTGAGTCCCAATTCCATTAAAACAATTATAGTGATTCTGTTTCGACCACCCTTTAAGACTGTACATTTTAGCTCTCACAATTAATATTTAAATATAAACTTTAGCAAAAACAGAAACATTTCTCAACTTCACACTGTAAAATAGACGATGGCATAACGGTGCTGGTCTGAATTGATCAACATGGCAGTTTTCATTTCTATTTACATGGCGACTGATCCCTTTTATAAGAAACTTCAGCTGTCGCTCAGTAACAGTAAGAAGCATCCACCTGAACACTGCAAAATTCAGTCGAGGTACACAATCTGAAGCAGTACAGTTCACCGAACGTTTCAGCACGAGGCAGCTTTTAATCATAGTTTCAATCAACATTCACACAAGAACTTCAAACTCACAGTCTCTGGACATGAATGGATGTTTTTATTTCATTGATCTGATTTGCAGTGCCGCATCTTTCATAGCAAACAAAATGTTGGCACAAAATGGTCAGACACTGCTCTTACAGGAAACAAAACTTCAAGCCACGAGGTAAATTTGTCTGCTTTTAAATGTAATCCTTCTACTTTGGCGATGCCTTCAGAAACACAACAAATCACGATAATATCATCATCGTTCTAAGCACTGTTGGAGGTGAATTGCTTCTGTAAACAAATAGCAGAAGATATCCCCGACATATGCGATGGTATGTGATAGACATGCAAGCTCTAGGGCCACTTATGCATTATTAGTAGCAAACAGCTCGTCTTTCAAGGCTTTGGAATACATCTGGCTTCTTGCCACATGAGTGCATTATCACGTCTCTACTTCCTTTCCTTTCCACCCATGGAGTCTTAGCTTGCTCGCAAAATCAGGTCCCTGCTTAATGCTGATCAGATTAGTCGTCAAATATTTGGCAACTACCATCCATATGCACAAGTCCAGATGGCTTTCTTCCTGTACTCAGGCAAAAATCTCAGTGCCAGCAGTGTAGCTACGAGAAACAGAAGAGGACACTTGTTACACTGCAATAAAGATAAAAGACACAATTTAACCTAAAGCCAACTCCCAAGGTACGGCTGGACCATTTTGATCACTTTCGGATACCGGGGTTAATTAATCAGCACAAAAATAGACAGTTCTCAATATCTGACAAAATGTAACAAGAGCATGAATATATTAAAAATTAAAAAAGAATTACAGTTTGCCAACCACATTTTTACAAAATAGTGAGTTGATAAATTCTATCTAGAACAATGGGAGTCAGTAATTATTGCTAATTACTGTTGATATATTGATAAATATATTAATATTTAAATTTAATATTTATAAATAATAATATTCATAAAGTATAATCCTGTTTCATCCAGATATATTTGACATACCAGTCGGTCACTTTGCAGTTTCTTGCAAATGCATCAGCATTTCTATTAGGGAGTTACCCAACTGAGCTGAAATACTTGGTTAAACATTGTGCAAAATCACACATTATAAATACTTGTTTATTACTGCAGTTGCTCTGGTTTGATTTCTGTGCCAATAAAACCAGCAGTAAGTTCCATCCACACAGTCAATAACTGGTACTTTGTTGACCAAGTTCACTAACCAGCAATTTACCCCAGAAAACAGCATGTTTTGATGAATTTGGGAAAGACAATTGGAAACCCAGTTTTCTCCCGATCTTATGTGGTGTGTAGTCCGAACGGGATTTGTAACCAGGCCACAGAATGGGATACTCATGCGGCATTAATCACTAATTACTCAACCTTTGAAAGCAGATGAAGAAACACCGATAAAAGTCCCAAAGAAACCCTGAAATTTCTACGAACTCCAAAGTACAAGTTCCAGTATGTAAATGTAACACCATGATCGATGTTACTCAACTGTAACCAACTCCACTTCACAGTTGCAGCAACTGAGTGACAATGTTCCAGGCAGTTATCAGCTTAAGTGACGTCTGAACTTATCACCACAGCCTTCAATGCCACTCCTAATGAGATCATAGAATCATACAATCTACAGTGCAGAAGGAGGCCATTTGGCTCATAGGTCTGTACCGGCCCTTGCAAAGAGCACCCTACGCTTCCACTCGATCCCTGTAACCCCACCTAACCTTTGGACACTAAGGGACAATTTAGCTTGGCCAATTCACCTAACCTGCACCTCTCTGGACTGTAGGAGGAAACCGGAGCACCCGGAGGAAGCCCACACAGACGTGGGGGGAAAGTGCAAACTCCACACAGACAGTCACCGGAGGCCGGAATTGAACCCAGGACCCTGGAGCTGCGAGGCAGCAGTGCTAACCACTATACTGCCCCAGATATTAACCAAATTTTTAAAAAGCAGTTCATTGAACCATTAACTGGTTTTCCTAGACGTTTATAGCCTGAACTGGAAATAAATACCCCAAATCTTCAGTCCTGTTACCAATTAGATCCTGGCATTCACTGGTCCCATGATCACAGTCAATAGTTTGTTTTCAAAGGCAATTAGGAATGGGCAATAAATGCTGGCCGATCAGTGATGCCCAATTTGAAACAATTGGTATTGTTAATTCCTAATTTTATTATATGCCAAAATAACCAATTTCAGTGACAACCCAAGTTTACCGTTTATTCAGTAAACAGCCAGGACATTATACAATCCATTATTTGGCTATATATATATATATTTAAGTAATCACAAAATGTTATCATTTAATCTGTTCAAATTACATCTTCTTAAATGACAGAAGCATAATTAGCAGCGGTGCCAGTATCTCATTCTATCTCAGTATAGGAACTTTCTCTTCTGTCACCCGATCCAAGAAAATGTACATTTACTTATTGAAAATATTTTTATTCGGCTTTTAATATTTTATACATAAAACAAAAAGTAGAAAAGATAACAGAAGAACTCCCATCCGCACACCACCAACTAATACATATATGACTTGAAAAATAACCCCCCCCTTCAGCAGCTGACAGTGATCAACTCTTACATGAAGAATAAACAGACCCCATCTCCTGTGGAATCCTTCAATAACACCCACCCCGCCCCCACCCCCAAGGTGAGCTTAACCTTCTCAAGATACACACTGAAGCACAGGGTGGAGAATCTAACCTTCACCCCAACATAACCCGCCTGCAAGCAATGAGTGAGGCAAAGGCTAAAACAGCTGCCTCCGTCTGCAGCTCTGGCAAGTCCGACACCCCAAATATGGCTCCCAGGGGACTGGGCTCCAAGTCCAAGTTTGCTGACATGATGCTGAAGAAAGAGCCCCAAAACTTCTCCAACTTCAGACCGGACCGCAACATATGTGCAGGGTTGGCCGGGCCCCTCCCACTCCGCTCGCAAGCATCCTCTACCCCTCAAACAGCTGGCTCAATCCTGACCTTGTCAGGTGCGCGCTATGCACCCCCTTTAATTGTATTAACTCTAATTTCGCACATGAGGTTGAGCTATTCATCCACTGCAGCACCTCACACCACATCTCCCTCTCCAGCGCCCCCTCGCAGCTCCTCCTTCCACTTGGCCTTAACCCCCTCCAACGACGCCGTATCCTCCTCCAGAATCCTCCCAAAGATCCCATAGTTCATACTCCCTTCAACCCATCACTGGTAACACCCCCTGCAACAATGAGGAGGGCGGTGTCACTGGAAACGTTGGGAAAACCTTCCTTGCAAAATTCCGCACCTGTATCTATCTAAAGGCCTCCTTCCGCCAAACATCTCCGTCAACCCCTCCAAGCTCGCGAATCAAAGATGTGCAGGTTAGGTGGATTGGTCAGCTAAATTAACCTTAGTGTCCAAAAAAGGTAAGGTGGGGTTACTGGGATACGTTGATAGGATGGAGGCGTTGGCTTAAGTAGGCAACTCTTTCCAAGGGCCAGTGCAGATTTGATGGGCTGAATGACTTCCTTCTGCACTGTAATTCTATGAACCGCACTTCCAGAAATAATCATTTCCACCACCCACCTCTCCTCACAGACCCAAAGCCGAGGATCCAATCTCGCCGGCTCAAACAAATGATTCTTTCGGATCGGCATCAACTTCGTCCCTGCCCTTACTTAAAATGCTGCCAAAACTGTCTCCATATCATCAGTGTGGCCACCACCACCAGACTACCTGAATATTTATCTGGGGCAAATGGGAGTGGCACCGTTGTCAACGCCGACAACCCCGACAAGAGCCTGTCTCCATCCTCACCCAAATTGTCTCCGGCTCCCAACCCAACCCTGCACGTTCCAGGCGTTTGCCACCCAATAATAATACATCAGATTTGGCAGAGCCAAACCCCCTGACTGTCACCCTCTCTGAAGCAATGTTTTCTGAATCCTAGTTACCTTGCCTGCCCGTCACACCATCATAAAAAATGCTTTCGGCAAGAAGACTGGTAAACTGGCTGGAATGAATTATGTTCTTACTTTTACGATGCTTTAATTGCCCCATTGTCTTCATGTCTAGCTGCCTTTCAAACAGGACTTTTAAAACCATGACTGCAGCAGTCACATACTAATCCAGGACTTTAACCCTAACTACACCAAATACATATAATACAATATATCAACATTTATACATTCATCACAGTGGTGAACTGCCTTCTTGAACCGCTGCAGTCCATGTGGTGTAGGTGGAGAGGGAATTATAGCATTTTGACCCAGTGACAGTGAAGGAATATTTCAAAGTCCGGGGGCGGGATTCTCCGAGCCCCGCGCCAGGCCGGAGAATCGCCGCAACAGCGCCGGCGTGTTTGGTGCGGCGCTGGTCGCAGGCCGCTGTCCGCGGCCGGGCCGCAGATTCTCCGGCCTTGATGGGCCGAGCGACCGCGTGGAAACGGCAGAGTCCCGCCGGCACCGTCCACACCTGCTCGCAGCCGGTGGGAACTCTGCGCGCAGGGTTAGGGGGCGGCCTGTGGGGGGGGTGGGGGGGGAGAGGAGAGGGGGGCTCCTTCACCTGGGGGGGCCTCCGATCGGGGCCCACCGATCGGCGGGCCGGCCTCTCCAGCCCTATTTTGTTAGCAGCCGCGCCATGTTGCGTGTTGAGGAAGTCCCCCACGCATGCGCGGGTTGGCGTGGTGCCCAGTTGGTGCCGGGAAGGGAGGCCGGAGCGGTGTGAACCGCTCCAGCGCCGTGCTGGTCCCAATCGGTAGTGCCCGTGCCCGTTTCGCGCCATCGTGAAACGCGATGGTGTTCACGACGGCGCGGACACTCTGCCTCCATTTCGGAGAATCCCGCCCAGGATGTTTGTGGCTTGGAGGGGAACGTCCAGGTGGTGGTGTTCTCTTGTGCTGGCCTTTTTCCTTCTGGATGGTAGTGGCCATGGGGTTGGAAGGTGCTGCCTAAGGAGCCTTGGTGAGTTCCTACAGTGCATGGTATACACTCTGCCACTGTGGACTGGTGGCAGAAGGAGTGAAAGTTGTGGAAGCGTTATCAATTAAGTGGGCTGCTTTGTTCTAGATGGTATCAAGCTTCTTGAATGCTGTTGGAGCTACACTCATCCAAAAGAGTTGTTATGGGTCCAGACCAGAATCCCTATTTGTTATGGGATTCAGGACGAGAACCCAAATTCTTACTTTGGAAAACAACCCCACAGGAGTTATTTGTGACCAAATTGAACCATATCAGCCCAGCTTGGTGTTCCAGAAACAATTACCAAACCTGGCCCCTCTCATTAACTACGCCACCCCAATCCAAAAACACACCACATTCTTCTGTCCTGTCGCAAAAGGTTACATTGCAAAAAACAATGACTCCCTTTGCAATCACAGCAAAATTGCTAAATATAAACTTTCAAACTTGAAAATTTCTCACATTTGTCACAGAGTGGAGATGGAAACAAGGTCATTGATGAAGCAGCTGAAGATGGTTGGGTCTCAGACACTGGGCTAAAGTACAGGAGGATGCTCAGCATCCATGTGGCCCCAGCTAGATATAGTAATACATTCTAATGAACCTCACAGCAGGAAGTCAAATCCAAGGAGGAGTAGGAGTAAAAAAATATGGAAGCTTGAAGCCTGCTTTAAGAGGGGTTTGAGGATGGGGGAAGAGATATGACCAGGAAGAGAGTTTCAAAACATGGAGGTCCTTGATAATCAATGGCATTACCATTACTGAATCCCCCAATATGAACATTCTGGGGGTTACCATTCACCAGAAACTGAACTAGACTAGCCATATAAATACTGTGGCTACAAGAGTAGGTCACAGGCTAGGAATCCTGCGGTGAGTAACTCCCCTCCTGTCTCCCCAAAGCCTGTCCACCAACTACAAAGCACAAGTCAGGGGTGTGATGGAATACTCTCCGCTTGCCTGGCTGAGTGCAGCTTCAACAACACCCAAGAAGCTTGACACCATCCAGGACAAAGTCGCCCGTTTGATTGGCATTGATTGGCACAAATGTTCACTCCCCCCACCACCGACGCACTGTGCATCATATACAAGATGCACTTCAGGAACTCACCAATGTTCCTTAGATCGCATCCACATCATTTAATTTGCATCCACATCAATAGTCACATCTAATAGGAGAACTGACAAAATAACAGAAAGATTTACCTTCTCTTCAATTTAATATGAACAACAGGTAACAGGGAATATCGACAGGAAACTTTGGGTTGTATCATCTTCTGAGCTTCTCAATCTGATTACTGCCTCACAATCATGGCCTTTATTCATTATTTTTCTCTGTACAAACACACACGTGCAGTGTGGCAGTATGTAAGGATATACTTGCTGGGAAATGAGAGCAATGTTTTTAACAATGCTTCATTCTATTAGAATTCAGAAGCTAATTCCTAAATGACCACCTGATTAAACAACGAACAATTCATCCCATTATAAAAGATCCAGGAGCTGCATCAATAATTCAAGTATGGGGATAGTTTTAACCTAACCCACTAGATAGGAAATGGATGGGTTCAGGCCAGGCGCCTATTCCGATTTTACTCTCTGTTGACTTCAACAGGACGTGAAGCGAGAGGTGTAAAACACAGAGCCCAGGAGAGAGGGTTTCACAAGGTGCAAAACAGGAGCCCAGTCGGCCCGAGCTCATTGTCGTAAATGCTGGAATTCGCATTGTTGTCCAGAGTCAGACCGAGCACCGAGAGCGCCGATCCAGGACAATCTGTCTCCGGTCCTCCAGCTTTTCTCCTCAAGATGTTGTAATTTTGCACGGGGCTAAATGTTATAGCGTAAGATTATGAAAGAATTGAACTATGGAACAACTCCTGACAAGAAACCGGAATACAAAACTCACATTTCATCCTCCTGACAGTGAAATGCCATTTAGCCACTTCTCCAGGGCAATGAAAGATGACGGTGATAATGGAAATTTAGGACACTGGACACAAAGCTTTCACTTTTGGCAACAATCTCGAGGATGATTTTTTGAGTAAATAAACGTCAGCATTCAAGGTCTAATCTTTTCCTCTTGCCTCAAATGTTCTTTTCGAATAGACAAATTCCAAATTCATTACTGAGTCAAACCAGATGGAGCCCTTACTCTCAATCTGAACATGCTACATTGGATCTAATGGTTGGTACCAAATATGTCCATTCGATTTGTCAGCACATGCATATCTGGTTCAAAACTTCAGTTGAATCAGAACAGGTATTTTTGTGTCGTACATATATATGGAGGGAATGTCTGTGAGTTTCAATAGTGGACTCGAATTCTTAATATAGTGCTGAAAAAACTAGCAAGTAAATCAATCAAGGTCACTTCAGGTTACTAATTCAGTTACATGGACAATAAAGGGTACCATTATATAACAAGCTTTAAAAGACCTTTAAGAATAAAAACACCCCAGTGGTTCAAAGAAGTAGACAATAACCGAACATTTAATATTCCTTCAGTGTTCTACTTCATGTTGGTGAAGAGCGAGCTTGGCATTTTCTATTAAAGGGGACGGAGAGGGTGAGAGACAGATGAGAAAAAGAGACAGTGAGAGAGAGAGCCCGTGAGAGAGAGAGTGAGAAAGAAAAGATGCCGCGCCTGAGAGAAACAAGAATCAGATAAATGCAAATGGGATTTGGGAACAGAGTATAGGGAGGGAGGGGAAGAGAGAGAGAGAGGGGGGTGTAGGGGACAGTGGAAGAGGAAGCGAGGACTGTGTAGTGACCATCACTCCCTGAAGGATCAAACTCTTTCAGACTGCAGAGCATCCAATCTCCTGTTGCCAAGTAGCCATTCTTTACCTGAGCGCTTTGACCTGTGAAGGACCTCTGGCCTGTTAAAATGGGAGGGTGCTGCTTCAACTTTCTACCAGCACAATGCCTCTCCAGGCAGCTGCTCCGCCCATTATGAAAGGTTCCATATAGTGGCAATGAAAGTCCCGGTCAGAATGGAAATGATTGGACCACTGCCCCATCAATCATACCTGGAGTCTGCAATTCTGTAAGTAACGAGGTTTGAGTTAATGTGTATAATTTGCATTAGGGAGCTTCACTTACTGCATTTTACTGGAGAAATATTCCTGCCGCAATTTCTTTGCTCAAGAATTCAAAGACTCCCAAGTGCTGCCGTCCCTCTACATTGCGAACTGACACAGCAGAGTCAATGTATTCTGTTGGGTCTTTGGATGTGGTCAACAAGCTGGGTGCCTGGCAGACAGAGGGTTCGTCCTTTTTTCTGGTGGCAAAGTGTTAACCCATATACTTACTCCAGGATACAATGCTGCTATGTTCTCATCAGTGCAGCCAACAAGGGTCGAGGAGGAGGGGGCACAGCCCATCAGAGGTTGGGAGCCTCTCAAGCTGTTGCAGGGTATCTCACACAGGCGGAACCCAAGTTAGTCTCAATGCAGCCTCAAGATTTCTCATTCTGATTGAGGTGAGTGAGAGTTCATTGCACCAAATATTACAACGTGCGCATAAAAGCGCTGACCCCCGCCTCGGTCCCAACTGCAGCTGAAAGTCAAACACCCCGGAACTATAATAGGCAGAGCATGGAATGTGCAGGTTTGAGAAGAGGCACAACATGAAAAGCTGGAGTGGGTTCAAAGCACAGGAGAGGCTCCCTGGGTGGGAGTCTAAAGCCAAGGTAGTGTCCAGCTCCCGGGGCCACGGTTACTCCCACTGCCTTTATCTTCTGGGCCTAGTGTGAGGAGGAGGCTGTGAGCGCAGCAAAGGTTGGAATGGGGACCCCAAGCCAGGTGGCAGAGCTTGGGGAGGTGGGGTTTCTGTATAATGGATCAATTAAATAACTTCGGCAGATCTTCCACCCTTCTGCCCGTGTCTCCACTTGGCTGGCTTCCCACTCTCAGAGCAATGTGGCCCCCTCCCATCAGCCACATGGCGGGGTCGGTGAGCTGCCTCGTTGGTCGTTCCTGTCCAGGGGTGGAGGAAGGAGCTCTGGCATGCGAATGAGAATAACCCCTCTCTCCCTCCTCCAACAATGTGAGCTGCAGCGTGGAGAAGGTCTTTCTTTTCGATGTACAACAGGTAGTTGAAAGGCATAAAGCAAAATCTGAAAAGCTTTCTTGCAACCTGGGTTGCCAGTGTGGCAAATATCCCCCAAATATAACTTGAAAGGAGATTGGATGAAAGGCCATCGGCCCACAATGTTAGCTGTTTATCCCCCAGCTGCTGCCTGGCCCGCTGAGACTTGCCAGCATTTGTTTGCAGTTTATTTCCGATTTCCAGCATTTGCAGTATTTTGCTAATGAACTTAATGTTACTGTCTAAAGTGCAATGCATAGAATATGTTAATGAGGCAGCCACTGAAATCAGTGTTATCATCTGCACATTGTTTTCATTAACTAATGGGATATTTACCTGCCAAGTTCACAATCTTACACAATTTGGATTTGATTTATTGTCACGTGTACCGAGGTACAGTAAAAAGTATTGTTCTGTGTACAGCCCAGACAGATAGTTCAATACATGAAAAATATAGGACATACATAAACACATAATGTAAATACACAGACACAGGCATCGGGTGAAGCATACGGGAGTGTAGTACTACTCAGAAGAGAAGATGTGTGAAGAGATCAGTTCAGTCCATAAGAGGTCATTCTCAGACTTTTGTATCCGTTTCTGAATCTGTTAGTGTGTGTTCTCAGACTTTTGTATCTCCTGCCTGATGGAGAATGTTGGAAAAGAGGATAATCCGGTTGGGAGGGCCCTTTGATTATGCTGCCCGCTTTCCCAAGGCTGCGGGAGGTGTAGCTAGAGTCAGTGGATGGGAGGCAGGTTCACATGATGGACTGGGCGGTGTTCACAACTCTCTGTAGTTTCTTACGGTTTTGGGCCGAGCAGTTGCCATACCAGGCTGTGATGCAGCCAGATAGGATGCTTTCTGTGGTGCATCTGTAAAAGTTGGTCAAAGTCAATGTGGACATGCTGAATTTCCTTAGTTTCGTGAGTAAGCATAGGTGCTGTTGTGCTTTCTTGGTCGTAGTGTCAATGTGGGTAGACCAGGTCAGATTGTTCGTGATGTGCACACCTAGGCATTTGAAGCTGTCAACTATCTCCACCTCGGCACCATTGATGGAGACAGGGATGTGTACGGTACTTGGCTTCCTGAAGTCACAGCCCACCTCCTTAGTTTTGCTGACGTTGAGGGAGAGATTGTTGTCGTTACACCACTCCACTAGGTTCTCAATCTCCCTCCTGTACTCTGATTCTTCATTGTTCGAGATCCAACCCACTACAGTCGTATCATTAACAAACTTGTAGATAGAGTTGGAGCCAAATTTTGCCACACAGATGTGTGTGTATATAGGGAGTATAGTAGAAGGCTAAGTAGGCAGCCTTCTGGGGCCCTGGTATTGAGGACTATCCTGGAGGAGGTTTATCCTCACTGATTGTGGTCTATGAGTCAGGAAGTCGAGGATCCAGTTGCAGAGGGAGGAACCAAGTCCTAGGTTTTGGAGCTTTGATATGAGTTTGGCTAGGATTGTATAGGTCAGGGTCATCTGTCTTGAACACCTCAGACCTGGCCTTCAGTAGGGAGATAATCTCCAGATTAAGCCATGGTTTCTGGTTGGGGAACATAAGCACTACCTTCTTTGGCACATAGTCTTCTACACACTTGCTGATGAAGTCTGTGACGGTGGTGAAATACTAATTTAGATTGTCAGCTGAGTTCTTGAATATGGACCAGTCCACTGACTCCAAGCAGTCGCGTAGGAACTCTTCTGTTGCCTCAGACCAGCATTGCAGAACCTTCTTAACCGGATTCTCCAACTTATGTTTCTGCTTGTATGCCGGGAGAAGGAGGACCGTCTTATTGTGCGCTTTTCTGAATTGCGGTCGGGAGATGGATCGGTAGGCACCCTTGATGTTTGTGTAGCAGTGGCTAAGGATGTTGGACCCCTGGTGGGATAGGAGATGTGTTGGTAGAATTTTGGCAGTACACTCTTGAGGTTAGCCTGATTGAAGTCCCTGGCCACAATGAACAAGGCCTCCCAGTGTTTTGTTTCACTGTTAGTTATAGCGGTGTACGATTCATCAAGTGCCTTCTTCACTTCCGCCTGGGGTGGGATGTAGACCACATGATGGCAGACGTGAACTCACAGGGGAGGTAGTATGGGTGGCACTTCACAGTCAGGTATTCCAGGTCTCGGGAGCAATATTTCGCCAGGGTCGCCACGCCCGAGCATCAGGAGGAGTTGATGAGGAGGCAAATCCGTCCACCATTCACTTTGCCCGATGACGCCGTGCGGTTCAGTGTACTGAGAAGCCCTCAGGTTGTATGGCCCAGTCCGGTGAGGCAGGAGTGAGCCATGTCTCTGTGAAACAAAGCACACGGCAGTCTCTTACATCGCTCTGAGAGGGAGGTTTAGTGTTAAGTTCGTCCAGCTTGTTTTCGATCGCTTGGACATTTGCCAGGAGTATGCTGGACGGAGAAGACTTGAATCCATGTTGTTCTAGTCTCACCTGCAGACCGCTACGTTTCCCTCACTTCCTCGGTCAGCAGCTGCTTCTGGATGGTACTGGGATCTGATGGGAGAAGTCTGACCTTGTGGAAGGTAAGTGGTTGCGTCTGGCGGGGTCCTGGATGAGATTTAGGGGTCGCTGGGAGGGGGGGGCAATTTTGCGATCCAGTTGGCTCCCAGGGTTCTGCGAGGATGGGTCTACCTTTTGGCGCTGTTAATGCTGTTAAGGTAAACTTTGCACCCTCTGGTTTGTTTAACAGTCACAGTTGATGTTTCTCTTCCCGCACCTAGTGGTGCACAAGACAGATTTTCATCCGTTTTCACAGTGAGCTTTTTTTCCTGGAACAGGTCGCTAAACCTGTTGCCAGGGGTTTACAACTCGGGGGCACTGGTCTGCATCAACCATAGATGATCAGGACTCTTTTCCACTCTTACTGCCTGCCATTGCAGTGTTGGAAGGATTTTGCAGGTTGATGTCGGCCACGTTAAGAATGCACCTTCCTAGAATGGGACTCAAACCCGGAGCTTATCGCTTAGTGGCAAGGACGCTACCCACTGCGCCACGAGACCTCCCCTAATAGTTGCAGTGGGACACACAAACTAATACTGCATTCTCTCATTGCTGCCCTTAATATTAATGACCCATGCTGCATATATATTGGACAATATTTGTAACCATTTTCCAACAATGGCCGACATCATTTTCCTCGAACCTTTCTGTGATTATTTGGTGAATTGATAGGTGAATCTTGAAAGGGGGCGGAAAAAATGATATGCAAGTTTGAGGTAGGGGCGGGGGAGAGAATGGGTCCTGGAATCAGGAGGAGCACGAGCATCCATGATTTACCTTCCTGGCCCTGGGAAATGAACATCCAACTCAACTGCCTGTGCCTTGCTCAGTGGATTGTGTTAAAATGAGCCCCATAGTCCCCAACGAACACATAACTTATAGAGAAGATCCAATGGCACTAAAAAAAAAATCTTGCCGATAGTCCAAAAGCTCCCGACGGTACAGCATTGCCAGCAAGTTAAAAGTTTGAACAGTTAAATGGACCCCTCCTCCCTGGTGAGTTTGGATTATTTTCATCCTCTTTTAAGCATGGATCTCTTCAGTTTGGGAGTGGGGAAAAAGGGGGAAAGAAAAATGACACTCAGTAGTACAGAGACATCTTCCATCACCTGTATCAGCAGGGGGTGATCGGGACTGCAGGTCAGAGAAATCGGCAGTCAGCCTCCTAATTTTCCCAGTTAAACACACAAGGGTCATAACATGTCCGGGGGTGGTGGTGGTGGGGGGGGGGGGGGGGGGGGGGGGGGTGGTGGGGGGGGGGGGTGGGGGTGGGGGTGGGGGGGGGGGGGGGGGTTAAAAACTCAGAATTAAATACAAAAGCTTCTGGGGCAGAAACTGAAAGTATTAATTGATGTACCCCTGTCTGATGACAGCAGCCTCTGATTATTGAAAGCATACTTCCTGTCATGTCGTGTGCCTACATGTCCAGTTACAGTCACTGCAGATATGTAGCTCATTAAATCATATTTATTTACTTCGATGGTTCTGAGAGGTTCCCCTTTCCGATTTCTGACAGGATGTGATGAATTTTTAGCACAGGTAACAGGCATATCTTCACCAAAGAGTTCAAAGATGAAGAAAACAAATGAACACTGCCAGTCTATCAAACCTGCTCTGTACATGAAGAACCTTCTCTCCATCGCTATGCTTCATTTCCACTGGCACAACATGATACGGGTGGTCTTGGCATCTGACCAGAAGGCTTATATGCTCACATTGGAATGCAGCGAACAGCACTGATTATTTCATGCCATTGTGCATAAATGCTTTGTGTAAGCATGACCATAGAGAATGCCAGATGGTGTTTGACCCCGATTTTGAGCTTTCACTGTTATTTTAATAAGGGATATATTCTTTATACAGCTTGTGTGTCCCCGGAGGCCAATGGGAAGGGGGCAGGAATGGGAGAAAGATGCATTCTGAAAGACATATTTCTGCCCCTCCCTCCAAAGATGTCATACTGGTAGTGTATGAGGTATAATGAAAATTTACGACAGAGCAAAACAATAAAGAAAACCTGGTGCATGGACCTTGTTACAGAGTTTATCTAGGAGGAAGCTTAACAGGCTTTAATTGTATGAAGGACATAAAGGATAAGGAAAATAAACCAGTCCAAAAAAAAAGGAAAGAAATGGTGGCAAAAGAAATCCGGAAGTCTTGGAGAGGGCACTTCTGGAGACTCCCGAAGTCTATCTAAGAGTGAAGAGATAACTATAATATTGAAAAAGAAAAGCTTAAAAACTAGCTTTTTGATTTCATCCAAAACATGGATGTAGTTAGTCATGCTGAGGAACTGTGGGTAAAAGCAAATTGCTGCGGACGCTGGAATCTGAAACAAAAACAGAAAATATTGGACAATCTCAGCAGGTCTGACAGCATCTGTGGAGAGAGAATGGAGCTAACGTTTCGAGCCTGGATGACCCGTTGTCAAAGCTTTGACAATGGTGGAGGATTATCTGTTGTATATGGGTGCTGGTAGGGTGGAGGGTGGGGACAAGGGGAACCTTATTATGGTACTGGGAGCGAGGGGAAAATGTGAGAGTAGAATTGTGTGAAATAAACAGATGAGGTTGAGCGCCTCATCAACTATAGTGAGATCGGGAGCGGGGGCGGGGTGATCCTCAGTTGAGGAAAAAAGAAAACAAAAGAGAAATGCTAGTTTCGAAGGTTTCATCACCTGAACAGACGTGATGGAAATGGAGAAGTTGGGAGAATGGAATGGAGTCCTTACAGGAAGCGGCGTGTGAGAGAGGCGTGTGAGGAAGTGTCATCAAGTTAGTTGTAGGAGTCAGATATTAAAACAGAAAAATACTCAGCAGGTTAGGCAGCATCTATCTATGGAGAGAAACAGAGAATGTCACCATTGGTCCCAAGAGGCTTGGTCTAGTGTCCCTTCAACTCTTAAAACCTCGTTTGGCAAATGGAATCCAAGACCTAGTACTGACAGAAAATAATCAATGTACTTCCTACTGATCTCTTGCCTACTCGCTTACAAAGTATTTTGAGGCGAGTATGTTCCTGTTTCATTATACAGCCAGCGTTTTGGAAACCATTGTTATGCAGTTTATTGGCATCACTGTGAAGCAAGAGTACTGGGATTCAGTGGCTGCACGCTCAAGGCACACGTACAAAGCTGTTTATTTGTCACTGGCTGAGGTCAGCTTTCCACCAGCTACAAACCAGCTACAAACCTGCAGGACAGTCGGTGATCTCCAACCAGCTGAAGTGGATCTGTTGAAGAGAGTCTACCCGGGGTGGATTTTTAAAAAAAAGTGCGTTGAAAGATGCAAAACCAGCTGCTGCAAGCAGAGTTCGGAGGAAATCGTAATCGACCTGAAAGATCAACTGTGTCTCTCTCCTCAGAGGCTGCCTGACTATTTCCAGCATGTTCTGTTTATATTTCAGATTTCTAGCATCTGCAGTATTTTGCTTTTGCACCATCGCAGGCGATCTGGTTTATTCCTCTGTATCGACCGCCCTGAACTTGGGCTATCAGTGCATCTCGAGTCTTGATGCGGCCAGTTCTTGCTGCTACAGTACTGTGGGCACCTTAGCGTGGCTAGGGAATTATGAGGCATCATGTAGTCTTGAGCAGCATATTAATATTCTGAGAGGTTCACTGGTTTTATCACCAGCTGCTCCCTTTCAGCATCTAGCAATGACTTGGGAGCAAATGTATAAAGTGTTAACATTTGAGTAACCATGAAATGTGAATGGCATGCTGAATAATTCAATACACACTGAATTTCATTGCTTCCAAGTATTATGCAAAGACACAAAACTCAAACCCAGTGTGGAGTACGGCTCATTTAACGATGTGTGGTCCATGATGGACTAGTGCATTTTATTCTCCATCTCATGTTTCAGAAAGTTAAACATGTAAAGCCTGACTTTAATTCAGCTTTACTTCATTCCTGATGAAGTAGCAGCTGTATGCTGCACAAAGACACCATGCTGGATCCTCCTCCTCATAACAACAGTGGTGGGACCTCCACCTGCTGCTGTCCCCGCACAACTCCCAGCTGTTTTCATATTTATACTTGTTTTTAGAAAAATGCCTTTCTTTACAAGGAGGCGGCCCCTCAAACTGTTCCCAGTTCTGATGACAGGGCAGTCCCAGATGTTAACATTGTTTCGGTCTCTACGCCGATGTTGCCTAACATTCTAAATTCCCCCCCCTCTCCGTCCCCCAGAATTTTCTGTGTCGATTCCAGATTTCCAGCATCCGCAGGATTCCGCTTTTCCAATCTATTCTTCCTGGGTTGGCGCTCATGTGTTATGCGGGAGTGGGTTAATGTTTAGTTATTTGTTACTCATCCAAAATTGACTGTCAGGTAAACGGTTTGTACACAGAGGCAGGGAAAGGAGAGGCAGAGCTGAAAGTTGTCAACTTAGACGAGGAAGCTGACCCTTTGCGGATGATTTCAGCCACGGAAGGGCAGGTAAATGAAGAAGGGGAATGGTGTACCACAGGGATCGGTGCTGGGCCCCTTGCTGTTTGTCGTGTACATTAATTAACTAGATGGGAGAATGGGGGCCTATCCATTGATGGGACTTTTGCGAGCCTAGGGGCGCTAGATTCGAAATTTGGGTTTTCTCCCGGGAATGCTTTTAGGTACATGCAAGTGAGGGCATTTGTGAGATGGCATGTGAGGGAATTTCTGCTGCTCCCAGCACAAAGGATTCAGGACAGGGTGATTTCAGGCGTATGGGTTGGAGAAGGCAAGGTCTCGGCGATCTATCAGGAACTGCAGGAGGCGGAGGAGGCCTCGGTGGGAGAGTTAAAGGGTAGGTGGGAGGAGGGGCTGGATGAAGATCTGTGGGCTGATGCCCTGAGTAGGGTTAATTCTTCCTCCTCTTGTGCCAGGCTCAGCTTAATACAGTTCAAAGTTGTCCATAGGGCGCATATGACAGGGGCGAGGATGAGTAGGTTTTTTGGGGTGGAGGACAGGTGTGTGAGGTGCTCGGGGAGCCCAGCAAATCATGCCCACATGTTCTGGACATGCCCGGCGCTGGAGGGGTTCTGGAGGGGCTTTGCGAGGACTATGTCCAAAGTGGTGAACACCCGGGACAAGCAGAGCTGGGGGATAGCATTATTTGGGATAGCGGACGAGCCGGGAGTGCAGGAGCCGAAAGAGGCCGGTGTTCTGGCCTTTGCGTCCCTGGTAGCCCGGCGGAGGATCCTACTCATGTGGAGGGATACTAAGCCCCCAAGCGTGGAAGCTTGGATTAACGATATGACAAGGTTCATCAAACTGGAAAGGATAAAGTTTGCCTTGCGAGGGTCTGTGCAGGGGTTCTCCAGGCAGTGGCAACCGTACCTAGACTTTCTCGCAGAACGTTAGGTGGAGGTCAACAGCAGCAACCCAGGGCGGGGGGGAGCGTTTGGTTTTTCTGTTTTGTTTAGGTTAGAGTGGGGCGTTTTCCTTACTGGTGTGTTTATTTGTTAAATGGGGGTTATTGTATTTTGTTGGAAATCTCATGTATAATTTTTGCTTGTTTTGTGCTTTATTGTTTTTTTCTGGTTGGAGTGTTTTGTTGAAAATTTGAATATATATATATATTTAAAATTAACTAGATGGGAATGTGGAGGGCATGATTACTAAGTTCGCAGATGACACAAATATTGGTGGTGTGGCAAATAGTGAGGAGGAATGCCTTAGATTACAGGATGAAATAGTCAGGCTGGTCAGATGGGCAGTACAGCGGCAAATGGAATTTAACCCTGAAATGTGTGAGGTGATGCATCTTGGTAGGACTAACAAGCAAGAAAATACACACTGAACAGTAGGATCCTAGAGTGTACAGAGGACCAGAGGGACCATGGGGTGCATTGACAGCACGGTAGCACACTGGTTAGCACTGTTGCTTCGCAGCGCCAGGGTCCCAGGTTTGATTCCCGGCGGAGTCTACACGTTCTCCCTATGTCTGCGTGGGTTTCCTCCGGGTGTTCCGGTTTCTTCCCACAAGTCCAAAAGGCGTGCTTTTAGGGAATTTGGACATTCTGAATTCTCTTTCCGTGGTCCCGAACAGGCACCGGAATGTGGCGACAAGGGGCTTTTCACAGTAACTTCATTGTAGTGTTAATGTAAGCCTACTTCTGACACTAATAAAGATTATTTTTATTATCATTAGGTAGTTAAAAAGGCATATGGGATATTTTTATTAGTCCAGGCATAGAGTATAATAGCAGGGAGGTAATGCTGGAGCTGTATGAAATGCTTATAAATGAAATGCAAATCGCTTATTGTCACAAGTAGGCTTCAAATGAAGTTACTGTGAAAAGCCCCTAGTCGCCACATTCCGGCGCCTGTTCGGGGAGGCTGGTATGGGAATTGAACCATGCTGCCCTGCCTTGGTCTGCTTTCAAAGCCAGCGATTTACCCCGGTGCTAAACCTTTACACCCCTTTAGGCCACAGCTAGAGTATTATTTGCAGTTCTGGTCACCACTCTATAGGAAGGAAGTGATTGCATTGGAAAGGATGCAGAGGACCAGGATATTTCATGGGGTGGAGCGTTTCAGCTGTGAAGAGAGGCTGGGTAGGCTGGGGTTGTTCTTTTTAGTGCTGAAGGGGGACCTTATTGAGGTGTATAAAATTATGAGGGACATATATAGGGTAGAGAGGAATGAAATTTTCCCCTTAGTAAATCAAGATCTTTTCCCCTTAGTAGGGTCAATAACCAGGGGACATAGATTTAAGATAATGTGCAAGAGACTTAGAAGGGTGATGGGAATCTGGAACTCACTGCCTGAAAAGATGGTAGAGGCAGAAACCCTCTGAGCATTTAAGAAGCATTTAGGTGATCGTTTGAAACACGATAGAATACAAGGCTACGGACTAAGTGCTGGAAAATGGGATTAGAATAGATAGGTGCTTGATGGCCGACGCAGACACGATGGGCCGAAGGCCCTCTTTCTGTGCTGTAAACACAGCCATGTGTTTCTCAGCAGCGGGAGGCAGGGCGGCGAGCGTTTCGCTGGCGGTGGAATCTTTTGTTCCTGCTGCTGTCAATGGGAATTCCCATTGAAGCCACCTCACGCCACTGGGAAACCCGCGGACGCAGGTAAGCTGCTGACAGCACCAGAGAATCCCGCCGCCATCAGATGGCCGGAAAATTCCAGCTCATGACTCTATGGGAAGGGGGCCAAGAAAAGATCATTGATGACCTCCGGAAGTGACAAGGCAGGGAAGAGAAGCTATTGCTGGAGATGTTCGGTCTACAAAAACAGTGTTAACAGCTAAGCCAAACATAGCCAGTCCCAATAAGATGAATATCAGAGAAGAGACATTAGTGGAGGATGATAAGGTCGTCCACACCAAAAGGCTGCAGGCAGATCAAGAAGGATGGGCAGGGATCATGTGCTATGGTCAAAATTGCAGAGGATGTCATCTGTAACTTGGTTAGGGTTGCTACAATGCTGCAGCAGGATAGTAGCCTAACTGGAGAGAGTCAAACTTGGAGATGTGGGAAAGATAGGCATGGATCTCAACTGTGACAGCACATCCAAGGACGTGTGAGGAAAGGGAGGTTGGAGATGGGGTGGTAGTTTGCAAAGACACATGGATGGATTTTCTTTGAGGAGGGGGATATGAGGACAGATTTGAAAGGGAGGAGTGCAGACCTGAGGAGAGAGATGACAGGAGGCCAGTAAGGAAGCTGGGTGGCCAGCAGGGTACATCAAAGCCAGAGGAGAGGGATGGCTGAACAAAGAGAGAGCTGTAGATGATTGTGCCACAAAAAGGATGAAAGGTCAGACAGTTGGAAGCTTGTGAGTGTGATTTTAAGTGACTTGGAGGAGAACTTTATCCTGAGATGGACACAGAAGGAAGCGGGTTTGGAAGCGGGCAGGGTGGGTGCGATTGTTGAGATCCAAGAAAATGGTCTGAGATGGTCATACCAATGACCAAGGCCATTGGAGTAGAGAGATGGTGGGAGTGGTTAAGGTTGAGGGGGTGTGTGGGCTTACATGGACAGAGAGACGTAGACTCGGTCTGGAGAACAGTGAATTCAGAGGAGAGAGAGTAAGTGAGCTGGGATTTAGACGGGGACCACTAAGGATGTTGAGTCGCTCAGTGTAAAGGTCCAGGTGGAAATCTCAAAGAGGAATTCTGGCTGGGGCCTGAATAGCAGACAACGAGGATTTAAAGGAGGCGAGAAGGCTGAGACAAGGTGAGATACTCAAGGAAGGTGGTAACACAGCAGTAACTGGAAGAGTCCAAGCTGGGACTTGGTGATAAGGACATCACTGTCACTGTTGGGGACAGATGTAGATCCTTCGATACGGCAAGGCATTCATACCAATGAGCTAAGTTTCAATCAAAAACAGATTGTCAATATAATAATTCACAGGCAAGTAATGAAGGGCAAAAGCATTGTTTTGTGAGTGAACAGACATTCTGAAGGAAGAAATGTGGACCATAGAATCATAGAATTTACAGTGCAGAAGGAAGCCATTTGGCCCATCGAGTCTGCACCGGTCCTTGTAAAGAGCACCCTACCCAAGCCCATACGTCCACCTTAAGCTAATAACCCCACCTAACCTTTATGGACACTAAGGAGCAATTTGGCCAATCCACCTAACCTGCATGTCTTTGGACTGTGGAAGGAATCTCAGAGCACCTGGAGGAAACCTACGCAGACACGGGGAGAAAGTGCAAACTCCACACAGTCACCCAAGGCCGGATTTGAACCTGGGACCCTGGAGCTGCTAACCACTGTGCCACCGTGCCGCCAGATCAGTCAGAAGAGTCCAAGGGGGTGGGGTGAGTTGCGATGGAATGGGACAGCAAGATGGTTGGCAACGCTGGCACACTGTTCTCAGAGATTGGTGACAAGGAAGGATAAGGAAGTTAGGGTTTCTGCTTTTGAGGAGGCAGTGATGGTTGGCTCTATGGAATCTGGACAATGTGTTGGTAGGCCAGTTTGACGGGAGAGCAGTAGTGATGAGTTGAGGGAGAAATGTACAAGAGAGGAGAAGGATGACTGGAACAAATGGTCAGAGAGAGGTAATGGGAGAAAGAAAGAGATCAAAGCAGTGGACATTTAGATCTGAAATGATAGCTAAAATGTACATGAAAATGGACACTGAGGGAATTCAAGTTACATAGTTAGAAGTTAGAAATTAAGAGAGACATGTCTTGGTCATAAACAGAGGACATTTCCTTCGTCCCGTGTGAAATATGGATCAAAATTTGTTACACACAATTTCAATAAACATTACAAAGTGTAACCAAATTTAAGCCCATCCTCACTTGATCAACAATCCCATCAAGACAATCTTGTATATTGACTACTCCTTTTGTTTTTGCATCAAAGAATTCCTTTACGAGTTTGGTTACTTGAGGAAAATGCTTTAAACTTAATTTACCCTGCTTAAGTTAAAATTGTAGAATCAGAATCTAGCATAGATATTCACCATTTGTCACACAAAGCAGTTCTGCTTCCATAACATTTAACGAACATCAGCATTTCCCAAGTTTACTTAATCTTGCTCTCCTGCAGTTAAGACAACTTTTTCTTTGTGTCCTGACTGGTCCAAAGCCACAGCCAAGCTATGACAGTGAAACAGCTCGAACCATCGCCAGGGGAGCTGTTCCGAGTCACAGGACTGCTCTCCAACAATAGCGTTGCCAGAGCAGCCCCTCAGCAACAGGATCCAAGAAAAGAGCCAATCCTTTGAACAAAAAAAAAGTCAATAATACTACACAGCACTGGTGAAACTGACCCCAATATGATATTAGCCTAATAAGCAAATTAAATGTAAGGATTAACGGTCGACTATGATTTAAGAACGCCCCAGACCAAATGTTCTATCAAGGATATATAAAACTTTAGATAAAAGCAGTAATAATACCTTTGATCATTTTCAACATATCCAATGATAATGCTTCATGCGGACTTTCTACTATGGTAAAGAGCCAATCAATGAACTGCAATGGAAACAGAAATACGAAACTCAATGGAAGATTCAGATTATCATAATACATCAACCAACTTTGTTTATGAACTAACATGTACTCAATTTCTGTGGAGTTATTTTTAATAGTTTTCAGTTCATTGTGTATAATCAGCATTTATTTTTACAATTCTGAAGCAATGAATGTTGAATTTATTCAGTTATTTCCAAGGAAATATAAAGGTCAGCTGTGGAAAAGTATTTTTTGGGACCCAGTAAAAGGGGATTTGAGCTCCAAAATTCACTGGCCCATAGAAATGTGCTGCCGGTTTCCAATAATAATAGACCAAAAATAGGCATTTTTCTTGGATTGTTTCTGTAATCTATGATTTTATACTCCCTGTATTATCTTCCAAGTTTTATGTGCAGAGCTGTACTCCTTGTAAGTCTAATGATTAAGGATAACTATTTATTAAACTTACTTTGGATTAAATATTCCCGGCTTGATTACCAGTTAAGTGTTGCAGAACTTCTGTCTTTCTTTACCGAACCTTCCAGCTCTGACTCCAAGTTCAGTGTGAACATCTTCACAGAACCACCTGCCTAAAGCCTCTTCCCTGCCTTTCCATCAAACCCACTGCTCTATTTTTCCTCACTTCCCATCAACCCTTGAGGAACGTCCTTCAGAAAAAACAACACAATAAGTGCTTCAATAAACTTACGACTAGTTTTCAGGCCACAGCCAGGTGGTCATGAATCTTTTCTTAAGGGCATATTTCGACAAATAGATTTCCCAATACTGAGTCAGGAGCCAGGTGTAAAATGTGTAGTACATTTACGCAGTAAATTATACCAATATACAACAGGGATTTGCAGTCTAAACGTCTTGAATAATTAAAACAGAATTCCTAGCTTAATGCTGGGAAACAGCACAGGGGTGGGGGAAATGCAGCGGGTGAGAAATTGGTTAGCAGCCAAATCTTTCTTTTAAAAAAATATATTTTATTCCAAATATATTCAACATAGTAACATAACCTGAACAGCCAACAGAGTATATAGTTTGTACATTTTTCCCCCATTTACTGCACCCCCTTACCACCTTCCCCCAAGCCAAACAGCTCCTCAAATATAGCCATGAATGACCTCAAACGTACCTTGAAGCCCACCTCCGACCTGAGAAACCCATACAAGTCTCCCAATTATGCCGCAACCCATAATGGTGCGGCCGCCCTCCAATTCGAAAGTATCCATTGCCAGGCAATCAGAGGGACGGTGGCCATAACATCGGCCCATTCCCCTCCAGCAGCTCCGGACCTCTGTCAGATCATCCCTCAACCTCCGTCTTTGTGATCAGGTGCCAGGAATTTGCTCCCTTGCTTCCCTCCCTATTCTGGAGTAAATCCAATCGGCGGACTGGCCTCTCTGAATGAGGACCTCCAATCCTCAGCGCCCCACAAGATCCATCCAACATCTTCTTGCGGGGCGGCCTCGGGGAGGACGGCAACCACGCATGCACGGGTGATGCCAGTTACGCCTTTTATGCGGCGCCAATGCCCGGCGCGCGCTGATGACGCTGCTTTCGCGACACCCCCCCCGAGTTTCTCGCGGCCCTGATCCTAGCCCATTTTCGGGCCCTGAATCGGTCGAGATCGGGGCCGTTTCACGCCGTCGTGAACCTCAACGGCGTTCACGACGGCGTGGTTACTTAGTCGCGGGAGCGGAGAATCGCGCCCCACTTGTTTCCAAATGTGTATATATCCTGTCCCTGAGAATTTTCTCCAATAATTTACCTACTACTGACGTGAGGTTAACCAGCCTATAGTTTCCAGGATTATCCCTGCTACCTTTCTTAAACAGCGGTAACACATTAGCTATTCTCCAATCCTCTGGGATCTCACCTGTAGTGAATGAGGATACAAAGATGTCAGTCAAGGCCCCAGGAATTTGCTCCCTTGCTTCCCTCCCTATTCTGGAGTAAATCCAATCCGGTCCAGGAGATTTATCTACCTTACTGTCCAGACTGTCCACACACTCTACCCAAGAATCACCTTCCACAAAGTCCCTCCCTTTGGTGAACATTGATGCAAATGTCATTTGGTACCTCGCCCATTTCCTCTGATTCAACACATAGATTCCCCCCACTGTCCTTAAGTGGTTCAATCCTTAAGAGGGTCATGAACACAGCCCTGTCCATCACGTGAACCCGCTTCCCATCAATTGACTCTGGCTACACGTCCCGCTGCCTTGGGAAAGCGGGCAGGATAATCCAAGACCCCTCCCATCCGGGTTATTCGCTCTTCCAACCTCTTCCATCTGGCAGAAGTTACAAAATTCTGAGAACGTGCACTAACAGATTCAAAAAGAGCTTCTTCCCTCCCCACTGTTCCCAGATTCCTGAACGACCCTCTTATGGACTGAACTGATCTATCCATGCATCTTCTCTACTGAGTAGTACTACACTCCGTATACTGCACCCGATGTCAGCGTCTATGTATTTACATTGTGTATCTATCGTATGTCCTATGTTTTTTCATCTATGTAACGATCTGTCTGGACTCTATGCAGAACAATACTTTTCACTGTACCTCGGTGACAATAAACCCTAATCCAAATCCATTACGATGTCTGAGCACTAACTCACCTTTTGCGTTTGGTCTTTCCATGGGTCTTTAGTCAGTAATAAGAGAATGCTTTGTGGTAGAAAGTGGAGACATTGTTGTACGGACAGGGAATCCACTGAACTGCTGCCGAACGGAGATTGCACACAGTCGATGAAACTTTTCTCTTCCATGCGTGGCAGCCAGCTAGCTCGAACACCAAGCATCAATGGTGTCGTGTGGTCACTCCACACAGCAACAGCAGCAGCATAAATGCTCAGCAGAAAATCCACAGCCTTCAAAAAAAAATAACAAGCTATTGGACATCATGGGCCAAAGATTGCTCATGACAGCATTTTAGTTGTCACTTTTTGATTTATAACATTTGCAGCTCATCTTTCGTTCCACCAGCTTACAACAAAACTAAAACACAAAATCAACCTGCTGTCTCTTAATTTAGTGATTGCACAATAGTTGTTTGAGAGAGCTAACTAAATCGTGTTTGAAGGCAATCTCAGGACCACATTAATTGTATATTAGCCTATTCTAGACTTGTATTTACTGAATGATGTAAGAAACATGCTTTACAACTTGCAGACACAATGTGCCATGCTACAGAATATGCCTCACATGTTTCCACAATTTTATCAGTTTGTATTGTATATTGTGAGTTTGACAAATGACTGTGTTTCTTAGCTACAGTGGACAAAGAAATAAATCTTTTCAATTTTACAACTACAACATATTCTGGCAGGTCCATAATGGACATATTCTAGCACAAACTGCAAGTGGCATTAATCACCTTGCTGTCCTCTGGTTAACATCAAGATTCCTAAACAATGGAAGTGTTGCCGTATTCCAAGTAATTTATACAGAATTTCCTTGGGACAGAAAGCATTTCAAATTTACAAAGCTAATCTCCCAACAACGATACCTCTTTTGGGTCTGCATTCTGCATGGGAGATGACCCATGAGCAACATTCCGGATGTGTCCCATCAGCTCCAACAGCCATTCCATCCGTTTTATTACACCTGAGCAAAAAGCAGAATAAAGTGTCAGTGGTATATTTGTCACTTTGCTTCATCATGATCGCCACTACTTATTAACCATTGAGAGACATGGCTTCCTTCCTCAGGCCTCATTGTCCAAATAAAATGTTGAGTGTGTGACTTGAATCTGTGACTTTGACACTGCCACTCTGTAGCCAGAGAGATGGTGGCCGAGTGGAGCCCATGGTCATTTGTCTATTACAACAGGTATTTTGGTGTGAGGAATTATTATTATTTTTTTTTAATTCTCCTCCTTTTTCACATTTTCTCCCACATTTACACCCATCAACAATAAACAATAATCAACAAGATATGTCAATCCCCATAATAACAACGATCCCATCCGCCCACCAACCCCCAAACCTCAACCCGCATGTTTACATAAACAAATGACAAAAAGGAATCAGGGCTTACCCATAGTCACCTTTAACCTACACGGCTCTCCACCACCCCCCCCCAAACCAACGCCATCCAGCCTCTAAGAGAGTACCGTACATGATACCCCAACGTTGTAACCCCCCCCCACCCCCAAGTCTCCAGCTCCTCCCGTCCACTGCCTCTTGTAAAACTCCTCCTCCCAACCTCGGTTCCCTCCCCCCAACTGTCAGGCTCCGATGGCCGCAGCCCCTCCCCACACCTCGCTCCCGTTCACTGGCCGACTTAAACCGGCCAGCGTGGAGGCCCCAGCCCGGGTCCCTTTCCCCCTTGCCCGGCCCTAGGAAAGCCCAAAGATCCCCTTTTAGCACACAAACCCCGCATATCCACCTACACCCCGAAGAGCCCTCCTTTCGAGTGAAAGTCCCGTCCCTTCCCTTGTCCAAATATATGCAACATTGGCTCCTTTAGCCTCTACACCCGCGCGCAGTGATACAAAGAAGTAAATACAGTCATGAGGTTACATCGGCACATGACCACTCCTCAATTTGTCAGTTCTGCCCCAGTCCTTCTGCCTTCGCAAACTCCTCTGCTGCTTCCGCCGTTCCAAAATAAAAGTCCCTGAGCTTGTAAGTCACCCTCAGCTTCGCTGGATATACAATGCCGCACTGCACCTTGCCAATGTACAGTGCCCTCTTCAGCCGGTTGAAGGCAGCCCGCCTCCTCGCCAGCTCCACCGTAAAGTCCTGGTATACACGTATACCAGCTCCAGCCCACTGCACCACCCGCTTCTGCTTGGCCCAGCTCAGGACCTTCTCCTTCACACTGTACCTACGGAAGCACAGAGTCACTGCCCTTGGCGGCTCACTCGCCTTTGGTACAGGCCTCCACGACCGATGAGCCCGATCCAGTTCATATATCGGGAGGGGTCCTCCCCCTCCCCCAGTAGTTTTGCCAGCATCGCGGCAAAATACTCAGTCGACTTTGGTCCTTCAACTCCTACGGGCAGCCCCACGACCCTCAAATTCTGTCGCCTGGATCGGTTTTCCAGATCTTCCATTTTTCCTCGCAGATTCTTATTCGTGTCCATCACCTTCTGCATCTCCTTCCCCATCGAGGCAAGTTGATCACGGTGCTGCAATAACGTCTCCCCCTTGCTCTTGCATCTCCGCCACTGCGCTCGCCACCGCCGTCTTCACCGGGGAAACCGCCTCCTCCACCAGCACATTCAAAACCTCCCTCATCTCCTTCCTCACCAACTCCATACATTTCTCAATCTGCGCCAACTGCTTTTGGAATTCCGCAGCCATCACCTTAGTTAGTTCTTCAGCCGTAAGCACTGCGGCCTCCCCTGGTGCTCCAGCCTCCATTTTCTTTGTTGACCCCGCGGTGACCTTTCCCCTCTCCAACAGACTTTCAGCCGCTTTTTTCCCGGCCGTTTTTTTTGGTGTTTTTCGACATCCTTCTTCTCCTTGCGCTATCTCCTGACTTTTACTGCCGTCGCTGGCCCTAGGACCGGGCGTTACTCCCCGAAAATGCCGTTCCCGAACGGGAGCCCTCCAATGTCCGGCTGCCTCCCGCCCGCCGTCACCGGAAGTCGCCTGGTGTGAGGAATTATGGCAACATGTCATGCTGTGGTATAATGCAAAACCAACATACTAGGCTACACAAATTAGAATAGAACTCCATATAATTATTAGCCATAATTGGTGTGACTGCCCTCTGCTGGATCTTGGAAATTAACTATTATCAAGGGTCTGATACAATGGGAACAAAAATACACAACCTATCTTACATATGCCTACTGCCACTCTGGTAAGAGCGAGGGAAAAGGGATAGAAATTAGGGTGAGGTTTCCTGGGGTCATAACGTCACATCAGACCTTCCAGCCAGCCCTCGGGTGGTGAACCTGTCACCTGCCCAAACAAGGGTGGGGTTGAGGCCTTGGGTTGGGAGTTCCTGCACACCTCACATCCTAGAGATCTGGCAAGGTATTGACAGCCAGTCAGCCAGGAGAGCCCAGGCCACTGGCTGACACATTTAGGGCTCACAAGCAGAGGTGGACTTACACTTTTGGGGGTTCCCGTGCTCTCCCTCTTTGTGTGGCCCTCAAGTCACACCCCGCCCTCTGGTGATGTGGCAGTCCGCCCCAAATGGTGTAAAACCCGGCCCCGAATGACGTCAACGCTCTCCTGCTGGCTACAGTAACCGTGCAGAGAATGTTTGACGATGACAATGTAGAAGTATCCTTACTCTGTATCTTACCCATGCTGTACTTTCTCAGAGGGTATTAGAGTTGACAATGTAGAGTGAGCATTAAACTGCCTCTATTCATATCCTGGGACTGTTGGATGATGGAAGGTTGTGAGAGCTTTCTTGTGTCTCTAACCGGTGTTAGGGTCCTGGGACTGTTTGATGGGGCAGTGGTTAGAGGGAACTTTACTTTGGATCGAACGCATGTTGTACTTGCTCGTTGAATGTTTGATGAAACACTGTAGAGGGAAATTTATTAGGTATACTCCCCTCCCTCCCACACACACAAAACTTGCCTGATACTCCCCTCTCTCCCTCGCACACCAAACATGCCTGATATTCTTCTCTCTTATACACACTGTCAGGTATTTCACTTCCTCACACCCAAATCCTAACAGATATTCCCCTCGCTCAGGCAAGGACACTGTCTGATATTAGCCTCTCTCGCAGACACTCCCTGTCTGAATATTGCTCTCCCTCACACACATAAAACCTGCCTAAATATTGCTCTCCCTCATACACACAAACCCTGTATGGTAGGCCATCCCCATTTCTCTCAAACTTACAAACCCAGTCTAATATTTTTCCTCACAAACACAACGATCTAATATTCCCTCCTCTTATTTATACCCAAACCAGGTTGGTTATTCCCCTTGCTCTCACACAGATTAATGCTGTCTGATATTCCCCCTCCCTCACATCACACATAGTCTGATATTCAACTGCCTCACACACATTAACCCTGTCTGATACTTCCCTCGCTCTCACATACATTAACTCTGTCTGATATCCCTCTCGCTCTCACACACATTCTTTGCTCCGTCACAAACTCTGATCCTTTGCCATTGACCGTATCCTTCTCCCCCTGGCAACTGGCTGCAGGCAAGCATAGAGGTTTGTAACCTTGACCTTATATTGGACTTCAAGCTGAGCTTCCAGCAATATATCTACAGCTTCACTAAGGCTGCAAATTTCTAGCTCCATGACACCACCTGATTTGTCCCTGCTTCAGTTTACTGTTCCTGAAAACCTGACCCATACGTTTGTTGCCTCTCGACTTGACTATTCCATCACACACCTGGTCTTACTCCCGTTTTTCACTGTCCCTAAACTAAAGATTATTCAGAGTCTGTACCTAACTCACACCAAGTCCCCATTCGTCCTTCACCTCCACACCACCCCGCTAACTGGACACCCTCCTCCAACTCTATAACCCTCTGAGATGTCTGTTCTCCTCCTGTGTAATAGCAGTAAAAGGACTACCCAACAGGGTGGTTCCCTGCAAATTAATTCTTGCAGACAATCGAGAACGCATAAAAACAAAATTTCCATGTGGTACAAGGAGTTGAAATGTCATAGATATTTCATCATCTTAAAAAAGGCAATGGAACTGCTTATTTGGAATGTATCAGCACTCAGTGAGGTCCTCAGTGGTAACAATTACCTCATAAGTTACCTCAGGAAGATCAAGCAATAGTTTTAATATTGGCTTTTCAGAACAACTTTAAAGCCACGCATCACAGGCTATTTACTCATATTGCCCGAGACAGCAAGGTCTTCAAGCCCCCATTGTTCCATTCCTCTCAGCTTACCTGTGTTCTGATGGCTCACAAGTCGAGACTGGTAAAAACTCTGCAACATAATCCAGGTGACAGTCCCCAACTGACTGCTGCCTACTGCAGTCGCGATAATGTCATTAAAGCACAGCAGAGGAACTCGACCCTGGGAAACCAGATATGCTCTGATAAAGGTGGCCTTTGCAATTGTATTCTGTAACAAATTTCAGTCAGAGTTAATGAGTTAAATGAGAGTCAACTAAACCAAAAGTCATATTAGCACTCAATATCTCTCACCTTTGTGTCATGATGATTTCATATCTATTATTCTTGCTTAAAAGCAGTGATCTATTAAAATACCATGCACGGCTAAATTATTGCAATCTCTTTGAATGGGTTCAGCTGAGGTTACTCATGCAGACCCCATCTTCTTAACCTTGCCCCTCGCCAGAGGTGTGGTGATCCTCAGGTTAAAACACCACCAGTTAGTTCTCCCCCTCAAAGGGGAAAGTAGCCTCGGCTCATCTGGGACGATGGTGACTTTACTTTATGTATTTTGTTCACAGTAGCAGCCTGCCTTGGGTGAAAACTCAAGTTGCATCAATGTACGACAACCCACTCTCATTTACAGTCTCAAAAATGCATATCTTATTGGTTGGGTGCATGTAATTACCACCACTGAACTTTGCTTTCCTCCTCTACAAAACCCGAGTGGAAGTTGGTGGAAGGTAGAGAAGAGGGTTACAAAGATTATCCTGGTGGACAGGAGTTAGAGTGTTTTGAAAAACTGAAAATTTTCAGCGAATAGTGACAGACAGAGCAGACAGTATAATCCTGTTTCAGACAATTGTCATGAGGTTAGAGATAAGTAAATCCTGTGGGATTGGACTCTGGGGAATCTGAAGTATATGGGAGGGAGCTGTTAAAGGTTTGTCATAGATGGTGCTGAATTGAGCCGTACAGAATATCGCGAGTGCGAGACTGGAGACGGTGCAAAATGCTCAGGGAGGAAGCTCCTTTGCTTTTCGCTTGCCTTTTCAGGTTGGCCAGCCGCATGTCCAAAGAATCCTGCCAGGTTTGGCCCGCTCTTACATTTGCCTCCATTTTTAACAATGTAACTTGATGTGTACTTCTGAACAAAGATCTTCTTGAACTTTGACAAATTACCCATTTTGTTCATCGTTACTTATTCCCTTTCGCCCCACCTGTAGTCAGGGTTTGCACACCTCGAATTACAGGTTAGAAAAACGTGGCAGTGATTGGAAGAAAGAAGAGATGGCATCTGACTGGACGTTTAGTAAAGTTGCAAAAGATCATGGTGAACAAACGAACAGGAGCTGATTTTTTGGGTTTGGTTCTTTGTGGATCTCATGTTGCCGATTCTTTTTCTTTGAAAATATTTTCTTCATTGTTATTCCATTACTTCCAAAATAGCCGGGGAATTAATGTAATTACAGATTAAAAAAAACGCGGGTGGGATTCTCCGAGCCGAAATCGCGTTCGACGCAGGGGCGGTAAACTGACGTCAAACCCGAGATCGGGTCCGACGCGCTCCCGCAATTCTCCCATCCCCGGAGAATTGCCGCCAATCGGGCACGCGCGGTCGACGCGCCGCCGGTCGGGGGCCATTGAAAGAGGCCCCCGCCGCGATTCTCCAAGTGCAGCTGACCGAGTTCCCGCCGGTGTGGTTCTCTCATGGTTCCACTTGGCGTGGCGGCTGCGGACTCATTTTTTGATTTATTCTTTTATGGGATGTGGGCATCGCTGACCAGGCCAGCATTTGTTGCTCATTCCTAATTGCCTTTGAACCAAGTGGCTTGCCACACCATTTCGGAGGGGGTTAAGAGTCAGCCGCATTGCTGTGGATCTGGAGTCACATGTAGGCCAGATTTCCTTCCCTAAAGGACATTAATGAACTGGATGGGTTTTTACAACAATCGGCAATGGTTTCATGGTCAACATCACGGAGATGATTATAGTCCGTTATATGACCACTACACCATCATCTCCCCGAAAGAGAAAATAAAAATCACTGACGCTGGAAATTATGGGACCTCTGTAAATGTTGGAACAGAAAAAAAAATTGTTGTTTTGAAAATATTCTCACTCTTAATCCAAAGCATTAACCTGGTGACAACTGCTATGCATTTCTGTACTAACACCAAAAGTATAATTGCTGTGACTGCACTTATCCTTAACTTTAAGCATTCTCAATTGGTCAGATTCTACACAAAGATTCTGTCACACTTCATTCCATTATATAATGTAATTCTTAAATAATAAAATTGCATTTTAAGAGAGTTTGAATGCTCTCAATAGGGATAGGCCACAGGCTGTGGCCTATCAACACAGTACTGAGGAAGTAGTGAAGAAATGTAACAGTTAAGGATCATAATCTTCACAATTATGGGCTGTATTTACCACGCTCAGTCCCGGCCGGAATAGTGGGATCAGCACCAAATCTGGAAGCCAATTGCTGCTGGAATGGGCTTTGCCGTGACTGTTAATTCAGCATTCTACCAGCTTTCCCGGCCAATTGACTTCCGGTGGCGGCCTTGGTGTGAGTGGTCGCACACACGGCAGCTCCTGCTTGAAGGCATAGAAAAGAGGCCTTTTCACCCGAAATAGGATGTAACTTTGACGGAAAAGTGTGACTGAAAGTCGGAGAAGTCCCCCCCAGTAGTGGTATGTCTGCTGGTTACCAAACCTGGCAGAAGTTGAAAGACATGGCCAAGGAGTTGGAAGAGATCTGTGGCGCAGCAGCTACTGGAAAGGTGGCAGAGGGGGAAGGGTCAGTGCAAGTCGGAAAGCCCCAGATGGAGCAGTTGATGGCCTTCATAAAGGAAGACTTCTGCCAGCAGAGGGAGGAGATGCAGGTGGATCGTTCGAAGGCCATTGAAGGGGTTGCGGCACCCCTGAAGGGTTCGGTGGAGAAATGCTTGGAGACACAGGGGTCGCAGATCCAAGAGATTGAGAGGGTGATGTCGGACCACAGGGATCGGGTGGTGGCACTGGAGGCGGAGCTCTCAGGAGATCGTTGCAAGACATTTAGAGCAAAGATGGAGCAGGAAAATAGGCCGAGAAGGCAGAATCTGCTAATAGTTGGCCTGCCTGAAGGAGTGGAAGGTGTGAGTGCCACGAGATACATTTCGAGGATGCTGGCGGGGCTGATGGTGGAGGGGGTGCTGGACAAGACCCCGGAGGTGGACAGAGCGCACAGGTCTCTGAGGCAGAAGTCTAGAGCAGGGGAGCCACCTTCTTTTTTCTGTTGGGTCAACAAAGGGTAGCGGGGGTGAAAGGTTTGTCAGGGGACGGCTGTCCCCAACCCCTCCTGCTGCCTGTGGCTATGTTTTTTGTTTTTTCTTGTCTTTGGGGGAGGTGACTTGTGGTTTGAGATGCGTCTTTGTTTGGGTGGGGGAGGGTGCGGTCCTCAGTGAGCATTCTTCACAGAATACAGAGGCGAGGGTGGAATAGGGGTGGGGGTGGGGCACTAAGAGGAGTCTTTGGGCAGGAGTTGCCACACTGGCAGGTAATGCTGGCGAACGGAAATGAGGTGGGGGAGAAGGCCGAGAGAGTTGGCCACAGGGGAAGAGATGGTGATGTGACACGGCGAGGTTGGAGAAGACAACATGGTCGGGGTGGAGAAAGAGGCCATCTTGGATAAGCCAGATACAGGCTGAAATTAATGGGGGGTAGAGCTGAAAAGGGAGGATGGCGGATGGTAGCAGGGAATGAAGGCGTAAGCTCCCGATAGGGCTGGTAACATGGAACGTGCGAGTGCTCAACAGACCAGTGAAGCGATCTCAGGTCGTTGCAAACCTAAGACGTGGAGGTGGTCTTTCTGCAGGAGCCGCACCTCCGCGTCAAGGACCAGGTTAGACTGAGAAAGGGATGGGTGGGTCAGGTTTTCCACTCGGTGTTTGATTCAAAGTCAGGGGGAGTGACAATTTTGACGTGCAAGAAAACGGTGTTTGTGAGCATGAAGGAAGTGAGGGACCTGGGTGGGAGATATGTGATTGTGAGCGGGGTTGCTGTCCTCCCCGAGGCCGCCCCGCAAGAAGATGTCGGATGGATCTTGCGGGGAAAGGAGGTCCTCCTTCAGAGAGGCTGGCCCGACGATTGGTGGGCACCAATCGCGGGTCAGACCCCATTTGAGGCCCCCCCCGGTGCAGGATCCCCCCCCCAGGGTTCCCGCACTGTTCCCGCCGGCAGCGACTAGGTGTGGACAGCGCCGGGGGGAACCCGCCGTTTTGGACAGGCCGCTTGGCCCATCCGGGCCGGAGAATCGCGGGGGTACCGGTGAATCGCCACTTTGGCTGTCTCGGGCGATTCACTGTACCGCGCCGCGCAAAACGCGATTGTGCCGGTCTGGCCGCTTCCGTGAATCACGGGAGGGCGTCGGACTGGCGTTGCGGGAGAATTTGGCGACCCAGGCGATTCTCCCAACCGGCGCGGGAGCGGAGAATCGCGCCCAAGGTGTTTAGGCATTACTATAAGGAGCTGTACAGGGCAGACCGGGGTGGGGGGGGGGGGGGGGGGGTGAAGAGGGGGACATGGGACGGTTCTTTGACAAAGTGGAGTTTCCACAGTTGGAGGAAGAGAAGAGGCAGGTGCTAGAGGTATTGGACAGAATAGGAGGTATGACGTCGGGGATGGCTCCGGGGTCCAATGGAATTCCATAAGGAGTTTGCGACGGACCTACCACTGCATCTCTTGGGGCGTTTAATGAGGCATTGAGGAAGCGGGAGTTGCCAGAGACGATGATGCAGTCAACGATCACATTGGTACCAAAAAAGGGGAAGGACCTGTTGGAATGTGGGTCATATAGGCCCACACCGCTGTTCAAAACGGATGTGAAAGTGCTGACTACGTTGGTGGCGGAGGACCAAATAGGTTTCGTAAAGGGCAGGCAGTTCTCTAGTAATATAAGGAGGCTGTTAAACATGATCATGACATCCAGTTCAGGGTAGTTCACAGGGCCCACATGACGGTAGCCTGGATGAGCAGGTCTTTGAAGATGTGAAGGATAGATGTGGGCGGTGTGGGGGTAGCCCGGCCAACCAGGTACATATGTTTTGGGCATGTCTGAAATTGAGGGGATTCTCATGGATTTGCGGACGCTATGTCAGAAATCCTGGAAGGGAGGGTAACTCCGAGTCCAGAACTGGCAATATTTGGGGTATCGGAAGATTTGGGGGCCAAGGGGGGAGGGAGGCCGATGTCGTGGCCTTCTCCTCCCTGGTGGCCCGGAGACGAATTTTGCTGGGATGGAGGGACTCGGAGGCATGGCAATGTTAGATAAGGACAGGTAGGGCGGGGATAGTAGGGGACGTGTTTTACTGCTTCTTTGTTTTTTAGGTGTTTTGCGTGTGTCGGCTTGCGCGGAGGTTTCAGAAATGTTAATGTGTTAAACTGTGAAAATTACAAATGCTTCAATAAAATATTTTCTAAAATAAAAAAACATGATCATGACCCCGTTGAGAGCTCAGGTACCGGAGGTAGTGGTGTCCATGCAGGCATAGAAGGCATTTGGCCGGGTGGAGTGGCGGTACTTGTTTGAGGTCCTGGGAAGGTTCGGGTTTAGGCCGAAGTTTGTGGCATGGGTGCGCCTGTTATTCGTGGCACTGATGGCGAGTGTGCGGACCAACGACAGGGGTTCATGGAACTTTGAAAAGAACAGGGGAACAAAGCAAGCGTGACCCCTATCACTGCTGTTGTTTGCGCTGGCGACAGAGCCTCTGGCAATGGCTCTTAGGTGGTTGTGTTTACGAGGGAACGAAGGGAGCATTGGGTATCGCTATATGTGGACGACCTACACTATGTTTCGGACCCGCTGGAGAGCATGGAGAGGATCATGGGCCTGTTGGAGAAGTTTGGGGCGTTCTCGGGATACAAGTTAAATGTAGGGAAAAGCGAAGTGTTCCCGGTGAACAAATTGGGTCAACGAGCCAATCTAGGGGGGGATGCCATTTAATCAGGCCAGAGACAGGTAGCGAGGTGATGCACGATCAATAACTCCAGAAGCGAGGTTGGAGTCAATTGAAGGCTTTAATATGCTAGATGTTTCCCCCAGCAGCGCAGGTACAGAAGAAAGCTGCTGGGGCGGTACGGGCTCTTATACCCCACCTTGCAGGGCGGAGCTAACAAACAGGTTTAACCAATGGGAACACGTACATTCTCCACCAATGGTATTCCGGCATTACAAGGTACCGTAATCCTTCTAACACAGACTACCACATTCACCCCCTGTTAAAAAAGAATCCGGCGGGGGTGGTGGTTTTGTATTACAACGTGGTAAAGTGGGAGAAGTTACAGTTATGAAGGTACCGTAATGCCTCCGCTTTATCACATCTTAACTATTTACAACAGTCATGTACATTTCAAAATGAAGCAATTAGTCGATTAGGGGCCCTGGTCGTCCTCTGCGATCGTCGTAGCTTTGGTGGTGATGCCGGTGGAGGTTCGGGCGTCTGTGACTCTGGGAGTGTGGTTTTGGCTTCTGTGGCCGCTTCATCACCCCTAGACGGGGCCAGTGGACGAACCGATCCACGGTGGGAGGGAGGGTGCGACTGGTGGCGGGGGTGTATGTGGGGATCCAGCGGGCACCAGGTCCCGTAGGGAGACCGTATCCTGTCGGTCGTCGGGGTACGCCATGTAGACGTACTGAGGGTTAGCGTGGAGGAGATGGACCCTCTCGACAAATGGGTCCGATTTGTGCGCCCGCACGTGTTTTCGGAGCAGGATGGGTCCGTGAGCTGCCAGCCAGGTTGGGAGCGAGGTCCCAGAGGAGGACTTCCTGGGGAAGATAAGGAGACGTTCTTGAGGTGTTTGGTTGGTCGTGGTACAGAGCAGTGACCGGATGGAGTGGAGGGCATCCGGGAGGACTTCCTGCCAGCGGGAGACTGGGAGATTCCTGGACCGCAGGGCCAGTATGACGGTCTTCCAGACCGTTCCGTTCTCCCTCTCTACCTATCCGTTTCCCCGGGGGTTGTAACTGGTCATCCTGCTCGAGGCAATGCCCTTGCTGAGCAGGAATTGACGCAGTTCGTCGCTCATGAAGGAGGACCCCCTATCACTGTGTATGTAGGCGGGGAAACCAAACAGCGTAAAGATACTATGGAGGGCTTTTATGACGGTGGTTGCAGTCATGTCGGGGCAGGGGATGGCGAATGGGAACCGGGAGTACTCATCAATCACGTTCAGGAAGTACGCGTTGCGGTCGGTGGAGGGGAGGGGGCCTTTGAAATCCATACTGAGGCGTTCAAAGGGACGGGAAGCCTTTATCAGGTGAGCTTTCTCTGGCCTGTAGAAGTGCGGCTTGCACTCCGTGCAGATTTGGCAATTCCTGGTGGCTGTCCTGACCTCCTCGAGGGAGTAGGGAAGGTTGCGGGTCTTGATGAAATGGAAAAATCGAGTGATCCCCGGGTGGCAGAGGTCCTCGTGGAGGGCTCGGAGGCGGTCCACATGTGCCACGGGGTAGGGCTCGTTTAGCTTCCCGGGATGATACAAGATCTCACAGTTGTAGGTGGAGAGTTTGATCCTCCACCGCAAGATCTTGTCGTTTTTTATCTTGCCCCGCTGTGCATTATCGAACATGAAAGCAACCGACCGTTGGTCAGTGAGGAGAGTGAATCTCTTGCTGGCCAGGTAATGCCTCCAATCTCGCACAGCTTCTACTATGGCCTGGGCCTCCTTTTCGACTGAGGAATGGCGGATTTCGGGAGCGTGGAGGGTGCGTGAGAAGAAGGCCACGGGTCTGCCCGCTTGGTTGAGAGCGGCCGCCAGAGCTACGTCGGACGTGTCGCTCTCGACCTGGAAGGGGAGGGACTCGTTGATGGCATGCATCGTGGCCTTTGCAATGTCTGCTTTGATGCGGCTGAAGGCCTGGCGGGCCTCTATCGACAGGGGAAAAACTGTGGATTGGATCAGTGAACGGGCCTTGTCCGCATAGTTGGGGACCCACTGGGCATAGTAAGAAAAAAAACCTAGGCAGCGCTTCAGGGCCTCGGAGCAGTGCGGGAGGGGGTAGTCCATAAGGGGGCGCATGCGTTCAGGGTCGGGGCCTATAACTCCATTTTGCACTACGTAGCCGAGATGGCTCGGCGGTCGGTGCTGAACACGCATTTATCCTTGTTATACGCGAGGTTAAGGATTTTTGCGGTCTGGAGGAATTTTCGGAGGTTGGTGTTGTGGTCCTGCTGGTCGTGGCCGCAGATGGTGACATTATCGAGGTACGGGAATGTGGCCCGTAAAACATACCGGTCAACCATTCGGTCCATCTCTCGTTGGAAGACCAAGACCCCATTAGTGACACCGAAGGGAACCCTTAATAAGTGGTAGAGCCGCCCATCTGCTTCGAAAGCAGTGTATTTGCGGTCACTAGTGCGGATGGGGAGCTGGTGGTAGGCGGACTTAAGATCCACCGTGGAAAAAACCCTGTATTGCGCAAATCTGTTGACCAGGTCGGATATGCAGGGGAGAGGGTATGCGTCAAGCTGCATAAACCCGTTGATGGTCTGACTGTAGTCGATGACCATCCTCTGCTTTGCCCCAGTCTTTACAACCGCTACTTGAGCTCTCCAGGGTCTGTTGCTAGCCTCAATTACACCGTCCCTCAATAACCGTTGGACCTCTGACCTAATAAAGGTCCGGTCCTGGGCACTGTACCATCTGCTCCTGGTGGCGACTGGTTTGCAATCCGGGCTGAGGCTTGCAAACAGGGAAGGCGGATCGACTTGAGGGTCGCGAGGCTGCAGATAGTGAGGGGGGGTATAGGGCAGCCGAATTTGAAAGTTAGACTCGAGGAGGTTGCACTGAAAGTCCAACCCTAGGAGTGTGGCTGCGCAGAGGTGGGGAAGGATGTGGAGTCGGTAGTTTTTGAACTCCCTTCCCTGGACCATGAGGTTAGCTACACAAAACCCCTTGATCTCTACTGAGTGAGATCCGAAGGCCAGGGAGATTTTTCGATTAACGGGGTGGACAAGGAGAGAAGAGCGCCTTACCGTGTCGGGGTGTATGAAGCTCTCCGTGCTCCCAAAGTCGATTAGGCAGGAAGTTTCTTGCCCATTGATAAGCACCATTGTCGTAGCAGTCGAGAGTGTTCGGGGCCGAGACTGGCCCAGGGTCACCGAGGCTAATCGTGGCAGCAGTTGGATGTTCTCTTCGGGCGGTGTGTGGTCAGCCGAACTGGGGTCCTGAGAGTCCATCCAAGATGGCGGCGCCCACTGGTTGCACATGGCTGGGAGTACACAAAATGGCGGCGCCCATCCATCGCACGTGGCGTCCGCGGGACAAGGCGGCGGCGCCCGGAGGCCACACGTGGCCCTGGAGGAGGAGGATGGTGGCGCCTGCTGGCCGCACGGGGTCCGTGGTGAGGGTTGGGGTGGCGGTCTGTATTCGCCTCCGGAGACCGCAGCGACAGCCCGGGCCTGGCATACCGCCACGAAGATCCCTTGCAGATGGATGAACGGGCCGGACAGCGCTGTTGGGGGTGCTTGGCTTGCCCGCAAAAATAACAGCAGGGCTTCCTGGGATTGCCAGGCCGTCTCGCAGCACAAGCTTGTGGGGGGATGGGAGATGCCTCGGGGTCGACCGCGGGGGGGGGGGGGTTCCACACTGCCCAGGGGGCTGCCGCGTGGTCGGGGACGTAATCGCGGGCGTTTCGGGAGGCCACATCCAGGGAGCCGGCAAGGGCCCGTGCCTCCTTGAGGGCTAGTGTCTCCTTCTCCAGCAATCGCTGGTGGATTTGGGAGGACAGCATACCTGCAACGAAAACGTCCCGAATCAAAAGTTCTGTGTGGTCAATTGCTGAAACTTACGTGCAGCTGCAGTTTCTCCCCAACACCAGGAGCGCATGGTAGAATTCTTCCAGTGATTCCCCAGGGATTTGTCGCCTCGACGTTAGTAGATGTCGGGCGTAGACCTGATTTACAGGGCGAATATAATGTCCTTTCAGCAGCTCCATTGCGGCATCGAACTCGTCCGCGTCCTCGATGAGGGTGTAGATTTCTGGGCTTACCCTCGAGTGCAGAATTTGTAGTTTCTGTTCTCCCGTGGGTGTGCTTTCGGCCGTCCCGAGATATCCGTTGAAGCACGCCAGCCACTGCTTGAAGGTTGCCGCTGAGTTTGCCGCGTGGGGGCTGGGTTGCAGACACTCCGGCTTGATTCGGAGCTCCATTCTTTAAAACTAGTGTATTAAATTGATGCATGATCAATAACTCCAGAAGCGAGGTTGGAGACAATTGAAGGCTTTAATACGCTAGATGTTTCCCCCAGCAGCGCAGGTACAGAAAAAAGCTGCTGGGGCGGCACGGGCTCTTATACCCTGCCTTGCAGGGCGGAGCTAACATACAGGCTTAACCAATGGGAACCCGTACATTCTCCACCAATGGTATTCCGGCATTACCAGGTACTGTAATCCTTCTAACACAGACTACCACACGAGTACACAATGGGTGATGCTTCACAAGTGGAATCTAACAAAGCTGGTTCAGGAGGTCAGGGAGGAGCTGAAGAGGTGGGCACACTGCATTTGACTCTGGCAGGGAGGGTTCAAGCGATGCAGGTGAACGTTCTGCCGAGGATCCAGTTCATATTCCAGACACTTCCGATCTTTGTACCAAAGGCCTTCTTTTGAAAACTGGATATGATTATTTCAGACTTTGTATGGGCCGGGAATGTGCCAAGGGTTAAGAGGACCCTGTTGCAGAGACAGAGGCAGAAGGGAGGGTTGGCATTGCCGAATGTGCTAAATTATTACTGGATGGCGAACGTGGAGCGGGCGAGGCAATGGTGGGAAGAAATGAAAAAATGAAATGAAATGAAAGGGCAGAAGGGGCAGAATGGGTTCGAATGGGGGAATAATCCTGCATGGGGTCCAGCTTGAGGACTCTTGTGATGGCGTCATTGCCAAAGGAACCAAGGAAATACTCAAGACAGCCCAGTGGTGCAGTCCACGGTAAGGGTCTGGAACCAGCTGAGGAGAGGCACTTTAGGATAGAAGGGATGTCGGTGTTAACGCCATTGTGCGAAAACCATGGTTTTGAGCTGCGGGGGATAGACGGCATGTATACGAAGTGGAGAGAAGTGGGTCTGGTTAACGTGAGGGATCTGTACCTGGAAGAAGGGTTTGACAGTATAGAAGAAATGAAGGAGAGGGAAGATCTCCCGAGAGGAAGTGAGTTTTGGTACCTGCAGGTAAGAGACTTTGCACGGAAGGTTTGGATAGAGTTCCCCAGGTTGCCGAGGTACACCCTGTTGGAGCTATTGCTGCTTCTGAATGTGGAAGGGGAGGGCAGGATTGGAGACATATACGGGTGGCTGAGAGAGCAGGGAGGTGAGCAGGTGGTGAAGGTTAAGGAAAAATGGGAAGGGGAGCTGGGAGAGGAGTTAACTGGGGAGTATGGAGTCAGGCACTGCAAAGGATAAATGAGACCTCCTCGTGCGCAAGGATGAGCCTGATACAATTCAAGGTGGTACACAGGGTACATATGACTTGGGCAAGAATGAGTGGGTTCTTCCAGGGGGTGGAAGACGAGCGTGAGAAGTGTGGGCAGGGACCAGCAAATCACACGCATCTGTTCTGGGGCTGTGAAAAGTTGGAGAGGTTCTGGGCGGGAGTGTTCGCAGCGCTAGCAAGGATAGTGGGGGAGGAGGTGGAGCCGGACCCTTTGGTGGTGATATTTGGGATGTCGGAGAAGCCGGAGCTGATGGAGGGGAAGAAGGCCGATGTTGTGGCCTTCTCCTCTCTGACTGCCCGGCGAAGAATTCGGTTGGAGTGGCGGACAGCAGCTGCTGGGCTAGCGGCCTGGCTGGGGGACTTATATGACTTTATTCGGCTGGAAAAGGTGAAGTACGAATTAAGGGGTTCAGCAGAGGGCTTTGAGGCAAGGGATGTGCGTGGCTGGTTTTGAGGAGCTGTTCATCGCAGGGGGATGTGGGGGGTGAAGGGAAAAGTTTGTACAAACTGTATAGTTGCGTGTTGGGGAGTTTGTTCGCTGAATTGTTTATGTTTTGTAACCTTTTGTATAAGTTTGGAATAAAATACATTTTTAAAAAATGTTTTCCCGGCCGATCAGGATCGTCATGCATGGTCTGTCAAAGAACCCTCTCTATTTGAAGGGACCCTGGCGAGTGTCTGAAACGGTTGCAGGAAATCTTGCTGGAAAAGGAACCAAAAGGCTGCATAGCGGAAGGAAGACTAATCCCAATCTTCCCAGACACATCCCTGGAGGGAATGCTGGAGGCAGTGAGGAACAGGAGAGAAGCATTCTTCCCTGAGAATGGAAAGAGCCAAGCAGATGTGGCTGCAGATAGCAGAGGCTGTAAGCAGCAGTATTGTGGTGCCTCGGACCTGGATCTAGTGCCAGAAGAGGTCTAACAACCTCATTAGGTCGGCAAGCTCCAACTCTCAGGCAGCAGTCATCACTCTGTAACCTCCCCAGCATCCGGGCACAGCACTGCTGTAACTGACACACTTTGCTATAGCACACATTCTTCACTCCAGCCTCCAACACATACCTCCATCCAACACTCGCCCCTATACGGTTACCCCTCACACCGAACCCTCCCAGTCACCCTCTACAAATGTTCTCATTCCATCCTCAAACTCATTCCACCTCTCCCACCTGTAACTCTCTGCTTTCCCTCATTGCAAAAGAGGATGCACAACTTCAGGGAGAGGCAGAGAACCAGGGGTGGGCCTCCAACCATAGCCATCCTTTCCATTGGGAGGGGTACCCTGGAGAATGTGAAGGTGGCACATACATTGAGCACATGTGATGGCGAGATCAGGGTGACCCACAGACTAGGTGCATTCGCTGATGCAGTGTTACTTGGCACTCAAGTAATGCCAAGCAATGGGCAGCACGGTAGCACAGTGAATAGCATTGTGTCTTCACAGCGCCAGGGTCCCAGGTTCGAATCGCCGCTGGGTCACTGTCTGTGCGGAGTCTGCACGTTTTCCCCGTGTCTGCGTGGGTTTCCTCCGGGTGCTCCAATTTCCTCCCACAGTCCAAAGACGTGCAGGTTAGGCGGTTTGGCCATCCTAAATTGCCCTTAGAGACCAAAAAGGTTAGGAAGGGTTATTGGGTTATGGGGATAGGGTGGAAGTGAGGGCTTAAGTGGGTCGGTGCAGACTCGATGGGCCGAATGGCCTCCTTCTGCACTGTACGTTCTATGTTCTTAACTGTCATTTAAGCTGATTTGACCATTGCAATGACAAAGTGTCATGATCTGCACTATATCGAGTTTGTGCCCTTTCTCACCGTCAGCACAAACTCATGTCTTTCGCCTCACACAGGTCCTTCACGGTTGGCAGCAGAGATGATGAGGGTCCAGCCCAGAGTTCTCAGTAGGGTGAGCATTCGTGGGCTCTTTCGGTGGTACAGCTACCATTATATGATTACTGTTAATCCTCCACCAGCCCAGACACACACCTCGGTGTATCACAGATAGGAGGGCATATGATGAGACACACATTACATGTGAGCAGGTGCTGGAGACAGGTGCAGCACTGGAGAATTCCAGTCAGAGAGTCTAGAATACTCCCAATCTCCACTCAGGTGAGATGCAGGTACTGAGTCTTCAGGGTCATCCATGAAAAGGGAACTTGTGGACTTCTGTCAGCATTTCCAGAGACAGTGGGGAGAGACCGGAGGAGTCAAACTCTAGCATGAGTGCCATGATGTCTCAGGCATCTGTGCTGATGACCACCTCCACGGGGAAAGTGGTTACCCTCATGGAGAATTAAATATGACAGGCCACTAAGTGCAAGCTGGCCCAAACCAAGGGCCTGCACACTCTGACTGTCACTTGACACAGGATGAAGCAGGTGGGGCAGGCTTTTTCAGGGTCCTCAAGTCTGCAAAACCCATCTCATATGTCAGAATGTTTGGAACGTGCAGCCTGCCTCTATGCTGCCGAAACGACAGGAATATTACCAGATAGGAGTGATAGTTGCTCAAGGGGATTCAATATCAATGCAGTAATGATGATCTTTATCTGAATTAATGCACAAATTCACGTGAACTCCTTATTCTCATGGCCTCTCCTTTGTTCCATCGCCCATTCACGCTGATCAATAATGTTTAGGTGAATGGTCTGATCGGCCTTTGAGGAGGATAGATGAGTGGGTCGGTGAGCTTGTTGACTGTTGGAATATGTTGTGTTGGGTGTTTCTGATGGAATTCTGAGATGACTGCAGACACAAATGTTAAGTGAAGCATGCATGGATGGGTCTGTTGGTGGATTCTCTGACAGCTCGGTGTGTAGCAGCTGAAGCCATGGGCACATCAGGCTTCCTCCTGTGGCAGTTTCACTCCTATCTGCAAAATCATGTAGTGAAGGGCACAGAAGGCCACCTCAGTCCAGGAGATGCTTGCTGGCGCACACTGACAGCCGCTTCCAGATCGGCCTTGAATCGCATCTTGAGCAAGCCAATCACATGCTCCAATATTGCCCAGGTGATGATGTGGCTTCTGTTAGATCTCTCCTGAGTCAGTGGTGGGGTTCTTCACAGTGGTCAACAGCTAGGTCATCAGAGGGTAGCCCTGGTCTCCTAGGAACCAGGCACTGAGGCTGTGTGGAGGACAGAAAACCCGTGGCAGATGTGACTGATGAAAAATGAAGGAGTGGTGACAGCTCCCTGGATACTGGGCACAGACATGCACAATCACCTTGTAAGTGCTCAAGTGTGAAAGCTTTTCCCATTTATGAAGGGTGCCACATGCAGATAATTAGCCATCCTCTGAACCTGTGGAAATCCAGTCACTGCAGCGAAGCCTATCGCCCTCTGAATCTGGTGAACGTGGTCAATTGTTTGTCAATGCTGCTCGCTGTTTCCACATGACATAAAATTTAACCCACTACAGGACTTCATTTCTGGACTTTCTCCTATTGTTGCCCTTAATTCTCTGACTCCTCCCAGAATATATAAATCCAAATGAAAGATACCTGACCTGTAGATGTAACATGAGCTTCCCCGTGACCATTTGCAAGCACAATTTGGCTGCTGCTCTGGGCCGAGCCCATCACTTACATTTCCACTTTATTATTTTCCTCCCTCTTTTCATTTTCTTTCTTTCTGACCCTTCTAGTCCCCACATTCTTCTTCTATTTTCACGTCCCCTTTCAATTTTCAGTCTCAGGTAGACTGCCGTACCAAATTCCTAGCCCAGCCTCTCGATATTTCTCAAACCTCCTGCTTTCCTGCCATGTCCCAGGCTAGACGCTCGTAGATTGGCCAATGGTATCATCTCTTGGCATTCTTCAAAGAGGCCATCAACGTGTTTGTTGCTGCCTCCTCATGGGTAAAACCCCATTCTACTCTCTTGCCCTTAGTGTTGGATGGGGTTGCTGGGTTATGGGGATAGAGTGGAGGTGTGGGCTTGGGTAGGGTGCTCTTTCAAAGAGCCGGTGCAGACTCGATGGGACGAATGGCCTCCTTCTGCACTGTAAATTCTATGAAATGACCTTCCTGTCCAGCACACTGGCTGTGGGTGATCTTGCCAATCTCCTCCCTGTCGAACTCCCCTTCTCGGTGCTGGTCCTGTGGGCTCTTTCGGTGGTACAGCTATCATCGCCCTTCTCTCCACCTGCCTCCAGAATATCTGTTTGTTAGTGAAGAAAGCTGCTGCAAACTATGATATTGTGGATAATTGCCTCGGTATCATGGCGTTGATAGGAACCTGCCCGAGGGATGATGACACCTTCGCCCAAAATGGAGACTCCCTCCTAGCTACACTGCTCACCACTTGCCTCGTCCAGACAGTCACAATCATTGAGGTCTGCCTGTTATCACCAAAACACATCTTGGTCTGTCTCCCTAATCTTTGGGCACTTTCTTCTCCTTTAAGTATCTCACCTCATTCTACACTCTCACTTCTCATTTAAAATCCTCATTCTCTCTCGCCCACCCAATACTGTGCCAATTTTCTCATTGAGTTATAGGCAATAATCTTCTCCCTAAGCTTCTGCACCAAGTGACTTCTCGCCCGAGGTGATTTTAACCTCCATCTCGATTCATCATTCTCTCTCTCCTTACTGCCCTCTTTTCGTTCCTTAATCTTTCCCTCCATGCTAACTCTTCAATCCAGATCCGCAGTCACCCCCTAGAATTTGTCATGTTAGGGGCGGCTCGGTGGTGCAGTGGTTAGCACTGCTGAATCACGCCACCAAGGACCCAGGTTCGATCCCGGCCATGGGTCACTGTCTGGGTGGGGTTTGCACCTTATCTCCATGTCGCGTCTGGGTCTCGCCCCAACAACCCAAAACAATGTGTAGGGTAGGTGAATTGGTCACGCTAAATAACTGGGTACTCTAAATTTAAAAAAAAAAATTTTTTTAAAAAGAATTTGTCATCTTGGTACTCCCATAATATCAATCACAGTATCGGCTATCCTTTGATCACGTCCTTGTACCAGCTCTCCATCCACTTCCCACTTGGCCAGAGGTATTGTTCCAGGAGGTTGCAGAGGTCTACACTGGTCTGCTGTGAAAGTCAGAGCCTCGTAAGGGAATGGTGCTCTGACACATTCAGGAAACTCATCATTGGCCTCATATACTCTGCGCTGATGGTACCGCCTCCTTCAAGCTCGTGCTCTCGGTCAATCCCCTCTGTCCTGTGCAGCAGCATATAGCTGCTGTTGGTGGCACTGGTGCTCCTGCTGACCTTGCCGTTGGTGTGGTTGCTCCTTCTCAGAGGTCCAGGTTATTGTTGCATACATTACTTACATTCAGTAGTGAAGACTGACAGCAAGGAAGTCGAGCTGCAGGTGAGTAAACGCCAAGGCACTTGAAGGTAACTCCAAAATGTTGCAATTGATTCAAACTTGGCAAAGTAAGTTCAGCACAGATAAATTTGAGGTTGCACATTTTTGTAGGAAGAAGAGGGAGTTTGTTTATTACTTACATGGTTTAAGTCTTGGAAGGGTAGGGGGACAAGATGGTCTCAAGCGTACAAATACACCGAGCATTATGAGTAATGCCACAGGTTAGCAAGGCCATAAAAAAGGCAACCCAATTGGCTTTATTGCGAGAGGGCTAAGGGAAGTTACGCTAAGCCTGCATTGACACTTGGTTAGATAACATTCAGGAGTATTCAGAGTCCTTCTGGTATAAAAAGAATATAGAGACACTGGCGAGGTGCAGAGAGAACTTACATATCCGATACCAGAAATGTGAGAGTACACATAATCAGTAAAGGATTAGCAGGCTCATTTTTCTCTTGAAAAAAGGCGGCGAAGGGGTGAGCGAGCAGAGGTCTTTAAAATTATGAAAGGATTTTGATGAGAGAGTTGATGTAAAGAGAATATTTCCTCTTGAGGGGAAGAGGCTAACCAGAGGTCACCAATATAAGATAGTCACCAAGAAATCCAAAAAGGAATTTAGAAATGTTTTCACCCAGACAGCGGTGAGAATGTTAAATTCACTATCACAGGGAATGGCTGAAGCAAATAGTGTTGATGCATTTCAAGGGAAAGGAGACAAGCAAATGAGGGTGAAGGGAATAGATAGTTACAACGATACATTGAGATAAGAAAAGATGTTAGTGAGGAGCTTTGAATGGAGCATAAACACTGGCAAGGACTGACGAGGCAGGTTAGCCTGTTTGTATGTCATATATTCTATATCATGATTTCAGGTGACAGAAGTAGACTGGTGATGAACCACAAACCTGCCAATTTCAGATTCAAAGCCTTCTAAGAGTGGCATTTTCAGTTGGCAATCATTCCCCCCTGTGCACTCGCCTCCTGACCCCAGGCGAGATGCAGAGCACTTGGGAACCCCCGTATTAGCTATTAATGTCAGAATGTCAAATTGTAAATTAGTTAGCCCTGTGAATATTTTACTTAGCTCCCAACTAATGCACGATCGGGAGTGAGGGAGGGGGGTCACCCGTTCACCTCGGAACCTGCCCAGGCCAAACTTGGAAGTGAGCAGATGATAATCAGTTTGAAACAGATGCCATTTTGGGGGGAATTTCACCCCCTGGCTGCACCTGCGCCCATCTGCCTTTGCCCATTAAAATTCACCTCCCACCCCTTGTTGGGGATGCATTAAAAAGATGATGCTTGTCATCTTCCACAACTAACAGATAAATTCAGACCTACCCAAATAGAAAAATATAGAACGGTCACGTTGGCCATTGGCTCTTAGGTTATGACTTACAGGTATTCCAAAAGCAGCATTACCTTGGTAGGCTGGGTTATTCTGTCTATCTCATTATCACCTAGTTCAGAAAGGCACTTGGCAATCCCAACATAAAAGTTCAGCTCAGTGACCTGAAAAGGAAATAAGGATGTATGAATGTGATTAGCATCAAACCAAGTGATTCTCTTTCTTAAAATGTTCATTAAAATTATGATTGATACAATTTGCTTTTCTGTCAATAAAATTATAACCAACTTAATATAAGTTTTTTTTCTTAAAATTTAGAGTACCCAATTATTTTTTTCCAATTAAGGGGCAATTTAGTGTGGCCAATCCACCCAACCAGCACATTTTTGGGTTGTGGGATGAAACCCATGCACACACGGGGAGAATGTGCAAACTCCACACAGACAGTGACCCGGGGCCGGGATTGAATCCGGATCCTTAGTGCCATAGGCAGCAGTGCTAACCACTGTGCCACCGTGCCACCCAACCTAATTTAAAAGATGAGAATTGATGATGTGAGGGGAATTGGCTGGAGGACAGGGTGACCTCAGTGGAGAAGCTAAATGAATTGGGTAAGACTGTTGTTACAGGCAGCATTTATGGCACTCTACTGCAAATTCTGCTATCGACACTTGCTCCAAACCAATGGCGCCAAGGAGTCATGCGTTTAGTAAAGCTTAAAAACATACAGAAAACCAGATAGCTCTGCATGTACCTGAGCTCGAAAGACCTGGTTTGACTGCTGGCCAGCATCAAGCTAGCTGATCACAATCAGGACGTTAGCAGGAGCGCTTTCATTGGCCTCAGCGTATCTAAGCAGCAATCATAACCTAGCAAAACTGGGAACAGGAAAGTGCAAAGTTGGGAGAAGAACTACACTTTATAATATGGAAAAAATGCTGCAATGGTTTCATTACACAGGGTGATAGGTCTGTGTAACATGTGGAATTGTATTTATGCTTTTGAATTAAAAAACTAGCCATTCATGGGAAACAAAGTGGTTACATTATCAATAAATAATTAAATTCATGATTAAATAACAGAAAGTTTGTGTGTTTGGCAATGCACCAAATGCCTGATCTCAACCAGTCCATCTGGAGGCGGAGCCCAGGAATGCTGCACAGGGAGAAAAATAAAAAGTATCGAAAGGAGCGTTGAATCAGGCTACGCCATATGTCCTATTAGCTAGCTGCATGGCAGGAATGATATGTGAATAGTGTCTAAAACGCAGAAATTTGAGATGAGTACAAAGAAAATGCTACCTTCTCTCCTATTATTTATGCCATTTTAGAAAATAAATTATCCAGTTAAGTAAAGTGCCTCCCAATTCTGCAGCACAGGTACTAACTACATTGAATGCCTGTATGATAAAACAGATTATCAACCTCATTAAAATCATAGGAAGCCACAGCTAACTGAAAAGGCAAGTGGCTGCCAGCTGTAGCATAATATACAGGTGGTGCACATCCATCGAGCAGCATCACTCTGAACTAATTTAACTGCTCAGGTTCACAACCCGCTTCCAAACAATATACACGGCAGCTCACAGCTGTGCTCCTGGTTATCGTTGGGTTTTTTTAAAGGTTGAAACCAATGTAGAATATTGTGGAAGTGGATAAAACGTACTTCTGCATTACACTTGCCCTGCCTGAGTTATGGGATGCAAACACAGGTTAGGTGGATTGGCCATGCTAAATTGCCCTTAGCCTCCAAAAAAGGTGAGGTGGGGTTACTGGGTTACCCACGGGGTTAGAGTGGAGGTGCAGGTTTAAGTAGGGTGCTCTTTCCAAGGGCAGACTTGGTGGGCTGAATGGCCTGCTTCTGCACTGTTAATTCTATGATCTACACACTCCATTGTTGTACTTAGAGAAGCTGGTGTGATCCGTCCCATCCCACGAAAATAAGTCAGACTGTCCTAGAACATTTGATTTCCAGGATTCATCCACAAGAACTTAAAAAGCACAATTTTGTCCCTCATCTTGCCTTCCATCCGCAACCCACAGCTTTTAAAATTACAAGCTTTGCATCACCTAAACAATAAATCTTTACTTAGCCCGTCTTCTCTTCTATACTTTTACATCTTGGATTTGGTCTGTTTTAGAAAGCTTTCTCCTTCATCTGAATTTCTCATCAATAGTACTGAATGTCTGACTCTTAAATAGAAGGTTAGTCTCAAAGACTGGAGCTCCCCAAGAACAAAAAGGATACAGGAGCCTCATTGTTAAACTACTGAACTAATAATCCAGAGATAAGAACAGAAAATGCTGGGAATACACAGCAGGTCAGGTGGCATCTGTGGAGATAACGGTCATCAATCTGAAACATTAACTCTGTTTCCCTTTGTGGAAGAAGTTAGAATCGGGGACACAGTTTAATAATAAGAGATCTACTGTTTAAGATGGAGATGAGGAGAATTCTTTTCTCTCAAAGGGTCATTAGTCTGTGGAATTAATTTCTACAGAAAGCAGTGGTGGTTGGGTTGTTGAATTTATTCACGGCAAGTTAGATTTTTGACAGACAAGGGAGTTGGAGTTAGGGTTATGGGGGTTGGTGAGGTGGGGGGGGGGGGGGGGGGGAAGGAAGATCTTACTGATGGATGGAGCAATCTCAAAGGAATGACCGACCTGCTCCTGCTCCTAAATCCCATATTCATATCTTCTCAAGGTCAATAAATGCTGCCCTTGCCATTGACACCCATGTCCCATGAATGAATAGATAAACATGCAAAATTTTTCCTACAACTTAGCCCTTATCCTTTACTTCATGACCCCATCCCACTGCAAATACATCCCCTCTCCCATTTATCTTTCTCAGTCTTCATCAAATTCATGAAATAAAAATTGCTCTCTCAACTCCTTCCAAGCCAGTTCTTGACTAACCAATTTCCAGTTCAAGGCTATTCTCACCCCTTTCAAAACTGTGGCAATCACTGCCTTTCTTAAGGAATCAATCCATCCATTTCTACGATCACTGCCTTATCTCAAATCTATCCATTGCTACAGAATCCTTGAACGTATTGTTCCTCAACTGATTACTCAACTCCCTCATTATTTGTTCTTCTTCCCCAACCACAGGAACGAAGATACCTCAATCAATGTTACAATCATTCCATCTGACTGTGGTTCATGAGTCCCACTCTCTACTGTTAATATTGTTGATCCCTCAAATCTTATCATTTTGTCTCTTCTGTGATCCATGTCTATGGTAGCATTTATCAATTCCATTCATAACTGCTTCACATATATCCTCAAATATCTCTCCATTTATGTCTACATATTCACCATTGATGTACTCTGTTTCCATCTTTTACATCTTACTGAACTCTTAGATAGTCTGTACATCCCTGATCGAGTTTGAGGATCAATTTCTTCCTACCTCCACACACCAGTTAATTCTGAATTCTGCAGCCTGCACTTTTTGAGGTGGAAGATCCTGTACAGTCCTCACCCTGACCCATGCCAACCTCCAATGACTCCCTGTGCTTCAGTAGGTCAATTTTTAAAGATTTTCATTCTCAGTTTCAAATCTTTCCCTGGTCTTCCGTCACTCAAGCAAAGCCATCTTTTCTGATCACATGATCTCCAGCAATCTGCTCCTCCAATTGCAGATGAATCACGCCAGCTGCGCCACCACTGAAAATTGATCAGTCGTTGCATTAACTGCACACTGGAACTCTTTCCCCCACCCCCACATAAATACTTTGCCTGGATAACGTTACCTCTGCCTTCAAAAACTCCCCGAAAATCCATCAGACTCTGCCTTCATTTTCCCCTCACCTTGCCCCCAGAATTTCCGCTTTTGATAGGTATCCCTCTCATCATCTCATTAAGCACCTTGAGGTGTTCTTTTGCGGCAGGCACACTGTACCAATTGGGTCCAACGTTGTTGCAAAAAAGCTGTACCTGGATTTCGTTAGGAAGCATCTCAAAAATCTTCTCGACACTTTTGCACAAGAGGCTCCAGCTGTGCGGTACTTGAGTTGGAACCTTCATCGTCTCATTCAGACCTTGCAGAACAGAATGACAAAGTTCTGGGCTTTTCTGCCTGATCTCTGTTGTAAAGTACTGGATTGCGAGGACTTCAACAAAAATCTGAAGTTTATCTTCCGGCACATGTTTCATCCAGGAAGCAAGAGACGTAAAGAGGTATTTTCTTGTCTCCAACTGTAGGCAAAATAAAAGGACAGAATATAAAACTTGATTTGACATGAAGATGTTACTGGCCGAGGGAAGGAGCTTACCTTTGAGTTTGAAATTGATTTGTACACTTTGGAGATCTCATGTGGAATTCTGCATCGCAAGTCTAATGATTAATTGCTTTATAACTATGGTCGAGATCTACCTTGTAATACACAACGTACCATTCTGCTGCAAGGCTGTGAGCCATAAATAATGGTTAGGTTCTTGACAAATTTTGTTATTATCTAAGCTGCTGATTTGGCACTGACATGTTAAAATGCAATTGGCAAAATTAATTGAGAGACTGCAGACAATGTGGCTCAGCTTTTCTGGTTCATAAAGAGCTCCTTCATGCATTTTAAATGAATATCTTTATTTTCTTTTCAAACATATTTTGTTACTGATATGCTACCGAGACTTTATCGTGCCAGGAAAAGTATAAGAGACCAGAAATAACTGTCAAAAAAAAATTGAGGCCTTCGTCCAGCAGTGACAGCCGGTGAGAATGTTACTGTTCGGCTTCCTGCTGTATGCTTTGCGCAGGTTACCGGAGGCAGCTGAAATATCTATGCAAAGATCAGGCAGTATGGCCCTTTGTGTGATTTGGGGCCTTATGGTACCTTATTTCAGCACAGTACCGAGCAGATTGGGCACCACACAGTCGGAACCCAATATCAGCTGTTGGTCTAACTGAAGAGCAGCCTATCATTGTGTTTAATTGTATATTGCAGGGCTGGGAGGAGCAGGAAAAGAGTTCCTTGGAGATCCCACAAAACAAGCCTGGTATGGCTGTACCTGAGGTGCCCCCCTTCTCTGTCCAAGATTCCACTCCCATTGATCTTACTCTGGCTCGAAACGTGCCGGGGAGCCTGATATTGTGACGACCTGAAGTGGCGTGGGGTGCCCGTGGGGTGGTGGTGCGGTGGTATGTTGATATAGTTGATTGCATTCAACCAGCAGTTGAATGTAAAAAAAGCCCTGCCCCAAAATGGACCAGGCTTCTCACCCGGACTATTGGATGACTAGCAGGCGCATTCCACTGGTCGACAGTAAAATATCTACACTGGGGCAAAAATCTACCTCTTTGTTTCGCATCTGCTTGATGGAAAAGGATCAGAATTATGATACAAATTCTAGTTTTGTTACGGAAAGGCAGTAAAATAAACCTCCAGAAATATAAGCATTATATGTCCGTGTGTGCCCTGTCTGATGGCCAGTTCCTTGGTTCATTGTCTGTTGGCACTTCATACGGAGCCATTTTCTTGACTTTTTGTCAGTGGTGCCATTGCCATCCGCTCTCAGGGGTAGGTCCCAAGTCTACCTCAGCCGGAAGGGGAATCTAAGCCATTGGCATTAATCTGATCCACATGCTAACCAACTTAGCTAACCAGCCTCCCCATCATAACCAAAGGGGAGGAAAACAATCAAAACGTATTTGAACATAAATGTTTATACCTTTCATAACTCTACCATCCATCACTTCTGGAATGTAGTGTTTGCATCAAACCAACATCCAAATGGTTAGCATTGAAGAAACAGTTCCTGCCTGAAAATGGCTGCCAATTGGAATTGTAAAATATAGGCTGAAGGGAACTAGCAGTGAAAGGTGAAGGCAGGAAAATGACAGGGGTGAGAAAAAGAGAGTGAGAGAGAAATGAATGAAAGAACTGACGACAAACTGAACTGAAATCAAATGAATCAGAATTAATGGAAAAGCAAGACAAGAATAAGTAATTTGTCAAACTCAGCTCAGTTATTCGCAGCCACAAACCACAGCACAAATTGCTCACTGCAGGACAGAAGCCGATTAATTTGTGTCAGAGATCTTAAAGATGATCGGGCAACAAAATAGAAAACAGAATCTGTTCCTCCGATGTTAGATTTGGCCATAGTGTGTTCAATTTTCCCCTTGACTTCTTGGGCAGTAACATAGTGGAGCAGATCCCTGCCTGTAAAAGTCCATCCAATAAGTTGTAACAGATGACCACCCACACAGAAAGACAAAGATTGACCTCATTGTATCTGGCCCTGCCACACGTAAGCAGATTGTGGATGCCTGAAACTAGAAAGTGCTTCCTTCGTTTGAGCAACAACACCCTATATTTGTGTAGTGTCTTCAGGGTAATAGAACGTCACCACGCACGTCCCAGGACCATTACAAAGCAACATTTGACACCCAGGCCATGCAAGGAGAGTTCAGGGCAGGTGATCAAAAGCTTGGTCAAAGAGGTGAAGCTTGGTCAAAGAGGTGAAGTTTTCAGGAAGATTTTAAGAGAAACAAGTGAGGCAGAGAGGTGGGGAGAGGGAAGCCCAAAGTTTCAGGCCTAGGCAGCTGGAGGCACAGCCATCAATGGTGAAATGATTAAAATCGGAGATGTTCAAGTGGCTGGACTTAGAGGAATGCAGATATTACCCATGGGGGAGACCACAGAAATAGGGGTTCAAGGCCATGAAGAGATTTGGGAATAAAGATGAGAATTTTAGAACTGAAGTGTTGCTTAACCTGGAGTTTGCAGAGGTCGGTGAATATGGGGTGATGAATGAATAGGACTTGTCACAAGTAAAGACATGGGTAGCAGAGTGTTGGATGTACTCAAGTTTATGGATGCGAGAAGCTCACCAAGAGTGCAAAAGAATAATCAAGTCTCGAGCTAACAAACAGTGATGGTTCCTGAAACAGCTGAGTTGAAGCATGGGTGGAGTCCAATTTCGGATGTCAGACAAGCAGTTAGATTATTTAGAAATTGAGGAGAGGTCAAGACAGAGCTGGGTGTCTAGCCAGCTATCATCAGCGAATCTGCACTGTTTTGGATTGGATTGGATTGGAGTTGTTTATTGTCACGTGTACCGAGGTACAGTGAAAAGTATTTTTCTGTGAGCAGCTTAACAGATCATTAAGTACGTGGAAAGAAAAGGGAATAAAAGAAAATACATAATAGGGCAACACAAGGTATTCAATGTAACTACATAAGCACTGGCATCGGATGAAGCATTCAGGGGCGTAGTGTTAATGAGGTCAGTCCATAAGCGGGGTCATTTAGGAGTCTGGTAGCAGCGGGGAAGAAGCTGTTTTTGAGTCTGTTCGTGTGTGTTCGTGCGTATCTCCTGCCCGATGGAAGAAGTTGGAAGAGTGAGCAAGCCGGGTGGGAGGGGTCTTTCATTATGCTGCCCGCTTTCCCCAGGCAGTGGGAGATGTAGATGGAGACAATGGATGGGAGGCAGGTACGTGTGATGGACTGGGCTGTGTTCACGACTCTCTGAAGTTTCTTGCGGTCCTGGGCCGAGCAGTTGCCATCAAGGCTGTGATGCAGCCAGATAGGATGCTTTCTATGGTGCATCTGTAAAAGTTGGTAAGAGTTAATGTGGGTGGACCAGGACAGATTTTTGGAGATGTGCACCCCTAGGAATCTTAAACTGCTAACCATCTCCACCTCGGCCCCGTTGATGCTGACAGGGATGTGTACAGTACTTTGCTTCCTGAAGTCAATAACCAGCTCTTTAGTTTTGCTGGAGTTGAGGGAGATTGTTGTCGCTGCACCACTCCACTAGGTTCTCTATTTCCCTCCTGTATTCGGACTCATCGTTATTCGAGATCTGGCCCATATGGTCGTATCAGTAGGGGGCTAAGTATGCAGTCTTGCGGGGCCCCGGTATTGAGGACTATTGTGGAGGAGGTGTTGTTGATCATTGTTACTGATTGTGGTCTGTGGGTCAGAAAGTCGAGGATCCAGTTGCAGAGTGAGGAGCCAAGTCCTAGGTTTTGGAGCTTTGATATGAGCTTGGCTGGGATTATGGTGTTGAAGGTGGAGCTGTAGTCAATAAATAGGAGTCTGATGTAGGAGTCCTTGTTGTCGAGATGCTCTAGGGATGAGTGTAGGGCCAGCGAAATGGCGTCTGCTGTGGACTGGTTGCGGAGGTATGCGAATTGCAGTCGAACAAGGGGTTCTGGGAGTATGGAGGTGATGCGCTTCATGACCAACCTCGCACAGCACTTCATTATGACTGAAGTCAGGGCCACCGGATGGTAGTCATTGAGGCACGTTGCCTGGTTCTTCTTTAGCACCGGTATGATGGTGGTCTTCTTGAAGCAGGTGGGGACCTCGGAGTGGAGGAGGGACAGGTTAAAGATGTCCACGAACACCTCTGCCAGCTGGTCCGCTCAGGCTCTGAGTGCACGACCAGCGATCCTATCCGTGCCGTTGCCTTCCGAGGGTTCACTTTCAGGAAGGCCGATCTGACTTCGGAATCTGTGATGGTGGGTATGGGTGAGTTATGGGCTGCTGAGGCACTCGACAGCAGATTGTTTTTATTTTCAGGTGATGTTGTCTAGTTGTTCACGGCATCGGTGAGACCGCAACTGGTGTCCTGTGTGCAGTTTTGGTCTTCTTATTGAAAATAAATGTATAATTGTGTCAGAAGCAGTTCAGAGATGGTTGACTTGACTCATTCTTGGAATAAGCTGGAGGCTTATCGTGAGAAAGATTGAACAGGCTGGGCCTACATCCATTGGGGTTTAGAAGAATGAGAGATGGTCTTATTCACATTTACAAGAACCTGAGGGGGTTTGATAGGGTAGATACTGGGTGGATGTTTCCACTTGTGGGAGAGACTAGAACTAGGGTACATAGTTTAAGAATAAGAGGTCTACATTTTAAGACAGAGATGACCAGAATTTCTTTCCCCTTAAAGGGTCATAAGTCTGTGAAATACTCTTCCCAGAATGCAGTAAAGACTGGGTCATTGAATTTATTCAAGACAAAGTTAGACAGGTTTTTGATAGACAAGGGAGTCAAGGGTTATGGATGGCAGAAGACAAAGTAGAGTTGAAATGAAAATCACTTATTGTCACAAGTAGGCTTCAAATGAAGTTACTGTGAAAAGCCCCTCGTCGCCACATTCCGGCGCCTATTCGGGGAGGCTGGTACTGGAATTGAACCCGCGCTGCTGGCATTGTTCTGCTTTACAAGCTAGCTGTTTAGCACACTGTGCTGAACCAGCCCCAATAATTGAGGCCACAACCAGACCATTCATGGTCTTATTGAGTGATGGAGCAGGTTTAAAGGATTGACTGGCCTACTCCTGCTCCCGAGTCCTGTTCCTATGTTTCTAAGGGAAGCATGTAGATCCGAAATATGGGGGTGGGGGTGGGAATTGAAGCCATTGCAGATAATCGTCTGCTTACAAATAGACAGAATAAGCAAGTGCAGTCCCAGCCACCTGGAAGACATTGGCAAGGACCTGGAGGAGGATGGTGTGATCAACTGTGTCAAAACCTGCAGACAAGCCGAGAAGGACGAGGAGGCAAAGTTTACCTTTGTCACAGTCACAAAGAATACCATTTGTGATTTTGATAAGAGCCGTTTTGACACTCTGCCAAGGGGAAGCATTATTGGAAAGATTGAGGCATGGCATACCGGGGAAGCTGAACACTTAATAGGAGGGGGCAGCAATTCTTTCAAGGGCTTTGGTGAGGAAAGGGAGATTGAGATGGGACAGTAGGTTGCAAGGGCAGAGGAGTCAAGGGTTGTTTTTTTGAGGAGAGGGGTAACGCCAACAGATTTGAAGGAGACAGGTACTATATCTCAACAGCAAAACTTGACATGTGAGCATTGGCATAAGGGGAAACTGGAAAGAAATGGGGGAGCGATGCTCGGGCAGGGGGGAAACTGAGATGAATTTGGTCCAGTGGGCTGGAGGAAAATGCCAGAGCTGGATGAAACGCCAGTTGCAATCAATGTGATAACGAGGTCAATGAGTTCCTCGCACTTGTTGAAGGTGAGGGCATTGGAAATCACAGAATCCACAGTGCAGAAGGAGGCCATTCGGCCCATCGTGTCTGCACCGGCCCTTGGTCAAAGCGCCCTACCTAAGCCCACACCTCCACCCTATCCCCACATTTCCACCCTATCCCCGTAACCCCACCTTACCTTTTTTGGACACGAAGGGCAATTCAGTATGGCCAATCCACCTAACCTGCACATCTTTGGACTGTGGGAGGAAACCCACGCAGACACGGGGAGACTCCGCACAGACAGTGACCCAAGCCGGGAATCGAACCTGGGACCCTGGCACTGTAAAGCCATTGTGCTAACCACTATGCTACCGTGCTGCCCAATAGGGACAGGGATTCAAGAAGATGGCTTTCAGTCCAAAAAAGAGTGGGGGTTATTTTTATTTTCCAGGAGTGCTTTGGCTGACAAGAGCAATGCCTTATTATAACACATTAATAAACCCTGCAATTACAATGCAAGGAAAGGAAAGCTACAAGCGACTTTTCATTTAAGGTGATCACCAACATTTTCCATGTTCATGTTGTATAGACTGAACTAAGGATGTAAAAATACAGAACAAACTTTCATCGAGGGATTAAAAATCAATACATACGTTCAGGCTGTGCACTAATGGTGGTGCCACCCACATTCCTAAAAACATTGCAGCACTTTGTGATGTCTGAGCCTGGGTAACTGCAATTTCAATGCAGTGCTGCTGAATGTCTTCACCTACAGTAAAGGGGGGGAAAAACGGTATTAAAGGTGGCATGTTACAGCCTGACCACTGCATGGCACTGTTTACTTCAGGAATGGCTGCAGGGTTGGTGCAATTTGTAGCTGCTTCCCTGGGCACAATTAGAACAAGATACTGACAAATCTTCATTTCCAAACTTGTTTCCTCAGCTAACGCAAGATGAGGCCACGGCATTTTGGTGAAGTGCAATTTCTCACCAATGACTCCTGCACTCTCAACAGCTTAGCAGTGCAGCTAGCACAGGGAGCAAGTTCTGGCCCTTTTATAAAGGCTTGCGTTGCAGGACGGTGGTGTTTAAAATAACATAACTTCACTGCAGTGGTGGTGAAGTGGGGGCTGGATATTATAAATCATCAATACAGTACTTCCAATCCTTGCCATAACTTCAGAAAAATTACTCCCGCACTCATTGAAGAGACCATGTTCTTTCACCATGCAGGAACTATCAAGGCACAAATCAACTCAAAGCCCGAGTACCCACAGATAGTTAATTTGACAAGAGGGGTTTCAGTGTCAAATTTGAAAGGCTAACCAGCACTTTTGACACAGAAGCTAACCTCTCCTGACCTTGGAGTGCCGGACCTTTCACCACTTCAGGTTTTATTTCTCCCCAGGACAGAACCCATAAGAGCTGGCAATGGATTAATCAATTAGTTGGGATTTGGCTTTGCTGATAAGCTGAGCTTTCTGAATAATAATTTGTTCGAGGAGTTGTTTAAAGGAATATTCTAATTTATGATGTAATAATCTTACCGTTGAGCACTTGGGGACGAAACACCATAAACAATAATATTTGTGTAAAATCACTGGCTGAATTCACCACTCGGTGGCCAACAGAGAGCGGTATATCATTGTCACATTTACAAATTATTTTTGCAGAAATGTAACATTCCTCACTTCATATCCTCCCCTTGTAATCGTCCCAGCATCCATCTCCTCTCTGCATTAAAATGCTGGGACATTAGACCAGGTGAAGAAATATGTTTGCTGTACCCAGCCTTAGAAAGCCAACAAAAGAGTATGACCCTGAAAAACCAAACATTTTAGACTGAGTTTCAAATATAAATGAAATTGTTGGGTATCTCCCCCACTATTTAAGGCTAAAGTAGTTATTGGTAGGCCATTGGCATTGAGTATCCTTTCGAAAGGGGAGAAAATAGCCATATAACCTCTTAGGATAATAATGGGCCATTTACATCACTGCCTTATAATCAATCGCTGCACCTTCTCTATATGACTTACCAAAATTCAGTCTCATAAGTGGAGAAAGTATGGAAGCCCAATTGACAGGGGGATATTGACAGCTGTTCCCACATCCAGCGATGGGCCCCAACAAAACCTTTACTAACTGGGGAGGAATTCTCTCAGGACCTACAAATCAAAGAAGAAAACCAGATGTAAGAAAACAGTGTAGAGGTAGCATGGTGTGTTACTGTGGATTGTAGTGGCGGACAGATTTCGAGTTCATTCCGAGTTCATTTATGCTATTAGAAATAGTACAAGACACCAAATAGTATTTTAACATGTAGCAGATACTCCTCATTTAACTTGGATGCTTGCTTTTCAGTCCCAGGTGCGCAATAGTTTTTACAGGGGTTAAAACCACTCCGAGGGCATCTTGTTAAAACTTATATATAGGATTGCCCCAGCAAACGGGTTAATGGCAATCAGACCCTTTTAAATACCTGACTTACAGTGCGCATGCATCATTTAAGAAAAGCCCAAGGGAGCGTTTTCGTCAAGCTAAAAAACATTTTTCTCACTTGCTACACTGATAGGCACAAACGTCAATGCTTTGGGCAAGTTGGAATCAGATCTGGGGGTGCCATGGCAGAGCATTGTTGTGCTTGACCTCAGGTGTTTTTTGCTGTACGTTGTGCTGGCAGGAGCTATTGCAACGACCCGGGATCTGTTGGTGCCATTCACAGTTTCGGTGCATGATCCTGTTCAAACGGCACGCTCGACGGATGTGACAATTGGCCCCGTCGTATCCCAACACACTCATCTCAAGATCTGCCTTCCAGCTGTGAGAGCGAAAGGAGCCGTTCAGAAAAGCAGGCATTCTGCCCAGTAATCCAGATCGGAATCAGCTGCGAGTGAGAGCAGATCTGAAATGGGAGTTTCCACAGGAGTGAAAGAAGTCACAATAACTGATGAAGTACACAGATACCTGCGGCTTTATTGAGTAAATTAGCCAGAGGTGGGAATACCTTGTACTCCCCTAGGCTTTCCTTCTCCTTTGGATGATACAACAAATCTGCTGAGGCAGTACAGAAAGGTCGAGCCCCAAAGGTGTTCCAATTATCAGGCTTCTCCTTATAGGGCACAAGACAAATAAGGGAAGTAATCTCAAATCATCCGGACCAAAGATCATAGAATTTACAGTGCAGAAGGAGGCCACCCGGCCCATCGAGTCTGCACCGGCTCCTAGAAAGAGCACCCGACCCAAGGTCAACACCTCCACCCTATCCCCACAACCCAGCAACCCCACCCAACACTAAGGGCAATTTTGGACACTAAGGGCAATTTATCATGGCCAATCCACCTAACCTGCACATCTTTGGACTGTGGGAGGAAACCGGAGCACCCGGAGGAAACCCACGCACACACGGGGAGGACGTGCAGACTCCGCACAGACAGTGACCCAAGCCGGAATCGAACCTGGGACCCTGGAGCTGTGAAGCAATTGTGCTATCCACAATGCTACCGTGCTGCCCCTAAGCCTACAGCACCCACTCCAACACCCAATAGGATCCTGAATAAGGGTTTTAACCGTGAATGTTTCTCAAAAAAAGAGACATGCTATTGAAGTTTTTCGACTTGCACTCGTCAAGACAGAAGCAAGATTACCAATTTTAAAGGGAACAACAATTTGTACAGCATGAGAAAAGTATGTGGATAGATTGGCAAGTGGGCTCTGGTTGGTCAAGCTGTCGCTATGGAGAATTCACCAGGGAATAGGTATTTTGTTCAATTCAAAAAAGTGCAATGTCTGTATATATGAAAGTCTCCACCTTCACCCTATGCCGTGGAAAATGTATTCCCAGGTTAAGTTAAGACGGTCAGTGAAATATTTATATTGCACCCTAGCCAGTATCATTAAATGCACTTCACAATTAATTACTGTCAAGATAATTACTGTTGCCATGTGAGTAAATGTGGCCGCCGATTTACGCACAGCAATATTCTCCGACTCACAATCAGCCAATTAACCTAGTCTCAGAAGTGCTGCTTAAAAGGAGGAATGTTGGCCAAGACAATCCCTTATCATCTTCAAATTGTGCCTAAGATCCTTAATTTACAGATGAACCACCAAAACAAGTAAGACTTGGAAACACAGCCTCCGTTCAACACAAGGTCAGCATCTCCAACAATGCAACGTACCTCGAATGCTGCAGCCGCAATTTTGTTTCAAGTCCAAAAGTGGGGTTTGAATCCACAATATTATGTCTCCTGGTGATTATGATTTGTGAGAATAAATTCTTCTTTACCCTTCACTAGTTTGGGACCTTTGCCTCCTTGTGTTGATTCATTTATGCTTCAAGTTTACAAATTTTACACCATTATAATCAAACTTTAATATAAATCTCCACATCCTTAGTTGCCTTCTTTAGAGATTGATCTGTGCTCATAGCTCAGTTCGCTGATTCAAGGGGTCAGCTTCATGATTCTACTCTGAACTGCAGCTACAACATGCAGGTCAGTGACCAACACTGGACCACTGCATTCTAGTAGCAGCTTGAGCAGATTACTGGGCAGTTTTAGCATTATTAGCTAACCATGACTGTGGTATTTTCACAACATTCAGTTCACTTGATTTCAGCAAAAATAATGGATGGCTTAATTGATTTAAAATCAAGGAAGAAAAGATTGAGAATGTGTCTGCAGATTCTCATTTATTCATGAGTTATCCAGCACTATGTCCCATTGTTAATTCTGATAAATAGGGAGCATGGTGGTGCAGTGGTTAGCACTGCTGCCTCACGCCGCTGAGAACCTGGTTTCGATCCCTGCTCCTGGGTCACTGTCCGTGTGGCGTTTGCACATTCTCCCCCGTGTCTGCGTGGCTCTCACCCCCACAACCCAAAAATGTGCAGGGTAGGTGGATTGGCCACGTTAAATTGCCCCTGAATTGGAAAACAAAGTTCTTTGAATTTTTTTTGATTCTGACAAAGAATAAACACCCAAAACAATAACTCATTTGCTTACATCATACTCGTGCCTGATAACTGAGCATCAGCAGGTTTTTTTTGCTTTTATTTCACATTTTCAGCATCTGCAGTTTTTTATTGCATTATTTTGATATTGCCAATGGTTCATTCAGATTAAAATGCCTGAGGCTGTCACGGCACCACTGGGTTCAGAAGGATGAAAGGAAGAGTTACAGAGTAGAATATGTGGTCTGAGCCATTGAACATTCTTGCGAGAATGCCACACTTTCTTTCCTAGTGCGCTTTCAACTGAAGCCAATTATACTAGGTTTCAATTGCCCCGTTACATGCGCCACCATAAGCTTTCTTAAAAATATAATCAATACCATTTCAGAAAGCAGTCAAAGGTCAATTAGAGCCTAATTGGATAAGCCCGAATTCATCTGGGCAGTACTTTTTTAAAAAATTGTGCCAAGTGTTCTCGTTTTCTCATGTGTTAGGATTACTAGATCTGAGAATCGAACAAGACCTAGGGCACATCAAAATCCTGTGCTCGGTCAAGAATTTCTAAATAAAATGAAATTAGTCCAATCTTACACCCAGTCTTTAATTCACACCCGTGCAACGTGCCGAGATGGTCCTCAGCTGTCAAGTTATACCACCTTCAAGCAGGCTCAAACCATATAACCCCATATCAAATAATGTTCTATGTCGTGAGGAAAATGATGGAACCAATGATTGATATGGAGTACTTCAAAGTACAGATCAGGATTTAGGTTTAAACAAAGTAACCCTCCAGAGACGGCTGGTCAAGACATTTGTTTGCAACAAAACGTCGCAATCATGTGGCATCTTGTGAAGCAGTGGGTAAATGTAAGGGAAACAGGGTGCAATAATCATAAAAAAAAGATCATCTTGACCCAAACTCAGATCAGTTCCAAGAGCATCGTGCAATCAGAATTGACCACCGAGAAAGTTAATCAGCAATTTTCTTTTTGAAAGGGAAACAAATTTGATACAATTAAATATTTTCAATATCATACCTTTTTTCCCTGCTTCAATGATATAATCAGTCGCAGACCTGATGACACTCTTTTCTGGCAAATAGCCGAAATCTGGAGGCACTGCAGAAACGATTGATCTCATTAGGTAAAGAACCACATAAATTAACTCCACAAACAATGACACCTTGTGTTATTGGTCAGCACATCACTCACAGGTTTCAAATAGTGTGAAGCACCGCTCAAACAATCCGTAGTGCTTTGCTAACCAGCCAACCAAGCAATTTAAAAAAGTGCAAAACTACTTAGATCGATCTGAAAACCGCTGGACACAACACAACAGTTCTCGAAGAACCGGCAGTTTGATTTTTAAAAAAATCAGTTGCAATTAGATGAGAGATAGATGGCAAAAAGAAAACAACACTGAGAACACATTTCAAAGTTGATGTTAGCTGACAAGTAAAACCCTGCTGTCATATTCAGTTTCAATAGTCTGCTCTCTAAACGCTTGCAAAATGTACGGCTCAGTCTCTTGGCAACGGGGGAAGTAGTCTCAGCATCCTGGTAGCTTAATCACTTGAAAAATGTGGCATCAACTGATGCACAGCGTGTATGCTGTACTGCAGGTCACTGTCAAAGGAGATGCTAAGTGGGGTGGTTGGAGGGGGGGGGGGGCAGTGGTGGGAGGCAAGAAGTGACCGTTTTCAAAACAAGGCCCTGGGTTGAAACATTTTTTAAAAAACTATTTGTAGAGCCTTGCACATTGTAGAAGATACTTAACATTCAAATTATCATTGTGGCTTCCACAAGATCGGCACATCAGGTCTCCAGTAAGACCTTGTGGGTTTGGCATCGGTAATGAATGAACGGCTCTGAATGAGGTGAAACCGTTTAGAATTCCTTCCAGTCCTGCTTGCTGATCCAGGTGGTGTCCAAAATAGGCCAGGTCAAGACTGGATGGATGTTGCGAGATTTAAAGTAATCTTTTATTCTTCTTGAATGCATACCGTTTGATTACAAACGTTTCTAACTCTTAAGAGGAGAAAGGTAAGAATCATAAGATTGCAAAGATTTTCTGTAAAATGTTGTCTGCAAATTTATCAAATTCCCTTCCTTCTTCCTGCATTTCTATCTTCCAGACTCCAGCCACCATTGCACAAAGCATTTCCCAATCAAATCCTGCAGTGCAGGAGCATGAGCTCATGTACAAGTTTGTACAGTAGATATTGTTGCTGCAGTCATGGCAGGAAGAGATAACTCAACATTTTCTTCCCTCACCCCCACTCTGGGAGCTGCAATGGCGAACACTGCAGCTCTCATCAGCCTGTTAGATGCAACCAACCATTTGTTCAGTTCTCAAAGGAACTCGTCTTCATTTCTATTAATTTCAGTCCTCCGCCAATTTCACTCAGTGTCGAGTCACAAGGGATGCGCAAAATTAGATGGCGTGATGCGTCCTCCATTTTCACTCTATCCTTGTTGGGCCAAGTTTTAGTTCAATCTCCCCTCGCAGCCAAGACTAGAAGCTTACTATTTGCGGAATCATGGTACACATTCACTCAATCGCAACCTGCAGCAATATGTTATAACATCAGAAAGAGCTAAAACAGCCCCCCATTTCCCAAGTACGTGGGTGACCCACCCACCCTCCCAGAGACCCTTAAATACAGGGACACCCCACAGAGACCCCTTAAATAGAGGGACCTCTCAGAGACCCCTAAATAAAGAAACCCCCACCCCCGGAGACCCCCCAAATCCTAAATAAGGGACCCACAGAGAGACCGCCTAAATAGGGGGATTCCATTGAGAGACCCCTAAATAAGGGGATCCCCCACAGAGCTTTCCTCCCCAAAGAGACCCCCCCCCCGCCACGCAGAGTGTCACTCTAAACATGGGAGAACCCAACAGAGACCCACTAAATAGAAGGCCCCCACAGAAACCCCTAAATAGGGGGACCCCCACAGAGACCCCCTAAATAAGGGGCTGTGGGGGAGGGGTTCAGTGGGGTGGGCAGCTCTGGCATTGTGGAGGGAGTGTAGCTCTTGGATGGACTTTGGGGGCAACTCCCTTAAGCGGTTATCCCTTTGGTCCACCATGAAGTCCACCATGTCAGGGCTGCGCTGAGCAATATCAGTAGTAATCCACCCCCACGTGGTTCCCAGCCCAGAGGATGGGAGAATCACGCAGACCCAGAGAATATGGTGCCTGGCCTGCTAAGTGGATTCAAATGAGTCATTAAGACCCATTTGCATCCTCCCGCTGGCAAGAGAGCGAGAACCCCAATTCCACTGCCAGCGGGGTGACGGAGGCATTGGGCGCCAATCCTATTTTTACCCGACTCCACGCTGCATCGGGAACCTATTTTTACCCGACTCCACGCTGCATCGGGAACCCCGCTGACGGGCAGCGGAAAATCCAGCACACAGTGTTTTGGCCTCAACTGCTTTGTGGTAGTGAATTCCACAGGCCGACCACTCTTTGGGTGAAGAAATCACTCCTAATTTCAATTCTAAATGGTCTACCCTGTATCCTCAGACCGCTTGGGCGGGATTCTCCCGAATCCCCTGATGGCCCAGCGCCGGCGTAAAGAAATGGTGCGAACCACTCTGGCGTCGGGCCAACCGGAAGTTGCGGAATCCTCTGCATCTCTGGGGGCTAGGCCGGCGCCAGAGGGGTTGGCGCGAAGGGCCGGCGCGAGTTAGCACATGCGCAGAACCGCCGGCGTGGTTCCACGCATGCGCAGACTGGTCGGCGTGTTCTTGCGCATGCGCAGGGGGGGGGGGGTGTCTTCTCCGTGCCGGCCATGGCGAAGCCCTACAGAGGCCAGCGCAGCAGGAAGGAGTGCCCCCACGTCACAGGCCCGCTCGCTGATCGGTGGGCCCCAATCGCGGGCCAGGCCACCGTGGCGGACCCCCCGGGGTCGGATCCCGCCCGAGGACTGCACCTACCGGCCTACCAGCCAGGTCCCGTCGTGTGGGACCATGTCCATTTCACGCCGGCGGGATTGGCCAAAAACCAACGGTCGCTCGGCCCATCGGGGCCCGGAGAATTGCCAGAGGGGGCCGCTGCCAACGGCCCCCGACCGGCGTGGCGTGATCCCCGCCCCCGTCTGAAAACCGGCGCCTGAGCATTCGGCAGCCAGCGTTGGAGCGGCGGGGTGGGTTTTTCGCCGCCCCCCGGAGATTCTCCGACCCGGCGGGGGGGTCGAAGAATTCCGCTCCTTGTTTCTATGAGATCCCACCTCCACCGGCAACCTTTGGTTGGTCCATCATATTTTCCATCCCATCCATAAAAACCCTTGCTGCGGGACAGACTGGGAAATCCCGGTCTGGGAACTGACTGCAGTAGCTCTCATCGACAAAGCCACTAATACAATACTAAATCTTGACTCAGTGGTACCTCTCTCACCTCTGAGTCAGTAGGCCATGAGCTCAGACTCCACTCCAGAGACTTGATCACCTAATCCAGACAGATACATCAATGTTTAACAGAGGGAATGCTGCACTCTCAGAGGTGCTGTGTTTCGGATGAGATGTTAAGCCAAGGTGATCCTTTGCTCATCCCCTCAGGTGAGCAAAATGGGGTTATTCTGAAGAGGAGCTGGCTGTTGCTCCTCTATTCTAACTATTATTTCGAAACCAATATTGATCACATTTTTTCCGTGACTTTGCTTTACAAAAGTGAGCTGCTGTGGCCTTTGGTAGAACCTTCTGTTTCCAATGACTCGACCCTACTATGGTCCAGCATTAGAATGTTATAAAGCAACCTTTAAGATCAACCACTGAGAAGAAACCCTGTAAAATGGCAGCAATGATGAATGTCAAATGCAACGCTCAAAATAAACAGACAGAAATGAAATGTCCACACTGACACTCATATTTAGCTCATCATGTGGTTCCCACACCCTCAACTGTGGATCATGACAGATGCCTAATGTGAGTGCCTCTGGACTTCTATTCATGGCCTGTCAGTTCTGGAAATTTAGCGGAGCTATCACGGAGCTGTCAGGGACTCAACAAAAATAATTCACATCTTTCTTTAGTAGAATTGTCAAGAGTTTGATCTCAAGCTCTGTGTTTCTACTTTAAAGGAAAAGCACGACTTTTAAAGGATGCTATGCACTCGAGACACAAGTTAATTTATGTATTGAAGACAAATACCCATGGAAAATTTTGAAACGTGCAGGAATCTTTGTCGGATGATGTTAAATTATTGTGTTCTCATCCTTGTTTTCAAATACCTTCACAACTTCATGCCTTCCTACTTCTGCAAACACCTCCATCCATCCATACACTCCTCCAAAATCTGTGTACTCCTCCATTTATGGCCTTTTCCCCATCATTGGCAGCTGCAGCTTCACAAGCATAGGCCCGAAGCTCTATAATTCTCCCTGCCCGTCTCTCTTCCTTTAAGATTCCCTTTCTCTTTGACCAAGCTGGTGACACTAGGGTTCTCACCTCTCCTTGTGTGGCTCAGTGTTAAATTTGATTGGTATTCACTCCTGCACAGTGCCTGGGCTTGGTTTTGCAACTTTATGGGTGCTATATAAATGCAAGTTCTTGTTGTTTAAAATCTTCACAATTGAAATGGGTAAATAAAACATTTGCAGGTATTGCTGCGCTTATAGAATCAATACGGTTTGCACCTTTTCACAATTTGTATTCGTATGACTAACCTGATGTCCTACTCTGACTGGACGACATGTTGGTCAAGTGAAGATGTCCTAAAGCACAGGTAGCATTGGACTGGAGTCCAATTACTCCAGAAAAGCTAATTATCTGTGATAAGACAAAATATAAATAGGCAGGTAAGTAAAAGAAAAGCACACAGAATACGGCAAGCCATGTAACTGAGCAAGTGTAATGCCTAAAACAATTTCAGTTCTTTCAGATTTCAACAAAGATATTCCGAGCTTTACATGATATGTTTGAAGTCCACTGATGAGTAGTTCAGCAGGAAATGACAACAGATCAGCATCCAAGGAGACACTAAATGCTCATCAGGAGGCACCACAGGTCCAAAACACAATACCTTCAATGTCCTTCTGCAAGTATTGGCCATGAATATATCATTGTACCTAGCTTTGGATGATTGAGTGAACAACTGATACTCAAAATGATTTCTCTGCAACATTCCAATGGAGGGTCATAAGCCTGAAACCTTAACTCGGTTTCTCTCCATAGATGCTGCCTGACCGACTGAGTAGTCCCAGCATTTTCTGTTTTTATTTCTTCATAACGTTGTTGCTCATTTGAATATTTTTAATTAACTTACAAAAATCCAATGATTTTCTGGATTTCTACAACAAATTGCAGGATCATTAGGGCTGAAAATAGTGGTAAAGTAACACCCTACTTAGCCAATTATAATTGATGCTAATGTGAGAGGCATAGCATTCGGGAACAAGTTGCGCATCTGCAAATGTCCTAATAGGTGAGGGAGAAGCAGGACCTGCACAGTAAGAGATTTGGTTTCACAGCTGCTTGATGTTATATTACAATACGATGTTCCAAAGTTGCCATGTTCCATCAGTGCTACACATGCGGTTTAAATAAAATGGGCGTGAATTCAAGTAAGATGACACAAGATAATAAGTTTCATTTGGCATCAAGATATTTTGTTCAACACAGAAACTACGCTGATCCCTTTTTCATATTTATTGGTTTATATTCCTACCAAATGGAAAAAGAGCTGTCCGCATCGACCAAATGCTCAGAAAGCAGACAAGTTTCCAGAGGGCAAAAATCAAGACACATGCATCCAGGAATATGCCAACGTCATTCTTGAGCACATAAAAGCAATTTCCTGGCCATTACAGGAAAGCAATATCTCGTCACTCCATGTGGGAAGAGGTTGGACTCCAGTAAACTACAATTTGTCCAGACTGAAAATTGCCATTTGGAGAACTATGGGGCATTCTGTGCCAGCATGTTTTGTCGACTGAAATTTAAACCAGATTTATTTACGAATCTCCAACAAGCAATATTGACCATTTTTGACATCAAGGTAGCATTTGACCGAGCATTAACAAGGAGCCCTCGCAAAACTGGAGTCAATGAGAATCAGGGGGAAATTCTCCGCTAGTTGGAGTCATACCAAGCACAAAGTAAGATGGTTGTGGCAGTTGGAGGTCAATCATCTCAGCTCCAGGACTTCACTGCAGGAGTTCCTCAGGGTAGTATTCGAGGCCCAACCATTTTCAGTTGCTTCATAAATATCCTTCCCGGACAGCACAGTGGTGCAGTGGTTAGCACTGCTGCCTTATGATGCTGAGGACCTAGGTTCGATCCTGGCCCCGGGTCACTGTCCATGTGGAGTTTACGCATTCTTCGCATGTTTGTGTGGGTCTCACCCCCACAACCCGAAGATCTGCAGGGTAGGTGGATTGACCACGCTAAACTGCCCCTTAATTAGAAAAATAAATTGGGTACATTAAATTTATAAAAGAAAATCAATGACCTTCCTTAAGGTCAGATGTGGGAATGTTCGCTGATCATTGCACAATGTTCAGTACCATTCGCGACTCCTCAGACACTGAAGCAGTCCGCATGCAAATGCAGCAAAACCTGGACCACATCCAGAATTGACTGACAAGTGGCAAGTTACATTCGCACCACACAAGTGCCAGGCAATGACCATCTCCAATAAGAAACAATCAAACCATCAATCCTTGACATTCAATGGCATTACCATCACTGACTCCCCCACTATCGACATCCTAGGGATTACCATTGACCAGAAACTGAACTGGACTAGCCATATAAGTACTGTGGCTACAAGAGCAGGTCAGAGGCTAGGAGTCCTGCGGCGAATAACTCACCTCCTGACTCTTCAAAGCCTGTCCACCATCTACAAGGCACAAGTCAGGAGTGTAATGAAACACCCCCCACTTTCCTGGATGAGTGCAGCTCCAATAACACTCAACAAGCTCGACACCATCCAGAACAAAGCAGCCCGCTTGACTGGCACCCGTTCCACTTCAACAAACATTCACTCCCTCCACCATCGAAGCACGGCATCAGTAGTGTGTACCATTTACAGGTTGCACTGCAAGAACTCACCAAGGTTCCTGAGATATAGCTTCGAAACCCATGACCACTACCATCTAGAAGGATGAGGGCTGGGAATACGGCCACTTGGAAATTCCCCTTTAAGCCACTCACCATCCTGACTTGGAAATATATCACCGTTCCTTCACTGTTACTGGGTCAAAATCATAGAACTCCCTCCGTAACAGCACAGTGGATGTACCTACATCACATAGACTTCAGTGGTTCAAGAAGGCAGCTCACCACCACCTTCTCGAGGACAATTAGGAATGGGCAACAAATGCTGGCCTAACCAGCGAAGTCCACACCCCGTAAAATTGAAATCTTTTTTTAAAATTGCTGCGAGGTTGTTGAATTGCTTCCACAATTAGGGATTGTGGTTGAAGGTTCTGCTTCCAGAGGATGAATGATGCGACTGAAACTATGTCCAGTGTAATAAGCCTCAAATGAGACAATGACCTCCTGATCCACTGGTTGGATAAGCAAGGTCATGTTTGCAGGGCAAAAACAATCTCAATGTCTGGATGGTGCTCAACGAGAGTGTGTGTGCACGCTCAGGTGCATCATCGAGCATTAGTAGGACCTTGAAAAGACAGGTTACTTTCCCTCAGATAAATGCAAACCTTTGGCAGAAAGCAAGTGGCAAACCAGTCTTCAAGGCTGCTGCTGTAACCCAGGCATTGCTGTTACAGCATTCCAAAAGGCTGGCAGATGACATTTATTCTTTCCTTTGAAAGCTCGAGGGTTTTCTGACCGATGAACCAGAAGAGGTTTACGTTTAAAGCCAGCCACATTGGCACATTGCAGAAGTGTCAATCTGTGCTTTGCTGCTTTAACTGTCTTTTCCTCTTTTGAAATGTATATCCTACTTGGCATCTTCTTCCAGAACGGGCCAGTTTCACCTGTGCTGAAGACCTGTTCTGCCTGGCAGCCTCTTTCCTCAGTGTATTCCTGCAGCTGCATGGTCAGCTGAAGCAGCTCCTCGCACCAACTTTACATTATGCAGCCCGAAGCACTTATTAAAGCGACAGAACCATCCTTTGCTGACTGAGAATTCTTTGGAAATAGAAGGAGAGGCATCTTCTGCACTTCTTCCGTTGTCACTGGTGACATCTGCACTACCCTCCATACCACTTTTTATGCTCTGATACAATTCAGGGGCTTTGTTTCAAATGAGTAGAGCATTAAATGATGCCAGTGCTCTATCCACACATTGTGTAGCTTCCCCATTTCCTCCAGGGTCTTTCCTGCTCACAAAGGTTAATCTGGCAGCACGACTACCAGAAACACTGACCCTTATGCTTTCTTTAGACTGCCAGTACCAAACTGCGGATTCATTCATGGACTATTCCCTGGCCAGCATAGAAACACTTGCACCTGTTCGCAGTCTTATCTAGAATTATAACTTTTGTCATCACCTTCCTGGGAAGTTTTCTGCTTGCCGCTGACTTACATCTTTGAGTAAAATCCTGTAATGTCTTGTAACTGTATTGCAAAAATTTAGACTACTGTAAATCACAACAACCCACGTGCACGTGGAGACTGCACATACATAATGAAGGGACATTTACAGTGCGCGCTTTTTTCGAGGAACAAAGGAAGTGTTTCTTAATGGTTTCTGAAGAATTTTATGAAGTCCTTTATCAACCTTTTAGGACCACATGCAGAAACATGAAACGTTTGCTTGCGTGAGTGCTGTTTAGTTTGTGTTGCAGTATTATAATGGTTGGAGGGCAGGGGAGCAGCAACTCGGGTTCAAAAACGTGGAATATGCCACCTGTTACAACGGGGTATACTGTTTAAATGTCATTGTGAACTGGTGGCATCTGGATTGTTACATTTTTAATCACGGATGAGTGACGTTTCGGGGGCGCAAACCGTGACTGGATACACAGGCGTGAGTGGGTGAACAAATTCGCGATAGGGGACACAAAAGGTGGGGGTTGACTGTATTTAGAAATACTGATACAGATCTCACGAAAAGGGTTGACAGGAAGTTTGGATATTAACTTGAAAGGAATTCAAATAGTTTGAAAAGGGCACGCATAGTTTAAAAAAAAAAATTTAGAGTATCCAATTCATTTTTGCCAATTTAGCGTGGCCAATCCACCTACCCTGCACATCTTTGGTTTGTGGGGGTGAATCCCACGCAAACATGGAGAGAATGTGCAAACTCCACACGGACAGTGACCCAGAGCCGGGGTCGAACCTGGGACCTTGGCGGCGTGAGGCAGCAGTGCTAACCACTGCGCCACCTTGCTGCCCGTGCACACATATATTAACCCAAATGGAATTTCGCACAGATTTTTCATCTGCTTGCAAAATACATTTGCGCTAGCTATTGAGTATGTTATTTCGAAATCCATTTAGTCCCTATCATTTGAAGTTTGTTTACTAGTCACAATGGAGTGGAGCCCATACTAAACTGGTCATGGAATTTGATATATAACTAAGAATCTCCCAAATTTATTTTCTGATTCCACTCTGAATTGTGAATGCACTTTCCCTACATCCTCCGGTAATAAGCCCACTTGTCAAGAAGATCAAATTATCCCACAGGCTCCACCATATGCTCAGTGGTGACTGCAGCCACCAGCCCCACCACAGATTAGCAATCTGCACTGACATAAATGCTGCACAGCTTTCAACTTTGAAATCAATAAAGAGATTTCCGCATAAATGAGTTCCTGTGCTGGTAAGCAGATTCCACTCACTTGCACAAGCACCATTTAAAAGGACAGGTTTTGTACTCAAACATGACAGCACCATTGGAATCAGAGCGGTGGAGGTTGCTGAAAGGGTCACTAGAGGCAACGGCAAGTTGCCTTTTGAGCTCAGCCTTACAGTCTTGGCTGGTGCTGGTGAAGTATTCGTTTCCCATCTCCCAGTGCCTGGAGCTACAAATATACCAGTGGCAGAAACTTTGAGATGTAAGATCGTCTGACAGATGAACTGTTCGACTACCAGTTGATGTCCCGGTTGGTGCAGAGCTACAGAGCCCAGTGAAGAACCAAAATAATATGTGCAGCCTCAAGTCTTGTTGATCTCTCATTTCTTATGAAAGTTCTCTTGGATAATCGAGAATGCAGGCAATGATGGAATCACAATAATTTCAATATGTCTGGTGCAGTACGATATAAATTTACCATTGAAAACGAGGGGTTAAATAAGAACCTGCACATAACACCAGTTACTGAAAAGCTGAATGGTTGAAGTGGTCTTTCTCTTCACTGGGTTCCAGTTTTATTTGCAGCTCAGATTGATGGGTAGATTTATATTGTCTCTTGGCATTAAGGAATCTACACACAAAAAAAGTGTGCCACTCAGTATCATTTATAATGGGCATGAGTATTCTGCTGGTAAGCGCGCTGCAAGCGCCTATAAAGATGGCTGAGGTTAAAATAAAATCACAATGTTGCAGTAGTGGGACATTGGTCGGACAAGAGTTAAAATGAGCTTTACCAATATCTGGCTTGCCATGCATCTAACCGCCAACCTTATTGTTGGTGCTGGCTAGAAATTATTTTTTGATTCCCATCCACAAAGTTTCTAAATTTGATGTGCAATAAGAAACACAAACTATCAAAAAAACGGAATAATATCTAGCGGGGGCAGGGGGTTAACTGGGTTTCTGCTGCTGGGGAGAAGGGGGAGCTGGTATGGGGGGGGGGTGGTGATGGTCGGGGCGGGGGGGCGCCGCTTGGGGGAGATACGGCTACGTGGGAACCGGGTGAGGAGCTGGATTGGAAAAGGAGATGGCTAGTCGTCAGGGGGGGGGGGGGGTAAAGAGCCCCCCAACCCGGTTGATCACGTGGAATGTGAGAGGGCTGAATGGGCCGATTAAGAGGGCACGGGTACTCGCACACCTAAAGAAACTTAAGGCAGATGTGGTTATGCTTCAGGAGACGCATCTGAAGCTGATAGACCAGGTCAGACGACGCAAAGGATGGGTGTTTCATTCGGGGCTAGACGCAAAAAACAGGGGGCTGGCCATACTAGTGGGGAAGCGGGTAAGGTTTGAGGCAAAGACTATAGTGGCGGATAGTGGGGGCAGATACGTGATGGTGAGTGGTAAATTGCAAGGGGAGGCGGTGGTATTAGTGAACGTGTATGCCCCGAACTGGGATGATGCCAACTTTATGAGGCGTATGTTAGGACGAATCCCGGACCTAGAAGTGGGGAAGTTGATAATGGGTGGAGATTTTAATACGGTGCTGGACCCAGGGCTGGACAGATCGAGGTCCAGGACCGGAAGGAGGCCGGCTGCAGCTAGGGTGCTTAAGGACTTTATGGAGCAGATGGGAGGAGTAGACCCCTGGAGATTTAGTAGACCTAGGAGTAAGGAGTTTTCGTTTTTCTCCTATGTCCACAAAGTTTATTCACGGATAGACTTTTTTGTTCTGGGAAGGGCACTGATCCCAAAGGTGATGGGGACGGAGTACACGGCTATAGCCATTTCGGATCATGCTCCACATTGGGTGGACCTGGAGATAGGGGAAGAAAAACAACAGCGTCCACCCTGGAGAATGGACATGGGATTATTGGGGGTGTGCTTAAGGGTGAGGGGGTGTATTGAAAGGTACTTGGAACTCAATGATAATGGGGAGGTACAGATGGGAGTGGTCTGGGAGGCGCTGAAGGCAGTGGTTATAGGGGAGCTGATATCTATTAGGGCACATAAAGGAAAGCAGGAGGGTAGGGAAAGGGAGCGGTTGTTGAAAGAACTTCTGAGGGTGGACAGACAATATGCGGAGGCATCGGAGGAGGGACTGTACAGAGAAAGGCAAAGGCTACATGTAGAATTTGACTTGTTGACTACGGGTAATGCAGAAGCACAATGGAGGAAGGCACAGGGTGTACAGTACGAATATGGGGAGAAGGTGAGCAGGTTGCTGGCCCACCAACTGAGGAAAAGGGGAGCAGCGAGGGAGATAGGGGGGGTGAGAGATGAGGAGGGAGAGATGGAGCGGGGAGCGGAGAGAGTGAATGGAGTGTTCAAGGCATTTTACGAAAGATTATATGAAGCTCAGCCCCCGGATGGGAAGGAGAGAATGATGTGCTTTCTGGATCAGCTGGAATTTCCCAAGGTGGAGGAGCAGGAGAGGGTGGGACAGGGAGCACAGATGAGGCGAGGGAAAGGGGGCAGTTGCCCCCGACTATGTTAGAGGCAACGATATCGCTCCTCCTAAAGAAGGAAAAAGACCCGCTGCAATGCGGGTCCTACAGGCCCATTTCCCTCCTGAATGTGGACGCTAAGGTTCTGGCCAAGGTAAAGGCAATGAGGATAGAGGATTGTATCCCGGGGGTGGTTCATGAGGACCAAACTGGTTTTGTGAAGGGGAGACAGCTGAATACAAATATATGGAGGCTGCTAGGGGTAATGATGATGCCCCCACCAGAGGGGGAAGCGGAGATAGTGGTGGCGATGGATGCCGAGAAAGCATTTGATAGAGTGGAGTGGGATTATTTGTGGGAGGTGCTGAGGAGATTTGGTTTTGGGGAGGGGTATATCAGGTGGGTACAGTTGCTATATAGGGCCCCGATGGCGAGCGTGGTCACGAATGGACAGGGGTCTGACTATTTTCGGCTCCATAGAGGGACGAGGCAGGGATGACCTCTGTCCCCGTTATTGTTTGCACTGGCGATTGAACCCCTGGCCATAGCATTGAGGGGTTCCAGGAAGTGGAGGGGAGTACTCAGGGGGGGAGAAGAACACCGGGTATCTCTGTATGCGGATGACTTGTTGCTATATGTGGCGGACCCGGCGGAGGGGATGCCAGAGATAATGCGGATACTTGGGGAGTTTGGGGATTTTTCAGGGTACAAACTGAACATGGGGAAAAGTGAGTTGTTTGTGGTGCATCCAGGGGAGCAGAGCAGAGAGATAGAGGATTTACCGTTGAGGAAGGTAACAAGGGACTTCCGGTACTTGGGCTACGTAGGGTAAACTCATCGTCCTCGTGTGCCAGGCTAAGCCTGATACAATTTAAGGTGTTACATATGACTGGAGCACGGCTCAGTAAATTTTTTGGGGTAGAGGATAGGTGTGCGAGATGCTCGAGAGGCCCAGCAAATCACACCCACATGTTCTGGTCATGCCCGGCACTACAGGGGTTCTGAGTGGGGGTGGCAAAGGTGCTTTCGAAGGTGGTGGGGGTCCGGGTCGAACCAAGCTGGGGGTTGGCTATATTTGGGGTTGCAGAAGAGCCGGGAGTGCAGGAGGCGAGAGAGGCTGACGTGTTGGCCTTTGCGTCCCTAGTAGCCCGGCGCAGAATATTGTTAATGTGGAAGGAAGCCAAACCCCCTGGTGTGGAGACCTGGATAAACGACATGGCAGGGTTTATAAAGTTAGAACGGATTAAGTTTGTGTTAAGGGGTTCGGCTCAGGGGTTCACCAGGCGGTGGCAACCGTTCGTCGATTACCTCACAGAAAGATAGAGGGAATGGAAAAGAAGTAGAATACAGCAGCAACCCAGGGGGGAGGGGAGGGGGGGGGGGGGAAATCGAACGGACTCTCAGAGATGTTATTGTATATGTATAATATGTATAGGTAGTTGTTATAGGTAATTATATATTGGATTGTTGGATTGTATTTTTGGAGAGTATTTATTTTGGACAAGGCAGTTGCCATTCAGTTTTATTTTTGTTTTTGTTTATATATTATTTATTTATTTGTTGAAAACTGGCCACTGTTATTTATATTGCTTTATTGTTGTGTAAAATAAACAGTACGTACTGTTACGTACTGTTATGTTTGGCCAAAAATCTTGAATAAAATATATATTTTTTTAAAACGGAATAATAACGTTAAAGCAGCAATTTTTTGCAAATGGATAAAACAGCCTTCAGTAAAAGGATTTCTAAAATCTGTGCAAACACGGAGGTTAATGTTCGAGTTATGATGGTGACACTAGCAGCAATAAGAATCCTCCATTAACCCATCAACAAAATATAACATGAAATCTCATGTCAACTTCGAGTTTGGGGAAAATGTAATTAAAAGGTTGCAAGGTATTGAAGTAGTAACAAATTGCTCCAAGGTCTCGCCTGATACACTTGAGAAGCAGCAGAGGAAGTAATTTTAGTTCAAGTTATTGTGGTGAAATCATCTCATACCCCTCTGTGAAGTGCACGCATGTGAATGGGCCAATTCAGAATGGTGCCAATTTGTGAAGTTGGTTTAAATTGGGGTTTCTTAAAGTTACTGATTTGACAGAACTATGTTCACAGACAGACAGAGAGAACAAACAAATCTGCCTCGCACAGTAGGGGAGTGGAGAAAGGGCATTAAAAGACAAACACTATCTATGATTCAGTGACAATTCAATCTACTCCGCAGACTGTTCAATATTAAGATCATAAATTAGCAGGCATCTGAAACTCACCTGAGTCATTGCTCTGATGACTTCATTCATCTTGGATTGAAACTGCGATGACTGGATTGTTTCTGACTTCAGCTGCACACCAAAGAGCCAAGGGTAGATGATTAGACAGCGTTAAATTCAGAGATCAATCGAGACTGGCAAAAGTTTGACAAGCGAACACAGTGTTTGAGGTTCTACTGCGCTGTTGTTTCACAAACTAGATCTGTTAACTTATTTCATACATTTGATAAATAGTTTCATATTTAATAAGGTATTTGTTTTTTTAAAATTTAGATCTGAAAATAAATGTTAATGTGGCATCACTTTGTCAGAAGTGAAACAGCTACCACATCTAACGCTGTCCCAACATATTAGCTTAGTGAAAATGGTTACTGGAGAAAACATGGACCATTAAGAGATTGCTTCATATTTCCAACTTTAATCGTACTGAAGGTGTAACTTTGCAATAATCTGCAACAATCAAATCTGACCTGCCTGCTTCTGTACTTCAAAATTTGTCTGAAAGCAATATATATTATACTCATACTATCTCTAAATCCATATTTACCAAAATACAATTGATCAGCAATGCTACATAATGATTTGAGGAGTATCGGTGGAAAGGTTGCACCTGAGTTTCCTTCTGAGCCCTAAATATTTCATTTTTAACTTGTGTGTGAGCCAGACAACTGACAAAGAACTAGTGAGGACTTTGTTTTCAATTACATTATACCTTCTGGAAAACTGGGCAAATATTGTCACAACAAACTCTCTACCCTGGGGAGTACTTGGAATTTGGCAGAGGGTTCAGATAAACCGAGTGGGGAACTTACACATGAACTAAAAGGGCTATGCCGAGCCAAAACAACCTTGATCTAATCGGTGCTCCCTTGTGTTGTCTGTTGAGCAGTTTTGTAGAGCAGGCAGTTTTGTCTTGAAATTGTTAACTTTAGCTTTATGCAGAACACTACCCAACCGATCACTGACACCTCAGTCCCCAACATTCTTCTGGGTCCAAACATAGGAATATTATCCCAAACAAACTTTCTCGGGTATAATATTTGGACCTCATGACCAGATTACGAATGTCCCACTAATAGATGCTTAGTGTGCTTATTTATCACATTAATCTGGAGGTTGATTTTACAGGAACTTTCCTTCCTTCTTCCCCCATTTATCAGATGATTTTGACATCATATTTCTCCACCCACCTGCCCTCCTATAATCTGACCAAGCTCCTTGTACAGGTTATGGACACATCACTCACTTAAAGTTCACCCCATGTATTCTCTCCAGCTATACCTTAAACAGGACGGGACATTTATTTGAGATGTGTAGCCACTTCACATCACCATTTACCAAATAATTACATTGTATTCTATTGCTAATAAACTACTAAAATGGCTTTATTTCATTTTCTTATTTAGGCTCCTGAATGGTTCATTTCAAACATTTTTTGCGCTGGTAAGTAATTTCAGAACAATGAAGCATACCTGTATCAGAGAACTTTCAGATCCCACTAAACCAACAAGACCATTTACCGCAGCTAATCGATGCATTGTGGGACAACCCTTTGACAGATGTAAGGAAATGAGAAAAATAAGTTAAACTGCTTTGATAGTTATCATAGAGCTATACAGAACAAAGTCATCAATCTGTAAAAAAATAACTGACTTCAGGACATAATGGATAGACTACCCGTCAATATTGTACTCGTGCGTGTGGGGCAATTGGAGGATTTAAACTATAAACTTTATTGTGATATCACTACACCATTAACATCAGGTAATGTACTCTTTCAAACACTCTGTTGGAGCATGTGCATCGGAAAAGGAAAGAGAACACCAGGTTATATTTAAAGACAGGCTCCATCCAGTGAGAGGTCAAGAAGTTATTTTATATTGGATATCCACTCACTTTTAACTCGTTCCTTCTAGATCATTGGAAGGTAAGAGATAAAATTACATACTTACCCCAACAGTACGTCTACAGAATATGCTACTAAAAATCACTTATTCAATAGTCACAAACCATTAGCTCTGATAATATATTGCTGATTATGAGGGATAAAGCAACATATCCTCCAGCTCATCATGAGCAATGCCATGGAAGATCCCCTGGTATTGTGAAAAAGACTGGCGCGGATTCTGACCAGAGTTAGTAAAGTGTCAGGCTCAGACTGAAAACTGGTGTGTAACTCTCCAGTTGCATAGACCAGTTTTTTCTCCAGATATTGAGCTTCTTAGAGAGAAGAAAAAGAGTAGGTTACGCCACCACTCTGGCGGGGCAGGCCCTTAAATATCCCGAAAAGCAGCTCCAGAGAGATCGGGGCGCCATCTTTATTTATTTTATTTTTAAAAATGTTTTTATTGAGGTTTTTGTAGTATACAGCACAAGGGTAAGCATGGACAGACATTTGAAAACAAAAGAAAGATAAAGAGAAATAATAATCTTTATTGTCACAAGTAGGCTTACATTAACACAGCAATGAAGTTATTGTGAAAAGCCCCTAGTCACCACATTCCAGGGCCTGTTCGGGTATACAGAGGGAGAATTCAGGATGTCCATGTTACCTAACAGCAACCGGTTATTTACATCAGTCGTCTTACGTTATTTACAATGGTTACAGTTTCTTGTTTTTCGTTTTCCAGTAGGCGTTTGGTTCTGGCTGGGTCCCCTGCTCCCACTTTTCCTCCTGACCCCCCCCCCCCCCCTTTGTCCATCTGGCGTGCCTTCTTCCCTCGTCTGCTCGTGTCCTGCTCCAGTTGAATTGGCATGGTGTTGTGTATTTTGCTATTGGTTAGGCGTAGTTGAGGTTCCATGCCTCCTTGTATCCCCTCCCCCCAACCTTCTCTCTTTGTTGTACCGTTACTACCCTGTCCCTTCCTTTGGCCTATTGGCTGTTGACTACAAACAGGTCTTGGAACAACTGGGTGAATGGCTCACATGTGTTGTGGAAGCCTTCCTCCAACCCCCGGATGGCAAATTTAATTTTCTCCACTTGGAGAAATTCCAATAGATCGGACAGCCAGTCTGCAATTTTGAGTGGTGCAGGATTCTCCGGTGGGCGATTAGGTAGGCAAAGGCAAGGGCCTCCTCCCCATGAAGAGAGGGGCGCCATCTTTAAAGGGCACCCTGATCAGAACTACAGCCTCATTGGCATTCCAACAACCCCACACTCAAACAATCCTCGCCAGCATTCCACCCCCCCCCCCCCCCCCCCCCCCCCCCCCACCAACAGCATGGAAGTATCACCGGTACTCATCCTACACCGTCGACTGTGTTGGCACAGCCAGGTTGGCACTGTGTCAATCTGGCAATGCCAACCTGTGCTGGGGCAGCACTAGGGAACTGCCCAGGCATGCCTCTCTTCCCCCCCCCCCCCTCCCCCCCCACCTCCCCCCGGGGAACTATACTTATCTCTGCACCCCCAGAGGGATCCCCTCGACTGCCTTACATAGGCCAAACTTGTTCTGAATCTGGAGAACATATTTAGTACATGGTAGCACAGTGGTTTCACAGTGCCAGGGACACGGGTTCGATTCCCGGCCTGGGTCACCGTGTGTGCAGAGCCTGCACGTTCTTCCTGTCTCTGTGTGGGTTTCCTCTGGGTGCTCCGATTTCCTCCCACAAGTCCTGAAAGACATGCTTGTTAGGTGAATTGGACATTCTGAATTATCGCTCAGTGTACCCGAACAGGCAGCGGAGTGTGGCGACTAGGGGATTTTCACAGTAACTTCATTGCAATGTTAATGTAAGCCTACTTGTGACATTAATAAAGATTATCATTATTAGTGAGGGGGGAAATCATGTGGCAGGATGATAAGATTCAAATTGATGTAAATATATTAAAATTAAGGTGTGAACCTCCGGACTTCACCGGCAAACGGCAAGGAAAATCAGGACTCATGATCTCTATGGTGAGAATCACGTTCCTGGATTGTTGTGGAATTTTCCGCCCATGCCGCCGATTCTGCGGACGGCTAACATGGGCTCAAAATCACCCCCATTGTAAACTGTGTCAGCATATACTTTCTGTCATGCTTTTGTGCACACTTCCTGTGATGCCACACTTAAGCATCAGGAAAGCTTATAAAGATTACTCACCTTATCGAAATGGGTGTGTGTGGTCAGCAAGCTCACCAAAGACATAATGGGTGCTTTAATCAATTAACAGTCAGTTCATGGTTTCTTAATTGTTTTTATGACTGAGGAGAAGGTGGAAGGGTCTCAGAATCCATTCCGATAAGCCTACTCCTGTCAAATATATTAACTCTGCACTTCCAATGCTCAAACCTCTGTTCCCAACACCTCCACTACAAGTCTCAAGATCTTTAACCAGCCCTATCCCGAAACCACTGACCCTCCTCACAATCCTCAACTAACCTAAAGACCACCTCTACTTCTCCCAGATCCCTCACTCCTGCCCAACGCTCCCAAAACTACATACATTTTTTAAAAACAACCTACTCTCTGCTCCCAATGCTTCAGGAATCAACCGATCGTTATTGCTACACCATAATCAGAAGGCTGGTCTATTAGATTTGTATGCCAACATGCAAAGAACCGAACTGGTTTAAATTATATCCAGAGCTGCTAACACAGGTTTATTTCTTTAGACAATAGGGCTTCTATTTATACATAAGCAGTGTATCTAAAGTTTAGCTCTGACCTGCCACATGTAAAGATATTGTAAAATCTCAGAAGGCATCATTTAGCCCAGTGTTCCAGTGTCAGCACTTTGAAAGAGTTATCCAATTCGGCCCATTCCCCTACCCTTTTCTCAAAGACCTGCAATATTTTTCCCTTTAAGCTGTCTTTGCAAAGGTATTATTCGATCTGTTTACACCACTCTTACGCACGGTGCAAAATAATCTCTCTCCCATCTTAACTCTAATTCTTTTACAGACTCTTTGGCCACTGGAAATAGCTTCTACCTATTTACTCCACAAAATCCTTCTTGATTTTGATTCCAATCTCCCATTAATCTCTCTGTTTGAGGTAGAACAACCCAGCTCCTCTCGTCTTTCCACCTAACTGAAGTCCCGTTTCCCTGATGTCATTATAATAAATCTCTTTTGCACTCTTTTAAAGTTTTTGAAATCCCTCTTAAAGTGTGAAGTACAGACCTGGAAACAATACTCTAACTGGGGCCTAAATAGCACTTTACAAGTTTAGCATAACTTCTTTGCCTTTTACACTATATGCGTTTGTTTATAAATCTAAGGACCGTGCATGTTTTTGTTAAACAACCGTCTCAACTTGACCTGCCGTCACTAATGATTTGTGTACATAGGTCTTGCTGTTTCTGCACCTCTTTAAAATTGTACCATTTACTTTACATTGGCTCTTATCCTTCTTCCAACCATAATACACAATTTCATACATTAAATTACATGTACATTCTCCTGAGATCTGTTACTATTCTCCTCACTGCGAACTTATTTTTAATGCATTGGAGCGTCATGAATATTTAATAGAGGTAGAACTAGCATAAATTCATTGAATTGCAGATCACGTTTATAAACAACTTCCGACCTCGGCGAGAAGAATCTTCATCCACGCAGGAAGTAGTCGGTTATTAAGGTCTTCGGCCTTGCCGTGTCCACAGACCGCCAGGCCATGAGCCAAGTTCCCAAGAGCCATGGCAAAACCTGGAGTCTGAGAATAAAAGAAAATCAAATTTAGAGCTTTAATATTGGAGCGGCATGGTGGTTAGCACTGGTGCATCATAGTGCCAGGGACCCAGTTCAATTCCGGCCTTGGGTCACTGTCTCTGTGGAGTCTGCACTTTCTCACCGTGTCTGCATGGGTTTCCTCCGCGTGCTCCAGTTTCCTCCCACAGTCCAAAGATGTGCAGGTTAGGTGGATTGGCCATGATAAATTGCACTTTAGTGTCCAGGGATCTGCAGGTTAGGTGGGGTAGGGTGGGGGCGTGGGCCTCGGCATGGGTGCTCCTTCAGAGGGTCGGTGCAGACTCGATAGGCCAAATGGCTCTTTCTGCACTGCAGGGACTCTGTGATTCTATATTCAAAGTGGCACAGTGCAAAGATATGTCCATGTCTGGGTGTTTGTGTTTGATGACTTGGCCCAGTTAACAAAGAAGCAGAATTCACAACTCTGTTGAATCACAACCTCTCGGAATAATTATTTTCTATTCTGTAATTAGATTCCTACACTTCCACATGGCTGGGAGTGACCCACTCTCTGGCTGGTCAATTGAAGGCACATATTAGCAGCACACATTACCACAAATGTTCCCAATTTCCACACAGCAATGTTAATACAAACTATGTCATGGCCCAATGACACAGATTTCCCACAAAGGCTCTTCATTCACACTGTGAATCAAACATGTCAAGGTTTCCATATATAGAAGCTACAGGCCTACCCTACAGGATCACGGTAAATGACTTCACATTGCTTGTATTGATACTGCTACCTAAATACAAGCATTCATATTCCTGCCAGAGTCTCATTTACAGAAGGTGTTAATCTTATGTTTTGCACCATGTGATCACTTACTCTGGCTCTGGTCTGAAGGTTCGGAGAGGAATTTTCCAGAGAGGTCTTTCTCCCCTCCATTGACCTGGGATTTTTTCCTATATATTTTTGTATTCCACAAAAAAAACTACATAGCTGTGTGCTTGGAGGTGGGGAGAAGTATTTAGTCACGATAATTGATGGAATAACTGCTCATTTCCTGCTCACCAAGTGAATATATAATAGTGAAAAGGAAATCTTGTACAATTCTGTATTCAAAAGGCAGAATCTCGAGCTTTTATTCTAATATTGGTGATGCTTGGAATTGCCTCAGTCTGGCAGAGCTAGTTCCACATGCAAGATATTTCTTTTCCTTCCTACCATCATGGAAAGCATCAGGAATCAAAACTGCACACTATTCAGCTGGCCACCCACATGGATAATAATAATTATTACGACTCTTATCAACCCACAGTTTACACGAGCTGGCTTGCACGCTTTCAGCTTTAAACATTGACATCTCCTGGCATTAACAAATGACAGTTAAATATATTCACTGCCACAATAAGCTGTATTTTTTCTCTTTGTGGGCACCAACTCAGGGAAGAAAACTAAGAATGACTTCACTTAGTTGTGCATTATCAATGTGTGAATCATGAATATGAATAATAAGACTAGAAGATAAGACAACCCGAATCTTCATTTTTCTTTCAACTCCTTGGTGTCCTTAGTTTAAATGCACTTGTGCGACCATGTTGTCAGGCCGAGAAAAACACCTGACCAATGGTGGAGTTAGAAGTCTACAAAGTTATGAGGGGCATGGACAGAGTGGATAGTCAGGTTCTTTTGCCCAGGGTGGAAGAGTCAATTACATGGGGACATAGTTTGAAGGTGGTAGGGGCAAAGTTTAGAGGAGACGTGTGAGGGAAGATTTTTTACACAGAGGATAGTGGGTGCCTGGAACTCGCTGCCGGAGGAGATGGTGGAAGCAAGTATGATAGTGACGTTTAAGGGGAGTCTTGACAAATATATGTGCTGTACTTTTCTTTTGTTTTTTGTTCTTACTAAGAGCTCGAACAATGCCTTCTGTGCAGTGAAGCTGTATAGGGCAGGGAGGTCCCGTTCTCTGTTGAGCTTTTTGGTCACAGCAAGGACTGGAGTAGGGATGCAAATACTGACACCAGCATCACTCAGCTGGAGCATAGATTTAAAAAAACAGAGTTCCTGCTTCTGAATATTCCCCAGTGACTTTTGCTGGATAGTTAACAGTTGTATGTGTGGACAGAGAGAACAGGTTCCATTCAGCTTTGAGGCCAAAGGACAACCAAGGAAATCACATTGCGGAGGCCTGTTAATGAAAATCGTCACATCGCTGGATGCCAACAGGCAATCAGAATCTGTGCACCGAAAGAAAAAAAAGACCTTTTGTTTTAAAAAAGTGTCCAATTAGAGATTCTCAGGAAGTCTTAAAAGGTTTCAGAATTATAAATTGAAACAACGATAGATAGAAACCAGGAGAAGGAGTAGGCCACTTGACCCTTTTGAGCCTACTCCGCCATGCAATAGGATCATGGCTGGTCCTCGATCTCAATGCCATATTTCTGTTTTCTCCCCAAACTCCTTGATGCCATTAAAATCTAAAAAGTTATCTATCTGTTTCTTGACTGCATTCAGTGACTTGGCCTTCACAGCTTTCTGGAGAATGCCACAGATTCATGACCCTTAGAGTGAAGAAATGTTTCCTCATCTCAGTCCTAAATGGTTTACCCCGTATCCTGAGACTGTCCTCTGGTTCTAGATTCCCCAACCAGGGAAAACATCCTCCCTGCATCTCGTCTGTCCAACACTGTTAGAATTTAATTACTTTATTACTATTGTGGCAGTGTAGCAGGACTCAGTGGGTGAGATTAATCGGTTTATTTTTGGTGCTATTGGGCAGTAATGTAACCACTCTTTTTCGATAGCACAGTGGTTAGCACTGTTGCTTCGCAGCACCAGGGTCCCAGGTTCGATTCCCGGCCTGGGTCACTGTCTGTGCGGAGTTTGCACGTTCTCCTCGTGGGTTTCCTCCAAGTGCTCCAGTTTCCTCCCACAGGTCCCGAAAGACGTGCTTGTTAGGTGAATTGGACATTCTGAATTCTCCCTTTGTGCACCCGAACATGCGCCGGAGTGTGGCGACTGGGGGATTTTCACAGTAACGTCATTGCAGTGTTAATGTAAGCCTACTTGTGACACGAATAAAGATTATTATTAATGCCATTGGAATATCTGAGTATAACTGAACAGACAGATGGATTATCTGTTTAATGCTTCATCCACAAATGGAACCTCTGACAAGGAGGTAAAGAGGAAATGAAGTCTGAACCAAGATTGTGTGCTCAAGTCTCGGAATCATGCTTCCGAGTCAGGCTGAATAAAATATATCCAAAAACGTGTTGGCACATTAACCCCAAAGCTAAACTGAATAAAACGTATCCAATAAACCCGTTGGCACATTTACTTTAAAACACATCAGCTTTATGTTATCGCACATTAGTAGACTGACCTATATGGAAAATAGCCATGATTTGAGTTGAAATGTGCAATGTCTGCAATTGGTCATGTATGTTTTTTTTTAAATGACCAATTTTCCCACCAAAAGCATTTGGGAATAGAAGAGCTGCTTAAGGGCTGGGTTTTAAAACCAGCAGATTTACACAGCTTTAAAAAGAAAAGCCACAGGATACAAGCATTTACAGAAAATGTATTAAAGTTAGACAAAGCTACTCTGAGTGAGAACAATCAGGAACAACAGGGGGGTCATTATGTCATGCCAGGAGCTAACGACAAACATTTACATCTAAGGGTGATGAAACACCACGTCTTCCTACTGAGTTTTGGAAGCGAATTTAAAAGAGGAAATACTGTGCCAGGTTTGATTAGCATCTCCCTAGTCAATTTCTAGTGGAAAAGGGAAGAGCTCAGAAACAAAGTCACTACTTTCTGTGAGGAGAAAAACATGGTGGACAAATCCTCACAGGTTAACAATCTGGTTTTAGGGATACACAAGTTTTAAGCAGGCTCAGAAATGTTGGGAGGCATAGCTGGAAGACACCATGTTTAAGTCAATTAAGGTGACCTACTGATGCGGGGCAGTCTGCCATGCACTTTATTTTGTATCATGACAGAAAACGGTAATTAAACTAAGTGAATCATAACCGCTGTGCTGCATGTTTATCCGCTGCAGCAGTTTAACGCTCTGTATGAAGCTTCACCTAAGTTTTTGCTCGCTGTACCTTTGTAACAACGGGAGTAGTACTCAAATATTTGGTTCAAGTCATAACGGTGGATTATTGTTCCAACTCCCAGTTTACTTTTGTAGAAATGGAGATGAAGGATTTGAAGAGTTGACTCCCATAAAAAGTAAGACATTAACATCTGTTATGTGTGCAAATAAAGCCACGGAACCCAAAATGTTATCTATGGCAGACCTTAATGTGGAACAAGTCTATTATGTTGGAAATGTCTTTTGTCATCATTCGTTCTGATCAGAGAATATCAAAGATCAGAAACTTGGGACAGAGTGTCCAGTTCACACTGATGCACCGAAAGTCTTTAGTGCTAACTGTAAGAGTCCCACTGGTGATCCAATTTTGGATTACCTCAACCCAGTTCCTTTGGGATATGGCTACAAGACATAATAATAATCTTTAGTGTCACAAGTAGGCTGACATTAACACTGCAATGAAGTTACAGTGAAGATCCCCCAGTCGCCACATCCCGGCACCTGTTCCGGTACACAGAGGGAAAATTCAGAATCTCCAAATTACAAAGAACAAAGAACAAAGAAATGTACAGCACAGGAACAGGCCCTTCGGCCCTCCAAGCCCGTGCCGACCATACTGCCCGACTAAACTACAATCTTCTACACTTCCTGGGTCCGTATCCTTCTATTCCCATCCTATTCATATATTTGTCAAGATGCCCTAATAGCACGTCTGTCGGGACTGTGGGAGGAAACCGGAACACCCAGAGGAAACCCACGCAGACACGGAGGTAACGTGCCAACTCCGCACGGGCAGTGACCCAAGCCGGAAATCGAACCTGGGGCCATAGCACTAACATAGTGCTATCGTGTTGCCCTTGCTACCATGCTGCCCTGAAATTGCCGACAACTTAGTACAAATTGGCAATGCCACTCAGGCAAGCTAGGAGGATAGAAACAGAAACAGAATATGCTGGAAATACTCAGCAGGTCAGGCAACAACTGCAGAGAGAAACGGAGTTCACATTTTGGGTCAATAATGACCATCTCTCTCCACAGATGTTGCTTGACCTGCTGAGTATTTCCAGAATTTCAAGCAACTGTGGTATCTTGCTTTTCTATAAGGATAGGTGTTGTCGGAAATGGGTATGCTTACTGCACTATGGTCAAACTGTATTCTCCTGAGGGTGGGATCAAATGCATTTATAAATCCCCTCGATTCACTCTGTTCATCCAAGACTGTGCCATTTAGGGTTTTTTTTCTGCTTTTCGCCCCTCCTTTTCTAAAGACAGCGGCCATGGAACACTATTTTTGGCTGATCAGTGGAGGAATGGGGGAGGGTAGGTGTGTCTCCTGGATCTCCAACTGCAAAGGAAGGAGACTGAGAAAACCCAGTATTGTCTGAAAACTTTAGTACTCTTCTATAAAGTTGCATTCAAGAACTTTGGACAATTCAACACAGACTGGTCACCGACCTGTTGGCTCTGTTCTGCCAAGGTCCGCAGCTTGTTCATGATCTCTTCAGCTTCATCCGCTGGTATGATACCAGCACTGAAGGCAGAAACACTCACACACGCCACTGAATAAGCCAACACCTGAAAAAGATGAAGATTATGACCATTGTTTTATTGCTGATTATCTTACTTCATACAGACAATTGAGTACGACAAATAAAATTCATAGCTATCAGTGCGTAGTCCATGGACTTCGGCCAGCTTATTTACTTAGCTTAGATGGAGGAAAATTAAACGGTCACTTGACAAAGCAATGTTCGGCGATGGTGGTATAATGGTGGGCATAGCGACCTGCCAAGCAGTTGATCCAGGTTTGAACAGATCTGCCTAATCACCCCCCCACACAAGAACATGAGGGGGGAAACAGGATCTCCCTCCCCAGCAAAACTAATGTATGTATAAATTATGAACAATGTAAACAGCCCTGGCAACAGTTGTACATACATGTGTAAAAATGTGCGTAATCCATATCACTAAATGTTAAAAGTCCCAATAAGAACACTTCTAAAAAAAAAATGATGAGATACACTTTGTAAATAAAGTAAGGAAAGGATAGAACGGGGGCTACCGCCATGGATGTGGGGACAGCCTGTGCTGATATTGTTACTTTGTTGATTATGATGGTTGGTTCTATTATTCTGCAGAGCTTGGATCATAAGTGCAAAATGCCAATAAATTTTTAAATTTTTTTTTAAATACCTCCAGTCCTCCCAATTACTGCGCGTTTGGTAGCAAATGAAGGTGAATTATCCCTATTTGTTACAAGTGTGAGGTTTATATGTTTACTGTGCTTTAGGACAATTATTTTTGGTTGATAAGATTATCATAGTTTTGAAATGTTAAATTGAAAGAGTTATGAGACCTATACTGCAGTCTGTCTGACAGTAATCCGGGATGATTCAGTTATTAGATCATAAGCAGAGTTACACTGTGTTACTGAAAGGGAGGTGCTGAATGTTGAATTTGAATAATGACAGTGGACCCCAAGTCCCCAGTGAGAAAACTGTGAGTCTCCGAGAACCCAAACAGGTGTTATTGACATCAAGCTGGAAAAAGCTGGTCCGGAACCTATGGGCTGGATTCTTCGACTGCGCCCAGCGCAAGATCGCTCCGGACGGGATGCGGACCATGTAAAAGTCCATTGACCTCGGGCGGGAATTTCAGGTCGCCGGGCGGACGCGGCCGAAGAATCCCGCCCTATATCTGTTTCAGGGATGAAAAGCAGTGACAACTGGAGAGAGACAATTACCATTTTGATTTGGATGCAGGGCTACTGTGACACCCATTGCAATTGAGAGGAGAGTAGAGGAAACTATACTGAGATCAGATTACAGGTTTGCCTAAAAGCCCAGAGACATCTGATCACCCAGATCAGAGCATAGTTGCCATGTTTCGTCTTGGGTGATCAGCAGCCAACTGGCAGGTCGGATAGGACGAAGATAGATGTTGACCAGTCCTGTACCTTCAGTGGAGAAACAAAGACTCTCTTGTGCATTGAGCGTATCGTGCTCAGTTTGAAAACTTAGCTAGTGAGGAGCTTAGACAAGGCTGGAGTGTCCGCCGAGTTGAGGCTATAGGGAGAATCCCCAGGGAAAATTCGCAAGGTAGAAAATATTAGAAAAGAACATAAGTAAAACACTTTGAACTAGTTCCAGGAGAAGTTAATTTCTCCTTAAATGACTGAGTAAATGACTGAGGGAAGGTGGTGGCATAGTGGTATTGTCACTGGACTAGTAATCCAGAGAGCCAGAGTACTGCTCTGGGGTTCCAAGTTCAAATTACGACTGCAGATGGTGAAATATGAATTCAATAAAAATCTGGAAATAAGAGTCTAATGATGACCATGAAACCACTGTCGAATGTTGTAAAAACCCATCTGGTTCACTAATGCCCTTTAAGGAAGGAAATCTGCCATCCTTACCTGATCTGGCCGAGATGTGATTCCAGACCCACAGCAATGTGGTTGATTCTTAGCTGTCCCTTAAGGGCAATTAGGGATGGGCAATAAATGCTGGCACAGCCAGTGATGCCCACATCCCATGAACAAATAAAAAAAACATTGGGGTTTTTGGTGTCAGTAAAAGTAGAAAGGAACAAATTCTGTTTGATATTTAAGTATATGTTGCCTACAAAAAGAAAATAATGTTTAATTAATAATTTTTAAACATTCATTTTTACAACCCAGCATTTGTTGCTCATCCTTAATTGCCCTTGAGAAGGTGGTGGTGAGCTGCTTTCTTGAATCATTGAATTAATGTGATGTAGTAGACCCACACCCAAAGTGCTATTAAGGAGGGAATACGATGATTTTGACCCAGCGACAGTGGAGGAATGGCAATATATTTCCAAGTCAAGATGGTGAGCGACTTGGGGGGGGGGGGAACGCCCAGGTGGTGGCGGTGTTCCCATGTATCTGCTGTGTTTGTCCTTCTAGATGGTAGTGGTCATGCGTTTGGAAGGTGCTGCCTCAGGAGCCTTGGTGAGTTCCTACAGTGGATCTTGTAGAGCGGAAACACTGCTGCTACTATACGTCGGTGGTAGAAGGAGTGAATGTTTGTGGAAGGGGTGCCAATCAAGTGGGCTGCTTTGTCCTGGATGGTGTCGAGCTCCTCGCGTGTTGTTGAAGCTGCACTTATCCAGGCAAGTGAGGTGAATTCCGTCAAACTCCTGACTTGTGCCTTGTAGGTGGCGAAGAGGTTTTGGGGAGTCCAGACAGGAGTTACTCAGCGCAGGATTCCGAACGCCTCTAACCTGCTCTTGTAGCCATAGTATTGATGTGGCTAGTTCAGTTGCTGGTCAATGATAATCACCAGGATGTCGATAGTTGGGGATCGCCATTGAATGTCAGGGACGATAGTTTGATTCTCTGTTATTGGAAATGGTCATTGCCTGGCAATTGTGTAGCGCAAATGCTGCTTGCCACCCCAAGCCTAGCTATTGTCCAGGTCTTGCTGCGTTTGCATGTGGACTGCTTCAGTGTCGGCTGAGTTGCAAATGGTGCTGGATATTGTGTAATCATCAGTGAACAACCCCATGTCTGACCTCATGTTGATAGGAAGGTCATTGATAAAGCAGCTGAAGATGTTTGAGTCTAGGACACTACCCTGAGAACCTCCTGCCGTGATGTCCTGGAAATGAGATGGCTGACCAACCAACAACCACAGCCATCTTTCTTTGTGCCAAGTATGACTCCAACCAGTTGAGAGCCCCCCCATCCCCACGACTCCAGCTTTGCTAGGGCTGCTTGATGCCGTATTTGATCAAATGCTGCCTTGATGTCAAGGGCAGTCACTCTCACCTCACCCCTCACCCATGTTTGAACCAAGGCTGTAATGAGGTTAGGAGCTGAGTGACCCTGGCGGAACCCAAACTGAGCGTCAGTGAGCAGGTTATTGCTAAACAAGTGCCGCTTGATAGCGCTATTGATGACCCCCTTCCATCACCTTACTGACGATTGAGAGTAGACTGATAAAGCAGCAATTGGCTGGGTTGGATTTGTCCTACTTTTTGTGTATTTATTCGTTGATACTGTAAAAGTTATTTTAAAACATTAACATCTTGATGTGTAATCCTTTCCATTCTAATAACTAGAAATTTGAATTTCTCTTTAAATTCATAGCTGTTTCTGCAGATGTTGGAACAGCATAAATAAAGTATGAAAAGCATAGATAAATGAAGTAAATCCAAAACATTGCATCAAGGTATTCCTGGAAAATAGGTTCAGAGGAATTATAAGGAAATTTGTGGAAAATCAGCATATTGGAGAAAAACTGTTTTACTTAAATAGCGATAAACATTTGGAATAACATACCACTCAAGGTAATAAAAGCATGACATAATTAAATGTGCCGATGGCATATTAATAAAAATGGCAAAGTTATAATGGATCAACCATCATTTTATCCTAATGATCATTCTTGTACTCCTGGGTCTGACAGTTTGAAAGGACAAAATGGAGTTTGATTGCACTTGTTTTTGGGGCATTCTGGGTGTTCTTAGGGGCTGGCTTAGCACAGTGGGCTAAACAGCTGACTTGTAAAGCAGAACAAGGCCAGCAGTGTGGGTTCAATTCCCGTACCAGCCTCCCCGAACAGACGGCGGAATGTGGCGACTAGGGGCTTTTCACAGTAACTTCATTTGAAGCCTACTTGTGACAATAAGTGACTATTCTTATTAAATCTCCAAAATGACATTTTGTGGCCAAACTGCACTTGGCACCATATTGACAAGAGCATCGGCACAAGCATAACGAATGCCTGTCAGATGTATACAGACTGACTATGACACCAATGATGCCATTCAGGAGTTCAACACTCCAACTAATGCCCTCTCTTAACCTCACACAGCTAAACCTGCATTCATCAGGAGGGAACGTCCATAAGCAATGTGTAATAGGCTCTTAACTACTGACAAGTCCGTTGCAGATTTGTTTCTTCTGGCTGCTGCTCTGATTCTACAAGTATTTTTCACTTTTAATACTGGTTTTAAGTAACAAATATTTATAGGGAATGATGTGGTCAAAACTTTTTGCTGACTTCAAGAATTCTACAGTAACCTGTTGCTCCTAGACTTGGCATCACGAACAGGCAACTTGGAATACAGCATGGCTTGGAGAATGAACAGTAGCCATCTTCTTGATGAGGAGGTGAGGGGAGAAAAGCTCTCCTCAGGCAGCAACATTTTCTCAGGATCTTCAGGAAGCAATTCTGCTTCCCAAACCCTTGTGAGGAACAATGTGTACAACATCTTCAATGAGGACATTCTCACTGAACTATGCCCGACGCTGCAGTCACAACTCCAACCTCAGAGCAGGTCAAGGACGGCATTGCTAGCGGCTGTGAAAGTGGCCGCGGCAACAAACTGCACCTGGCTCCTTCCAGGCTTGTGGTGAATGTATTATACCAATAATCCACCACTGTATCAGTACCATGCTTTGCCTTTGTATTTGCATCTATGCTATGTTGTTGCCCGTGTGGGCTCCACCTATGGGCTATTGTGTGGCATTATCCATAGGGGAACATGTTGGGACATGTATGGGCTCTGCCCATGGCTCCTCCCCTATAAAGTGCAGTCGACCTGTAGGCTGCGCACAGTATTGCATCAGTCGCAGGCAGGCACTGTTCCAAGTTGATTAAAGCCACTGTTTACTTTTACTCTTGTCTCGAGTGAATTGATGGTCGCATCAATTTCATCAACTTAAATGCAACTATGGAATCGGCCCTCAAACCTGACCGACTGGAACTCGATCCGCAGGCCGCGGAGGCGAAAGAAATGTTTTCGCACTGGCTTCAATGCTTCAAGGATTATCTCGCAGCCGCCTCCACGCTTTTCGTCACTGACGAAAAGAAGCTGAGCCTCCTCCACGCACGGGTGAGCCATCGGATTTCTGTTCAACTCGACGAGGCCTCCTCCTATACCGATGCCCTCGCGAAGCTTGAACGCCTCTATGTGCAGCCAGTGAACGAGGTCTACGCGCGACACATCCTCCCCACTCGCCGTCAGCGTCCCGGGGAGTCGCTAGATGACTACCTACGCGACCTCAAAGCCCTCGCACGCAACTGCAATTACCAGGCCGTTACGGCCACTCAGCATATGGAACTCGCCATCTGAGACGTCTACGTGGCGGGAGACCGGTCTAATTACGTGAGACAGCGCCTACTCGAAAAGGGGGCCCTGGACCTGGATGAGACGGTAAAGTCAGCCTCCACTCTGGAAGTAGCGTTCCAGAGCTTTACCGCATTCCGGGCAGACCACGCGACCCCCTCGTGTATCCCCGATCACAGACTACCCCAGGTCTGTGCCGCGCGGCCGCCCGCCCATCATGGGGGCTACCCTGCTATTTCTGCGGCCAGTCCCAACACCCCCGGCAGCACTGCTCGGCCCGCAACGTGAACTGCAGCAGCTGTTGAAGAAAAGGGACACGTCACCAAAGTCTGCCTGGCCAGGTCTAAGAACTCTAACTCACAGGCCCGATCCTCAGACTCACAGGCCTGCAGACCCCGCAGCGTGGAGGCATGTCTGCCGACTCCGTCCCCCATATCAGCCTCGTGCTATCTGTGGGCGCAGCCATCTTCCAGTCCTCACAGCACGTGCGACTCACGGGGGCCGCCACCTTGGCCATCCTCCCCCACGCGGCCGGCCACATGCGATCCATGGGGGCCGCGACATTGGACGCCATCTTCCTCACCGCCCGCCACGCTCGACCAACAGGGGCCACCATCTTGGCCGCCATCTGCTACGCCGCTCGGCGCATGAAATAAACATGGGCAGCCATCGCGGGGCCGCCCCAGCACCTCCGACCACGTCAGCTACCCACAACTCAGCACGGTCACCCTGGACCAGTCGCGATCCAAGCACCTCCGGAGCTCCATGATGACCGTCCAGGTTAACGGGCACGAGATGCCTTGCCTCTTCGACTCCGGGAGCACCGAGATCTTCATTCACCCGGACATGGTAAGACGCTGATCGCTCCAAATTATCCCGGCGCACCAAATCGTCTCCCTCGCCTCTAGGATGCACTCGGTGCAAATCCAAGGGTGCACTACCGCAAACCTAGCAATACGGGGCGCCAAGTACGCAAACTTTAAATTATATGTGCTCCCAGACCTCTGCACTCCTCTCCAATTGGGACTAGATTTCCAATGCAACCTCAGGAGCCTAACCCTGAAGTTCGGGGGTCCCCTGCCCCCACTCACCATATGCAGCCTTGCGACCCTAAAAGTCGCCCCTCCCTCGCTCTCCGCAAACCTCACAGCCAACTGCAAACCAGTCATCACCAGAAGCAGGCGGTATAGCATACAGGACAGGACTTTTATCAGGTCCGAGGTCCAGCATCTCTTGCGGGAGGGAGCCATAGAGGCCAGCAATAGCCCCTGGAGAGCTCAGGTGGTGTTCGTCAAGACCTGGGAAAAGTTCCGGATGGTTGTTGCTTACAGCCAAACCATAAACCCTTCCCCCTTCCCCGGATTGCAGACATGGTAAACCAGATCGCACACTACCGGGTGTTCTCCATGGTGGATCTGAAGTCTGCATACCACCAGCTCCCAATCCGCCCGGAGGACCGCCACTACACGGCTTTTGAAGTAGACGGCCGCCTTTTCCACTTCCTCCGAGTCCCCTTTGACGTCACGAACGGGGTTTTGGTGTTCCAAAGAACAATGGACCGAATGGTGGACCAGTACGGGCTGTGGGCCACATTTCCGTACTTGGACAATGTCACCATCTGCGGCCATTATCAGCAGGACCACGACGCCAACCTCCACCGATTTCTCCAAACCCTCAATCTCACCTACAACAAGGAGAAATGCGTTTTCCGCATGACCAGACTAGCCATCCTCGGCCACGTCGTGGAGAACGGGGTCCTAGGGCCTGACCCTGACCGTATGCGCCCCCTCCTGCAACTTCCTCTCATTCGCTGCCCCAAGGCCCTGAAGAGGTGCCTTGGGTTCTTTTCATATTATGCCCAGTGGGTCCCCAACTACGCGGCCAAAGCGCCCACTAATCAAGGCCACCATCTTTCCACTGGCAACTGAGGCCCACCAGGCCTTCAGCTGCATCAAGGCGGACATCGCCAAAGCCGCGATGTGCGCGGTGGACGAGTCCGTCCCCTTCCAGGTGGAGAGCGACGCATCAGAGGTCGCTCTCGCCATTACCCTCAATCAAGCAGGCAGACTGGTGGCGTTTTTTTTGAGCACCCTCACCACCTCTGAAATTCAACACTCCTCGGTCGAAAAAGAAGCCCAAGCCATCGTGGAAGCCATACAGCACTGGAGGCACTACCTCGCTGGTAGGAGGTTTACCCTCGTCACCGACCAATGATCGGTAGCCTTCATGTTCGACAATACGCAACGGGGCAAAATCAAGAACGATAAGATCTTGAGATGGAGGATCAAACTCTCCACCTATAACTACGATATAGTATATCATCCTGGGAAGCTCAACGAGCCCCCAGATGCCCTGTCCACGGCACATGCGCCAGCGCGCAAGATGACCGACTACGGGCTATCCACGATGACCTCTGCCACCTGGGGGTCACCCGGCTTATCCACTACATCAAAGTCCACAACCTGCCCTACTCCCCCGAGGTCAGAGTCATGACCAGGGACTGCCAGATCTGTGCGGAGTGTAAACCGCACTTCTATCGACCAGATAAGGCCCACCTGGTAAAGGCACCCCCGGCCCTTTGCGCGCCTCAGTATCGATTTCAAACGTCCCCTCCCCTCTAATAACCGCAATACATATTTTCACAATATTATTGATGAGTCCTCCCGCTTCCCCTTTGCAATTCCTTGCCCCGATATGACCACGTCCACCGTCATTAAAGCCCTACATAGTGTCTTCACCCTGTTTGGTTTCCCCAATTATGTCCATAGTGACCGGGGCTCGTCGTTCATGAACGACGAACTGCGTCAGTACCTGCTCAGTAAGGGCATTGCCTCGAGCAGGACTACCAGTTATAACCCCAGGGGAAACGGGCAGGTGGAGAGGGAGAACGCGACGGTCTAGAAGACCGTCCTACTGACCCTGCGGCCCAGGAATTTCCCAGTTTCTCATTGGCAGCAGGTCCTCCGCGATGCGCTCAACTCTATTAGGTCCCTACTTTGCACGGCCACAAACGAGACCCCTCATGGCCGCCTATTTGTTTTCCCCAGGAAATCCACCTCAGGGGCCTCCCTTCCATCCTCGCTGAAGACAGTCCTACTCAGAAAACACGTCAGGAGCCATAAGGCCGATCCTCTAGTAGAGAGGGTTCAGCTGCTACACTCAAGCCCCCAGTACGCTTATATCGAACAGCCCGATGGCCGACAAGATACGGTCTCCCTTGGGACCTGGCGCCCGCCGTTTCCACCACCACCACCACCGCTCCTCCACTATATCCCGCCCAACCTATCATGATCAGTGCCCCTGCCCCTCTTTGGCTCCCGCCCGCCATCCCCCCTTCACCGGTCCACAGGAATGAAGTTCCAAAAGAGACGCTCCCGGAGTCCACGTCTGTGCCCGCACCGGCGCCCTCACTACCGATGCCAGCACGGATGAGCTCGACACCCGGGCCAGCACCGACGCCAGAGCTTCGGCGATCACAGCGCACAATCCGTGGCCGGACCGGCTGAACCTATGAACCCATCACCCCCGCCGGACTTCATTTTTTTAACAGGGGATGAATGTGGTGAATGTATTATACCAATAATCTGCCATTGTATCAGTACCATGCTTTGCCTTTGTATTTGCATCTATGCTATATTGTTGCCCTTGTGGGCTACACCTGTGGGCCATTGTACGGCATTATCCATAGGGAAACATGTTGGGACATGTATGGGCTCCGCCCATGGCTCCTCCCCTTGAAGGTGGGGTATAAAGAGCAGTCGACCTGTAGGCGGCGCACAGTATGTGCCAGTCACAGGCAGGCACTGTTCTAAGTTGATTAAAGCCACGGTTGACTTTACTCTTGTCTTGAGTGAATTGATGATCGCATCAAGGCTGAAGCTGGAGATATTTGCAACATCCAATGTTGCAAAAGGAGGTCCCTGAGGCTTTCGATTCTCAGAGAGCTTGCTACATTTCATTGTTCGTTCTCAGGTGGAGAGAGCACAGGGCTTTTCTAGGGATGCAGGCTTCCTCAGAGTGTAGGGTGTGCACATATGTGGGCTCCGTTCTATCAGGACCCAAAGAGATGCATTCCCTGTCTAGCTGGTGTACAGCCACAGGAAGTAAATCATGCAGATTCGTGCCTGGTAAGCTGGCAGCAGTCATAATGTCTGCATTCTGAGACAGTATGGTGTACCAGCTGCATTTGAGCCACAAAGGATGGCTCTCAGGGGACCCACCGCTGATGACTCCAGTGAGCAACACACTCACACACGTGAACAGCTTGCATACAATGAAATTCATGCTGTCATTTTACGGAGTCTGCTGGCTGGACTGCTTTGGATAAGCTCTGTGGTAATCAATAGAGCAGTTGTTAAGGTTTGTCATGGTCTGCTGCACAATCTCGTCATTGTGTTAGGACAACCTTTGGGTGGGGGCGAGCAGACTGGGGTGGGGTCTTGGCATTTGGGTGGTGTCAATAATAGTTTCAATGTGAAAGCTTACCTTCCCTTACTCATTGCTGTGAGTGAAGTAACGAGCACAGCAGTGTAATTAACTGTTTCTGCAAATTGCTTTGACATTCTAAATATAAACTCAGTGGAAAGTGGTCTTAATTTTTCTGATGCTGAAAATCCGCAGAGACCCTTTGAGAATCTGTTGGAAAATGCCCGGGACATGGAGGGGGGATGTTGATGGAGGGAATGTCCAGGCAGAGGGGAAGACTGGACCACTGAAAAGTGGCTAGAATTTAACAAGGAGAAATCAATCTTACTCCATTACTCAGGGCTGATAAAAGACAGAACGGGGTCAGGGTAAAGTGTCACCCCCTCCCCCCCCCCCAACGCTCCTAAAAGGCACCCCGCTCCACCCCCCCAGTTTCTCCACATACTTGGATGCCCAAAACCCAGCCGTCAACTGCCCACTATTAAACCACCTCGACACTGGTCTCACAAATTTTCAAACTCCTCAATTCTTTGCCCTTCGATCTGTACTTTACCAATTTCTAAACACAACATGGTTGTTTTCTGAAACTTTATCACAAACAACTTTCAGAATAGATGACAATATCCACCTGAATTTGATGTTTTTGCCCTTCCCCCATGGTAAAAGTCAAAGGGCTGGAATGCAAGCTGCTGGAATGCCCCATACACATTAAATAATTTGACAGCACAAAGACTGTGGCGAGGTCATGCAGAAGCTAATTCTATGCCTGTGAATGATATTGCCAAGGTATGGCCTGTAAATGAGGAAGAAGCGATAGTGCAACACAGAATATTGTTCTATTTCCTCTTTGGATAAATAGAGAGGCTATTGCTAAGATAATAATGCAGCCCTATATTCCGGTTAAAAACAGAACAGCCAGACTTTTACATCCTCCCCCGCCCTGCAGCCCCTTAAGGGCCTGGTCCCGCCCAGCCTCAATTTTCAAGTCTTCAGTCTCGATCTCGGGCAAGAATGGGTGGGTGTCAATCTGAAGACCCTTCGGAGTCAGCCTCCCTTCAGGGACCTGGGAATTCCAGCCCTTCCTCCACCCAGCAAACCAACATTCCCCCAGGCCATCCCTACCTTCCCACCCGAAGACCACTGGCACTTTACCTGAAATGTGGTCCTGGGTCTTAGGCTCAGGCATAGTGCTGCAGTACCTCTTTTAGCCACTGCAGCTCTGTGCCTGGCGAAGCTGGAGAGCTGCCGGCCAATCAACGCTCTGCGCGTAAAATGGCAGCAGGCCTGTCAGAAAGGATACATTCCCTGCTGACTCCCAGGATGGTGGCTGCAGAGTGCTCGCCATCCTGAAAACTCAGGCCAACGTCTTTACAGAGGGATGGTAGCATAGTGGTAATGTGCTGGTTACACAGGTTTTAATCTCATCATGGCAACTGGTGGAATTTAAATTCAATTAATAAATCTGGAATAAAAAGCTTGTCTCAGTAATAGTGACCATGAACCCATCTGATTGACTAATGTCCTTTAGGGGAAGAACTATGCCGTCCTTACCTGATCTGGCCTACACGTGACTCCAGTCCCACAGCAATGCTCTCTGCAATGGCTGAGCAAGCCTCTCAGTCGTATCAAACCACTCCAGAAAGGTCACTAAGAAAGAAAAGCGGACGGACCACCTCGCAAAGACCTAGGCATTGGACATGACCATGGCAAACCCAGCGCTGCCGACACTGCAAAGTTCTTACTAATGTCTGAGGGCTTGTGTCAAATTTGAGAGGGCTGTCCTGCTGACGAATAAAGCAACAGCCTAACATAGTCATAATCTCAGAATCATACTTTACTATGTCCTAGACACCACTGTCACAATCCCTCTCTTAACAGCAGGACAAACCCACCAGAGGTAGCAGCACAATGGTATTTCAATTTCTGCTATTCCAATTTCTGTACCTGGACAATTAATGCGACCCATGCCTTTAAGATGTTCTTCACCCTAATTTAAAAAAAACAAGGCACAGCAGGATGTGCTGTTTGGTCTGACATCAGTGATGATGGAAATGGCTGTCGGCCAACAGACTGTTTCAGATTGCCGGGGCTCAACCGATATTCTATGCTGATTGGTGCTGACCGCTTCTGGAATGTTCCTTCTCTGTGAGACTGTGTTTACAGTTTTTATTTTTGTTTGGAACTCCAGGCTGAAGGAGGCGCTTTCAGGTTTCTCTCTTTCTGAAAGGATCAATCTCTTTCAGACACCCGATAGGAGACTCTGTTTTCTCCTCAGTAAAGCTGGATGACATTCTAGTGAGACTGGAAAGCAAGTAAGATTAAAACTCAGGCTGAGAACGTGGTTTGAGGGGAGACAAAAAAAATCTTAAGGAAGTCCAGACAAGCCACCAGCTGAACGCAGGGTCACAGCTCTTATTTCACTCACTCATCTGATGGATTTGGTCTAAAGATCCAAAGTAAAGACTTTTCTCTCTACTCAGCCAGATTAAACTGCAAGAAAAATCCAGCTGCAGGCAGAGTCAGTTGCTTAAAAAGCCTTTAAAACCTGTTCCTATCTCAGAACGGCTGTTGGTCATTCTGGCGGAGTGGGAAACTGGCAAGAATTACATAGGCGTGAGGCTGTTCTTTTGGAGAGAAGACCCAGGTTAATAAAGGTTAAAGTGGCTCCCCAGAGGAAATCCTATCGCCTGGGAGTTCTGCCAGGAGACCTTTGCTAGCAATCCAACTGCTAGTTTGAATCACTCCGCAACCTGGGGGGACAGCCTGCTGCTGCAACGATTTCAACATCCAAAGCAAGGACATATCTTCCATTTCATATTAATCCTCTTTATTGTTACCCCTCTCCCTCCCTCTGTCCCTCTGTGTGTCTTGTGTGCGTTTGGGTAGAGAGTGGGACGGGAAAAGGCGGGGGGGCTGGTAGTTGATTAGCTGGCCTATGTTCTATTATAAGTGTGGCATGTCTTATCTCTATTTTTGTTATAAATAAACATTTGTTGTGTTTCATTTACAAATTTGGTCAGCGGAGCAGTTAAGGGCCAAAGATCTCAGAAACTTTAAACAAATTATTGGTTAAATTACTTGTGTTGGGACTCCGGAGTCTGTGGGACTGGAATTGCCTGTGCACTAATACAGGGTTTCCTAACAGTATACAGCACGTAATGTCAGCGCCATACCGTCCTTCAACAAATAGATTGGCCAAGCAATTTCTACAGTCACTTAAATGTTCTAGCAAGGCAGCTGACCAAGGTATATTGTCAAGAAGAGTGAATAACTTCTTGATGTCATCCTGAAACCCCGCACGCGCACCAACAGTGTTCACCAGCAATGCTGCTTTTCAAAAGAAAACTAAGAACACAGTTTGACCTTTTGAGACCACCTGGTACTTCTGAAATTGTCAAACAACAATAACAAGCACAGACTGTTAGTGGAGAACAAAACTCGAAAAAACATGTATTCACTCAGAGAATGAGTGTGAGTAAGAAGCTACGCTACAAGTGGGAAATGGGTATCTGCTGTTATCCCAGCAATAACAGATCAACGATTATACACCATGCAGACGGATGATGAACAAGTTTGGTGATATCATACCGATCAACTACTAGCTTCTCAAAGTGAAATTGCTGAAACTTCCCAGGAAGTATTTCCGTCAGGAAATCTGAAAAGTGATACTTTTGAACAGAGACCAAATTCAGATCCTGGGCGGGATTTACCGAGCAAGTCGCTGCGTGTATTTCAGGCGCAGAGGCGATCCACCAGTGGGATCTTCTGGTCCCGTCGTTGTCAACAGGACTTCCCCGTTGAATGCACCCCTCGTCTCCAGGAAACCTGAGGCGGGAGTGCGCCGTCGGTGGGACCAGAGGATCCCGCCAGTGTGAACAGCCGGGAAATTCCGGCCTCTGTCTCGGAGGAATTTTCAATACCTATGGAGACAGATACTGAAGTAACTTCACTTGAAGTACCATATACTTAAGAAAAAGAAGACACTTTAAGGGTCTCGGGTAGTCAGGTTCCAGAATGTCAAGTACAACTTAAAAGGAATAGACATTTGAGAGACTGTCTTATTAAGTTGCATAAATGTAAAAAGATATGGTGCAAAGTAAAATATCTAATGTATAAATGGGTTTGTTGTTAATGTGAAGAAAATTGTCATTTGTACTAATGAGATAAAGGGTGAGGGGGTGTTGTGTGTTTAAGTAATACATCCCCACTGATGGAACGTCACATGAACTGCAATGACTGAGCTGAGTGGTTGCGTGGGCTTCAGTTCTCCACCTTGGCTTGTATGAGCAACCTAATAAACGTTGCATCGCCTTTGTAAGGAAGTGTGTGGCACCTCCATATCATTTCTCTTTGTGGCACATTGAGAATATAACAATTTTGAACAGATCTAGATCTGTTTATAAGGGCTGGTGGGGTCACTAGGATTCATAAATTGTTGCTTCAGAGGGAGCAACAATTGGGCGGCCTAGCCCTGCCGAATCTTAGGGCGACCTGATAGAGGTCTACAAAATTATGAGGGGCATAGACAGAGGGGATAGTCAGAGACCTTTTCCCAGGGTAGAGGGGTCAATTACTAGGGGGCATAGGTTTAAGGTGCGAGGGGCAAGGTTTAGAGGAGATGTACGAGGTAAGTTTTTTTACACAGAGGGTAGTGGGTGCCTGGAACTCGCTGCCGGAGGAGGTGGTGGAAGCAGGGACGATAGTGACGCTTAAGGGGCAACTTGACAAATACATGAATAGGATGGGAATAGAGGGATACGGACCCCGGAACTGTAGAAGATTTTAGTTTAGACGGGCAGCATGGTCGGCGCAGGCTTGGAGGGCCGAAGGGCCTGTTCCTGTGCTGTACTTTTCTTTGTTCTTTGGCTCTATTACCTCAAAACTGGGCATCCATGTGTAGTAGCAGGATTGTATTCAACCACAATCTGAAATTTCATGGCCTGGCATATTCCCCACTCTTTTTTTCTTTCTTCTCTCATGGGACTGGGCGAGGCTGCAATGCCAGCATTTGTTGCTTGCTCCTATCTGCCCTTCAACTGTATGGCTTGCTGAACCATTTCAGAGAGCATTTAAGAGTCAACCACATTGCTGTGGGTCTGGCGTCACATGTAGGCCAGACCAGGTAAGGATGGCGAACTTCCTTCCTGAAAGGACATTAGTGAACCAGATAGATTTTTACAACAAAAGCTGAAATTTATCATGGTCACCATTATTGAGAGTACCATTCAATTCCATATTTTCTGATTTGAATTTAAATTTCAGCAGTGCCGTGGTGGGACTTGAACCCTTGACCCCCGCGTGCCCCCTCTGTATGGATGCTAACATTACCAAAATGCCAGAGGATCAACCCTAGTTCAACAAAGAGTGCTGGAGATCACACCAGGAGCAGCACCAGGCACACCTATCATTGAGGTGTCAACCTGGTGAAACTACAACACAGGACTACTTGCATGCCAAACAGCAGAAGCAGCAAGTAATAGATAGAGCTCAGCGATCCCAGAACCAATGGTTCAGATCTAAGCTCTGCAGTCCTGCCACATCCCGTCATGGAATGGTGGTGGACAATGAAACAACTAACTGGAGGATCAGGCCAATCATATCCGTGCAAAAGACAAGGCATTTGCAACCAGCTTGAGCCAGAAGTGCCGAGAAGATGATCCATCGCGGCCACCTTCTGAGAGCCCCAGCATCACAGATGCCAATTCAGTTCACTTCAGGTGATATCAAGAAACGGCTGAAGCCACCGGACACGACAAAGCCAATGGTGCCGAGCTAAAGGCACAGCTGCAAACTGCTCCGAGACCCTTCTTCAATCAAAGATATGTTCCGAAAATCTTCAATGCCAGGACAAGACACTGGAGAACTCATGCAGGGTCAATGACCTTTGTCTGCAGTGGGGCCTCAACCGGACCCGCACCCCAGCTGTCAACAGGCACCGTGCCCCAGCTCTCAACAGGCTCCGTGCCCCAGCTGTCAACAGGCACCGTGCCCCAGCTGTCAACAGGCACCGTGCCCCAGCTCTCAACTGGACCTGCACCCCAGCCCTCAACAGGCGCGGTGCCCCAGCTCTCAACAGGCTCCGTGCCCCAGCTCTCAACAGGCTCCGTGCCCCAGCTCTCAACAGGCTCCCTGCCCCAGCTCTCAACCGGACCCGCAACCCAGCTCTCAACCGGACCCGCGCCCCAGCTCTCAACCGGACCCGCGCCCCAGCTCTCAACCAGACCCGCACCCCAGCTCTCAACCGGACCCACACCCCAGCTCTCAACCGGACCCGCACTCCAGCTCTCAACCGGACCCACACCCCAGCTCTCAACCGGACCCGCACCCCAGCCCTCAACCGGACCCACACCCCAGCTCTCAACTGGACCTGCACCCCAGCTCTCAACCGGACCCGCGCCCCAGCTCTCAACCGGACCCACACCCCAGCTCTCAACCGGACCCACACCCCAGCTCTCAACTGGACCTGCACCCCAGCTCTCAACCGGACCCGCGCCCCAGCTCTCAACCGGCTCCGTGCCCCAGCTCTCAACCGGACCCACACCCCAGCTCTCAACCGGACCCGCACCCCAGCTCTCAACCGGACCCACACCCCAGCTCTCAACCGGACCCGCGCCCCAGCTCTCAACCGGACCCGCGCCCCAGCTCTCAACCGGACCCGCACCTCAGCCCTCAACAGGACCCACACCCCAGCTCTCAACCGGACCCGCGCCCCAGCCCTCAACCGGACCCACACCCCAGCCCTCAACCGGACCCACACCCCAGCTCTCAACCGGACCCGCGCCCCAGCCCTCAACCGGACCCACACCCCAGCTCTCAACCGGACCCGCACCCCAGCCCTCAACCGGACCCACACCCCAGCTCTCAACTGGACCTGCACCCCAGCTCTCAACCGGACCCACACCCCAGCTCTCAACCGGACCCGCACCCCAGCTCTCAACCGGACCCGCGCCCCAGCTCTCAACCGGACCCGCACCTCAGCCCTCAACAGGACCCACACCCCAGCTCTCAACCGGACCCGCGCCCCAGCCCTCAACCGGACCCACACCCCAGCCCTCAACCGGACCCACACCCCAGCTCTCAACCGGACCCGCGCCCCAGCCCTCAACCGGACCCGCACCCCAGCTCTCAACCGGACCCGTGCCCCAGCTCTCAACCGGACCCACACCCCAGCTCTCAACCGGACCCACACCCCAGCTCTCAACCGGACCCACACCCCAGCTCTCAACCGGACCCACACCCCAGCTCTCAACCGGACCCACACCCCAGCTCTCAACCGGACCCACACCCCAGCTCTCAACCGGACCCACACCCCAGCTCTCAACCGGACCCACACCCCAGCTCTCAACCGGACCCACACCCCAGCCCTCAACCGGACCCACACCCCAGCTCTCAACCGGACCCACACCCCAGCTCTCAACCGGACCCACACCCCAGCTCTCAACCGGACCCACACCCCAGCTCTCAACCGGACCCACACCCCAGCTCTCAACAGGCTCCGTGCCCCAGCTCTCAACCGGACCCACACCCCAGCTCTCAACTGGACCCACACCCCAGCTCTCAACCGGACCCACACCCCAGCTCTCAACCGGACCCACACCCCAGCTCTCAACCGGACCCACACCCCAGCTCTCAACCGGACCCACACCCCAGCTCTCAACAGGCTCCGTGCCCCAGCCCTCAACCGGACCCACACCCCAGCTCTCAACTGGACCCACACCCCAGCTCTCAACTGGACCCGCACCCCAGCCCTCAACAGGCTCCGTGCCCCAGCTCTCAACCGGACCCACACCCCAGCTCTCAACCGGACCCGCACCCCAGCCCTCAACAGGCTCCGTGCCCCAGCTCTCAACCGGACCCGCACCCCAGCCCTCAACAGGCTCCGTGCCCCAGCTCTCAACTGGACCCGCACTCCAGCTCTCAACCGGACCCGCACCCCAGCTCTCAACCGGACCCGCACCCCAGCTCTCAACAGGCTCCGCACCCCAGCCCTCAACAGGCTCCGCACCCCAGCCCTCAACAGGCTCCGTGCCCCAGCTCTCAACAAGCTCCGTGCCCCAGCTCTCAACAGGCTCCGTGCCCCAGCTCTCAACAGGACTGTGCCCCATCCCTCAGCCGGACCCGCACCCCAGCTCTCAACCGGATACGTGCCCCAGCCCTCAACAGGCTCCGTGCCCCAGCCCTCAACAGGCACCGTGCCCCAGCCCTCAACTGGACCCGCACCCCAGCCCTCAACAGGCTCCGTGCCCCAGCTCTCAACAGGCTCCGTGCCCCAGCTCTCAACAGGCTCCCTGCCCCAGCTCTCAACCGGACCCGCAACCCAGCTCTCAACCGGACCCGCGCCCCAGCTCTCAACCGGACCCACACCCCAGCTCTCAACCGGACCCACACCCCAGCTCTCAACCGGACCCGTGCCCCAGCTCTCAACCGGACCCGTGCCCCAGCTCTCAACCGGACCCACGCCCCAGCTCTCAACCGGACCCACACCCCAGCTCTCAACCGGACCCACACCCCAGCTCTCAACCGGACCCACACCCCAGCTCTCAACCGGACCCACACCCCAGCTCTCAACCGGACCCACACCCCAGCTCTCAACCGGACCCACACCCCAGCTCTCAACCGGACCCACACCCCAGCTCTCAACCGGACCCACACCCCAGCTCTCAACCGGACCCGTGCCCCAGCTCTCAACCGGACCCACACCCCAGCTCTCAACTGGACCCACACCCCAGCTCTCAACCGGACCCACGCCCCAGCTCTCAACTGGACCCGCACCCCAGCCCTCAACAGGCGCGGTGCCCCAGCTCTCAACCGGACCCGCACCCCAGCTCTCAACCGGACCCGCACCCCAGCTCTCAACCGGACCCACACCCCAGCTCTCAACCGGACCCACACCCCAGCTCTCAACTGGACCCACACCCCAGCTCTCAACCGGACCCACACCCCAGCTCTCAACTGGACCCGCACCCCAGCCCTCAACAGGCGCGGTGCCCCAGCTCTCAACCGGACCCGCACCCCAGCTCTCAACCGGACCCGCACCCCAGCCCTCAACAGGCTCCGTGCCCCAGCTCTCAACAGGCTCCGTGCCCCAGCTCTCAACCGGACCCACACCCCAGCTCTCAACTGGACCCACACCCCAGCTCTCAACAGGCTCCGTGCCCCAGCCCTCAACCGGACCCACACCCCAGCTCTCAACTGGACCCACACCCCAGCTCTCAACCGGACCCACACCCCAGCTCTCAACTGGACCCGCACCCCAGCCCTCAACAGGCGCGGTGCCCCAGCTCTCAACCGGACCCGCACCCCAGCTCTCAACCGGACCCGCACCCCAGCCCTCAACAGGCTCCGTGCCCCAGCTCTCAACAGGCTCCGTGCCCCAGCTCTCAACCGGACCCACACCCCAGCTCTCAACCGGACCCGCACCCCAGCCCTCAACAGGCTCCGTGCCCCAGCTCTCAACAGGCTCCGTGCCCCAGCTCTCAACAGGCTCCGTGCCCCAGCTCTCAACCGGACCCGCACCCCAGCCCTCAACAGGCTCCGTGCCCCAGCTCTCAACTGGACCCGCACTCCAGCTCTCAACCGGACCCGCACCCCAGCCCTCAACAGGCTCCGTGCCCCAGCTCTCAACCGGACCCGTGCCCCAGCTCTCAACCGGACCCACACCCCAGCTCTCAACTGGACCCGCACCCCAGCTCTCAACCGGACCCGCACCCCAGCTCTCAACCGGACCCACACCCCAGCTCTCAACTGGACCCGCACTCCAGCCCTCAACAGGCTCCGTGCCCCAGCTCTCAACTGGACCCGCACCCCAGCCCTCAACAGGCTCCGTGCCCCAGCTCTCAACTGGACCCACACCCCAGCTCTCAACTGGACCCGCACTCCAGCCCTCAACAGGCTCCGTGCCCCAGCTCTCAACCGGACCCGTGCCCCAGCTCTCAACCGGACCCACACCCCAGCTCTCAACCGGACCCACGCCCCAGCTCTCAACTGGCTCCGTGCCCCAGCTCTCAACCAGACCCGCACCCCAGCCCACAACTGGCTCCGTGCCCCAGCTCTCAACCGGACCTGCACCCCAGCTCTCAACCGGACCCGCACTCCAGCTCTCAACCGGACCCACACCCCAGCTCTCAACCGGACCCACACCCCAGCTCTCAACCGGACCCGCACTCCAGCCCTCAACAGGCTCCGCACCCCAGCTCTCAACAAGCTCCGTGCCCCAGCTCTCAACAGGCTCCGTGCCCCAGCTCTCAACAGGACTGTGCCCCATCCCTCAGCCGGACCCGCACCCCAGCTCTCAACCGGATACGTGCCCCAGCCCTCAACAGGCTCCGTGCCCCAGCCCTCAACAGGCACCGTGCCCCAGCCCTCAACTGGGCCCGCACCCCAGCCCTCAACAGGCTCCGTGCCCCAGCTCTCAACAGGCTCCGTGCCCCAGCTCTCAACAGGCTCCGTGCCCCAGCTCTCAACAGGCTCCGTGCCCCAGCTCTCAACAGGACTGTGCCCCAGCTCTCAACCGGACCCGCACCCCAGCTCTCAACCGGATACGTGCCCCAGCCCTCAACTGGACCCGCACCCCAGCCCTCAACAGGCTCCGTGCCCCAGCCCTCAACAGGCTCCGTGCCCCAGCTCTCAACAGGCTCCGTGCCCCAGCTCTCAACCGGATACGTGCCCCAGCTCTCAACCGGACCCATGCCCCAGCTCTCAACCGGACCCGCACCCCAGCTCTCAACTGGACCCACACCCCAGCTCTCAACTGGACCCACACCCCAGCTCTCAACTGGACCCACACCCCAGCTCTCAACTGGACCTGCACCCCAGCTCTCAACTGGACCTGCACCCCAGCTCTCAACTGGACCCACACCCCAGCTCTCAACTGGACCTGCACCCCAGCTCTCAACTGGACCTGCACCCCAGCTCTCAACTGGACCCACACCCCAGCTCTCAACTGGACCTGCACCCCAGCTCTCAACTGGACCCACACCCCAGCTCTCAACTGGACCTGCACCCCAGCTCTCAACTGGACCTGCACCCCAGCTCTCAACTGGACCCACACCCCAGCTCTCAACTGGACCCACACCCCAGCTCTCAACTGGACCCACGCCCCAGCCCTCAACAGGCCCCGCACCCCAGCCCTCAACCAGACCACATTCCAGCCCTCAACAGGCCCCGCACCCCAGCCCTCAACCAGACCCACTGCCCAGCCCTCAACTCAACTCAACACCCCGCCAGCCCTCAACTCAACACCCCGCCTGTCAACTCGACAACCGCCAGCCCTCAACTCAACACCCCGCCAGCCCTCAACTCAACAACCCGTCAGCCCTCAACTCAACGCCCCGCTAGCCCTCAACTCAACACCCCGCCAGCCCTCAACTCAACACCCCGCCTGTCAACTCGACAACCGCCAGCCCTCAACTCAACACCCCGCCAGCCCTCAACTCAACAACCCGTCAGCCCTCAACTCAACGCCCCGCCAGCCCTCAACTCAACACCCCGCCTGTCCTCAACTCAACACCCCGCCAGCCCTCAACTCAACACCCCGCCAGCCCTCAACTCAACACCCCGCCAGCCCTCAACTCAACAACCCGTCAGACCTCAACTCAACACCCCGCCAGCCCTCAACTCAACACCCCGCCAGCCCTCAACTCAACACCCCGCCTGTCCTCAACTCAACACCCCGCCAGCCCTCAACTCAACCCCCCGCCAGCCCTCAACTCAACACCCCGCCTGTCCTCAACTCAACACCCCGCCAGCCCTCAACTCAACAACCCGCCAGACCTCAACTCAACACCCCGCCAGACCTCAACTCAACAACCCGCCAGACCTCAACTCAACACCCCGCCAGACCTCAACTCAACACCCCGCCAGACCTCAACTCAACACCCCGCCAGACCTCAACTCAACAACCCGTCAGCCCTCAACTCAACACCCCGCCAGACCTCAACTCAACACCCCGCCAGACCTCAACTCAACACCCCGCCAGACCTCAACTCAACAACCCGTCAGCCCTCAACTCAACACCCCGCCAGCCCTCAACTCAACCCCCCGCCAGCCCTCAACTCAACACTCCGCCTGTCCTCAACTCAACAACCCGCCAGACCTCAACTCAACACCCCGCCAGACCTCAACTCAACACCCCGCCAGACCTCAACTCAACACCCCGCCAGACCTCAACTCAACACCCCGCCAGACCTCAACTCAACACCCCGCCAGACCTCAACTCAACAACCCGTCAGCCCTCAACTCAACACCCCGCCAGACCTCAACTCAACACCCCGCCAGACCTCAACTCAACAACCCGTCAGCCCTCAACTCAACACCTGCCCACCATCAACTGAATGCGTGCACCAGAAAAATGGCTTGTGGCAGTAAAAGGAACAGAATTCTTCTCCATCCTGGACCTGATCAGGATGTTGGGCCTGTGTATAATTGTTACGTGTCAGAGAGTTAGTTGTTTCAGTTAAATTGCAATACTGATAATGCATGCATGCTTCTGTAAATTCAAACGATTATTTATTCTATGTGTGAATAGGATTACTCCTGAACCATCCTACCTCTTGCAATACCCTGCTCTGAGTCACACTTTCATCCAAGCTGTTACAGAGTTTACCAAGGGTGACAGAGACATGAACACGGGACTCTGTTTGGTTGCTTTGGCTCATTAGGGACAGAACCAGTCCCACTCCCAGGATACATCCTGTACTGTAAAAATAAAAAACAACACGCATCAGGAGAATCATCAGTGAGCCTCAGAGACTGTTTATTCTCCAACCTCTGCATGGCTGACATTGGTTATTCCAAACTTGCACCTTCGAGTAAAAAAAAGTTAATATAGACCGGCTATAAAATTAAACTCAGGAAACGTCATATTTAATTCACCCATTCTCATGGTTTTATGTTGGCAAGTAGTCACTCTAAATTATGGTCCCAAAAGAGATGATGATGAAGTAACTTTACACAAATGTTTTGCAAAACATAGCTGGATCCTGGGGGTGGAGCAGCAGAGCAGTGGAGCAAAATGCACACTCCAGAGTCTCATTAAACATGGACACGGAATAGCTATTCTGCTTTCAGCCTTATTAATCCCTGTAAACAAGGTATTGCTCATCAGCACTAAGTTCAGTGAAAAGGGACCAACAGGTGAAAAGGCTGATATGTAATATATTCAATAACAAAATGAGGTCCATAGAACATACAATGCAGAAGGAGGCCATTCGGCCCATCGAGTCTGCACCCACCCACTTAAGCCCTCCCTTCCACCCTATCCCCGTAACGCAATAACCCCTCCTAACCTTTTTTGGTCACTAAAGGCAATTTAGCACGGTCAATCCACCTAACCTGCACGTCTTTGGACTGTGGGAGGAAACCGGAGTGCCCGGAGGAAACCCACGCAGACACGGGGGGAACGTGCAGACTCCGCACAGACAGTGACCCAGCAGGGAACCCATGTTCTGAAATATAAGGTTCTGCAGGTTTCAAACTGTTCGCACAACATGCTGAGCTGATGATGTAGCAGTCGTAATCCAATAGTTAGCAAAGAGTTTGGAATCTCTTAACTAAATAGCTCATACTTAGCTCGCAGCTAAATCTGCAGCACTCCCACAGCTACCATTCCATCCACAACTGAGTGATGGAGTTGTCCCGGAGATCCAAGTAGAAGGACAATCAGGGTGGCAGGGTGGGGAACAGATTCTTTCAGTTGTGTCACTAATCCACAACCTAATTTTCCTCTTTTTAAACTTGGTGGGACAGAAACAGGTGTGAGGCAATGAGAAAGGTTGATCTCTTATCCCTGAGCTGTTAGCTTGAATGTGTGCTGACATTCTCTATTCTGTGCTACAATGTTCAAGATGTGCATCATGTAGGAACATCGTATTTTGAATTATTTTCTTAAACATTAAAATATCTACTCACTGCACAAGTGATATTGCCTAGGGCATCACGGTGGTACAGTGGTTAGCACTGCTGCCTCACGGCGTCGAGGTGCCACGTTCGATTCCGGCTCTGGGTCACTGTCCGTGTGGAGTTTGCACATTCTCCCTGTGTTTGCGTGGGTTTTGCCCCCACAATCCAAAGTTGTACAAGGTAGGTGTATTGGCCTGATCTTTTTATTAAAACAGTAACAAATCTATACAAGACCAAACGGTACAAACACTAATTTTGTGTTGGAGAAACAGGGTACCCTCCCCTCAGTACCAACGTATGGGGAGGGAATTGGGGGGGGGGGGGGGGGGGGTGGATACTCTGATCATTAAAACAGTTCACAACACATTTCTACAAAAAACAAATGGTACAAGCACTAAACTTTACGCTGGAGAGACCAGATATTCTTGCCTCTGTACGAACAGAAGGGAAAGGAAGGGGGTGGTGGGGAGAGAGGGGAAAGGAGGGTGGTGGGGAGGGAGGGAAACGGGCTGTTGGTGGAGGGGGACCCAATTGGGCATTGCCTGAACTATCTATGGAGGCAGAAAAATAAAAGCACCTTCAATTATGCTAAATTGCCCCTTAGTTGGAAAAAATGAATTGGGTACTCTAAATTAAAAAAACAAGTGACATTGCCTGAAATGTCTTTGTTCAGCGGCAGCCAAGTTAAATGGCCACTATAGTGCAGGAAATATGTTTAAACACAATTCAGTACCACCAACAAGCAAATTGTTGATAAATACCACCTGCCAGAGGTAAAATTGTACAGCCTGATTATCACCTAATAAAACATTTTCCACTTTCTAACATTAGGGAATACGTGCATGCACATCAGGGACTTATTTGTAGAATGCACTGCATGGCTTGTACTGGCGATTTCCACATTTTGATTTCTTCATCTATACGTTCTAGAAACTCAACGCGTTGAATTAGCTGGCAAAGAACTGAATCGTTTCGCTGATAAGATCATTATTACTGCCTGATTCTAAAACCATTCCTTAAGGTAAATGAACAGAAAGATAATCAAACCGCACTTGTATTCCAAGGTGGTATCAAAGCAACATTGCTCCAGAGCATCGAGGGACTTCATGAGCAGCAAATTCATCTTCTGCCCCGCGACATCACTGCCAAACAAGATGATAGAAGACATCAAATTTGCATACCATCACCTCATGCTCAAAAACTGATTTTATATGTTCTGCAAATTCAAGCATGAAACAGTTTAAAATAATGCATGCTGCGCTTCAGAACCTAGAATGAGTTAATATAAATTTTACAGGGTAGAAAAGGATAAAAACATTCATACATTCATACTTCAACATGAGCTCTAATTCCAAATGGCTGCTCTTGCATACATCACTTCTGTGGCACGCAGAATTCCCACACATTCATGCATTATTGAACATTTTGCCTGCAATACCCCCATGGGGGGGAATCCATTACAGAAATGGTGTGTATTTAAGATGTTAATTTCCAGCTGATTTTCAGCACAACAATTTTGACGATTTATTTTATCTGCGTTTGCACAGTTACCAGAACAGTCACGTGTCTCTGATTTTTCCTTCACTTTCTGTTTGCTTGAAGTGAAGCATGATGTTTGAATTTTAAATTACAATGGCTTCAAAGAGCACCAAGGAGTAGCTCTGTCGAACTTATTAAATCTTTCCATGTGAATTGTGGCACAAAGGTCACATGGATGGATAAGCGGTTCTCACTCCCACATCAGACTGCCATTGCTAAAGTCTCAGCTCTCCCGTTGAGTGATGATGGAGCTAAAATTCTCCTGATTCTCATCTGGAATTCTATCATAATAAAAAAAATGAACTTTCTTTGGTTCATCCCTCACTTTAACCCCTTGAAGCAGGAATCGCTGTTTTGGTTTTGAGTTAACATTTGATTTTATTTCAAAAATTAATTTACAGGCTGTGGGCTTTGCTGGCTAGGAGAGCATTTATTGCGCATTCCTAATTGCCCTCGGGAAGATGGTGGTGAGCTGCCTTCTTGAACCGCTGCAGTCAATATGGTGTAGCTACACCCTCAGTGCTGTTAGGGAGGTAGTTTCAGGATTTTGGCCCAGCGGAATTGAAGGAACGGCGATACATCTCCCAATCAGGTGGGTAACTTGGAGGGGAGATTCGAGGTGGTGGGATTTGCATGTATTTGCTGTTCTTGTCCTTCTAGATGGTAGTGGTATAAGTTTGGAAAGTGTGGTCTAAGGAATCTTGGTGAATTCCTGCAGTGCATCTTGTAGATGGTATACACTACTGCCATTGTTCGTTAGTGGTAGGGGGAATTAATGTTTGTAGACAGGTGTCAATCAAGTGGACTTTGTCCTGGATGGTGTCAAGCTTCTTGAGTATTGTTGGAGCTGCATTCACACCCCTGACTTGTGCCTTCCAGGTGGTGGACAGGCTACGGGGAGTGAGGTGAGTTACCAGCCTCAGGATTCGTAGTCTCCGACCTGCTCTTGGAGCCACAGTATTTATATGGCTAGTCCAGTTCAATTTCTGGTCAATGGTAATCCCCAGGATGTTTAAGGTGGGGGATTCAGTACGGTAATGCATTGAACGTCAAGGGGCGATGGTTAGATCCTCTCTTGTTGGTGATTGTCATTGCCCGGCACTTTTGTGTTGCAAATGTAACTTGCCATTTGTCAGTCCAAGCTTGATATTGTCCAGGTCTTGCTGCATTTGGACATGGACTGATGCAGTATCTGAGAAGTCACAATTGGTGCTGGTCATTGGGTAATCATCAGGGAACATCCCCACATCTGATCTTATGACGGAAGAGAGGTGATTGATGAAGCAGCTGAAGATGGTTGGGCCGAGGACATTACCTAAGGATCTCCTGCAGTGATGTTCTGAAACTGAGATGATTGACCTTCAACCACCACAACCATCTTTCTTTGTGCCAGGTATGACTCCAAATAGCGGAGAGTTTGTCTCCTGATTCACATTGACTCCACTTTTGCTAGGGCTCCTTGATGCTACATTCGGTTAAATTCTGCCTTGATGTCAAGGGCTGTCACCTTCACCTATGGAATTCAGCTCTTTTGTCCATGATTGAACCAAGACTGTTATACGGTTGGGAGCTGAGTGACCTTGACGGAACTGAGCGTCCTTGAGCAGATTATTGCTGAGCAAGTGCCGTTGGTTATACTTTTTTTTCGTATTTTTATTGAACTGTTAATTTTTTCTATCAGAAGTATACCCACACCAATATCAAAAATTACAAACAACAGCAGTAACCGTAACCTCACAAAACAGAAGTACAACCCAACTGAACAATCGCCCCCACCCACCGCTAACAGTGACCAATTCCTTAAAGTGCAAAATGAAAGGCAGCAATCTACGGTAGAAGCCTTCAATCGAATCCGTCATTGTAAATTCAACCTTCTTTTTTAAAAAAAATATTTTTATCTCCTCCTTTTTCACATTTTCTCCCGCATTTACACCCATCAACAATAAACAACAATCAACAAGATATGTCAATCCCCATAACAATAACGATCCCATCCACCCACCAACCCCCAAACATCAGCCCGCATGTTTACATAAACAAATGACAAAAAGGAATCAGGGATTACCCATAGTCACCTTAATGTACACAGCCCCGCCCCCCCCAACTAATGTTCGATGTTATCCAGTTCTTGAAAGTGCATAACAAATAGTGCCCATGACTTGTAGAACCCCTCCGAGCTTCCCCTCAGTTCGAACTTAACCTTCTCAAGGGTCAAGTATTCCAACAGGTCCTCCCGCCACGCCAGGGCACTGGGTGGAGAGGCTGCTCTCCATCCCAGCAGGATTCGCCTTTGGGCGATCAACGAGGCGAAGGCTATGATATCTGCCTCCGCACCCGTTTCCAACCCTGGCTGGTCCGACACCCCGAATATGGCCTCCCGGGGACCCGGGTCCAGTTTCACAAGCACCACCTTGGAAATTACCCTAAACACCTCCTTCCAGTACTCCCCTAGCTTTGGACAGGACCAAAACACATGAATGTGATTAGCGCCCCCCCCCCCCCGCAACGCTCACACACATCCTCTACTCCTTCAAAAAAATCGGCTCATCCTCGCCCTCGTGAGGTGCGCTCTATATACCACCTTCAGCTGTATCGGCCCCAACCTCGCACACGAGGTGGAGGCATTCACTCTCCGGAGCACCTCATACCAGACCCCCTCCTCTATAACTGCTCCCAGCTCTTCCTCCCACTTTGCTTTGATCCCTTCCAATGATGCCTTATCCTCTTCCATAATAGCTCCGTACAAAGCTGACACTACCCCCTTTTCCAGTCCCCTTGTCGTCAACACCTCCTCCAGCAATGTGGAGGCCGGTTCCTCTGGGAAGCTCTGTATCTCCTTCCTGGCAAAATCCCGAACCTGCATGTACCTAAACACTTCTCCCTGCTCTAGCCCATACTTCGCTTCCAGCTCCCTCAATCCTGCAAACCGACCCCGAAGAAACAAATCTTTTTTTTTATTTTTAAAAATGTTTTTCCTTTTCTGAGTTACCAAGCCAGGGCTCAGAGTGTGGGTCAGGGGCGGACCCCTAATCCAGCTCCTCGCCTGCTCCAAAAAACTAATTCAAATTGAATCGAATTCATGGTCCCCACAAGAGAGACATACCAGATCTGAACCAAAGGCTCAATCTACAGACACTGTCAAATCCCATGAGTTAATTTTAAAAAGTTCTCTGCTGGGTCTATTTAAAATTGGGGTACGAAGCAGAATGAGGCATGTCCAAAGTAGAATGCTGCTACTCACCTGTGGCAGAAGATTTGAACAGACCAACACAGCCTGTTAATAGGCTGTGATAGGAGTAAGATGGAAAAGAACATCTTCATTTACAATCAGTCCTATTGCACAACAAAATTCTCGGCCAACCAGTGCCAAGTTGTGAAACATTGTACATTCTCGTGAATGCTTGAAACAGGGAATATATTTCTTCAATAGTTACCTCATTCTTTCCTCATATAAATGGGATAGGAACATTCCTGTGGCTAATCCCATGTGAAACTGAACAGCTTGGGACGGGTCAGCATTTGGTTTTCCTGGTAAACCTGCAACAAGAATGCCAAGGACCTCCTCGATGCTCTCTTTGCGAGATGTGATGAAAACAGGTACAAGAAGCGTCAATGCAGTAGCAGCACAGGAGCGCGCGATGGCACTGGCTGTGTTCTCGCCAGAGTAGGATTTCTGTGAAAGTCATAAATCAATATTAGTGACCCACACATCGAAGACTGCTCCCTCCAATATTCCACTGAGCTCCCCTCCTCGGGCTCGGCAATCATTTTCAATTAATTATGCCTCTGTGCAGAGTCTTTGGGTGCTTTTCCGCATGAAAGGAATTATGTAAATAAAAGTTGTTGTTGTAAAGGTATCATTGCCATCGTCCCAAATGACCATGGGCTGCTTTCCCCTTTGAGGGGGAGAGCTGACTGGTGGTGATTTACCCTGACCATCACCACACACCTCAGGCGAGGGGCAAGGTTGAGAAGCTAGGGCCTTCATGAATAACCCTCTGAACACAGAACCAAAGAGGTTTATGGAACAGAAGACCATTTATACCTTTGTGCTGGCTCTTTGCTACAGCAATCCAAAACTAATTCCATGGCCCTGCTCCATAGAATCCATAAAGTCCCTACAGTGCAGAAGGGAATCATTCAGCCCATCGAGCCTGCACCGACCCTCCGAAACTGCACCCTACCTTGGCCCACTTGTCCATCCTTTGGTTACTAACGGGCAATTTAGCATGGCCTATATACCTAAACTGCTAATTTTTGGACCTCTCCCCTTAACCAAACATTACTATATGTAACACTAATTCTCCTTCCTGAAGTTATTTGGAACAAGAATCAACATTTGATTAATGTGAGACTCAGGAAGCAAGACCTTTACTGTGAAGGAGATGCACAAGAGTGGCCATGTCCCCTCATACTACACAAAATGTATCAGTTTAGCTCAGTTAGCAGCACTTTTACATCTTCGAGTCAAAACCTGACATGGTGGTTAGCACTGCTGCCTCATAGCGTCACGGACCCGGGTTCGATTCCAGTGACTGCCTGTGTGGAGTTTGCACATTCTCCCAGTGTCTGCATGGGTTTCCTCCGGGTGCTTCGATTTCCCCCCACTGTCCAAAAGCGTGCAGGTTAGGTGGATTAGCCATGCTAACTTGTCCCTTGGTGTCTAAAGATGTGCAGTTTAGGTGGGTTTGGGGGGATAGGGTGGGAGAGTGGGCCTAGATTGGATACTCTTTCAGAGGGTCGGTGCAGACTGGATGGGCCAAATGGCCTCCTTCTGCACTGTAGGAATTCTATGGCTCTATGATGCGGGCTGACAGTCCAGTGCATTGCTAAAGAAGATCTGTATTATCAGAGGTGGGTGTCATTTGGATGATCAGTTAAACCATAGCCTTTTCCCCTGCTCAGGGAAACCTAAAAGATTTCATGATTCTATTAAAAAAACACTTCATAATCTCTGTGCTCACTGACCTACATTGGCTCCTGGCTAAGTAACACATCAATTTCAAAATTCTCATCCTTGTTTTGAAATCCCTCCATGGCCTTGCCCCTCAAAACCTACTCCAGGTCCTAACACCCCCGAGATCTCTAAACGCATCTAATTTTGACCTCTTAAGGTTACCTGATGTTGACTACTCCACCATGGTGGCCGTGCCTTCAGTTGAATCGGCCCCAAGCGCTGGAATTCTCTCTAATCTTCCTGTGAAGCCCTCTGGGGACATTTATTACGCGAAAGACATTACATAATTGTTGTGGTATCTTGGACAACATTCTTCCCTCAATCAATAACACTGACAGCAGGTTATCTGGTAATTTATTTCATTTACTTACTGCCGCATCTGCTTAACTGACAACAATGTCTACAGTTCAGAAAGTCAGACATTGGAATGCCCTCGGATGTAATGAGGTGCCATGTCTTTATTCTCCATTGAAAATGCCTCCATATCCTTCTGTGAAAAACTTACTTAATTGGGATGTGAACAACTACGTAATGGAAATCATGTTTCAGTTCAAATTATGAGGTAGATCAGTTCAATTTTAAATCCTCCAAAAAACTGGGAACTGACCTTGATAAAGACACAAGGTGAGCACAAAACACCACCCAGTCAACATCACGCTGATCTACAGCAAGGCTTTCAGTGTAATAACGCCATTCCCAAGGAAAGGTGAACCAGAGTTTTCCATGTTCTGAGGAACTGCCAAGTGGTTTAAACTGTGGACGTGTTAAATTGCAAATTGCTAAATTAAGCTCTCAGTTGGGAAGTAGAAATGCCCAACCAGATACATTTCCATACAGCTCTCATGAGGCAGGTAAAAAGGAGCTTGGAAAGGGAGGGGGTAAATTCAACTGTTGTGGTCAAATGAAATAAATAGATGCATGGAGGAGGGTAAAGTGAAAGAGTCAAACGTTAGGAACTAACTTAAGGAAAGAAAGACCTCAATAGCTAAACATCTGGATTATTGATCAGATCACATGCAAAATAGCATAAAGACAGGCAGATCAAGAGAATGAACATGCTAATGGGCTGGTATGAGAAAAAAAGGGTTCCTTCTCATAGGACACTGAGACCAGTACTATGACTGGAAGGAGCTGTTCCAATAGGTGGCTTCATCCCCACAGGAACACAACCAGTGTCCAGCAGTAAAGTTGATGGTGTGGAGTGGTGTGTGGCATTGAGCAGCAAGCTACAACAAATGAAACAAGCCTAAATATAAGCTAGGCAGGAAAGAAGATCGTCAGACAGACCAGACCAAGGGAAGACATATAAATGGCCTGAGAATTAATGAGAGTTATAGGACAGGCTTCTAGAAAGGTTAGTTAAAAATAAAATGAAATAAATTGTTGTCAAAAATGAGTAAACAGCTGGATAGTAATCTTCACAGTGGCTAAAATACAACAGGGAACTGGAACCAACAATGGTTGGATTACGTCCTACCATCATTCCAACCACCAGTGAGCCCAGAAGTCATTGGGGAACTGGCATGTGTCCATGAATCCCATTACATGACGGCAAGTTCATGAAGACAGGTGATGTGGGCTTGCCGTTGGATCACATGGTGGGTTGGTGGTTCTTTTTTAAAATAAATTTAGAGTACCCAATTAATTTTTTTCCAATTAAGGGGCAATTTAGCATGGCCAGTTCATCTACCCTGCACATCTTTGGGTTGTGGGGGTGAGACCCATGCAGAGGATGGCGGAGCTGTGCAAACTCCACACAGTCAGTGACCCGGGGGGGGTGGTTCTGACATCAGGAACTCGAGCAGGAACAGTGTCCACATTTAAAGGGAAGCCACCCTGATGTTAAAGTTGAGAAATTATCATCCAAGATTTTTAAGAAAGCTCTGCGGTTTAAATTTCCAGCATCTGAATTACTCTTGCTCCCGCACAAAAAGATGTTCCAAAGTCCAGGAGGGAAAGATTCCTCTGCCAGCACACAACTTGATTCAGCGGCACCAATGGGTTCAGCTGAGATCTAAGAATCTCTCTACCTCCGCCTTAAAAATATTCACTGATCCCACTTCCACCGCCTTCTGAGGCAGAGTTCCAAAGTCGCACAACCCTCCGAGAAAACATTTCTCCTCATCTCGGTCCTAAATGGGCAACTCCTCATTTTTAAAACAGCGCCCCCTAGTTCTGGACTCACCCACAAGAGGAACCATGTTGGAAAAGGAATTCTCTCACCTGCATGTCGTGAAGACTTGTACCTGCTTCCACACTGAAAGATCTAATATTAGGCGTGACTGGGTCTTAAATTATGTGCTTTCAAGAGTTCAGATTTTGATCTCTTGCCTTCTGTTCACCGATAGAAACGAATTTCTATTATTTTGCGCTAAAATTTTAATCAAGTCATAAAAATGTTACATAACCCTTGTCCTGGTTCTGCAAATGCTTTACTGTCTGTCCAAGAAATGGTACTTACATGTTGGAACCATGGGAAGATCCGCCCCTTTGGACGATAGTGACTGTCAACGATGCTCAACAGCGTTTCCACCACCATTGCTATCCAGTGCTCTGTTGGCAAAATATCAGCCCCAATCTGCATAGATAAGAAATTAGAGTGTGATCAATGGATAATAAAAAAAAGTACAATATCCATGTCTCTTGTCCCATTTCTTTGCATCTTTCTGACTGTATCAGTGGAGTGTGTACAGCAGTTTGAGAAAACATTTACTTCAGGAAGTTGCCCTGGACATAGTAAATGCATTGGTGGTCATCTTCCAAGATCCTAGAAATTCTGAAATTGTTCAGACAGGTTGGAGAATAGCTAATGTAACCGTTTAAAAAGGAAGGTAAAGAGAAAACTAAGAATTATAGGCCAGTCAGTCTGGTGTTGATAATGGGGAAAATTCTAGGGTCCATTATACAAGATTTTATAGCAGAGCACTTGGAAAACAGTGGTAGAGTCAGACAGAGTCAGCATGGATTTACGAAAGGGAAATCATGCTTGACAAATCTACTGAAATTCTTCAAGGATGTAACTAGTAGAGTTAGTGAGGGGCAGCCAGTGGATATCATTTATTTGGACGTTCAGAAGGCTCTCGACAAAGCTCCACATAAGAGATTCACGTATAAAATTAAAGGGCATGGAATTAGGGATAGTGTCTTGTGATGGATAGGAAACTGTTTGGCAGACAAGAAACAAAGAGTACAAATAAACGGGTCCTTTTCCGAATGGTAGGAAGTGACTAGTGAGGTACCACCGGGATCGGTGCGAGGACTCCAGCTATTAACAACATACACTAATGAATTAGATGAGGGAAATAAATGTAATTCCTCCAAATTTGTGAATGACACAATGCTGGGTGGGAGGGTGAGCTGTAAGGAGGATACTTCAGTGTGATTTGGACAAGCTGAGTGAGTGGGGAAATGTATGGCAGATGCAGTGTAATGTGGATAAATATTAGGTTATTCACTTTGGTAGCAAAAACAGAAAAGCAGATTATAGGAATAGCCATAAATTAGGAGAGGGGAATGTGGAACGAGACCTGGGTGTCCTCATACATCAGTCGCTGAAGGTAAGCATGCATGTACAGCAGGCGGTAAAGAAGGAAAATGGTATAGCGAGAAGAGTCGATTACAGGAGTAGGGATGTCTTGCTGCAATTATACAGGGCCTCGGTGAGGCCACACCTGGAATAGTGCTTGCAGTTTTGGTCTCCTGATCCGAGGTTAAATGTTCTTGCTATAGAGAGGATACAGAGAAGGTTTATAAGACTGAATCCTGGAATGGTGGGACTGACATATGAGGAAAGATTGAGGAAAGTTAGGATTATATTAGGTGGAGTTCAGAAGAATGAAGGGAGGGATCTTATAGAAACCTATAAAATTCTAACAGGACTAGGCAGAGTAGATGCAGGAAAGATGTTCCCAAATGGTGGGGGGTGTCCAGAACCAGGGGTCATGGTCTAAGGATACGGGGTAACCTTTTAGGTCTGAGAAGAGGAGAAATCATTTCACCCAGAGTGGTAAGCCTGTGGAATTCACTACTACAGGAAGCAGTTGAGGCCTAATTGTTATATGTTTTCAAGCAGGAATTCGATATAGCTCTTGGGGCTAAAGGTGTCAACTGGTAGAGGGAAAAGAGGGAACAGGTTACTGTGTTGGATGATCAGCCTTGATCATAATGAATGGCCGAGCAGGATTGGATGGCCAAATGGCCTCCTCCTGCTCCTATTTTCTATGTTAAAACACAAGACATTTATCAAAGTTTTTGTGCAAGAAATTTGAAGCCTTTCTCCTGTCAGATCAATGGAAAACATGGCAACCTTCATCAGAATGGTTTCATTGTGTGTCAACACAAAGAAACAGGATTTGCACCGTACTACAGCTCGCACCCTCAATCCACTTTTACTCAAGCCTGTCTCGCTATTAACATGACGACCCACAGTTATATTTGTACGCTCATTAGGATTTAGGTGACATGGACGAAGAGGCCGAGAAGTGTCAAATGCACTGTTTTTGCCACAAAACACAAGCATAATCTGTCCCAAAACATTGGCAGCTGGCACGTGCAGAAGAAAATGAAAATAATTAACAAAGTAGACCATGGCATGAACCTACTTCGGGTACATCATTTGCTTCTGACGGCAGGCTGTTCTCATATTTGGCCACTGTCACAGCAAGTCCAGTCAAAGCGAGGATGGAATTTCCCTGCACAACAGGACTGTCCCTGTTAACCAAACAGAAGATCAACAGGAAATGCACAAATTTGTTTCTCAAAGCTGCTAACCATCCTACAGCAACAAAAATACAAACTGCAAAAACCATCACAGTCATCATGAAAAAGAATAGATTGATTCCCACTATTAAATAACCACTCTGGGGACTGTGTGCTGCAGTTAGTTAGCGCAGTCATCTTTCACCTTGATCTGTATTCTGCCATACAAATAACTTCCCTGCAAAACCTTCAAGGGTCCTATATGAACTAAATGCAGATAGTTTCCATTAAGTCCCCAATGGCTATGAATCCACTGAACAGAATGTTCTGAAATTCAAACATTCAGAGAGCATAGGAATAGCTATCTTTGCAGTCAAGGACTCGGTTTAAGACACATTGTTCATATAAAGTAGAGAAAACCATCCATACCATGGCCCATGGGATAACTGAACTGGGTTTGTCGATGTTGACAAGAGTTACTCCAGGTAGAAGTACACAAATTTAGGTATCCACCCACATATCAGAGCTTTTTTTTCATTTGTCCATGGGATGTGGGTGTCGTTGGCTAGGCCAGCATTCATTCCCAATCCTTAATTGCCCTTTAGAAGGTGCTGGTGCACTGCCTTCTTGAGCTACTGCAGTCTCTGTGGTGTAGGTACACCCTCAGTGCGGTTAGCAAGGAGGTTCCACGATTTTGATCCAGTGACAGTGCAGAAATGGCAATAAATTTCCAAGTCAGGATGGTCTGTTACTTGGAGGGAAACTTGCAGGGGTTGGTGTTCCCATGTATCTGCGGCGCTTGTGGGGTTCGACCGTGCTGTCAAAGGAGCCTTGGTGAGTAGCTGCAATATGCAGTACATACTACTGCCACAGTGTGTTGGTGGTGGAGGGATTGAAGATTAAACGTGGTGAATGGGGTGTCAATCAAGCGGGCCTCTTTGTCCTAAATGGTGTCAAGCTTCTTGAGTGTTGTTGAAGCTGCACTCACCCAGGCAAGAAGACACTTGCACATCTTTGGGTTCTGGGGGCGAAACCCACACAAACACGGACAGTGACCCAGAGCCGGGATCAAACCTGGTACCTCGGTGCTGTGAGACTGCAGTGCTACCACTGCGCCACCGTGCTGTCCTGATTTGTACTTAGTTCATGGTGGACAGGCATACGGAATCAGGAGGTGAGTTACTAGCTGCCGAATATCCAGCCTCTGGCCTCCCCTTGCAGCTCCAGTATTTATATGGCTGGTCCAGTACAGTTCCTGGTCAATAGTAAGCCAAGAATGTTGATTAGTGGAGGATTCAGCGATTGATTGCCAAGAGAAGATGGTTAGATTCTCCCTTGTTGGAGATGGTTATTGCCTGCCTTGTGTTGCGCAAATGATACTTGCCACTTCACTCTGCAGAGTGTGGCGAACTCAGTCCAACGCATCACAAAAGCTTGTCACCCTCTCATTGATTCTGTCTACACCTCCCGCTGCCTCAGGAAGGCAGACAGCATTATCAGAGACCTCTCCCATCCAGGCTTTGCCTTCTTCCAGATCCTTCCATCAGGCAGAAGGTACAGAAGTCTGATGACCCGCACATCCAGACATAGGAACAGCTTCTTCCCCGCAGCTACTAGACTCCTCAACGACGCCCCCTCGGACTGATCTGTTCCCTGTAAGAACACTATTCACGACGCCCTATGCTGCTCTTGCTCATGTATTTGCTTTGTTTGGCCCCTTGTTCTGCACTATAACCAATCACTGCTTGTCGATGTACCATTTGTCAATGTACTCTGTCTACTATGTACGCACTGTGTATGTTCTCTCGTCCGCAGAAAAATACTTTTCACTGTACTTCGGTACATGTGACAAAAATCAAATCAAATCAAAATATCTCTCTGTATATGGACACAAACTGCTTCTATATCGGAGAAGTTGTGAATGATACTGAACATTATGCAATCATTAGCGAACATCCTCATTTCTGACCGAATGGTACAGTGATGGTCATTGATGAAGCAGCTGAAGATGGTTGGGGTGACAAAATCACCGTGAGGAACTCCTGCATCGATGTCCTGGAACTGAGATGTCTGACGTCCAACAACCACAACCATTTTCCTTTGTGCCAGGTATGATTCCAACCAGCGCAGAGCTTTGCCCCGGATCCCAGTTAACTTCTGGTTTGCAAGGAATCTGTGATGCCACACTCATTTAAATGCTGCCTTGATATCAAGAGCAGTCTGTCTCACCTCACCTCTTTGAGTTCAGCTCTTTTGTCCATGTTTGGACTAAGGTTGCAATGAGGTCATTGCAGTACATTTATATGTACTGGACCAGCCATACAAATACTGTGACCCGAGCAGAACCCAAACCAAGGGTTAGTGAGAAAGTGATTAGTGCTACTTGATAACTCTTGTCAACGACACCTTCTGTCACTTTGCTGATGGTCAAGAGTAGTAATTGGTCGGATTGGATTTGCTTGGGCAATTTTCCACATTGTCGGGTAGATTCTCGTGCTGTAGCTGTACTGGAACAGCTTGGCTAGGGCACAGCTAGGTGTGGAGCACACGTCTTCAGTACCATTACGGAATGTTGTCAGAGCTCATTGCGTTTGTAACACCCAGCGCCACATGGGAGTGAATCAAATTGGCTGAAGATTGGCATCTGTGATGCTGGGAGCCTCCAGAAGAGGGAGAGATGGATCATCCAGTCGGCGCTTCTGGCTGAAGATTGTTGAAAATGCTTCAGGGCTGTTGGGTGTGATGGGCCTCCCCCCATCAGTGAGAATGAGAATATTTGTGATGCACCACCATTCATGATTGCATGTGTCAGCACGGCAGAGCTTAGATCTGGTCCGTTAGTTGTGGGATTGCTTAGCTTTGCTTATTGCATGCTGCTTCTCCTGTTTGGCATTCAAGTAGTCAAAGAACAAAGAAATGTACAGCACAGGAACAGGCCCTTCGGCCCTCCAAGCCCGTGCCGACCATGCTGCCCGACTAAACTACAATCTTCTACACTTCCTGGGTCCGTATCCCTCTATTCCCATCCTATTCATGTATTTGTCAAGATGCCCCTTAAATGTCACTATCGTCCCTGCTTCCACCACCTCCTCCGGTAGCGAGTTCCAGGCACCCACTACCCTCTGCGTAAAAAACTTGCCTCGTACACCTCCTCCAAACCTTGCTCCTTGCACCTTAAACCTATGCCCCCTAGTAATTGACCCCACTACCCTGTGGAAAAGCCTCTGACTATCCACTCTGTCTATGCCCCTCAGAATTTTGTAGACCTCTATCAGGTTGCCCCTCAACCTCCGTTCGAGTGAGAACAAACCGAGTTTATTCAACCGGTCCTCATAGCTAATGCCCTCCATACCAGGCAACATTCTGGTAAATCTCTTCTGCACCCTCTCTAAAGCCTCCACATCCTTCTGGTAGTGTGGCGACCAGAATTGAACACTAGTCCTGTTATAGCTTCAGCAGGTTGAGACCTCATTATTTAGGTGTGCCCGTGCAGCTCCTGGCATGCCCTCCTGTACCCTTCATTGAACCAGGGTTGATCCCACAGCTTGATGGTAATGGTAGAGTGGGGGATATGCTGGGCCATGAGTTTGCAAATTGTTGCTGCATACAATTTCTCTGCTGATGATCAACCACAGGGCCTCATGGATTCCCATTATTGAGCGGCTTGATCTGTTCGTAATGTATCCCATTTAGCATGGTGGTAGTGCCACACGACACAATGGAGGGCATCCTCAATGTGCAGATGAAACTTTCTCTCCATGAGAACTGTGCAGTGGTCACTCCTACCGATACTGTATAGACTGATTCAGCTGTGACTGGTAAATTGGTGAGGATGAGGTCAAGTAGGTTTTTCACTCTGTTTGGTTCCCTTACCACCTGCTGCAGACTGAGGCTAGCAGCTCTGTCCTTTAGGACTCATCCAGTTCAGTCAGCAGTAGTGTTGCCAGGTCACTCTTGGTGATGGACATTGAAATTGCCCAACCAGAGTACATTCTGTGCCCTTGACAGCCTCAATGTTTCCTCCAAATGGTATTCAACATAGAGAACACATTCATCAGCTGGGGGTGGGTGGTGGGGACACACAAAAGTTGGTGGTAATCAGCAGGAGGTTTCCTTGCTCATGTTTGGCCTGATGCCATGAGACTTCATGGGGTCCAAAGTCAATATTGAGGACTCCTAGGGCAACTCCTTCCTGACTGTACACCATTGTGCTGCCCCCTCTGGTAGATCTGATCTGTTGGCGGGACAGAACATTTCTAGGGATGGTGTTGGTGGTGTCTGAGACATCCTAACCTATGATTCGGTGAGTACGACTATGACAGGCTGTTGCTTGACTGGTCTATGGGACAGCTCTCCCAATTTTGGTACAGCCCCCCACATGTTAATAAGGAGGGTTTTGCAGGGTTGATATGGCTGACGTGCCATTGTTTTTGATGTCTAGGTCGATGCTGAATAGTCCGTCTGATTTCATTTCTTTTGATAGATTTCGGAGGGAATTTAAGAGTCAACCATATTATTGTGGGTCTAGAGTCATGAAGGACAAGCCAGGTAAAGGCAGGCAGATTTCTTTCCCTAAAGAACAATAGTTGAACCAGACGCATTTTTACGACGATCAACAATGGTTTCGCGGTCCCCATTAGATGAGCTTTTAAGTCCCGATATTTATTAATTAAATTTAAATTTCATCAGATGCTTTGGTTGGATTTGAACCTAGACGTCTCAAATACTAGCCCAGTGATGTTATCACTGCGTTACTGCCTACCCATAACTGACAGTTAAAGTACTCCTAAATTTCAAAGGACCAATATTTTTGAGTAATTATTTAGTCAAAATGTGCTCCAGTGATCATATATTTCCAAGTGTGCAATTAATTATGTCCTACTGGACTTCCGGTTGCGGCTATGCGGAGCTAAGTCGCACATTTGGCGGCTCCCGCAAAAACTGACTTTTGGGCTCTTTTCAGGGCCCCCAACGGCACTTTTTCGACGTTTCCCGGTGTGGGAAGGAGTCTACAACAGCTCCCCGTCAGTATATGGCTTCAACTAGGAGCGGGGCGGCAAAAAAGGTGGTGGTGGAGCCGAAGAAGGTGCGAGGGAAGAAGGACAAAATGGCGGCGGGCGGAGACCAAGCAGTGTGGATGCAGTGGGCGAAAGAGCAGCAGGAGGGTATCCAGCGCTGCTTCAGAGAGATTAAAACGGACCTGCTAGAGCCGATGAAGGCTTCTATTGATAAGCTACTGGAGACACAGACGGCCCAGGGAGTGGCGATCCGAGAGGCTCGACAAAAGATCTCTGACAATGAGGACGAGTTCTTAGGCCTGGCGGTAAAGGTGGAGGCACACGAGGCGCTCCACAAGAAATGGCAGGAGCGGTTCGAGGAGATGGAGAATCGGTCGAGGCGGAAGAATCTGCGGATTCTGGGCCTCCCGGAGGGGATAGAGGGGCCGGATGTGGGGGCCTATGTGGTCACCATGTTGAACTCGCTGATGGGAGCGGGGTCCTTCCAGGGGCCCCTGGAGCTGGAGGGGGCCCATAGAGTGCTGGCGAGGAGGCCCAAGGCTAACGAGCCTCCGCGGGCGGTGCTGGTGAGGTTCCATCGGTTCGTCGATCGGGAGTATGTGCTCAGGTGGGCCAAGAAGGAGAGGAGCAGCAGGTGGGAGAATGCGGAGGTTCGGATATATCAAGACTGAGTGCGGAGGCGGCGAAGAGGAGGGCCGGGTACAATCGAGCGAAGGCGGTGCTGCACAGGAAGGGGGTGAAGTTTGGCATGTTGCAGCCGGCGCGACTGTGGGTTACCTACAAGGACCGGGACCATTATTTTGAGTCTCCGGAGGAGGCGTGGGCCTTTGTTCAGGCCGAGAGGTTGGACACAGATTGAGGGTCGGGACGGGCGATTGGGGACTGCGGTTGATATGCTATGTTTATTTTTGTTTTGAGGGAGGGCCTTTGTATTGCTCCGGGTTTCTTTTTCTTTGTGTTTTTTCTCTTTTGGGTCGGTGAGGGTGGCTGGGGCGGGTTGGGCACTGTTTTGGTTGGGTTGGTTGGGGGGGGCTCTTGGAGATGAGATGGGGCCCTGCGGGGGAAGGGGAGGCCCGAGTCAAGGGTGAGGGGACCGGGCCTGTAAAAGGAGCTGCGTCAGAGGTGGCGGGGTCTGGTAGGTGAAAAGCACGGGCTTTTTCCCGCGCTGAAGACTGGAGGGGGCGGGGAAGCGAGGGTTGTTTCCCGCGCTTAGAACAGAAGGGGGAGGGGGAGAGCCTATGGATGGGGACGGGAGAGGAGGGTGTGCCACACAATGGGAGGCTCGAAGGAGAGGCGGGAGTGGCCGGGGTCAGCATGAGTCAGCTGACTTGCGGAAGTGCAATGGGGGGAGTAAATCAGCTATGGTGGGTCCTAGCCCGGGGGGGGGGGGGGGGTTGCTGCTGCTATGGTCAAGGAGGAGCTGGAGCGAGTAGGGGGGGGGGGGCGAGACAGGGGTATGCCGCTGTGGGGAATGGGTCGGGTGCGGGCGCGTGGCTGGCCGAGGAGGGGTCATGGCTAGTCGGCGGGGGAGGGGGGGGGGGGGCGAGTAGCCCCCTGATCCGGCTGATATCCTGAAATGTAAGGGGACTGAATGGGCCGGTTAAGCGGGCACGCGTGTTTGCGCACCTGAAGGGGCTCAAGGCGGATGTGGTTATGCTTCAGGAGACACACCTGAAGGTGGCAGACCAGGTAAGACTGAGGAAAGGGCGGGTAGGTCATGTGTTTCACTCGGGGCTGGATGCCAAAAATCGAGGGGTGGCGATCTTGGTGGGAAAGAAGGTGTCGTTTGAGGCGTCGAGCATTGTGGCAGATAATGGCGGCAGGTACATAATGGTAAGTGTAAGTTGCAGGGAGAGAGGGTGGTACTGGTCAATGCGTATGCCCCGAACTGGAACGATGCGGGTTTTATACGGCGTATGTTGGGTCGGGTCCCAGACTTGGAAGTGGGGGGCCCGATAATGGGGGGAGACTTCAACACAGTGCTGGACCCGGCACTGGATCGCTCCAGGTCTAGGGCGGGTAGGAAGCCGGCGGCGGCTAGAGTGCTGAGGGGGTTTATGGACCAGATGGGAGGGGTGGACCCTTGGAGATTTGCAAGGCCGGGGCTAGGGAATTTTCATTCTTCTCACATGTCCATAAGGCTTATTCCCGAATCGACTTTTTCATCTTGAGTAGGGCGTTGATAGCGAGAGTAGAGGATACTGAGTATTCGGCAATAGCCATTTCGGACCAGGCCCCGCATTGGGTGGACTTGGAGATGGGGGAGGAAAGGGACCAGCGCCCGCTGTGGCGCTTGGAGGTGGGGCTGTTGGCGGACGAGGAGGTGAGCGAGCGGGTCTGAGGAAGTATAGAGAGGTACCTGGAGACCAACGACAACGGGGAGGTCCGAGTGGGGATGGTATAGGAGGCACTGAAGGCGGTGGTGAGGGGAGAGCTGATCTCCATTAGGGCCCACAAGGAGTGGAGGGAGCGGGGGGAGAGGGAGAGGCTGGTGGGGGAGATGGTGAGGGTAGACAGGAGGTATGCGGAGGAGCCCGAAGAAGAATTGTTGAGGAAGACGCGTAGCCTCCAGGCCGAATTCGACCTGGTGACCACCAGGAAGGCGGAGGTGCAGTGGAGGAAGGCCCAGGGGGCGATTTACGAGTATGGGGAAAAGACAAGCCGGATGCTGGCACATCAGCTTCGGAAGCGGGACGCAGCTAGGGAGATCGGGGGAGTTAAGGACAGGGGATGGAGTGTGGTGCAGAGTGCAGCTGGCATCAATGGGGTCTTCAGGGACTTCTACGAGGAATTGTACCGATCCGAGCCCCCACGGGAGGAGGGAGGGACGGGCCGCTTCCTGGACCAATTGAGGTTTCCAAAGGTGGAAGAGGGACTGGTGGCGGGATTGGGGGCCCCGATTGGGCTGGAGGAGCTGATCAAAGGGATAGGAAGCATGCAGGCGGGGAAGGCGCTGGGGCCGGATGGTTTCCAGGTCGAATTCTATAAAATATATATGGACCTGTTGGGCCCGCTGTTAGTTAGGGCCTTCAATGAGGCAAGGGAGGGGGGGCCTTGCCCCCGACGATGTCCCGGGCACTGATCTCCTTGATCCTGAAGCGGGACAAGGACCCCCTGCAATGTGGGTCTGACAGACCGGTTTCCTTGCTAAATGTAGATGCCAAGGTGCTGGCGAAGGTCTTAGCCACGAGGATTGAGGATTGTGTTCCGCAGATCACCCATGAAGGCCAGACGGGGTTTGTGAAGGGGAGGCAGTTGAACGCAAATGTGCGGAGGCTTTTGAACGTTATCATGATGCTGACGAGGGAGGGGGAGGCGGAGATAGTGGTGGCGATGGACACTGAGAAAGCCTTCGATAGGGTAGAGTGGGGGCACCTGTGGGAGGTGCTGAAGAGGTTTGGGTTTGGAGGGGGGTTTGTCAGGTGGGTTAGGCTGTTGTATGAGGTCCCGATGGAGAGTGTGGCCACAAACAGGAGGAGGTCCGAGTACTTTCGGTTGCACTGAGGGACGAGACATGGGTGTCCCCTGTCCCCCCTGCTCTTCGCATTGGTGATTGAACCCCTGGCTAGGGCACTGAGGGAGTCAAGGAACTGGAGGGGGTTGGCGCGGGGTGGGGAGGAGCATAGGGTGTCACTTTATGCAGACGACCTGCTGCTGTATGTGGCGGACCCGCTGGGAGGAATGCCGGAGGTAATGAGGATTTCTTAGGGAATTCAGGGACTTTTCGGGGTACAAGCTCAACATGGGGAAGAGCAAGCTGTTCGTAGTTCATCCAGGGGGCCAGGAGAGGGGGATTGGCGAGCTCCCACTAAAAAAGGCGGAGAGGAGCTTCAGGTATCTGGGAGTCCAGGTGGCCAGGAGCTGGGGGGCCCTGCATAGGCTTAATTTTACAAGGCTGGTGGAGCAAATGGAGGAGGAGTTCAAGAGGTGGGACGGCAACCGCTGTCCTTTGCGGGCAGGGTGCAGTCAATCAAAATGACAGTGCTCCCAAGGTTTTTGTTCCTGTTCCAGTGCCTCCCCATGTTTATCCCAAAGGCTTTTTTCAGGCGGGTTAACAGGAGTATAATGGGGTTTGTGTGGGCGGGAGGGACTCCGAGGGTGAGAAGGGTGTTCCTGGAGCGGAGTAGAAATAGGGGGGGACTGGCGCTGCCCAACCTCTGTGGATACTACTGGGCCGCCAATGCGACGATGGTGCGCAAGTGGGTGATGGAGGGGGAGGGGGCCGCATGGAAGAGGCTGGAGACGGCATTTTGTGTGGGTACGAGTCTGGGGGCGCTGGCAGCAGCGCCGCTGCCGCTCCCTCCAAGGAGGTATACCACGAGCCCGGTGATGGCTGCCCTCAAAATTTGGGGGCAGTGGAGGTGCACCGGGGGGGGTGGGGGGGGGGCCTCGGCAGGGACCCCATTACGGGGGAAACCACCGGTTCGCCCCAGGAAGAACAGGTGGAGGGTTTGCGGGGTGGCACAGGGCAGGGATACGAAGGTTGGGAGACCTGTTTGGGACGGGAAGTTCGCAAGCCTGGGTGAGCTGGAGGAGAAGTACGGGCTCCTCCCGGGGAACACCTTCAGGTACTTACAGGTAAGGGCGTTTGCCAGACGGCAGGTGGCGGAATTCCCGCGGCTACGACCACACACAGTACAGGACAGGGTGCTCTCGGCGGGGGGAGGTGGTGGAAGTGGGGAATATCTCGGAAACTTACCAGGTGATGCAGGAGGAGGAGGAGGCCTCGGTGGTGGAGTTGAAAGGTAAATGGGAGGAGGGGTTGGGAGAGGAAATTGAGGAAGGGACGTGGGTAGACACCCTGGGGAGGGTGAAATCTTCCTCATCGTGCGCGAGGCTCATCCTCATACAATTTAAGGTGCTGCACAGGGCACACATGACCGGGACAAGGATGAGTCGGTTTTGTGGTGGTGAGGACAGGTGTGTTAGGTGCTCAGGGAGCCCAGCAAACCACACCCATATGTTCTGGGCATGCCCAGCGCTGGAGGAATTTTGGAAGGGCGTAGCAAGGATGGTGTCGAGGGTGGTAGGATCCAGGGTCAAGCCGGGCTGGGGTCTCGCAATATTTGGGGTGGCAGAAGAGCCGGGAGTGCAGGAGGCGAAAGAGGCCGGAATTCTGGCGTTTGCGTCCCTGGTAGCCCGGCGAAGGATTCTTCTTCAGTGGAAGGATGAGAGTCCCCCAAGCGTGGAATCCTGGATCAATGATATGGTGGGGTTTATTAAGTTGGAGAGGGTGAAATTCGCCTTGAGAGGGCGGTACAAGGGTTCTTTAGGCGGTGGCAACCGTTCTTAGACTTCCTGGCAGAGTGGTAGACATTGGTCAATGGCAGCAGCAACTCAGGGGTGGGCGGGGAGGGCGGGAGGGTGGGGGTCATTTTACTTTTTTGTTTTTGTTATTTATACTGGAGGGTCTGAGGGGTTGTATATACTTGTTGTGTTAAGTCGGGGTGTTAATGTTAATTTATTATTTATGTACAGGGGGAGGGGGGTATGGAGGGTTGTTTTTCTGGACTGTGTTTTGTACTTAACCCTGTTGGGTTTCTTTTCATTTTGTTATTGATATTTTATGAAAACCCTTTCATAGAATTTTTTTTTTTATAATTATGTCCTACGGTCGGGATCATTATATTTCTCAAGCCAATGCCTCCTATCCCCATCTATTTCAAAGAAACTACAAAAAAAATCCAAGTAGGCAAATTAGAAACTGAGAAGAAAGAGTGTGACATTTAAAGACTATTCCTTGAAACCACTTGATGTGGTTTTTTTAGAAGGGGGTTTTCTTGGCGTCATCCCACCTTTACAAAATTCTCTGTTTCACAAGTAACTGAGTGCTCTGTGTAAAGGGGATTTACATTAGGAGATATGCAAAAGAACAGAACAATCCATTAGAGTGCAGCAGTGACTAAATAACGCAAGTACCACTTACTTTGAAGCTGATTTAACTACATCAGTCAGCAGGTCCCTGACCCTGTTGAAGAGAAGCAACAGGGTTACGATCATTTCTATTCATTAACCAGGTGGTTACTTCTTGAACTGCCAGAAATGAAATTGAAATGATCTGCTCTTTCTATTCGCAACACCACTACGTTTACCATTCCATTAAGCTGATTTTGGGGTGATGGTGATCTCCAAAGCAGCAGAAGTTCTGATTTCTCACATGCTAACATTTGAAAACATCTCATTTAGTGGGTTGTCTTCTCATATTTTACACTGAGGGACAATTCAGCACAAAACAGAAAGCTCCACTCGAGTCTTTTTGAGAAATGTTGCGAATGACAGACATGAAATCCTCTGAAAAACCAAAGGTAAAGGACATGCCTGACAACTAAATGGTCCCAGGTGTTTGAAAATTCATAGTAAACATAAATGTTCTAATTTGGATGATGGGAGACTCAGAACTATTCTCTCCCACAGAACCTGGCGGATCATGCAAAATAGCATTTCCTTATTCACCAGTTTGTTCTAAAATGATGGAAAGAATTAGGTTTCAGGGAGTATTATTTTGGGGAATTCTACAACAAGTCAAACTGCAATGTAATGCAATGCAATGCAACTAACTGCAATTAGATGGAAAATATGGGTGTTGCTGTTTAATACTGAAAACTAAGATAGATGTAAATGTGCTTTTAAATCCTTCTTACCAGAGCCAGGATATAAATTTTTTGTACTGCAGTTCCTCAGGATCATCTTTCCCATGCTTCTGCTGCATCTCCAGTTCTGCCTGTCTCCCCTATAGACAAAGACATCAATCAACGACATCATCCCACAATGAAACTATTAGCAATCAGTGATTGCAGACAGGAGGAAACAGTACATCAGTTGACACCGAGAGAGGCAGACTAAATTTAAAAGCAAGCAACTGTTGAAAAAGGAAACCGGCATGTGGCAATCTCCGAATACCCTCCCCTCGTCGACATGTGCCATTTCACTAGCTGGAAGTAGGGAAGCCAACCTGCTTATTAGGCTGTGCCAATAGATGTAATTGGCAACACAGAGGTGAATAAGGGGTTCTGCCACAGCTATTCTGAGTATAACTGAGCAAGCACTATACAAAATACCCTGGGATAGTTCCAATGACAATTCAGGTCTGGAACCTAGAATGACAATTCTCCAACACGGGGAGTGATTTAATGGCTGCTTCGTGCTTGAGCCAGAGCACGACGCAGCCGTTAGATTGCGGGAGAGGCCAAAATCGAGAACCACCCAGGTGTCGATCGGTTTGTGATCTCACCTTCCAGCTACCGTTGGCAAAATCAGGATCCTGCTGTGGCGTGGTGAGAAACCAATAGTCACCACTTAAGGCCAATCATCATACAATTAACGGCAGAGAGCCCCTATCTAATGGCCTCCCATGATCTAGCCGCTTCCCCAGCAAGTGGTCACACGACTGCCGATTAGTACAACTTTAAAAAAAACGTGCAGCTGACGGAATTGCTGCTGCGGGGATCAGAGGAGGTGAGTAGCCATCTTCTCTCACAGGCAACCAGCCCGCAGGCACTGGGGTTGCTGCCCCTGCCCCGGTGTGCGCGGGAGGGGGGGGGGGGGGGGGGGGGGGCAGCAGCTCGGAGCTCGGTCAGGGTGGGCTGCCATTGGTGGACGAATCATACCTGGGCTTGGTGAGTGGGGGGGGTCACTGCACCTCCTGGATCATGTGTACCCATTACGGGGGCAACCCCTGCCCCTGCTCGTCTGTCCCACCAACCACCCATAACTCCCACCGACTGTGGAGGCCTCTGCACGTGCGACTGAAGGCTATTGCTAATAGGGAATTGGCAATCATGGTTAAGTGAGCACTTCACATACCCGAAGTGGGTTCCTGTGGGTAGGCGGGCCATGTAGCATGTGGCGATTATTGCTTATTGGTGATTATCCCAATCAGACCGTGATGCCTGGACACGGTGGCTGAACACCGCAGGTGGCAACACCACGGACGCAGCAGCCAACATCTGAACACCCAGGGGCTGGGCCCCAGCACCGGGGACATGTCCGCAACCAGAGGGTGGGTGTGTGCATCGGTGAGGGGAGCAGCGCCGGTCCAGGTGCCATTACGTGCGTGTGTCGGGGTACAGGATGTGGGGTTCAGTGACCAGGGGCCCCCACCGCGGCTGAGAGTGCTTGGGCTGGGCTTGTTGGATGGCAGGAAATGTGCATGTGTGGGGGTGGGGCATCACGTGGAGGAGGAAGATAGCAGCTCCTGGTGGCCGTCAAGGACACTGCAGCCCTGAACTTTAAAGCTACAGGATCACTGCAGGGTTCGAGCGGGGACCTGTGAGGCATCCCACAAGTTACAGCCCACAAGTGCATCCACGAGGTCACAGATGCTCTGTTTGCCCGGGCAGCAAACTAAATAAACTTTGAAATTGACCAGGCCCAACAAGATACCCGTGCAGCAGAATTCTCCGCCATCGCAGGGATGCCACAGGTCCAGGAAGTAATAGATGATACGCATGTTGCCTTATGCACACTAAGCCATCAGGGAGAGCCCTACATCAACAGGAAGCGGTTTCACTCCCTGAACATCCAGCTCGTGTGCGACACCCAGATGGAGATCATGCACGTGTGTGCATGCTTCCCTGGGAGTGTATGCAACAGCTACATCCTGGGGCAGTCAGACATCACCGGCCTGTTCAAGGACCAACCCAGGATGGCCGATGAATCCTTGGGGGATAAGGGGTACCCGCTGAGGACCTGGCTATTGACATCAGTAAGGAGGCGGGAAACCGATGCAGAGACCCAATACACGAAGCCCACCGCCACCCGAGCTGTCACTGAGCGGTGCATCGTACACCTCAAAATGCGGTTCCGATGCCTCGACCGCTCTGGTAGAAGACTGCAGTACACCCCCAGAGGGTCGCCTGCTTTGTGGTGGTCTGCTGTACCCTCCACAACCTGGCACAGCAGCGGGGCGACGTGCTGGAGGCGGAGGGAGCAGAACATGTGACCGCCTCCGAGGAGGCACCAGGCCAGGAGAAGTTGGAGGGTCCGCAGGACCAGCCAGAGGATGGAGGACAAGAGGCAACGGTGAGTGTCCAGGGAGGCCCTCACCCTCGCCTACTTCACATAGGACGTGGCCTTGTCCGTCATTGCACCCTCCCTCTTCCCTCCTTTGCCCCTCACCCATCTACCCCCACCACCCTGTTTCCACCCTCCCAGGGTTTGGGTAACATCACTCCAGGGTGATGGGACTGTTTCGGCACTGTCACTGGGTCACTATTGAAGGGAGGAGGTTGATGATAACCCGCTGAGAGCTGAGCGCTTGTGCCAGCCTCGCCGGGTCAAGTGTCAGGAAACTCGCAGCAGTTCTGGCTCGCTACCACACTTAGAAACTTTTCTATTAAATCACGCCCCACTGTCTCTCAGAGACGAAGCTGACAAGCAAAGCTACATACCCCACCAGACTCGTTTGTGAAAGGACGGGTTCAGGAGAATCATGAGTTAGAGTTAAATGAAACCTAACAGCTTTGACTCTTTGGCACTCACAGTCGTTCTAATGCACTTCCCCTCACGAAAACACCTGGATTCCATGATGTTTCAGTCAAGAAAATATAATAGTACACTGGCAGACAAGAGCACTCAATCAGTCTGTGGTAAAATGGTGGACCAAAAAATATTACTCATTATTTCTAAGATGAATTATTGGGCTTTTCAGAGCAAGTCTGTAAAAGTGATGCCTAATCCAAAGCTTCTTTGCATTAAAGTTTGATTCCATGCAATCTTATCACTTTTAAAATGGTTGTTATCTGCAAGTTTGACATACTTAAACTTCATTCACATGAAGCTGCTGCATTAAAAACTGATACTAAGTGTTTTTATTTTTTAAAGGTTATATTGGCATTGAATGTATAGATTTTCAAGAGTGTTTCAAATCACAAATATTTCAAAGAAATGAATTGCTGTAATTCAGAGTAATCAAGAAAACATTTATTTAGTTCTCTGAAAGATTTGACAACAATTTAACAAAACATCACAAAATCATGGTGAATTGTGCCGCAACCTTGGCCTCCGGCCTGATCCTAAACTGAGTTTCTAGCTTCATGTCTTGTCCATCGCCAAGATTGCCTACTTCCACATGCCTGGAAATGCCCCACTAACTCACTCCAACAACCTATTCTCTTTCCCCCTTTAAGAGGCTCTTTAAAACTGACCTCTGAGCAAGCAGTTGGCCAGCTCTCCAATTGTCTCCTCAAAGTAGTTTGGTGTCAAATTCTGTTTGATCATGCTCCTTAGAACGTGTTACTGTGATAATGATGCTATATAAATACAAGTTAGGAGTATTGATGAATTTAGTTTCACAAGCCACACCCTGTACTTTTAATTACTATCCACTGGAATGAGAAAGTGTTATCACATCTCGTCTCACATGAAAACAGTCAACAGGTGATATGTATATTATAAAAACAGAAAATTAAGAAAAGAACTCAGGTGGCTAAACCATCCCAAAAGTAAGTCTGCTGTGTGTTCCTGGAAACAGCTACAGAAAAAGCAGAACTGTCCACACAGTTTAATAAGATTAGGATTATCCGGAAATCAGCATCTGGCAGGTATTGAGATAACTGATTTCAGCATCAGCAGCAATGCTACAATTGCTCACCGTGCTCCTATGGTAAAGAAGGGAACATATAGCAGGAACCTCATCATTGCCCAGGAACCTTGCTGAAAATACATGCAGTCTTTGGGTCAGGACTGCTGTATTTACGCAGCCCATTGGCCTTGTCAAGGCTCAAATATGAACAGCGATTATTGGGGGAGCCACCAAGAGGATGACTGGCAACTGTGGAATCAAACCCCCAGAAAGCAGTCAACACCTTGAGGAGATGGGAAAATGAGGATACACCTGAATATGTCTCAAATGTTTTTAATCAATCAACTGAATCAAAAGGTCCTTAAAATAATTGAAATAATTGCTAATTAAAGTGTACAGAGGACTGTACAAATACATATTCTGCAAACTGAAATTAAGCAAGCCTTAGGGTGTATGTGGAAGCGAAAATCTGTACAAGGAAGCAGTATCAGACCTAAATTTACTGAACCGTTTTCTCCCAATTCATCGAAATGGACTGAAACCATTAAAATAAGCAAAGCAAGCACAAATAAAGAAACTGGAGAATGTTCGGTGCACTGTATAGCTCCTTAATTACACAAGGGCTACCGTTCACAGACAAGCTGAACACATTTTCACTGCTGTGAGCAGTACCACAATACGATTTTCAGATCACTCCTACTAACTCTCCTTCGGAGTCTAATCTCAGTCACCAGATTGGAAAATACAAAAATGAACTACAAAAGCAGTCGGGCAAGACCAAGAAACCATAAAATGAATTTGAACACTTCAATGACAACCTCAAATACCCAGGTCCCATGGTTGGCAACATGCTAAGTAAATCGTCAAGCATGATTACCAGTAATTCTATTTAGGGTGTGGCACATGTTAGCAAAAAAAAGTCCTCAATATTTCTTTTCCCCTTCATTCATAGTTACCTTTCTGCCCAAATTATGACGGAATATAAATAGAATGTGATACAGGTCCCAGTGTAGTATCATCCTGAAACAAATCATTCACCGATCACTTGCAACTTCATGTCTCGTATGTTATGCAGCCATATACCTGATCGTTGATGTATGATTTCATATCAAGATCTGTGTTCTATTTTCCCTGCTCTATGATGAAAGTTGGTGTCAATTATTTTGTGGCAAAACCTGCCTGATTTTCTGTAATGTAAAGGTATTTTACTATGGTGCAAAGTAACTTTATGTTATGCTGCTTCAGATAACACAGGCTGCTACTTGATGCAGTCTTAACTAAAGGATGCTCCAGACTCTGAAATGAGTTCAACGTATTAATTGAACTATTAACACAGTTCTCAAATGAGTTTGACTCTCTGCTAATCTAACTGTAGTAACTCAGTCCAACTGTATCAGCTTGCTCTAAGCCACGTGCTGGGGTGTGATGCTGCTGATCAACACTGTCTAACTCTCTTGATGTCTATCTGTGGAAAGAGGCAGGGTGAGTGCCTCATCCCTTTTATAGTGTTTATGTCATGCCCCTTGTGGTGATGCCATCTCTGAGTGTCCTGACTGCCCATTGGTTGTGTCCTATTCTGAGTGTTCATTGGTTGCATGTTTGCATATCATGACAAACTTCTCTCCAGTCTTCTGTTTGGCACTCCACATTTCTTCTGGGAAACAATGAAAATGTAGAGGTTCTGCGTTAATTCCACTTAAAAATGGTGCACAGGCCCTAATCACCCTATCACACAAAGCCCAATTCTATGCTGAAGTACCACCAATCTCACCTTTAATCACAGAATTGTTACAATGCAGAAGGAAGCAATTCGGCCCATCCTGTCTGCACCAGCTATCCAAATGAGCATCGTGACTTTCTGCCATTTTCCTGCCTGTTTGCCCATGCCCTTGCACACTTTTTTCGATTGAAATCATCATCGAATGCCCTCTCGAATCCCTCGATTGAACCTACCTCCAGTGCGGCTCCGGGCAGTGCATTCCAGACCCAAACCACTCGCTGTGTTAATCATCTACAAACATGTCAATCGAACAGAAAAAGAGTTGGACTTTCTCTGTCCGGTTTTAAGAAATTTCCCTTTGAGTTTTTACACTGAAAGAGAGAATGACTGCAGCCTTTGAGTAAAACCATGAAGGACAATTTTCATCAGAGTACTGAAAAAGAAGCCATGCCAGAAGTCCACATAAATTAGGTTTTAACAAAAATTCTGTGCTTAACTGAAAGAGTACCCTGGAGGTCCAATCTGACTGCAGCCCCACTGATGCACAATTTATTCCTGTAATTGCACCAGGCTCCAAATTCTAGTCACAAAAATGGTCCAAGGCTTGATAATTAATATTTCAAAGTTGAAAACATGATTAAACTACTGCAACCATTAAAATTAGAAACAAATTGATCTAAAATGTTTCTGGAAATAGATTTAATGTGTGTCTCCTCCATGAATGCGGCCAACACTTTGCTATCCCCAAAAGGAACAGCGATCTCAGTCTGGAGTGATCCGACTTGGGTCCAGAATGCAATTAAAATTTCCCCACCCCCCAAAAATCAGCTGTTGCGTATCTACCTCTAGAATGGCAGCCAACATACGAGCCAGGTGATCACCCTGTCAGGTGTCTCTCACCCCCCCCTCCCCTCTCAAGTCAACCATCAGCATTGTGATTCAATGTTCCTACCCAAATTCCTGGATCTCTCTCTCCCCCCACCCCCCGCCCCCTGGGCCCGCAGACTGCCTGGTGCCACATGCCCCGCCCCAATCCCCCACCACATAAACAAACAGCCAGGCCCATTGCACCCCATCCATCATAGCCCAACAGGTCACAGCCTCTCCCCCACTCCACTCCCATTCGCAAGCCACCCTGCTCCTCATCGCCAGCGAAGTGGCCCCCAGTAGGGACCCCTCAAAAACAACACCCACCACCCCATCCCTCCTGGCCCACACTGCCCACCAATATGCCCAAACCCTCACAACATTTACAGACCTCTTTCCCTTCCAAAACAAACCCAACAAACCCCTTATTTTATCATTATTGCCCCCACCTCAACAGAGCCAGATCTATAACACACAAGAGCATACATACATACATACATTGCACAAACACCCCTCCCTTCATACACAGAGTCCCAAACAGTCCTCTTCACACCGGCTCCAATTTCCTCCCTCTGATGAAGGCCTCTGACTGCTCCTTGGTGTCAAACAAATAATCTTTTGAGCCAATGGTGACCCGCAGCCTTAGAATCATCGAATAATTGTAATGCAGAAGGAGGCCATTCGGCCCATTGATTCTGCACTGGCCCTTGAAAAGAGCACCCTACTTAAGCCCAGACCTCCACCGTATCCCCGTAACCCAACCTAACCTTTTTCTTTGCACAGTAAGAAGTCTTGCAACACCAGGTTAAAGTCCAACAGGTTTATTTCAAACACTAGCTTTCGGAGCACTGCTCCTTCCTCTGGCTCACCCCAGTCGAACGCCAGCATCTCCACATCATGACTTTTTCTTTTGGACAATAAGCGGCAATTTAGCATGGCCAATCCATGTAATCTTTGGACTGTGGGAGGGAACTGGAGCACCCGGAGGAAACCCACGCAGACACGGGGACAAAGTACAAGCTCCTACAGACAGTCACCCAAGGCCGGAATTAAACCCGGGACTCTGGAGCTGTGAAGCAGCAGTGCTAACCATTGTGTCACCGTGCCTTGCTGGGCACACCACCCCAAACCGCACACCCTTACTGTAAAGCACCGCCTTCGCACCATGTGCCCATCCCAGTCAATGCTCCGGATCCTCTTGGACCACTCCAAGACCTTCTCCTTCTTTTGATAATTATGGTCGCAGATAATCACCGCTCGCAGAGGCTCATTCAACCTTTGCTTTTGCTTGAGAGCACGATGAGCTCTGTCCAACCCCGGAGGGTCGAACACCTCATCTCCGCCCACCAGCCGTGAAAACATCCCCAAGTCGGCTTTGAGCCCTTCATTCCCCCTGCCAACCTGAGGTTGAACTGCCTTGACCTGTTCTGATCCTCCACTTTCAACCTGAGGCCTTTGTTGTCCTCCGCCACCAGCAGTAATTCTGCTTCCAACACGGCAAGCTGGTCCTCGTGCTGCGTCAAGGCCTCCTTCACCCAGTTCAACGTCGCGCCTTGTATTTTTACCACATTCGAGGTCTTCACCAATTGTTCACGAATAGGGCTCAAACTTTCCTCCTTGCCCTGCCGCTCGAACTGCCGATCCATCTGTTTACCAAATTTCTCCAGCTCCAGTTGGCAATGACCAACTTGTCTAATGTAATGAGTGCAGCGGCCATCTTTCCTCCTACAACTTCTCAGGGCTACCCTCCTCAGTCTTTCTCGAACTGAGCTTCTTCATTGACAATTTCGACATGCCTCTGCTGAGAAAAAATGTTCTCTAAACAGACGAAGGGCTTTTGGGCATCAAAACCGCCCAGAAAAAGGGTAAATGGGATCGAAAACAAGGCCCCCGCCAGGAGCCACTTTTCGTGCGTCTTGCTCTTCCATGACGTCATCGGAAGCCCACTCCAAGTACTCTTTCTTTTAATGAATTTAAAGTATCCAATTAAGGGGCAATTTAGCGTGGCCAATCCACCTACCCTGCACATCTTTGGGTTGTGGGGTGAGACTCATGCAGACACGGGGAGGATTTGCAAACTCCACACGGACAGTGCCCCGGGGCCGGGATCGAACCCGGGTCCTCGGTGCCGTGAGGCAGCAGTGCTAACCACTGCGCCACCGTGCTGCCCTCACTCTAAGTACTTTTTTTTTTCATCTAAGTAGATGACAGTACAAAATTGGAAATGCTGGGGAAGTCAGCGCACTATCTGCGCACTGCCAAATCAGAACACTCCAAAAATAGATACCTGGAGTGTCCAGGCAATGTTACAAAACATGCCCTTCACACATATTGGAAACTATGACTTGAAAGTCTCATCAAGCTTAACATGAACATTGCAAAATGAACAGCATCATACTGAATAAATTGAGATACTGTTTGAAGGACTGCTCTAAAGGACATCGAAACTGAGGAAACAGGAGTAGTGGTAGGCCATTTGGCTCCTTGAGCTTGCTCTGCCATTCAACTAGATACTGGCTGATCTTCTAACTCAATGCCATTTTCTTGCACGAACCCCATACCCCTTGATGTCTTTACTATCTAGATAACTATTCATCTCTGTCTTGAACATGCTCAATTACGGAGTCTCCACAGCCTTTTGGGGTAGAGTATCCCAAAGACTCCACACTCGGAGTGAAAAAATTCCTCTTCATCTCAGTGTTAAATGGCCTGCCCTTATTCTGAGACTTTGTCCCCTGGGAAACACCCTTCCTATATCCATTGCTCTCAAGTTCTGTAAGAAACGTGTACTCTCATTCTTCTGAAAAAGTATTCAATCTGCAAAAATAGTTTGCAAAATTTAAGATGTAGAGTTATTGGCCATGATTATTAAGTTTTCATTTTGGAATGGGGTAGGAAACTATTGCAGTCACAAGAATTCTAACTTGTACATTTACCTGCAGAACTGCCTGGTATGTTCTTCCCATAAATCCTAGCCATGCCTGGGACAGCAACATCGATTTATGCCACTCAGAAGGTTGGATAGGCACCTAAAAGATTGACCAGACAATAATCATCAATTATCATGCACACAATTGTACTTTTTGATAATGTAGAAAATATTCACATCTTGATTCCAACCTTCACCGTTTTAATTGTCACAGAATCTCTTTATGAAGTTAACAAAAATTCCAAGAATGCCAACAGAAGTGACAATTAGTATCATTTTTAAAAAAATCTCCCTCCTCCAATTATTCAGGAAAATGTGGAATATTTCTGAAACATTTTGGCCACTCATTTTTATGAATGAAAAGGGAAAGCTTCTCAGATCTGTTCATACTGCTCCCAGAGGATGTCCCACCAAAGTAACCCTCTGAAGAAGTTCCCACTAACGTCCTGCTTCATCGAGATTGAATACATCATAAAGCCCGCACTTTTGAAGTATTGCAGACAATGCTGATCAAAACCATTAATTTGTTATTTCACAGGTGAATGCATTGGTTTCTTCAACCATTCGCTTATGCACTATGGCATGGACTATCCCCATCTTCCCCACCGGCCCTCATCTCTTCACCTTTCGAAAGATTACTTCAGAGCCACGTGAGGAAGAATAGAGTTGCTGTTAACACAAAAGGAAAACAAAAATCTTCAACCAGCTTGTCAATAGTAAGAGGGTAGGAGCTGGGTGCGTCATATTAGAGACTAAGAGGGTGATATAGGCTTAGAGGCGCGGGGTAAGGCTACAACATTTTGGACTAAGAGGGTGATACAGGCTTAGAGGCGCAATGTAAGGCTGGAACATTTATTAAGTACTTTCATTACAACACCCTAGGCCAATGCAGTCAATTCCAGCGCCACTTGACTCAGAATCACAACATGGTTGAAATGAACTTTTATTTTAAAATAGCAGAGGTCTTTGGCTGCCCAATATCTACAGTCGTCAGGTTTATAAAATTAAACACAATTCACTTTTTATTTTTAACAGTAACTATAATGTAATAGGCAACAAATATAACTGCTTACCTTCTATCTAATCTCGAACACTCATTCCCTTTTTACTTGCCCCACCCTCTACACACGCATAGACAAACAGAGGGGAAAGAGGGGTGTAAAATAATTATGAAAATACAAGGATGATTCTTTGTTTCAGATGGGCCTCTTCCAGTTAGTTTCTTCTTCAGTCTAGGCTGTCAGATGGATGTTATCTTTTCTTTCAGCTTGTAATGGTTTTCCCTGTAGACTCACAGAAAAAGCAGGCAGCCAGCATTTGAGAGAGTGGCAGCTTCTTCTTTCAGCGTCTAGAAGTTTCTGCCTTCAGACAGTAGGCAGCAGAGCAGAGAAAGAGCTGCTTCCGCCTTGGGAATCCAATGGCTTCCCCTGGGTTCTCTCCGAAAACCCTCACCTGACAGGAATCACTTGCTGTCGGTTGCCGGGCAGAATACTGTCCCTGGCCAATCAGTGAATGCAAGACAACCAAACAAAACAAACCCTTCTAGTCTCTTGGGTGTCATAAAGTCCAGGTTCTTCTGCCAAAAATACAAAACTTTATTACACAGTACACTATTTTGACACTTTGAGTTCCTTACTTCCTCTGCTCGACTTAAAGATATGTCTCCATTAACGATGCATGGAACAAAAACAATAAAAACAAAATAAAAGAAATAGGAATAAGGGAATCAACAGGAGGACCCCTTACATAAGGATAGGGAGAAGTAATATAGATTTGATAGCACAGGGCAGGGACTTGGGGTTCATGGTGTCCAGATTTTTGAAGGTGGCCACATACACTGAAAGGGTAATTAGTAAAGCAAATGGTATCTGAGACTTTATGAATACAGTTGTTGAGTACAAAAGCAGGAAAGTTAGGCTGAATCTTTCTAGAGTTCTGGTAAGGTAACAGGTAGAATATTATATCCAGTTCTGGTCACCACACTTTAGGAAGGACCGGAGGGCCCTTGTGGGTTTCGGGGGAGATTTGCCAGAATGTCTGCAGTGATGAGGAATTTTAGCTACGAGGTTAGGTTGGCATTGTTCTCTTTGGAGCAAAGTGGTTTGGTTGATTGGCAATTTGATTGAGGTATACAAGATTATGACAGATTTAGATAAGGTATACAAAGAAAAGCTGTTCTAATTAGCTTGTGTTACAAAGACACAGATTGAAGGTTTTGGGCAAGACATGCAGAGGTGGTCCTTCAAGGCCCTGCCCGCCCCAGCAAAGAATCGCGACCAGGTCATTGCAGACAGGATACCGGAGGAGGTCCCATCCTTGCAATAATTATGGCCATAATATTTGGTTCAAATGTGCTGCTTTCTGGGATCCAGGCCTTCGTCCCAGTCTGGACTCCCAAGTGTTTCCACAACTACCTGCTATTGGGGAAGTATAACTGACCACACATCAAGCCAAACTGTAGGAACTCTGACGTACAGAAAACAGTTCCAGATTGTTCTATTGGCCAATAAGAAATTGCCTATTAAAATTACACTCAATCAGGTGCAATTCTGTGCAAACACAAAATGTTTTTTGAATATATTTCACGAATGACATGAAAAACCTACCTCGTGGATAAGGGCTGCAAGCATCTGCTGGTAGTTACGTCCTCGACTCACAAGAAAGCGATTAATAGGCTTTCCATCTTTATCTATCTGAATGTGTAGATCATAGCACAGCAATAAACCAGCTGCAAAAAAACAGTAACAGCTTTAACTGGATGATTAATTTTCAGGGAGACATAATATAACGTAAGCTGCAACAACATTGCACCTTAATGAGCTGAATAATGGGAAGCTATCAGTGAATTACAAAGATCTTCATCGCAAGAGGTATAAACTGGAAATCCAGAGATAGGCACTGAGAATGCTGCTACTTTTTCACTATAATCATCTTCCCATTCTTTGTTCAACCTTCTAGGTAAAAAAATATTAACACTGAAAATTAAAAAATGGAAACTCGGACTCTTTAAGAAATTAATGTTAGGGATGTTCAGAGAATATCTTGCTTTTTATTGTCTGGAATATGCCAGAAACATATGCCAAGAGTTCATGATGCTTTTAGAAGCTCTGTGCTCTTGGTTGCCAGAAAACAGCTAGCTGCTCCATTAACTTTTTCAGCCAGGCCTAAACGTCAAACCTGATATTCTTAACTGACCTGGACTTTGTGGGAGGAATAACCTTGAAGTTACAGCTCTCACTGTTATTAAGGAGCATAATTGAACAGCAACCTCCTTTTGGCATCTGCACATGTGGAGTAGATGCTGGAAGTTACTGCTCAATTTGCCCTGCTCCTCCACAAGCTTCACTCTGACAGTACCTCATCTGACAAAAACCTTGACATTAAAGTATATGTAAGGGTGTGACTTTTCTGTACAATAGATACCCAATTAACACATGAGAAAAGATTAGGACCTATCCATTCAAATATAACTAAGTTTTAACTGCACGCCAAACCGTTCGGGCAATGAAAATCTAATATTCAAAACGTTTGCAGTTGCATTCCTTCAGATTTAAATTATTGTTGGAGATTTAAAGAAAATTATTTTTTTCAAAAAAAAACTCCTATCTCTTTCATCTCTCCTTGGTCCTATCGTTTTCTCTCTCAATTTTATACTGAATCAATTATTGTAACTTACACTTCCTGGTTCAGACCCTGTATAAACTTTTTTAAAGTTGTCGGGGTACATTGTTGCTTGCCCTGTTCACCCAGGTCCCTGATCACCTGCAGAGTGTGCCAAGTGTATTAAATGCTCAATTACAGTAAGTTGTCACTCAAACGTCCACAAAATGAATGTAAGCAGTTGTACGCATAAGAAAAGGCAAGTGCTCTTCCTTTATTAACTGCAAAATCCAGTCTACTGAATTGGCATAATACTGACTATCCTGACCTCTTATCAAACAAATCCATGGCTGATTCAACCAGAACTTCACCAGTTTCCTGAAAGTTAACTGCATTAACCTACACTTAATTCCTAAAATTAATGGAACTTCAATATGGCTAAATTAACTGCGGAAGCTTTACTCAACGTGCTTAAAATGTGAGGAGTAGGTGGGGGAGCCTCCTTATCTCTCAATGTTTATACCTCTCTGGAAAGTTGAGTTTTCTTCCTTAATGGGAGCTGGCAATATGTTTTCTGTATATGAAAGATAACAAGTGGGCGAGCAAGGGTCTGAAATAAAAATCCACAGAGGCAATGGGGATATAATAACAGCCTATAAGCCTGAACATGAGATAGAGCCTCAAATTAATTCACGCACAATTACTGTTGATGTGATGTAACTACATTAGGTCAGAAATTGATGATTAGAAACCTGAAAAACTATAACCTCCAGAAGTGTCCACTGGGACAATTACAGCATCCTTTCTTGATCCTTGTGTTCAATAATCACTGAGAGCGAATCCTTACATAGTTCTCAATGAATGAGATATGCTTGCTGAATCAGTACTACATCACTCCATCATAGCCTGAAGTAACTTGTTCTCCTTGTGGAAGATAATGCAAAGTAGCCATAGACCTCTGGTGACTCGGAGAAAGGCAGTCAACACTCACTTTGCACAAGGTACCCTCGGATCCACCCATGCCTATTCCAATACTGGGGTCATATCCTACTGGAGTGGTCTTGGTTGGGTTGGTGTGACAGCCTGGAACTAAGTTATATCAAAACATTTTGGGATAAGCTTTCAATAGCTGACAATAAGTACTATGTGAATCCTTTATAAAATTATGATATTAAAACAGGTTATTTGGCCCAATCAGAGTTATGCCAATGCTCATGATCATACACATACTCCCAATTTACTATCAACATATTTTTCTGTTCCTTTCTCCCGTATGTACTTAACCCAACTTTTGCTTATAAACAGCTATGTTATTTGCCTCAACCACTCTGCATGGTAGCAAATTCCGCATGCGCAGCATTCTTTTGAATTCTTGTTGAACTTATTAGTAGCCATCTTGTATTCATAGCCCAAGTTGTGGACTCCCATACAAACGGAAACATCCTCTCCTCGCCTACCAATGAACTCGTTCATGATGTTGGAGAATTCACTCTCAATCTTCTCTTTTTTAGAGAAAAGGGTCCCAAGTCTCTGCAATCTTTTCCGATAGTCACACTCTCTTATTTCAGTCTCATCCTTGTGACTCTTTTATACACTTTTTCCAATGCTTCTATATCCTCTTTATGATATACAAAAATGCACACAGTATTCTAACTGTATTCTAACCAAGGTTCCATAAGGTCTAACATAATTTCTCTGCCTTTGAATTCCATTTCCCGAGAAATGAAACCCTTGTCTAGTCTGATCATGGCTTTCTTAGCCTGCATCACTACGTTTCCCGATTTGTAGACATTGCAATCACTTTGCACCTTTACCCCATATAGGCTCTTATTTTCCAAGGAGAATGTGGCCTCCTTATTCCTCCTGCCAGAATGCAACAACTCACCTTTATCTCTACTGAAATTAATGTCATTTATACATCCACGCTGCAAGTTTGCTAATGGTGTCTTGTATTTTGTTGCAATCTTCCTCAGCATTAACTATACCCTCAACCCATTTAGAATCACTCACATATTTTGTTACCAGGCATGTGATTCCCAAGTCCGTATCACTCATGCAAATGGTGAGCAACACCAGTTGTCCCTGCATCAATCCCTCTGTAACACCACTTGCTATTTTCCAGCAGTTTCAGTAGTAATTTTAATATATATTAATATATGAACCTACTATATGTTTTCTGTTTCATAGACAATTAGCCATGTATTCTGTGCTTGTCCTCTGACTCCACATGCTCTGATTGGCATGAGTCTATGTCATACATTCTGAATGAAAGTCCATATATGCCACATCCACTGCATTATCATTGTCTATTCTCTGTTACACTTCAAATAATTCACAATGGTTCGTCATGTCTGAAATTCTCTTTTGAAATTCATGTTGATTTATTTTCAGCTTCTAGATATTTTTCTATTCCACTGTCTTTACTAACACTGACACTAAGCTAGTTAGCAAATAGTATTCTGGAATTGTTCCATCTCCCTTTCTGAATATAGTAATAACATTAGTTGCCTGCTAGCTCTCTGGGACTTGTCTTTCTATTAATTTTCACACATACTATCAAGCCTGCTAACTTTTCATTTCTGCAGCTGCTGCTTTACTAAACTGCACCCTCACCTCCACCTTGATGACCAGTCCTCAATAAAATCATTACTCTCTCTCGCAACCAGGCCATTCCCCCGGTACATCCCTCACCTTCATTCCTTTAAGTCCTTGGGAAGCAAACTTGAAAAAATGTGGACAGTTGGTTTAACCGTTCAATGCCAGATCTGTCTGGAGCATGTAAAATGCTACTGGGTCCTGTTCCCATTTGCTGAAACTACTCACTGTTCCAGGATAATCCTGGATGCAAAGATAACCCCTGGCTTCTTCCCCCTACTGCAAGCTGTCTTTTTGAATCCCCATCCCCTCCTCCTCCACCCTCACCTTCAACCATAAGTACAAATAGCTCATGGATTTCTTCGTCACGAAGATTGAGACCATTCCAACAGCTACTTCTGCTGCATTCCTTCCTTCTACTAGTCACAGGGTAACATTTACTTCAAAGCTCCCCCCTGGCCCTAGCACTGAACTTGTATCACTCTCTAGTTTCTGGACCATCTCCCTGGAGATCTCCTTTGCGATCATCTTGCCACGAGACCGAACTGCTCTCTTTAAACTATTCCTATTAATTGCTGACCACCCAGCATCCCCTCCTATTCCCTATGAGACCATATTGTTCACTCCCTTCAGCTGCTGTTCCGCCCTTCTTTAAATCAGACATCATCACTTCTTTCATCAAAAGAGCAACACTTGACTTCACTGACATCGCAAGCCACTACCCCATTTCTAACCTCCCTTGCCTCTCCAAAGTCTTTAAATGCATTGTCGCCTCCCAAATCTTCACCCACCTTTCCCAGAACTTGCTGTTTGAATTCTTCCAGTCAGGTTTTTGACCCTGTCAAAATATCGCAACAGTTCTTGTCAAAGCTAGAAAGGACATTCTATGTGGCTGTGATAAACATAAATGTTTCCTCCTTGGCCTGTCTGCAACTCTTCACGTGCCACCAGCCTCTTCCAATGTCACCCGGCTAGGTGGGACTGCACTGACCTCGTACCATTCTTATTTATCTAATTGCATCCAGAGAATCACTTGTGATAGCTTCTCTTCCTGCTCCTGCACTGTTACCTCGGGTATCCTGCAAGGATCTATTTTTGACCCTCTCCCACTTCTCATCTCCATGCTGCCCATGATGACATCATCTGAAAGCATAACTTTAAATTTTCAATTGTACACTGATGACACCCAACTCCACCTCACCGCCACCTCGCACAACTCCTCCACTGTTACTAAGTTGTCTAACTGTTTACCCAACATCCAGTAAGGGATGGAGTACACATTTCCTCCAATTCAATAGTGGGAAATTTGAAGCCACTGCTTTCAGTCCCCGCTCCAAACTCGATTCCCTAGCTACTGACTCCATCGCTCTCCCCAGCAACCGGCTGAGACAAACATCAGCTGCCGTAGTTGACCCCAAGACGAGCTTCCAATTACATATTTGCACCATCACTAAGACCACCTATCTAGACCTCCATAACATCGCCGGTCTTTTCCCTTGTCTCAGCCCATTTGCTGCTGAAGCCCTCACTCCTGCCTCTGTGTCCTCTAGACTTGGCTACTCCAATGCATTCCTGGCTGATCTATCACATTCTCCCCCACCTGCCCTCCCTACTCCCCTGTAAACGTGAAGTCATTCAAAACATTGCTGTCTGTGTCTTCACTCATACAAAGTCCTGTTTACCCATCAATCCCGCATGTGCTGAGCTATATGGGCACCCAGTCACGCAACGTCAACGTATTAAAATTCTCATCATTGTTTCAAATCTCTCCATGGCATCATCGTGTAATATCCTCCAGCCCCACAACTTTCTGAGATATCGATGCTCACGAATTCTGGCCTGTCGTGCATCCATTATTTTAATTGCTTCACCATTAGTGGCTGTGTCTTCAGTGACCTTGAGCCTCAGCTCAGGAATCCCTTCTCTGCCTCTCTACCTTTCTCCTTTAAGACACACCTTAACATTAGCATTTCTATCACCTTTTGTGGTTCGTTGTCATGATTTGTTCATAATGTTCCGATGAAGTGTCTTGGAAGGTCTAATTTTGCTAAAGGTGCTATTATAAGCGTAAATAGCGGTTGTTAATTGCTAACAATTGAACTTCTATCTAACTTGAGGGTGTTCATGTGTCTTGGGGAAATTAGGCATGGGCATCCTTACAGGCAGTAACACATTGCAATGAATGAGTCAGTCAGAGATGGTCTTCAATGAACAATAATGTAGGCAAGTATCTTATGATTTCACCACTTGGAAGAATCCAAAGTATTCAATTCATTTTTAAGTGTACTTTGCAGAGCAATGCAAGATTAGTTAAAGGTAAATTTCTTAATAGGATAGTGTTTCCAGGTGGTTTTGTCCTGCAGAATGTTAACAACAGCTTACCTCTGTGAAGGTGAAATAAATTAGAAATCTTTTTACACAGTGTATTTTTAAAAAGTATACAAATCAATCAATACAAGGCTATTAAAACAATGCAGGGCCTTCAATCACCTTCACAGTTATGTTTTCATCCATACCTTATAGAGAGATTCAAGTGAGATGTGATTTGTGGAATCCTCCCAAAAACTAATGGTAGGCAACTTCCACCTTACAGAAACGTGGGGACTTAACAATTCTATTAAACCAAAATGCAAAATTATAAGTCAAATATCCTATGCTGTCACAAGAATCCCAGAGGTATGAAATGTATTTTTCAAGCACTCTTTTTTCAAACACTCATCCCCTACACTTTCAGATAGATCGGTGACTTCTGCAGCAGGTGCAATGGGAATGAGAGGGATAGATGCAGCTTTATCTAGTTTTAGAGAGCAACTCTCTATTATCAGTTGCAGTTTTTATTGGATTACATTGACATATGTAAAATGGCACTGCAATGATTAAACTGGTTTGATTTGTGAAACTTCTGGGAATACAGATAAGGGAACAGCACTGCCCAAACACTTTGTCAAAAAGATTGATCACTAATTCACCTGCCAGGCCAGACTTCAGTCCAGGTTGTTTGTTCTTCTCATACGTCTTGAGCATAAAGTTTGGAATCCCTGCTACAGTCTTCCCTTGGTCAGAGCGCACCGTTCCGCCTCGGAGTGCTGAATAATACACCCCACGGGGCATCACAGTTAATTCTTGGGTCACAAGGGATGACAAAAACTCTTCAAAAGCTGCAAGGAAAAGGTCAAAGGATTACTACTTCTGGCTGTCACGATGGACAAAATTAGTAACTGCAAGTTCAAATTTAAATAGCATGGTCAAGACAATTGCTCCCATGTGTTATCTTGACTTCGGGTTCACCTCTGCCTAAACCTTTATTCAGGAAGCTACCAGTAAGCAATGTCAGATGGTCCATTGAAGAGACAAATGCTTTTAACTCTTTGCTCCTCAGTGATTAATTACTATGTTGTCAACACTCGCCTCAGGACACACCACCCTGTATTAGACACAGAAAAGAATGACTGCACTCTGCCTTCCAGAGCAGCTTTAGTCACAAACTTCATTCAAAATTAAAGCAAACTAAGATCAAGACTTAAAACCAGAAGTTCAGACCCAAGGATGTGAAAAGTAACTTCTTGCGTATTACTGTCAGATCATTAAGAAGAAAGGTACAAAGATTGGCAGATCCGTGAGTGTAAATCAGCCAAACCATTTACTTGCTTTTTAAAACTATTTTATTGGAGGTATTTTCAAATATATACAGAACAGAAATGAGCAAACAACAGCAACAGTAAACCATACACAATTAACACTATTCCCCCATACCGCCCCCTCTACCCCCTCCTTTTACACCCAGCACCCTCCCCTACCAAAACCTAAGCAAAACACAAAGAACTCCGCCACCCGACCGCCCCACACTGACGTGTTGATGTCCCTTAAAGAAGTCAACGAACAGCCTCCACCTTGTGGAGAATCCGTCCTCCAACCCTCTTAAGGCGAACTTGAATTTTTCTAGGTGGAGGAACTCTGCCAAGTCACTCACCCATGCCCCCACTTTCAGCGACTCCGAGTCCCGCCAGCACAGCAAGATCCGCCTCTATCATGGAGGCAAAGGCTACCACATCAGCCTCTCTCCCCACCTGCACTCCCAGATCCTCCGACACCCCAAATACCGCCACCCACTGGCTTGGTACCACCTCAACCCCCAAAATCGACAACATTACATTTGCAAACTCTTTCCAGAAGCCCTCCATCTTCGGAACATATGCTCAAAACATATGGACATGGTTCGCTGGACTCCCTGCACACCCCCCACACCTATCTTCCACCCCTGGAAAAAACGGACTCATCCTCGACCCCATCATATGAGCCCTTTGTACCACCTTAAACTGTATGAGACTCAGTCTTGCACATGGCAAAGAAGAGTTTATCCTCCGCAGTGCCTCAACTCCACACCCCAGCTTGCATCGTCCCTCCCAACACCTTGCCCCACTTGTGCCGGACCTCCTCCACCGGGGCACCCTCCCTCTCTATCAGCTCCCCATATATATCTGACACCTTGGCTTTACCTATTTCATCCTCAGACATTAGCTTGTCCTGTAAACCCATTTATTTGTTGTAAAATCACTTACAATAATAGGCATTTGAACAGAATATGTATTTCGTAAAAAAGGCAATTTACACTGATCATTACCCTAAGTTTAAAAAACAGAAAAAAACTGAAATCTGGGTCCTGTGAGAGGAGGGATCTCAAATGAAAACTTAAAGGTGCTCTTTGAGCTTTAGGTCAACCTTCACACTAACTGAGGATAATCTTCACGTTTCAAAATTGATACGCAATCTTGGGTCTCTCACAGCCTAATAACTACACATGCATTGAACCAGACGATGAAAGTAAGAAATTGGTATAAATATTTTATTTTACATTGTGGCAGTAATGCTAAAGCCTCGGTTAAGGTACATATTTTTTGCAGTAATATTATTAAAGAATCTAGATTAAGGTATCCAGACTCGGTGTCTGCTAAAGCTGTAATTAAGAGGTTGTGAAAGGTGTATTAATGATTAATTTTAACCGTTTACTTGCTTGCAGAGAGATGCCTAATGTAACATTGTTATGATTGCTGGAGATTCCCTGGAGAGTAGGTAAATTCTGAAGTATTGTATATAGACCTAGCTAAATAAGTGATAGAACATCATAGTGGGATAAAGATGATGTAATTAATGGGAGGAGCCAGGTCTGTCTGTAGTTTTGTAGTTTGATATAGGTTTAGGAGTTTGCTAAAAGTTTTTAAGTTGAACAGCAGCTTTGCCAACTGCTGTCAGGCTGAGTAGAAGCTTCTGTTAAGACACTTAACTCCTTCACAGACCAATACATTCTTCCTAAGGTGTGGTGCCTGGAACTGAATAAAATGCTCCAGGTGTGGTGTAACCAGGGCTTTATATAGCTGTAGCAAGATACAACACCTTTGTATTCTAATCCTCTATAGATTCCACCTCCCCTGGGGTTAAGATTAGTGGCGAGGCTGAAACGAGACTAGCATCTCTCCCACGCTTTCTAGTACTCGTAGAATCATTTTTGGAAGGGTTCTGGGCCATTACAAAGGTCATGGACATCACCTGAATCCTCTTAAATGCAATCTTTTGTCTATGCATGAGGATATCCTAAAGTGGCAGCACAGTAGCACAGTGGGTAACACTGTGGCTTCACAGCTCCAGGGTCCCAGGTTCGATTCCCGGCTTGGGTCACTGTCTCTGTAGAGTCTGCACGTTCTCCCTGTGTCTGTGTGGGTTTCCTCTGGGTGCTCTGGTTTCCTCCCACAGGTCCCGAAAGACTTGCTGTTAGGTAATTTAGACATTCTGAATTCTCCCTCTGTGTACCCGAACAGGTGCAAGAATGAGGCGACTAGGGGCTTTTCTTAGTAACTTCATTGCAGTGTTAATGTAAGCCTACTTGTGACAATAAAGATTATTAGAATTATTATTATTATAAGTGGCAGATTAGCAAAATTTTCACTCCTTGGGGCAATAAGATGCATTGTCCCTGCAATGACAAAACTCCAACACAAGCATGAATACAACAATAATAGTGCAAACTGTGGCATGTTATTGGTGCTAATAATGGAATCCCTACAGTGCAGAAGGAGGCCATTCAGGCTATAGAAACCCACGCAGACATGGGGAGAAAGTGCAAACGCCACACCAACAGTCGCCCGAGGTCGGAATCGAACCTGGGTTCCTGGCGCTGTGCCACCGTGCCACCCCATGCTAATGTTCAGAAGCCTTGAAGATTATCTTCCAGAATCAATATTTTATACCTTTTTTAAAAATGTTTTTTCTGCTACAAATAAATGTTGCTGTTTAATTTTTAAATGGAATAGTCAGCGGTCAAAGAACATACCAGAGAACACGGGAAGCGGAGTCATTAAAAGCAGCTTCATGTAAGATGCACCTGGGACCGAAAGATCTTCTTCCTTCTCTTCTTCTTCCCCTTCCACATTCATTTCCATCTCATCATCTTCATAGTCATTTTTTCTTTCTGGCCTTACCTAGGAAGAAAATACAACATTCTTACATTATCAATCTTCCACTCCTTTTCAAATTATAATTTGACTATATAGACATGTATATTTCTGACTTTCTACATGGCAACTTGATCAAAAATTTCCACAAATACTTTTTTTCATCTTTAATCACCATAGGTCATCCAAGCAATGAAGAAAGGAGGGCGCCAATTAAAAATAAAATATAAAGATAATGTTTAAAGAACACAAAAGCCGCATTAATAGGCCAAAGGTTGTTTCTGGAGCTTGTGTATTCACTGCCTTGCCTCAGAGACTGATATTTCTTGGGTACTTGCTAAAAATATATTTGGAAATGTCAGGTCTAACTTTTCAGTCACCTTAAGGTGGGATCACTTCAAAGAGATAACGTGGGCCCAAAAAGACCACAGTGAGGATATTGCACCACTGGAAGGGAGACATGGTGAAATTTTAGCTTGCCGAAAAGCCACCATAAATGACAAGGTCAGCTAACTTAAAACTTATAGAAAACGTGGAAAAGAATGGGAGTTAAATGCACTCTATAGTGGTCAGCAATAACACAACATATCTGAAGAGGAGGCAGAGACTTAATGCGAGAACACATTGCAAATTAGGTGCAATATTATCCTACATTACAATAGTGATTACATTTCAAAAGTATTTCAGTCACTGTAAAGTGCTTTGGGTCATTCTGAGGTCATGAATGGCATCATATAAAAGCAAGTTTTCTTTTTTCTTTCACATCCTCACCAGAGCAGCCAAGTTGAATTAACTGCTTCCCTAAACCTTTCCTCGAATACTGATGGTTATGGATATTTTGAAAAGATTGGAAGCTCGGAAAAGGTGGTTGGGTTGTTCTCTTAATCAAGGATGCCATTAGGACTGTGCGGAGTCTGCACATCCTCCCCGTGTGTGCGTGGGTTTCCTCCGGGTGCTCCGGTTTCCTTCCACAGTCCAAAGATGTGCAGGTTAGGTGGATTGGCCATGGTAAATTGCCCTTAGTGTCCAAAATTGCCCTTAGTGTTGGGTGGGGTTACTGGGTTATGGGGATGGGGTGGCGGTGTTGACCTTGGGTAGGGTGCTCTTTCGAAGAGCAGGTGCAGACTCGATGGGCCGAATGGCCTCCTTCTGCGCTGTAAATTCTATGACAGTAGCGAGAGATAACCTTAGCTCAAAAGAGCAAGATGTAGAATCATTGGGTAGAGACAACAAATAGGAAAAGCAGGAGGTCACTTGTGGGAGTAGTTTATAGGCCTCCTAACAGTAGTTATTTACAGGAAGAAATAAATGGGGCGTGCAAAGAAAATACTGCAATGATCATAGGTGACTTTAACATGCTCACAGATTGGAAGAATCAGATTGGCAAAGGTGGCCTGGAAATAAGTTAATTGCGTGCATGAGAGACAACGCATTGATTGCAATCTTCCAAAATGCCTTTGATGCTGGAAGGACCCAGGGGATTGGAAATTAGCTCATGTAACACCTTTATTCAGAGAACATGGGAGACAGAAAGCAGGAAACTACAGGCCAGTTAGCCTCACGTCCGTCACTAGGGAAACTGCTCAAATCCACTATTAAAGGTTATAGCAGGAAAATCATAATATGATCAGGCAGAGTCAATATGGCTTTGTGAAAGGAGAAATTGTGTTTAACCAACGTTAGAGTTTTTTGAGGGAGAAACAAGCAAGAGGTATAAAAGGGAATCTATAGATGTGGTATACTTGGATTTCCAAAAGACATTTGATAAGTTGTCACATTACAGATATTACTAGGTGTAGGGGATAACATATTAGCATGGATAAAGGATTGGGTAGTTAACAGGAAACAGAGAGTAGGGATAAATGGATAATTTTTGGGTTGGACTCATGGAGTGCCACAGGGATCAGTGCTGGGTGTTCAACTATTTACAATCTAAACCAATGATTTGGATGAAGGGACCGAATATATGGTAATTACATTTGCCGATGACACAAAGATGGGTAGGAAAGCAAGCTGTCAAGAGAAGGCAAAGAGTCTGCAAAGGGATATAGATAAGTTAAGCGAGTAGACAAAAAATTGGCAGATGGAGCATGACGTGGGAAAATGTTAACTTGTTCACTTCGGCAGGAAGAATGGAATAATAATAATAATAATCACTTATTGTCACAAGTAGGTTTCAATTAACTTACTGCGAAACGCCCCTAGTCGCCACATTCCGGTGCCCGTTCGGGGAGGCTGGTACGGGAATTGAACCCGCGCTGCTGGCATTGTTCTGCATTGCAAGCCAGCTATTTTGCCAAATGTGCTAAGCCAGCAACGTACTATTTAAATAGAGGGGAATCTGAGTGTCCTAGTGCATGAGTCACAGAAAGCTAATACACAGGTATAGCAAGTGATTAGGAAGGCAAATGGAATGTTGATGTTTATTGCACGGGGAATGGAATATTAAAGTCGATAAGTTTTACTGCAACTATACAAGGCATTAGTGAGACCCCATCCGGATTAGGGTGTGCAGTTTTTGTTTCCTTATTTGAAAAAGGATATAACTACATTAGGATCAGTGCAGAGAAGATTCATCTGACTCATTCCTGGGATGAGGGGCTCATCTTATGAAAAACTGTTGGACAGAGAGAGAGTGAGATACCAGAACTATGTGATACAATTTGAGAATAAGCGGTCTCTCTTCAAAGACTGAGGTGAGGAGAACTTTTCTCTGAGGGCCATTAGTATGTGGAACTCTCTTAGCCAGAAAGTAGTGAAGCTGGGTCATTGAATTTATTCAAGGTACAGTCAGGCAGATCTTTGATGGACAAGGGAGTTAAAGGTTGTGTGTGCGTGTGCGTGTGTGAACTGAAAGGTAGAGTTGAGACCTCAACCAGACCAGTCATGAAATTACGGAATAGCAGAATAGACACAAAGGGCTGAATGGCTTACTCTTGCTCCAAAGTCCTATATTCCTATGTTCTCAACTTCCTAAAACACCTTTTTGTGAACTCGACCACTTCCTACTTTCTTTCCTATAGCTTTGAGTCAGATGCAATTCCATTAAGAGTGCTGAAATTCCCGAGAGGCCAACGTTGGTCCTCACTGAATGATCTTGAAGTTGCTGGATTACTGTAAAAACCCAACTGGTTCACGAATATCCTGTTAGAGAAGGAAACATGCAGCCCTGATCCAGTTTGGCCTCCATGTTATCCCGATCCCCATTCAACTGCACTCTCAAGTGGCTGCACAAGGCATTTGCTGTTGACGATTCCCACTGCCACTTACGCAGGACAACTGAAGTTGGGTAATAAACCAAAATTACACATACCATGAATATGTTCCACTGAATCTTCATCTGCTTGTATGGACCACTTTTGGCCCAATCACATCTTCTGCCAAAAGCTAATTCCACCAGAATTTAGCTTGAAATTTACAACAGTTAGAATTCTGACAGATTCCACTCATACCCCAAATTTGAGACCCCTACACTTGGAAATACCCTCACCTCCCCCCAAAATGATGGTATTTTCAGACCTCATTTCTAACAACATCAAATATTTCTTTGCTGCAGAGTGGAAGGTCAGGCAAATGAATCAACAAGTGACTTATGTCCTGGATCTGAAGGAAGAAACGTCTTCATGGTAAAAGTAAGAAAAAAGCTGGCAGTTTAAATCAATGGAAGTAGAGTTGAAGGAAAGCTCCATCTGTGTTGCATTTGGGCTGCACTTTGTTCAGTGATACCCTGCCCACTGGCTGAAATGTCAGGGGTGAACCCACCTTACCTACCAAAAAGCCACAACTGGATTTTACGGGCGTGAGGGAGTTAACTGCTTGAGGTCTTGGCCTCCAACCCCACGAGGGAGGATGTCCACCTCCAACAGCTGTCAGGCAATTAGATGGATGGAAGCTCTCTAGTCTCAGCTGTACCATCGGGCCACTGCTAGGGCTAACCACATTTCCCACGCAGGCGTGTTGCTGGAGGACAAACTTAATAGTTCAGTGGGGCAGCCAGGCTAGGGCCAGTCAGGCAATCGGGAAGCCGGGGAAAGAGAGGATAGCTTCAATCAAGAGCGACCCTTTCTGCTGGGCAGTGCCATGGGGCCCTCCATTGGACAAAGGAAGGAAAATTCACCTAAGCCCACAGACAGGTTGCCAGGGTTTACTTAGCGGCCTTGCCAAGTGGCATGGGGCCTCCCTGCCTCAGGTAAAATACCAGTGGCAACAGAATCATAGAATTTACAGTGCAAAAGGAGGCCATTCAGCCCATCGAATATGCAACAGCCCTTTGAAAGAGCACCCTACGTAAGCTCACACCTTCACCCTATCCCCGTAACCCAGTAACCCCACCTAACCTTTTGGACACGAAGGGCCAATTTATCATGACCAATCCACCTAACCTGCAAATCTTTGGACTGTGAGAGGAAACCTGAGCACCCGGAGGAAACCCAGGCAGACACGGGGTGAAAGTGCAAACTCCACACAGACAGTGACCCGAGGCTGGAATCGAACCCACGTCCCTGGCGCTGTGAGGCAGCAGTGCCAATCACTGTGCCACCGTGCTGCACGAAGGAAGCTCTTAAATGGCTTAACAGCCACAACTGACTCAAAGGTGGACTGGCGTTGGGCGCAACTCACCTCCCCCTCCACCCCCGACTAGAACCCGCCTGGGGGGCCATAAAATATTTGCCCTAATTTCTGGGGTACACTGCTCTGTTCAGTAGTAGAAAATAAACGCACATTATGAACATACTAACATTAGGAAACAAAGAAAAATCTATCTATTTGTCCTCATTCCAAGTAAGCAAGCATGCAATTCACTATTTTAAATCCAAAATTTATTGATCAATTTCAATGATCGCTTCGGTAACTTGCAAATCGCCATAAAACACTTTTTAAAATAACACTGCAGCATTTTCTTCTGTCTTTACCTGTATTTCTTAGTTTGATTAGCCAGCAGCATCAACAATTTGGGAAGCTAAGACACAATGAAACCCCTGACTGCAATCACAATTCCAATATTTTAATTTTAGTAGGTTCAGAGCCTTAGTTTGGTAAGTGTTTGTTTCCTAAGAGATACATTTGTCATCTATTCACATGAAACAATTGAGACAACAAGGGAGGCCAGCAAGTCTGATTGCATGACAAATTGTTGATCATTTATCACTGGTCATTTTAAACTGGAACCCACACAAATAACTAATTGCCTACCATTGAGGTGTTTTTATCACTCAGTCACTTTGGTGTCTTTTTCAGACTTTTTGCACAGCCTGATAAAGGAATCTAATGATCCTGAAAGTTTACATGGAAGTCCATAATCTGGCATCAGCTGAAACAAAACCTATCACTTCGGAAAGAACCCATTTCTCAACTACATGACACAGAAACAACTTCCTTCGATGCTGCTTTCAGGAATTACGATAGCCTTGTGAAGGTGGCAGAAACCAAATCATCATCTTCCTCCATCATTCATTAAATAACAAATCATTGTCATGGAGCATGGCCATTACCTGTTTTCCAAACAGTCACCACAATGATAATAATCTTGTTCAAATACCACTTCAAAAGGCTATGCACTTGATCTTCAAGTTACTGCGGTTCCATCAACTTTAGCGTTCATAAGGTTTATACTGATGTTCAGCAGGAGCGTACGGTGCCAGTTTTTGTCTGTGATTGCCCCGACCACCACCATCACAAGTTTGGCAGTCCAAGATCCAGTTAACAAACAGATGAGGGAGGGAAAAAAAACAGTAGCCAGGGCGCTATGAACCAGCATGAGAACAGTGTGTTCTGTGAGGGAAAAAACAAGGTCATAGAATCATAGAATCCCTACAATGCAGAAGGAAACCATTCGGCCCATCGAGTCTGCAGCAACCCTCTGAAAGAGCACTCCATCCAAAACCACTTTCCAATAACCCCTTAACCTAACCTTCACATCCCTGGACACTAAGGGGCAATTTAGCATGGCTAATCCACCTAACCTGCACATCTTTGGACTGTGGGAGGAAACCGCAGTACCCGAAGGAAACCCACGCAGGCATGGGGTACTGCAGAAGGTCAAGTGGCTAAAGTCCAAAAAATCCCCGAAACGTTCGGCCCATGTTTGTCTGCTTCCTAGGGCTCTAAAAGGAATACCTGCACTGACCAGATGTGCTAGCTACGGTTTTCCAAAATTCAATAGAATCTGAAAATGTCCCAGCAGATTGGAAGTTAGTAAATGTAACAGTGTTATTCAGGAAAGGAGGGATAGAGAAAACTGGGAACAATAGGATAATTAGGCTCACATCAGTCATACTAAAAATTGTGGAATCTATCATTTAAGACATTTTTAAAATGCACTTAGAAAAACAGCATAACTGTAAGTCACAAAACATTTGTTCAATTTCTCTGCCATTCCATTATTCCCCATATTTAAAAAAACTGAACAGGACTAGCCACATAAATACTGTGGCTACAACAGCAAGTCAGAGGTTGGCAATTCGGTGGCAAGTAACTCACCCGCAATGGAAAGCTGCAAGTCAGGATGGTGTGGAATTATCTCATCATTCCTTTATCATTGCTGCACCAATATCATGGAACCATACCAGGCAAGCTCTTTCAGAGATCCTTCAACTGCAGTGCTTCAGGAGGTGAGTCACCATCACCGTCTCAAAGTCAACAAGGCACATGACACAAATACCGGCCTTGCCACTGACATCCACATCCTGTGATTCAGGGGTGAAACCATGATCAAGAAGGTGGCTCGCCCAGGACGAGGTTAGCCTATTACACTTCGGATGTGCTGACGCCTGCGATGTCCCAAACGTGAGATACTCAACTGCAAAATTTATGAATCAATAAAAAGGCAGAGTTGACTTCCGGTGGCAACTTGGAGAAGGAAGTCGCATGTTGGATGGCTCCTGCTCGAGGCTTAATTGTTTAGAATTTAATGCCCGTTCCAAGGGCAATTTTCTGACAAGTGCAGGAAGACATAAGGAAGGAGGGGGATGTCGAAAAGCTAAAAGAAAGTAGTCGTGAAGAAGGGAGCAAGTGAAGGTTCGCTATCGAGCAAAAAGGTCAGCTCGGCAACTGGGCGGGGCCGCACTGTTCGCGGCAGAAAAGAAGACCGAGGTGATGGCTTTGAAACTTGAGAAACAGTTTGCAAAACACATGGAGGTGATGACGAAGGAGATGATGGTGGCGCTGAAGGTGGTGGTGGAGGAGGCGATTGCCCCAATGAAGGCGGCGGTGTCGAGGACTTTGGCTGAGGTGCGGGAGCAGGGTGAGAAAATGAAGGGAATGGAGGAAGCCTTGTCGCTTTTATTTCGAGAAGGTGGAAGCGGCGGAGGGGTTTGTGAAGGCAAAAGGACTGGGGCAGAAGTGAGAAACTGGACTGAGTACTGGTCTTGGATCAAGGGTAGGGGTATGGAAGATTGTATATATTTCATGTTGTTATATGGGTTAAATGGGGTAAAGTTGTCTATTTGGGAGGTAAGAGTGAGGATGTTTTGTAACAACGGTTTTCTGGGGTTTGTGTGTATGCACTGGATTTGTTTATTTGAAGGGGTTATGTATTTCCTTGTTGTTTTCCGAGGACTCGATGGGGGGAGTGGATTGGAGGGGAGTGGGGCCTGGGCGGGGGTCTCCACACTAGCAAGCTTAGGTCAGCTAGTGAACAGAGGTGTGGTGTGGGACGGGCTGCGGACATTGGAGCATGGTTGAACAGGTTTTGATGGGCCTAGAGGTGTGAAAAGGGAAGGGGTGGGAGGGGTTCGATACTGGATGAGGTGTTGTCAAGAGGAAGTGGATGGGGGGATTATGGGAGTGGGGGAGTTTGATGGCAACAATGAGACGGGGTGGGCCAAGCCCACTGGGCAGGGCCTGGAGTTATGATGATGGTGGCTAGGAGGGCGGGGGGTGAGAGATCCACGGTCAGGTTAGTTACGTGGAAAGTGAGGGGGTTGGAGGGCCAGTAAAGAGGGCGAGGGTGTTTGCGCACCCAAAAAGCTTAAAGGCCAATGTGATCATGTTACAGGAGACTCATTTGAGGGTGAAGGATCAGGTGAGGCTCAGGAAGGGCTGGGTAAGCCAAGTGTTTCATTCAGGGTTCGACAGTAGGGTGCAGGGGGCAGCAGTTTTGGTTAGAAAGTGAGGTTACAGATGGAGAAGGTGGTGGCGGACCAGGGGGTGTAGATATGTGATAGTAACAGGGGCATTGGAGAGGAGGTCGGTGGCGTTGACAAGTGTGTATGGACCTAACATGGATGATGCAGGCTTTGTGAGGAAGGTGTTTGGGGTCATTCCTGACCTAGATTCGCACGAGCTAATAATGAGAGGGGACTGGAACTTGGTGCAGAAGCCAAGATTGGAAAGGTGACAGCCGTGCTTGCTTGCCCAGACGGCGGGGCCAAGACGCTGACTGGGAGGGAAACGGGAGGGGTGGACCTGTGGAGGTTCTTGCACCCGAGGGAGTGGGAGTACTCGTTTTTCTCTCTGGTTCACAAGGTTTAATCGAGGATAGACTTTATTGTAGTAGGGAAGGCGCTGTTGGCTGTGGTTAGGGGATCAGAGTATTCGGCGATAGCAATTCCGGATCACGTCAACTTGGTCTTGGAGAAGGGGGCAGTGCAGAGACCAGGATGGAGATTGGACGTGGGTTTGCTGGGGAACCAAAGTTTTTGTGAGAAGATCGGGAGGGTGATTGAGGAATATGTGGGAAGTATCGCACGCGGTGGTATGGGAGGCCCTGAAATCAGTGGTGAGGGGGGAGATGATATCTAAGGTGGATAAAGAGGAGACAGAAGAGCATCAAAGGCTGATAGATGAGATGTTGGAGATGGACAGGAGGTACGCAGGGGATGCAGATCCAGCACTTCTAGACAGAAGGAGGGAGGTACAGGCTAGTTTTAATCGGTTGTCCATGGGGAAGGTGGTTCGCGGGCGAGGGGAGCGATTTATGAGAATGGGAAGGTGGGGCACAAGTTGGCAGGCCAACTTAGGAGGGAGGCGGCGGCGAGGGAAATTGTCCAGGTGTGGGATAGGATGGGGAAATTGGTGGTGGCCCCGGACCTGATTAATAGGGTGTTTGAGGAGTTCTATGAAAATTTGTATAGGCCGGATCCACCGGGTGAGAATCAGGGGATGCGGGAGTTCTGGACGGTTTGAAGTACCAGAGGTTGGGGGAGGAAGATAGAACCACACTGGAGAGGCCAGTAGGGGAACAGGAGGTAAAGGAGGATGCAATCGGGGAAGGTGGCAGGGCCAGATGGGTTCCCAGTGGAGTATTGTAAGAAATTTAATGATAACTTGGCGCCGTTGATGGTGGGGATGTTTAAGGAGGCAATAGGGGAAGGGGTGCTACCACAAACATTGGGGCAGGCCTCAATATCCTTGTTGTTAAAGAAAGATAAGGACCTGACGGAGTGTGGGTCGTACAGGCTTATTTTGCTACCGAATGTGGATGCAAAGATATTGGCGAAAGTACTAACGGCTAGCTTGGAGGGGTGCCTCCCGAAGGGGATAGGGGAAGACCAGATGGGATTCGTGAAAGGAAGGCCGCTATTCTCAAAAATTAGGAGGGTACCAAATGTAATCATGAAGCTGGTTGAGGGAAAGGAGGCAGAGGTGGTGGTTGAGCTGGACGTGGAAAAGGCATTTGATAGAGTAGAATGGGGTATTTGATTGCGGTTTTTCAGACGTTGGGATCGGGCCTAGATTCGCATAGTGAGTACGGCTATTATATAAGGAACCAAGGGCGAGTATCTACACTAACAATATGAGTTCAGGGTACATTGCTCTGCACCGGGGGACCAGGCAGATGTCCCCTCTGTTATTGCATTAGCGATAGAGCCTTTGGTCATTGCTCTGAGAAGATCGGGGTTGCGGAAGGGAATATTACGGTGGGGGGGGGGGGGGAACGACAATCGTAGGGTGTCTATGTACGTGTACGCAGATGATTGGGGGATACAATGGAGCTTCTCCGAATTTTTTGGTCCTTTTCAGGGTATAAATTAAACCTGTAAAAGAGTGAATACTTTGTGGCGTCCCGGCCGGGGGTGCGGGTGGGAGGGCTGCCATTCTGCAGGGCGGCAACCCAATTTAGATATTTGGGGCTGCAGGTGGCGCGGGACTTGGGGGGGGGGGGGGGGGGGGGGGGGGTGCTCCGTAGGTACGATTTTGCTAGCTTGGTGGGGAGGGTGAAAGTGGATTTGGCAAGGAGGGATAGCCTCCCTCTGTCACTGGCAGGTCAGGTGCAGGTGATTAAAATGAATGTGCTGCCGCGATTTTTGTTTTTATTCCAGTTCCTGCCGGTCTTTTTGCCAAAGTGTTTTTTAAGGAAGTGGATAAACTGATCACCTCATTTATTTGGGGGAAGTAGCCAGGATTAGGAAGGTAGTTCTGCAGAGAGGGCACCAGGTAGGGGGTTTCGGCCTCCCAAGTTTATTACATTACTATTTGGCGGTGAATGCCAAGAAGGTGAGGAGTTGGGTTGGGCGAGAGGGGAGGGGGGGGGGGGCAGTGGGTTAGAATGGAGGAGGGTCTGTGCAGGGGGTCGGGGTTGAGGGCATTGGCAACAGCGCCGCTCCCAATGGCCCCAGGTAAATACTCTGGGAGTCCGGTGGTGGTGGCAACGCTGAAGATTTGGAGGCAGTTGAGGCAGCACTTTAAGCTGGGGGCGGAGTCAGGAGAGATGCCCATTATGAGGAACCATAGATTTGAGGCAGGAAAACTGGACGGGAGGATTGGAAGATGGGAGGAGAGGGCATCAGGGTATTAAAACCTGTTCCTGGGAGGACGTTTTGCGAGGCTGGAAGTGTTGGGGGAGAAATATGGACTGGAGCAAGGGAAAGGATTTAGGTAGCTGCACCTCCGGGACTTTGCTAGGAAGGAGGTTCAGAGCTTCCCAATAGCGCCAGCCCCCTCATTGTTGGAAGAGGTACTGACGGCAGGGGGAACGGGGAAGGGGGTGGTGTCGGCGATTTACAGGAGGATTCTGGGGAGGACGGGGTATCCATGGAAGGGTTTAAAGCCAGGTAGGAGGAAGAGTTGGGGGAGGTAATGAAAGAAGGTCTGCAGTGTGAGATGCTCCAGAGGGTGAACACCTCAACCTTGTGCGCGAGGCTGGGGCTGATGCAGCTGAAGGCTGTGCACCTCACGAGGGCGAGGACGAGCCGACTCTTTGAGGGAGTGGACATTATATTGACTGAACAATGATGCAAGATTTATTGGTTGCCTCAAATTGTCTTCCCAGAAGAGGTACCAGGGTAAATGAAATTGCGTCTGTTTTTGAAGAAGACATGCATCAAATTGGACTATATTTATTAACTAAAATGAGGGAATCACTGTTGTTCCTAATAACTGAAACTTGAAGATTTGCAATTCTTTGCCAGCAGGCTGATTCAGGTTATTTATAATCACTACAAAGTGCATTGATGCAGAAGTACAGGATTACTTAAATGAATTCAGCCAGGTCCAGATGAACTTGTAAATCTTCAACTAAACAAATGTGAATTCAGAACGAGCAACGATGTTTTTGGAAATATTTAATTGTAGCTCATAAACAAGGATAGACCAAGGAAAAGTGCACAATGAGGCATCTCTAACTGCAGAACTGAAAATAAGTTGAATCATTTACCTTTTCCTTGATAATTGCGAGTCATTGCGACTGCTTATCGTCCTTCTACAGCTTTGTTAACAACCAGAGTTATTTTCAGAATGCAGGCCTCTAGGGACAATTTGATCTAATTGTTCAGGGGCCAGCTAAGCACAATACTGATACTTGATCAAGACAGAACATGAACTCCGCTATAAATAGGTTGATTGAGAACATAAGAAATAGGAGTAGTCCAAAGCATCCTCCGAGCTTGCTCCGCCATTCAAAAAGATCATGGCTGATTGTCTGGCCTAATTCCACTTTCCCGCAAGCGTTGCATATCTGGATCAAAGATCCGTCTCTTTCAGTCCTGAATATATTCAACAATAGAAAATCCACAACCTTGAGAGGTATAGAATTCTAAAGATTCACAACCCTCTGAATGAAGACATTTCCCCTCATGTCAGTCCGACATAATTGACCCTTACGCTGAGACTGTGGCCCCATGTTCTAGGTAGCACGGTAGCACAGTGGGTAGCACTATTGCTTAACAGCGCCAGGATCCCAGGTTCAATTCCTGGATTGGGTCACTGTCTGTGCGGAGTCTGCACGTTCTCCCAGTGTCTGCGTGGTTTTCCTCCGGGTGCTCCGGTTTCCTCCCACAAATCCCGAAAGACGCGCTGTTCGGTGAATTGGACATTCTGAATTCTCCCTCTGTGTACCCGAACAGGCGCTGGAGTGTGGCGACTGGGGGCTTTTCACAGTGGCTTTGTTGCAGTGTTAAAGTAAGCCGACTTGTGACAATAAAGATTATTATAGACTCTCCAACCACGGAAAATGCCACTCAGTGTCTACTCAGGGGGGGATCGTAAGCAAAGAAAAAAATAAATCTTTTAGTCTCAATAGTAATGATACCAGTAAAATGACAATTGTTCCTTTGTGACAGGTTATATTCAGGAAAGAATGATTGTGACACCCAAAATTTTTCAACCGGATATATGCAACTTGGTAACACATTGGCATGCCACAATAATTCACTTTTTGTCTTAGTGATGCACCATCAATAACACACGACGAGTGATGAACGTGACTGAGGCTTTAATACACTAAACAGGAAGCCTCCTGCCTCTGGACCCAAACTGGGTCAGGAGGCGGAGACTTGCCACTTTTATACAGAAGCCTGAGGGGAGGAGCCACAGGCAGAGCCAGCCTGGACAAGCCCAGGTATGTACAATACAGTACCATACAGATCATGCAATAACATGGTTTACCACATTCACCCCCTGTTTTAAAAAAAAAAAAAGTCCGGCGGGGGTGGTGGTCTTAAAGGTCAAGTCTGTCGTGGGGCCTTGACCTTCCGCCGTGGCCGCCTCAGTCCCGGCTGTGGAGTGGGTGCCGGCGTCGAGATCTGCGCGTCCGGGAGCGTGTCGTCTTCTTCTTCACCCAGATGTTGAGTCGGCGAGGGGGGGGGGGGGGGGGGGGGGAGTGTATGGGTGGATGTGGTGGTGCTTGTCGCCGGTGGGCCTGCGGGTGTCAGTTCGTCAGGGAGGTGGGTGGAGGTGGGGGAAGACAGTGTACGATGGGGGGTGGTGGTGATGGTCGCCGGGGAGCCTGCAGGAGCTAAATCCCGAAGGGAGACCGTGTCCTTCCGCCCGTCCTGGTGTGTCACTTAGGCATATTGGGGGTTTGCATGGAGCAGCAGGGCCTTCTCGACGAGGGGGTCGGTTTTATCGCTCCTCGCATGCTTGCGGAGAAGGACTAGCCCCGGGACTGTCAGCCAGGACGGAAGCGAGACCTCGGAGGTGGACTTCCTGGGTAAGCAAACATACGTTCATGGGGTGTTTCATTAGTGACTATACATAGGAGCGACCGGATGGAGTGAAGCACATCGGGGAAGACCTCCTGCCAGCGGGAGACTGGGAGACCTTTCGACCGTAGGGCCAGGAGGACGGCTTTCCAGACCATCGCGTTCTCCCTCTCCACCTGTCCGTTTCCCCGGGGGTTATAGCTGGTCGTCCTGCTGGAGGTGATGCCCTTGCTAAGCAGGAACTGACGCAACTCGTCGCTCATAAAAGAGGAGGCCCAATCACTGTGGATGTGGGCGAGGAACCCGAACAGGATGAAAAGACTGTGCAGGGACTTGATAACGGAGGCAGAGGGGATGGCGAAGGGCAATCTAGAGTACTCGTCAACGATAGAACAGAAAACAGTACAGCACAGAACAGGCCCTACGACCCTCGATGATGTGAGGAAGTACATGTTATGGTCAGTGGAGGGGAGGGGTCCTTTGAAGTCCATGCTGAGGCGCTCAAAGGGGCAGGGGGCCTTTACCACATGTGCTCTGTTTGACCGATAGAAGTGCGGTTTGCACTCCGCGCAGACCTGGCAGTCCCTGTTCACGGACCTGACCTCCTCGATGGAGTAAGGCAAGTTGCGGGCCTTGATGAAGTGGAAAAACCGGGTGACCCCTGGGGATAGAGGTCATTGTGGAGGGCCCGAAGTCGGTCTACTTGTGCGCTGGCACATGTACCGCGGGAGAGGGCATCTGGGACTCATTGAGCTTCCCGGGTCGATACAAGATATCATAGCTGTACGTGGAGAGCTCGATCCTCCACCTCAGGATCTTGTCATTCTTAATCTTGCCCCGCTGTGTGTTATTGAACATGAAGGCAACCGACCGTTGATCAGTGAGGAGAGTGAATCGCCTGCAGGCCAGGTAATGCCTCCAATGTCTCACAGCTTCTACGATGGCTTGGGCTTCCTTTTCGACGGAGGAGTGTCGAATTTTCGAGCTCTGGAGGATACGGGAGAAGAAAGCCACGGGCCTGCCCGCCTGGTTGAGTGTAGCGGCCAGAGCAAAGTCCGATGCATCGCTCTCCACTTGGAAAGGGATGGACTCATCCACAGCGTGCATCACAACTTTGGCAATATCTGCTTTGCTGCGATTGAAGGCCAGTCAGGCCTCAGCCACCAGGGGAAAAATGGTGGATTTGATCAGTGGACGGGCCTTGTCCGCAGAATTGGGGACCCATTGGGCATAGTAAGAGAAGAACCCCACGCATCTCTTCAGGGCCTTGGGGCAGTGGGGGAAGGGGAGTTCCAGGATGGGGCGCATGCGGTCGGGGTCGGGCCCTAGGACTCTGTTTTCCACGACGTAGACGAGGATGGCCAGGCGGGTTGTGCAGAAGATGCATTTCTCTCTATTGTAAGTTAGGTTCAGGAGTTTAGCGGTGTGGAGGAAGCGCCGGAGGTTCTCGTAATGGTCTTGCTGGTCACGGCCGCAGATGGGGACGTTGTCTAGGTACGGGAACGTGGCCCGCAGCCCGTACTGGTCAACCATTCGGTCCATTTCCCTTTGGAAGACCGAGACCCCGTTGGTGACGCCGAAGGGAACCCTGAGGAAGTGATAGAGTCGGCCATCTGACTCAAAGGCAGTGTATTGGCGGTCCTCCGGGCGGATAGGGAGCTGGTGGTACGCAGACTTCAAGTCGACTGCAGAGAAGACTCGATCCTGCGCATTCTGATTGACCATGTCAGATATGCGGGGGAGGGGGTACGCATCGAGCTGCGTGTACCGGTTGATGGTCTGGCTATAATTGATGACCATCTGGTGCTTCTCCCCAGTCTTGATGACCACCACTTGGGCTCTCCAGGGACTGTTACTAGCCTCAATGATCCCCTCTCGCAGGAGTCGCTGGACCTCCGACCTGATAAAGGCCCTGTCCTGGGCACTGTAGCGTCTGCTCCTGGTAGCGACGGGCTTACAGTCCAGGGTGAGGTTGCGAAGAGGGAGGATGGGGCGACCTTAAGGGTCACGAGGCTACAGACGGTGAGGGAGGGCAGGGGGCCGCCGAACTTTAAAGTAAGGCTCTGGAGATGGCACTGGAAGTCGAGCCCCAGTAATAGGGCAGCGCAGAGTTGGGGGAGGACGTAGAGCCTAAAGTTGGTGTACTCTACGCCTTGCACAGTGAGGGTCGCGACACAGTACCCCCGGATTTCTACTGCGTCTGATCCGGAAGCCAGGGAGATTTTCTGTGTCATGGGTAGGATGGGGAGGGAGCAGCGCCTTACCGTATCTGGGTGTATGAAGCTGTCTGTGCTCCCAGAGTCGAAAAGGCAGGCCGTCTCGTGCCTGTTGATCCAGACGATCATCGTGGACTTCGCGAGGTGGCGCGGCCGGGACTGGTCGAGCGTGACGGAGGCGAGTGTCGGAAGGCGGTCGGAGGTAGCGGCGGCCAGTGTACAGTCGTGTGAGCTGGGCTCCCGGGAGGCTGCGAAGTGGTCCCAAGATGGCGGCCCCCGTGGATCGCACGTGGTGGATGAGGTGCAAGATGGCATCCAAGGTGGCGGCGCCCACGGGTCGCATGTGGCGGGTGACACAGCAGTTAGGGGTGGCTCCGACAGGCAGCAGGCAGCGCTTCTGGGCCTAGATGATTTAGGGGAAGCTGGGGCCTGGCAGGCTTTTCAAAAATGGCCCTTCCTCCCACAGCCGTTACAAGTTGCGTTCCGTACCGGGCAGCGTTGTCGTGGGTGATTACTCTGGCCGCAGAAGTAGCACTTCGGGCCTCCGGCGTTGGCGGGCAGCTGCGCGGCACAGGCTTGCGTCACACGCGGGTTGGCTGATGGCTGCGCCCACGAGGGTGCCGCGCGGTCGGAGGTGTAGGCCCCCATGTTCTGGGAGGCCACCTCCAGTGAGCTGGAGAGTTGTACTGTCTCTGGGAGACTGAGTGTCTTCCCTTCTAGTAGTCGCTGGCGGATATAGTTAGAGTTCATGCCCGCGACATAAGCATCCCTGATCAGCAGCTCCGCGTGCTGGGTAGCCGATATCGCCCGACAGTCGCAGTTCCGGCAGAGGATGCGCAGGGCACGCAGGAATTCTGCGAGTGATTCCCCAGAGCGTTGCCGTCTCATGGCGAGGAGGCGCCTGACATATGCCTGGTTAACAGATTTCACCTATTGCCCTTTTAGCAGCGTTATCTAGTCCGCATACGAGGGGGCGTCCCTGATGAGGGGAAAGACCCTTGGGTCACCCGTGCGTGGAGGACCTGCTTCTTCTGGAGGTCTGTAAGGTCTTCATTGAAGGATGCGAGGGAGGCCTCGAAGCAGCTTAGCCAGTGTTCAAAAGTCTCTGTAGCGTTGGCTGCTTGTGGGTCCAGCTCCAAGTGATCAGGCTTGAGTGATGAGTTCATCGAGGAGTTTAGTGTATTAAATTGATACACCATCAATAACACACGACAAGTGATGAACGTGACTGAGGCTTTAATATACTAAACAGCAAACTTCCTGCCACTGGACCCGAACTGGGTCCAGAGGCGGAGACTTGCAACTTTTATACAGAAGCCGGAGGGGAGGAGCTACAGGCGGAGCCAGCCTGGACAAGCCCAGGCATGTACAATACAGTACCATACATATCATGCAATAACGTGGTTTACCACACTTAGCACATGGTGGCAGAGCATAAAAGTGCTGGGTATGGAAAATTGGAAGGGTCCTCTGCGTTTCAATTCTAGTTTGCCCTACCACCAAGCCAAGTTGCTGTGAGGTCCCACAAGGAGGTTTATTGTTCCGGAGGTGTCATAATATACATCAGTACATTATGGTGCAATCACATACACACACTGATGGACATGCAGTAGGACCAACCAGCATGCATAACACCGCAGCCAATCACCAGTGAAGCACAAGCACTACAAAGACAGGGGACAGGAGAGTTCCCGCTCATTCTAGCAGCAGCCAGCTCAGAGCACAGAGCTCACAGCCTTCATCACAGACATTCACCATGTGCTGAGTGCCTCACCATAGCTAGTGATAGGAAAGGGTCCACAGTTAAGCTGGTATTGCTTATACCGACGTTTACAGTATGTTAGCAGAGTTGAACAGTTAATAAAATAGCGTTATACCACTTCCAGCATTGTTGGCTTGTTTGTAAACCAGAACACCCAACACGACATGGTACAAGGAGTGGCTGCAATCTAGCACTTGTGAGACCTACCTGCAACTTCTCAGCATTCCGGCATCCTACAGCATGGAGAACATCATCCCGTCGCCGCCGCTCCGCATCGCTGGCAATCTCGGGGTAAATTGGAAGATATTTAAACAGCGCATCCAGCTCTTCCTCGAGGCCACGGACAGGGAGAATGCATCGGACACCAGGAAGATAGCCCTTCTTCTCTCCACGGCTGGGCAACATGCCATCCACATCTTTAACTCCCTGAAATTTGCGGACGACGAGGACAAGACCAAGTACAAGGCGGTGCTCCTCAAATTCGACACACACTTCAGTGTTGAAATCAACGAAAACTTCGAAAGGTACCTGTTCCAGCAGCGCTTGCAGGGTAAGGGCGAGCCTTTCCAATCCAATTTAACACACCTCCGCATCCTCGCGCAATCCTGCAGCTACGGGCCCACCTCCGACTCCATGATACATGACGTGCGGCAACTGTGGCTCCGCCCACTTAAAGGGGCAATGCCCTGCAAAATCGCGACAGTGCCTACGCTGTGGCAGGCTTGGCCACTATGCTGCCTGCTGTCGAGCAGCCCAGCCTGCCAACTCGCAACGATTTAACCAGCCTCGCAGGAATGTTCGGGCAATCCAACCCACCTTCACCGAGTCCAATCCTGACTTCATGCAGACCAGTGACACCGAGGACATTGAGCCTTTTCGAGTCGCTGTCATAACCAAGAACAGGCTGTCCCCGAATCGAAAGCACAGCCGCTGTTGGTACACAGCATTGATCCGGACGACGAGTGGTGTGTCACCCTGACGGTCAACCGATCCCAGATCAGATTCCGTCTGGACACTGGTGCTTCCGCCAATCTCCTCGCATGGTCAGCATTTCAAAACCTGGGGGTCAAACCAACAATTCTTCCATCCAATTGCCAACTGGTCGACTATAATGGTAACGTCATCCCCGCCACCGGGTCATGCCAACTCAAGATGACGCACAACTCGCGAAAAGCCACCCTACCCTTCTGAAAACTGAAAACCGCTTATTGTCACAAGTAGGCTTCAAATGAAGTTACTGTGAAAAGCCCCTAGTCGCCACATTCCGGCACCTGTTCGGGGGGGGGGGGGGGGGGCTGTTACAGGAATTGAAACGTGCTGCTGGCCTGCCTTGGTCTGCTTTCAAAGCCAGCGATTTAGCCCTGTGCTAAACAGCCCCTACCCTTCGAGATCGTGGGCTCCTCAAAGGACTCCCTGCTAGTCGCACAGGCATGCAAGCTCCTCAACCTCGTACATTCCCTCTCTCCAGAGGATACGTCTGACTTTCAAGATGCGGACTTCAGGGCGCAACTAAGTGCCATCATCACTCAACACCGAGATGTCTTCGAAGGCATGGGCACACTTCCCTACACATACAAAATCCTGCTCAAACAGGACGCCACGCCTGTGGTGCATGCACCTCGCAGAATCCCAGCACCCCTCAAGGACCGCCTCAAGCAGCAGCTGCAGGACCTCCAGGACCAAGGAGTGCTTTCCAGAGTGACGGAACCAACCGACTGGGTCAGTTCCATGGTGTGCGTCAAGAAGCCTTCCGGCGAGCTCCGGATCTGTATCGATCAGAAGGATTTAAATCGTAACATCATGCGGGAGCATTACCCTATCCCCAAGCATGAGATCACTGGCGAGATGGCCGAGCCAACATATTCACCAAGCTGGATGCATCAAAGGGCTTCTGGCAGATTCAATTGGACAAGTCCAGCAGAAAGCTGTGTACTTTCAACACCCCATTTGGCAGGTACTGCTACAATAGAATGCCATTTGGAATCATATCAGCATCTGAAGTGTTCCACCGCATCATGGAGCAGATGATGGAGGGCATCGAGGGTGTGCGCGTCTATGTGGACAACATCATCATCTGGTCCACCACCCCGCAGGAGCATATCAGTCGCTTCCAACGCGTTTTTAAGCGAATACGGTACCAAAGCCTTCGCCTCAACAGAGCCAAATGTTCTTTCGGCCAGACCGAACTCTAGTTTTTAGGAGACTCTCCCAGCTGGGTGTGCGGCCGGATGCGGACAAGGTGGCAGCCATCACGGCCATGCAGAAGCCGGCGGATAAGAAGGCGTTGCTCCGGTTCTTAGGAATGGTCAACTTCCTAGGAAAGTTCATCGCTAACCTCGCTTCCCACAGCACGGCTCTCCGCAACCTAGTTAGGAAGACGACGGACTTCCAGTGGCTTCCCGCCCACCAACGTGAATGGGAGGAGCTCAAGGTCAAGCTGACCACCGCCCCAGTATTGGCGTTTTTCGAACCTGCAAGGGAGACGAAAATATCAATGGACACTAGCCAATCTGGCATAGGGGCGGTGCTCCTGCAACGAGATGACGCCTCGTCATGGGCCCCTTGTTTGTAAACCAGAACACCCAACACGACAGGAGGGATTGGTGGGGAGGGTAGGGGGGTGCGGTGTGCTGGGGATAGGGACGGTGAATAACAGGATTTAACTGAGCTGTTCTGGGCCGCTTCAGCTGTCTCCTAAAAACTGCCACAAGAGCAGTCACAGCAGCCCGGTAGCACAGTGGTTAGCACCGTTGCTTCGCAGCTCCAGGGTCCCAGGTTCGATTCCGGTTTGGGTCACCGTCTGTACGGAATCTGCACGTTCTCCCCATGTCTGTGTGGGTTTCTTCCGGGTGCTCCGGTTTCCTCCCTCAAGTCCCGAAAGACGTGCTGTTAGGTAATTTGGACATTCTAAATTCTCCCTCTGTGTACCCGTACAGGCACTGGAATGTGGCAACTGGGGGACTTTCACAGTAACTTCATTGCAATGTTAATGATAACCTACTTGTGACAATAAAGGTTATTTTTAGTTTTTACAAAAATATAAAACAAAAACCTTGCAAGTAAATATGTTTTCTATGTCAAACACAAAAGAAGAGTACTTTGAACAAGTACTCTCCCTGAGCTTTTCTTTTCCTTCAAGTGAGCCAATGTTTCGACAATGTGGACTGTGCGTGCATTTCCTCCAAGTGTTACAAAGTAGAGCAACAATATATTTGCCTTGCCTTTCTATGGTTTTATCTCGAGTTTGACAATTGGGCTTTAAATACAAACCTTTCTTGAACATGTAACATATTGGGGCAGCACGGTGGCGCAGTGGTTAGCACTGCTGCCTCACGGAGCCGAGGACCCCGGTTCGATCCCGGCCACAGGTCACTGTCAGTGTGGAGTTTGTACATTCTCCCCGTGTCTGCGTGGATCTCACCCCCACAACCCAAAAAGGTGTGCAGGGTAGGTGGATTGGCCACGCTAAATTTCCCCTAAATTGGAAAAAAAAATAATTGGGTGCTCAAGATTTATTTTTAAAAAGAACATGTGACATTAAAATCAATAGGTCACCACATCTCATTTTAAAATGCAACATTTGTCAACGGGAGAATTTATTACAATTGTATGCATTTACCTGCAATACCCTCAAGCAGCACTCTGACAACGGTTCCCAGTATTAAATGTAGCATTTGTAAAGTAACGCACTACAAACAGCAGAGCTGCTTATGTCTCTGGATTTGAAGATACACAGGACATGATCTTGCTGTGCCACCTGGTACACTCTAGTGCTGATCCTCGCGAGTGTGTGGGGCTCAGTGAGAGGGCACCAAATTTGAACGTAGAAGCTCTCGACATGCAACAAACTCTGGTGCCTGACGGCTGAGGGAAGCGGTGTCCCCTCCCTTTCGAAGACATGATTCACATCGCCCTTTATAAGGAGTTAGATACAAAACCTCATCTTTTCATCAGAGCAACCCAAGACTAATCCTATTGTCCTGCTCGTTTCCTCTGACTTTGCATGTTTCTTTGCTTCAAATATTTCCCTACTTTTCTCCTAAGAGGTCCAATGTTCTCCACCTCAACAACCCTTGGTGATAAAATCCTCATGTCCTAAAAACCCTGAGTGCGAAGAATGTTTTCCTAACTCCTCTCTTCACTCTCTTTTAATTGCTAACTTCTTCTCACCTAGTACACAGAGCAACATCTGTGGCCTGACTGAGATTTTGATTGCATACAATTTTTTTTTTTTTAATTCTTCAATACGATATCTATATTTAGAAAAGCCAAAATTCTACTTACCTTTTTGGTGGCTTCTTCTAGCTCCGCTCGCACTTTCAGAGTTAAGTATCTGAACTTCTTGGCCTCCCGGTCATTCCAGTCAATTATACTCACGTCACTTATTTACTTCACAATATACAAACACACACACGGAAAACTGAACCCTGGCGTGCACATCCTCCAATGCTTCAAAAGTTTGAGTAATATCCATTGACCCTGATGACAGGTAATTGACCTGAAACATTAACTCTGTTTCTCTCCCCACAGCTGCTACCAGAACGGCAGAGAGGTTCTATCACCCATTTACCTTAACTCCCTCATTTCTGTTTGTCAACAACCTTCGAATATGCTGTTATGCCGTGTCACACCATTTCTGAATTCTTCCAAAGAAAACTATTGTGAAACAGCTGGTCAATCTACTTCCAAGAATCCAAATGGTTACATACACGAGGTTCCTTTTTTCAATCCATAATATTACTGTACAGAAGGAAGCCATTTGTCTCATCATGGCTATGCCAACTCTCTGCAAGAGCGATTCAACTAGTCAGACTCCCCTGTCTTTTTCCTGTAGCCGTGCGCATTTTTCCGCTTCAGACGATAATCCAATTCTCTTTTGAAAGGCACGTTTGAATTTGCCTCCACCATACTCTCAGGCAGTGCATTCCAGATCGCTGCATTAGAAAGCGTTTGCTCATTTATTGCTTCTTTTGGCAAACATCTTAAATAGGCATCTGTAAAATGCCCATCTGTTCGCCCATTGCTGTTACTTCTCCAATCTTTCTCATGCCTCCTTGTACATGTAAGCAAGCCAAGATGCCATGGACTTGGCTCTGGCCTGCGCTCTCCAGCTGAACGATCACTTTCATCAGGTTCAGAACTCAATACTGGTTGCAGAAGTGAGATGCACTCAGTGGACATCTGCACTACCTGCCTGCTCCTTTCTGACTGCCTGGTGGCTACTCTTACCTTTCTCCCTTCACATCCTATGGTGGAGCTGTATCAAATGCTCGTTGGGCCGCAGCTAGAGTACTATATGTAGTTCTGGTTGCCACACTATCGGAAAGATGTGATAAGAAGAGAAAGGGTGCAGAGGAGATTCATCAAGATGTTGCCTGGACAGGAGCATTTCAGTTATGAAGAGAGACTGATTAGGCTGGGGTTGTTTTCCTTAGAACAGAGAAGACTGAGGAGGGACCAAATTGAGGTGTACAAAATTACACGGGTAGACAGGAAGAAGCTTTTCCCCTTAGTAGAGAGGTTGATAACTAGGGGGTACAAGTTTACGGTAAGGGGCAGGAGATTTGGAGGGGATCTGACAAAAAACCTTTTCACTCAGAGGGTGGTGGGAATCTGGAATTGATTGCCTGAAAGGGTGGCAGAAGAACCCTCAACATTAATGAAGCATTTGCACGCCTGAAACGTCATAGCATACAAGGCTATGGACCAAGTACAGGTAAATGAGATGAGAGTAGATAGGGTGCTTGATGGCTGGCACTGTCATGATGGGCCAAGGGGCCTCTTTCTGTGCTGTAAAACCTTCTGACTATGACTTTAAGCTGCAGGGTGACCACATCTGTACATGTGCAAGCCACACTGCTCTTAACCTCACACACATTGCAATGACACCAAGTGCTGCTCAAGCTGTGAAGCCCAGAGTTTATGCTTCCGCAGTTGATTACACTTCCTGTACAGGTGAAGTGCCCTGGACATAGAATTCTGACAGTGCAGAATGTTGCTATCTTTATTAATAAACCACCAGCTGCGAGTATGTTTCTTGTATTGACCACACAACCAGTATGTTTGTTCAAAAGACAGACTGAGACCTAAATATGTAATAATTCTGGCAAATCCTGCAACAAAGCAGGTGCCAAAATTCTGCTTTGCATTTCTTTGGACTTAAATCATGACAGCCAAGAGGGAGACCCTAACATCTGGGCAGCCCAAGGTCTGTCGAGCCCAGTTTGTGCCCTGGGGAGGACACTTCAGATTTGTGGCAGAGTGTTAACACAACATCGGAGACAGCAGTTACGAGTGATATGCCCTATTTCATTGATGGAGAACGGGTGCTATGTGCTGTCTCCAATGGTGGGAGGGGCTATTGTATCCCCCTGGACAAGCAAGAAAGAGAGAAGAGGCCAACCCTTCGCTTGGCAAGCATGGGACTGGCAGGCAACTTGCTGCGATCAACATGGACATTTTTGAAAAATTAATTGGATGTGGCCTTCACTGGCTGTGGCGGCATTTATTGCCCATCCCTAATTGTCCTTCAACTGAGTACCTTGCCAGGCCATTTCGGAGGGCACTTCAGAGTAAACCACATTGTTGTGGGCCTGGAGTTACTTGTAGGCCAGATGAGGGAAGAATGGCAGATTTCCTTCCCTAAAGCATGTTTGTGAACCAGTTGGGTTTTTACGACAATCGACGATCATCAGGCTTTTAATTCCAGATTTTTATTGAATTCATGTTTTAACATCTGACAAGGTGGGATTCAAGCTCTGGTTCCCAGAGCATCACCCGGGGTCTCTGAATTACTAGTGCAGTGACAATACAACTACACCACTGCCTCCCCTTGATAGGCTGAACACTGACATGACAACCCTGTAATATTCCAGACTCACCAAGAGTGGATCACAATGAAAAGCATTACACGTTCATCTGTCGGGGGAAGGCTCGAGGCTAATATCACTGTGATAGAATCTGTCAGTGAAGCCAAGCAGTCCACTTATTCATTATAAAAGAGACCCAAGCGAGAATAATCTGCATCCCCTAAGAGCCGCTCAAAGTAAAATCCAACAGACTGCAAGATTCCTTGGGGCAGATATAAAGAGATCAAAAAGGCAACCTGTTTATCAGAAAAGCAAATGGCTCCATTGAAAACAAAGGGGGGGGAAGATTGTCATCACTGACAACAATAAACAGTGGGTTTAACCTGTTAACCTGATGATCACCACACCTCGGGCGAGGGGCAATGATGAGAAGCGGGGCCTTTATGAATAACCTTAGCCTGTACGGGAATTGAACCCAAGCTGCTGGCCTTGCACTGCATCATGAACCAGCTGTATGGCCAAGTGAGCTAAACCAGCCTCCATGACCTTGTATAAGAATAAAGGCAACCACAGTGATTGCAGCAACTATCAAGGCATCACCCCACTGATCATCATGAGAAAAGCATTTATTTGCCTGTGTTGTCCTCGTTAACAGATTGCAGATCTTGGCTGAACACATCTATCCTGAATCCCAGTGTGGATTCAGAACTGGAAGATCTACAATTGACATGACCTTCTCAGTCCGGCAGCTGCAAGGGAAATGCCGTGAACAAAGGAGACCACTACATATCGTCTTCATAGATCTCACCAAGCTATTCAAACATGTGAGCAGAGACGGGCGGTCTGTTTTAGATGCTGGAGAAAATTGACTGCCCACAGAAGCTGCCAATGTGATCTTCTCTTTTCAAGACAACATGATGGGTAAGGTCAGAAATGACAGGGCAAATCAGAGCCCTTTGAGATCCACAGTAGGGTCAAACAGGGTTGTGTTTAGCATTGATACTCTTCGGAGATTCCTCTCTTTGCTGCAGTCATAAGTCTTCAGGCTACCTACAGAAGGTGTCGCCTGACACATCAGAACAGATGGAAAGCTGTTGAACCTTGTGCATCAGAGTTCAAGACAAAAGTGCATCAAGTCCTCATCACAGTGCCACACTGACATTCCATTCTGAGGAACACCTGCAATGGAAAATGGTTTGGTTTAACAATCAACATCAGGAAAACAAAAGCTATGGTCTAGGATGTTTCTATACCACCATCTATCAGCATTAGCAATTTGGCCCTGCAAGTTGTTGATAGAGGTTCATATGTCTGGGTTCCACAATCACCAGGAATCTGTCTCTTGTCGCTGAATTCAGCACATGCGTCACAAAAGCTGAAGTTGTTACATCCAAGCTGAGTAAGAGAATGTGGAACAAGAGTAACCTGATGGAGAATACCAAACTGTGAGTGAACCAATCCTGGTCCTCAGTACACTCCTCTGCAGGGGAGAGACCTGGACAACGTATGCTAGGCAGAACAAAAGGCTGAATATTTTCCACCTTTGCTGCCTCACCCATATCCTCAACATCTCTGGAAAGGACAAGGTTACCAACTCAGGTGAATCAGCATACGCTCATTGCTAAGCCAATGACATTTGCACTGTTACGGGCAGGAGGGGTTTTAATTTCACCACTAATTTCTCCTTAAACCACCCGCCTATAAACAGGAAGGTGTTTTGATTGCTTCCCTCTTTCTAAGTATTTCCCAACCCCTCAGATTTAGTGTGATCCAATTTTCTATGTAACTCCACAGCAAACTCGAGATAGGATGAATTCAAAGGGTTAATTTATTTGCACATACTCAAAACATGAAAACAGGGTTTTCAACGTCCCCCTCACCTTTAGATAGTGAAGAGCGGGGCGGAGAAAAGAAAGATTTATAGTGCAGCAGAGGAAATAAATATTGTTTCACGTGTGTTCCAGAGTCCGGAATCAAAATCCAGTGAGGTACTCCTTCACAGGTGCTGGTGGACTGAAAATCAATGCTGTGTAATTCACTTTTCCAGTGGTGTTGACTTCACTCAATGAGATAGGTGTGCAAAGATAAATCAGTCTTGTAGATTGAGCTTTGCAGTTCAGCAAGGCAGATGCCCATGTCACATAACTCACACCTCTCCACACCGTCTTTGACAAGGATGCGTATCTCTCGTCTGGGTCCCCAAGATTCTTAAATGTCTCAACCATTATGAATCGAAAGGAAGGTTGTGGAGTCCTTTGTCTTAGCAGTCGAGCAAACTCCTGTTGGCCAGCCTGGGTTATGAAATAACAATGGCCTTTGTGTAGCTCTCTTTAAATTTGGTCTGTGCAACAGGTAGTCATCAGTGGCTCCCCAGAGATAACAACGTGCGAGTTTTCCCAATACTGCCAGGCAGCTCCTTTTGTTCAAGATTGTTGATTGCTTCACATATCTGGACGCCACAGTTACCACCAATCTGTCACTTGCCGCTGAAATTAACACACGCATCACAAAAGTTCCAGCTGTTATGCCCAAGCAAGGTTGAATAGCTTTCCACCACATCTTTGGACTGTGGGAGGAAACCGGAGCACCCGGAGGAAACCCACGGAGACACAGGGAGAACGTGCAGACTCCGCACATACAGTGACCCAAGTGGGAATCGAACCTGGGACCCTGGCGCTTTGAAGCAACAGTGCTAACCACTGTGCTACCGTGCCGCCCCGGGGCTCTGACAAAAGTAAAGTCAGGGGGATCAGAGGGAAAAGTCTCCACGGGTTGGAGTAACACTAGAACAAAAGGAAGATATTTGTGGTTGTTAGAGACCAATCATCACAGCCCCAGGACATCACTGTAGGAATTCCTCAGGGCAGTGTCGTGGGCCCAACTTTTCCTCCATCATAAAATCAGATGTGGCGATGTTTGCCAATGATTGCATGATATTCAGTACCATTTGTAACTCCTCAAGTAATAAAATAGCCCAAGCCTGCATTTAACAAGAGCAGGACAACATTCAGGCTTGGGCTGATAGGCGTGACCATCTCCAACCCGACAATTTCTAAGCACCTCTCTTTGATATTAAATAGCATTACCATCATTGCCAACACTATCAACATATTGGGAGTTGTCATTTTCCAGAAACTTAAATGGACCAGCTGCATAAATACTGCAGCTACAAAAGCAAGTCAAAGGCCACACATGCTGCAATAAATGATTCATCTCTGGACTCCCAAAGCCTATCTGCCGACAAGGTAAAATTCAGTCATGCGAGGGAATACTCTCAACTTCCCTGAATGAGTTCTGTTCCAACTGTAAAGAAGTTCGACATCATCCAGGATAAAACAGTCCTCCTGATTGGTTGTCCATCCACCACCTTAAACATTCACTTCCTCCAACTCTGGTGCACAGTAGCAGCAGTGTGTATTATGAAGGATATACTGTAGTAACTTGCCAAGATTCCTTTGACAGAATCCTATAGACCTGTGACCGTTACCACCTAGAGGAAAAATGGCACTAGACATATGGGAGTACCGTAACCTTCAAGTTCACCTCCGAATTGATCCTAATTTGCGAATATATCACCGTTCCTTCACTGTAGCTGGGGCAAAAGGTGGGTGAAGCTACACCGGATCAACTTTACTGATTCATGAAGGAGGCTCACCACCACCTTCTCAAGAGCAATTAGGGATTGTCAATAAATGTTGGCTTTGCCAACAAGATCCAAACCCTATGAATGAATAAGTAAATTCTTTCTTTCATCCCATACCAGCCATCCTAAAGGAGTTGCATTATTCCCAATTAGAATAATATTTCACTGTGGTTTTTGCCCACTAAGAACAGTGTTACATGTAGCTGAAGAGACTGACGATGCCGTGGTCTTTTTATGACCCTTTATTTTTGAAATTACGGCTTTTCAACTGACTGGAAATTTTGCCATTTTATATGAGACAGAACAAACTACTTGAATATACATGGCCACCTTCCAAGGGAAAGGCGATAAAGCAAACAAATGATCCTCAGCAGAGTATGGAGAGAGGGGCATAATTCAGAGACTCATCGGAGCTCGTCGCTGCCTGAGGAAGAGACATTAAAATGCAAGGGTGCTAGATTTTGAAACAATGGCTGCCACAGGCAGACACACCCAAAACCTCATGGAAATATACAATGGGTGAAGTACCTCAGGGCAAGACTGCCAGTCACTATAGAGGGAGATTATAAGAAAGCAGAGGAAATAAGCTAATGGCTGCTGCTCTCCTTCTGCCTCTCTTTTGAAACAAGCCTATTACATGGTTCGGAAGCCAACTTTACAAATAATTTACCAACGAACCAAGATCTAGTAATAGTTACAACATCTTCTAAATCTGACCACATTCACTAAACCAGCTTGGTTGCAACATTTAAAAATCTACGCTTGAAGGATAATCAAAGGACGCTAAACCATATAATCTTTTAACTTTAAAAAATTTAGACCCTTAACTTCTCTTATTTCTGATACCGGTGTACATGATAGCACGTTTTCATTATTTTTCCCCTCTGGATTAGTAGTTAATAAATTTGCTCTTTCTTCGGTTGGCTCTTTATTGCTCACAGTTAAATAGTTAAATGCATTCTTACATTCTGATTTGGAAATGGAATATCCTCATGAAAATGAAACTTAAACCTTTGTTGTGACCAACCGAGGAGTTTGATGAGAAGAGAGCCAGTTCACCCCTCCTCACCTGGTCATATCAACCTCAAAAGCTGTGAGCCAACTGATTAACCCACACAATGCGGGCAAGTGGGAATAGCTTAGTGATAGAAACTGGAAAAGTTGGGCCAAAGGACCCATGCTGTAAACATCCATGACTCTATGAATTGCCCAGAGTCTGTGTTTGTAATGATGGCAAAACTATCAGCTGCCTAAAACTGACAGTAATGCCTGGCATTCGCATATGCACATGTAAATGGGGAAATTAGGAAGGTTCGTTCAGAAACCGCCTGCTCCTCCACAGAGTCACTCTTCAGACGTGCAATCGGCAGAGAAATCAGTGATTTGCAACATTTTACGCAATATTCTCACTGAACAATTTATGCCTTGTTGAATTAGATATAACTTAGCTTTTTAACAGTGTGGGACACCATGATTACTGTTGAACAATCCATTTGGCCTGGAAGAACTAATATTAGAAATCTTGAGTGTCATTTTCTCTATTCCATTGTAAGTAAAAATTATGATGATTAAAATAATGGGCGAAATTCTCCCGAAACGGCGCGATGTCCGCCGACTGGCGCCCAAAACGGCGCCAATCAGACGGGCATCGCGCCGCCCCAAAGGTGCGGAATGCTCCGCAACTTTGGGGGCCGAGCCCCAACATTGAGGGGCTAGGCCGACGCCGGAGGAATTTCCGCCCCGCCAGCTGGCGGAAATGGCGTTTGTTGCCCCGCCAGCTGGCGCGGAAATTACATCTCGGGGCGGCGCATGCGCGGGAGCGTCAGCGGCCGCTGACAGTTTCCCACGCATGCGCAGTGGAGGGAGTCTCTTCCGCCTCCGCCATGGTGGAGATCGTGGCGGAGGCGGAAGGGAAAGAGTGCCCCCACGGCACAGGCCCGCCCGCAGATCGGTGGGCCCCGATCGCGGGCCAGGCCACCGTGGGGGCACCCCCCGGGGCCAGATCGCCCCGCGCCCCCCCCCCCAGGACCCCGGAGCCCACCCACGCCGCCTTGTCCCGCCGTTCAAAAGGTGGTTTAATCCACGCCGGCGGGACAGGCAATTTATCGGCAGGACTTCGGTCCATCCGGGCCGGAGAATCCAGTGGGGGGGCCCCGCCAACCGGCGCGGCCCGATTCCCGCCCCTGCCGAATATCCGGTGCCGGAGACTTCGGCAACCAGCGGGGGCGGGATTCATGCCAGCCCCCGGCGAGTCTCCGATCCGGCAGGGGGTCGGAGAATGACGCCCAATGTCTTTTAAGTTCATAGCTTCTGCCTTAATTTCATGTTTATGTCCCAATCTTCCCTGTAAAATGATTAAAAATGGAAAGGTATTCATTGCTTTTAACTTACCCTTTTGCTGTCTGGGAGAATTCTTCAATCTAATTGTCTGCTCATCCTGCTTGATTTCTGGATGTAGAAATCCCTACAGGTGACGCCAAAATGATACTGATGTCGTAAAAAGGGATGTTGATGCTACTGATCCAACTAAACCTTGGTAGGCAGTTTCCTTCGAGGTCAGTGGCCAGTGCCAGTCCTTAGCTGGTGACCACACAATCCTGACCAATATATAGTTATCAAATTCTAACAATATATAAGTTGATAGGAAAAATGGACAAAAAGGCCAAATGAAGAGAAATACTACACGTTTGTCGAACGCTTACCTGTTCGGGCAGGTGAAGAATTGTATATTCCTCAGAGGTGAATACCGAGAGTGCCTTGTATGCAGAGCAGGCTATCAGTGAGTTCTACAAGGGGCAAAAGGAGTTCCTTTTTGAATACCATTCAGAAAACAGTAGCTCATTGTCAAATCTGATTACACCCTGTATTTATTACATTAAGAATTCTTTCATACTGTATCAATTTTAAAATACTATAATAAAAAGTATGTTCACATAAATTCTAAATGCTTCACATGAAAATTGTCATGAAACAATTTTAAAATCATATATGATCACTCAGATGGATACAGTAGCACTGTAGTAATGTTAATGGAGCAGTAGTCCAGGGGCCAGGGCTATTAATCTAGGAACGTCAATTTAAAATCACACCCTGGCAGTTTGAGAATTGAATAATTTGACACTCTGTTTCATGTTCTATTTCTAATGCAACATAATTCTGCATCTGGAGGATGTTCATTTTCTTCCTTACAGTTATTCCCAATGATTTGTCAAACAACTATCTCTAAGTTAGGTTACGCACCAGTGTTCAAATGGGAAAGATGACAAGGTAGGGTGCAATGACTTGGGGTGAGTCCTGTGAACTAGTGCAGATATAAAATTAGGTGTCAAGTACAGAGCATCTGAATTAGTCACGGACTGATCAATAACAATCTAATACCGGGCAACTTCCTGACAAAATGTTAATCCTTAAAATACACATGCAAGACACATCTGCTACACTGACGAGTTCCTATGTCGTCAGCAGGACGCGAGTTAATTATACCTTACTCTGGGTGTGGCTCCACAATATGCTTATAACTTGCGCTCTGAATTGCTGTAGAGAAAACAAAAAAACCCTCATAAATAATTGTAATCTAGAAGTGTAGAACAATCCAAAAACATCAGGTTTTGATTACATTTATAACAAACCAACAATGGGCATTCAAAACAAATTCTCAACAGTCAAAGCATTCAGGACACAAGCAAGCAGACTGGTACAATGTCAAGAATCCTCTTAACTTTCCATTACCCTACTGAAAAGAGGCAGTCAAACATATCCACCGCAATATTAAATAGTCTTTTAGCGAGCTTAAAACAAACAGTGCATGTCCAATTTTTTCTCAATAACTTAGCAAAATATCAAACATAAATTTTCCAACGAATATGTTACCCAGATAAAGCTTTAAAATTTACAGCTGGTCTCTGCACCGTACCAGAAGGCGCATGTCTGCGCGGATCAAGCTGTGTTGTCACCCATCATCCAATGCAAGCTTGGGCAAGGTTTCAGAGGGAGTTCTGAACCCTGGAACCTTACCCGAGTTTGGGTCAACACACTCAGGAGCAGAAAGCGCACGGTGGTGACCGGTCAAAACTTCACTCAAAATGTCTCTCGGAAGAAAGTGCCCTCAGACAATGCATTAGGTAACAACTGCACTCAGATCAAATTGAAGATATCAATTTGCAGTCCATTTGTTCTTTAACAGTAATATGGATAAAAATGTCACATTATCTAACTGCAGCCACTGCGAAGTTGATCAAAGTGCCAACTGATAGGTTGGAGATTTCCTGTGTATTCTGCAGCAATTGTGGTTCGGAAAGTGGTTGCTGACAGATTTCAAATTCTAGATACAATAATAACTAACATTGATATATTTCATTCTATATAATCAAACATTCTAAAGTCCTCCATAAGAATATTATTATGAAGCAAAATTAGACATGAAGCTATATATGGCACTATTAGGGCAGATGATCAAAACCTTGGTCAAAGGGATTGGTTTTAACGAGTTTTGAGTGAAAAGGGCTAGGTAGAGAGGTTTAGGAAAGGAATTCCAGAACTTGGGGCCTAGCAGCTGAAGGCACTGCCACCTGAGATGGAGCTATTAAAATAGGAAATGCTCAAGAGGCCAGAATTAGATGAGTGTGAATTTCTTAGAGGGTTGGGGGACTGGAGATTACAGAGATGGGGAGAAGCGAGGCCATGGAAAGGTTTGAAAATCAGGATAAGAATTTTAAAATGAAGGCTCTGCTTAACCAGGACCCAATGTAAGTCAGCAAGCAAAGGGTGTCCTATTCCGAAAGCTGGTTGGTGAAGGATGACACTGAAGCCAATCTCTACTCAGTCCTACACTTAATTACAACGTAAAACATTATACACACATGTATTGTAAGTCAACCACACCACACAGTTCCACTACTTATCTCTTCATATGTGCCCAACTGAAACCTAATTAATGCCTCCCACTTACATAGAACTAAAAACGATTAATATGCAATTAACACAGGAGTGATAGTTGAATGGGGCTTGGTGCAACTAAGGACACGGATAGCAGAGGTTTGGATGCCATCAAGTTTGTGAAGGTTAGAATGTGGGACACCAGCCAGGAGTGTTTGAAACAGCCCAAGGGTAACAAGTGCATGCGTGGGAGTTTCAGTAACAGATGAGCTGCTGGGCCTGGGACAGGGCTGCACAAACAGAAGTGCAATGTGAAACTTGGAGCATCAGGTTATGTGTAGACTTTTAAGAACAAATAGCACTGAGCATGCAACGCTAATTTTATCAAGCTTGCGCTTCCATTGTCCATTTACAAACCACTCCATCATGGGCGAGATTCAATCCATTAAATCTCAAGGAAAGGTTGGGCAATATTCCTGTCCAACTCATTCCGCACCCACCAAACAATAAATCAAGCAAATCTCCAGCATACTGAGATCACCTTGCATACTACATAATACATGCATCCTAAAACAAGTTGCTTTCTGGTACTGGCTGGGCATTCATCCAGCTCCTTCATAAATGAATCTAGTATCAAATGCTTCATTTGGTATCCAGTTAAACACAATGTTGAAATGCAGTTTTAGTAGCAAGAAGGCCTGAGGAATTTCTATAACTGTACTGAGCAAAATTACACTTGCCATCTCTCTGAGAGGGAAATCATCTTCATGGTTTTAAATCGTTACGCGTCCAGAAGCGTGTTAGAATATTCATTCGGAAACCATAGTGCCCTTATTACAGCATCTTTAAATTATTCTCAGACATTTGCTCCCATTACTCTACCCATTCAATGTGCTGCATATTCCTTGGGTTAAGAAATCCTTGTTATCAATCCTAAATTTGCTTTTTGCTACTTTGAATGTTCTGTAGTCATGGTTTATTTTTGAGTGGTATTCAGCATTTGTCTCTTCTATTCCATTCCTGTGCATATCCTGGATCGTCTCTCACATTGGCTAATACAATTTACCTCATATTCCGTGGACTTCACATTTAACGAAGGAACCAGAGCAAATACTTCAGTCAGGGTTTTGACAACCAGGGGTCGTGTGTCACAGCTGAGCTTTGGGGACAAAGCGTACCATGTCGAACGAATATCAACTACCTGGAGGGCAGAAAGAAATGGACAACTTCAGCAAGATGTTTGCGGTCCAACACTTTAATCTGCAACTGCTATCATTCACTTCTAAATGCTTCATAAAGCTTTCTCTGATTATTTGGAAGAAATTCTTTTCCTCGGAAAACTTCAGCAGAAAACTGAGAGAATTCCAAAGAATGTGCTGGTGGTGTACGCACGAGATGTTGGCGAGATGAACAGGAACGTAAGGGATGTAAGCAGTTCAAATTAAGTGAATGCAGAGCAAAAACAGAGGAGAAACGATAGAAATAAAGTAAGTATTGGGGAGGGAGACTTGGGAGGTTAGTGGGTCATTAAAAGGACCCACAAAAGTTGGAGCAAAATTTTTTTTTTAAGTTGAGTGGTATTTCATTCGGAATTATTTTGCTTGCAATTTGTAATTCTGTATCGGGATAAGTTTGTTCGTAAATCACCACAGCCAGATTTTGAACTGCTTATGTGCGGTGACTGAATTTAAAGGACCAGCAACCAAATCAAAGCTAGACAAAATACTTCATTTTTCTCACCATGTTAGATGTGTTGAATTTATGGTTTCTGATATTCCTATACGTATTCAATTAAAATCCACACCGTGAACTCAAATAAATAACTGACTAAATGCGTGTCCTTGACGTTAAATGAGAAGCTTTTTTCATTTCGAGTGTGGAGTGTTTTCACCTAAGATTTAAAATCGTAGCAAAACCTAAGAATTAAACTCCAATGACTTGCAAAATACAATGAGTGGGATTCTATTTATTCTCAATGCAACTGAAGCATTTGAACTGCAAATGCAACCTACTTATCCATTGGAAGAGAAGAAAGTCAAAATGGCCATCATTACTGAGCTCCTCTTACATATCTGTGTACCATGAGTAACGGTAGCTTCTGAGGAAGGGGAGAAGTGACCATTTTTATTTTAAAATCAGTTCTTACAAGCACAAACTGATGCAGAAAGTTTAAAGACTAAGGGCTTAATCGAACGGTCTCGGCGCGCCCGACTTCTGACGTGACAAGGCCGTTAGATCTCGCGAGATTTGTGACGCCTCACAAAATATAACGAGATCTCGCGAGACGATGTGATCTGGATCTCGCCCTCACCGAGTGGGATCCACAGTTGCATATTTAAGTGAGCAGTTAGACTCGCTTAAAGATGTCTGCGCCGTATTCTTCCAAGGTCCGGGATCGAACGCCTGCGCCTGGGAGACATCGCCATGGTGCTGTTAAGCACTGGTCCACACAAACCTGGACCAGGTGGAACGGCACCTGAGGGGGGTCTCCCAAACCATTGGAGGCCCCCGGGTGGTTGGACTCTGGGCAGGGTGGAACTCTGGCACTCCCACTGCCACTTGGGCACATTGGCACTGCCAACCTGGCATCTTGGTATTGCCAAGATGGCAGGGACTGGGCACCAGGTTGGCACTGCCAGGGATCAGGCCCGGGACTGCTCTGTCCTTACTGGCTATTGGTTGAGGACCCCTTAACAGGTGATGGATCTGTATTTTGTTATATTTACATGTCACCGCACTGAAATATTGAATAAAGCTACAGTTTACTTCACGCATGAAGCTCAGTTTTAAGTTCTGTCAAGTAATATATAGTGCGATGACACACAAGATATATTAACCAAAGTACAGATCTATCAACAGGTAAGTTGGAGCGTTGGAAGGGTCCAAGGCCATGATGGAGGGTCCAGAGATCGGGGTGATCGGGGCTGCATTTAAAAATGGTTCCCTGATCTTGTCAGTGTAGGAAACTAAGGTAAGTGCGGACTCCGTGGAGTGTTCCTCGCCGAGGCCAAAAAAAGAGTCCCGTTTGATAGCGGAGCCATTCTCAGTGCCCAAAACTGGGTTGTTTTTTCCCGTTACATTGCACCCAAGGTTCTCTGCATACTCGGTGACTGTTGATCTTGAACCAACACTAGAATGGAAGCAACTCTGTGCTGTTTAGCACAATGATTGAAAATAACGCAAAAGGAAGATGTTCAAGGTCCAATCTTGAAAAGGACATGCCTGAAAGAAGTGCACATGGCCACACTGAAAGGGGAAGTAATGCCTTCAGAGTGATTTGCAGACAGTATTTCAGTCCATGTTTCATACATTTACAAGAATAAAAATATTAAAACAAATCTTGTTCACTTACCTAACACTTCATCTCAGACCAACTGTGCCAAGCTAACCTTCAAATCAGTTTATCACAGAATCCATACAATGCAGAGGAGGCCATTTGGCCTATCGAGTCTACACCGACCCTCCAAAAGAGCACCTTTCCGAGGCTCAAACCCCAGCTCTATCTCCAGAACTAACCCCAACTAACCTTTGGACACTCAGGGGCAATTTAGCATGATCACCTAACCTGCACATTTTTGGGACTGTGGGAGGAAACCGGAGAACCCAGAGAAACCCCACGCAGACAGAGGGAGAAAGTGCAAATTCCTCACAGATAGTCACCCAAGACTGGAATTGAACTCGGGTCCCTGGCGCTGTGAGGCAACAATGTTTGCCACTGTGCTGTCCACACCATCAGAGACTCCCGGGTGGTGGGCTCTGGGCAGGGTGGTACCCTTGAACTCCCACTGCCACCAGGCAGTGCCATCCAGTTTAAACACGGTGAAAATTAACTGTCAATGAATGCTCACTTCTGGATGACATTACTTAAAAAAAACCTACAACCTTCAGAGTAAATTCCATGTGCTCCTTATCTCCAACTTCAGTGTAAAATAGGATAGCTTATCGAGCAAAATTTAAGCAGCTTCCCACCATGAATTACCAAACCTACCTCAGCTTGACATAACGCATGCAGGCCCTGAAGTGCAAGAACTGTAGGTGTAGCCTGGTCTGGTCTTGTGCATTCATTCAATACCTTGTAGATTGCTGCCAACATATCAGCTCCGTGCTGGTAAGATCTACCAAAGTACAAACAAAAAATATGTAAAAGGGAATGTAAAAGGGCATTAAAATATCTAACATAATATTTTAGCTCCTATTTGGATTTATCCATTAAACCTGCTCATCTTTCAGTAATTCTCCTTCTGAATCGACCAGCGACCTGCTTTTCAATCGCTGTTCTGGGAAGGACAACTGACTGAGAAACCTTATTGGCTATTAAGTTTAAACTCTTATGAAAACTGCCTATGAAGACTAGGCTGGTGCATTTCAGATCACAGACAGTTCTATCTGAGGTACTTCTCCAATCTAACCTACTCCCGTAGAAGGGTTGGATACTATGTCCCAAACTTTGGCAGCACGGTAGCATTGTGGTTAGCACAATTGCTTCACAGCTCCAGGGTCCCAGGTTCGATTCCGGCTTGGGTCGCTGTCTGTGCGGAGTCTGCACGTTCTCCCCGTGTGTGTGTGAGTTTCCTCCGGGTGCTCCGGTTTCCTCCCACAGTCCAAAGATGTGCAGGTTAGGTGGATTGGCCGTGGTAAATTGCCCTTAGTGTCCAAAATTGCCCTTAATGTTGGGTGGGGTTACAGGGTTATGGGGATAGGGTGGCGGTGTTGACCTTGGGTAGGGTGCTCTTTCCAAGAGCCGGTGCAGACTCGACGGGCCGAATGGCCTCCTTCTGCACTGTAAATTCTATGACAACAAAACAAGGAATAAGGAACCTTCAGATGGAAAAAAGACAAAGTTGCACCATGGGGTTTCACACAACGTGACAGCAGGAGACCACATGGGCTGCAGCGTATGTGCAACCTGATGACAACATCAGGACATGCATGTACAGCCTATGATTCGTCGACAATGTGCAAATACCATCATCCTCTGTTGCTTGGCAAATACAGAATGAAGAACTGAACTTATTTCCATTTGAGAGAAAATACTGAACTGAGGATTGACATGATCTAGGCGTACAGATTATTTTACATCAACTGTGATCAAATAGCTGTTCAAATTTAAGAAGCCTCAAGTGAAATTCAAATAAACTTTTCCCTTATGAAGCACTGGACAAATTCTCAGAAAGAAAAAAAATTCAAGTGATGCTGAGCTGATTAATTCCTTCAAATTAAAAAGCTTACTAGATAAAATAGAGGAGAAAATAGCTTCACACAGATTGGTTCCTGGGATGACGAGGTTGTCCTATGATTTTTTTTTAAATTTAAGAGTACCCAATTCATTTTTTTCAATTAAGGGGCAATTTAGCGTGGCCAATCCACCTACCCTGCACATCTTTGGGTTGTGGGGGCAAAACCCACGCAAACACCAGGAGAATGTGCAAACTCCACATGGACAATGGCCCAGAGCCGGGATCGAACCTGGGACTTTGGTGCCATTAGGCAGCAGTGCTAACCACTGCGCCACCGTGCTGCCCGGGATTGTTCTATAAAAACAGGCTGTGTAAGCTGGGTCTGTATCCGCTAGAATTTAGAAGAATGAGAGGTGATCTCATTGAAAATTACAAAATTCAGAAGTGGGCTTGACAGGGTTGACACAGGGGACTTTTCCCCTGATTGGGAGCCTTGAACCACGTGTCATCATTAAGGACAGAGATGAGAAACAGTTGTTTTCATTCAGGGAATTATGAATCTTTGGAATTCTCTACCCTAGAGGCAGCATATTTAACGCTGAGATAGGCAGGTTTTTGTTCTCCAAGGGATTTTGAGTGTAGGTAGGCAAGTGGGATTGAGGAGTGGTTATCTGGAATGACAGAGCAGGCGCGAGTAACCATGTTTCTTCTCCAGCTCCTATTTCTTAAGTTCGCATCCATGAACCATCTCCACTCTATATCAAAATTCTTCTACACAAATATTCGAGACTCGAGCACAAGAACATATACAATAATAACAATTGGTTGCCAGCACAGAACTTGAATCTTGCTGAAAAGAGAGACTTGTTGCCAAAGCTTTTCATTTTTGCACTCATCAGGATAAATGCAAAAATGCCAAATTTCAAACAATCACGACAGTTTACGCTGCAGGAGAAAAGAGTATGATTTGGTTAGCAAGTCAACTCTGATTGCTTTCTCCATGGCAACACCTTGACCAAAGGGGAGCTGTACACTCCCCATGCTTCCAGGTAATTTAAAAGAAAGGTGTAAGGCTTGTTTTCAGAGAACAAGTCATTGTAAGCATTACGCAGGTCAAGGAGACACAGCCTGAGTGAGTCACAGGCAGAGTGAGAATTTGGTAGTTTGGTGCAGTGAGGTAACCAGGAAAGGTAAGTGGTCTATCTAATTTTGCTGTTTTTCAGTTAAAAGTGCAGTGTAGATTAGTGTCTGATTGGCTGAAGCTGCCCCCACCCTAATTGCTGAGAGGCAGTTATCTGGCAGTCACCTGAGGCCTGTTAAGGGGCACAAAGGTACACATTGTTTTCTTCTCTTTGAAGTTTTAGTGTGAGTCATCCTAAAGTCTGTATAAAAGACAGACAGAAAGCGCACTTAGTAAGCATTGTGCTGGTCAAGGAGACACAACCTGAGTGAGTGAGACACAGACAGAGTGAGAATTTGGTAATTTGGTGCAGTGAGATAATTCGGGGAAGAGTGGGAGAAGGTGCTTTTTCCCTACTGTTTTGTTCTCTCTCTTTCTTCGGGCCTAATTTCGGGAGCCGTTCGGAGGAGGAGGAGCAGTCTCTGTGATTATAAAAACCGAACAGTAACTTCCTGTTTTCCAGTTTTTTCCCCAAAAGTGACGTCAGAGGGAAGCTGTGATCTGATTGGTTGGTAGCAAATCTGCCCCAAATTTAAAATTTAAAAAAAAACACAGCTAAACTGGTAAACTTAAATTAAACTAATTAATTAATTAGTGATGGCTGGTCAGGTGATGTGCTTGAGCTGCTTGGTGTGGGAGCTGGCAGATCCCATTGCGAGCTGCAGCGACCACATCTGCAGCAAGTGTTGGCTGCTCGAAGAGCTCCGGCTCAGTGTTGATTAGCTGGAGTCTGAGCTTCAAACACTGAGGCACATCGGGAGGGGGAGACTTACCTGGACACTGTGTTTCAGGAGGCAGTCACACCTGTCAGAGTAAGTAGTTTAAATCCTGCCAGTGGCCAGGGACAGCAGGGTGTGACTGCAAGTCAGGCAGGTAAAGGGAACCAGCAGTCAGGAACTCAGGAGCCTCAGCCCTTGACTCTGTCCAACAGGTATGAGGCACTTGCTCCCTGAGTGGATGGCGAACAGGGCTGCAGGAAGGATGAGTCAGCTGACCAAGGCACCATGGTTCAGCAGGCCATTCAAGGGGAGGGAGTAAATAGGCAAGTTGTAGTTGTAGGGGATTCTATTATCAGGGGGATAGATAGTATCCTTTGTGAGCAGGATAAAGAGTCCCGCATGGTATGTTGCCTGCCCGATGCTAGGGTGCGGGACATCTCTGACCGGCTTGAAAGGATACTGGAGAGGGAGGGGGAGGATCCAGTTGTTGTGGTCCATGTCGGTACCAACAACATAGGCAAGTCTAGGAAAGAGGACCTGTTTAGAGATTATAAAGCGCTAGGATTCAAAATTAAAAAACACGTCCTCAAGGGTCATAATCTCCGGATTACTGCCCGAGCCACGTGCAAATTGACATAGGGAGGCAAGAATAAGGGAAGTTAACACGTGGCTGAAAGAGTGGTGTGGGAAAGAGGGGTTCCTTTTCATGGGACACTGGCATCAGTTTTGGGACGGGGGGACCTATACCGTTGGGATGTTCTCCAGCTGAACCGAGCTGGGACCAGTGTTCTGGCGAAAAGAGTAAATAGGGTGGTCAATAGGACTTTAAACTAAAGATTGGGGGGGGAAGGGAAAGTCAGGGAACCAAGAGGTGACGTAATCAGCGGGGAGCGTAGCTGCTTAGGAATACAAAAAAACACGAAAAGACAAACCTCAGGAGAGGTTACGATAGTCCCCATCCCACAAAATATAACAGTGTATGGAAAGGCTCAGTAAACCAAGGTCCACCACACTAAGAAAACAAAAAAGGACGGTCAATAGAGAATTAAAGGTGCTATATTTAAATGCGCGCAGTGTACGGAACAAGGTAGATGAGCTTGTGGCCCAGATTGTGACTGGCAGGTCTGATGTGGTAGGCATCACAGAGACATGGTTGCAGGGGGTTCAGGACTGGCATTTAAACATCCAGGGATTCACAACCTATCGAAAAGACAGAGAGGTGAGCAGAGGGGGCGGGGTTGCCTTGTTAATTAGGAATGAAATTAAATCAATAGCACTAAACGACATAGGGTCAGATGATGTGGAGTCTGTGTGGGTAGAGTTGAGGAACCACAAAGGCAAAAAAACCATAATGGGAGTTATGTACAGGCCTCCTAACTGTGGTCAGGACCGGGGGGCACAAAATGCACCACAAAATAGAAAGTGCATGTCAGAAAGGCAAGGTCACAGTGATCATGGGGGACTTCAATATGCAGGTGGACTGGGTAAATAATGCTGCCAGTGGACCCAAGGAAAGGGAATTCATTGAATGTTTACAGGAGGGCTTTTTAGAACAGCTTGTGATGGAGCCCACGAGGGAACAGGCCATTCTGGACTTAGTGTTATGTAATGAGCCAGACTTGAGTAAAGATCTTAAAGTAAGGGAGCACTTAGGAGGCAGTGATCATAATATGGTAGAATTCAATCTCCAATTCGAAAGAAAGAAGGTAGAATCAGATGTCAAGGTGTTACAGTTAAATAAAGGTAACTACAGGGGCATGAGGGAGGAACTGACGAAAATCGACTGGGAGCAGAGCCTAGTGGGAAAGACAGTAGAACAGCAATGGCAGGAGTTTCTGGGAGTAATTGAGGACACAGTACAGAGGTTCATCCCAAAGAAAAGAAAGGCTATCAGAGGGGGGATTAGGCAGCCATGGCTGACAAAGGAAGTTAGGGAATGCATCAAAGCAAAAGAGAAAGCCTATAATGTGGCAAAGAGTAGTGGGAAGTCAGAAGATTGGGAAGGCTACAAAAACAAACAGAGGATAACAAAGAGAGAAATAAGGAAAGAGAGGATCAATTATGAAGGTAGGCTAGCCAGTAACATGAGGAATGATAGTAAAAGTTTATTTAAATACATTGAAAACAAACAGGAGGCAAAAGTTGACATTGGGCCGCTCCAAAATGACGCTGGTAATTTTGTGATGGGAGACGAGGAAATAGCTGAGGAACTAAATAAGTACTTTGCGTCAGTCTTCACAGTAGAAGACATGAGTAATATCCCAACAATTCCGGAAAGTCAGGGGGCAGAGTTGAATATGGTAGCCATCACAAAGGAGAAAATGCTAGAGAAACTAAGAGGTCTAAAAATTGATAAATCTCTGGGCCCAGATGGACTACATCCTAGAGTTCTAAAGGAGATAGCTGAAGAAATAGTGGAGGCGTTAGTTATGATCTTTCAAAAGTCACTGGAGTCAGGGAAAGTCCCAGCGGATTGGAAAATCGCTGTTGTAACCCACCTGTTCAAGAAGGGAACAAGGAAAAAGATGAAAAATTATAGGCCAATTAGCCTAACCTCGGTTGTTGGCAAGATTCTAGAATCCATTGTTAAGGATGAGATTTCTAAATTCTTGGAAGTGCAGGGTCGGATTAGGACATGTCAGCATGGATTTAGTAAGGGGAGGTCGTGCCTGACAAACCTGTTAGAGTTCTTTGAAGAGATAACAAATAGGTTAGACCAAGGAGAGCCAATGGATGTTATCTATCTTGACTTCCAAAAGGCCTTTGATAAGGTGCCTCACGGGAGACTGCTGAGTAAAATAAGGGCCCATGGTATTCGAGGCAAGGTACTAACATGGATTGACGTTTGGCTGTCAGGCAGAAGGCAGAGAGTTGGGATAAAAGGTTCTTTTTCGGAATGGCAACCGGTGACGAGTGGTGTCCCGCAGGGTTCAGTGTTGGGGCCACAGCTGTTCTCTTTATATATTAACGATCTAGATGAAGGGACTGGGGGCATTCTGGCTAAGTTTGCCGATGATACAAAGATAGGTGGAGGGGCAGGTAGTATGGAGGAGGTGGGGAGGCTGCAGAAAGATTTAGACAGTTTAGGAGAGTGGTCCAAGAAATGGCTGATGAAATTCAACGTGGGCAAATGCGAGGTCTTGCACTTTGGAAAAAAGAATAGAGGCATGGACTATTTTCTAAACGGTGACAAAATTCATAATGCTGAAGTGCAAAGGGACTTGGGAGTCCTAGTCCAGGATTCTCAAAGGTAAACTTGCAGGTTGAGTCCGTAATTAAGAAAGCAAATGCAATGTTGTCATTCATCTCAAGAGGCTTGGAATATAAAAGCAGGGATGTACTTCTGAAGCTTTATAAAGCATTAGTTAGGCCCCATTTACAATACTGTGAGCAATTTTGGGCCCCACACCTCAGGAAGGACATACTGGCACTGGAGCGGGTCCAGCGGAGAATCACACGGATGATCCCAGGAATGGTCGGCCTAACATACGATGAACGTCTGAGGATCCTGGGATTATATTCATTGGAATTTAGGAGGTTGAGGGGAGATCTAATAGAAACTTACAAGATAATGAATGGCTTAGACAGGGTGGATGTAGGGAAGTTGTTTCCATTAGCAGGGGAGACTAGGACCCGGGGGCACAGCCTTAGAATAAAAGGGAGTCACTTTAGAACAGAGATGAGGAGAAATTTCTTCAGCCAGAGAGTGGTGGGTCTGTGGAATTCATTGCCACAGAGGGTGGTGGAGGCCGGGACGTTGAGTGTCTTTAAGACAGAAGTTGATAAATTCTTGATTTCTCGAGGAATTAAGGGCTATGGAGAGAGAGCGGGTAAATGGAGTTGAAATCGGCCATGATTGAATGGTGGAGTGGATTCGATGGGCCGAATGGCCTTACTTCCACTCCTATGTCTTATGGTCTTATGGTCTAAGTCCTTGCATATGAATACAAGTCACTACAATCAACTGTAAATGAGCCACATTACAGGGTTAACTGAACATGCTGCCCAATGATGCAATCACATCGAACAGTAGCCAGCCTTGCTTAGGGTCTGCACTATGATGCACTGCCAGGTAAAAATGCTATTTTATTCGATAACCAATCACTGGAATGCATGAGCCGATAGACCTGGCATTGTACAAATACTTAAATTCATACATGGCATTGCTCAATTGTTTGGTAAGCAGAGCGTTTTCTTGGGCTAACGGCAGCACCCTAATTGTGCAAAATTTCACTCCAGTGGCCACTGCGAAGCAGCAGCGCGAAATGGCATGCTCAACCTTTTGTGTACATTGTTAGATACTTTGCCTTTCCAGAGTAATTTGAGATAGACCAGGCACGGTTCAGGTCCAAAGGTGGCAGCCTTTTACAAGTTTGCACAATGCTCACAACCAATAAACTGACCAAGATAACCATGCTACCTCAGGAAACTAAGGAAATTCGGCATGTCCACATTTACTCTTACCAACTTTTACAGATGCACCATATAAAGCATCCTATCTGGCTGCATCACAGCCTGGTTTGGCAACTGCTCGGCCCAAGACCGCAAGAAACTTCAGAGAGTCGTGGACTCCGCCGAGTCCATCACACGAACCTGCCTCCCATCCATTGACTCCATCTACACCTCCTGCTGCCTGAGGAAAGTGGGCAGCATAATCAAAGATCCCTCCCACCCGGCTTACTCACTCGTCCAACTTCTTCCATCGGGCAGGAGATACAAAAGTCTGAGAACACACATGAACAGACTCAAAAACAGCTTCTTCCCCGCTGCTACCAGACTCCTAAACGACCCTCTTATGGACTGACCTGATTAATACTGCATTCCTGTATGCTTCACCCGATGCCGGTGTTATGTAGCTACATTGTGTACCTTGTGTTTCCCTATTATGTATTTTCTTTTTATTTTATTTTCATGTACTTAATGATCTGTTGAGTTGCTCGCAGAACAATACTTTTCACTGTACCTCGGTACACGTGACAATAAACAAAATCCAATCCAATTATCTCTCAGAATAACTTTGATATGCTCTGTTCTGCATCGAACTTGCAAAGTGAGCAAATGGTGAGGGTCCTTTTCACAAGATTGCTGAAAAAGACCAGTCTTATAGTTTGTGGAACTATACAAATCCGAATATATTTATTGACTCGTGAGAGAAGTAGAGAACCAATAAGCGGATTTCTCATTAGTACATCAAATAAAGGGAATGCATTAGATTGCACCAACTCAAAAGTAGAATTGCATCAAGGAGAGTAAAGAAATCCTTGCAGGCAACTGTATATTTCCGTGAAAGCCAGTCTCAGAAGGTGTCAGATTTGACTTGTCAACCAATCATAGAATTTACAGTGCAGACGGAGGCCATTCGGCCCATCGAGTCTGCACCGGCTCTTGGAAAGAGCACCCCACCCAAGGTCAACACCTCCACCCTATCCCCGCAACCCAGCAACCCCACCCAACACTAAGGTCAATTTTGGACACTAAGGGCAATTTATCATGGCCAATCCACCTAACCTGCACATCTTTGGACTGTGGGAGGAAACCGGAGCACCCGGAGGAAACCCACGCACACACGGGGAGGATGTGCAGACTCCGCACAGACAGTGACCCAAGCAGGAATCGAACCTGGGACCCTGGAGCTGTGAAGCAATTGTGCTATGCACAATGCTACCGTGCTGCCCTTTTCTTCTGCAGTATAAATTGTCGTTTGAAATTTGGCATTCTTGTGTTTGTCGTGATGAGTGCAAGATGAAAAGCTTGAACAACATGGCCCTTTTTTCAGCAATATACAATATTCCGTCTCACAATAGAGAGCATGCTCACCTCTTTTTGCATATGTCCCTGATTGATGCTGCTTTGGCTATCATCTGTTCCCATTGATCTTCCTTAGCAAGTGACATCGATGGCACATCAACTAATGCCATGAACTTCTGTAGCTCTGGATAGACACGGTCCTAAGAAGTGAGCAAAATGAAATTGTAGTTGCAAAGGACTCTGCACAAATAATTAACGAAATAGCACTTGGAAATACAGAATACATAAAACTTCAAAGTTGAACATTCTTGGTCGATGCCATACATTAATGAAAAAAAACTCCGGGCAGAAGAAACATTATTCTCATAAATATTAACAGAAAACTATATTTTGATCGGTGTTGGAACATATTAGGTTTGCAAGATACCAGCCACTGTATAATTTTCAAATGGTGATAGAACATTTTGACTTTTTAACCTTGCAGCTCAGGAGAGGATGATGTACATGAGGAGCTCTACAGCCTGACTCGTTGCATTCACAGAAACACAAAATGTTAGCAATTCACCAAAACAACAGGCTGCAACACTAGAGTGTTGTAAACTTCGGTCTAAATTCATAGAAAATGGAGTACCCACACTTAAATGCAAGACAGTACAATTTGGAAAAAAAGTTTTACTGAATGAAAACACTGGATTATATAAAGAGCCCATTCAAAATAATTTATGCAACTCATTATCCAAATCAAGCAACATAAAACACTCAACAATTTGATCATTTAAACATCTGGTCAATTCTGCTCACTGTACAATGTTCACAATAGACTGAGAGCCATGGATTTCAATTCTCTATTTACAAAATGGCCAGTCTTCACTTTGGGCTTTTGCTGCACATTGCATACTGCTGAAAGTCCACACTGCATGTGTGCTTAACTTTTTTCATCAGTTTTCTAACTTTGAGTGTTGACCTGGCAAAGTTTCCTCACCTGATTTTCCCATAGAATTGTCATAAGGCGCAGAGATACGGCTTTAAGTTTTGTTGTTTTCCACAGCATTTGTAAGGCACGAATTATCTGAGCAACACAAACCTAATATCAGAAGTTAAGACAAGAGTTAGAAGTCAACTTTTTAGTTATGTATGTACAATTCTTGTCTGAAGATACTCAATCCACCTTTTGACCTCCAATGTCTGAAATGGGTCACAGTTTACAATCATTTAATTCCACTTCATTTATGAATCCTAACTGAATATACATTTTGTTTATTTATCCTGCAAGTAAGCAAGTATTTTCATTAATGAGATGAATGTTACTTCTTAACACAAACCTTGTGTGTGCCCAGAGCAGGAAGTGTGTAAAGAATAGTCATTTGCAGGGTAGGTTCCAGTGGTCTTCCCAATTTAAACATCAAAACAGAAATGAGATGTGGTACCTGCAAATGAAAAGGAATGGAACTATCAGATTACTTACTGTACATAAACAATTATTCATTGAATAATTTTACTCACTTCAGCACACAACTAATAAATTAGAACAGTTGAAATTGCTTCTTCTCCAAAACAATGATTCAAATGACTCAGTACGAAGTAGGTAAATTACTTATTTCACTCATTTAAAAAAAAACTACACTAATTGAAGGCAGAAATCAAATTTCCTAATAGTCAGCTTGAATAACCAGTGCCAGTATTTGAAGCAGAAATATTTCATATTTCAGGCATTGCTAAAGTGAATAACTCCTTAACTCGTGTTATGCTCCTCTTGCTCAATGTGGGAGCTCAGGGACGTGGCTGATGTCCCTGGCTCCTTCACGTGCGGGAAGTGTATCCAGCTGCAGCTCTTGTTAGACCGCATGACAGCTCTGGAGCTGCGGATGGACTCACTTTGGAGCATCCGCGATGCTGAGGAGGTCGTGGGTAGCACGTTTAGCGAATTGGTCACATCACATATTAGGATTGCTGATGGAGAAAGGGAATGGGTGACCAAAAAGCAGAGAAAAAGCAGGAAGGCAGTGCAGGTGTCTCCTGCGGTCATCTCCCTCCAAAACAGGTATACCGCTTTGGATACTGTTGGGGGAGATGACACACCAGGGGAAGGCAGCAGTAGCCAGGTTCATGGCACCGTGGCTCTGGCTCTGCTGTACAGAAGGGCGGGAAAAAGAGTGGAAGGGCTAGAGACATAGGGGATTCAATTGTAAGGGGAGTAGATAGGCGGTTCTGTGGTCGGAAACGAGACTCCCGAATGGTAAGTTGCCGCCCAGGTGCACGGGTCAGGGATGTTTCAAATCGGCTGCAGAACATTCTGAAGGGGGAGGGTGAACAGCCAGTTGTCGTGGTGCATGTAGGCACCAATGATATAGGTAAAAAACGGGATGAGGTCCTACAAGCAGAATTTAGGGAGTTAGGAGCCAAGTTAAAAAGTCGGACCTCAGAGGTAGTAATCTCAGGATTGCTATCAGTGCCACGTGGTAGTCAGAGTAGAAATGAAAGAATAGGCAGGATGAATGCGTGGCTTGAGAGGTGGTGCAGGAGGGAGGGGTTCAGATTTTTGGGACCGGTTCTGGGGGAGGTGGGACTACTACAAATTGGCCGGTCTACACCTGGGCCGGACTGGAACCAATGTCCTTGAGGGTGCTTTTGCTAACGCTGTTGGGGATGGTTTAAACTAATGTGGCAGGGGGATGGGAACCAAATGAGGAGGTTAGTGGACAGTAAGGAGGGAGTAACTAAAGCCTGTAAGCAACTAGATCATGAGGTCATTGTGACTAAGGGGAAGAGTAGGTAGGGAGCAGATGATGAACGTAAAGGGACTGGTGGTCTGAGGCGCATTTGTTTTAATGCAAGAAGTGTAGTAGGTAAGGCAGATGAACTTAGGGTTTGGATTAGTACCTGGGAGTATGATGTTATTGCTATTACTGAGACTAGGTTGAGGGAAGGGCATGATTGGCAACTAAATATCCCAGGATATCGATGCTTCAGGCGGGATAGAGAGGGAGGTAAAAGGGGTGGAGGAGTTGCATTACTGGTCAGAGAGGAAATCACAGCTGTGCTGAAGGAGGGCACTATGGAGGACTCGAGCAGTGAGGCGATATGGGCAGAGCTCATAAATAGGAAGGGTGCGGTAACAATGTTGGGGTTGTACTAAAGACCTCCCAACAGCGAGCGCGAGATAGAGGTACAAATATGTAAACAGATTATGGAAAGATGTAGGAGCAACAGGGTGGTGGTGATAGGAGATTTTAATTTTCCCAACATTGACTGGGATACACTTACTGTCAGAGGTCTAGATGGAGCAGAATTTGTAAGGAGCATCCAGGAGAGTTTTCTAGAGCAGTATGTAAATAGTCCAACTCGGGAAGGGGCCATACTGGACCTGGTGTTGGGGAGTGAGCCCGGCCAGGTGTTGGGGAGTGAGCCCGGCCAGGTGTTGAAGTTTCAGTCGGGGATTACTTTGGGAATAGTGATCACAATTCCGTAAGTTTTAGAATACTCATGGACAAAGACGAGAGTGGTCCGAGAGGAAGAGTGCTAAATTGGGGGAAGGCCAACTATACCAAAATTCGGCAGGAGCTGGGGAATGTGGATTGGGAGCAGCTGTTTGAAGGCAAATCCACATTTGATATGTGGGAGGCTTATAAAGGGAGGTTGACATGTCCCTGTGAAAATGAGGGATAGAAATGCAAAGATTAGGGAACAATGAATGACAGGTGAAATTGTGAGACTAGGTAAGAGAATTGAGAGACTAGGTAAGAGGAAAAAGGAAGCATACATAAGGTCTAGGCGACTGAAGACAGACAAAGCTTTGGAAGAATATCGGGAATGTAGGACCAATCTGAAACGAGGAATCAATAGAGCTAAAAGGGGTCATGAAATATCTTTAGCAAACAGGGTTAAGGAAAATCCCAAAGTATTTTATTCATATATAAGGGGCAAGAGGGTAAGTAGAGAAAGGGTTGGCCCACTCAAGGACAAAGGAGGAAAGTTATGCATGGAGTCAGAGAAAATGGGTGAGATTCTTAACGAGTACTTTGCATCGGTATTCACCGAGGAGAGGGACATGACGGATGTTGAGGTTAGGGATATATGTTTGATTACTCTAGGTCCAGTCGGCATAAGGAGGGAGGATGTGTTGGGTATTCTAAAAGGCATTAAGGTGGACAAGTCCCCAGGTCCGGATGGGATCTATCCCAGGTTACTGAGGGAAGTGAGAGGGGAAATAGCTGGGGCTTTAACAGATATCTTGGCAGCATCCTTGAACACGGGTGAGGTACCGGAGGACTGGAGAATTGTTAATGTTGTCCCTTTGTTGAAGAAGGGTAGCAGGGATAATCCATGTAATTATAGACCGGTGAGCATGACATCAGTGGTAGGGAAGCTGCTGGAGAAGATACTGAGGGATAGGATCTTTTCCCATTTGGAAGAAAATGGGCTTATCAGTGATAGGCAACATGGTTTTGTGCAGGGAAAGTCATGTCTTACCAACTTAATAGAATTCTTTGAGGAAGTGACAAAGTTGATTGATGAGGGAACGGCTGTAGATGTCATACACATGGACTTCAGTAAGGCATTTGATAAGGTTCCCCATGGTAGGCTGATGGAGAAAGTGAACTCTCATGGGGTCCAGGATGTACTAGCTAGATGGATGAAGAACTGGCTGGGCAACAGGAGACAGAGAGTAGTAGTGGAAGAGAGTGTCTCAAAATGGAGAAAGGTGACTAGTGGTGTTCCACAGGAATCCGTGCTCAGACCACTGTTGTTTGTGATATACATAAATGATCTGGAGGACGGTATAGGTGGTCTGATTAGCAAGTTTGCAGATGACACTAAGATTGCTGGAGTAGCAGATAGTGAAGGGGACTGTCAGGGAATACAGCAGAATATAGATAGATTGGAAAGTTGGGCGGAGAAATGGCAGATGGAGTTCAATCAGGGCAAATGCGAGGTGATGCATTTTGGAAGATCCAATTCAAGAGCGAACTATACGGTAAATGAAAAAGCCCTGGGGAAAATTGATGTACAGAGAGATCTGGGTGTTCAGGTCCATTGTACCCTGAAGGTGGCTGCGCAGGTCGATAGAGTGGTCAAGAAGGCATACGGCATGCTTTCCTTCATCGGAAGGGGCACTGAGTACAAGAGTTGGTAGGTCATGTTACAGTTGTATAAGACTTTGGTTCGGCCACATTTGGAATACTGCGTACAGTTCTGGTCGCCACATTACAAAAGGATGTGGATGCTTTGGAGAAGGTGCAGAGGAGGTTCACCAGGATGTTGCCTGGTATGGAGGGCGCTAGCTATGAAGAGAGGTCGAGTAGATTGGGATTATTTTCATTAGAAAGACGGAGGTTGAGGGGGGACCTCACTGAGGTCTACAAAATCATGAGAGGTATACACAGGGTGGAAAGCAAGAAGTTTTTTCCCCCAGAGTGGGGGACTCAATTACTAGGGTTCACGAGTTCAAGGTGAGAGGGGAAAAGTTTATGGGAGATATCCGTGGAATGTTCTTTATGCAGAGGGTGGTGGGTGTCTGGAACGCATTGCCGGCGGAGGTGGTAGAGGCGGGCACGATTGCGTCATTTAAGATGTATCTAGACAGATACATGAATGGGCAGGGAGCAGAGGGATACAGATCATTAGAAAATAGGCGACAGTTTTAGATTATGGATCTGAATCGGCGTAGGCTTGGAGGGCCGAAGGGCCTGTTCCTGTGCTGTAATTTTTCTTTGTTCATTCAAGGTACAAATATAAGCGTGATTCCTGGTAGCAACGGGACAGCAATGTACTGAATGGTTCCACTGCTGCCTCACAGGGTCATGGACCCAGGTTTGATTCTGGCCTTGGGTGACTGTCTGTGTGGAGTTTGCACGTTCTCTCTATGTCTAAATGGGTTCCTCCGGGTGCTCTGCTTTCCTCCCACAGTCCAAATGTGTGCAAGTTAGGTGGAATGGCCATATTAAGTTGCCTCTTTGTGCCAAAAGATGTGTGTGTTAGGTGGGCTAGCCATGATCAATGCAGGGGGTTGCAGGGATTGGGCAGGGGAGTGGGCCTGGGTAGAGGGCTCTTTCGGAGAGTCGGTACAAACTAGATGGGCCGAATGGTCTCCTCCTGCACTGTAGGGATTCTATGGATTCTAAGGTGTAAAGTATTTCACCCAACATTCACTTTTTGACTAACCAGTTGCATTAGTGGAATCACTGTCTTGTAAAACTGCTCTTTGCTAACATTCTTCGAATATGTTTGGCGACAGCAGAATTGTTACCTGAGAAGGATCAGCTTTAGCCAATTCGGTCACAGTATCCAAAGCCCTGCGAAGGCACTCTCCATCCTCTTTTAAAATTACACAGGCAATCAGAAGAGTAATGTGTTCGGGAACTTTGTCATTTAGAGCCAGTGTTGATTTGATAGAAGACAGCCAAACAGAAGCAGCATTAACATCCACACTGAAACCATCCAAGAGTTTCCAAGTTGCAAAGACAGTTTTATACCAATTGGTTATGGGAAAGACAAGTTCACAAGAAGCCTAAATTGGGGAGGGGGGGGAAAAACATGGTTATAGCACCTATACATGTAACAGAAAACTATCAAAGAACAATTATTGTCCATAATTGTTGACACTTGGTAGCATATTATCAAAAAGAGCTGGTAAGTGAGAATGAAGAAAGAGGACCTTTCTTCCAAATTTAACAAACATTAAATTGACAAAAAATTCCAACCTGATGAGAATCTTTTCTGAATTTAGGTTTACATTGTCCCTGCCATGGGCCTCCTCCAAATTAAATCTCCAGCAACGATCTTATCAACCAAATTTCACCGAAGGTTGACTGACATGCAACTAAATTGTTTTCGAAGGCAACGGTACCTGGAAACTCCCCTCTCCCAAAATGAGGATTTGCCCCTCCAGGACCCCAGGGTATTTAATCTAGGCTGAAAATTCAGTGAAGTACAGGGCACTAGCTACATGGTCTGGTGTACTATACTGTATTCAAAAAGAAGGTAATTCTCCTGGTGTCCAAGCCAACATTCATCCCTCACCTCCCCTTTTCAAAACAAATAACCTGCTTATTTAAGAACAAAAAACAAAGAAAATTACAGCACAGGAACAGGCCCTTCGGCCCTCCCAGCCTGCGCCGATCCAGATCCTTTATCTAAACCTGTCTTCTATTTTATTGCATTTATGTTGTCAGATTTTATTGTGATGAAAGTTCACTTACATAACAATCACAGTAGATTAAAACAATTAATTGAATATGAAGCAACTTGACTTTTGGTGAGAAATGTAAAATTTAAATATTCCTTTAAACGTTGCGCGTATATTAAATGTAAAATTTGTAACCACAGTCTTGTTAATTGTTCTCAATGTGAGAGCTCAGGCTTTTCCAACTAAGTTTAGATGTCTAAATCATATTAAACATACAATGTCTTGATTCCAGCTCCAAGGCCCGAAATTCTGGAATTCCTTCCTTAAACCGCGCCTTTTCTCGAACACTCTCTCTTTCTTCTAGTAGGATGTTATTTAAAACCTATCTCTTTGAAAAAGTTTTTGGTCATTTTCCCGAATGTCTCTTTAGATAGCTTCCTATCAAGGTATTTTTTGTACCACTCTTTTCCCAAGGTGCTTCACAAGTTGGTGTTGTTAAAACAAAAATATCAATTAAATAATGGATGAGTTTCCTTCAGATAAAATAACGGGCGGGATTCTCCCATCGGGCGGTTAAGTGCTGACGCCGGAGTAAAAACGGGAGTGTTTTACTCTGGCATCGGTGCCCGTTCCGGGACCCCATTCTGTGGCCCACAGGGGGTTAGCACGGCGCTGGAGCAGCCTACGCCGCTCCAGCTGCTGATCCCGGCCTGAAACCGGCGCCACAGGGTCCGCGCATGCGCAGTTGGGCCGGCGGCAACTAGCACATGTGCAGTGGCCTTCTTCCCTGCGCTGGCCCCGACGCCAAATGAGGCAGGGCTACAGGAGCCAGCGCAGAGGAAAGGAGGCCGGCCCGCCGATAGGTGGGCTCCAATCGCGGGCCAGGTCACTACGGAGGCCCCCCCCCCCCGGGGTCGGACCCCCCCTCCCACCCACAGGCCGCCCCCGGACCCTTCAACGCCGAGGTCCTGCCGGCTCAGAGGATGTTAGAACGGCGCCAGCGGGACTCAACTTTTTGATGATGGCACTCGGCCCAGCCGGGCCGGAGAATCGACGCGCCTGCCTCGGCCGGAGAGTCGGCGCATACCCCGACCGGCACCACGCCAACCACGCCGGCGCCGATGCCGCCGATTCACGCGGTCGGCAGGGGGTTGGAGAATTCCGCCCATAGTCTTTACTCATTCCAGTATTTTATAAATCAAAATGTCACAGGAATCATCTTCTCTTCCTCACCTTCTGTCCGTGAGCAAAGTCTTTCACTTCCTTATTCTGTATAACATCGAGGAGTTTCACAGCCAGTTGCTGGTTGACTGGCGCAACCTCTGCATCTGATGTACAATTCATAACCGCTGTAGAAGATGCTATCTGCAGTAATGGCATCACCAGGGTCAGGGCTGCCTTGTGTAAATTGAGCACAGGTGGCACAGACAGGATCTTCAGTGCTGTCAAGATTAGAAAGAGTTACATTTTATTTTGCACAGAAAATCATGAACAAGCACAGGAACCGAGGAAAAAGCCTCCAAAGTGCAGGAGGTGAGACCATTGTTAAACTAATTTATCCTGGACAGTGCAAAAAATGTTACTGTCAATCATGAAGTTTATTTGTGACTAGTGTGGCATTCAATAAAACTATATTGACAGTAGTAGGTTTCAATTTTCTTTACTCACATTGAAGTTTTATTCAGATTGGTGGCAATACCAGAATCACGATTATGAAGTTACATGGTTATAATCAGTACCTGTAGATGAGTTTTTAACATGGGTGAGCTAGCAGTGATCACAATGAAAAGGGAGCTTTCCCACACAGCCACATGCAGATTTTCTTTTTCAAAAGCAACTGTTCATTGCAAAGTCGCTCTGTCAACCACACAGCCTTTGGGAGTAGAGTTGGGGCCACACAGAAAGTTTTACTCTATACTCCCATTAATTTTCATATACATCCAGCTACTTATGATAACAGAATTTGGTCTGACCACAAATGAACCAATAGTGCTAAGAACCGTCCTTTTCAAACTTCCAGACATACAACAATCAAACAAGACAAATAAGAATGCAAAGCACAAACATTTCTAAATTGCCTTAGCTTTGAAGTTTGATTGCTAAGACGAAATTGGACAGCCTTGATTTCAATGTAATGACATACCTTTAAGTAATAAAAGTTGTAATGAGAAATCCTTTGTTGTATCCTATTCATTCTTATTAGTGTAGGCATGATACTTTCAACATAATCATCTATTATTCTTAAAACTTAGTACAACTGTCCTTCATTGTGTTAACAAAGAGGTTTATCTGTCAAACAGTTTTTTTACACAAGGTCTCCGTGAAGCCTACTAGATTCCAATACATTTAAGAGGGACAGTGTAATATCTAATGAACAAAGCTCTTTTATTTTGTGCAAAATTCAAAATGTTACATGGAATACGTGGCATATTAACCTTCTGTAGAATAACCCAGATCAAATCAGCATTTGCACAATTGTATTGAGCATGTTCACTGAATTCTGATGAATTCTGATGTATCATGTCGATTCTATAATTCGGACACACGGGTTAGGGGCACAGTAAGGGAAAGACAGGTTAAGAAATCTGACATTTGGAGTTTGGGGAGGGAATTAACATTTCATGAGTAGGAGAAAATAAACAAACTAGGAGGCTCAGGTCTCACATTTTAAAAGTGCATATAATAACCCAGCGCTAAAACAACAAAAAGGATAAACACAAAACTAAATTTTGAACCTATTGCTTAATTTTAACCTTTTTATTTTTGTTAGACTCAATACTCAACCCAGCTCACTCTTTCTAATTCCAATTTGAGTGGCAAAATCTTCAGGCAAGCTTTCTGATAAAGTCTGAAAGAGAATCCAGCAGTTCCCTTAACAGTTTTGTTCATTAACACAGGCCGTTCATTAACACAGAGCTTCTATATCATAAACAAGAACCCTTAGCCAAGCCATTCGAGTACAGCTATAACATTGTCAACTACTCAGCAATGTGGAAAACTGCCCAGGTATGTCCTGTACACAAATAAAATGCAGGACAAATCCAACCCGACCATTTACCACCCCATCAGCCTACTCTCGATCATCAGCAAAGTGGTGTAAAGAGTCATTAACAGTGCTATCAAACAGCATTTGCTTAGCAACAGTCCCGCTCACTCACGCGCAGTTTGGATTCCCCCAGTGCCACTCAGCTCCTGACCTCATTACAAACATGGTCACATAAAGCTGAATTCCAGAAGCGAGGTCAAAGTGGCCATTCTTGACATCAGGGCATATTTGACCAAGTGTGGCATCAAGGAGCCCTTGTAAAACCGGAGTCAATGGGAATCAGGAGGAAAACACCTCCACTGGTTGTAGTCATACCTAGCGCAAAGATTGTGATTGTTGGGGATAAATCATCTCAATTCCAGAACATCACTGCAGGCCTCCATTGAGATAGTGTCCTGGACCCAATCTTCAGTGGCATCATCAATGTTTTTCCATCCATCATAAAGTCAGAATAATCATAATAATAATCTTTATTAGTGTCACAAGTAGACAACACTGCAATGAAGTTACTGTGAAAATCCCCTCGTCGCCACATTCCGGCATCTGTCCGTGTACATTGAGGGAGAATTCAGAATGTCCAATTCACCAAACAAGCACATCTTCTGGGACTTGTGGGAGGAAACCGGAGCACCCAGAGGAAACCCACGCAGACACGGGGAGAATGTGCAGACTCCGCACAGACAGTGACCCAAGCCAGGAATCGAACCCGGGTCCCTGGCACTGTGAAACAACATTAAGTGGGGATTTTACTGATGACTGCCAATGTTCAACACCATTCACGACTCCTCAGATATTGAAAAAATTCTTGTCCAAATGCAGCAAGGCAATATCCAGACTTCGGCTGACAAGTGGCAACTAACATTTGTGCCACACAAGTGCCAGGCAATGACCATCTCCAACGAGAGAAAATCTAACCATCTCCCCTTGACATTCAATGGCATTACCATTGCTGAATCCCCCATTATCAACATTCTTGGGGTTACCATTGACCAGAAACTGAATTGGACTAGCCATATAAATACTGAGGCAACAAGAGCAGGTCAGAGGCTGGGAATCCTGAGGAGAGCAACTCACCTCTTGGCTCCACAAAGCCTGTCCATCATCTACAAGGCACAAGTCACGAGTGTGATAGAATACTGTTCACTTGTCTTGGTGAGTGCCGCTCCAACAACACTCAAGCAGCTCAACACCATCCAGGACAAAGTAGCCAGCTTGATTAGCATCCCTTCCAAACATTCACTCCCTCGACTACCGACGAACAGTGGCAATCGTGTGTACCATATACAAGATGCACTACTGAAACTCACCAAGGCTCTTTAGCATCATTCAAACCCACGACCACCTCCATCTAAAAAGACAGTCAGCAGATACATGGGAACATTACCACCTTGAATGGCCGCTCCAAGTCACTCACCACCCTGACTTGGAAATATATCGCTGTTCCTTCACTGTCGCTAGGTCAAAATCCAAGAACTCCCTCCCCAACAGCACAGTGGGGTACCTACACCTCAGGGACTGCAGTGGTTCAAGATGGCCACTCACCACCACATTCTCCAGGGCAATTAGGGATGGGTAATAAATGCTGGCATAACCAGCAATGCCCACATCCCATGAATTAATTTTTAATAATCCACTTTTGTTCATCAAAAATTGTCAAAAAAACAGATTGCACCAGTGGGTTTTATTAAACAATCTCCTGAGGAAGTTTAACCAAGTGATACTTAAAAAGGCTTGTTTTTTGAGAATGACAAGAAAAGTCCGCATTTCATATCTGAGGGGTAATTTGGAAGAGGTCCAGCTTTTTAAAAATCAGGATCATTAGGCCCCAAGACCTGTAAAATATAAAGTATGCCATGTTTTGTACTGATCTATCTAAAACATGAAAAGTTCAATTTGAATTACACCCCCACCCCACTGTTCATCCTTCACAGGAAAGCAATTTTCCTGCAGGTTTGCAATCTAAATTTCAAAAGGTTTTGGGTTGTGGTTACAGATAACAAACTACCATTCAGAAAATGTTTCTGCCTAATTAAATTGTCAAGGGAAATATAGGAGGCATCAGCCTGAAGTATTTCATTCAGGTTTGGTCTTTGCCGTCTAAGCAACAGAGTTTTTAATGAAGGACATTGCCTGGAATTTTTGATGTTAAAAAAAAAAGGCAATTACAATATTTTATGTGTATGCACTTGTATGGGTTTTGTTTTTTGTAGGCAAATGGACTATTACCATTTAATGAGTCTCATTTACTGCAATGCATGAGTGGTACACCACAAATATATTTTTCCCCCTCACAGACTTGGACAAACGTAACTTTGTAATTAAGGACTTTGCTGAATCAAACAACTGAATCAAGCAACTAACATAGAACGTTACTCAGATCGCATAAGTGGATTGACGACATACAAAGTGGCCTACGAAGTTTCAATACATTGCATTGGAATAGAAAATATTCGAATATAACTAAGGGCTGGATTGTTCTGCCCCACCCACCATAAGAACGCCACGGGCGGGACGCCGGCAATGGCCTCGGGCGGGATTCTCCGGTCGCCGGGCGAACGTGGCAGGAGAATCCCGCCCTAAGTGTTGATATTCAGTAATGATCATTTTTATCTTGTCAATAAATTCTGGTTTACTGATTTTATACTCCCATTTGCAGATATCCCTCCTCGCCGAAGCGTCACGGGCACTGATATCCTCCATGCTTCCATCATGCATTTAGCCAGATATATAGGCCCAAGTGTCAAATATTCTTCACCATTCCCGAATATGATCGAAGTAATACTGTCTGGTGTATCTCTAACTGCCACAAAATGAGAAAGGAAGCCAAATATGATTATGAATACTTCTCTTGAGCTGCACAGGATTAAGTCTCTCTCTCTCTCTCGTATTTAGCATTAGGGCATGCTGACCCACGGTTTCACTCTTTGGTTTACATACCAAAAACACATGAAGCAATCAACAAAGCGGTTTTCTTACTTGAGAGCAAGCGGGAATTTTTGTTGATGAATTCAAGATTATAATGGAAAATAAAATTAATGCTTGCTCTCACATGAACTGCTTGCTGAAAATACTTAGCAGGTCCGACAGCATCTGTGGAGAGAGAAACAAAGTTCCAGGATCAGAATTGGAAGGGGGCAGCCTGGAGAGGGCAAGTCAATCTCCTCTGAATAGCTGAAGAAATATCTTATATTTCGAGGTCATCCGCAGTTTCAAGTCTGTCATGATATGCAGACATGCAGATAATGATATACAGACAGGCACAGACAGGCAGCTAATGAACACAGAGAACAGGACATGACCAATGTGCAGGCAGGACACTCAGGGGTGGTATCTCACTATAAAAGGCACGAGGCACTCACACTCCGCCTCTTTCCACTGATGAACATCTACAGAGTGAGTCAGGGTGTATGTACAGTATCACACCTCCAGCACATGGCAAAGAGCTAGTCTGGTTCAGTCAGACAGAGTAACCACACTTAGGTTAGCAGAGGGTCGAACTCATAGAGAACTGTGCTAACTGTGCTACTGGTTCAATAAATCAGATTGAACTAAATTCAAGGTCTGGAGTATCTTTTGGTTAAAGCTGCATCCAGTTGCAGCCTGTGTTATCCCAGAGTACATAACACGACAAAGTCTATTTGGTTTCCACCACAACTTGGAACTTCTCTCCTGCTGTTGTGGTGCAGAAGATTTTATTTTATTGCAGTTCTTCTTTCCAGGCCAATTTCTACCCATCTCATCACACTTTCAACAGCACATCTCAACACATATATTAGCCAGTGTAGGTAAGCTTGTGGTAGCCAATGGTCAAGAGCCCATGAGAAGATTTCTCCAACATGTTGAGGAAAGGGAGCTCATTAGGCTGCTTCATTTCAAAAGATGAATTTGAGTGCGGATGAGGAGCTCAAAGGTGTGGAAGGAAATTCTTGCATGCAGCTGTGGATTCAAACAAAGCAAAATGTGTCAACTACATGACGGAAATATGCAAGGTTAGGGCTCAATTCATTGAAAACAGGTTTCTTGTGGAAACCAATGAAAACCCGAGTGCTGGGCCTAGAGGGGATCCTGCGGCAAAGTTATTGATTTGGGCATGCATAGTGTCCTCAAAGCTAAACTCAACTGCGCAAATTGCTAAGTTCTTAAAGAATCATAGAATCCTGACAGTGCAGAAGGAGGTCATTCGGCCCACTGTGTCTGCAACGACCCTTCGAAAGAGCACCTCATCCAGGTCCACGACCCACCCCCCATTCATCCCACCCTATTCCAATAACCCCGTAACCTAACCTACACATCCTGGACACTAAGGGACAATTCAGCATGACCAATACTAACCCGCACATCTTTTGATTGTGGGAGGGAACTGGAGCACCCAGAAGAAACCCACACTGGCCCGGGGAGAAAGTGCAAACTCTGCACAGACAGACACCTGTGGTGATATGTCTATGGGCTATATCACAGTCGGAAGATGTGCGACCTCCAACCAGCAGGTGGCATTACAGACACGCCACGCGGCCTCCAGACCTGTGACCCCGCTATAAAGGGAGACACATCCGTCCATCTTCAGAAGAAGATTGTGAGGGTAATAAGACATACAAGTGAATGGTCAGTACAACTGCAAGTTCCAGAGGAGTAGTTAGCAGACTCCATGATAACGTGCTCTGTATCAGATTGCTATCTTACCACACGAGACTCAATAAAAGATTCTGAATTGGACAAGTCAAAGTGTTGGTGAGTTCCCTCGTGAAGTACAAAGGACCAAACACAACATCACCCAAGGCCAGATACCTGACGCTGTGAGGCAGCAGTGCTAATCACTATGCCACCGTGCTGCCTTAAGTGCAATGAATACCGATTCAAAAAATGGCAGCGCATCGAGATTCCCATAATAAAGTGGTATGACTCAGATGTCCATGGCTTCCTTGGGCGGCACATTAGTGAATAGGCCAGTAAGACTGAATACACACATCGAACGCCATTGCTATTGACATACAGGTCACATATATTCATCCTCCTGAAACGGAAGGCATCCTTCACCATGTATGTAGAAAACTCACTCAGAACTGTTTTCAGCAACCCATCCAAACATTTGGCCAATTCCTGTTGTGCAGAATCAGTCATAGATAAGATAGGGTGCAGTGGAGCATCAAACACATAGTGAACGGGATTTCCAGTGACAGGAATATGCTGAACGGAAGCAAGAAAGATGGCTATCCACCTGGAAACTCAAATTTAGGCACTAACCCAAAACAGCCGCTAAATTGGGGAGAAACCCCTCACCCAGCTCCAACACCACCACAAGGATGCCAAGCAGCAACATCTGTAGGAGCCGAAGAGATGGCAAAGGTAGCAAGAGCCAGGAGAGAAAGGCCGAGGCACCGGCAAACACGCAAAGCGACGAGGTCCGAACCACACCTGAGCAGAAAGAACTTCCGGACCATATGCTGGGACACCTCCCAGTGATCGACTGGAGGAAATTCCTAACTTAGGAACCCCAAGAGCTCAAGGATGCTATCAAACTGGAAATGATGACAACGGTGAAAGTTGCTGTAGCCGAGGGGTTGGTCACCCTGCAAGCAGCGTTAGAAAAGACGGAAAGAAAGAGCGAGTTGTTCGTGATCCAGGTCAAGGGGCAGGAGAAGAGACTGAAAGAGCTGCCACTCAGGATGGTAGAGAAAAGTTTTCGTCACCTGGGTACACTGGTGGCCAGGAAATGGGATGCCCTGCACAGGCTCAACCTGAGCCGGTTGTTTGAGCAAATGGAAGGGGACTTTAAAAGGTGGGACATGCTCCCGCTGTCACTGGCAGGGAGGGTACAGACTGTGAAAATGACGGTCCTCCCCAGATTTTTGTTTGTCTTTCAGTGCCTCCCCATCTTCAGTCCTAAGGCCTTTTTTAAGCGGGTGAGTAGGATCATTTCGGGCTTTGTGTGGGCGAATAAGACCCCGCGAGTAAGGAGATTGCTGTTGGAGCGCAGCCAGGGGGAGGGGGCTTGGCACTGCCAAACTTTCGCAACTACTACTGGGAGGCCAATATAGCCATGATTAGGAAGTGGCCGATTTGGGGGGGGGGGTGGAGGCGGCGTGGGAGCGGCTGGAGGCGGCGTCATGTAAAGGTACTTGTCTGGGAGCTCCTTTGCCGTTCTCGCCGACCCGCTACTCCACAAGTCCGGTGGTGATGGCAACACTGCGGATTTGGGGACAGTGGAGGAGGTACAAGAAGGTGGAGTCAGTCTGGACCCCGATATGCAACAACCACAGGTTTGTCGACGGTAAGATGGATGGTGGGTTCCAGAGCTGGCAGAGGGCAGGCATCAGAAGGATGGGGGATCTGTTCTTAGACAAAACTTTCCCAGTTTGAACGCGCTAGAGGACAGATTTAATCTGCCACCAGGAAATGCCTTTAAATATCTGCAAGTACGAGCCTTCCTGAAAAAACAGGTAGTGGCCTTTCCGACGCTGCCGCCACTGAGGATACAGGACAGAGTGGTCTCCGGCACCTGGGTGGGGGAGGGGAAGGTGACAGATATCTACCAGGAACTACTGGAGGCGGAGGAAACCCCGGTGGAGGAGCTCAAGGGCAAATGGGAGGAGGAGCTAGGTGAGGAGTTGGAAGCGGGTCTGTGGGCAGAGGTCCTGGGCAGGGTTAATTCCTCCTCATCGTGTGCCAGGCTCAGTCTAATTCAATTTAAGGTGGTCCACCGGGCACACATGACGGCAGCGAGAATGAGCAAGTTTTTTGCGGTATAAGACAGGTGTACGAGGTGCAAGGGCAGCCCAGCAAACCATGTCCACATGTTTTGGGCATGCCCAGAGCTTAGAGAGCTCTGGCAGGGGTTCGCGAGGGCAATGTCCAAGGTACTTAACACATGGGTGGTGCCGAGTGCAGAGATAGCGATCTCTGGAGTGTCAGAAGATCCGGGAGTTCTGGGGGCGAAAGAGGCCGACGTCTTGGCCTTTGCCTCCCGAGTAGCCCTGATACGGATTTTATTAATGTGGAGGGACTCGAAGCCCCCCCCCCCCCCCCCCCCCGAGTGTAGAGACTTGGGTTAACGACATGGCTGGGTTTCTCAGCCTCGAGAAAATAAAGTTTGCCTTAAGAGGGTCTACGCTAGGGGTCTCTCGGAGGTGGCAGCCGTTCATCGACTTTCTCGAGGAAAATTAAAATGTCAGCAGCAGCAACCCATAGGGAGGTGGGGGGGGGGGGAGCTTCATTGGGATGGTGTGGGAAGACTGAGTCGCGTGGGGTAATGTCTATTTAATTGTTATTGTATATTCTCTCTTTGCACTATGTTAATGTTCACTCTATTTTGTTTTGTTATTGTTGTTACTACTGTTTTATTATGAAAAATTCTGCAGACCTGGCCCAGCGCCGGGTGGAACTGAAAAAGCCAAGGAGACGCTTTATAAGAACAATGTGTGGGACGGGGATGCTGTACTCCGCCAAGCTCTGGTGACTTTCCAGGGCAGGCAACACTCTAAGGGGGGTAACCAACGGGGGGAAAACTGGGATGGGGGGGAACATGCAAGGGCTGCAGACTCAGGACAAAAGATGAAGGGGGGGGTAACACGCTAGGACGCATGGAAGGAATAATGAAACATCTAAAGATCAGAGCATTCTCGGACTACAGACTCAACCGGAAGAAAAATGAGCTGTCTACTATGGCCCCCATCTGCAAGAACCAAAGATTTATTCCCACAATAATGGACACCACCTTTAAAAGGTGGAGACAGAACGAGGAGGCACTGATGGTTGGGGACATGTACACAAACGACACAGTAGTAACCCTGGAGGAACTCATGGAGAGGTTCCAATTACCCCAAGGAAACAAACTGAGACGCATACAGGTCAAAAACGTCCTCCGTAAGGAAAAATCGACGTACCTCCAGATACCAAGACATTCGCTAATCGAGGAACAGCTGGACGCTGGCAACGTGCAGAGGGGAAACTGTACGGGCGATTGTTGGAGGACTGCACTCGCCCTGGATGAGGCAAGGGAATAATGGGAGGCAGAACTAGACATAGAAGTAGGGGCAGGACTCTGGATCAAAGCACTACACAGGGCGAACTTCACCTCCACATGCGCAGGGCTGAGCCGAATGCAGCTAAAGGTGGTGCACAGAGCTCATCTAACCAGAACCCAAATTAGTAGGTTCTTCCCAAAGGTGGAGGACAAATGTTAACAGTGCCAGGGAGGCCTAGCCAACCACACCCACATGTTCTGGGCTTGCCCAAGACTTGTCGGCCACTGGACAACCTTTTCTGAGGCGATGTCCAGGATTGTGGAAGTGAGGGTGGAACCATGCCCAAAAGTGACGGTCTTTGGGGTCTTGATCTGCCAGAATTCTTCATGGGGAGGGCAGCCAATGCCCCAGACTTTCTTTCCCTGACCATCCGCCGGAAAGTCCTGCTCGGCTGGCAATCGGCAGCACCACTCAAAGCTGCAGACTGGCTGTCCGACATGGTCAAATTTCCCACGCTGGAGAAAATAAAATTTGCCATCCGGGGGTTGGAAGAGGGCTTCCACAAGACATGGAAGCCTTCACCAACTTGTTCCAACACAAAGAAAACAAGAGAGACAAGGGGCAAAGTCACAGGGGATGGTCCGAGGGAAAGCTGAAGCCCAGATTAAACTATAAATAGACACCTGTAGACGGGTGATCTGGCCACACAGGGGGTTATAACAGATGTATGCCAACGAAAGGGGTCCACGGCCACAGCGGGAGGGAAGATAATTGCCTGTAATTATATGTGCTGATTTCTGATTGCAATTTTTTTGTTTATTTCCCTTTTTGTGCGGTTACATATGAGTTGTGAAGTATAAGATGTGAAAACCCAATAAAAACACTTTTTTTTAAAAAACACAGTGAACCATGAGGCCAAATCCCTTCATATATGCCACAAGGCAGCTTGTTCCTTTTACAAGTCTACCAAACGTTTTTGTGACGTGCTCACGAGTAGGCCTGTATGGTCGTGCTTGGCGGTGGGTTCAATGGATGTGAATTTAGACCCGTCACTAGGAATGGCATGCATTTTGTCAATATAGCCGTGCTTGTTAAGGATGACTATTCCAGTCCCTTTGTCCAACTTGCAAAATATATGTATGTTGGGCTTGACCTTGAGGCCTTGCAATGCCACCACATGATGCCACATCTCACATTAAATGTAATTCCACGATTGGATAGCATTTGTTGAACATTCCTGGGCATGGCAAAAATTACACTAACAACCAATTTAAGATCATCAATCAGGCTTGCAATGTGACTCAATTGTGCTTATTAGATGTTACATATATTCGTATGCGAGGACCTGTCCTCTGCAGGCAAACAGAACAAGTCGAGAAATTGCATGTTTTTTAAATTCAAACAAAACATGGGGGAAACATGAGTTCCCTGGTGAATTCTCCGAGCAACACCACAATCAGAGTCAACTTGCCAACCAACCAGCACATTTTTCACATCCAGTATAAACTGTTCTCCCTTTGAAATTTGGCAGTCTTGCATCTGTCCTAATGAGTGCAAGATAATAAGCTTCAAAATCATCTCTTTTTTTGGCAACAGTGATGACGTTTCTCTTTATCTCGGTTTTCAATGGCTGACCATTTATTCTTATTAATCTAATAAGATTTATTGGGGACACAAGTAAGCTTACATTAACACTGCAATGAAGTTACTGTGAAAATCCCCGAGCGCCAACTCCGGCGCCTGTTCGGGTACACTGAGGGAGAATTTAGAATGTCTAATTCACCTAACAAGCACATCTTTCAGTACTTGTGGGTGGAAACCGGACCACCCGGAGGAAACCCACGCATACACGGGGAGAATGTGCAGACTTTGTTCAGACAGTGACCCAAGCCGGAAATTGAACCCGGGTCCTGAGCGCTGTGAAGCAACAGTGCTAACCACTGTGCTACCGTGCTGCCCTGTGCGACTATGGTTTTGTGTTCTGGATTCCACAGCAAAGAATTAATAAAACAAACCTGCTTAACATTTTTAGGGAAGAAATACACTTAACATTTCAGGTCGATGATCTTTCCCTTGGTTGTGATCCAGCGGCTTGGCCTCGGGGAGATTCTATCCACCGAGGTCACACTTAGAAGGAGATTGAGGCGCCATTTTATCCGGCAGCCCCGATATTTCTCCCCCCGCCCCTCCATTTCTGTGACCGCCCTCACCCACCCAACTTTGGGGAGGCCCCCTGGGAATCTCCCCTCCCATACCTGGCAAGGCCCCCCCGTGGACGGGCCCGGTCTCTGGCACTGTCAGAGTGCCCATGTGGCAGTGCCAGGGTGACGGGCTGGCAGTTCCAGGATGCCCAGGTGCCAGGGGAAATGGCAGGGTGCCACCCTGTTCCCAAACACCCAGGGAGATTCCCACAGGTGCTGGTATGCCTGGTCCATGTTTGTGTGGACCAGTACTAAGCGGCCCTGGTGAGGTGAATCCAGTGAATGTATATTTAAATGAGCTGAGCTCATTTAAATATCCAGATCTGGATCTCGCCCAGGAAGAGCGACGCCTCGAGAGATCCCATTGAATCTTGCGAGACGTTTCGAGCGTCGCAAATCTCGCGAGAGGCCTTGGCCCGAGTCGGGCACGGCGATGTGGTTGAATCTCGCCAATAACTCTGTTACTCTCTACACAGGTGCTACCAGACTTCTCAGTATTTCCAGCAATTACTGTTTTCATTTCAGGTTTTCCGTATCAACAGTATTTTCATGTGAACATACTACGCTTTTGGAAACCCGTTCAACTCCAGAAACATTTCAGTTTTTATTTAATCTCAGTCAGCATAAAGCAATATCCGCAAACAACCCAATCTACAAGAATAACGACAGAAGAAAAATCATGTTATTATTTCAGCAATCATTTTGCTCAACATTTTGTGGATAAATATGTGGCCTCAAAATAATTTGTGTCTTCCTCATATGAAAGTGTTGTTAGGAAAATAAAGGTAGTTCTAAGTAGAAATAAGGCATAGTTTTAAGGGAGTCTAATTTAATGTTCTGTGCCTGGAAGGTTAAAACCTATGGTTAGATTTATAGAGTCATGCAGCATGGAAACAGGCCCATTGGCCCAGCTTGTCCGTGCCGCCCAATTTCAATCACTAAGCTCGCTCCACTTGCCTGCATTTGGCCCATATCAGTCTATACCCACCCTGCCCATGTAACTGTCTAACTGCTTTTTAAAGGACAAAATTGTACCCGCCTCTACCGTTGCCTCTGGCAGCCCGTTCCAGATGCTCACCACCCTCTGTGTGAAGAAACTGTCCCTCTGGTCTCTTTTGTATCTCTCTCTTCTCACCTTAAACCTGTGCCCTCTAGTTCTAGACTCCTCAACCTTTTGGAAAAGATGTTGACTATCTACCTTATTGATGCTCCTCATTATTTTGCAGACCTCTATAAGATCATCCCTAAGCCTCCTACACTCCAGGGAAAAAAGCCCAGCCTATCCAGCCTCTCCTTATAACCATCAAGTCCTGGTAGCATCCTCATAAATCTCTTCTGCACTCTTTCTAGTTTAACAATATCCTTCCTATAATAGGGTGACCAGAACTGAACACAGTATTCCATGTTGATATTCATGCTGGATAAAGGAGTTTGTAAGTTTGGGGGGGTGGTGAAAGAGTAATTTGGAACACCTGGACTGGATTTCGGATTGCAAATCACCAATGGAAAGCATTATTGTGAAGAAGATTTTAAAGTGTGTTTTTTGGGAGTTGAGTTTGGAAACTCTCCGAGGCCAATCATCCGTTTGGATTCTGAGGGGAAATCCACAGACATAACTTAATATTCAGAGCGGAGAGTGTATTTGACCATAGCCATCTTGTGTGCTTAAAGGAAGTTGTGTTATTGAGATTGTTGGAGTTTAAGATATGCTTAGTAATCCACGTTAATCTTAAAATCTGGGTGTAATTGTTAAGGTAAGGGGAAGTAACTGAGTATTGTACCAAAATCCAACTTTTTCATGCTGAATAAATGTATTTCCTTGTTGTTAAAACTAATTAGTGATCCTGTGATTCTGTTCTTCCACGTCCTATAACAAATGTAAAAGTTACGGTCTTTAAGCCAGGGTTCCATTGTGGGATCTTTCCGCCCAGTTACAACATCAACTGGGATCATAACAACATGGGTGCTCTCGCGGCATTTCAAGATGTGGAGAATGGGTTATTGGATGCTGATTAGTAATAAGTTGTTGGGAAATTTTGAAACGTGGCAAGTTACTGGATTCTGAACTGTAAAACTTGGTCTGGAATTTATTGTTAAATGGTGGGATCTGTAAATTCGTAAAAGGGGATACTGAGCTATTGTACATAGGAACTGGAGTTACAATGAGGTATATTCTATGGGTTGGAATCCAAAATGGCATTGGAAATTGCTGAGACTTTCCTAAAGCTGGAAGATGTAACTGACTGCTTCACAGAAAGTAAACAAGCAGCAACATATTAAATTGGCGGATAAATTGGAGTTTGGATTTCCTGCAGGGGTAAGGAAAGCCGAGAACTTTGAAAGCATAGCAAAATATTTAAAATTGCAAAGGTTGTCAGATACACCAAGTGCTTCGAAAAGGGAGGCAATTGAATTAGCTAAAATTCAATTATAAATCAAACGATGGGGCAGCACGGTGGCGCAGTGGTTAGCATTGCTGCCTCACGGCGCCGAGGTCCCAGGTTCGATCCCGGCTCTGGGTCACTGTCCGTGTGGAGTTTGCACATTCTCCCCGTGTTTGCGTGGGTTTCGCCCCCACAACCCAAAGATGTGCAGGGTAGGTGGATTGGCTATGCTAAATTGCCCTTAAATTGGAAAAAAAATGAATTGGGTACTCTAAGTTTATTAAAAAAAAGAAAAAGATAAATCAAACGATTAGAAATGCAGGAAAAAGAAAACAAAAAATAAATAGAAATGAAAAACCTTGAGCTACAGATGCACGAAAAGCAAAAAGGGAAAGAGAAGAGAGAGAGGTTTTCAAAAGGAAATTGAATTGAGGAAGCTTTACGTAGAAATGGAAAGATTAGCAAGGGAAGACAAGGAAAAGGAAATAAGAAAAAATTTCAACTTAAAATGCTGGAACTTAAAGCAGAGACACTAAAGCACGATGAGGAAGGACGTAGTTCTAGCTTTGAATCTCGTCAGGAAATGTTTAAATTTACACAAACACTTCCAAAATTTGAGGAAAAGAATGTGGAAACATTCTTCATTTCTTTTGAAAAGGTAGCTAAACAGATGGAATGTCCAAATTTACAAAGTAGATTTGAAGGTCAAGATAGTGAGGTGTATGCATAATTGGCTGAAGACGTATCTGTTGATTACGATGTAGTGCATTTGAGTTGGTTCCTGAGGCATATAAGCAGGAATTTCAAAATGCAAGAAAACAGCCTGGACAAACACATTTGGATTTGAGAATCTGAACCAAACTAATTTTAATCATTGGGTATGGATATTAAAGGACATATGAATCACTCAGAAAGGGGTAATTCTTTTGGAAGAATTTAAAGATCGGAACGCAGGTTCAGGAACAAAACTTTAAAACTGCAATTAGCTGATGAGTATGAACTGCTCCATGGAACCACACCTTTTTTTTGTCATCCTTTTAAACATGAGAAGGACAGAAAGTAGGAAGAAAAGAAAACAAATAGCCAAGAAAGAGATGGAACAGTAGGGAATGGTCAAGAAATTTCACCTCAGATCCAAAAGGAAGGTGCTGAGGGGGAAGTGCCATTCGGAAGCCGAAATGTTTCCATTGTAACAAAGCGGAACACATGATGGCAAATTGTTGGAAATTAAATGGAAAGCTGGTTGCAGATGTAGAAGAGGAAGCATCTGAAAAAGAAATGGCTGTTAAAACAGTAAGAAGTCTTACAACACCAGGTTAAAGTCTAACCGGTTTGTTTCGAATCATTAGCTTTCAGAGCACTGCTCCTTCCTCAGGCGAAACTGCAGCAGTGGTATAGGTGAAACATGCCTTTCAGAATCTATGTGAAAGGGGGATAGTTCTGAGGGTAGTTCAATTAATTATTTGAGTACAGATGAAGGAAGTCAGGCTATTGGAGGTTTGAGATATTTTGTTTCAAAGGGAGATGTTTTCCCTTACTCCTCCACCAAAGTAAACAAATTACATTTTTGAGAGATACATCAATCATTGATGGTGGCTGTTGATACAATTTGTATTCCAGTAAGTTTTCTGAAGGAAAAAGTATTAATAGGGGATATTAAGGAACGGATAACCGTTTTTTGTGTAAAGTTAGTTTGAGAAGTAATCTTGTAAATGGAATTGTTACAGTGGGAATTGTTCCTAAATTACCAATTGGAGGCATGCATTTCATCTTAAGTAACGATTTGGCCTGTGGAGATAGTAATGTGAGGAAAACTGGATTAGAACTTGGGCGTTGATCATGGTGCTCTGAACAAACTATTGAAAACTACTATGGTGAAAAATGAGGCACATATTGCAGATAACAAGCAATTGAAGGAAAATCTGATGAACACAGAAAAAAAAAATCAACTTTCACGCACGAAAGAGGAGTTAACGAATGAAAAACAGAACTGCTGAGACCAAATAAGAATCAGGCTGGGAAAGCGGAATATTTGACCGGGGATCTTTTGTGCATTAATATCTCCTTTCTTCTCTTGTCAAATTCTCTTGTAGCTGTTTCAAGAAAATTGTTAAGATGCTTCTTGTGATTACTCAAAATTTGGTTTTGTATTCTTGCTTTGTTTGCTCTTTGAACTTTGTGGTCTTGTTGTTTCTCCCAATCCCGTTTCAAATGAGTTCTTTTCAATTCTGTTTGAGTTACGTCAATCACTATCTCCCTCTGAAGTTTCATCGGTCGTTTGAACCCTTCTACCTTTTAGCACAAGTTCTGAACTATCTCAGCCCAGTTCTCAGTGGAGTTCGAATGGTCTTTGGCAAACTGTTCACTTGCTTTCCACCCAACTCCTGCATCTTGTGTAGTATCACCGACAAGCATTTTTAAATCAGTGTCTCTGGCCATTGACTCAGAAAAATCACTTGGCAATTTCAGTACTTGTAGTTGACAATTTGTAATTTCCAATTTTGCATGCAGTTCAGTTATTTTCTGCGTGTCCATTATTGTCTTAAATACATCGGTAATACTACTTGGATCAGTTCTTTGCTCAACTGTACCATTATTCGATAATGAGTTTTTATTCACAGGATTAACTTTTGAATTGCAACGCTCCATACCATCCATCTTTCCCTTCATTTCTTCCTTTTTGTTTTGAAGTTCAACAATCTCTCCCTTTAGTTTGACTGTGTTAAATCAAATTGTGAATACGGAAAGTGCATTTCAAAATGCAACTCTGCCTATGTCACGAAAATAACAATTGCACTGTCGACCTTAATGCAACATTCTTTTCTGAGTTGAAAGGTGGAAATCAGAAGAAACAGAAAACAAGACTTGAGTTATGAGAATGTTACCACGTATAGATTCTGATGATGCAATTGAAGTTATTGTTTTTGTCAAATCATTATAATTATACAATATGATGCAGTAAGAAAACTACTTTCATGATATAATAAGTTATGTGAATAGATATTTATCATATTAAGTTTGTGTAAAGTAGATGTTACACCAGTGTAAAGAAATCTTCAAGATTATGAAGATTTATTTATTTCAAAGGGGGAGGTGTTCGGAAAACAAAGGTAGTTTTAAGGGATTTATATCTGTTTTGGTAACCATTAGAATATATATTTTTAATGGGTTTAATTTACTATTTGTGTGCCTGGAAGAGTAAAACCTATAGTTAGATTCATGCTGGATAACGGTGTTTTTTGTAAGGGGGTTGGTTAAGTTCCAATTAAGTTTCTATTGTGCTTAGAGAGGACTACAGTGTGAAGAGTAAATAGCCAGAAGTATGTGGGCATTGCTCAGAAACTGAAGGCCCTTTCGAGATAGAATAGCTTTTTCAGTTTCAGTTGGTGAAATTGCAGTTGAAGACAGGGCACCGATGAGTGAACATCCCTCAACTATGCCAGAAGACACACTGGACAGGACAGGAGCTGCAAAGGGGCAGGCTTTCCAAGTAACCAGTAACTGTCCAGATAACCAGGGAATTGAGACAGATAGGAGGTCTTAAGATGACTGAGACCAAGCTATTGTTCAGAAGAATGCAAGGAAGAGTAAATCAAGTATTTTGAGTGAAAGAAACAATTGCAGTAAACAGATTTGAAGTAGGAAAACAGACTTCAGAGGTAAATCAAAAGGGGGATGCCATTTTAAAAAGAATCTGGGAATCGAGAGTTGAAGTAATTGTGGACAGTTTGTACAGCAGTCAAGACAAAGAAATCCTAAATGAGGTAGTGTAAAATCTGGATACTGGATTCAGTGTTAAAAGTAGGGTGGAAGCTTTGTTTAAAAGAGTAATTTGGAAAACCTGGATTGTATTTTGGAATGCAAACCACCAATGGAAAGCATTATTGTTAAAGATTTTAAATTTTGGAGTGGAGTTTGGAAACTCTCAGGAGACAATGGGCTGGGGAGGGATTCTGATGAGAACTCCACAAACATTCACCTAAGATTCAGAATGGAGAGTATATTTGACCACAGCCATGTTATGCGTTTAAAGGGAAGTTGTGTTATTGAGACTGTTGTCTCTTAATAGGTTTGTAGCCTTAGTAATCGGTGTTAATCTTAAAACCTGTGTGTAATTGTTAAACTAAGGGAGGGGGGGGCGGGAGAGAGAATAAAGAAATATTGTATTATAATCCAACTTTTTCATGCTTCGCAAATGTTTTTTCCTTGTTGTTAATGCTAATTAGCAGTCCTCCTGTGATTCTGTTGCTCCACGTTTTAGAAAAGTGAAAGTTACAGTCTCTTGAGTCAGGGTTTCACACAGGAATCTTCCTCTCCAGCTATAACATCAACTGGGATCATAACAGTGTGTTTTGTAATATTAATTTCAAGCTTACCAAGATTCAAGATGGGCGCTTGCTGACACACAGGAGTCTGCAGCAGAAGTAAACTCAATCCAACAAGCATCTCTTCAGCAGGAATACTCTACCAACAGATCAATTAAAAACAAAACTTTTAGATTTTACTGATTTTGTGCATCATACTGCAACAGAACTCAAACTATTATGACAAAGATGATTGCAATGCACCAAGTCGGGAGAACATTCAGAGTATCGGAATTACGGCAAAAAAATATTTGACTAACGATTAGTAACCATAAGCCAAATGAAAACCTCTTATATTTTGAACATACAATGTGTGACAATGTGTGACGAATGGAGGATTTTCGGAAAATTGATTTATAAATATATTGGACAATTAAAAGGTTAAAACGCCTGGGGTTAGTTTGAGTGTGATTGACTGCAGTTAACCGGTTTTTGAAAAAAGGATTCTGTTTTGCAGGGCCTGGGCGCTTTCAGGAGCCAAAAGGTGAAATTGACCAGAGGAATCTGTTTTTCAGTGTGGGCTAATGCACTGTGGTTTGACCGGGGACAGTCCTTCGGGAGTTAATGTGTTTTCAGTCCCTGAAAAGTTAATTTGTTTACCGCTTGGGGAGATGGTGTCAGTGCTGGTTGGAGCGATGCAGAGAGAGACACTTTTGAAAAAGCTTTGGAGAGGAGAGTTGATGGCTGATCCAGCCAGCCTTATTTTGACCACAAGTAAAAGCAGGTTTCTCTCCCAGTAGAATAGTTTAATGAATGGTAATAATATTTTAAGGCAGAGCAGACATGTCTGAGGACAAGGAAGTAGCTGAAACAAGCCAGTTGGAACAGCTGTTTGAAGAGCCCCAGCCAGAGTCTGCAGGGGTTCTAACCGGAACCAAATCTGTTCTGCAAAGTATTACTCTCTGCCATGTTAATTTAAAAATGGATTGCGAGCTGCAAGTTTCTTTTCTTGTTGTTTAATGGGCAATTGAGTCGGCGTGGTTAAGGGGTCATTGTAAGCTGTTATTATAGGGTGTTAATTGGGCGGCATGCGGCGCAGTGGTTAGCACTTGGACTGCGGCGCTGAGGGCCGGGTTCGAATCCCAGCCCTGGGTCACTGTCCGTGTGGAGTTTGCACATTCTGCCCATGTCTGCGTGGGTTTCAGCCCCACAACCCAAAGATGTGCGGGTTAGGTGGATTGGCCATGCTAATTTCCCCTTAATTGGAGAAAAAAATAATTGGGTACTCTAAATTTAAAAAAAAAAATGATCAGGTGTGAAGTTAGAGTGTAATATTGTACTCGTAATAAAGTTTTGTTTTAAAATATCAAATCCCTATGTTTTCATGCAATCACTCCTGGAGCGAAACTACAGCTCGCAATCCATTTTTAAAATTAATATGGCAGAGAGTAATACTTGCTTTGCAGAACAGACTTGGCTCCGGTTAGAACCCCTGCAGACTCTGGCTGTTCCAACTGGCTTGTTTCAGCTACTTCCTTGTCCTCAGACAAGTCTGCTCTGCTTTAAAATATTATTACTATTAATTAAACTGTTTTACTGGGAGAGAAACCGGCTTTTACTTGTGGTTAAAATAAGGCTGGCTGGATTAGCCATCAATTCTCCTCTCCAAAGCTTTTTCAAAAATGTCTCTCTCTGCACACTCTTGCAAAGTAAACTAAAATATTGGGGTTTCGGTCCAGTATACTTGCCACTGTTGGGGTCTAGTCTGGGATCGTAATACAATGATACACAAAAATAAATAGATCTCAACCCGATAAAGTTTCCTTCATTGCAAATATTCGCAAAGATCCTTCATTAGCCAGTGGGTATTTTTTTTTAAACTGACTGTAGCTCAGACATAAGAATATTGTTGCTCGTGTGTTTTAAAATTCTTTAATTGTAAATTTGAGTCCTTTCCTATCCATTCACCTGTGATAACAATCTTTATAAAACACTACTCTTCACCCATGAGGTTCACTAGCAATCTGCCTGACAGAAAGAAGATGACTAAGTTAGAAAAATTCTATCCTATCATTAAGGCGCGCTATGTATATAATTTGCAAATATCTTGCCCAACAGTTGAAAAGCCATGCATTCTAATTCAAGAATTCACATTGCATACCTAGAAAACAAGTAGATTTATGCTTGTGCAACTTTTCTGAGCACATCAACTATTTGGCATGAAAGACCCTACTAAATTTTTCAACATCCAGTGATGCTTCTACAGATAACAGCACACAAGAGAACTTATTGGCACAGGGGAAAGCAAATTCATAGACTTCACAAAGCCTTAAGGAAACAAGAAGCAAGTTAAAGAGATCTGAAGGTTGGAGGCCAGCCAACAATTGTTTTATGAATGTCAACCGATAAGGAGCATTAAATTTGATTTTCTTTTTAAAGTGCATTTCAATTCACAACCAGTACCCCTTCTCTAATTAAAGTCATTTGTTTTGGAGCCAAGGGCTTGGAGAGGCAAGCATTTTGCTTTCCAGAATACAAGAAGTTGGTGGTCTGGCAGCAGGAGACTGCAAGATATTAATGTCCCAGGGCTTTTGAAGCCAGTGGGCTCCATATGTGACATGTACATAGTGCAAAATGACCTGACAGTTGAAATGCCAATTGAAGTAAACCGAATTCCTGGCAGCCCTAATTCTTTCATTGTGATCCCTGTGAAGGAAGTAATATTGTAATTGAATAAGTATAAAAATTACATTATATTGTGAGTAAAGTACTACCTCTGATGTGACACACACAACTCATCAAGCTGACAGGTACTGCGCAGGCCTTTTCTGGGCAAACAATGTGTGCACGCAGCTACGCAAGAAAATATTAAAGATTTGTGAACTGGAAAAAACTGCACACAGATAAATTTTAAAGGAAACCAGTAGCAAAAGACTCCGATGCTGGAAATCTGAAATAAAAACTTCCTCTAATTCTGTTGAAAGGTCACAGACGCAAAGCATTAGCGATTCTCTCTCCAGTGATCCTGCCAGACCAGCTGAGCGTTTCCACCAGTTTCTAAACTTTAATGCAAACTTTGTGAGGCACGATGGATTTGTGAGGATGTTGTTACTCAATGGTAAAGCCCAAGATGTTTATCAGCATTAATTCAACGGCAAGATGCATTAATGCTCTGGAAGAGGCGTGACAGAGCAGCATAATTGATATAATATTCATAAAATTGAGGATATGTTGCCTTTCCATTTTTCTAACCTAGAAGATATAATGGTGATGGAGGGAAAGAACATTCTTTGTACATTTTACAATAATGTGTCAGGACAAATTTCATTTACGATTAAGACTTGTACATTCAAAACCTGCACTGCTTACCTCAGGAACATTGCTGGCAATCATATGAACTTGATGAATAAGGGAGGAGAATTCTCCTGTGATTTTCAAACTAAATTCACAAATACACAGCAGTTGCAGAGACAGCTGAGCTAGTTCAGATTTCCAAAACTGAGCGTGGTGAAGAAAAGCGAGTGATAACTCTTGGAGAAAGATGGAAGCTTCTGTAACTTGTGGCAACGTCGTTACCTGTTGGGAAAGAAACAGAAATACAACAGTGCTTTTGATGCTGTTTCTACATGAGTAATTCAGAGGCCTGGACAGGGACAGGAGTTCAAATCCCACCATGACAACTGGGGAATTTAAATTCAAATGAGTAATAAAACTGGAATAATACGATCATTAATAATCATCATGAAATTACTGGATAATCTTAACACTCATCTTGTTCACCCTGTCCTTTAGGGGAAGAAATCTGTTGTCCATACCTGGACTGACCTGCCCACAGCACTGTGGTTGATTCTTAACTGCCCTCTCAAATGGCCTAGCAAGCCACTCTTGTATCAAACTGCTGCAGAAAAGTCCTGTGGATGTACTTACCACATGGGCTGAAGTAGTTGAAGGTGGCACCTTAACACACCATTCCCAAGGGCAATTGGGGGTGGGCAATAAATGCTGGCCCACTCCAGGACCTGGACACACAAATGAAGGTTGACTCTCCAGTGCCGTACAGAGAGGCTTCTGCACTGTCAGAGGTGCTGTCTTTTGGATGAGATGTTAAACCGAGGCCCCATCTGCCTGTCTGAGTGGATGTAAAAGATTCCCATTCCACCATTTTGAAGAAGAGAAGGGGGAGTTATCCCCAGGGTCCTGGACAAGATTTTTCCACAGTCAACATCAGAAAGACAGATAATCAGGTCATTATCACAATGCTCTTTATGGGAGTTTGCTGGGAGCAAATTGGCTGCTATGTTTCCTACTTTACAACAGTGACAACACTTCAATGATATTTCAGTGGCTACAAAGTACTTTCGGACGCCGACTGGTTGTGAACCTCCATCTACACGCAAATCTTACTGGCTTTTATTTCAGGAACACTGGTGAACAATGCAACTAACAACCATGTGCAAGCTGGTGTGCTATAATTTGGACTCAGCCTAAAATCTTTTTCTCACAGCGAGATTAAAGTCTCTGTAAACAAACCATGTCTTTTACAAAATAAGACCTAACTCCTTTACTCTCTGCTGCAATTCAAACATTTATAAACCAGATCACTTCCAGCAGGCTAAATTAATGTCCTGATTTATTTACAAATAAAGTGATCATGAGGAACAAAAGCAGACAAAAATACAATATAATTAATCATTTGGAATGCATAACAACTGAAGTAACCAATTCTAATTTAATGGAAAATCAGCCAGGTTTTCTCAGGGGCATTTCTCAGCTGATTCATTAGATTACAGTCCATGCAATGGATCTGAAAATCTGCCTCAAAAATCTCAGATGGTAAATATGCAAGAGCGGTCTATCCAGCTCTCTATAAATTCTACACATACAATGGTATTTAACATGAATCATCCAGTGTTCAGAAGATTAAGTACAAGAAACTAATTTAAGATCTGAAACTTGCACAATTGATAACAATAGGACAATTGCTTGTCATGGATGTCTTTTAACCTTCATTTACTAATTCACCACAGTGGGCCAGATGTTTCTGGAAGAAAGAGGCCGGCATTCTGGCCTTTGCGTCCCTAGTAGCCCGGCGAAGGATCTTGCTAATGTGGAAGGAGGCGAAGCCCCCCAGCTTGGAGGCCTGGATAAATGATATGGCAGGGTTTATCAAATTGGAGAGGATAAAGTTTGCCTTGAGAGGGTCTGCGCAGGGGTTCTACAGGCGGTGGCAACCGTTCCTAGACTATCTCGCGGAGTGTTAGATGAAGGTAGGTCAGCAGCAGCCCGGGGGGGGAGGGGGGGGGTCTTGCGTGGGGGGGGGGGGGGGGGCTTGTTTGGGGGGTATTTGAGCAAGAAAATACATGAAGGATCTGGAAAACTGACATGTACGAGAGGAATCCAACGTACAAAGCTCTGTATCATATCGATTTACCATGTTCATGTCTTGCTATGTGCGCTTTCTTTCTTTTTGTTACGGGGGGGGTTTGTTTGTAAGGGTGAAAAATTGTGTTAAAACTCTTAATAGATATATATATATTTTTTTAAAAAGATGTTTCTGGAAGAAAGCATCTCCTGCATATGCTATTAGTTAGACCTTTCCCTACACCCTTCAGGTCAAACATTTTTTGCAGCATTACTCACTAGATATGCGAGTTGACAATAGCTCAGCAATAGCAATGGGCCATCAAGAATTTTTAGTGAAAGGCAGGACCAATGAGATTTAAGGATCAAGAAAGGAACAGAGTAACAACTTAGAAAGAGGGTGAATTAAAGTTAAATCATGTGGTGGGAAAAGACAGAGCCGGATTTTCGAGGAGTTGTGGAGACTGCAGATCTTTGGAAATACCAGACGGGTCTGAGATCCGGAGTTTAACCCCATTTCTGGGAGATCCTATTTTCATTGGTGGGTGAAGGGGATGGAGGGTGAAGCATACAGAACAAATTAGGAATCGGCTGGGCCATTTAAACTCATTGCACAGGACAAGCAGACGTGTTTATCGCACCAGGAATGGCCTTAACCTGCAGTGTTGGTTCCACAACTTTATGGTGGAGATGTAAGTGCTCATGAAGCACAGATAAGATATGTACAACTAGAAAGTTGTCAAGTTATTTAAATCCCCTGTCCTATAAAATTAAAAAAATAAAACAATTGTCTGCCTGTGACTGCAAGTTTTAAAAAAATCTGTCTTCACAGTTTCAATACTTAGCTGTTTCCCGTACCCGCCTCCTCGAACAGACGCCGGAATGTGGCGACCAGGGGCTTTTCACAGTAACTTCATTTGAAGCCTGCATGTGACAATAAGCGATTTTCATTTTTTTAAAAATGCGCTTTCAGTATTGGGTCTTTTTTTAATGATGAACACTAATTTTTTATTGTAACAAACCCAAGAAAAGGAGGAAAACCTTAACTTTAAATCGGAGATCAGATGTTGGAGTTTGGGAACTATAGTTCCCAGCGGGCCTTGGCAGTCTCTGTGTATGCGTCAGGCGCAGAATGGCTGCATATGCGCAGTTCGTGCCTTCTCCACTTTCAGGTCCCCGCATCCCACCCCCACCACATCATTCCCGTTCACTAGCTGAAACTTTACAGCTAGCAAAGGAACCCCACCCATGGTGTATGTTCAAAGAACAAAGAAAAAAAATTACACTCCCCAATCCGTTCCAGTTACGGAAGAGTTACCAATGCCCAACATCCTTACAATACTCAAAGTCCCCAGGGCCAGATATCTACCATAATACTACCCTATCACTACCCCCAATAACCTTAGCTCCTTCAATCCCAAATATACTTCAGATACAAAATACAATACATTTCAAGCCAACCCCATTAAAGTCTCAATCTAGTCCATTTAATCAAGTCCAAGTCCACGCTCCTTGACAAACGCCTCTGCCTCCTTTGAAGAAATTATCTTTTGACTGAAAAGTCACTCTCAACTTTGCCACTCTCAAAGTCACTCCAAACGTGACTCCACTCCTGAATAGAGTTGACGTCACCTTATTAAAAGCTGCACTCTGCTTCGCCAGCTCCACTCTGACATCTTGGTATATCCTAACAATGCTTCCTTCCCATCTAAAGTCTCGATTCACTTTGGCCCATTGAAGAACCCGCTCTTTTGCCTGGAAGCTGTGGAGTTCAAGAATCAGCTGATTCGCCCGAGGCATCCACCAGAGTACTCGGTGGATCAAATCCAACTCTGGAGGATCAAATCCAACTCTGGAGGGGACAATCGCCCGCCTCTCCAAAAAGCTTGAAAAACAACTGAGAGAGGCGCTCAGTCGGCTTTGGGCCCTCCAACCCTTCCAGTAACCCAAGATTCTGAAGTTCTGCCGACTCGACCGGTCCTCCAAATCATCCATCTTTGCCCTCAGAACCTTGTTCCTCGCCTCCGCCAGCAACATCTCAGCTTTCAATGAGGCAATTCAACCACAAGGCCGCCTCCACACCCATCAGCGCCTCTCCATGCTCCTTCAGCAACCCCAAAGTTTTTACAGCTTCTCCCGAATCAGGCCAAGTGTCTCCTCAATGACCATTTAAGCGTTTCCATCATCACCCTGCCCTGCTCCTCAAAATGCTTTGCAAACCATTTTTCAAACTCCTGCGTCATCACCTCAGTCAGCCACACTCAAGGTGAGGTTCGCTGCCTTCCCTCCTCCTGGGCTTCGCGAGCTTACTGGTTCTGTGGAAAGATTACCCTCTGTAATCTTCTCACCATCAACCAACTTCACATATTTTCAACATAAATTTGCCAACAAATTCCTTATCGCTTCCGATGGGCCGCTTTTGATAACCAAAATCCCCGGACGTCGGGTGAAAAAGTTCAAAAAACAAAGACCATGGCGGGAGCTACCTTATGTGCACCCTTCTTCTACTTGTCACCACCGGAAGTCCGGTATTCACACTTCTTAATTTGGAATTTCCTTTTGTACTGTCAAGATGGTGTGGCAGTGTTGTCTGGAATCCACAGTCAGAGTCAGGTGACCTATTGGCAGCCAATCTTTGCAGCCTAAAAATGGGCATTTTCAAAATGTAAACAAAACAATCCCAGAAGCTTCCATACAGGGGGAGGCGGTGGCCTAGTGGTATTGTCACTGGACTAGTAATCCAGAGACCCAGAGTACTGCTCTGGAGTCCCAGGTTCAAATCCCGCCATTTCAGATGGTAAAATTAAAACTCATTAAAAGTCTGGTGATAACTGTGTAACCAATTATCGATTGTCATAAAAATCCATCTGGTTCATTAGTGTCCTTTGGGGAAGAAAATCTGTCATCCTTACCAGGTTTGGCCTATATGTGACTCCAGATCCACAGCAAAGTGGTTGATTCTTAACTGCCCCTCAAGGGTAATTAGGGCTGGGCCTGTGACACAGCCTGTGATGCTCACATCCCATGAACAAATAAAAATAAATGTGAACATAGTCCATGTTTGAGGTTATGAACAGGATATGCTTTCACTGGCCATGGCACCCCAATTCTACCTTTGTAACATCTCCTAATTCCAAGTCTACCTCAGGTCACCTGCTGCTCAAAGTCTCAGCTTTATTATCTCTGCACTGGCCCATTCAAATGCTCTCCTGGCCCATCTTCCATTATCCACCCTACATGAATTTGTACTCATCCAAAACTTTATTTCCCAAATACTGACTTGCTCCAAGTCCTGTTCAGCAGTATGACCCTCTGCTATGATCCCAGTTGATGCTTCCCTGGACAGGAAGATCACAAAATTGAACCCTGGCTCAAAAAACCGTAACCTTTCCTTTTTCTTTTAGAAAACATGGATGAACAGAGTTTCAGTGCTACCAATTAGCTTTTAACAAAAAAAGTATTTATGAAACATGAAAGACTTGGCCATAATACAATACTCCTTCCCTCCCACTTATCTTGACAAATGTACACAGATTTTACGGATAACATTGGTTACAAAATATATGTTATGCTATAATGCTTTTGATAGACACCCAGTCCCTTTAAACCCACAGGCTGACTGTGGTCAGACATACTCCATTCTGAAACCAAGTGGCAGATTCCACCCAAGTGACCTTCTATGGATTTCTCTTTAAATTCCCCCAGATGTGTTTTACACCCTGAGCCAACTTGTCTCACTGGGCTCTGGCTTTCACACAAGTGATTCCAAACTCCACTCAAAAATGCATGCTTTGGTAACTTCTTTCAAACAATGCTTTCCCTCGTCTGTTTTCAGCAAGGATCCACCAGGTTTTCCAACTCCCCTTTCAGTAATTCTTTTGTCTTGAATAGCCACTTGCATTCAAACTTCCATGCAAACTCTCAGGGATCCAGCCACTACTTACTGCACAATTGTTTCACAGGCAGTAGTAAGCTGTCACAAACTTTATAATTACCTCAGATATCTCTGGCTTCTCAGCTCTGTCTGTAACTTTAATAAACAGTACCCTGTTCCAGTTCCCTCAATTCCTTTAACTTCAGGCTTCCTGGAAACGTATCTTCATCCTCTAGTTGGCTTAATTAGTTGTTCTTTAGATTTCTGATAATGGCTTCCTTGCCCCTTACTCCATTGCATGTTTTTTCTTTTCGCAAAGCGGTAAGAGATGGTCCCCCCTCTCACTGCTAATGTCCTTCTATCCTGGGTTAATTTAAACTATAAAAATACAAAAAGGTCTCTTCCCCGAAAAGTCGCCTCTGATTACTTAGCAACATCTCTTTCTTTCTCCAAGCTCTCATTTACTTTACACACTCTCAGAGCACAATGCTTGATTCTCAGTTGTATCAGACCATTATGGGGAAGCAGTGGCATTGTGGTATTGTCGCTGGCCTAGTAATCCAGAGACCGAGGTTAATGCTCTGGGGGCCCAGGTTCGAATCCCACCACAGCAGATGGTGCACTTTGAAATCAATTTTTTAAAATCTGGAATTAAAAGTCTAATCGTGACCATGAAACCACTGCGGTAAAAACCCATCTGGTTCACGAAGGAAACGTGTCCTCCTTACCTAGTCTGGCCTATATGTGACTCCAGATCCACAGCAATGTGGTTGCCTGTTAAATGCAATAAATGCTGGCCCAGCCAGTGATGCCCATATCCCATGAACAAATGAAAAAAAAGTTTATTTGGGCAACTACCAAAACCACTCATATCCTGAGAATGAATGAACAAAAATACAAACGGAATCTGAGCCCATTTTTCCAAATTGTCCCAGATACAGATTGTAATTCACTGGATGTTTCAATAACATAATCCTGTGTTTAATGTAGGTAGTACAATATAAATTTATATGAATAATTAATACACCAGTTATCATGGAAACCATTCTGACAATTATTAATAGTTTCAATAGATTATTCGGAGACATGGATAGAGTAGGGACAGGAATGGTTGTTGCAGGTGCCGGGGTTTAGATATTTCAGTAAGCTCAGGGAAGGTGGTAAAAGAGGGGGAGGGGTGGCATTGTTAGTCAAGGACAGTATTACGGTGGCAGAAAGGACGTTTGATGAGGACTCGTCTACTGAGGTAGTATGGGCTGAGGTTAGAAACAGGAAAGGAGAGGTCACCCTGTTAGGGGTTTTCTATAGGCCTCCGAAAAGTTCCAGAGATGTAGAGGAAAAGATTGCAAAGATGATTCTGGATAGGAGCGAAAGCAACAGGGTAGTTGGTATGGGGGACTTTAACTTTCCAAATATTGACTGGAAACGCTATAAGTTCGAGTACTTTAGATGGGTCTGTTTTTGTCCAATGTGTGCAGGAAGGTTTCCTGATACAGTATGTAGATAGGCCAACGAGAGGCGAGGCCATATTGGATTTGGTACTGGGTAATGAACTAGGACAGGTGTTAGATTTGGAGGTAGGTGAGCACTTTGGTGATAGTGACCACAATTCCATTGCGTTTACTTTAGTGATGGAAAGGGATAGGTATATAGCGCAGGGCACGAGTTATATCTGGGGGAAAGGCAATTATGATGCGATGAGGCAAGACTTAGGATGCATTGGATGGAGAGGAAAACTGCAGGGGATGGGCACAATGGAAATGTGGAGCTTGTTCAAGGAACAGCTACTGCGTGTCCTTGGTAAATATGTACACATCTGGCAGGGAGGAAGTGGTCGAGCAAGGGAACCGTGGTTTACTAAAGCAGTCGAAACACTTGTCAAGAGGAAGGAGGCTTATGTAAAGATGAGACATGAAGGTTCAGTTAGGGCGCTCGAGAGTTACAAGTTAGCTAGGAAGGACCTAAAGAGAGAGCTAAGAAGAGCCAGGAGGGGACATGAGAAGTCTTTGGCAGGTAGGATCAAGGATAACCCTAAAGCTTTCTATAGATATGTCAGGAATAAACGGATGACGAGGGTAAGAGTAGGGCCAGTCAAGGACAGTAGCAGGAAGTTGTGCTTGGAGTCAGAGGAGATAGGAGAGGTATTAAATTAATATTTTTCGTCAGTTTTCACACAGGAAAAAGACAATGATGTCGAGGAGAATACTGAGATTCAGGCTACTAGACTAGAAGGGCTTGAGGTTCATAAGGAGGAGGTGTTAGCAATTCTGGAAAGTGTCAAAATAGATAAGTCCCCTGGGCTGGATGGGATTTATCCTAGGATTCTCTGGGAAGCTAGGGAGAAAATTGCTGAACCTTTGGCTTTGATCTTTAAGTCATCTTTGTCCACAGGAATAGTGCCAGAAGATTGGAGGATAGCAAATGTTGTCCCCTTGTTCAAGAAGGGGAGTAGAGACAACCCCGGTAACTATAGACCAGTGAGCCTTACTTCTGTTGTGAGAAAAATCTTGGAAAGGTTTATAAGAGATAGGATGTATAATTATCTGGAAGGGAATAATTTGATTAGAGATAGTCAACACGGTTTTGTGAAGGGTGGGTCGTGCCTCACAAACCTTATTGAGTTCTTTGAGAAGGTGACCAAACAGGTGGATGAGGGTAAAGCAGTTGATGTAGTGTGTATGGATTTCAGTAAAGCGTTAATAAGACTCCCCACGGTAGGCTACTGCAGAAAATACAGAGGCATGGGATTCAGGGTCATTTAGCAGTTTGGATCAGAAATTGCCTAGCTGGAAGAAGACAAAGGGTGGTCGTTGATGGGAAATGTTCAGACTGGAGTCCAGTTACTAGTGGTGTGCCACAAGGATCTGTTTTGGGGCCACTGCTGTTTGTCATTTTTATAAATGACCTGGAGGAGGGCGTAGAAGGATGGGTGAGTAAATTTGCAGATGACACTAAAGTCGGTGGAGTTGTGGACAGTGCAGAAGGATGTTACAAGTTGCAGAGGGACATAGATAAGCTGCAGAGCTGGGCTGAGAGGTGGCAAATGGAGTGTAATGCAGAAAAGTGTGAGGTGATTCATTTTGGAAGGAATAACAGGAAGACAGAGTACTGGGCTAATGGTAAGATTTTTGGCAATGTGGATGAGCAGAGAGATCTCGGTGTCCATGTACATAGATCCCTGAAAGTTGCCACCCAGGTTGAGAGGGTTGTTAAGAAGGCGTACGGTGTTAGCTTTTATTGGCAGAGGGATTGAGTTTCGGAGCCATGAGGTCATGTTGCAGCTGTACAAAACTCTGGTGCGGCCACATTTGGAGTATTGCATGCAATTCTGGTCGTCGCATTATAGGAAGGATGTGGAAGCATTGGAAAGGGTGCAGAGGAGATTTACCAGAATGTTGCCTGGTATGAAGGGAAGATCTTATGAGGAAAGGCTGAGGGACTTGAGGCTGTTTTCGTTAGAGAGAAGAAGGTTAAGAGGTGACTTAATTGAGGCATGCAAGATGATCAGAGGATTTGATAGGATGGACTGTGAGAGCCTTTTTCCTCGGATGGTGATGTCTAGCACGAGGGGACATACCTTTAAATTGAGGGGAGATAGATATAGGACAGATTTCAGAGGTAGGTTCTTTACTCAGAGAGTAGTCAGGGCGTGGAATGCCCTGCCTGCAACAGTAGTGGACTCGTCAACACTAAGGGCATTCAAATGGTCATTGGATAGACATATGGACGATAAGGGAATAGTGTAGATGGGCTTTAGAGTGGTTTCACAGGTCGGCGCAACATCGAGGGCCGAAGGGCCTGTACTGCGCTGTAATGTTCTATGTTCTATTATTGAAGAATTCTTTGTGATCTAGAGACTTGGCTCTGAACAGGTTGTCATTACATCCCTGATTCTTGTTGAGTATTTCTCTCCTTTCAGGTAGCTACATGGAGGAAAAGGTTTCCCTTTTTCCTCGCTGGTGCTATTGGACTGCCTATGCACACAAAAAGTGGGAAATCAACCAGAAGGGCGGATATTCTCCTGAAAGAGCTCGTTCAATCTTTCATTCACGCTTTTAAACAGAAGAATAATCAGACAAGCTCCCATATCAACCTGCACTCCTCTCTGCCCGATTGTCCTGTAAACACAATTCAACAATTGCAGGAGCAGAAATATCTGCACCATATTGTTTTCATCTAACTTTACTGCAAATGATAGCAGCCATCAATCTGTCTCAACAGCTTCGCCCAAATGCTTGAAATAGGACTGCTCTTGTTTTACATCAGTCGTATTAGTTGAGATGTCCTTAATATGGGAAATGTAACATTTACGGAAACCCATATGATCCCTCCCTCCCCAACCAAAATACAGCCATTGCCCCTTTTGTATCTGCAGTTATACGCCAATGACACAAAAAGTCTACACTAGTTCCAAGAACGAAAAGGAATGGACAAGGTTAGGAATGCAGCAGTGTCATATGCTCAGGAGTCACAAACTACAACTGATATTTCTGGTCCTTTATAACGAGGTAATGAAGAACCAATTCCATAGAAAATAGGAGGAGTGTCCGCCATTCAACATGATCTTGGCTGATCCTCTCTCTCAACACCATACTCCAGCACTCTCCCCATACCCCTCAACACCATTACGGTCAAGAAATCTATTTCCTTCCTTCGCATACGCAGTGATTCGGCCTCCACAGCGTTATGTGATGGAGAATTCCAGAGGTTCACCACCCTCTAACAGACAGAATTTCTCCTCATCTCAGTCGTAAATGGCCTGAGAATGTGACCCATTATTCCAGACCCACCTTGCCAGAGGAAACAACATACAATCTGTCCAGCTCTTGTCAGTTTTATACATTTCAATTAGACCCCCTCTAGTTCTTCTAAATTCCAGTGAATACAGGCCCAGTCAACTCAATCTCTCCTCACACGACAATCCTGCCATCCGGGAATTAGTGGTCGCTCAATCGCAACTATATCCTTTCCCAGGTCAGGAGGCCAAAACTGCACACAATATTCCAGGTGTGGTCTCACCAAGGCCCTTGCAGTAGGACATCCTTGCACTCTAGTCCCCTTGCAATGAAGACCAACATTCTATCTGCCTTCCTAACTGCTTGCTGCACCTGAATGATTGTTTTCAGTGACTGGTGTACACAGAGGGAGAATTCAGAATTCTCAGCTGGTCGGGGGGAGTGAGTCCAGCTAGTGTGCTCTTTCAGAGGGTTGGTGCAGACTTGATGGGCCGAATGGCCTCCTTCTACTCTGTAGGAATTCTATGAAGCGCTATTTAATAACATGCCAGACACTTGGATACAATCCAGAAACAGGCAACTTGCATTTGCTGTAGTGGAAGCTCAAGAAAGATGGTCAAGAGGAACAAGGCTGGTTTAGCTCAGTGGGCTAGACAGCTGGTTTGTGATGCAGAACAAGGCCAGCAGCGCGGGTTCAATTCCTGCACCAGCAGGATTTAATGGAAAAACTCCTATGTGACATTTTGCGCATGATTGGCAGGGTGTTTCTCAGCGTCAATGTTGGTGAAATCGCAGCCCACATTTAGCATCACTTCGTGCCAAAAATGACTCAGTCGATGAGGGACCTGTCACAGACACAGGTGGACATTGCCGAGGCACTGAAGAGCAGTGCAGACAATGGGGAGGACTGGCGGAGCCAGGTGGCACAGAGGCTTCAGGAGATTTCTCCAGTTGCCCCCCTATCCCATGGAGTCCCCCAGGGCCGGGCAGGCACTGTCAGGGAGGAGGGAGCATTGGAGGCAACGAGATGCCTGCCACCAACAAGACGACATTGGTCTCCAGTTCTTCTGAATCCCCCCCCCCCCTCCCGACGCCGGCATATCTCAAGGGCAGTAGGCAGAACAGGGTGGCACGGCGATGCCAGTGTCACCGCTAAATCAGCTGGGGCCCTCAGGCTCCAGGCCCTCCAGAGGGCATCCAACTAGGGCATCAAAGGCCACAGGGGGCGTGGAAAGCAGCAGGTTGCCTCCACCTCCAACATTCATCCTGGGGACACACCTAGGCCTAGTAGTAGACCCGCGAGATCAAGAAAATTGAGGATCACTGAGTGGGCACTTTGAGGCGCGGCGGGGGGGGGGGGGGTTGACTGTAGCTAGGGGGAATGGAAATGTCAAACGTTCACTATTAAAAAATGTTACACCTGATACGTGTGAAGCCTCTGTCACGTTAATCTTCGCAACAGGCTTGCCTCTAACTCTTGTTTCCCTCCACTCCCGCCACCCTCCGGGCACACTGGTCCGGGATCAAATGATCCCGATGCAGACCCCGTTTTGAGGATGGGTGTGAGCGCGCTGTCAGCAGAAAGACAGGAGTCAGACTTTGGAATAAACTGAGTAGCGCCAGAGCTTTCCTCACAGCGAGTTATCATCACTCTCCTGCCTTGCAGAGTGACTCACTGACAGTGCCGATACAGGCCCATCATTCTCGGGTGATGTAACACAGACCTTTGGAGGGTGGATCACGGTAGTCGGGGGGAGACCCTCTGGAGACGTACTGCACACCACAGAGGTCCAATCATCGGAAATGCATCATGAACAGTCCGATACACCAGTCAATGACAGCACGGGTGGAAACAGGGCCTTGTAATATCGGGTCTCTGGCCTCAGCACTGGTATCATTTGGCGAGTACCCCTTATCCCCCAAGAGGCAACCCGTCATCCTGGGATGGGTGTCGAAGACGTTGAGGATCTCCAAGTGTCCCAGAATACAGTTGTCATGCATGCTCCCTGGGAAGTGTGCACGCACATGCATGATCCGGAGGTGGTGGTCGCACACAGTTGAACATTCAGGGAGTGGAACCCCTTTCTGTAAATGAAGGGCACTCCCTGATGCTCCACTCCGCAAGCTGGCACACATGCCATCAATTACCCCCTGGACCTGGGGCATACTGGCGACGGCGGAGAATCCTGCAGTCGGGCATTACGGTGAGCTTGGCGCAGCTCAATGTTGATATAGTCAGCTGCCCAGGCATACAGGGCATCCGTGAATTCACCTGTGGGTTTTGCTTGTGAAATACCACACAGGTCCCCGCTCAGGCCCTGGAATTAACTGGTGGCATAGACATTCAGGGCCGCAGTGACCTTCTTGACCACTGGGAGCGGGTGTCCTTCTCCTCCACAGGGTGCCAAGACCAAGAGGACGTAGCACAGGTGCCGCACTATTTCTTAGTTGAGATGGAGTCTCCTGTGGCACATGCTGTCCGTCATGTCCTCGAAAGACCAACGACGCCTGTAAACCTTGGGCGTTCACTTGTGTCCCCCTCTGAGTTCGTCCTCAGCCTGATGGGCGGCCGGGCATTCAGCGGTCCACTGCACACGGGGTGCCACCTCTAGCCTGCTTTGACATTGCTGCCTTCTCCGGCGCCTGGCCGGCTAGGCTGCCATCAGCACCACAAGGGGGCCCTCTGCGGGACCGACTCCACCATCCATTTTGGTATCTATCAGGAATTGAAGAATTTGTTTATGAAATAATCACCAGTAACAAAGATTTGAAAATCAACTCCGTAACATTCCACACATCACACTAACCATTAAACAACAAGGAAACGTCACCATTCCATATTGGTTCCAATACAAAGCTATATCAGCTCATTTCCGCAAAAAAAAATAAGCACACAGTATCACAGCAGGTTCCTCAACAGAAACAGCGGCCAAGCCTGAGAATGTATTATCATGTCCAGAGCTTTGTCATAAACGTGACTTCATCCACATATCAGTGCCATTCTCCGTCCAGGAGCCACAGCTGTGCAGATGGCCCAATCTCACCGGAACCAAATCCTGGCATCCACATATTCCACTGACGCCCAAGGTGCAGTTGAACATCCTCGACTTCCAGTGTGTTTAACCCGCGGTGATGTGCCAGTTACATGCAGCACTCACCGCACCAGCAACAAAAGCATCAGCAATCTGCAAAAGCATTTCTTCAATGGAATTAGCAGTAGGCCCATTTGGATCAATGTCACACACCAGGTCCTGCAGCGTCTTATTGCTTCAAACTGGATTGCCTGCTGTACTCAAACGTCCCCCCTGAGCCCGCGGTTCAAGGAGCCAGGTATCTTAGAAAAAAGTGTCCTTCTTTCCAGCAACAGAATAGGAAGGAAACAGCAACCGCAGCCTCCAGGCATTTGCAGCCACATGAATGAGCAAGCAGCAAACACAACCTGCAGCTGTGAAGTGCTCCCACAACTAAAAGGGTCAATCCCTTATTAGCAATAGCCTTCAACTGTGAAGCTCGAGCTGCTCCCGGTCCAAGGGAGTTAAAGTAACCTTCAGCACATAACCAAGAACAGGACTCTGTCCTGCAAGTGTTTGGTAGGACAGACAGGCAGCAGCTGTAGTTGCCCCTGTTATGGGTATCCACAATATTTAACGATGGCTTGAAGGCCTCACATATGAAAAATACCCCCCCCCCCACCCCAGGTCCAGGGGTGACCTCAAAACTAGAACGCTTCAGCCCTCCCACCCAAACTCAACAACCCTGAGGGGTGGCTCACCCCCTTACACTGTGGCAGCAGGTCCAGTGCCTTTGAACTGCATACCAGAAAATAGAAATGGCTACTCACCTCCTCAGTTCCCCTCAGTTGCCGTTGTGCCAACTTCACCTTTTTGAAAAGGAGTACTAAACGACACCGGTGTGATTTCTCGCTGGGGAGCTGGTTAATTCCTAGGAGGCCACTACATTCGACTTCAATCTCGCGAATGAGATGGAAGTTATTGCAAATTGCGGTCAATGATATGCTTGCCATATTTGGACGTGATTCAGAATTTGCCATCGGAAGTGGGCCGGTTAGATAGCAAACTGATTCGCACCTGGAGCGAATCTTTATTTTGGTCCCACTATTTAACTGTCACGCCCAGATCCACGGCTGGCGCAATGCAGTGGTTAAATCATGCCTATTGCCTTGGTTGCTCAGTGTAACTATTTAGTCATTATTGCTCACGTCTGCATACATACGAAAAGAAAAACTAGGAGCAGGACTAAGGCCAGTTAGTAAGATCATGGTTGGTCCAATTGTAACATCAAAACTGCATCCCACCTAACTCCGATAACCTTTCACCCCCTTGCTCATCTAGAATCCACTCAGAACTGCCTCAAAAATATTCAAAGACTCTACTTCCACCACCTTTTGAGGAAGAGAATTTCAAAGTCATACCAGAGAAAACAATTCTCCTCATTTCTGTCTCAAATGAGTAACCCCATATTTTTAAACAGTGACCGCGAGTTCTAGATTCTCCCGCAAGAGGAAACTTCCTTTCCACATCCATCCTGTCAAGACTCCGCAGAATCTTATAAGTTTCCATTAAGTCACCTCTTACCCTTCTGACCTCTAGCCGATACAAACCTGTCCTCAAAGACAACCCGTCCGTTCCAGGTATTAGTCTAGTAAACCTTCTCAGATCTTCTTTCAACACATTTTCATCCTTCTTTAAATAAGGAGACCAATACTGTAGACAATTCTCCAGATGTGGTCTCGCCAATGCCCTGTACAACTGAAGCACAACCTCCCTATATTTCTATTCCATTTCCCTCACAATAAAAATTTATTTGCTTTCCTAATTACTTGCTGTTCCTGCATACTAATCTTTCACAATCCATGCACCAGGACACACAGATCCCTCTGCACCTCGGAGCTGTCTGCAATCTCTCACCATTTATATAACATACTTCTTTTTCATTCTTCCTGTCAAAATGGACAATTTCATATTTTCCCACATTTGCCAGATCTTTGTCCACTCACTTAACCCATGTCTCTTTTTAGCCTCCTTATGCCCTCTTGACAACCTACTTTCTTACCAGGCTTTGTATCATCAGCAAAATTAGCAACCATATCTTCGATCTCTTCATCCAAGTCATTCATATAAATTGTAAACGGTTGAGGGCCTAGCACTAATCTCCGTGTCACACCACTCATCTTGCCGACCAGGTTTGTTCAAAGCTAGTTCAAGTTTGTAGAGACTCTTTCAGCATTTAATCTTGGGAGTCCTGTCACTTATTTTCTTACCCTTGATTCTTCCACGTATGATATTCTTTAAACGATTATGGTCTATCAAACCAGATCCTAACAGGCACCTGGCTTGGCCAGTATTCTCAAAACTGGGATAACAGGATGATGGATGCATTTTTATACTCTTGAAGGATGATTTTTTTTTTTGCCACGTGAGCTACAATAGCTCAGTCAGAAACTGCGTTGGCTGCGGTCTTCCAGCTTAATATGTCTCAACAGATAAGATGGTGCTTAGGCACTAGAAAGAGTCATAATGTGCCTTAATAGTTTCATTGGGATAGCAAAGGGCATGGATTTGAATTCCGTTAAGAGCCAATACGAGTGGTTATTATCCTGTGCTCCATGAAATAATGGAGTTCACAATTTTAAATGCTGAGTCAGTTAAACAAATGTGCAGCCAAAATAAAAAAAGGGGGAAACAATTTAAGGCGAGGATAGGATAGATTTCAGAAAGAACAATCAGTTGTGAACACAAAATAAGTCAAACTCCTGCCATGTTTAGAACGGTATTGTCCAAGAAGCTCTATTCTAGAGTGTGGCCGATAGTAACTGTCCACACGGTTAACTTTATTCCAGCAGAACATTAACAGCAGTGTGTAAGTCACCAAAATATTTTTGTTTCAAACTGTGACTCTGTGGCTTCATTCTTTTCATAAAAACCTTGGTTTTCAGATTCCAGAAACAAACTACATTGGCCGCTACAGAGATCATAAGCAAAACATTAGAATTATACTGACGTTTCCGAAAACAATATAGGGGCGGCACGGACGGTGCAGTGGTTAGCATGCTGCCTCATGGCGCTGAGGACCCGGGTTTGATCCCAGCTCCGGGTCACTGTCCATGTGGAGTTTGCACATTCTCCCAGTGTCTGCGTGGGTCTCACCCCCACAACTCAAGGATGTGCCCCTCAATTGGAAAAAAAATTGGGTACTATAAATTTATTTATTTTTAAAACGACATAACTTGAGAGTAGACATGTGAATACTCTGCCTGTCTTAGTTTGGAAATGCTGCTTCCAAAAATTCAATCATTTCAGTACTTCTTTCATTTTAAGGAATAGATGTTTTCAACTGCTTGTGTCTCCGGTTTCTTCCCACAGTCCAGTGTACAGGTTAGGTGGATTGGCCATGCTAAATTGCCCCTTAGTGTCCAGGGATGAGCAGGTTAGGTGGACTGGCCATGATCAATGCGTGGGGTTACGGGAAAAGGGCGATGGAGTGCACCTATATAGAGTGCTCTTTCGGAGTGTGGATGCAGACTTGATAGGTCGAATGGCCTCCTTCGGCACTCTATGGGTTCTATGTGTCTTACCTGCAAGTGTGGAACGAGGTCAAAGAAGAGTTGGAGAGCTTGCTGGACAAAAAGAGTAGGTGCATTCTTTTCCTCTCCGGATTGGGTCTGCAGTACAATCTTAAGGAGACTAAGACGAAGCTCAGTGTTCTCACGCAGGCAGTGTGGTTCACAGTACAGATATTTGAAAAACGGTGCCATCATTGTCACAATGGATGCATTTAGTCTTTGAGAAACAAAGAAACTTGTACTATTAAATAGGTCTACAATTTAAGCAATACCATTCGATCGACATTTAAATTTTTTTTTTATCTGTATGCAAATTTCTAATTTACTATATTCCTCCTGTGCAACACTCAATGTTGCTCCACAAGAAGACAAGCAACTATCATGTCCAGTAGCTCTGAGAATTACACATTGTAATCAATTGTTAGAATCATAGAATAGAATCATAGAATCCCTAGAGCAGGAGACCATTCGGCCCATCAAGTCTGCACCAACTCTCTAAAAGAGCACTCCACCCAAGCTTGCTCCCCTTCCCTATCCCAGTAACCCCTTAACCTAACCTACACATCTTTATCTTTTTGGACACAAAGGGGCCATTTAGCATAGCCAATCCAACTAACCTGCACATCTTTGGACTATGGGAGGAAACTGAAGCACCCAGAAGAAAACCACGTAGACTTGGGGAGGATGTGCAAACTCCACACAGACAAGTGACTCAAGGCCGGAATTGAACCCGGGTCCCTGGTGCGGTGAGGCAGCAGTGCTAACCACTGGGCCACCATGCCACCCAAAATGAGCCAGGTCCAAGATGAAGTTCTACCTTTCCCTCCTGACAGGTACCGCTCAGCACTCAACAACTTGCTCAGCAAAGGGGAAACTCCGGAGCCCAGCAAGAATCAGACACATCCCTACATTCCACCACTCTTTGACATTGCACATTTGTAGACTACATTGGTGTGCAACCTGACAACCCTTAAAACATAGTTTACCTTTAACTAATGAAACTGCTCTAATACCAATGACATCTATTAAAGAAAGGTTACTATTGATAATGGATGTATTGCAATTGAACATGTTTACCTCTCTGCAGGCTGTTGAAAAATAGCCGATATTTGCTGGAGTAGGAATGGCCAGCTGTCAGGTTTGTTCTCCAATACAAAGATATAAGGATGTGGCGGGCTCCTGCACAAAAAACATGATATTAGCAGAAGAAGTACTTCATTATCTTGTCAAACCTTCTCAGTAATGACGGTGTTAAAATAAAAATAAACTTGCAGTCAGATCGTTTTATTTAAACTATAAACAAATGTATACAACGAATACAGTAAGTCGGTCAACTCTGCTTGGCTTAATTTCAATAAATGTTCCTCATTAAAGTTGCCTTTACAATATATTTATATTGTATGCGGGTTCATAAACTTGTTTCTGAATAAGAATGATCAACTCTAAATAGCACCGAATCAATTATTTCTAGATCAAACAGGAGATGAGCAGAGAGAAGACATAACTCAGTATTTTCTTCCGTATCAAAACCATTGCCAACATATTCCTTCCGCCTCAATTTATTTATTCTTGCACATGTTTTCACATTATCTAAAATACAGTTAAATATGGCACTTGAGAAATATTACATAATTAGGTGTAGCTTTTTGCAATGTTTAATTGCATTGAATCCATACATGCAGCAGAATCAATGTGTGCATTACTGAAATGGAGCGTAAGCAGGATAGCCGTGCTATAATAGTTTGTTTACACTGCCCTCAATAATTGTCTCTCTGCTGCACTGCATGTTACATTGTAATGGGATGGGGTGGCAGGGTTTAATGCCAATAATGACGTGTTGGAAACAATAAAGTAGAATGAGTAAAACTCTCACCTTCGATACCTAAATTTATGGCTTGTGAGCACAAGGAATCATGCCTAGTGTAGCTAATTAAATTGTTCATTCCTTGATTGATGGTCACAGCAAGTTGTGCAAGGCGAGCATTATGGAGCGTCGAGTCCCATAAAGGTGAAGTTTAGCACATTAGCGAATGATCCTTGCTCTCTACTTCAGCACTAGCTCTGACTGTTCGAAGAGGTGCATTTCCAGAGCAAGATAACAGGCAACTGGATGTTGATATTTTTCTCATTCCACCTTTTATATACCCACTGCCCCTCTTCCTTTTATTTCTCTTAAGCGAGTAATTACCCATCTGCCTTCTTACGTACTGCCACCAGCCCAGACTTCAGTAACCTTGCACACTTTGGAGAAGGTGGAGAGAGGCAGAAAGATTTGTTGATGTGATTACCAAGGCACCCATTTGGGCCTCCTTGTCAGAAGCAACCCTGAATGACCCATTGTCCTCTCGCTTTGGGACCTTCCTGCCCATCATTCCGACTTTGAGAACCTTCTACCCATCCCATTCATTCTATCCGCCACTTCCTCCTTTGACTCTGCCAGTAGATGAACAATCATGACCCACTCTCAATTTAATTCTAGTTTAGTCTCACACAAGGCCCTTGTGATTCACAACTTTACTGTGGACATGAAAACTAAGATAAGCTGGTTATGATTATGTTACTGGATGGGTAGTCCAGAAGCCAGGACTAATACTCCAGAGAACACACGTTCAAATCCCACCATTGCAGTTTGAGAATAGAATTCAGGTGTTTATAAAAATTATATAAAAAACAGACATCAGTAAAAATGGCAATAAATTTGCTGGATTAATGTAAGAATACAACTTGTTCAATAACATTCTTCAGGGAGGGAAACCCAACATCCTTAACTGGTCTGGCCTATACATGATTCAAATCCTATCAAAACATAGCTGACTCTGAACTGCCCTCATTAGTGGGCTCACATGCCACTCATTTGTATTGAACTGCTGAAAAGGATATGACCCCCGGCCATACATCTTGTGGGATCACCTTCCTCATCAATCACAATATTTCAAGATGAAGCCCCATAGGAAGATTTTATTTTCATGGAGAGACGATCACATGCAGCAACAGATTTCACTTAAGTGAATGTACCTAGTATGGGTATACTTTTCATCTTCTGTACCCCAGCTCTACCTGTATTCCAATGGTGATGCAACCCTGATCACTTTAGCATCTCCCCTTACTTCTCCAGCTCTCCATTTTCCCCTTCTTCAAGCCCTGCACTTTCTTTTACTCGTCTCTAATGCCCTTCATCCCACCCCAAACTTTATCTCCCCTCCTTCCTTCCCTCAGCCACTACACTGAATGACTGCCCATGATTAACTGTCCAGAATTGGCTCAGTGGCAGGAAGCAGAGGGTGATGGTCATGGGGTGCTTTTCTAACTGGAAGCTTGGGTCCAGTGGGGTCCCGCAGGGATCAGTGTTGGGGCCCTTGCTGTTTGTGATTTAGATAAATGATTTAGGCTTGAATGTAGGATGGTTGATCAGTAAGTTCGCAGATGATATGAAAATCGGTGGGTGGTGGGGTGGTAAATAGTGAAGAAGATCGCCTCAAATTGTAGGGGGATACAGACAGGCTGGTTAGATGGGCTGATCAAAGGTGAATGGAATTCAATCCGGATAAGAGTGAAATGATGCACTTGTGCAGGACAAACAAGGCAAGGGAATACAGGGTAAACGGCAGGACCCTGGAAAGCACCGAAGATCAGAGGGACCTTGGTACACATGTACAACAGTCCCTTAAGGTAGCAGGGCAGGTGGATAAAGTGATTAAGATATATGGTATACCTGCCTTTATTAGCCGAGGCATGGAGTTTAAGAGCAGGGAGGTTATGCTGGAACTATATAGAACATTGGTTAGGCCACAGCTAGAGTATTGTGTGCAGTTACGGAATCCACATTGTAGGAGGGATGTGATAGCACTGGAAAGGGTGCAGAGGAGGTTACCAGGATGCTGGCTGGACTGGAGAGTTTTCGGTAAAAAGAGAGATTGCACTTGTTTGGGTGGCACAGTGGCGCAGTGGTTAGCACTGCTGCCGAAGTCATTGGCCCCTTCGGGGATGGCGAAGTTGCTGGCTGCATTCATGGAGAAGGCAAGAGGCAGGAAGTGCGTTTGAGGGGGGGGGGGTGTAATATGAGTATGGAGAGAAGGCCAGCTAGAAGGCCAACTCTTGGTTCACCAGTTGGCAGGAGGCTGCTAGGGATATCATTCAGGTTAGGGATTCAGAGAGTAGGCTGGTTTCCGCCTCAGTCAAGGTGAATGGGGCATCTTGAGTGTTCAAACTTTATAGGTCGGAGCCACTAGAAGACGAGCTGGGAATGGTAGAGCTTTTAAGAGGGTCTGGAGTTCCCCAGGGTGGGGGAGGAATTGCAGAAGGAGCTTGAGGCACCGCTGGGGTTGGAGGAGGTTCAAAGATCATTAGGAAAGGTGCGGACAGGAAAGGCACCTGGCCGGATGAGGCCCCGGTGGAATTCAACAAGAAGTTTGGGGATCAGTTGGTTCCATTATTGATGGGAATGTTTAATGATTCTCCAGCATGGGATTCTCTCCCTGAGACGCTTGGGCAGGCAGCTATTTCCCTTCTCCTGAAAAAGGATAAGGATCCCACAGAATGCGGGTCCTATCACCCAATTTCAATGCTTAATGTAGACACAAAGCTTTTGGCCAAGATCCTGGCGTTGAGGTTGGAACCCGGTCTCCGGGAGGTAGTTGGAGAGGATCAGCCGGGATTTATGAAAGGCCGAAATTTGTCAACCAAAGTGAGGCGACTGCTTAATGTGATTCTCACCCCAGTGGCTGGGCCGGAACCGGAGATAATCGATTCAGAAAAAGCGCTCAATAAGGTTGAGTGGAGGTACCTTTTGTGGCTTTGGAGAAGTTTGGGCTGGGCCCTGGTTCATATCATCGGTGCGTTTGTTGTACAAGGCTCCTTCTGCCAGCGTCCGTACTGACTCATGAATTTGGGGTCTTTTCGGGTGCTTAGGGGGATGAGCCAGGGGTGTCCTATGTCTCCCGTCTTGATCACTTTGGCAATCAAGCCACTGGCTATTGCACCGAGGACCTCAAACAAATGGAGAGGGATAGTTAGGAGTGGGCGGGAGAGCGGTCGCGGGCAACGGAGCTCCGGAAGGGGGAACATAGTCGCGTCCCATTCCCCACCAAAAAAACTTGCAGCGAAGTGTGCAAACCGGCCGGATTGGAAGCCCAAGAGGCGGCCATTAAGGAGCTGGAAAAGGCCGCGACTGACAAGAGTGAACAGATCACAGCCCTGGAGAAGGAGGTGGCGAGACTGCTCAGAATGCAGGGGAGCCTGAAGGGCAGAGTGGACGATCAGGAAAACCGCTCGAGAAGGCAAAATGTCAGGATAGTGGGCCGACCAGAGGGGATCGAGGGTAGAAATCCACGGCATAAGTGGCCGAGATGCTGGGCACCTTAGTGGGGAGGAAAACTTTCCCCAAACCACCCAAAATGGACAGAGCACACCGGTCGCTGCGCCCGAAGCCCAAGGCAGGGGACCACCTGAGGGCCGTTATAGCTAAACTGCACCGGTACCAAGACAGGGAAACAATCCTGCGCTGGGCCAGGGAAAACAGAATATGCAAATGGGAAGGGCACCTCATTAGAGTTTACGAGGACATTGGGGCAGACCTAGCCAGGAGACGGGCCAAATTCAATACAGCAAAAGCAGCTCTTCACAAGAGCAACGTGTGTTTTGGTATGCTGTGCCCAGCGAAACTCTGGGTCACATACCAAGACAGAGAGTACTTCTTCAAAGCCCCTGCCGAAGCAAACAAGTTTGTCGAGGAAGTCGGGCTGGAAAACCAGCAGCTAGGGTTGAAATAAGGGGCCCCGAGCAAGGGGCAACAGCACGCCGACTGCAAGTCATGCTCTCCGTATACAACCCCAGCACATTCCTGTCAACTAAGTATTCGGGTCCGTACTCCACTGCGGACAAAGTAAGCCCTTCCGTCTACAAGATAAAGTACCCCAATGGAAAGACTGCGTGGTTCCATATCAACCAGCTGAAGGCATATGGAACACAGTCTAACCACGCACACCACGTCATGCTCGACGTAGCAGACCACGCGCCGCCCACAGCCAACGTAACCCTACCCTCCCCCAACAGGTCCAGCCCAGCCACGGACTCAACCCCGACTCCACCCCCGAACTACAGACTTCGCCCCGGAACGCCCACAGACTGCAGCAGCAGCGACTGTGACTCAGACAAAAGCCACAGCACGCCTCCCTACTATCCCCATGCAACAGGCCCCACACCCATCGAATCTGGCCACGATTCGAGTGATCCCTTCACGATCACTTTCCTAAACAAACCCCACCACCGACCACCGACCGACAATGTTGATCCCGACTCCGTCCCCACAGAACTAGACATCACCTATTGGCACAGAGATAATTCGTACAGACTCGTCCGGAACAACGAGAGCGATCCAAAATCAAACCATGCAGCCCTATCAGCCCTGATACACTCGAGAGTTTGGCACCCGGGAGACGATGATGACTTTGAGTCTGACTCCCAGAACGAGAACCCCTTTGCGACCCTGTTCGCAACCGATAACTGAGGTGTCCACATGATGTTTTAAAAGGAACCGCTTGGGAGAAACGGTGTCCTTTCTGATGGAACCTGCAGCATGTTTGATGTTGTTTGTAGTGTTTTGTTACATGTGGTATGTTAGACCGGAAAAACTTTTCCCCGCAGCCCCACGCCTTTTCGGCCGAAACCTCTGAGAACTTGTCCGCAGAGACTTGTTAATGTCCCAGACGCCAGTTCAGCGGAACTCGTCTGTCGACAGATACACAGACCCCCGTTCGTAACTGCCCTTCTGGTTCGAAGGAAGAACCAATACGGCAACCCCCCCACGATGACTCCATTTCTTGCCCGTTCTTGTCGGTTTGTCAGGCGGTGGAGAAACGGCATTGGGACCCGCCCTGCCCGGGAACCCTGCCTTTGGTCAGCTACGCTCGGGTAGAGCACACACGGCATTGGTCGCCGTCCTACCCGGGGACTCCATCCAAATCTTACCCGTCGCGACCCATACGCACCTCACTTCGGCAAGTTTTGTTCAAAAAGTTTTGTTTTGTTTTCAGGTAACCCTTAGGTTGCCAACCTTACGCTGTTTACATCCTCAAACATTTGGATGGTAAATCGCACAGCCTGCGAGATGGCTCGCACTGGTTCAGTATTTGTAAGTGTGTCTTGTCCTCAAATTCGGTTTTTGGAGAAAAAAATGAGGGATACACATAGTGACCAATTATAAAGGGAGTAATTGGCACTAAAGGACAGACAGGCTATCATACGAGATATTAAACCAAGATAGTAACAGACACTATGCTTGATCCCACAGAACTCCAGAAGCTCCAGGACCAGAGAAGAGAAAAGAAAAGAGAGAAGAAGAACCATGAGGACATCCTCCGCGTGGCTCATAATCCTAATGGACATTTGGTTGCGCGCGAACGCGAACCCCCTGACCTCAACTCCCCCAGCCGTTAATGATTCACTTACCCACAGTACCCAGAGCCCAGTCGCAAGCGACACCACACCATCTTGGTGTGACAGGTTTATAACCAGGTACTCCCTGTCCTACTTGATAGAATCCCTACTAGTATTGGCGATACTCTGCTGCATCGTGCAGACTATTCGTCTGAGAAAATGGAGAAGGAGAGCCTACCGCACTTGCACCCCGGTATATAGGATAAGATCCCCTATTTTCGGATATGACCAGATCCCGACTCCCGCGATCTATAATAAAGAGCATTCGTTTGCGATTTGTTGTAAATAAAGAAACGTTCATGAGTAATTGTACAATCCTGAGCTTGAATCACAGATAGGAGATTTTGTGGGAGCGTGAGAGACTCACGTTTGGTATGTTGCCTCCCAGGTGCAAGGGTACGTGATGTCTCGGATCGTGTTTTCCGGGTCCTTAGGGGGGAGGGGGAGCAGCCCCAAGTCGTGGTCCACATTGGCACTAACGACATAGGTAGGAAAGGGGACAAGGATGTCAGGCAGGCTTTCAGGGAGCTAGGATGGAAGCTCAGAACTAGAACAAACAGAGTTGTTATCTCTGGGTTGTTGCCCGTGCCACGTGATAGTGAGATGAGGAATAGGGAGAGAGAGCATTTAAACACGTGGCTACAGGGATGGTGCAGGCGGGAGGGATTCAGATTTCTGGATAACTGGGGCTCTTTCTGGGGAAGGTGGGACCTCTACAGACAGGATGGTCTACATCTGAACCTGAGGGGCACAAATATCCTGGGGGGGAGATTTGTTAGTGCTCTTTGGGGGGGTTTAAACTCATGCAGCAGGGGCATGGGAACCTGGATTGTAGTTTTAGGGTAAGGGAGAATGAGAGTATAGAGGTCAGGAGCACAGATTTGACGTCGCAGGAGGGGGCCAGTGTTCAGGTAGGTGGTTTGAAGTGTGTCTACTTCAATGCCAGGAGTATACGAAACAAGGTAGGGGAACTGGCAGCATGGGTTGGTACCTGGGACTTCGATGTTGTGGCCATTTCGGAGACATGGATAGAGCAGGGACAGGAATGGATGTTGCAGGTTCCGGGGTTTAGGTGTTTTAGTAAGCTCAGAGAAGGAGGCAAAAGAGGGGGAGGTGTGGCGCTGCTAGTCAAGAGCAGTATTACGGTGGCGGAGAGGATGCTAGATGGGGACTCTTCTTCCGAGGTAGTATGGGCTGAAGTTAGAAACAGGAAAGGAGAGGTCACCCTGTTGGGAGTTTTTTATAGGCCTCCTAATAGTTCTAGGGATGTAGAGGAAAGGATGGCGAAGATGATTCTGGATAAGAGCGAAAGTAACAGGGTAGTTATTATGGGAGACTTTAACTTTCCAAATATTGACTGGAAAAGATATAGTTCGAGTACAATAGATGGGTCGTTTTTTGTACAGTGTGTGCAGGAGGGTTTCCTGAAACAATATGTTGACAGGCCAACAAGAGGCGAGGCCACGTTGGATTTGGTTTTGGGTAATGAACCAGGCCAAGTGTTGGATTTGGAGGTAGGAGAGCACTTTGGGGACAGTGACCACAATTCGGTGACGTTTACGTTAATGATGGAAAGGGATAAGTATACACCGAAGGGCAAGAGTTATAGCTGGGGGAAGGGTAATTATGATGCCATTAGACGTGACTTGGGGGGGATAAGGTGGAGAAGTAGGCTGCAAGTGTTGGGCACACTGGATAAGTGGGGCTTGTTCAAGGATCAGCTACTGCGTGTTCTTGATAAGTACGTACCGGTCAGACAGGGAGGAAGGCGTCGAGCGAGGGAACCGTGGTTTACCAAGGAAGTGGAATCTCTTGTTAAGAGGAAGAAGGAGGCCTATGTGAAGATGAAGTGTGAAGTTTCGGTTGGGGCGATGGATAGTTACAAGGTAGCGAGGAAGGATCTAAAGAGAGAGCTAAGACGAGCAAGGAGGGGACATGAGAAGCATTTGACAGGAAGGATCAAGGAAAACCCAAAAGCTTTCTATAGGTATGTCAGGAATAAGCGAATGACTAGGGAAAGAGTAGGACCAGTCAAGGACAGGGATGGGAAATTGTGTGTGGAGTCTGAAGAGATAGGCGAGATACTAAATGAATATTTTTCGTCAGTATTCACTCAGGAAAAAGATAATGTTGTGGAGGAGAATGCTGAGCCCCAGGCTAATAGAATAGATGGCATTGAGGTACGTAGGGAAGAGGTGTTGGCAATTCTGGACAGGCTGAAAATAGATAAGTCCCCGGGACCTGATGGGATTTATCCTAGGATTCTCTGGGAGGCCAGGGAAGAGATTGCTGGACCTTTGGCTTTGATTTTTATGTCATCATTGGCTACAGGAATAGTGCCAGAGGACTGGAGGACAGCAAATGTGGTCCCTTTGTTCAAAAAGGGGAGCAGAGACAACCCCGGCAACTATAGACCGGTGAGCCTCACGTCTGTAGTGGGTAAAGTCTTGGAGGGGATTATAAGAGACAAGATTTATAATCATCTAGATAGGAATAATATGATCAGGGATAGTCAGCATGGCTTTGTGAAGGGTAGGTCATGCCTCACAAACCTTATTGAGTTCTTTGAGAAGGTGACTGAACAGGTAGACGAGGGTAGAGCAGTTGATGTGGTGTATATGGATTTCAGCAAAGCGTTTGATAAGGTTCCCCACGGTAGGCTATTGCAAAAAATACGGAGGCTGGGGATTGAGGGTGATTTAGAGATGTGGATCAGAAATTGGCTAGCTGAAAGAAGACAGAGGGTGGTGGTTGGTGGGAAATGTTCAGAATGGAGTACAGTCACAAGTGGAGTACCACAAGGATCTGTTCTGGGGCCGTTGCTGTTTGTCATTTTTATCAATGACCTAGAGGAAGGCGCAGAAGGGTGGGTGAGTAAATTTGCAGACGATACTAAAGTCGGTGGTGTTGTCGATAGTGTGGAAGGATGTAGCAGGTTACAGAGGGATATAGATAAGCTGCAGAGCTGGGCTGAGAGGTGGCAAATGGAGTTTAATGTAGAGAAGTGTGAGGTGATTCACTTTGGAAGGAATAACAGGAATGCGGAATATTTGGCTAATGGTAAAGTTCTTGAAAGTGTCGATGAGTAGAGGGATCTAGGTGTCCATGTACATAGATCCCTGAAAGTTGCCACCCAGGTTGATAGGGTTGTGAAGAAGGCCTATGGAGTGTTGGCCTTTATTGGTAGAGGGATTGAGTTCCGGAGTCGGGAGGTCATGTTGCAGCTGTACAGAACTCTGGTACGGCCGCATTTGGAGTATTGCGTACAGTTCTGGTCACCGCATTATAGGAAGGACGTGGAGACTTTGGAGCGGGTGCAGAGGAGATTTACCAGGATGTTGCCTGGTATGGAGGGAAAATCTTATGAGGAAAGGCTGATGGACTTGAGGTTGTTTTCGTTGGAGAGAAGAAGGTTAAGAGGAGACTTAATAGAGGCATACAAAATGATCAGGGGGTTGGATAGGGTGGACAGTGAGAGCCTTCTCCCGCGGATGGATATGGCTGGCACGAGGGGACATAACTTTAAACTGAGGGGTAATAGATATAGGACAGAGGTCAGAGGTAGGTTCTTTACGCAAAGAGTAGTGAGGCCGTGGAATGCCCTACCTGCTACAGTAGTGAACTCGCCAACATTGAGGGCATTTAAAAGTTTATTGGATAAACATATGGATGATAATGGCATAGTGTAGGTTAGATGGCTTTTGTTTCGGTGCAACATCGTGGGCCGAAGGGCCTGTACTGCGCTGTATTGTTCTATGTTCTATGTTCTATATGACTGCCAAGCCAGAAAAATGTGTATAATACTGCTATGATTTTGTTTGTATGGTTTAGGAAGTTAGCGTGATGGAATGTTTGAGTGAGTGTAGTTTATTCAGGATAGTTAGAGGTTCCAACTTTCTTGTTTTGTAATGCATGTCCCTGTTTGACATAGCGCCCCTCAGAATTGTCAGTTAAAATTTTTTTGCATAGTTATGGTCAGTGTAGAAGCCATAGAAGAATGCTCGCCAGGTCAGGGAATGGAAAACAACGCAGTTATGTGATCCTTCACGCTTCGCGTTAGGATCACAAGGAGGGTGTGTAGCCACCTGGGTTGGCCAACTCCCGATGTAAAATGGAGAACAGCAAAGGCTGCAGGGAAATTCAGCCAACAGAGGCAGAAACTAGCAGGTGCAAGTTTACTGTGTATTAAACTCTGCAAAAGCCCAGACAGCATCGATACAAGCAGCCACCTGCATAATAATGTAGCAGCCATCTACATACTAATGAGCGATCCCCGGGTACAATCGAAATATTTGGGATAAACAAAGCCAAGCCCGACTCCTCGGCGCCAGCAGGAGCCAACACAAAAGAGGTTAACGGACACCTCAAGACCACCCATCGATCAGGGAACCGCTCCAGTATTGGAGAAATCGAACCAAGCGATTGGAACAAAGTCCAATCACTTGGAACCAGGTACAGGGTCCGCCCCGAAAGGCAGGAAGCCCCTGGGGACTTTAAAGTTAAGCCCCCAAGTTCAAATCGTTCTTCTTGACTAGGTCACTCAGCAACGCGAACCAACCCTTAACAGTGACCAGTTCAGCTGCCACCGAGATCCAGTAAGTCTTAAGTCAACGCTCGCTACGAGATAGGTGCTCCTAGCTACCAGTCCGTACCAACTTTGAATCCCGCAGACTCAGAACCCGAACGAAAGGCCATTTGTTCCCCTGACCTGGTGGGCCAGTCCGAAGCTAAGTATAGGCCTGTTAGTTGTAGAAGTAGCTTAGAAGTAGACTTTATGCATGAGTAGCGATTACGGTGTATAATAAACATGCTTTGATTTGAATCTTACTAATTGGTGTATTGAGTTATTGATCATTACTTGAACTTGAACCTCGTGGCGGTATCATAAAGATACCTGGCGACTCGAGAGCAAAGGTTATAAAACAGAGCCAATTGAACCAACAAAAAGTTAGCAACAATGGAAACTGTAGCGACACGTATGAGCGACTGGTAGAAAGGGCCGACACCGTACTGGACGCAACAAGAAAGAAATGGGAGGAAGACATGGGGATTGAAATAGGATGGGAACTCTGGAGCGAAGCACTGCATTCGGTCAACTCCACCTCCACATGCGCAAGGCTCAACCTGACGCAACTAAAAGTGGTACATAGAGTCCACTTAACAAGAACCCAAATGAGTAGGTTCTTCCCGGAGGTGGAGGATAGATGTGAACCGTGCCAAGGAGGCCCGGCCAACCACGCCCACATGTTCTGGTCTTGCTCCAGACTTGCGGGGTACTGGACAGCCTTCTTTGAGGCAATGTCCAAAGTGGGTGGGGGTGAGGGTGGAGCCATGCGCGGTCTTCGGGGTATCAGACCAGCCAGATCTATTCATGGGGAGGAGGGCGGACGCTCTTGCCTTTGCCTCCCTGATCGCCCGCCGTGGAATCCTGTTCGGTTGGCAGTCAGCAGTAACACCCAAAGCTGCTGACTGGCTGTCCGACATCTCAGAATCTCTCCAAATGGAGAAAATCAAATTCGCCATCCGAGGGTCAGACGACGGCTCCCACAGAACGTGAGAGCCATTCACCCAATTGTTCCGGGACCTGTTTGTAGCCAACAAACAAGCAGAAGAATAGCCAGGTAGCCAAGAATCAGGGGAAAGTAGCCAAGGCGTGAGAGGGAGGGATAAGGGCTGGTTTAGCACAGGGCTAAAGAGCTGGCTTTTGAAGCAGGCCAAGGCAGGCCAGCAGCACGATTTAATTCCCGTACCAGCCTCCCCGAACAGGCGCCGGAATGTGGCGAACTAGGGGCTTTTCACAGTAACTTAATTTGAAGCCGACTTGTGACAATAAGCGATTTTCATTAGACCGGGTTGGGGGGGGGGGGAAGAGAACAGCTAAACCTAAGAGAAAAGAAAGGCAAACCACAGGAGAAGGGGAGGGGGGGAAGGGTGAAAGGGGGGAGAGCGGCGAAAAGAGGCAAGATGAAGGAGACAGGGAAAAATAGAGGGGAGGCGGGGTCAAGGGAATGATAGTCGGAAGGAGAGTACAGGAAACGATAACAAACTTAGCAAACACAGGAACGGAGAGCAAGGAAAATACGGGCAAAAGACGGGATGAACGGCCGAAGCGGAGGTGAACGTGAGACGACAACAGCAGCGAAAACCATCCGGGAGAAGCAAGTAACAACAACAACACCAGATCCATTCTCGTATTGCCCTCTCTGTATTGGACATAACCAATGTAATTGTTTCTCCGGCACCCAAATGTATATACACCTCCCCAGTTCCACCCCCCCACAAACAAGTGCCTACTTATGTGTTAAAAATGATATTGCTAACTGTACAGAGTTGCTGTTGTTGAGCTAGTGCACCAGATAATCTTTTCTTTAGTTTTCTTCTCTTCTATATAGATAAATTTTATTCTGTGTGCATAACTGTAAATATACTTTGTTCAAAAACCCAATAAAAAACATTTATTAAAAAAAGGGGTGGGAGGGAAATACAGGGTGTCTTGTATGCGGTGGCCTTCTGCTATACGTGAGGGATCTGGGCCAGTTATGGGGGACATAATGAGTATATTGAAGAACATTTTGCTCCTTCTCTGGATACAAGTTCAATTTAGGGAAGAGTGAGTATTTTTTGATCACCACTTCAGGGAGCAGAGCCAGTCTGGAAGGTATACCCTTCCGCTGGCTGAGACTAGCTTTCGGTATTTCGGAGTCCACGTGTCTCAGGATTGGGCGCAGCTCTGTAAATTGAATTATACCAGCCTCGCGAGTAGGGTCAAGGCTGGCATGCAAAGATGGAACAGCCTTCCATTGTCCTTGGCAGGCCGGGTTCAATCCACCAAGATGAACATCTTGCCAAGATTCTTCTTCTTATTTCAGTGCCTTACGGTATTTCTACCCAAATCATTTTTCCGTGGAGTTGAACAGCTTATATCAGGTTTCATCTGGGCTGGGAAAACCCTGAAGATTTGGAGGGGTGCCTTGTAGAGGGATAGACAGTCAATCTTGCGCCACTTAATTTGATGTTTTATTACTGGACTGCCAACGCGGAGAAGGTGCTGTGGTCGCGTGGAGACCCTGGATCTACCTGGGTGCAGATGGAGTCTGAGTCTTGTAGAGGGTCCAGCTTGGGGGCATTGGTGATGGTGTCTCTGCCATTTGCTCCGGCAAAGTACTTGTGGATCCTGGTGGATGTCTCCTCTTTAAAAATATGGAGGCAGCTCTGTCAACCTGGGGTCAATGTCAAGGTGGGCCCCCATCTGTATCAACCATTTGTTCGAACTGGGAACGTTGGGTGCCGCATTTAGGGGGTGGAATGGGAAGGGGCTAGAAAGAGTGGGTCATTTATTCCAGGAAGGGCAGTTTGCCAGCCTGAAGGAACTGATGGAGAAATTCAGGCACATGGGCTTGGACTCATTTGGGTACCTCCAGGTACGAAAGTTTGTTCGATGGACGATTCAGACATCCAGTGGCTCGTCATCACCTTTACTGGAAATGATCCTTTTCTCACTCCACACCTCCTCCTCCAATTTAGGCCGCAGCTCCTCCTCCCATGTGGCCTTCACCCCTTCCATCGAGATCAGATCCTCCCCCAAAATCCATCCACCGGTCGGGTTGGTCTATGAGGAGAGATTTTGTAGAATGGGCCGATCTTGTCTGGAGTTGCGAGGAATGATAAGTGACCTCACTGAAACTTACAAATATTCTAAGGGGACATGACAGACCAGTAAAGTGAGTGGGCAAAAGGTTGGATGGGGCACAACACGGGGACAAGTCAAATTATCCACTTTGGTTGGAAGAATAGAAAAGAAGGATTTTTAAAAGATATGGGGCTATGAAATGTTGGTATGCAGAAGAATCTGGGCAGTCTTGTACACAAGATTGGAAACACACAGAACATTAACAAGCAAGTGCTGATGATGAGAAGCTATTTCCTCTGGCTAGAGAGTCTAGCTCTGGGAGTCATAGTATCAACTTAAGGAGTCAATCAATTTAGGTTGGGAGATGGAGAAATCTCTTATGAAGTATTTAGAGCACAGAAACAGGCAATTTTGCCCAACAGGTCTATACCAGGATTTAAGCTCTACATTAGCCTCCTCCCACCAACCTGCTGTTCCTTCCTCCCCTGTGCGCTTATCTTCACGGCCTATTTTTACACCTTCTTTGAATACGCTATGCTGTGAAAGTAACTCCACACCATCCAGATTCCTATTAATATAAAACTGATTGAGAAATCCTGAAATGGGCCAAGCACTTCGCTCAGCAAACAAAGTTCTGTTTAAAACACTGGTTGGAGTTGATGACACTCAGCCAGAGGGTGGCCACGTTTCAATAACAAATCGCAGATTTGAACTACACCATTCCAAATAAGAAACCAGTATTCTGCTTGCTGAACAACTGACAGTTAATATTTGGAGTTGAAATCAAATCATCCAGTGGGAGTGATACTGTACAATATAGTGAAAAACAAGAATGCATCACCAAGGAATTTGATAAGATTTAATTTCAAAACCTTGATATCAACATGCCCAAGATAAAGGATATATCCCAAGATTCAAAGATACCCAAAGGCTTCCAAAAGGTCAACAATACAAAGTTCAAAAGGTCATGTTCATCGAGAATTTGTCACTTTGTATGACAGAGTGACCAGTTACAATCTGCCTGACCATCTCTGTCCTCAGAGAGGTTCCCATGGAGATTTGTCACATTAAGCAGCAGAAACCTATCTAATGTCATTGCGTGTAATTTGTCAGGCACACAGTTAAGGTGACTGCTTGAACAATATCATTTGTTGGCAAAGAGTACCTTTGTGAGATAAGTTAACCTTGCCCTTTCACCGGTCAAATACAAGTTAACATACACTGCATTGACAGGGTTGAAGTGATGCATGAAATGAGGCATGAACTTCTAAAAGAATTGCTTCAGTAACTACAAAACCCATCTACTGGCCATGCTTAACGTTAACCTGTTCCTATCCACATAACGTAAAACACGGCAGGCTTGTTTTTAATCATTTGAGTCATGGAATAAAACTGTAGAAATCCATAATACTACTTCCCTCATCAAAATCCAAAATTTCCACATCAACAATTGCACGCATCTTTCATATTACCGGACAGATAATGAATACACCTGTCAACCTCACGCCTATTAAAGACTAATTCCAAGCAAAGCATCAGAAGATAACAGGTTTAAAAAAAAACAGCAAATAGTCCAGATGAAAGGGATAAGGAGGACACTATTGGTCTAACCTCAGTCAGGCCATTTGCTGTTATGTCTCTTAGGACTATTTAATACAAAGGGGCAATTTGCTTTCCTCTCATTTATCCACAGGATAAAGTCATTACAGCTTAGATTGAATGCTTCTGTCTGACAGGACCTTAATGATGCTTCAAACAGTGTCTTCTGAGAAATGGTAGGGTTTTTAATTAAAGGAGGAGACACTAACAAGAGAAATGTTGAACTTGATTACACTGTAAGCTAAAATCAATAGCTAACCTTACACACTATGTCTCCATATTAGTTCTCACCTCTCAACCTTATCAGGTCAACAAAAGAGTTCAGTTATAAAATAATGAATACTTTGGTCCAATACAATAATCATTTTAGGTTGCAGCAAAGCCTTTAACATTTAGAAACTCATGGTGAGGTAGTAACAACCCAGCAGAGCACATCAAGGCAGTTACTGAAAATAACAGAACCAGTCAACACTTAATCTAATTTTTATTAATGACGTTCTTTCTGAAAGAAGCTACAGAAGAAAATTCATAAGTCAGACATCATATTTTATGCAACTGTGGACACAGCCTCCATCCACGGGTTTTCAGAGAATGAGCACTGCTGGAAGCACAGGAAACAAAAGCAGATGCTTGGACCTCCACTTCACTGAATGATTTTAAAGACAATCAGTAACACAAGCACTAAACTATTGACACTATAATATTTTGTTCTGTTCACTAACAATGCATTATACTGCACATTTGAGATGGTTCTGAATGAGTGTACATCTATTTCACACAACATAATGTTACTCTCTGTAGGAGCGGAGAACGTTTAAAAGTAATTCAAACTTCCAGTTGATAGCTGAAAGAATGACATCGCAAGATTTCACATTTTAAAACTTTTATGGTAACAAACGGCAAAAAGCACTATAGAGTAAACATTTTTTCGGTAGGCAATTTATATTTGAAACTTCAAAAAAGAACATTCCCCTTTTATAGTTATTACCTGTTATGTATTTGGGAATACATTCTTGCTGGTTCTGTGTCACATGATGTGTAGTGACATCAGCAGAGTATATGTGCGGGCTTTGAGCACGATCTTGATTGTATTGAGCAACACCCTTCAGAAACCTCTTGCCGTGTTTTGCAAGAAGCCAGAGTGTGGGCACCTCTGTACCTTTTCTCTTTGCAGCAACAAAGAAATACAACAGGAGAGAAAATTGGTGCTGAGGACTAAGGTAGAAAAACAGCTGGAAAGAAGATTTTCATTGAGTAACTGTGGGACAGCATTGGGAACAATGAAAGATTCTTGGGATCAGACTTGCACACACACAGACGTCGGGTGAAGCACTGCCACCGATGCGAAGGTTAAACAAAGGTTTTCGACAGCAACTGTGAGTAAGAAGACCGACAGTTGGGGAAGGCTTACTTGCATTGAAGTGAGTGGGCTCTTGGCTGCTGGGACCATGCACGCGGTGAAGCTGCACAGGCTGCAGGGAGCGGGGATTTCGAAGTCTGTCGACTCTGCACGGCTCATTTCTCAGTAGAAAAGTCAAAATACTCAGACATAAAAGGGAAATAATCCCTCATTGCTTGTTTAAGGGATTCTTTGTGCCCTACTTTCCAACACAGACGGAAGGGAAGAACTGCAGACCAAGGATCCGGGATCCAACAGTGGCAGGAGGACCTAAAGATTGCAACATTTCTCAGCTCACTTGGCCGTAAAACGTTTATGCTACTACAGAATCTTGTTCAGCCAGCAAAACCAGAAGGCAAGTCCATCAGTGAATTAGTGAAAATTTTACAGGAACATTTATCTCCGAAACCGTTACTGATTGCAGAAAGGCTCCAATTCCACCGCCCTAGTCAGAAAGAAGGTGCAACCATTTTTCAGTTGATAGTGTCTTTCGGGAGATTACCTAGTGTTATGGGCCAGGGTTTAGAGAACACCAAAGTATATCATGGAATTCACCTGACCCACAACGTTTAATAGATTTCGGTTATGGGGAGCATAAGGGTCCACTCTACAGGTGTGATGCAACACAGATCTAAAGTACTTTTAAAACAAAACCATGTTTATTTATGAATCTAGTTAACACTTTATAAACACACAGTAAACATCTTAAGAAATATCAACATCAATAATCTCCACAGATACAATATTCTACAAGTAACCCTTCATAACTTTCCTAACAACATCCATAAGTCCAAAATACCCTTTTTACAGAAAGACAGCAGGTTTAAATTCTCTACAGCAACAGGTATTACTTTGAAATCACCCAAATGAACATTCTTTACTTGTAGAGATATCCATACACATCTGATTGCTTTCACTGCAGCTCTCCACTCTGAAAACGAAACTAAAATACACAGGCACCAGCTTTTTGCTCAAAGTAAAAGCAGAGTCACAGCTCAGCTCCACACACACACTGACATCACTGCAGCTATTTGATAAACCCCCATTTCTTAAAGGTACATCCACTACAGCCATTTGATAAACATCCATTTCTTAAAGGTACTCTCACATGACACTAGATATTGTGAATATCATTACACTCTTCGAGACAGGCTGATATTTGGGTTGTGCAGTGAAGCAATTCAGAGGAAGTTGTTTACTGGAACTGATTTAACTCCAAAAGCTGCTGTGAAAGTTGCCATATCTATGGAGCTTGTCACGAGAGAAGCTTTGCAGTTAGGGGTTGGAGCAAAGACCCACAAATGGATACCTCAAGGAACAAGGCTGAAAAGTGCAACCATGTCACCATTGAACACAGGTTGGACACTTACTGGGGGAATGCTGGAGTAAGTTGAATACTTGCAAGAACTACAGTAAGGGAGGCCACAATGCCAAAACATGCATGGCTCAGAAAACCTCTTCTACACCAAGAAAGTGCAAGAAGAACAAAATAAGTAAGCAATCTAGTCATATTGACAAATTAGTTGATGAAACTCAAAATCAATCAAAAGATAGTGGAACCGAGCTACTGCTAGGGCTAAAGCTAGATGTTTTACCATTGCAGGGCGATCAACAACGCTTTTGGGCATATCCAAAATTTGAACAACATGAAATTAAAATAGAAGTGGTTACAGGTGCAACAGTATCGCTAATACCCGAGACAATTTATCTTCAAAAGCTGAGGCATTTGCCTTTAAAAACCATCAAATGTGATCCTAAGAACGGACCCTGAAGAGGTCGTACCATTAAAAGTATGCGCTATGCTGAAAGTAGAAGCAAATGGGCAGATGGCGAAGTTGCCTCTTGATGTTGTCCCTGGAAACTTTCCTGCTTCATTTGGCACAGCATGGTTGGCTAAAATTAGGCTTAACTGGGAAAGTCAATCAATCAGTGAATTCAATGAGCAACCTGCAACAACTTCTGAACAATAGATGCACCAAAGCTAGAATTGTACCATACGCCATCAAGCCTAAAGTTGAAGAAGAACTGGAAAGATTACCAAGCACAAGAGTAATTGATCCTGTTGCTACAAGTGATTGAGCGACACCAATCGTTCCTGTATTAAAACGGGATGACCCAGTGAGAATTTGTGGAGATCTTAAAACTACTATTAACCCCGTTTTGGGCATAGATGGTTATCCAGTGCTGATTGAAGTCTTGTTTGCGGGACAGAAATTCAGTAAAATTGATCTTTCACAGGCATATTTGCAGATGAATGTGACTACTGACTCACAGCCACTACCTCAACCATCATGACGCACAAAGGTCAGTTTCATTACACAAGATTTCCTTTTAGAATAACATTTGTGCCTGCTCCTTTTCAAAAATCCATTGATTAAATTCCAAGTGGATTGAATGGAGTGCAATATTATTTAGATGAAATACTCATCACCGATTTGAGTGAACAGGCACACTTGGAGAATTTAGAAGCTAACCTGAAGTGGTTACAGAGCCGCAACAGGAAGTTAAGAAGGAAAAGTGTGACTTTTTGAAGAATCCATAAATTACCTTGATCGTATCATTAACAAGGATGGTTTACACAAAGAACCAAAGAAAATGTCAGCAATTTTAGAAGCACCATGTCCTCAAAACATGACACAATTAAGGTCATTTTTCGGATTCATCAATCATGATGGTAAATCTGTGCCGAATTTAGCAACACGATTGAAGCCTTTACACAAGTTGCTATGTGTCAACAGGCATGGCACTGGTCAGAAGAAAGTAAGAATGCATAATGAAGTGAAAGAAGCTATACTGAAGTCAGAGCTGTTGGTTCATTATAATCCAAAAATGAAGTTAATAATAACATTTATTAGTGTCACAAGTAGGCTTACTTTAAAATTGGAATGAAGTTACTGCAAAAATCCTCTGGTCTCCACACTCCGGCGCCTGTTCGGGCACACTGAGGGAGAATTCAGAATGTCCAAATTACCTAACCGCGCGTCTTTCGGGACGAGTGGGAGGAAATTGGAGCACCTGGAGGAAACCCTTGCAGACACAGGGAAAATGTGCAGACTCTGAACAGAAAGTGACCCAAGCAGGGAATCGAACCCGGGTCCCTGGCGCTGTGAAGCAACAGTGCTAATCACTGCGCTACCGTGCCACCCAATACAATTAACTTATGGTGCCTCAAACTATAAGGTTGGTGCACTCGTCTCATACATTTTGCCTTCAGGAGAGGAACGACTGATAGCATTGGCTTTGCACTCTCTTACTAGCTCAGAATTGAATTCAGCTAGAAAAAGAAGCTTTGAGCATTATTTTCGGTGTAAGAATGTTCCAACATTACTTTTATGGCCGTCATTTTACCCTTCTGTCATATCATCGACCCGCGACTACAATCCTCGGGCCGTTTAAAGGTATACCTTTTTCGGCAGCTAACAGATTGCAAAGGTGGAGATTGATATTGTCAGCGCACACTTACAATATCCAGTATTGTAAGTCCAAGCAGCATGCAAATGCTGATGCTTCATCATGATTGCAGTTGCAAGTCGAACATGACCCTGAAGAACATTATGTTTCTCTCGCTCGTGGATAGTGTACCTGTGACTTCTTCTCAAGTTTAAAGATATACAAGAACCAATGCAGTGATGGGGAATGAGATGGACTTGGTCCAAAAAGGAACGCTGTCAGATGTTCATCGGAAAGATCCTTCCTCAAGCCCGACATCACATGAAGACTTGAGTTGACAGTGCAGAATGGAGTTCGATTATGCGGAATCTGATTATTCCTCTGTGCTTGCATTGTAGGGACCTTGACCAGCTGCATGAGGGACATCCTGGTATGGTGCGGGTGAAGGAATTAGTTATTTTTAGTGGCCGGGGTTGGATGCTGAAATTGAAGAGAGGGTTGGGCAATGCCAATCCTGTGCAGGACCAAGGAATACTCCAACATTACAACCATTACATCCGTGGGAATGGCCGAAACAGCCATGGCAGAGAATACACATTGATTATGCTGGTCCACTGGAGGGTCACATGTTCTTAGTGATTTTGGATGTGCACTTGAAATGGCCAGGAGTCGCGATAATGACTGAGTAGACCACTGAAAAACTGGACAAGATAGTCACAAGATTTGGAACACAGGAGCAGAATATCAATGACATTGGTGCGCAGTTTACTTCAAAGGAATTAGAGGACTACTTGAAAGGAAGCGGTGTACACCATATCAAGTCAACTCCATAGAATCCAGCAACAAATGGATTGGCTGAACATTTTGTGCACTCATTAAAGCATTCTGTCAAAGCATCGAAGGACCAGGGGACATTATCAAGAAGAACAAACAAATTCCTAACATCTTACCGGAACACCATACATGCTACCATGCAACGGTCACTGGTAATGCTGTTGTGTAAGACAAACCTGTGAACACTGTTTGATTTATTAACTCCACCTGATATTTCAAAGATTGTTACATGACAACAACAAGCACAAATTGTTAGGAGGGGAAAAATCTCTAAAAGACGAGTATTCAATCAGGGAGTGAGAGTGTTAGGAATTACACCACTAAGGGAAATTGGTACCAGCTACGATCCTCGCAGACAGGTCCAATATCATGCACTAATGAAGTACAGGGGGAGGGATGGCATGTGTCTGTCATTACATTCCTGTGGGTTCTGCTTCACATGATGCATAGTCACGATGGGCTTTGAGCAGATCACCATCTAGATGGTATAAGTAACACCCTTAATAAACCTTGCATCGTGTTTTCCAAGAATCTAGAGTGTGGGCACCTCCATACTTTTTCTCTTTGCGGCAACAAATCAATTCACCTTTCTGGGACTTTGGGAGACTCAAGAGAAGACTCATGGTAAATTCAAAGACTGCTGCCATTGTCGTCAAGCGTAGAAAACCTTGCACTCTATCAGTAAAACAATATGAGCCTTCCTTCGATTTCACACAAGTCAGGCAGACTTCAGGTCACAGGACTCTCTTTATCTGTGGGCAGCACGGTAGCACAGTGATTAGCACTGTTGCTTCACAGCGCCAGGATCCCAGGTTCGATTCCCGGTTTGGGTCACTGTCTGTGCGGTGTCTGCACATTCTCCCTGTGTCTGCGCGGGTTTCCTCTGGGTGCTCCGGTTTCCTTCCACATGTCCCGAAAGACGTGCTTGTAATTTGGACATTCTGAATTCTCCCTCTGTGTACTCGAACAGGTGCCGGAGTGTGGCGAGCAGGAGCTTTTCACAGTAACTTTGTTGCAGTGTTAATGTAAGCCGACTTGTGACAGTAATAAAGATTGTTATTATTTGCCCCAAATTTAAAGCTAGTCAGGAAACTATTAACCTTATAAACCTCATGCAGTTGCAACAACAACTGTGTTGCTGTTTGAATTTATTGTCTATTTCAATTTTGCAAATTTCGTTCAAAGCCCCGATACATGCAAGTGTCAAAGAAATTGACATATGCACCTTCATGCATAAATCATACCAACAGCAGGCAACAAAGCTACTTTACTTACTGTTGTCACAGAAAGGGTCTGTCTGGCAACAACTAAAGCCAAACTCTTAACAATGCTGATAATTAATTAAAATAGATTGTGGCACATGCTAAGAGATAAATTTGGACTCTGCATATCTAGTTACCATATATCTACCTGATAATCCATCTCAGCCATGTAATGGTCCACAACTATGCTCCACATTTTTAATCTCTCAATTTCTCTGCTTCATTGGCCATTAATTTAATCAGGCCAAATTGTTTTAGCATTGTGAATAGGTCCTCGAACTTGTTTTAACTGGAGGTTTTTTTTTAACCCAAGACAACACTTCAACACACATTCTGCAGTAAAACCATTATTTTTTTCATAAACTGAGGCGAGCCGATGTAAAACAAAATGTACTGAATTTTAGGCGGAGACCATTTCAATCTGTTCCTGCCAGATACTTTAAAACAAGAAATGCTAATTTGTGCAATTCTAACTGGAAATATCATGGGCAAAATTACACAGAATTAAGGCAGTCCATTCTTCTAATGGAAACATCTTATTTTAAAAACATGGAATGCAGAATGGCAGCATTGAAATGCAATAACGGAAAAGTGACACGTGGATATTCACACTTTCAAATCTCTCAAGGGATTTGGAATCCTAACATTTAACTGTCCGAGGAGATGACTTGAGCTAAAAGAAAGAAGAATCAGATGCACTCCTGGGTATTCCAGGATATGTTGTGTACAAATTTACCCTGGCACCAGCAGAGATCAACGGCCAAGTCAGATTTGTGCCTGATCACAAAGTTTTGCAGAGACCATGGGGTTGAGGGGACGACAATGGGTTGGGGGGGGGTGGGGGGAGTGTTGATGGGGAAGCGAGAGGAATTAACATTGGGCATCCAATTTTCTTAAACGCTGTCCAGGGTCACATCCTTTAGACTAATAAGATCAGGGTGCTGACACAAAACAGCACCATCATGATGCACTAAATGCAAGTTGAAGGGTGTGCTTAACCTCCAGTTCACCTTAACCTCTGGTTAGGATCGCCAAAGCTTCTTAGGAGACTGAATTTGATTTATGTTCACGGGTCCCACAATAAATAATCATCAATGGGGTTCGAGCATTATTTATAATACAGCTACTGATGCACAAAAGGAAGTACAGTTTCACGAAACAGCCAAAGCCTTTGGTCACAACTCCTGGTGTATGTTTCTGTTAGAATAAATGATTAGAACAAAAAACTTTTTTTTTTTGGCTGTTCAACACATGACATTACATCAATCGGGACATTTAATAATTTATACATGTGCAATTATATGCTTTATAATAGTTTGCTGGTGCATTTCTTTCTTTAAAAATAAAATGGTCCTTGAATTGCTGTAACTAATTCATCAAAATTAAATCTAAAAAGCTCTCAAGCTGAATATTAGCAACAACTGGTTCTGGAAGTTCTAGTGTTCACCATCTGGTCACTTGCATCTCGTGTAATCCAAGATTTACCTGTCAAATCCAAAATGTGCCTGGCAATCCAATGATCTGCCCTCAAAAAATGTCAATAATGCTGAATAATGCAGACCTCACATGTTATAAATATCATGGAATCCTACAGCATAGAAGGAAGCAATTTAGTCCATTGTGCCTTTACCAACACAGGGTGCTGTCCAATGTGTCCTACTTCCCTGCTCTTTTTCCAGAAAACCAGCAAATCTTTCCTCTCTAATTTACATAAATAATTTCATTTTGAAAGATGTCACCGAATTTGCTTCCAAAGTTCTGTCAGACAGGCAGTCCCGATCTGAACAAACTATTTCTCCTCATCTCCAGTTCCCAGCACCATCCCCACCACTCCTGCCTCCCCCATCATCCCCCAAGCCATTGTGGTTCTTTTACCAATAATCTTAATCTGGTACTGACTCTCCTGCCAGTAGAATGCTTTTCTTTATTTACTCTCTCAAAACCATTCCTGATTTGGAGCACCTCTATTAAACTTCCTCTGAGAATATTGGCAGTTTCCCCTGATCACTGTGTGTAATTGAAGTCTCTCATACTTGGTACCATTCCAGTTAAGTGAATCGCCTCATGCTCTTTCCAAGGTCTTTCGCACCTTTCAGAAAATGACACAATAATTGGAATTGGGCACAATGTACCAGCTAATGTCTAACCATAGAATTCCTACAGTGCAGAAGGATGCCATTCGGCCCATTGAGTCTGCACCGACTCTCTGAAAGAGCACCCTACCTCGGCCCACTCACCCGCCCTACCCCTGTAAGGCGTCCGGTGATGCTGAAGCCTCAGCTGGCAGCCTCTAACCTGCACATCCCTGGACACTAAGGGGCAATTTAGCTAACCTCCACATCTTTGGATTGCGGGAGGAAACTGAAGCATCCGGAAGAAACCCACGCAGACATGGGGAGAAAGTGCAACACAGTCATCTAAGGCCGGAACTGAACCCAAATCCCTGGCACCGTCAGGTAGCAGTGGTAACCATTGTGCCACCAGGCAGCCCCAGTGCATCTTAAAGGTTCAGCAAAACTTCATTTTTTCTGTACTCTAAGAGCTAAATCTTAACCTCCAAAAGTTGGAATTTTCAGATCGGGCAAGTAGCCAAAACATCAGAAATCTCAAGCCAAACGTCAACTTGCCCTCTTCTGGGTTGAGCAGGCTGGCAGGCAGCCAACGTGCCCCAGGAGCCAGGTTGGCCAATTCAATATTTTAATAATGTTGGCAGCCTTTGATTTAATCTGTTTCAGGTTTAATCCAGTTTAGGGAATTCCCAAGACATTCGGGAACCAGGGGCCAAAGGATAATAAGGGCAGTTTTGGGGAGAATGCAAGTGCATTTTTTCCCTTTCTCCCTTCAAGCTCCCCTACCATCAGTTCCAACGTCCAAGCAATTGACCTGCAGTTGCAACCTGGCACCAGAGTACTTTCTCCCCGTCTGGAAGCCAAGCCTGTAAATTAGGCTGACTACAAGGCACAAATCCACAGCATAAATGTGGGGGAAACTGAACTTTCAGCTTTCCCAACATCTGCATCATTACCCCCACCATCCACACAGCCAGCTGTGACAGGATTCAGCGCTTGGCTTCTACTTATAAAGCCATGGGGTTGGTTTAGCATAGGGCTGGTTTTGCACAGTTGGCTAAACGGCTGGCTTGTAATGCAGAATAAGGCCAGCAGCGCGGGTTCAATTCACATACCTGCCTCCCGAACAGGCGCCGGAATGTGGCGACTATGGGCTTTTCACAGTCACTTCATTGAAGCCTACTTGTGACAATAAGCGATTATTATTATTATAAGGATCCTGTATGGTCCTTAAAGTCACTTTATCAACTTCTCATGCCACCTATAGAATTTGTGTATGCAAATATGCAATCATATTAGGACCTATAAAACTTAATCAACAAATGACAGTATTGTACTGGCGCAGCACATATTGGCTGGATTTCTTCATTATATTGTAACAGTTCAAAATCTATGCCAAATACAGAGACTCTGCAAATGTAGAAACCAGAAATGTATGGTAATTTCTATTCATGAGGTTGTCATCGAGAAGAGAGAGGAGGTGGTATTTCTTTTTTTTTTTTAAATATATTTATTAAAGTTTTTTAACAAAACAAAACAATTTTTTCCCCTTACAAACAATAAACCCCCCCCGTAACAAAATAACACAAAATCGCCCTGAGCAAGATATATACATGGTAAGGTGATATATTTACATAGCTTTATACACTGGCTCACGCCCATTCGTGCCAGTTTCCCCCACCCTCCATGTTATCCCCCACTCATCCGTCCCCTCAAGCAATCTCTTGGGGAGACACTGGAACACAAACAAAAACCTCGGAAGGACCACCATTTCTACCGACTGCACTCTACCCGCCAACGAGAGCGGCAACATGTCCCATCTTTTGAAGTCCACCTCCATTTGGTCCACCAACCTCGTCAGATTCAGTTTGTGTAGGGCCCCCCAGCTCCTGGCTAGGAGGTGGTATTTCTGAGACGATTGAGTACAGGACAAAGGGAATTATACTTCAGCTAGATAAAGTCTCTTGTACATTCATGCTTTGGCGTACTGGTAACCATTCAATGATGGATATCAAGGCTGTAGAGCGGATCTGGCGATGATGGGGGCAACCAGGATGACATCAAATCATTAAGCTATAAATTATGAGGGAAGGCTCCAAGTTTATTTACTTCAGAAAATTCCAATCTTGGAGGAGATATGATAAAAGTTTTATTTTTCAATTGAGGGGAGTTTTCAGCATATGGTCTCGGCAGCATGGCAGCACAGTGGTTAGCACTGATGCCTCACAGCACCAGTGACCCGCGTTTGATTCAGGCCTCGGGTGATTGTGTAGGGTTTGCACGTTTTCCCGTGTCTGTGTGGGTTTCCTCCATGTGTTCCGGTTTCCTCCCACAATCCAAATATACACAGGTTAGGTGGATTGGCCAGAATAAATGGGCGGAGTTATGGGAATGGGGCGTGGGAGTGGACCTAGGTAGGGTTCTCTTTTGAAGGGTCAGTGCAGACTCTATGGGCCGAATGGCCTTCTTCTGCACTGTAGGGATTTGATGGAGGCTCAAATTAGCAACCACCTGCCTCCATGTTCCTGCCACTGGTCGCCCAGCATATCCATCCTCAGTCTTCGAACTGTTAATGGGAGACTTGGCAGAGTTGCTGAAAATTCTGAACAGTTTTGTTAGAGAAAAGAAGAAAGTAGCTCCAGTGGAAAAAGAGTCGCTCACACGAGGACAAAGATTTAAAGAAACTGACAGAAGAACCAGAGGCTACACGAGGAAGAAAAATGGCACAGCAAGTTTATAGAATCATCATAGAAGCCCTGCAGTGTAGAAGGAAGCCATTCGGCCCATCGAGTCTGCACCAGCCCTCTGAAACAACATCTACCTAGGTCCATAACCCCACACCATCCCATGACCCCACCTAGGGCCAATTTATCATGGCCAATCCACCTAACCTGCACATCTTTGGACAGTGGGAGGAAACCGGAGCACCCGGAAGAAACCCACGCCGATACGGGGAGAAAGTGCAAACACCACACAGACAGTCACCCGAGCTCGGAATCGAACCCGGGTCCCTGGCGATGTGAGGCAGCAGTGCTAACCACTGCTGAGTAGTCATCTGGAATACACTTGCTGAAAAGGGTGGTGGAAACAGATTCAATAATCACTTCCAAAAAAGAATCGGATAAATGAAAAAGAAAAAGAAAACATGGAGTTTGAGGAAACAGGAAGGTTGTGGCACTCTTAATCATGTTCCTGGTTCTTACGTTCCTATGTCACAACTGTCTGTGGAAGCACTATTACTGCCCTGGAAATTAAATTAACCTGTTGAGCGGTATTATGGCTATTTCCCCAGCAAAATTAAAATATACATTCACTCACCATCAGGTTTGTAGGCAGTTTTGTGAGGTGGGAATTGGATTGACAGTGTCTAAGATTGATCCAAGTTGATGTATATATATTTTATACATAATATATAGCAGGCTGGAAAAAATGTATCCCATCAATTTATGCTGAATTCAGATCCTGAGCAATGTGGGGATTTAATTATTTTGTAACAGTTGATGTATTCAAGGCTATAGATCTCACCAAGGCATCAAAATAATGTAAATAAGATTTTGTATTCCAAAGACTTACCTGATGGCATAGGGGCATGAGTACATCGTTTTTTTACTTTGTTCAGTTCCCTGTGCTTGCATCTGTAGCAATTTACCAATACTTCTAATCAAACCTTGGACATTACTGCAAAAGAAAATTGGCATTACCCCATGTATAACATTGTTGAAGCAAAATTAGCATCCGGAACATTACACCCCAAAAATGAAATTAAAATTTTTAATTTGAGACTGGGGGGTCTATGTAATTGGAAGGCACGAGTGGAGAACACTGACCTTCTGATTACAATCAGTATTTTCCCAGGGTTTAAGGAAACAATACTGGATTTTTAACTGCTTTGAAAAAGCTCAATGATATTGCTTTCATTATTTACAATGGTGTAATTTGGGACCAAAATGTCCTGCTGAGGGTACTTTCTGCAGTAATGATTATCAAAAAAAAACTTGACTCACCAAATTCTCCCAGTGATCTTCAAGTAAGTTTTAACATTGCTGTTAGATGAACCAAACAGCAATAGCACTGCTTTATTTATGAAGATAATTACATTTCAATGTAGTGTAAGGGTTCAGGAACAAAGAAGAAAATAATTAAAAATTGAAAATAAAGGAATTACATTCAAGGGAAATTGACCCAAGATTTTATTGTAAGAAACCTTAGAACACCAGGTTAAAGTCCAACAGGTTTGTTTCGAATCACTAGCGATGACTTTATCTATATAAATGTTTCTGGAACCCACCTCTCCATTCACCTGAGGAAGGAGCAGTGTTCCGAAAGCTAGTGATTCGAAACAAACCTGTTGGACTTTAAGACTTGTTGTAAGACTTCGTACTGTGCTCACCCCAGTCCAACACCGGTATCTTCACATCAAGATTTTATTGACAGAAAAGAGATTGGAAAAGATACTCTTTTAAAAAAAATTTATTTTATTGAAATTTTTTTCCCTGAACAACATTTTTCCCGCTTACAAAACAAACGAAACGATAACAATAACAAAACAGAAATTTTTAACTTTTTAACAATAATAATAATAATAATAATAATAATACGCAAGTAACAAAACCTCATTCTCTATTGACCTATACTCAACTAAACCTCCTCTCCCCCCCCCCCCCGGGTTGCTGCTGCTGGTCATCTGTCTTCCCTCTAACGTTCCCCTAGGTAGTCGAGAATTGGCTGCCACCGCCTGGTGAACCCTTGAGCCGATCCTCTCAGGGCAAACTTTATCTGCTCCAGTTTAATAAACCCCGCCATATCGTTTACCCAGGCCTCCAGTCCGGGGGGTTTCGCCTCCTTCCACATGAGTAGGATCCTGCGCCGGGCTACGAGGGACGCAAAGGCCACGACATCGGCCTCTTTCGCCTCCTGCACTCCCGGCTCTTCCGCAACTCCAAATATAGCTAGCCCCCAGCTAGGTTTGACCCGGGCATTCACCACCTGCGAGATCACTCCCGTCACTCCCTTCCAATATCCTTCCAGTGCCGGACACGCCCAAAACATATGTGCGTGGTTTGCCAGGCTCCCGCCACACCTCCCACATTTGTCCTCCACTCCAAAGAACCTGCTCAATCTTGCTCCCGTTATGTGTGCTCTATGTAGCACCTTAAATTGAATCAGGCTAAGGCTGGCGCATGAGGAAGAGGAGTTTACCCTGCTGAGGGCATCAGCCCACATACCCTCTTCTATCTCCTCCCCTAATTCTTCTTCCCACTTTCCTTTTAGTTCTCCCACCGACTCCTCCCCCTCTTCCCTCATCTCTCTGTAAATCTCTGACACCTTGCCCTCTCCGACCCACACCCCTGAAAGCACCCTGTCCTGTATCCCCTGTGTCGGGAGCAACGGAAATTCCCTCACCTGTTGTCTAGTAAACGCCCTCACCTGCATATATCTCAAGAAATTTCCCCGGGGTAACTTATACTTTTCCTCCAATGCTCCCAAGCTCGCAAAAGTCCCATCTACGAATAAATCTCCCACCTTCCTAATTCCCAACTGGTGCCAGCTCTGAAATCCTCCATCCATTCTTCCTGGGGCGAACCTATGGTTGTTCCTGATAGGGGATCCCACCAGGGCTCCCCGCACCCCTCTCTGTCGCCTCCACTGTCCCCATATGTTCAGTGTTGCCGCCACCACCGGGTTCGTGGTGTACTTTTTAGGTGAGAGCGGTAGCGGTGCAGTCACCAGCGCCTCTAGACTCGTCCCTTTACAGGACCTTCTCTCCAGCCTTTTCCACGCCGCTCCCTCACCCTCCATCATCCATCTACGCACCATTGCCACATTGGCGGCCCAATAATAATCTCCCAAGTTCGGTAGTGCCAGTCCTCCTCTGTCCCTACTGCGCTGAAGGAACCCTCTCCTTACTCTCGGAACTTTCCCTGCCCACACACAGCTCGTAATGCTCCTGTCTATTTTATTAAAAAAGGTCCTGGTGATTAAAATAGGGAGACATTGGAATACAAATAAGAACCTCGGGAGGACCATCATCTTAATTGCTTGCACTCTGCCCGCCAGCGATAAAGGCTGCATGTCCCACCTCTTGAAGTCCTCCTCCATTTGTTCTACCAGCCGTGTCAGATTAAGTCTGTGCAAGGTTCCGCAGCTCCTAGCGATCTCAATCCCCAGGTATCGGAAGTTTCTTTCCACTTTCCTCAGCGGTAAGCCTTCTATCTCTCTACTCTGGTCCCCTGGATGTATCACAAATAGTTCGCTCTTCCCCATATTTAACCTATACCCCGAAAATTCCCCGAACCTCCTCAGAATTCGCATAACCTCTATCATCCCCCCGCTGGGTCCGACACGTATAACAATAGGTCATCCGCGTATAACGAGACTCGGTGTTCTTCTCCCCCTCTAGTCACCCCTCTCCATTTCCTGGAGTCTCTCAACGCCATGGCCAGAGGTTCAATTGCCAATGCAAACAACAATGGAGACAGCGGGCATCCCCGTCTTGTTCCCCTATGTAATCGGAAATACTCCGATCTATGTCGACCTGTAACTACGCTTGCCGTTGGTGCCCCATAAAGTAGCCTAACCCAGCGAATAAACCCGTTCCCAAACCCAAACCTCCTTAACACTTCCCATAAATACTCCCACTCCACCCTATCAAATGCCTTCTCTGCGTCCATTGCCGCCACTATCTCTGCCTCCCCCTCCACTGAGGGCATCATTATCACCCCTAATAGTCGTCGCACGTTAACATTCAGTTGTCTCCCTTTTACGAACCCAGTCTGGTCTTCGTGCACCACCCCCGGGACACAGTCCTCTATCTCGATGCCAGCACCTTTGCCAGCAATTTGGCGTCCACGTTCAATAGTGAAATAGATCTATAGGACCCTCACTGCAACGGATCTTTGTCCCTCTTCAAAATTAGCGATATCGTCGCCTCCGACATCGTCGGGGTTAGAGTCCCCCCTTCCCTGGCCTCATTGAACGTCCTCGCCAACAACGGGGCCAACAAGTCCACATATTTTCTGTAGTATTCCACCGGGAACCCGTCCGGCCCCGGGGCCTTCCCTGCTTGCATGCTTCCCAGTCCCTTAATAACCTCGTCCACCTCAATCGGTGCCCCCAGGCCTTCCACCTCCTGCTCCTCCACTTTCGGGAACCTCAATTGGTCCAGGAACTGCCGCATCCCCTCCTCTCCCTCTGGGGGCTGAGACCTATACAGTTCCTCATAAAAGGACTTAAACACCTCGTTTATCTTTCCTGCCCTTCGCTCAGTGTCTCCCCTTTCATCCCTAATTCCTCCTATCTCCCTCGCTGCTGCCCTCTTTCGCAGTTGGTGCGCCAACAGGCGACTAGCCTTTTCCCCATATTCATACCTCCTCCCCTGTGCCTTCCTCCACAGTACCTCCGCCTTTCTGGTGGTCAGAAGGTCAAACTCGGTCTGGAGTCGTCTCCTCTCCCTGTACAGCTCCTCCTCCGGGGTCTCTGCAAATTCCCTGTCCACCCTTAAAATCTCCCCCAGTAGTCTATCCCTTTCCTTGGCCTCTGTTTTCCTTTTGTAGGCCCCAATAGAAATCAGCTCTCCTCTGACCACCGCTTTTAGTGCTTCCCAGACCACTCCCACAGGGACCTCGCCGTCGTCATTGACCTCCAGGTATCTCTCAATACACCCCCTCACTCTTGCACACACTCCCTCATCCGCCATCAGTCCCACATCTAATTGCCAGAGTGTTCTCTGCTCCCTGTCCTCTCCTACTTCCAAGTCCACCCAATGTGGGGCATGGTCCGAAACCGCTACGGCTGAGTATTCAGCTTCTTCCACCCTAGAGATCAACGACCTTCCTAAAACAAAAAATCTATCCGGGAGTACACTTTATGAACATGGGAGAAGAAGGAATACTCCCTCGCCCTGGGTCTAAGAAATCGCCATGGATCCACTCCCCCCCATTTGGTCCATAAACCCCTTAAGTACCTTGGCCGCTGCCGGCCTTCTTCCGGTCCTTGAGCTGGCTCTATCTAGCCCCGGGTCCAGCACCGTGTTGAAGTCCCCTCCTAAAATCAAATTTCCTGCCTCCAGGTCCGGAATACGCCCCAGCATCCGTCTCATGAACCCCGCATCGTCCCACTTTGGGGCATACACATTAACCAACACGACCTCCATTCCCTCCAGCCTACCACTCACCATTACATATCTACCTCCACTGTCTGCTACAATGTTCTTTGCTTCAAATGCTACCCGTTTCCCCACCAAAATGGCCACCCCTCTGTTCTTTGCGTCCAGTCCTGAGTGGAACACCTGTCCCACCCATCCTTTCCTTAGCCTAACTTGGTCCGCCACCTTTAGGTGCGTCTCTTGGAGCATAACCACGTCTGCCCTTAGTCCTTTCAAATGCGCGAGCGCTCGGGCCCTTTTTATCGGTCCATTCAGGCCTCTCACGTTCCACGTGATCAGCCTCACTGGGGGGCTACCTGCCCCCCTCCCATGTCGACTAGCCATTACCTTCTCTAGGCCAGTCCCATATCCCGCCTCCGCGCTCCCGCTCACTCCCCCAGCGTCGCACTCCGCCCCCGACCACCCACTCTTTAGCCATTTCCTTTTGGATTTCCGCAGCAGCAACCCAGTTGTCCCCTGCCCCCCCCCCCCCTCCCCCCTCCCCGCTAGATCCCTATCTAGCTTGATTGCTCCCCCCATATCACTTCCGTAAGTCAGCTGACTTCAACTGACCCCGGCTACTCCTGCTCACTCCTCGGCCCCCCTGGTGTGAGGGAACTCCCATCTGCCTTGCGCCTGTTTTCCCGCCTTATTCGTTCTGGCGCGGGAACATCCCTTTACCTAACCCGCCTCTTATGGCGCAGCTCCCTTTCCCCTCCCCCTCCCCTTCCCTATTCTTCGACTATGTCCCGCCTTTCCCCCCTCACCGGCGCCCACATTTCCCCAGTGTCCCCCCCCTTCCCTGTTTACTTCTCGATTCACTTTCACCATAACATTAACAAAAACAATAACAATAACAATTCCCTGCAGCAAAAGTTCTCCCGCTTTTGGTCTTCTCGCCGGGATCCGATTTGCCCATTCCACCTCCATGGGGACCGCAGGCGACTCAGCACCCATCAGTGAGCTCAGCATCTTACTTGCGTACGCTCCACAGTCCACTCCTTCCACACCCTCAGGGAGACCTAGTATCCTAAGGTTCTTCCTTCGCGCTCCATTTTCAAGGGCCTCAATCCTGTCAGCACACTTTTTATGAAGTGCCTCGTGCGTCTGAGTCTTAACCACCAGGCCCAGGACCTCGTCCTCAATACCTGATACCTTCTGCTCCATCACGCGAAGCTCAGTCTCCTGGGTCTTTAAAGTCTCTTTAAGCCCCTCAATTGCCTGTAACATCGGGGTCATTACCTCCTTCTTCAGCAGATCCACGCACCATCTCACAACCTCGTCCTGCTCAGGCCCCCATGTCACCTGCGATCCCTCCCCCGCTATTTTGTTCCACTCCCTCTGACCTTCTGGTTGCAGATTCTTCGGGCTGCAGCCGCCGCCGCCGGTTTTTCCTCCGTCGTTCGGGGGGGGACTCCTTTCCCACGCACCTCCCACCGGGTTTTTCGGCCGGCAAAGTCCCCGTTGGAGCTCTTAAAAGAGCCCGAAGGTCCGTCGGAGCTGGAGCTGCCGAAACGTGCGGCTAGCTCATCCTTGCCGCAACCGGAAGTTCCGAAAAGATACTCTTTAAAAAGTTATTAGCAAGAGTAGCTTGTGATGGTACTCCAAGAAGTGTGGCACATCTTTAGACATTGAATATTGCGAAGATCTTCATCACATTTCCCCAAGTAAGGTGGAAGTCTATTTCTGGGGACTAAATTATACCGTAGTTATTCACTTCCTGAATTTGGGATCCAAATCAGCACAGAGAGATAAGAGTCTATCTGGCAGTTGCAAGGATCCTCTGTGAAGTGAATTGTGTCATAAATCAATTGATCAACTGGTAGTGGACACGGGCCTGCATTATAAAAGCTCTCCCTAATTTGGCATAAATTGGCACATATCACTGAGGCAGGGCACAGGAATATCCAGTAAATAATAATAATAATAATAATCTCTTATTGTCACAAGTAGGCTTCAATGAAGTTACTGTGAAAAGCCCCGAGTTGCCACATTCCGGCGCCTGTTCGGGGAGGCTGGTACGGGAATTGAACCCGTGCTGCTGCCTTGTTAAAGGAAAGGAAAGAAGTGTCACATTGATGGAGTAGGGGATGACGTTCTGAAATTATGTCTGAATACATTGCCAGACCAAAATAGAGAGCTTTATTATTTTACCCTGCAGCCACGAGCTATATCGGATATGGGAACATGATGCTAGAGGAGAATTTCAATCCCCCCACATTCAGGGGTACAGGGTGGGGAGCGAGTTTACATTTTTAAAAAGTATGTTTGCATGTGTTTCTGATACCTACTGATACTTAATTGCCACGGATTTAGGAGCAATTGAGAAGCTGCTCCGGGAAGGCTGGTAGGTAACAATCGTATTCAAATAAGGCTCGATTCGTTAGATCTTGGCAACCATTTGAATTTGCCGGCTGTTAGTCAAGTTTTCCCCAGTGGTTGGAAAACCCAGCAGCTGATGGGAGTTGGCAGCTGCCACATTGCTTTTCCAATACTGCCTATGGGTGAGGTGGAGCAGGAATGCTTCCCCCTGCCCCTGAAGCAAACCCTACTGCTGCAACTCTCTCCCCCCAAACATTATGCCTTCTCATGACTGGCAGGTTTTCTTGCCACTAACATAGAACATATAGTGCAGAAGGAGGCCATTCGGCCCACCGGGTCTGCACCGACCCACTTTAAGCCCTCACTTCCACCCTATCCCCGTAATCCAATAACCCCATCTAACCTTTTTGGACGCTAAGGGCAATTTAGCATGTCTAATCCAATCGTTGGACTGTAGGCGGAAACCGGAGCACCCGGAGGAAACCCACGCAGACACGGTGAGAATGTGCTGACTCCGCACAGACAGTGACCCAGCAGGGAATTCGAATTTGGGACCCTGGCGCTGTGAAGCCACAGTGCTATCCACTGTGCTGCCGTACGCCCTGCTCTCACCCCATATATATCAGGGTCTAGATGGCTGAAATGGGGTGAATTCCATTCTCCGGCACTGTCATCCCTCACTTTGATGCACAGAAAAAATGAAAACTAAAGAAAATAATGTGCCCAGACTCTCGGAGGTGTGAATTTAACCTCAATTTTAATATATTGCCCAAAGCAATCATTGTTTTGAAATATTAATTATTGCGTGTCAGGATTCAAGAGCAGCAAACCTAATCCTTCTTAGAATACATAGTTGCTTTTGCTTGTAGATTTGACCTTACACTGCCAGCTCAGTTTTAAGTATAAACTGGCCTTTTTATACTCAACAACAGCCAGCTCCAAGAGAAGGAACAGAACAGCCGAATATTCTACTTGGAATATTGTACATAATCCTTGGTTTTGTAGACATATACTGGGAAGTCTACACATATGATGTGTAATCTAGGCGAGACTGAAGTGAAGATATTCGCAAAGCTTAGAATTGAGAGGAGTTTGCAATAAAATAAGGGTGACTTCAATAAAGTATATTCTCAAACAGCATCAAAAAGGCAAATTCAGAGTTTTATTTTGAAAGTCCGGTCAGTAGATGATGACAAGTGAATCAGTGGGAGGGCATTTTTTTTTTTTTTAATTTGAAAGCTCAATAAACACTTGGAATGAACTACTCGGTAAGGAATTGGAAATAAAGACATTCAGACAATGCAAGTTATCGGAGGATGCGTGCTGGAGGGATGACTATTTTGCCTCCATTACCTTTGGCTGTGCACTTAGCTCTGAAGTAACAATGCTGCAAATAAGCTAAATGTGCAGCTGATTCAGAGGAAAGAAACAACTTTGATCAGTAGATATAGTAACAGCTTTGGACACGTGACTGGAAAAGTTGAATTTTGGCACTTTGGCCATAACATCCTTAAAAAAGGCTAGTCCATGGACAATAGCTCAGTATTTCAAAAAAATACTGTTCAAGTTTTACCCCACAAACATTTTCACTGCAGGAGAGAACCCAGAGCTCCCCAGGTAGTCAGGTGCACGTAGCCGCAGCTAGGCCACGCTGGAGCATCCAGCCTGTCCCTAAGTCTGAGGCATTCTTTAAAGGTTCTACCGTCAACAGCAAAGTCAACAGGATGTACATTTCTCAGTCATTTCCAATCCATCAGCAATATACAAAGAAAAAACACAAAAATGACTTCAAGCCAGGTTGACAAGTGTCAATCCCCCAAGCTCTAGAGGCGGTCCTCTCTCTAAATCTAGTTAAAACTGATAATAGTGAGTTGGAGAAACTACAAGCATCCCATGCTCTTCCAAACGTTATCCTTGTCCACAGCTTTTTTGCATGGCACACAATAGACCGAGCGCCTGCCCAAACTCACATCAGTCCTGTATGTGGATTTACGTGGATTATCAGCTTTTACAGTCAAATGCAATGCTATGACAAAGGATATTATCCGCGGAAGCAATTGAAATGTCTCGCTCCAATGAAAATGGTACGCAAAGCTCGCTTAATGATTTCTGGTACCTGGCAGAGGGAATTAGTTTCAAAATTCCATTGAGCACATAATTAAAATCAGCATGGTTCTGTGCAACAAGTGCAACCAATGCCTCACAGCAGGCCGTCCGAACCACCACGTTGTCACTGCAGCACTTCTCCCACAACAAGTTCAATGCAGGGCTCTGGGGAAAAAAATAATGATAAGAACTATATCACAATGGTCAATTAAAATGCCTGGCTTATCACTGCAGCATACTAGCTAAACACTTCCATCAGATAAGCTAGGAAATTGAGAATGCCCTCAAAGTTTCATTAATCTTGCTCACTTAGTTAACATTAACAACTTCCTGTAAAGTAAAATCATAAACATAAACTTTGTCAGATTTTCAGAGAGTGCTCAGAAACTCTGTTCGTGATTCATTTCATTTTCAAAAGTATTCCATCTTCTCTAATTATCTTGGGGAACCAAATAATTTCACAAAACATTTGTGGGACTGATTTATTCTGACCTTTTTCAACAAAATACCTGTACCCAAGATGCAAAATGTCAGGTAAAAGGGGGCAGAGATCTGAGATACGAGGTTTCAGCCCCTTTACAGGACTAGACTTTTGAGCGCCTGCCCACACCTGTGTACTTGTGCAAACCCAATATGGCTATTTAAATAAGGTTGTCGAGGAATTCAGACCTCCCACTTCATCTTCCAATGAATTTTGGTCTTACAACCGCGACCATCTCAGTCCAGAGGGTTTGAGGGGCCAGGCAGCAGGGACCAGACAGGCCAATCGAGCAAGTGGCCCTTTTTTCAGGAAATTATTGAATATTGAGACTATCTGACTCCTTTTTCCAAACACTCTTCCAGGGCCATTATGCCACCTGTGCTGGGATTGTGCCTCGACCATGATAATGATATAGCTCACCCCCACCGGCCCCAAGATATTGATGAGCTGCATCAGAACATGAGTTTCCTATCAAATCATAAAATTGTTAAATCATAAATAAAGAAAAGTATAAACGTCCATCCACTGGAATGATGCTTCTATGTCAAGATTTGGACAGCACAATGCTCCAGCATTTCTTTGCATTTAATTTTAAAATTTCATATCTATTTGCATAGGAGGTAGTTTGCAAAGGAACAAAACGACTACCAACAAGGAAGAAAAACAGTCAGAGTTAGATAATCGAAGAATGTTGTGCCCCACACACTTCCATCTTAATGTCAAACAGAAATTATTCCGCTTTCTTGTAGCCTGACAGTACAAATTAAGCACTTTTATTCTGTTGGCAAAAGTTAACCTTTTTATTTGAAGAATGGGGTTCAATTATCAGGAAAGAGGAACGAGTTGATTGTGGATAAGAGAATATTGGCGTTTATATAATGCCTTTCTCAAACTCAGGACGTCCTCATGCACTCCACAGGGATGAAGTACTTTGGTCATGTGGTCACTGTTGTCAGAGTGAAGCACAATTTGCATACAAGAAGATTCCACAAATGGATATTAAATAATGGCCAGGTAATAGGTTTTCGTTATGCAAGTTGAAGTAGGGGCCAGGAAACCAGCAAAACTCTCTTGTGCGTTCAAATCATCCCACATGATCTTTTACACATGCCTAAATAGGCAGGTAGGCTCTCGGTTTAGTGTCCCACCTGAATGAAATGCAGCAAGTCCAACCAAGTGACACTTAAAAAAAATATTGCGACTTCCGGTTGCGGCGATGCCCTGCTAGCCGCACGATTCGGCGGCTCCAGCTCCAACGGACCTTCGGGCTCTTTTAAGAGCCCCAACGGAAAATTTTGGGGCGACGCAACCCAGTGTGGGGTGAGTGATTAGGGAGTCCCCCCCCCAACGAAAGAGGAAAATATCGGCGGCGGCGGCTGCAGCGCGAGGAATCGTCAACGAAAGGGACAGAAAGGGAGAAGACACAAGATGGCGGCGGAGAAAGCCCAGGCGACATGGGGGCCCGAGCAAGACGAATTTCTGAGACGGTGTGTGGAGCTACTAAAGAGGGAGGTGCTGACCCCGATGCTACAGGCAATTGAGGGGCTCAAGGAGGCACAAAGGACCCAGGAGACAGAGCTCCGCGTGGTGGAGCAGAAGGTGACAGATAATGAGGACGAGATCCTGGGCCGAGTCTCGCTATACGCGGATGACCTACTGTTGTATGTGTCGGACCCAGCAGGGGGGATGATAGAGGTTATGCGGATGTTGAGGGAGTTCGGAGAGTTCTCGGGATATAGGCTTAACATGGGGAAGAGTGAACTATTCGTGATACACCCAGGGGACCAGAGTAGAGAGATAGAAGGCCTGCCTCGAAGGAAAGTGGAAAGAAACTTCCGATACCTGGGGATTCAGATCGCTAGGAGCTGGGGAACCTTGCACAGACTTAATCTGACACGATTGGTAGAACAAATGGAGGAGGGCTTCAAGAGGTGGGACATGCAGCCTCTATCGCTGGCGGGCAGGGTGCAAGCAATTAAGATGATGGTCCTCCCGAGGTTCATATTTGTATTTCAATGTCTCCTATACTAATCACCAAGACCTTTTTTTAAAAAATAGACAGGAGCATCACGAGCTTCGTGTGGGCAGGGAAAGTCCCGAGGGTAAGGAGGGGGGTTCCTACAACGTAGCAGGGACAGAGGAGGATTGGCGCTACCGAATTTGGGCGACTACCATTGGGCCGCCAATGTGGTGATGATTCGTAAATGGATGATGGAGGGAGAGGGAGCGGCGTGGAAAAGACTGGAGAGAAAGTCCTGTAAAGGGACGAGCTTAGAGGCGCTGGTGACGGCGCCGCTACCGCTCTCACCAAAAAGGTTTACCACGAACCCGGTGGTGGCGGCAACATTGAATATCTGGGGACAATGGAGGCGACAGAGAGGTGTGCGGGGAGCGTTGGTGGGGTCCCCAATCAGGAACAACCATAGGTTTGCCCCAGGAAGAATGGATGGAGGATTTCAGAGCTGGCACCAGTTGGGAATTATGAGGGTGGGAGATTTATTTATAGATGGGACGTTTGCGAGCTTGGGAGCATTGGAGGAAAAGTATAAGTTGCCCCGGGGAAACTTCCTTAGATATATGCAGGTGAGGGCGTTCACAAGACAACAGGTGAGGGAATTTCCGCTGCTCCCGGTACAGGGGATTCAGGACAGAGTGCTTTAGGGGGTGTGGGTCGGGGAGGGCAAGGTGTCAGAGATATACCGAGAGATGAGGGAAGAGGGGGGGGGGGGAGTTGGTGGGCGAATTAAAAGGAAAGTGGGAAGAAGAGCTAGGGGAGGAGATAGAGGAGGGTATGTGGGCTGATACCCTAAGCAGGGTAAATTCCTCTACCTCGTGCGCCAGGCTTAGCCTGATTCAATTCAAGGTGCTACATAGAGCACACATAACGGGAGCAAGACTGAGCAGGTTCTTTGGAGTGGAGGACAAGTGTGGGAGGTGCGGCGGAAGCCCGGCAAACCACGCACATATGTTTTGGCCGTGCCCGGCACTGGAGGGGTATTGGAAGGGAGTGATTTCTAAGGTGGTGAAGGCCCGGGTCAAACCAGGCTGGGGGCTAGCTCTATTTGGAGTTGCGGATGAGCCGGGAGTGCAGGAGGCGAAAGAGGCCGATGTTGTGGCCTTTGCGTCCCTAGTAGCCCGGCGTAGGATTCTACTCATGTGGAAGGAGGCGAAACCCCCCGGATTGGAGGCCTGGGTAAACGATATGGCGGGGTTCATAAAACTGGAGCGGATAAAGTTTGCCCTGAGAGGATCGGCTCAAGGGTTCACCAGGCAGTGGCAGCCATTCCTCGACTACCTAGGGGAACGTTAGAGGGAAGACAGATGACCAGCAGCAGCAACCCAGGGGGGAAGGGGGGGGGGGTGGACGTTTTAGTTTATGTTAAATGATTAGATTACCATGTTGATTAGCCATTTGTTTATTGTTAAACTTTCTTTACTGTTATGTTTGATCTGTAAAGGGAAAAAATTTTGATCGAAAAAAATTTCAATAAAAAATATTTTAAAAAAAAATATATATTGCACTCCAGTATTAATCTGGATTGTTTACTCAAATCTCCAGAGTGGGGATTGAACCCACAATCTTCTGACTGAGTGCACTACCATTGAACCAAGACCGAAATTTGACTGGATTTAACCCACTTCCATTGCTCTCCATTCATTCAAATTGATGTAAAACTAATAGTAGGTGGGCTTTTTCACACCCCAGCTCACCCCCACTCTGTCTTGAATTTTTGATCAGCTACTTCGTAGAAACAGAAAAGGAAAAGATCACAACCAATCTAAAGACACACGGGGCATGCACGCATACATACATACATACACTACAATTGATGGCAGGAAGCGGATACTCACCAGAGACAAATCTTGTCTCTGTAGTGGTACTACAATATACTCCTCTGCATTAAAGGAAGACTAACAAATTTTAATTAGACAAGCCAAAAAGATAAAATCAAAAGAGTTAACCTAACTGAAAGGAAGCCTGGGAAACAGAGAAATACAGCCAAATTGAATCACATTTCTAACTCCAGTGCAAATATCAGGAGCCCACAACAAACTAGTAGAGAACATTACAAAATTGGTTTAAATTGTCATTTTTTTCAATGCCAGTATATTTTTACACAAATATTCTCTGTTTGGAATGATTGTGATTACAGCAGAGGCAGCACCAGAGTGTTCAACTCTTCCGTATACGGCCCAGGTCTCTAGATATGGGCGGCACAGTAGCACAATGGTTAGCACTGTTGCTTCACAGCACCAGGGTCCCAGGTTCGATTCCCGCTTGGGTCACTGTCTGTGTGGAGTCTGCACATTCTCTCCGTGTCTGCGTGGGTTTCCTCCGGGTGCTCCTGTTTCCTCCCACAAATCCCGAAAGACGTGCTTGTTGGGTGAATTGGACATTCTGAATTCTCCCTGTGTACTCAAACAGGAGCTGGAGTGTGGCGACTAGGAGATTTTCACAGTAACATTGCAGTGTTAATGTAAGACTACTTGTGACAATAATAAAGATAATAGAGATTATAGATGCTCCAGTTCGGGGAGACAGTTATTTACATGTACCTTTTCTAATCCAGTACAATAATAATAATCATTTATTGTCAAAAATATGAAGTTACTGTGAAAAGGCCCTAGTCGCCACATTCTGGCACTTGTTCAGGTAAGCTGGTACGAGAATTGAACCCCAAGCTGCTGGCCTTGTTCTGCATCACAAACCAGCTGTCTAGTCCACTGAGCTAAACCAGCTCTATGAACTCATTGCTCATGATGTCATTTGATTTGATTTATTATTGTCACGTGTATTAGTATACAGTGAAAAGCATTGTTTCTTCTCCTCTACAATGGGACAGGGAATGCAGATTGGATCATTGTTTTGCCAAACATCCCCATCCTACTGAACTTCATCTCGCTCACTTTTCCTACTCCAGTTTTTTCAGTTTGAGCTCCTCAGCAAGCACAATCCAAGTCTGAGCAAATATATTGATTTTTCTCTTGCACGATTTGGTTTGAACATTAAATGTAATCACTTTAGACTTTTGACTTTTGGAGTCACCCCCATTTTCTTCTCCATGTCTCTTATCCCTTTTACAGCTTGCACACTTCCATTTTGGTGTCATCGCTGAAATGAAAAAATTAAATGAAATGAAAATTGCTTATTGTCACAAGTAGGCTTCAAATGAAGTTACTGTGAAAAGTCCCTAGTCTCCACATTCCGGCGCCTGTTCGGGGAGGCTGGTACGGGAATTGAAAAAAGCCAGCTCTTCAGCCTTGTGCTAAACCAGCCCCAGTAGCTTTTGACGTCTGTGTCATTTTAGTGTCTTTTCTTAATGCCTTACTTAGCTACTTCAAGGTCATGTTCTTTTTGTGCTTTTTCATTTCCTCGCTAAATTGGTCATTGTCTATCAACTACCAATTTTCACAAGTTTCAAGCTTCAATTGTGCTGCCCATTTATTCCATCAACTATCTTTGTGACAGGAGTCACCATCCCAGACTGACGTATTCGCATTCTTCTCTCTTTTTTAAAATTCAGTTTTTCAGTCATATGAAGAGATTTACTGAAGACCTTACAGTTCTGGAAAGACAGCAAGTGAATTTGTTTCTTCTCTGATCAGATATTCTGTATTCCAGAATTTTCACTGTTTGCCACTGTTGTAACCGACACAAGACCCACGGGGCCCGGACGATTAGGCTCCCCCTGATCTCTGGAATACGAGCATTCCCGGTGAGAGGGCAGAGCATCTTCATCAACAGGAGCGTAAACGGGAACATAAAAATCCCGGCACGGGTGTGGGCTGGGCGCAGGTAGTCCCTTCTGGGACCACTGTATATAGAGACTTTGTTCTTCTGTAAATAAATCTTTCGTTCCCTACGTTTCCTGTGTGGCCACTTCTGTGAACTCAGTGCTGGAGACGAGGATCAAATAGAGCTGCAGGCTGGCAGCAGGTTTTCCAAATGAGCTCGGGTAGTCTCAACGCAGTATTGGCAAAGTACCCCAAAGTTTTTAAGCGCAGGCTGGGGACGGTCCGCGGGGCCATGGCGAATATCCATGTGGACCTTACGGCACAACCAGGATATTTGCATGCTCATGCAGTTCCTTACGCACTTTTGCCTAATGTGGAAGCAGAGCTCAGGTGCCTTGAAGGCTTGGGATCATCCGTCCGGTGAAGTTTGTGGATTGGGCAGCGCCAGTCGTCCCTGTAATGAAACCCGAAGGAACTGCCTGCCTCTGCAGGAACTATAAAATGATGGTGAATAGGGCCTCCAAGCTGGACTGGTGTCCAATGGATCGACGACCTTCACTCCAAGTTGCCTGGGATCACTCATTCACCAAACTCAACATGGGCCACATGTAGTTCCAGTTGATGTTGGACCCGGAGTTTCGTAAATACATAACGTGAACACACATCGGGGGTTGTACAAGTACAGCAGATTGACTTTCGGTGCATCGTCAGCCTGCGCCATTTTCCAGCTTGTGACAGAGAACATTTTGTGGGGCCAACCACATGTAGCGGTTTACCTGGACGACTTGCTGATCACAAGAACATCTGAACAGGACCACCTCGATAACCTAGATGAGGTGCTCCGTCGCTTTAGGAATCTAGCATTTGCCTTCAAAAGAGAAATGCATTTTTCACCTTCGCAAGGTGACCTCTCTGGGTTACCACATGGATGGGGAGGTCCTCCACTCGGTTGAAGACAGAGTGCGGGCCATCCGGCAGGCCCCCATGCCGGGAAGAGCGACAGAACTCTGTTCGTTCTTAGGTCTCGCCAATTACCATGGGAAATTCATCCCAGGCCTTGTTACTGTTTGGCCCCCTGCAGAGTCTCCTCAAAAAGAACCAGGTATGGGCATGGGGACAAACGGAGGTCAAAAGGAAGCTGACTTCTTCTCAGCTGCTGACTCACTTTGACATCGCAAAACACCTTTTGGTCACTTGAAACGCCGATGCCGTATTGTCACATCAGATGAGCGATGTTAAGGCTCACCCCATCGTTTTTGTCTCGTGGCCGCTGGTCACGGTTGAGCGCAATAATGCCCAAATAGAGGCGGTTGTGGGCTGGGCACGGGTAGTCCCTTCTGTAAATAAATCTTTTGTTTCTTAGGCTTCCTGAGTGGCCACTTCTGTGAACTCAACAGCCACTAACAGTTAAGAGTTCACAGAATCCCAGAAATAGTTACTGCACAGGAGGCCTGCCGTGTCTGCGCCCTCTCTCCAATTGATCAATTCACCTCGTGCCACTCCCCCGCCTTCTCCCCATCACCCAGCACAGTCTTCCTTTTCAGATAATAATCCAAGTCCCTCTTGAATGCCTTGATTGAACCTACCTCCTGCACACCCAGACAGCTCATCCCACATCTTATCCACTTGGTTTTGAATACCTCAATTAAGTCAACTCCTAATCTTCTCTTCTCCAAGGAAAACAGTCCCCACTTCTCCCATCTATTCATGTGACTGAAGTTCCTTATCCCTGGAACTATTCTTATGAATCATTTCTGCACTCTCTATAATGTTTCATGTCTTAAGTATGGCTCCCAGGGGCAGCACGGTAGCTCAGTGGTTAGCCCTGCAGTCTCACGGCGCCGAGGTCCCAGGTTCGATCCCGGCTCTGGGTCGCTGTCCGTGGGGAGTTTGCACATTTGAACCGTGTTTGCGTGGGTTTCACCCCCACAACCCAAATATCATAATATACACCAGTATATCATGGTGCAGTCACACACACTGATGGACACACAGCAAGACCAATCAACACACACAACACCGCAGCCAATCACCAGTTAGAGCACACTCACTATAAAGACAGAGGGCATCAGATTTCCCGCTCATTCGGGATGCAGCCTCTCAGAAGGACAGAGCTTACAGCACAGATCTTCACCATGTGCTGAGTGCATAGACTGGTTAGGATAGGCATAGGTCTTTAGTTTAAGCGAACATCGTGTTAACCCACAGTGAAAGTATGTTCAACAGTTTATAGCTTAACAAAATAGTGTTGTTCTATTTTAAGTGTTGGTAGCCTGTATGTGTTCCACGAATCCAAAGCACCCAACACATCATGGTACCAGTAGTTGAGGGATGTTAGAACTTCTTAGACCTCCCTGAAAGTGATCTGCCTTCCACCAGCATACAGCCATCCTGCAAAATGGACAGCGTCCGCCCGCCGCCGCCGCTCCGCATCACCGGTAACCTAGGGGCCAACTGGAAGATATTCAAACAACGCTTCCTTTAAGCCACAGAACGGGAAGCTGCCTCACACACCAGGAAGATCGCTCTCTTCCTATCCACGGCCGGGGACCATGCCATCCACATTTTCAATTCTCTCACCTTTGCTGATGGTGAAGATAAATCAAAATTCAAGACTGTCCTCCTTAAGTTTGACAGTCACTGCGACATCAAGGTGAATGAAAGTTTTGAGCGCTATGTATTCCAACAGCGTTTGCAGGGTAAGGATGAACCTTTCCAGTCTTTTCTCACCCATCTCCGCATCCTTGCGCAGTCCTGTAATTACGGGTCCACCTCCGACTCCATGATACGCAACCAGATCATTTTCGGTGTTCAGTCGGACCCCTATGCCAGCAGCTCCTCAAGGTAAAACAGCTCACCCTAGCGACCGCCATCGAGACCTGCGTGCTACATGAACACGCCACTAGTCGGTATTCCCACATCCAAGCGGCTGAAACGGCGCGGTAAGGTCCCCACGAGGCAGAACGGGTCCAAGCAATCGAGCAACTCCAGGGCCTCAGCCTGGATGAGGGCGGCCATTTCACGCGCTTTTTGCGGACTCCTTCGCTTGTGCGCACCGAACGAGGGAACGGCGATGTCGACGAACGTACTGCGCAGGCGCGCACCACGTACGACCGCACCGCGCATGCACGGTGGCGCAGCGAACGTACTGACACTACAACGTGCGGCAACTGTGGCTCCGCCCACTTAAAGCGGCACTGTCCTGCCAAATCCCGTGATGCCTGCGATGTGGCAAACTTGGCCACTATGCTGCTTAATGCAGATCAGATCAGCCTGCCAACTCTCGTCGCTCCAGCCAGCCTCGCAGGAATGTCCGGGCCATTCAACCCACGGTCACCAAGCCCGACTCGGACCTGCTACCTGATATTAACACCAAGGACCCGAAGTCGCCTTTTCCAGTCGGTATCATTACAAAAAAGAGGGTGTCCCCGGAGCAAAGAATCCAGCTTCTATCGGTATACAGCATCGATCCGGACGATGAGTGGTGTGCCACCCTTACAATCAACCGGTCCCAAATACAATTCCGCCTGGACACCGGTACCACCGCCAATCTCATTGCACGGTCTGACCTCCAAAGCCTTCGTGTCAAACCAGCCATCCTACCATCAGCCTGCCAGCTATTAGATGAGAATGGCAATGCCATTGCTGCCAGCGGCTCATGCCAACTTGAAGTGACGCACAGGTCACGCAAAGCCATCCTTCCATTTGAAATCGTGGGCTCCTCGAAAGCCTCCATGATTGGCGCGCAGGCATGCAAGCTGTTGAACCTAGTTCAGAAAGTTCACTCTCTCTCTCCTGCTGACGCATCTGCCTTTCAGGACACTGACTTCAGGGCGCAGCTCAATGCCATTATCAACCAGTAACATGACGTCTTCGAGGGCATGGGCACGCTCCCGCACCCCTACAAGATTTTATTAAAACCGCATGCCACGCCTATGGTGCATGCACCTCGCAGGGTCCTAGCACCCCTTAAGGACCGCCTCAAGCAGCAGCTGCGGGCCCTCCAGAACCAAGAAGTGATTTCCAAAGTCACTGAACCGACATACCAGTTCCATGGTATGTGTAAAAAAGCCTTCCAGCAAATTGAGAATTTGCATTGATCCCAAGGATCTAAATCGCAATATTATGAGAGAGCATTATCCAATTCCCAAGCGCGAAGAACTCACGTGTGAGATGACTCGCGCCAAGCTCTTTACCAAACTCGACGCCTCAAAAGGATTCTGGCAAATCGAGCTCGATAAATCCAGTAAGAAACTCTGCACGTTTAACACCCCCTTTGGAAGATATTGTTACAACAGGATGCCGTTTGGGATCATCTCTACATCAGAAGTGTTCCATAGGATTATGGAACAAATGATGGAAGGTATTGAAGGTGTTCGCGTCTATGTCGATGACATAATCCTCTGGTCCACCACCCCACAGGAGCATGTTAGTCGCCTCCAGCGCGTATTCAGACGTATACATGAGCATGGCCTCCGCCTCAACAGGGCCAAATGCTCTTTTGGTCAGACAAAACTCAAGTTCCTCGGGGCCACATCTCCCAATCGAGTGTGCAGCCGGATGCGGACAAGGTAGCTGCCATCACAGCTATGAAAACACCAGAGGACAAGATGGCAGTCCTCCGATTTCTGGGCATGGTCAATTTTTTAGGGAAATTCATCCCTAACCTCGCCTCTCATACCACGGCTCTCAGGAACCTGGTCAGGAAGACGACAGACTTCCAATGGCTCCCTGCCCACGAGCGCGAATGGAGGGAACTCAAGGCAAAACTGACCACGGCCCCGGTCTTAGCCTTCTTTGATCGAGCAAAGGAGACCAAAATTTTGACCGATGCCAGTCAATCCGGCATTGGGGCAGTGCTCCTTCAACGTGATGAGGCCTCATCATGGGCCCCCTTTGCATATGCGTCACATGCGATGACCCCCATGGAGCAGTGCTATGCGCAGATAGAAAAGGAGTGCCTGGGCCTTCTGACCGGTGTTGTTAAATTTCACGATTATGTCTACGGACTTCCACAATTCACCATCGAGACCGACCATCGCCCGCTGGTCAATATAATACAGAAAGACTTGAACGACATGACGCCTCGCCTCCAGCATATTCTTCTCAAGCTCCGGCAATACGACTTCCAGCTGGTATACACCCTAGGCAAGGTCCTCATCATTGCTGACGCTCTCTCCAGGGCAGTCAACACTCCATGTGACCCAGCGGGATTTGTCTGCCAGGTTGACGCCCATGTGGCATTCGCGGCCTCCAATCTACCTGCCACGGATGAACGCCTCATCCAAATTCGCCGCAAGACGGTGGCTGACTCCTTGCCACAGCGAGTCACGCGCCACCTAACGGACAGGTGGCTCAAGGGCCAATGCCCTCAAATCTATAATGTCAGAGATGATCGGGGTTCTTCTAAAACTGGACCGCATTGTCATCCTGCACAGCATGCGCCAGCTAGTCCTGGAACAACTACACGAGGGCCACCTTGGCGTGGAAAAGTGCCGTCGACGGGCCCGAGAGGCAGTGTGCTGGCCCAGCATTAATGAGGACATAGCCAACACAATGCTCAACTGCCCCACTTGTGAGCGCTTCCAGCCGGCCCAACCACGTGAGGCCCTGCAGACCCATGAGTTGGTCACGTCACCATGGACCAAGGTGGGCATCGACCTGTTCCACGCGCTGGGTAGAGACTATGTCCTGATCGTGGACTACTTTTCGAATTACCCGGAGGTGATACGGTTGCACGACCTCACCTCGTCTGCAGTCATTCATGCATGTAAAGAAACCTTTGCTCGACACGGCATCCTGCTCACGGTTATGTCGGACAATGGCCCCTGCTTCGCCAGCCAAGAATGGTCCAACTTTGCCAGGCGGTACAATTTTGCCCATGTGACGTCCAGTCCCCTGTACCCCCAATCCAACTGCAAAGCAGAGACGGGAGTACATATCGTCAAACGGCTCCTATGCAAGGCTGCCGATGCTGGGTCTGATTTCTACCTCACCTTGCTGGCCTATTGCTCCAACCCACTGTCCGCTGGCCTGTCGCCAGCCCAATTACTCATGAGTCGCACCCAGAGGACAACGGTGCCGGCCATCCATGTCCCAGACCTCGACCACGTTCCGGTCCGTCGCCGGATGCAGCTGTCTCGTGCACATCACAAGGCGGCTCATGACTCCCGTGCTCCAGATGACAACGTCCGCGTCCATCTTCCGGATGGTGGCTGGTCTGCAACCGCTGTTGTCCTTCGGCAGGTGGCCCCCCGCTCGTTCCTGGTTCGTCTACCGGATGGCTCTATTCTGCGCTGCAATCGACGCGCCCTTCGTCTCGCTCCACGCTCGCCACGTGATCCTCCAGTGTCGCCACGCCCTCCTGCTGACCCTGCCACGGACTATGCAGAGCTCCCTGTCACTCTGCCTCCCCCTGACTTTGACGCAGTCCAGCCCGCTCCTGAACCGGCGGCTCTCGACCCACCCTTGAGGCGGTCAACCAGAATTCGTCGCCCACCTCAGAGACTTAATTTATGAACTTTTCGAATTTATGGACTCTCTGAATTGTTTCATTGCTTTGTTTGATAGTTTCCCTGGTTTGTATATAGTGTTGATCTCGTTACTCTAGTTGCATACTGCTTCTCTGTACCAGGCACCTTCCCATGTAAATAGCTTAGTTCTCATGTACATAGTCCTGTAAATATGTCTTCGCACCCCACCCGTAGTTCGGAACATTACTACCACACATTATTTATTGCCACACACATACATTTTTTTATAAAAGAGGGGGATGTCATAATATACACCAGTATATCATGGTGCAGACACACACACTTATGGACACACAGCAAGACCAATCAACACACAACACCGCAGCCATTCATCAGTTAGAGCACACACACTATAAAGACAGAGGGCATCAGTTTTCCCACTCATTCGGGATGCAGACTCTCAGAAGGACAGAGCTTACAGCTTACAGCACAGATCTTCACCATGTGCTGAGTGCATAGACTGGTTAGGATAGGCATAGGTCTTTAGTTTAATCTAACATCATGTTAACCCACAGTGAAAGTATGTTCAACAGTTTCTAGCTTAATAAAATAGTGTTGTTCTATTTTAAGTGTTAGTAGCCTGTATGTGTTCCACGGATCCAAAGCACCCAACACATCACCGAAGATGTGCAAGGTAGGTGCATTGGCCACGCTAAATTGCCCCTTAATTGGTAAAAATTAATTGGGTATTCTAAATTTATTTTTAAAATAGTATGGCTCCCAGAACTGGACGCAATACTCCAGCTGAGACGGAACCAATGCTTTATACAAGCTTTACAAAACGCCCTTGCTTTTGTGCTCCATGCCCCTATTAATAAAGCCGAGGACACAGTGTGTGCTTTATTAACAGAACTCTCAACCTGTCCTGTCACTTTCAATGAATTAGGCACATATGCACCTTGGTCCCTCTACTCATGTATCCCCTTCAGAATTGTATCCTTTACGGTAGCACAGTGGTTAGCACTGTTGCTTCACCGTGCCAGGGTCCCAGGTTCAATTCCCAGCTTGGGTCACTGTCTGTGCGGAGTCTGCACCTTCTCCCCGTGTCTGCGTGGGTTTTTCTCCCACAAGTCCCGAAAGACATGCTTGTTAGGTGATTTGGACATTCTGAATTCTCCCTCAGTGTACCCTAACAGGCGCCGTAGTGTGGCGACGAGGGGATTTTCACAGTAACTTCATTGCAGTGTTAATGTAAACCTACTTGTGACACTAATAAATATTATTGTTACATAGATACATAGAAGATAGGAGCAGAAGGAGGCCTTTTGGCCCTTCGAGCCTGGTCTGCCATTTATCACGATCACGGCTGATCATCCAACTCAATAGCCTAATCCTGCTTTCTCCCCACAGCCTTTGATCCCATTCTCCCCAAGTGTTATATCCAGCCGCCTCTTGAATATATTCAAAGTTTTAGCATCAACTACTTCCTGTGGTAATGAATTCCACAGGCTCACCACACTTTGTGTGAAGAAATGTCTCTTTATCTCTGTCCGAAATGGGTTACCCTGAATCCTCAGACTGTGACCCCTGGTTCTGGACATACCAGATGGAATTCGGATTAGTGTCCACGGGGAAGGCAGAGAGGCAGCTGTGGAGGGCTAGAGGGGCATGATATGGGTATGGTGAGAAGGTGAGTAGGATGCTGGCCCATCAGCTGAGGAAGCAGGAGGAGTCAGGGAGATTGGCAGAGGCAGGGAGATTGGCAGAATAAAGGACGGGATTTGAGCGGTGATGCTAGACCAGTGTTGGTGAATGGAGTATTCAAGGTTTTTTTTACAGGAGATTGTATGAGGCAGACGGTTCCTGGATGGGTTGGAGTTTCCCAAGGTGGATGAGGAGTTGGTGCAGAGATTGGGGGCCCCAATCGGGCTGAGCGAGGTGGGGGTGAGTTTTAGGGGATTCAGGTGATGTGGGGCTGTGCGCAGTTGCACAAGTTAAATTTGACTCTGTTGGTGGAGGAGGTGAAAGGGGACTTCAAGAGGTGGGACATGCTGCCATTGTAGTTGGCGGGACAGGTGCAGACAGTTAAGATGATGGTGCTGCCAAGGTTCTTGTTTGTATTTCAGAATCCCCCAATCTTTGTTCCGAAGGTGTTCTTTAAAAAAGGATAAGCTGCTGATCTCTGGGTTTGTATGGGCGGGGTAGACCCCACGGGTCAAAAGATTTTTTGGAGCAGGGGTGGGGGGTCCGTGGAGACAGTTTCCTGGAGGGGAATGAGTTTAAGGGCATTGTTCACAGCGCCTCTGCCATTCCCGCCAGCCATACACTCCGTGAGCCTCGAGGGTGTGGAGGCAGTATTTGGGGCTGGAGGGTGCCTCGGTGTGGCACCGATCCGTGATAATCATAGGTTTGCACAGGGGCGGCAGGATCCGAGGTTTCGGGTTGGTGGCAGGCAGGGATTGAGCGAGTCGGTGACCTGTTTGTAGGGCACAGCTTCGTAAAATTGGAGGACCTGGAGGAGGAGTATGAGTCTCCCAGGGGGAACGGCTTCAGGTACATTTAAGACATTAAGGGCATTTAAGCGACTCTTGGACCGGCACATGGACAGCAGCAAATTGAAGGGGTGTAGGTTAGATTGATCTTAGATGAGGATAAATGGTCGGCACAACATCGTGGGCCGAAGGGCCTGTACTGTGCTGTACTGTTCTATGTTCTATGTTCCATGTACCTGCAGGATTGGGATTTTGTGAAGAGAGGGGTACCATCCTTTCCGGGTTTACAGCCCTTGGGGTTGCAAGACAAGGTGCTGTCGAAGGAGGAGATAGAGGAGGGGAAGGAGCTGATGGATTGGGAGAGGGCGCTGTGGGGGATATAAAGCGGATGTGGGCGGAGGAGCTGGGTGGGGAGGTGGAGGTCTGATCGTGGGCATAGCCTCATTCAATTTAAAGTACCAGGAGGCGAGAGAGCCGACGTTTTAGCCTTTGCCTCCCTGATAACCCGGAGACGGATTTTACTTAGATGGAGGGACTCGGAGCCGCCAACAGCAGGGGTGTGGGTGAGTGACCTGGCAGGATTCCTGAGGCTGGAGAAGGTCAAGTTCATCCTGAGGGGGTCGGTTGATGGTTCGCTCAGAGTTGGAAGCCGTTCAACTTCTTGAATGGCGATTGAGGAATCAGCAAAAGGGAAGGGGGCGGGAGTAGGGAACGGGGGGGGGGGTTTGGTTATTTCTAATGTTGTACCATTTTGCTTCCACTTTGGTTTGATTTTTATGAAAATGCTTGAATAAATGCCTTTGAAAAAGAAAGATTCGAGACTTCCGGTGACGGCGGGCGGGAGGCAGCCGCGTGTTGGAGGGCTCCCGTTCAGGAACGGCATTGACGGGGAGTAACGCCCGGTCCTCAGGCCAGCAACGGCAGTAAAAGTCGGGAGACAGCGCACAGAGAAGAATGATGTCAAAAAACACCAAAAAAACGGCCGGGAAAAAAGCGGCTGAAAGTCCGCTGGGGTGTGGAAAGGTCACCGCGGGGTCAACAAAGAAAATGGAGGCTGGAGCACCAGGGGAGGCCGCAGTGCTTACGGCTGAAGAAATAACTAAGGTGATGGCTGCGGAATTCGAAAAGCAGTTGGCGCAGATTGCGAAATGCATGGAGACGGTGAGGAAGGAGATGAGGGAGGTTTTGAGTGCGCTGGTGTAGGAGGCGGTTTCCCCGGTAATGACGGCGGTGGCGAGCGCAGTGGCGGAGGTGCAAGAGCAAGGAGAGGCGCTGAAGGAAGTGGAGGAGACGTTATTGCAGCACGGTGATCAACCTGCCTCGATGGGGAAGGAGATGCGGAAGGTGATGGACACTAACAAGGATCTGCGAGGAAAAATGGAAGATCTGGAAAACAGATCCAGGCGACAGAATTTGAGGATCGTGGGGCTGCCCGAAGGAGTTGAAGGACCGAAGCCGACTGAGTATTTTGCCGCGATGCTGGCAAAACTATTGGAGGAGGGGGAGGATCCCTCCCGATATGAACTGGATCGGGCTCATCGGTCGTGGAGGCCTGTACCAAAGGCGCGTGAGCCGCCAAGGGCAGTGACTCTGTGCTTCCGTAGGTACAGTGTGAAGGAGAAGTGGGGGGTGGGGAGCGGTGTAGATTAAGGGTGACTACGGGTAATCCCTGATTCCTTTTTGCCATTTGTTTATGTAAACATGCGGGTTGAGGTTCGGGGGTTGGTGGGTAGATGGGATCATTGTTGTTATTATGGGGACTGACATATCTTGCTGATTATTGTTTATTGTTGATGGGTGTAAATGTGGGAGAAAATGTGAAAAAGGAGAATTTAAAAAAAAAAAAATTTTTTAAAGAAAAAGAAAGATTCTACTGCATATAGTTTCAGACATAATCCCTGCTGCATAGCATTATCATCATTAACATTCATTTTTTTAATGCCTCAGTCACTAATATGTCATTCAGATCTGTCAACATGAACGAAACACATACATTTCAAAACAAAGCTTGTACAGGTTTCCACGTTATGACCTCAGAAGGTTTGGCATCATATTTCAAGCTCATTAAAGAGCGATTGCTATTGTAAAGGCTATCAAATACTTACGGTCAAATCTAATTGTTTTAAATCCACAGAAGGGTTACCAGACCTAACAACATCCAACAACAATGCAATAGCAACCAGGTCGCAAAGAGCAGGTTTGCCATTTGTAATTCAAGAGTTTCAAAAATATATTGAATGCTACTGTGATAAATTGCCTTGGGCCACCTTGAGCAAAGTATTGAACACTAACCTGATCTGAAGAATAGTTGATCAGAGATGACAGCCCCTTGTCTTTTAACACAGCAGCAACCAGATGTCCCACTGCCTGTACAAAAATAATCATATTAAATCTGCAATGATCACCTAAGAATCTAAATTTATTTTTTAAATGTAATTTTCAAAATGGTGAGGTGTCTTACCTGTGACTGGATTGCTGAATTTTGGAATTCAAATCTTCTCTTCAAATCCTCTGACATTGTTGCTACAAATTATTACTTCATTTTTCAAGGGAGACCTATAAAATAGAAAGACAAACTGTTAATACTACATTTCTAAGACAATGTTGTTGGAAGACTTTACTCATTACTAGTTATTTCAACAGTCAATGCCATCAAACAGGATTCGCAAGTGAATGTGAAGGCAGTTAGCCCACCAGGTCTCATTTTTTTTTAAACTTCTCCATCTCTTGTTCAAGTGACATTCCTCCAGATAACCTTTGCTCCCTTTCAACAACCAGCATGAGACAGTACCATAGTAAATAAGAACATAAGCAACAGGAGCAAAGTAAGGTTTATGACTCTTCAAGTCTGCTCTGACATTCAATAAGATCATGGCCGATTTGATCTCGGCTTCGACTCCCATTATCCCACGGTTCCCATAACCCTCCACTCCTCTGCAGTTCAACAATGTGCCTAACTCAACCACACATATATACGTCTTGAATGATTCAGCCTTCATAGGTCCCTGGGGTAGAGAATAACAAATACTGTCAAACCTTCAGAAAATAAATTGCTCCATCTTAAATGGGCGACCCATTAGAAACGCTCCAAGGTGCCTCACAAGAGTGTCTTCAAACAAAGTTTATTAGCAAAGCACATGGGAGGATATAAAGGCCAAAAGCTTGTTCCAAGAGCGAGGTTTCAAGCAGTGTCAGAAAGGGGGGGGGGGGGGGGGGGGTAAAGAGATCGAGAGGTACAAGGGTATACTTCGGCTTCAGCTGCTGAACTGTCAATGGTGAAGTGATTGAAATTGACTAAGTCTAAGAAGCAAGAATTAGAGCAAGGCTGATATCTGGGAGTTATAAATCTGTAGGAATTTACAAAGATAGGAAGGGGCGAGGCCATTGGAAAAAAGGATGAGAAATTTTAAATTAAGGCTTTGTTTAGACAGGAGCCAATGTAGTGAGTGAGCACAGGGATGATGGGTGAGTGGAGCTTGATGGAAGTAAGCTTACAAGCACCAGAGATTTGATGAGGTCAAGTCTACGGAAGACTGGCCAGGATTAGGTTAGAACAGTCAAGTCTGGAGGTAATAAAAGCATTGAGGGTTTCAGTACCAAATGAGTCAGACAACATTGTGGAAATCCATATAGGCAATCATAGTGATGGTGAAGATATGACGTTGGAAGCTCTTCTCAGGGTCAAATATGGCACCAAGATTGCCAACAGACTGGTACTGTGCTCACTGACTCACAGTCACTTCAAGTTAAGCAACCCCTCAATTTTCAAATTCTCATCCTTGTTCAAAGCTCTGAAATTCTCTGCCTTGTTACCTTTCCTTAACTCTTCAAAATGCTCTGAAAGACTCAAGTTGAGAGAGAGAAAGAACGAGAGAGAGAGAGCCAGAGAATAATCCAGAGACCCAGGGTAATGCTCTTGGGACCCTGGTTCAAATCCCACCAGGGCGGATGATAGAATTTGAATTCAATAAAAACTGGAATTAAAAGTCTAATGACGACCATGAAACCATTATCGTTAAAACTCATCTGGTTCACTAATGTCCTTTAGGGAAGGAAATCTGCCATCCTTACCTGGTCTAGCCCACGTGACTCCAGACCCACAGCAATGTGGTTGACTCTTAAATGCCGTCAGGGATGGGCAATAAATGCTGGCCTAGCCAGCGATGCCCACACCCCATGAACTAATAAAGAAAATTCCCTTTATGTAGCTGAGAGTCAAATTATGTTCAATGGTGCTCTTGTGAAGTTTTACTACATGAAAACTTGGTTGTTACAATATATAACTGCACACTATATACTCAAGTAGAAGGGAAACAGAAACACCCACATCTTGCCAAGTGTCATGACGCTCACTGAAACTAGTAGGCATGTGCCTTTGCACTGATCATTCCTTGGGGCTTCTAAATCAACTTAGAAGCAAGCCTTCAGACAAAAAAAAAGACTTGAGGTACCTATATGTTGATGCCTATCAGTCTCCAACTCCACTTACATTATTGCCAGCTGGGGCACAAACAGCACAGCTACTTCACCTATGGTAGGTGGAGATAAAGTCCCAGCAAAATGCTATATTCACTAATGGCTGCCATTTTGGTTTGGCTTACACAGAACACCCCATTGACATCACGGAAGGTCAATGGTCAGATTGAGAAAGTTGAAAGTCAGCTTTACAGCAACCAATTGCTCTGATGTAATTTGCATATGCACACTTAGTCTGGCATTGAAATGTTAAATTCTGCTCTCCTCTACTAGTAGTGTAAACAAGGTAATTTGAGAATACAAGGTCCGGATTTTTGTGGAGTGAGATGGATTTCACACATGGCACATTTAAAAATGCAGCTTGACTGTAGGCTGAAGTGATTTTCGCTGTTGAGTTTTCCAGAACCCAACTGGTGTAAGTTATGACTTTGTGCAAAACTGTAAAGCCAGCAGATGGTCTTTGGAAATGGTCAAGTACCCTTTTGGAGAGTGCAATAAATGCTGACCAGGACAGCGACGTTCACATTTCATGAAATAATTTTCTTTTTATAAATATTTTTATTTTCCTCCTTTCTCCCATTTTCATCCAAATTTATACCCACCAACAAACAGTCAACGGTAACAAATACAATGTCAACAATCCCCTGGCCAACAATTCCTCCCTCCCACCAACCCCCAAACAATCCTCAACATTTTAAACACAAACATCAAAGAAAAAGATTCAGGAATCGTGGGAGGTTTTAAGGTATATTTAGGTGGAGGATTGCACGAAAAAGGTTTTCCGACTCTCCGGTGGCAACACCCTCGTTGTCATCGCGACGATCTATTTTGGAGGAGTATATGACGTCCCTGGAGAAGGTTAAGGCCAAGTGAGAGGAGGAGCTAAGGTTGACGCTGGAGAGGTTGTGGTGTGAGGTGCTACGGATGGTGTCTGCTTCAACGTCCTGTGCGAGGCTGGGGCTGATACAGCTAAAGGTAGTAAATAGAGCGTACCTGAAGAAGTCGAGGATGAACCTGTTGAAGATGTGGAGGATACTTGTGAATGGTGTGGGAGGGGCCCGGTCAATCATGTGCACATGTTCTGGGCCTGCCCTAAGTTGGAGAAATTTTGGAGGTCATTCTTCAGCATCATGTCGGCAGTCTTACACGTGGATTTGGAGCCCAGTCCCCTGGGGGCCATATTTCAGGTGTCGGACTTGCCGGAGCTGCAGACCGTAGCTGGGGCAGATTCTTTAGCCTTTGCTTTGCTGATCACTCACAGGCGGGTCCTGTTGGGCTAGAGATTCTCGACCCTGTGCCTTGGTGTGGCTGGAGGGTCTAATGGAGTTTTTGTATCTGGAAAAGGAGTCTTTGAATCTTGGTTGGGGGGGGGGGGGGTGGCTGGAGGGTCTAATGGAGCTTTTGTATCTGGAAAAGGAGTCTTTGAATCTTGCTGGGGGGGGGGGGGGGGGGAGGAGAGAGATGTGCGCTTCAGTTTCAACACTTAAAAAATATATATATTTCTTCTCCTTTTTCACATTTTCATCCAAATTTACACCCACCGACAATCAACGGTAATAAATACAATGTCAATCCCCTGGCCAACAATTCCTCCGTCCCACCAACCCGCAAACAACCCTCAACATTTTAACTACAAACATCAAAGAAAAGGATTCAGGATTCCACCATCCACCCATACATAATCACCAACAGCATACAGAGCTCAACCCCCTCATTCATCCCACCCCACCCCAACCCCCCTAATATTCGATGTCATCCAATTCTTGAAAGTGCATAATAAACAAAGCCCATGAATTGTAGGACCCTTCCATCCTTCCCCTCAACTCAAACTTCACCTTCTCAAGTGTTAAAACCTCCAACAGATTCCCCCTGCCACTCCCGGGCACAGGGTGGAGAAACTGACCTGCACCCCAACAGGATCTGCCTTAGGGCAATCAGCGAGGCGAAGGCTAAAACATCTGCCTCCGCACCCGCTTCCAACCCCGGCCGATTCGATACTCCGAACATGGCCTCCAGAGGACCCGGCTCAAGCCTCACAGGTACCAACTTCTACCCTGAACACCTCCCTCCAATACCCTTCCAGCTTTGGGCAGGACCACAACAGGATCTGCCTTAGGGCAATCAGCGAGGCGAAGGCTAAAACATCTGCCTCCGCACCCGCTTCCAACCCCGGCCGATTCGATACCCCGAATATGTCCTCCAGAGGACCCGGCTCAAGCCTCACAGGTACCAACTTCTACCCTGAACACCTCCCTCCAATACCCCTCCAGCTTTGGGCAGGACCACAACATATGAACGTGGTTTGCGGGGACACCCCGCAACGTTCAGAAACATCGTCTACCCCTTCAAAGAGTCAGCTCATCCTCGCCTTTGTGAGGTGCGCCCTATACACCACCTTCAGCTGTATCAGCCTCAAACTCATGAACTACGTTGAGGCATTTACCCTCCGGAGCACCTCACAAATATTTTTTTTAAGTTTTCAGGTTATGCTTCTATATAGTCCCTTGGGATGCTCTTCTATGTTCTAGGCAGTATGTAAATGCTGTTGCCATTGTATAAAGAATGTTAATGAAAAAGTTACCATTCTTGGGATGGAAGCATTGCTGGAAAGGCCAGCATTTATTTCCCATCTTGAATTTCCCTTGAGAAAATGGTGGTGAGCCGGGCTTCAGTGCATCTGACCTCTACGAACAGAAAAATTAACGTTTGTGCACAAATTCAAAGGACAGCTCTCGTCTTCTTCTCTCTGTCTTTCCCATTATAATTGGCTTGCCACAGTGCTGGGTGGTCACAGTTCTCCACTTCATCTTTCACCCAGTCTTCTTCCAATCCTGCTTTCACGTCTCTCACCACCGCATATTTCCAACTGGTCTGAGCGCTTTCACTTCTCCTTACTCATGGCATTCCCATCTCCTCACTCAGCTCAGTACATGTCCTCGCTCTCCACAACAAATGACCAGATCATTTCAGTCTCTTCTCGGCTTTTTTCAATGCTTCCACAATCTTCACTGACCGCTGAGGGACACGGTAGTACAGTGGTTAGCACAGTTGCTTCACAGCTCCAGGGTCCCAGGTTCGATTCCCGGCTTGGGTCACTGTCTGTGCGGAGTTTGCACGTTCTCCCCGTGTCTGCGTGGGTTTCCTTCGGGGGCTCCGGTTTCCTCCCACAGTCCAAAGATGTGCAGGGTTAGGCGGATTGACCATGCTAAATTGCCCTTAGTGTCCAAAACGTTTAGGAGGGTTTACTGGATTACAGGAATAGGGTTGAGGTGTGGGCTTAGGTGGGATGCTCTTTCCAAGGGCCAGTGCAGACTCGATGGGTCAAATGGCCTCCTTCTGCACTGTAAATTCTATGATTCTATGACCCCTTGTACACTGGTTTCTGACCTTTTCTCATTGCTCCACACATCCATTTCAGCATCTGCATCTGAATAGCATCCAATCATTGTTCCTCTCTTGTTGATGTTGTGCAAGTTTCTGGACTGTATAACAAGGCCCACTCGCCAATGTCATATCGATACTTTCTTTCAAGATCAATGGTATTTTTTTTTATTATTCACACAACATTTTACTGTACTTCTTCTAATCACCAGAGGTACTCCATTGCTGAATTTCCATTCCCATGCTCCCATCCTCTGCTATCACTGACCCTGGTAATTAAAGCTGCTCACTTTCTTCAGGTCTTCATCCTTAACCGCTACACCTTCACTCTGATCATCTTCCTTAGTCTCAAACTGATAATCCATATATTGGGTTTCTGGTCTCCTGATCTTTATCCTCATGTCTTCCAGTGCGTTTCTCCACATACTCAGTCATGTTCTCGTCATCCCCACCACATAGAATAATAGAATTTACAGTGCAGAAGGAGGCCATTCGGCCCATCGAGTCTTAGAAAGAGCACTCTACTTCAACCCACGCCTCCACCCTATCCCCACAACCTCACCTAACCTTTTGGACATTAAGGAGCAATTTAGCATGGTCAATCCACCTAACCTGCAGATCTTTGGACTGTGGGAGGAAACCGGAGCACCTAGAGGAAACCCACACAGACAGGGCGAGAAAGTGCAAACTCCAGACAGGCAGTCATCTGAGGCCGGAAATGAACCCAGGTCCCTGGAGCTGTGAGGCATACCTGCTAACTGTGAGGCTGCTAACCACTGTGCCACCATGCTGCCCATAGTTTACGTAATCTGCAAAGAGCATTAGCCATAGCACTTCTTGGGCTGGACTCTCTGCCGTCGGGATTCTCCGTTTTGCCGGCAGCCCGGGGGTTTCCCGACGGCATAGGGAAGCCCCACAAAGGGAAACCCCATTGACTAGCCGGCGAAACGGAGAATCCAGACAGCGTGCCGCACCAGAAATACGGTGCGGCGGGATGGAGAATCCCGCCCCTTGTCTCACTGACTGAATTAGAACATCGATAACAATCAGAGGAAGTGATTCTGTCTCAATCCATGGTCTAATCCAACTTTGTCTTTGAAACTTTCACTCTCCCTCACACTCAAAGCCAGCCAATAAGACACAAATGAGCCATAAAATGATTGTAAAAGATAAACTTCTGTAAAACTGTGCTTCACAGCTTGGGATAAGATCAATTAGCTTTCCAAAGACTATAAGTGGCAAGGTAGGACCATAAATGCAATAACTTAGTTGTGATTAGAAAAAACAACTCAACATTGTGTTTCATAAGAAAATGCTGCAAGCATACAGCTACCCTGAAAAACCAGAACGAGCAGAGGGAGAAAGATAGATTGACATTTTGAAGAGGATCCTTGATCAGAATTGTTTGGTACTGACTGTTTTCCTGGTTAAATAGGAGAAAATCTGTCCCATGCCCTTTATGCAAAGCACAGAAATATACTAAACAGATGTTAACAATCGATAAGGAGTCGCAGATTAAAATCTGACATGTTGCAGAGTCTCAGTATAGTGTTACCCGTGGGCCTGTGTACTCAAGTATTGCACATTTCTTTCACAGATTCTCAAAAATTATTCCATTCCAAATTTGTGCTGTGCTTTCATTCTGTGAGGAACTGAATTAAAGCACTACATAACTGAACATTCAGGAATGATCTCTCAGATGCCAGCTGTTGTGTATTGTGGTTCCCTGAAGTTGGAAATAATCACACTTATCGACTCAAATGCTAGAGCTTCGTTGGATGTATTGCTCAGATCACATCATGTGCTGTGGCCTGATACATTTTTGGTTTGGTGCAGATTGTAGTACAGCGATGTGTGCTGTGGAACTCTGGATGCTTGTGTAAACATACGCATGAACATATATACTTCCCACGTCATACTGGAAGGTGACAACATAACACCAAAGAAAGGTATGATGTGTTACAGGAACAAAGGTTACTTCCATGAATTTGAGGAAATAAAAACAGCACAATTATACTATATTATTGCTGGAACCAAACAAAATCTAAACGGTAAAGTCATTGGTAAAATAAGTTAAACCATAGATACACCTTTATCACAGCAGTGTCCACTCTGTCAGTAGCTTTTACCTCACTGGTACTGTATCTGGTGCAATGAGAATGAAATTGCATGCAACAACCTATCTGAATTTGACAGATGTAGAAAATGCCATCTTAAAAAAAATTCCCTTCCCTCAAAGGACAATTCTTATTTTGACCTTTTATCCAGGTCCAGAAGTATTTTTTCAAAAGTTATATATTGGGGGAATAATTTATGTACGTATTTTATACAATTTCTCCTTGACGCTTTTATTCAACTTCCTTTTGAAAGCTACTAATGAACGCATTCGCTGTCATTCCTATTAAGTAGTGCATTCCAAATCCTAACCACTTGTTGCATTGAAATGCTTTTCGCATCATCTGTTTTTTTGGGCAATCACCTTCAATCTGTGGCCACTGGTTATTGACCCTTCAGCCACTACATACAATTCCTCTTTATTTAAACATCTAAACCTTTCACAATTTTATACATTTCTCTGAACTCTCCTCCAAGCCTTCTTGTTATTGAAATGATGACTTTCTGCGGCAAGGTTGCTTCCTATCTACCTGTAAGAACAGCAACGTCACACCATTCAGTGCATTTCAATGGTGGCTAGGCAAACAGCAAGATAAAAGCAAAATATCGTAGCTGCTGGAAACCCGAAATAAAAACAAAAAATGGTGGATAAGCTCAACAGGTCTGGCAGCATCTGTGGAGAGCTGTTTTCGCAGAGCTAACGATGGAGCAATACAACTTTGACACGATGTTTGGTATTGGCATATAACTTCACATACGACTTGCATGATGATGTGATTTGCACAAATAATGCAAGTGCCAATTGCCTCACCCGTATGCTTACAGCAATTCTGACCTCGCAATGTGACAAAGATAACTCCAAGGGCATTCACTGGCCCCTGGGACATGAAGTTGATTCTGCAGATATCTTGCCCACCAAGGCGCAACAAGTGAGTTATTTGGATTTGATTTATTGTCACGTGCACCGAGGTACAGTGAAAAGTATTGTTCAGTGTACAGTCCGGACAGATCGTTCCACACATGAAAAAACATAGGATATACACAATGTAAAGACACACTGGAAATACATAGACACAGGCCTCGGGTGAAGCATAAGGAGTGTTGTACTACTCAATAGAGAAGATGCGTGGAGAGATCAGCTCAGTTCATAAGAGGGTCATTCAGGAGTCTGGTAACAGGGAAGAAGCTGGTTTTGAACCTGTTAGTCCGTGTTCTCAGACTTTTGTATTTCCTGCCCGATTGAACAGTTTGGAAGTGAGGGGTCTTCTATTATGCTGCCCGCTTTCCCAAGGCAGCGGGAGGTGTAGATAGAGCCAATGGATGGGAGACTGGTTCGCATGATGGATTGGGCTGTGTTCACGACTCTCGGTCATTTCTTACGGTCTTGGGCTGTAATGACATTATTCTGGCAAGGTAACAGATCACTTTATGCAATGCAAAAATTCAGTCAATTCACTTTTCTAGAGGGAAGCAAAATGATTGCTGCAGGTACTTACTGACTGACTGAAACAATGAAGATTGTTTTAATATTTATTATAAAACACGAGATAGAGTGGCTGGGCAATGGAGCCAAATTCAACATCCTGGTCAGAATTTAATCATCGCTGTTATTACACAATTTCAAGCTGTCTTTTCTGCTTCCAAAATATAATATCAATACGCTTGCAGTTAATATTTGCCAAGATGGAAATCGGAATTCATGTCAGCAAAGCAGAGCTAACAAAAACTAACAAGATGGAAATAATTCTGTAAAAAAGCTTGTGGAGTTACTGAGGGACTCTGATTACATGAGATCGATGCAGAATTGTATTTGGTGGCTGGCATTCAACCTTTAGATAAAGTTCAATGCAGAATCATCTAAATTCCATTGGTTTTAAGGAAAGCCGCAATTATACGGGAAAGAGCTTAGTTTGAAACATAATTAATAGGAAGAAACAAAGGCCACTGTGCCCACCTAGTTCTCCCTTTTAATTAGCTTCATGTTCAGTACCTGGTCTGTTTTCCATCAATTAGGAGTCCATTATTTTCCTTCAGCACTTCTATTTGCAAAACAGACGGCCATTGATATGTAAAATATCGACTTAACTTCTGTATTACTCGCAACCGACATCTCCTGTAGGGCCGTGTGCACTTTCATGTCAGGACAATGATTTTCTCTACATCAAATATTTTAGGAGATTTAGCAGCTCTTTAACTATATTCTGAGTACTGAGTCACTGGGGGGGTCGGTTAGCTCAGTTGGCAGGACGGCTGGTTTGCTGATGTGGAGGGACGCCAACAGCCGGGTTCAATTCCCGTACCTGCTGAGATTATTCATGAAGGCCCTGCCTTCTCAACCTTGCGCCTCACCTGAACGTGAGGTTCGAACGTGTAAAATTTAATAAGAATTAGAGTAAACAAATTGGCCGATCAGAGCAAGGCATCTTAAAGCACTGCCTGCTGATAGGCCTATCAGAATCCAGTGCTCCAGGAGGCCTTGCTCATGCGGGTGTGTGTGTGTGAATGTGAGAGAGGCATGTGGGGGTGTATGAATATATGAGAGACACACGGGTGTATGTGACTGAGAGAGACATGCGGGTATGTGTGAACGTGAGCGAGACATGCGGGTGTGTGTGAATGAGAGACAGGTGTGTGTGTGTGTGTGTGTGTGTGTGAAAGAGAGAGGGAGATGTGCATGTGTGTGTGAATGTGGAAGACCAGTGGCTGTGAATGTGAGAGAGACGTGTATGTGTGTGTGAGGAAAGGAGGGAAACATGCATGTGTCCGATATTAGAATCATAGCTCTCCAGCATCATTCCTCCCATTAAAAATGATAATTCTATATTTTTAATTAGATAACGTTTAAATTATTACCAAATTAATATATGCACAGATAGAGCTAGAAAGACTTGTTTACATTTGATTTCTGTGTTCGCACCCATCCCGTGGCAAAAAGGGACTGTTTGGGGTTCCCAGACATTTTGGGACTGTTTGGGATTCCCCAATGCCCTCAGGAGGTCACATGGGATTCTGCAGCTTGAAAGGTTTGTGAAACCCTGGTCTACCTCATCTAAACCTGTCATAATCTTGCACAACTCCATCAAATCTCTCTTCAATCTCCTTTGCTCCAAGAAGAACAATCCCAGCTTCTCCAATTCCTTGTTGCTAAAATCCCTCATCCCTGGATCCATTCTGGTAAATGTCTGCAGCCTCTCAAAGGCCCTCACATTCTTCCTAAAAGGCAGTTAACAGAAGTTGGCGCAAAACTTCAGTTGTTTTCATGTGACAAAAATGACAAAAATAATAAAAGGTGACGTTGGAAGCGAGACAGTAAGAATGCCAACAGACCACAAAGGATCAGATGCTCCAGAAAGAATCACCGAAAAGGTCTGGAATCAATGGATAAACATGCACATAGGCTGAATTTTACAATCCCCCACCAACAGCTTTGAAGGTGGGGCAGACATGTAAAATCCAGTGGGTGGCCTTCCCACCACCTACATGCCGGGCCTTTCTGAAGTTTAAAGGGGCAGAGGGAGGCATCTGGTGGTCAGCTCGCCCTTGGGCCTATTGATGCCATTATGTAGCCAATTAACAGCCACTTAAGGCTTCATCCCACAGCTGCCTGCATTTGGCCCATGGCAGGGGAAGGCCATGGGGCACAGGAGGTCCAACTGATGTCCTTTGAGGGGCCGCTGAGTCCATTGCAGGCTCCTCCCACAAGGGCATCCCCCCACCACCACCACCACTGTTAAACTGATGCAGAGCAGCTGTCGGGATCCTGGGCTCTAACCCCCTCCCCCCATCCGCCGGCCACCACTCACCTTCAAGCTGAGGGGGTGAGGGAGGGGAGTGGCTGAAATCGCGGCACTCTCTAAAATCCAGCCTCATGCGACAGGTCACCGTTTATTATTTTTGTTTGCTATATTTCCAGACACAAAGTTGAGGAGTAACTGGATCCTAACTCGGTAACCAAATCCAGTCGGTAAGGTAATAAGGCTTTGTATTCCTACATAGGGAAAAAGATAATTGGTTTTCTTTGAATGGAGAATTGACAGGAAAACATTGTTTAAATGCAAATAATGAAACAACTCTTGTTGGTCTAAATCTAGACTTGGGCTAACAAGTGGCAGACAACAGGAGTATCACATAATAATCATCACTACCTTCCCCTGAACATCAACAGCATCGTCATCTCACTGACTGTTATTATTTTGAGGATGGGCCATCATTGACTATCCATATCCAAATTCGCTGTCAGAGGAAAACCGAGATTAGACATATTGAAAGGGTGAGATTAAGTCAAATAGGAGGCGGCTTGTGTGGAGTATAAATACTGGCATACGCCTAGTGGGGTAAATGGCCAATTTCTGTTCTGAAAAGTCTATGGGCAGAATTCTTCAGCCCTTCTGTCTGGCGGGATCATCCGGCCCTGCCGAAGTCAACATCCGTCACGGGGCATGGACAAGGTGTATAAATCGCCACTGACTTCGGCGAGACAGGAAGGTCATGATGGCGAGCCACCTCCACCATGGGAAAACCGGCCGTGGGAAGGCTGCTAAAGTCTGCTCTGTACACACTGAGCAATAGCATTTGTAACAGTGTATGTCCGGTGGTTGAATGTTAATGTACAGTCATCATGAACAATTGCACTGGTACAAAGAAAACGTCAGACAAAAAATTTACCACAATTTGCATACGCTCTCATTCGAGCAATACAGAAGATGATCTAATATACTCAAGATAGCAACCTTCATGTCTCTCTCACAAATAGAAATCAAATAAAATGCGACTTCTAGAAAAAATGATTGTGTGTCTACACTAAATGTGCATCATGAGATGGGTTTATTTCTGACACAGTCAGTATTGAATGACTAAATCTGATTATTGTCATGATGGTTACCTCATCCAATCTGCAACAAAGCTTGGCTATTTTGTTTGAAGAGGATAGAGGCACTTGGACAAGGTCGTAACAAATATCCCACATACAGAGAATCTTGCCTGAGTGCTTTATTTTCTCCTTTTAAACTTGAAATTTATGCATGTTTATCAAGTCCAATTTCTATGTTTTCACCAGCTGACCAATTATCTTTCCCGCAGCCTAGTTATGCACACAGTAGTCTGTTATATTTCTTACTGAAAAAAGTGTGGTTCTCTCCAAGTTACTCTCTAAATAGATCCAATTGAAGGTATTTGATTTTATCTTCTTGAATACTTGCACAAAACTTCTCTCTTTACATAGCTAACTTAATCACTTGTATCTTGTGCATGCTCCATTCACATGTATTTCCAAGGATCTATTTAAGATGTGCAGAAATTATGAAGTGTTTTTTCTACTTCAAAAAACATGGACGAATCTTTTGAGAACGCAACATGGTCGAACCAGCTTTAGTGTTGCAGTCAACTCCTGGCATCTTTGAATTTCTTTTGGTCCCATTACCACAGCCAATCTACTCGTCATTTTCGTTTGGATTTTACATAAAGTTCCTGCTCTCTAGCTGAACCGACTACAAGTGCAGCATTCACCAAACCATAACAGATAGCAGCTCAGTGCTGCTATCAAGTGACAAGTTCTGTGGACGTGAAAGAGACTCCAGGATGGTGTGTTGCCTTCCTGGTGCCAGGGTCCAGGATGTCTCCGAACGGGTAGAGGGCATCCTGAAGGGGGAGGGCAAACAGGCAGAGGTCGTTGTACATATTGGTACTAACGACATAGGCAGGAAGGGGCATGAGGTCCTGCAGCAGGAGTTCAGGGAGCTAGGCAGAAAGTTAAAAGACAGGACCTCGAGGGTTGTAATCTCGGGATTACTCCCTGTGCCACGTGCCAGTGAGGCTAGAAATAGGAAGATAGAGCAGCTAAACACGTGGCTAAACAGCTGGTGTAGGAGGGAGGGTTTCCGTTATCTGGACCACTGGGTGCTCTTCCGGGGCAGGTGTGACCTGTATAAGAAGGACGGGTTGCATCTAAACCGGAGAGGCATAAATATCCTGGCCGCGAGGTTTGCTAGTGTCACACGGGAGGGTTTAAACTAGTATGGCAGGGGGGTGGGCACGGGAGCAATAGGTCAGAAGGTGAGAGCATTGAGGGAGAACTAGGGAATAGGGACAGTGTGGCTCTGAGGCAGAGCAGACAGGGAGAAGTTGCTGAACGCAGCGGGTCTGGTGGCCTGAAGTGCATATGTTTTAATGCAAGAAGTATTACGGGTAAGGCAGATGACACTAGCAAACCTCGCGGCCAGGATATTTATGCCTCTCCGGTTTAGATGCAACCCGTCCTTCTTATACAGGTCAGACCTGCCCCGGAAGAGCACCCAGTGGTCCAGATAACGGAAACCCTCCCTCCTACACCAGCTGTTTAGCCACGTGTTTAGCTGCTCTATCTTCCTATTCCTAGCCTCACTGGCACGTGGCACAGGGAGGAATCCCGAGATTACAACCCTCGAGGTCCTGTCTTTTAACTTTCTGCCTAGCTCCCTGAACTCCTGCTGCAGGACCTCATGCCCCTTCCTGCCTATGTCGTTAGTACCAATATGTACAACGACCTCTGCCTGTTTGCCCTCCCCCTTCAGGATGCCCTCTACCTGTTCGGAGACATCCTGGACCCTGGCACTAGGGAGGCAACATACCATCCTGGAGTCTCTTTCACGTCCACAGAAGCGCCTATCTGTGCCCCTGACTATAGAGTCCCCTATTACTATTGCTCTTCTGCGCTTTGACCCTCCCTTCTGAACATCAGAGCCAGCCGTGGTGCCACTGCTCTGGCTGCTGCTGTTTTCCCCTGATAGGCTATCCCCCCCGACAGTATCCAAAGGGGTATACCTGTTCGAGAGGGGGACAACCACAGGGGATTCCTGCACTGACTGCCTGCCCTTTCTGGTGGTCACCCATTTCTCTGCCTGCACCTTGGGTGTGACCACATTTACATAACTGCGATCTATGACGCTTTCCGCCACCTGCATGCTCCGAAGTGCATCCAATTGCTGCTCCAACCGAACCATGCGGTCTGTGAGGAGCTCCAGTTGGGTGCACTTTCTGCAGATGAAGCCATCCGGGACGCTGGAAGCCTCCCGGACCTGCCACATCTCACAGTCAGAGCACTGCACCCAATTGAGGCATAAATTACAAAAGCAGGGAGATAATGTTGGAATTGTATCGAACTTTGGTGAGGTTGGTGACGGTCTGGAATGCACTGCCTGGGAAGGTGGTAGAGGCGGGTTGCTCACATCCTTTAAAAAGGACCTGGATGAGCACTTGGCACGTCATAACTTTCAAGGCCATTGGCCAAGTGCTGGTAAATGGGATTTGGTAGGCAGGTCAGCTGTCTTTCATGCATAAGTGCGGACTCGATGGGCCGAAAGGCATCGTCTGCACTGTATTATTCAGTGATTCTGCGAACTCTTCTGGGCAGCACGATAGCATACTAGTTAGCACTATGGCTTCATAGCGCCAGGGTCCCAGGTTCGATTCCCGACTTGGGTCACTGTCTGGGCGGAATCTGCACGTTCTCCCCGTGTCTGCGTGGGTTTCCTCCGGGTGCTCCGGTTTCCTCCCACAAGTCCCGAAAGACGTAGATCATGTAGCCACCTGGGTTGGCCACTTCCCGACTTAAAATGGAGAACCGCAAAGACTGAAGGGAAATTCAGCCAACACAGGCAAAATTGAGCATGTGCAGAAATCATGTGTATTGAAACTTGCAAAAACCAGACAGCACTGAAACCAGCAGCCATCTGCATAGTAATGAGCAATTCCAAGGCACAATTGCAACACTCAAGGTGAATAAAGCCAAGCCAGACTCCTCGGCGCCAGCAGGAGCCAAGACAAAGGAAGGCCAACGGACACTCAGGGACCGCCCAGCGATCAGGGAACAACTTCAGTATTGGAGAAATCGATCCAAGTGATCGGAACATAGTCCAATCACTTGGAACCAGATACGGGGTCCGCCCAATGGGGCGGGAAGCCCCTGGGGACTATAAAATAGAGTCCCCAAGTTCAATTCGGTCTTCTTGGCAGGGTCACTCAACAACGCGAATCAACCCGAGAGTGAACTGCCCAAGCGGCCACATCAACCAAGTAAGTCTCCAGTCAACGCTCACTACGAGATAGGCGCTCCTAGCTACAAGTCCATACCAGCTTGTGAATCCTGCAGACTCAGGACCTGAACGAAAGGCCATTTGCTCCCCTGAGCTGGTGGGCCAATTCCGAAGCTACGTATAGGCCTTTTAGTGACAGGAATAGTCTAGAAAGTAGAGTTTATGCATGAGTAGTGATTTACTGTGTCTAATAAATGTGTTTTGATTTGAATCTTACTAATTGGTGTGTTAAGTTATTGATCATTACTTGAACTTGAACCTCGTGGCGGTATCATAAAGATACATGGCGACTCTAGAGCAAAGGTTAAACAAACAGAGCAAATTACGAATTAAGAGCCAACCAAAAGTTAGCAACTGTCATTTTGACATTCCGAATTCTCCTTCTGTGTACCCGAATGTGGCGACTCGGGGCTTTTCACAGTAACTTCATTGCAACGTTAATGTAAGCCTACTTATGACAATGAAGATTATTATTGTTACTTGTCAAGGGAGTGTCCCTTTAAGAAATGTGTGTTTATCACATGGCTTCAGTGATGTCATTGTGTGATGGAGCTGGGCTGTGGTGCTGGCTTTTACTTTCGTTTTGAGCTGCAAGCTGGCTGTGACTCTGAGTTTTACTTTCGGTTTACAGTTGGAAGCTGGATTCAGACAAAGAAGGCTTCTCTTCTCTCTCTCTCTGCATGTTAAAAGGTGTCCAGATCACTTGATAATTTAACAGTGACACCTGTTTTAGGGAAAGAATTGAGACCTACTGTTTTGGTAAAAGGGTTTTTCTGGTTTTATTGGATGTTGTTATCAAGTTGAAACAGCAGAAAGGGAAGTTATTAAAGGTTTTATATATAGAGAGCGAGAACTGTAGCTGTGTGGGATATTTATGCTTACAGTGTGTGTTTATAGAAATGTTAACTGAATTCGTAGAATAAACTTTGTTTTTGTTCAAAAGTGTTTCAGGCCTCTGTTGAGTAACATCCTTGTGCTCCTCATAACCTGAATATATAAACAGTTATGGGTCAGGTGAACTCTATGATATACTTTGGTGTTCTCTAAACCCTGGCCCCTAACATACTTAATTTGGAATGATTATCCTCTTGTCATAATTCAAAAGATTAACTAAATTAATTCAAATGATTTACTATATTCTGCGACACACACGAGTTTAAGAATTTAAATTGGAAGAGAAGAAAATATTTATTTTTCAGAAATCTCAAACATCACTGAAGTCCTATCAGGAATCAGAAAGTCATGAAGCAACTCTCTCTGCATAATGACTCGTGCAATATACAGAATAACTTTTTTTTTCAATGATAAATGGGGCTTCAAGATTTGTCACTACTTTATAGGAGTAAATAATTTAATTTAAGCACGTAACTAACTGTTCATATATAGAAATATCATTAAAATTACCCTGTCAATTTGTCCTTGAAGAACACTGTCCTTTTGTTAATCTATGAATATTATAGAACTTAAAATGTAAGATGTTCGCATAGAATGTAAGGTGTTCACATAGACAGACTCTCAAATTGCGTAGAAAGAGAGGTACATGCAAAGAAAGCTTTTCTTTGGGAGGGAAACACTGAATTGGAGAACTGCATTTGTTTAATAGGTTAGGTCAATGAATTATTTGCAGAATGTTGTTGGCATGGAGAACACAATTCTGGAAATAATGGAACATTTGTAAAGCAAGTTCCTAAAAGTGTTGCACAGTCGACTTTTTGCACTTGTGTCAGGGAGTCACTTTCAGTCCTCCTGTGTAGTAACTAAAAATTCTTTTTAAAAATTTAACTTTTGGTGTGATTTTAATCAAGTAACAAAAGCTTGGAGGCAACTATAAGGAGCAACATCATCAAGGGTTAAGATATCACATACCAAAAGATCGAAGGATGATTTATAACTAGCTAAACTAACTTCAGTACCCTATAGTATAAATAAATAGACCACTAGCAGTTCCAATAACGCATAAATGGCCACACTGGGTCCGATACAAAGTAAAGCTTTATTTACTTTGGCCAAAATCATGCTTTAATCCTTCTCATGAGCCTATATGTCATCTTTATTTCTTCGATCAGTCTTCTTTATCCTGAGTGAGGCTGCCAATTTGGGTAGGGAGATTTAACTTCAGGCCATGTCCTCAGCATGAGTTGAGTTGAATGGACCAACTGAATGGATCTTGTTTGAAATTCATTCAGCAGCTGAGAAGAGATTCTTATGCCATCATCTGGGTTATGCTAAAATCCAGATCCCAAAGGTGACAGGAAACTGTGCTGACCCATTACAATATTTGCAGCGCGCCCCTACAAATGAATATTTATCAATTCTTTTCCGACACAGCTGTTTTCCGTTGCCAAAACAGACCAGGGGCGCGATTCCCGCCCCCGCCGGTTGCCGAATTCTCCGGCACCGGATATTCGGCGGGGCGGGAATCGCGCCGCGCCGGTTGGCGGACCCCCACCCGCGATTCTCCAGCCAGGATGGGCCGAAGCCCCGCTGCTAAAATGCTTGTCCCGCCGGCGTAGATTAAACCACCTACCTTACCGGCGGGACAAGGCGGCGCGGGCGGGCTCCGGGGTCCTGGGGGTGGCGCGGGGCGATCTGGCCCCGGGGGGTGCCCCCACGGTGGCCTGGCCCGCGATCGGGGCCCACCGATCCGCGGGCGGGCCTGTGCCGTGGGGGCACTCTTTCCCTTCCGCCTTTGCCACGGTCTCCACCACGGCGGAGGCGGAAGAGACTCCCTCCACTGCGCATGAATACCGTCAGCGGCCACTAACGCTCCCGCGCATGCGCCGCCCGGGGATGTCATTTCCGCGCCAGCTGGCGGGGCACCAAAGGCCTTTTCCGCCAGCTGGCGGTGCGGAAATTCGTCCGGCGCGGGCGTAGCCCCTTAAGGTTGGGGCTCGGCCCACAAAGTTGGGGAGCATTCCGCACCTTTGGGGCGGCGCGATGCCCGACTGATTTGCGCCGTTTTGGGTGCCAGTCGGAGGACATCACGCCGATATCGGAGAATTTCACCCCAGATAACAGTTGCAAGCTTGGTGCAAGATGCACCCTGTATTGAACAAAGTCCAGTTTCATCAAAACTACTACTTTGAGCTTCAAGATTCCAGTGGGACATATCAAAATTATTTACATTATTTACAAATGTTACATCAATGATTTAAAAGCAACAAAGACATATCAGCCCTAAAGGCTGAACAGGGTTTAACTATTTAACTGTTAATAGTCCAGAAGATAGACAATGAATGAAATTATAGTATATGCTATGTACAAATACTGTAATTCAAAATCCACAATACAACAGCAATACAGCTCAAAGTGAATCAATTATATACATGCTGCTCAATGTCTAGAAAATCTAGCAGCAGAAAATATACCCACTCCCCAACAAACTCTAGTTGTTTATACTATTAAAATACAAAGAAAAATACTTGGACATATTGGCCCACATATTGCTGAAGCTGCATCTCCGAGTGCAGGAATTAAATTTGTTGCCTCACCTTCTGATTATACTGTTGCACCATAAATTGCTGGAAAAGCGAATCTGTCAATAGCAAGGTCAACAGGGCATCTGGGATATCATGAACCTCAGATCCAATTGTCCATATCTGTAACCAGTGAAACATAAGGATTGAGAAACAAATTAAGTGTTGAAGGAATAGGGGACTAGATATAGAAAGAGAAATAAGAGACGGGGCAAAAAAGACTGGATTAAGAAAGTGACAGAAATGAGACAATAAGTAAAACTAAGATTTGTTTTGAAATAAATACTTTAACAAAAAATGTTAGAATCTCTGGTAACAATTTCCCAGCTACAGGAATGAAATTCCAGTTTCAACTGTCCCCTGGTGGAGTTTCACATGAAGACCATAAATCATATCATTTACACGCTCCTTACATGAGTTACCAACACTACGGGGGCAATTCTCCGAGCCCCACTCCGGGCCGGAGAATCGCCACAACCGCGCCACGACGCCGGCGCGCGATTCTCCGAGGTGCGGAGAATTGGCGCCATTTATGCCGGCACGTTTGACACGTCGCTGGCCGCAGGCCGCTGGAATCGGCGGGGCCGCCGATTCTCCGGCCCGGATGGGCCGAGCGGCCGCGCGGATACGACAGAGTCCCGCCGGAGCCGTTCACCCCTGGTCGCTGCCGGCGGGAACTCTGCGCGAAGGGTCGTGGGGGCAGCCTGTGGGGCAGGGAAAAGCGATCCTTGACCGGCGGGCCGGCCTCTCCCCCCCCCCCCAGGCCTACTTTGTTGCGCGGCCAGCCCCGGAACACCGACGCCATGTTGAGTCGGGCCGGCGTGCTGAAGAAGTCCCCCGCGCATGCGCAGGTTGGTGCGGCACCCATTTGGCGCCGGGAAGGGAGGCTGGAGCGGCGTGAACCGCTTAGCGCCGTGCTGGCCTGTGGAGAACAGAATCGGTCGTACCCTGGCCCGTTTTGCGCCGTCGCGTTAACACTTGGTCTCCATTTTGGAGAATCGCCCCCTAAATGTTGGAGGTAAGATTCGTTCATATTAACAGCGCAAATGCACCAATTTCTTGGGATTCGGGGGATTAATGGCGAGTTCCTTCAGAAGCATAAATCATCCGACAACTTGTGACAAATCACACTCGCAGATTATTTCTTCCTCACCACTAACAATGGGCAGGATTCTCCGCTACCCGGCGGGGTGGGGGGTTCCGGCGTAATGGAGTGGTGGGAACCACTCCGGCGTCAGGCCGCCCCAAAGGTGCGGAGAAGCCCTCATCTTGAGGGGCTAGGCCGGCGCCAGAGTGATTTCCGCTCCGCCGGCTGGCGGGATAGGCCTTTGGCGCCACGCCAGCCGGCGCCGAAAGGTCTTCGCCGGGCGACGCATGCGCGGGAGCGTCAGCGGCCGCTCTCGGCATCCCCGCGCATGCGCAGGGGAGGGGGTCTCTTCCGCCTCCGCCACAGTGAAGACCATGCCGAAGGCGGAAGAAAAAGAGTGCCCCCACGGCACAGGCCCGCCCGCGGATCGGTGGGCCCCGATCGCGGGCCAGGCCACCGTGGGGGCACCCCCCGGGGCCGGATCGCCCCGCGCCCCCCCCCAGGACCCCAGAGCCTGCCCACGCCGCCTTGTCCCACCGGTAAGGTGTGTGGTTTAATCCACGCCGGCTGGCGAGGGTTGACAGTGGCGGGACTTCGGCCCACCGTGGGCTGGAGAATCGCCAGGGGTGGGCCCGCCGACCGGCGCGATTCCCGCCGACCAGCGCGGCGCGATTCCCACCCCCACCGAATCTCTGGTGGCGGAGAATTCAGGACACGTCGGGGGCGGGATTCATGCCAGCCCCCGGCGATTCTCCGACCCGGTGGGGGGTCGGAGAATCGCGCCCAATGGTTTTTTTAAATATACGGCAGTAATTGTACAAACCGTGATCTTATTGTTATTTTCTCAGCAAACGTTGGACCAAACATCTTACTTGAATACCGTTTTCTATCCTCTAAACTTCCAAAAATCATCTTTTAACTACAACAACCTATAATGTTTTAAGGTTGTAAAGCATCCTCAAGCACATCAGTCACAAACATAGAGTCCTCAGGGCTCTGGAAGCAGCCACTTAGCCCATCGATTGCATGCCAGCTCTCTGTGGAGCAATCCAGTCAGTCTCAAAGAAGCATTGACACTGAACCACATATTAGGGCATATGACCAAAAACTTGGTCAAAGAGGAAGGTTTTAAAGAGAAAACAAGAGGTTTAAAAAGTGGTGGAGCTAAGACATGGGGCTAGATTCTCCGCCCCGCCACTTTCTGTTTCAGCACACCGGCAGGATGCTCCATTATGCCCGCCGGTCAATGGGGTTTCCCATTGTGGGGCAGCCACACGCCCTCGGGAAACACCCGGGCTGCCAGCAAAACGGAGCATCCCGCCGACGGAGAATCCAGCCCATAGGCAGCAGAGTTTTAAATCACCTCGGGTTTCCGGGTGGGGAGTTTTATTGTGATGTGGTAGAATGCAGGAAATCAGCCGGGAATGCATTGGAATAGTCACATCTAGGAGGTAACAAAGGCACAAATAAGGCCCTCAGCAGCAATGGGCTAAGACAGAGGCGAGGTCAAGCGGTGTTACAGAGTTGGAAATAGACAGTTTTGACGATGGTGCAAATGAGGTCAGAAGCTCATCTCAGGATGTAAGATTGGAACATTGAGGTTGCGAACAGACTGGCTTTATCTCAGACTGCTGCCAAGGAGCGGGATGGAGTTAGCAGTAAGGGAAGAGAGTTTGGGGTGGGGACCCAAAAACAATGGCTTCAGTCTTCCCAATAATTAACTGGAATAAGTTTCTGCTCACCTATCACTGCATGTCAGGAAAGCAACCTGATCACTTAGCAAGTTTAGAGTCGTCAAGAGAGGAGGTAGTGAGGTCGAGCTCGGTGTCGTCAGTGTGTATGTGAAAACTAGCTATGTCTTCAGATGATGTCGCCAAGTGGGGCCACGTAGATGAGAAATAGGAGGGGGTTAAGGATATATCCTTGGGGGACACCAAATGTCCCAGAGGACTGGAGAATAGCCAATGTTGTTTCTTTATTTAAGAAGGGTAGCAAGGATAATCCAGGGAACTACAGGCCGGTGAGCCTTACGTCAGTGGTAGGGAAATTACTGGAGAGAATTCTTCGAGACAGGATCTACTCCCATTTGGAAGCAAATGGACGTATTAGTGAGAGGCAGCACGGTTTTGTAAAGGGGAGGTCGTGTCTCACTAACTTGATAAGAGTTTTCCGAGGAGGTCACAAAGATGACTGATGCAGGTCGGGCAGTGGATGTTGTCTATATGGACTTCAGTAAGGCCTTTGACAAGGTCCCACATGGCAGACTGGTACAAAAGGTGAAGTCACACAGGATCAGAGGTGAGCTGGCAAGATGGATACAGAACTGGCTAGGTCATAGAAGGCAGAGAGTAGCAATGGAAGGGTGCTTTTCTGATTGGTGGGCTGTGACAAGTGGTGTTCGGCAGGGATCAGTGCTGGGACCGTTGCTGTTTGTAGTATATATAAATGATTTGGGGGAAAATGTAACTGGTCTGATTCGTAAGTTTGCAGATGACATAAAGGTTAGTGGAATTGCAGATATCGATGAGGTCTGTCGGAGGATACAGCAGGATTTAGATTGTTTGGAGACTTGGGCGGAGAGATGGCAGATGGAGTTTAACCCGGACAAATGTGAGGTAATGCATTTTGGAAGGTCGAATGCAGGGAGGGAATAACAGTGAATGGTAGAACCCTCAAGAGTATTGACAGTCAGAGAGATCTAGGTGTACAGGTCCACAGGTCACTGAAAGGGGCAACACAGGTGGAGAAGGTAGTCAAGCAGGCATACGGCATGCTTGCCTTCATTGGCCGAGGCATTGAGTATAAAAATTGGCACGTCATGTTGCAGCTGTATAGAACCTTAGTTAGGCCACACTTGGGAGTAGTGTTCAATTCTGGTCGCCACACTACCAGAAGGATGTGGAGGCTTTAAAGAGAGTGCAGAAGAGATTTACCAGGATGTTGCCTCGTATGGAGGGCATTAGCTATGAGGAGAGGTTGAATAAACTCGGTTTGTTTTCACTGGAACGACAGAGGTTGAGGGGCGACCTGATGGAGGTCTACAAAATTATGAGGGCATAGACAGAGTGGATAGTCAGAGGCTTTTTCCCCGGGTAGAAGGGTCAATTACTAGGGGGCATAGGTTTAAGGTGCGAGGGGCAAGGTTTAGAGATGTACGAGGCAAGTTTTCTCCACAGAGGGTAGTGGGTGCCTGGAACTCGCTGCCGGAGGCGGTGGTGGAAGCAGGGACGATAGTGACATTTAAGGGACATCTTGACAAATACATGAATAGGATGGGAATAGAGGGATACGGACCTCGGAGGTGCGGAAGATTTTAGTTTAGACGGGCAGCATGGTCGGCACAGGCTTGAAGGGCCGAAGAGCCTGTTCCTGTGCTGTACTTTTCTTTGTTCTTTGTGATGCAACTCTAACTTTTAAAGTCAAATATTCTGTCCTGATGTTTATTTTTCCATTACAAATCCTTCTGTACACATTTTGGAAACTGTTTATGTAAATTTGCCACACTGGACTCATGATCTAGCTTGTGATGTTATATCTAACAGTAAGTTGCATTTATATAGTGCCTTTATCATAGTAAAACACCCCAAGAGCTTCACTGCAGCACTAACAAACAAAATTTGGCACTAAGCCACATAAAGAATCCTCACTCTGCCCTGAGAGCAGCTTGGGCCCCATTGAGAGATTTTTTTTATGAGCAGAGATCCCTTCAAATTTCATCACCATATTTAATAATTCCCCTCCGTATGTCCCTACTGCACCTGCCCTTCCCCAGTGTGTATCCACCGGAAACCCCTGAAAATAATCAAACTTCCTGATGACCCCATTCGCACTGCAGTAGCATCTTAATAACCAGTGAAAAACAATGTTTTAAATTCTCTCATGGTTTCGGGGGAATAGCTCGCAAGGCCAACATTTGTCGTCCATCCCTAATTGCTGTCGAGAAGGTGGTGGTGTGTCACCTTCTTGAACCACTGTAGTCCACCTGGTGACCTAAAAATCTAGGAATTTTAGGTTCCTATGTTCCTAAATTTGTCCATGAATGGCCCATCCCCAAAAGCAGGGCAAATCTAATCTGGCCAATTGGGATTTGTCACTCTTCAGTTCCATTAAATTCCTCATTATTGATGTTTATTTTATTTAGTCTCGGCGCCTAATCCACTATCAATGTCCTCGGGTCTTCCGGCAAGCTAGCCTCCTTTTCTACTGCAAATACTGAGGCAAAGTAATTATTCAACATGTAACCACATATCTGGTGCATGCCAATGTTTTAGCTGTACTGGAACAGCTTGGTTGGGCATGCGGTCTTCAGTACTATTATCAGGGTGTTGTCAGGGCCCATAAGCGTTTGCAGTATCCAGTACCTTCAGCCATTTCTTGATATCACTTGAAAGAATCAAATTGACATCTCTTGATGCTGGGGACCTGCAGAGGAGGCCAAGATGGATAATTCACTCGACACCTTGGGCTGAAGATGGTTACAAATGCTTCAGCCTCATCTTCCTCTTAAGTACAGAACACCAGGACAGCCCTGACCACATAGCATCCCATATTTGCAGTAACCAGCAGAAATGGCAGCACCAGAGCCATAAGATGGTGGAGGGGGAAATCAAACCAACTGATCTGATCTAAGTTTTAAAGTCAAATCACAGACCAAATTAAGTGGGTTAGGCACGAGCAATACAACAGCATTTAATCAGTAAACAGTTCCTTGAATTAAGCTACCGCACCAGCTGTCAAACTAAATAATGCACAAATACCACAGATTAATGATCTAACAATGTAACAATATCGGCTGCAGTCTTTTCTCAGCTCAAGTGCTGCTGGAACCCCTCACCCATGTGTTTGTTATGTCAAAACTTGAGGCTATTATAATGCATCGCTGACCAGCAACCCACATTCTACCCTTTCCAAACCTGCCAGTTAAAGCTCTGCTGCCTGTGACCTAACTCATACCTAATGCCATTCACCCATCTCCCCTTTCCTCACTGATCTACACCGACTCACAGTTAATCAACCCTGATTTTCAGTTTTTCATTCTTCTTTTCAAATTACTCTATGGTCTTGGCATTTCCTACAAAAGGGAAGATTTGGTGTCCCTCTCGCCTACACGGCCTCTGGGATCTCTGCGTTCCACCAATTCTACCCTCTTCAGCATTCTCAATTTTAATTGTGCAACCATTGGCTGCCAAGGTACTGATCTCTGAAATTTCCTCCCCAAATTGTCCACTTCTTGATCCTATATTAGGATGCTCATTAAACATTTGGTCGTCTGGCCCCACACCTATTTGGTTCATTGTCAAACGTTGTTTAATAATGCTTGTAAAGGTCTTTGGAGGTTTTCTTACATAAAGGCATTTTAGATACAAGTTGTTGTTATCTGCACCAAGTTGGTTCCCTCGCTATCCAATCGCCTCATTTGGCAAGCATACAACTGGGTGAGGCAATGATACCTCATTACTGAAGATTTTACCAACACTAGCATACACATGAACAGTTGCTTGAATTAATCTGCACGTCAACCTTAAGATATACCAGGTCTATATTTTCCAATAGCTATCTATTTTGAAGAGACTTTCTTCTCCACATTGCTAAAGTTTATGAATTGAACTTCAATAACCATGTAGTTTCTCCAGTATTTACAAACACATCAATGTGTCATTGACATCACTCTCTGAAAACAAGTGTTAAGGATGCAGTCTGTTGTCCATTAGAAGCTTGATGGTGTTCCATTTTAACAATAACTCCAGTGCAAACTTCCTGAGACATGACCTTATTATGAAAATAAAATCTAACAAACTAAGTTGTGTTTATTAAGACCATAAGAAATGGAAGCAGGAGTCAATACAGCTCTTCAAGTCTACTCATGGCTACTCATCTCCCTCAACTCGTTTCCCTCCCAGATCTTCACGATCCTTGTTTCCTTCAAGTGTCCAAAAACCTGTCTCTCTTAGCCTTCAACATACTCAAAACTTAGCTTACACAGTCCATTGAGGATTCCAAAGATGTACAACCCTTGGAGTGAAGAAATTTCTTCTCATCTCAATCCTAAAGTTAGTTTTGTCTGAGGCTATGCTCCCCAGCACCTCCCCCCAACCCCGGTCTCTCCAACCAGGTGAAACGGTCTTTCAGCAGCTACCCTGTCGAGCCCTCTTCAAATCTTGTGTTTCAATGAGATCTCATTCTTCCAAATTCGAGACGTGCAAGTACATTCTACTCAGACGTCCCTCATAGGACATCCCCCTCATCTGTACAGCAAACATATCTTTCCTTTGACATAGGCCTAAACTGTATACGGTACTCAAGGTGTGGTCTCACCAAAGCTCTGCCGTTCTTGTCTATTCTTGTCCTCCAACCACCTCGTAATAAAGGCCAACATACCATTGGATTTCCGAATTGTACCTGCATGTTAACTTGTACATGCAACACACATGAACACTCAAATCCCCATTTTAAAAAGATTCTGTTTTGATTCTTCATACCAACGTCATTGCACTCCATCTGCCACCTTCTTGCCTCCTTGTTTAATATGTCTCTTTGCAGACATTGTATCTTTTTCACAGCTTACTTTCCCACCTAACTGTGAATCGTCATTTTCCTTGTGTCTGCATGGGGTTCCTCTGGGTGCTCCAGTTTCATCCCACAGTCTAAAGATGTGCAGGTTAGGTGGATTTCCATGCTAAATTGCCCTTTAGCATCCAGAGATGTGCAGGTTGGGTAGGGTTGCGGGGATAGGGTGGGGAAGTGGGCCAGGGTGCAGTGCTTTTCACAGGGTCGGTGCAGCAGACTCAATGGGCCGAATGGCCTCCTTCATGCACTGCAGGAATTCTATGATTAACAACCTTGGATAAGTTACCCAGTCATGCCATCTAACTTGTTAACATAGATTATAAAGTTAAGCTCAAATTCTTGAAGCATCCCACGAATAACAGGTGACTGTCAACCTAAAAGTAACTCCTTTATATTTTCTATCCTTATTAATCCTCTGCCTATGCTAATGTATTATTCCAACCCACGAGTCCTATTCTGAAGAAGCTTAAAGTCTTTCAACCACAATAAATTAGACTTCGTGCGCTCAGAAATTACAACCGTAAACTGCAGATCCTTAACCAGAAATGACCATTACGCTGAAACAAGTTTGGTTGAGTTTTTGAACTGGAGAGGTGACTAATCCAAGCTCACATTCCTCTGTGCCTATTGGTGGCAGACTCTTTTTAAAAAAAAGACAACCCGGAGATTGAAATTCTGGGGCGTTAGTAATGTACCAGGCCCAGAGATCCAAAAGTCACAGTTCTCAGAGGGATAACAGAGCCGGATCCCTTCAGTGTCTGGTTCCTTCTGCACGTTGTACAGTGAGGCCTCTCTCTGTGTGTGGAAGCCACGGACTGGTATTAAACACTGGGTGCAACCGTCCCAGGGCGACAGACCGCGCATCCCATTAAAGCCCGGGCCTGATGTATTAGAATTCCACGCACTGAAACTGCAACAACTGAGAATTCGAATGGAACGCGCTGCAACGTTCCAGAATACTTTACCCGGAACTCGGATGCCCAATTCATTCGCTGCTCTCCGCCGCACCCACTGCGCAGCCGCAGCGCCCCCCCATCCACCAGCTAGCTTTGACGTGATTAACGGCCTCTGTCCTGGGCAGCAGCTTTCTCAGGCAGGCATTCTCCAGTCACTCTCGCTGCAGAGACTGGGGTTCAATGCAAATGTCACAATTCATCCTGGCACGCATTTCTATAGCTTTCGCTCCTGCTGCAGAGGTTAATGTTCACCTCCAGCCCGGCCTCTCCCCCACCCCTCCTCAGGACAATAGAAGACAACAGGTTAATCATGTTTTCACGCAAATGTCATGTGCAAAGACATTAAAGGGTTAATACAAAAAAAAGGTTGAGCTGAACGTTCAATGTATCGGAAACAAAGGATATTCCATGCATAATAAAAATAGAAAATGCTGGATAAACTCAGCAGGTCTGGCAGCATCTGTGGAGAGAAACAGTTAACGGGCATGATCCAACGGAAACATTTCTAAAAGCGAGAATTGCTGGGTGCTTCCCGATGGCCGACCTGGCGAGACCGCTACCAGTATCTAATGCCAATTAGGGTCAGTAATGATGCCCCACGGGCTTCATGTAGGAAATGACTGTGCCGCCAGCTGATTTGGGGGACCGCATTCAGCAGCTCCCCTCTGATGAGGGGGAGCAACACTTAAACCGATCCCACAGAGCAAACCCCACACATCCATGTCACCGCACAGACCAGCTCCACGATTCGGAGATGCCGACCTGCCAGACTCATGGACGCGGCGAAGTCCAGATGGAATACCCTGTTCCCCGAGGGGACGGAAGGTCAGCCACAGGGCAGCCTGTGCTGCCTGGGAGGCTATGGCGGCAGCCGTCAGCACGAGTATCGTCACCAGGAGGACCACCACCCAGTGCCGCAAGAAGCTCAACGACCTCCATACGGCCACACGGGTATGTTGGCATTGGCCCTCTGGCACCTGTATCGCCTGCCAACCCCCCCCCCCCCCAGCTGCTCCCCATGACCTCCAGTTTGGGACTGCACCCCTCCAGCACAATACCGCGCCTGTGCCCCAGCACACCCTGGCACCCACCAGCGCACCCAGCCCATTATTAGCAGCGGTGCCCATGCTTGTCCCCCGCCATGCCCCCGCTCCCCCCGCCACAAGGTAAGAAGCATGCAGTTCACAATGCGCTCTCTCTAACCCCGCAAGAAAAGTTGTCCCATAATGTGGTGAACCACTGTACACTGTATTAGGGGATGTAAGGTAGGAGCTGTACTACAGGTTCGCCGGTAGCCCCTGCCTGCTGGCTCCGCCCAGGAAGAGGAGTATAAATATGCATGTCCCCCATTCAGCTGCCATTTCGCCAGCTGCTGTAGGAGGCCACGCATCTTACTGCAATAAAGCCACAGTTGTACCCAATCTGAGTCTTTGTACAATTGATCGTGCATCAATTTGTTGCAGTAAGATCTCTACAAGATGGACATCCGAATCAAACCAGATCGCCTGCAGCTGGATCCGCAATCTACCGATGCCATGAAAGACTTTAATCACTGGCTAGCTTGCTTCGAGGCTTACATAAACTCAGCGAACATCCCACCGACGGATGCTCAGAAGATATAGGTCCTGTACTCCAGGTTGAGCTCAAGTGTGTTTCCACTGATCAAGGACGCCCCGACCTACGCGGAAGCCATGGCGCTCCTCAAAGAGAACTACACGCAGAAAGCGAACACACTCTTCACCAGGCACGTACTCGCCACTCGCTCTGGTGAGTCCATTGAAGACTTCTGGCGGGCCCTAATCCCACTCGTCAAGGACTGTGACTGTCAGGCCATTACGGCCATCGAACATTCTAATCTCCTCATGCGCGATGCTTTTGTAACAGGGATTGGGTCGGACCCCATCCGACAAAGACTGCTTGAAGGGGCCATGCTCGACCTAGCAGAGACAAAAAAACTAGCGCTCTCCATGACGGTCACCTCATGTAATGTTCAGGCCTAGCCCTCCTGCCGTGCGGCCCACCCCTCCTATCCCTCGTGGACCCCGCAAACGGCCGCCCCAGCCGGGCCTTACCCAGCCAATACACCCGCTAATCCACGCACCCCGAGGGTCCCCGATGCTACTTCTGCGGCCAGCAGAAGCACCCTCGCCAACGCTGCCCAGCTCACACTGCCATTTGCAAGGCTTGCAGCAAAAAGGGCCACTTCGCCGCAGTGTGCCAGGCCCGCACAGTCGCCGCTATCGCCCCCTCACCCCTGACACATGGACAATGGGCGCCATCATCTTCACCCCCCCGGACCACACGCAGCCGGAGGGCGCCGCCATCTTTGTTTTGTTATGTTTCCTTTGTAACATAAGCGGCTTCCTTGTGTTGCATTTGTCAAGGAAGGTCGAGATGTGTAAATAACTTCAACTCATTTATTTACACTATGTACACTTTTATAACTTGAGTTCGACACTACTGCTAATCCTATTGTAGCTACCTAAACTGACTAACCAGCTGCTGTCTTCCACATGGTGGGTGTGGTAATGAAGCAACCCTGTGCCTCTCCTCACTGACTGTCTCCACTGGCCGAAGGGGGCTGATCATGTGTGTGGTGTCCTTTATGTATGAGTTGGTGTAATGCCCCCCTGTGGTCGTGTCACCTCCTTGTGTATCGTGAATGTCCATTGGTCGCCTCCCATCTAACTTATCTATTGGTTGAGTGTGTGTGTGTGATATTTCTGGTGCTCCCTCTAGTGTCTGTCTAGCTTACATGTGTTTACAGTGATGCACATCACCACATCCTCCCCTTTTTATATGTTCATATTTTCTGTTTAAAAACTGAACAAAGAACAGGTAGAGAAGGTAAGGTATATACAAGTCATGGGAACGGTGATTAAACAATAAGTCCAAATCATTCATGTGAGTCTATAAACCATCAATCATCATGGTCAAATGTCTCTCTTGGTTATGAACGCCATCAACAGGAACCAAGAAGTGGTCGAATCATTGCGCTGTTCTCTTTGGAGTCTTTTTCTTTTTTTCTTTTTATGTTTGTGGTGGTGCTGTCGGATGGCATCTTGTAGTTGATAGGTCATTGACATTGAAGAGGTACCATCAACAGTATCATTCGAGGTCATGGATGTGCCAGATGTTGAAGTCGGATGAGACTGTGCATACTGGTTCTGTTCACATGCTGTGCTGGAAGGGTGATTCTGCTGAGAAGCATTGAAGCATGTCGATTTGGAGACAGAATTGCTGCTCGCATCAATGTCTGGTGATGGTGTGAAACTAGAACCTTGCATCTGATAGGAATATGCTGTCTGGCCAGGCTGTGGTGCAGCAAATCCTGGGCTGTAACTAAGGCATCCAGTCTGTAGTGCAGATTGCGCTTGCGGTAGTCCTCCTTAGGTCTTGATTCCATTAGTGGGCAATCCGTAGTACTGGCCTGTTTGAGAATATGCTGCATAGACTGCTGGCTGCTGCAGGCTTGAATACTGGGTTTGTCCAGCATGAGCTGTCATTGGCCGCACTGTCGGTGTGGAACAAATGTGTGGACATAGCTGTGGTGAAAATTGGTGTATTCCTCTTGGACTGTAGCTGCTGCTTGTTATTGCTGACCCAGTGTGATTGTCACGTGATCCGTCTCCTGTCATTGTGGCATCTGCTGTCACCCTGAGCGTGCCATCACTGAGGTTGCGACACTGCCTGTCTGGAGTAAAGTCTGGTTTACGTGAATCAGAGTCGGCATTTGGTTGCTCCCCATCTGGAGTCTGGTCTGTTTTTTGTTGATGCTCCCCGTCCGGAGTCTTGGCAGGTTCACTGGAGTCAGCTGAGATTTCTTGAAGCTGCACGTCTGGAGTCGGAACATGCAGGAATGCATTGACTCGTGGAGAGGTTCGAGCAATTGAGGGTGGAAGTAGTGTGGTGTCACCGGAGTCACCAGTGGTCTCACAGTGATCGACGAGTGCCTCTGTGCGCAGTAGCTGAGGTCTGTCACTTTGCACCTTTTGCATGGGAAGTGGGATGCTGTCGTCACTTGTTTCACATACAGTGGGTAGATCCTCAGTAGCTGCTTGCTGTTCACTAGGGTTGGGTAAATTGTCAGAGTTTTCATCTGGTGGTGCAAACAATGTGGGTGGACTGTCATTGTCTTGCCGTTGTCCTTCATTTGGGCTTTTCTTCTTTGGAATTTTAAATCTTCCCCCAGATATTACAGAACCTTGTTCATTTCCCTCAATTTCTCCCATATGTCGGGCATCAAATGTTAGATCCAATGTTTCTTTCGTCATTGTACTAGTTTCCAAAGAACAGTCCGTTTCAATTTTCTTCTCAGTTACTTCATATGCATCCTTTTCTAATGTACATCCCTTCATAGTCTCTGGCTCTGATTTTGCTCTTTTACTGTCTCTCTTTTACTGTTCTCAATTGCCCACATTCTACTCCCCAGACATAAATGCTTAATCTCTGAAGTTAATGTGGTACAATGGATAATCGGGTCGACCTTATCTGCATCTTCACCATCACTGGAAAGCACAATTGGTTCACTTGAAACTGCTGCGGGTTTTAAGTGCTTTATCTGGCTACTCGATGTCGGTGTCCTCAGGATTCTTGCTCCAATGTTCTGCTCATTTATCAGTGGAGTGTGCAGAGGTTCAATGCGATTAATATTCCCATCAGGGGTTGAAGAATCATTACTGACTAACTGCTGGTCTCTGTAGTTGGGACTTTGCGGTTTTGTGTTGAAGGGAGACAGTTGTCCCTGCTGTAGATATGATTCAGGTTGTGATATTTCCATTAAATGAGGATCAATGTCTTGTCCATTTTTTCGATCCGTACTAAAGCAATGGCAATTTTCAGTCTGCTCCTTGCAAGTTAGACATACAAGCAATTTCTTTAGCAAGTCCTCAGCATCCTTCTGTGACTGTGCAGCATTATTAATATCTCTTCGGCTAGAATGATCCTGAAGGTCAGCGCATAATCCTTTTTTCTTCGGGCTTGGAAGAGGCGATTCCTTTGGCTTGTCTTCATTTGGGCTTGAACAGTCATCAGCGTTGTGCCCTTCATTGTAGCATGATAGACCGTCATGGTCGTCCTGCTGTGCAGTGGAGCATGGTAGACTGTTATAGCCTTCTTGCTGTTTACGTGAGCATGGCAGACTTGCATTGTCTGCCGCTAGTTGGTCAGAGGAGGTTGCTAGACCCTCATGGTCTTGTTCCTGCAAGGACTGCGCATCGGAGTCTTGCGATTCTGCAATTGTGGAGTCTGTCCACAAGCTTGCTGTGGAGTCTTGTGACACTGGAGTCACGTCTTGTTCCTGCAAGGACTGCGGTGTGGAGTCTTGCATGTCTTCTTTCGTAGAGTTGGGAACCCTGAGCGGGGCGTGGACCACGCTCTGTGTGGCAGCAGGCCGCTCTCTGTGGGCTTGTACCGCTTTCTGTCTCTTAATTTCAGGCTGCATCATCATCCTGCACTGATGAGTTGGGACGTCATATCTGCTGGGTTGAAGATCCTCAAATCCGAAAAATGAATCCGCATCTGTGTCGGATTCAATGTGAGGGTTGCCAATGTGCAACACGAAAGGTTCGTCCGGGTCGTAGTTGTCTAGGACCATGGAGCTGTCATTGGGCTCGCGAGGTCCAGAAAAAATGTAAAGGTCGGTATCGAAGTATTCGAGGTCGGAATCATCGGTTTGTGCATAGGTACCTGCTTGTTGCAGGGTTCTTCGGAGGTTAAATTCATTTCCTGGTTCAATTTGAGGCATTGTGCTGTCATTCCAGGTGAAGGAAGGTTGTTTTACAGCTTTAAAAGATTTTTTCTTTGATTTGGGACGTTTCCCCTTTAAATTGGATTTAGGACGTTTCCCCTTTAAATTGGTGCGGTCTGGGGCCTCTGACGTCATGACGCGCGTGACGTAGCATGTATGAAGCGATTGCGCATGCGCAGATCGCTGTTCCTTTACCGTTGGCCGTTTTCTTGATTGTGCATGCACGGCGTCTCGCGCATGCGCAAACTAACCTTCCAGTTCTGCGCACTTCTCGCGCAACTGCGCTAGTGTAATCCCTTTAGCAAGATGGCCGCCAAACTCGACCCAACAAATCGCTCTCTGGTCCGGGATTCCAGCCTCGAGGTGAGTACCTGCGCTTTTCTTACCTTTCCTTGCCGATTGGAGTGTGTTTTCCTCACAGTATTTGGCGAATTTGTCCAGGACTGCCTGGAAGTCGTACTTGTTTTGCCCCTTGGAGAACTTGAATTTTTAAAAGATTTCTTCTGCTCTTGCACCAGCGATGGTGAGGAGAAACTCTATTTTTTCATCATCGGCCAGGTCTTTAAGTTCGGCTGTCACCATGAAGAGTTCAAACGTTTGCCGTAATCGCTGCCAGTTTTCGACGAGATCGCCGTGGCACTGGAGCGGCTGCAGAACCAGGTGGTCGTACATCTTGCCTGGGTATTGCTGGTTGTCACTTTATGCTGAGGTATGGCTATCTGGATTTAAGCAGTTCACTACTGGTACCATGTTTTGTTATGTTTCCTTTGTAACATAAGCGGCTTCCTTGTGTTGCATTTGTCAAGGAAGGTCGAGACGTGTAAATAACTTCAACTCATTTATTTACACTATGTACACTTTTATAACTTGAGTTCGACACTACTGCTAATCCTATTGTAGCTACCTAAACTGACTAACCAGCTGCTGTCTTCCACATGGTGGGTGTGGTAATGAATCAACCCTGTGCCTCTCCTCACTGACTGTCTCCACTGGCCGAAGGGGGCTGATCATGTGTGTGGTGTCCTTTATGTATGAGTTGGCGTAATGCCCCCCTGAGGTCGTGTCACCTCCTTGTGTATCGTGAATGTCCATTGGTCGCCTCCCATCTAACTTATCTATTGGTTGAGTGTGTGTGTGTGTGATGTTTCTGGTGCTCCCTCTAGTGTCTGTCTAGCTTACATGTATTTACAGTGATGCACATCACCACAATCTTCACCTCCCGGGGCCACGCGCGGCCAGTGGGCACCGCCATCTTCACCCCCCGGGGCCGCGACCAGCCAGTGGGCGCCGCCATCTAGCCCCCCTCAGTCCACGTGCAGCCCATGGGTGCCGCCATCTTGTCCAGCTCCAGCAACGTGCGGCCCATGGGCGCCGCCATTTTGTCCCATTTTGGCTGGTTTAGGCACAGCAAGTATGGGGGTGTTACATTCTGATTGGCAAGGGACCAAAATACCCTGTTTCAACAGCTCTTGAATTAATTTATCTATTGATGGAGCAGCTTGAGATTTCAGGGGGTATTGTCGAATGGAAGGTAGCTTTACATGATCCTTAATCATCACCTTAATAGGTGTAACATTCGTCTTTCCCACTTATGATGGGTATTCCGCCCAGACCTGTGGATTGACATATTCCAGCACATCATGTCCCCTGTGATGCTGCAATCGAGTGTTAATCGTTTCAGGGACCTCAAAATATTTTATGGTAGTGCCGTCCGGCATGACTTAAAGTGCGTAGTCTGTTGGATCTGAATGATCCACTGCCCTCCTGACCATTCGCCCCATATCCCTGGCATGGTACTGGTCATGGACCTGACGTGTAATATGAGGGCTTACCGAAGCTGACTGTGGCCATAAATGTGATGATATTGTAACAAAATCGGCTGTACCTTCTTTTCCCGTGACTGTGGCTGTAACCTTGACTGGCCATTCGGTCTCAAGTAATGGCCGGTATTTGTCCTCCAACTCCCTGTTTCGTCCAGTTCTGTCATAGGCCAGGGTAACGTGATGCAGTGACTGTTCAACGTCTAACGTCCACCACTGGGGGGTGATAGAAATATAGCACTGTTGTCTCATCCTCCTCTTCGCTGATCCACCCACCCAAAGTCACTATATTGGGGCTCCTGCTGGTAAACTACCATTTCTGCCGCTTGTTGGGGTCGCAGATCATCCTTTTTCATTACATACTCAGTCTTAACCTTTGTAACTGAGCCTCCTTCTTGGCCTACACCCTCCTTCCAGTAAAATCTGACTGCCCTTGCCATCTGGGAAGGGTTGTTCTCTGTCCAATTCATGTTATTACATTTCACAGCAGTAACCACAGAAGGTGGTAGGCAATGCATTAACATAGCACAGTATTGAGGGGAATTCTGACCATTTTGATACAGCAAATCGCCTGACTGCCCCCGGTAGATTTCATTAAAACGCTCCAGAAATTCCTCTGGCTCTTCAGTCTTCCTAGGTTTTAGGTCTAAGATAACAGAAAGATTTATGGGCCTTTGAAATGTGCTATTCAACGCATTCAACATCTGTGTCCTTCTTTTCTCTATTTGCTCCTTTTTTTTTAAACTTAAAAATGTTTGAAAATTCAAATTGAATTACTGCAACTTGCAAGCTTAGCTCTGATCTCAACTCAGAACTAAATTTACAATTTGCTTAACACAAACTTGTATAACATTTACAACTTAATTATTTCTTTATCTTAACAATTTTTCTTTTAACAAGTTTTTTTCTTTTACATACACATAAGTATTAGCAAAATCAACTATCATCTCCAGATTGACACTTTTTAAAATGGTGTCCATGATCTTCTTTAAGTTTCTATTAATCTCCAGATAAAATGAGATAAACCTTATTTCAAGTAAGTAAAACTTAAGATTCTGGCAAGTTCAATCAATTGCTTTCGAAAATAATAACTTTTATCAAAGAGGTGGAGAAACCCACTGGTTTCCTTTAATTAATTCAAAACGTAACTTTGCTGGAGTTCACTGACTCAAAGGAAAGGTATCCGATTACACTAGCGACTGGCGCTGTTATCTCAAGGCCTGAGTGAGAAGCACTGTCTGGCATGACTTTGCCTGCTGCTGTTAACCCTTTGAGAGACTTCTGCTTCAACCAATATGCAGCATTCCCCACAATCTCAACTAGCCCTCGGAACTGCGTTTTTCGCCAATACAGTCCAAGGAGACAATTTTAGCTTAATCAACTATATTTTTAATACACAGACATATAGAGGTGAACCATTTTCAATTTCAAATGTTACATCTACCTCTCATAACGTAACCCAACCGAATTAACTCACAAATAAAGTTGAACCATTTATATTTTAAATGTTACATCAACAATACAGCCTACCCCAGCCGAATTAACTCACAAATAAAGTTGAACCATTTATATTTTAAATGTTACATCAACAATACAGCCTACCCCAGCCGAATTAACTCACAAATAAAGTTGAACCATTTATATTTTAAATGTTACATCAACAATACAGCCTACCCCAGCCGAATTAACTCACAAATAAAGTCCCATCAATTAAAATGCTGATCCCCAGACTGACCTGTGATTTCGTCGAGGCGGTCTTTCTGTGCCAACCGCGAGTGACCAGACTAATCAGACGATAAGAAGAGGGGAACAATCAATGCGCGGTCGTTTTCCAGTTCTACATTGAGGGCCCTTTGTTCCCCATCCTCCTGTTCATAATCAGTCTAATTCTGATTTCGCAGTTGGATCAGGATCGCCCTGAGAAATCCCGGTTTTCGGCACCAAATGTTGATTCCCAAATTTCTTTCTCCGTCAGTCTGGCCTCAATAAAAGTTGAGATGGATTTGCACGTAAAAAGAAGTTATTTATTTAGCTTGCAAGCTTGATTCATCTTACAGAAACATAAGAGACATCCAGTCTCCTACACTCCAGAAAGCGAATGAACAAAGAGACAAAGGGATCTCTGCAAATCAATTCAAATGGTATCAAGTTTCACATACTCGACGCCCATAGGTCAGCCTATATCCCTCCTGACCTGTTTGATCTATTCTGATTGGCTCACTTCCAATCCCTTTCTCTGGCCCCTATCAATGCAGCATCACTCTCATAGACACACCTCTTCCTGCTTTTTCCATGCGGTCTCAATCCCTTTGTCTCTATCTGCCAGAATCAAAGTGGCTTATTTCTACATTACATTAACTAGTATCTCTAAAGTAACTATTTTATATCACATTCGTCAGGCGCTGCTCCCTCGCGGTCCACCCCACCAATCAAAGGATCTCCCTGGCCTCCGGATCCCATTCCGTCCCGATCCGAGGGTTCTGCACGGTCACTCTCACGGTCCAGGGCGTAGAATTCAGCGGCTTCCGCCTCTATGTCCTTCCTAATCTCTTTGCTGCACTATTACTAGGCCTGGATTTCCAGTGCAATCTCCAGAGCCTCACCCTCAAATTCGGTGGACCCCTACCACCCCTCACTGTGTGCGGCCTCGCGACCTTAAAGGTCGACCCCCCCTCCCTCTTTGCCAATCTAACTTCGGATTGCAAACCCATTGCCACCAGGAGCAGACGGTACAGCACCCAGGACAAGACATTCATCTGGTCCGAAGTCCAGCGGCTGCTTCGGGAGGGTATCATCAAGGCCAGCAACAGCCCCTGGAGAGCTCAAGTGGTAGTCGTTTAAACTGGGAAGACGCATAGAATGGTCGTGGACTATAGCCAGACCATCAATCGGTACACGCAGCTCGACGTGTACCCACTCCCACGCATAACTGATATGGTCAATCAGATTGCGCAGTACCGGGTCTTCTCAACGATTGACCTAAAATCCGCCTACCACCAGCTCCCCATCCATAAATCGGACCGTCCATACACTGCCTTTGAGGCAGACGGTCGTCTCTATCACTTTCTTAGGGTTCCCTTTGGCATCACTAACGGGGTCTCGATCTTCAAAGGGAGATGGATCGAATGGTCGGCTGGTACGGTTTGCGGGCCACATTTCCGTACCTAGACAATGTCACCATCTGCGGCCATGATCAGCAGGACCACGATGCCAACCTTGCTAAATTCCGCCGCACCGCCACTCTCCTCAATCTTACTTATAATAAGGAGAAATGTATATTCAGCATGACCCGCTAAGCCATCCTCAGCTATGTGGTCCAGAACGGAGTTCTGGGGCCCGATCCCGATCGCGTGCGCCCCCTCATGGGGCTTCCCCTCCCCCACTGCCCCAAGGCCCTCAAATGCTGCATGGGGTTCTTTTCGTACTACGCTCAGTGGGTCCCAAACTATGCGGACAAGGCCCGCCCACTCATACAGTCCACCCAGTTTCCCCTTACGGCCAAGGCAAAATAGGCCTTCGCCCGTATCAGAGCAGACATAGCCAAGGCCGGGATGCATGCAGTAGATGAGACCTGCCCTTCCAAGTAGAAAACGACGCATCAGTTGTCGCCCTTGCCGCCACCCTCAATCAGGCAGGCAGACCCATGGCATTCTTTTCCCGCACCCTTCATGCTTCAGAAATTCAGCACTCGTCCGTCGAAAAAGAGGCCCAAGCTATCGTTGAAACTGTGCGGCATTGGAGGCATTACCTGGCCAGCAGGAGATTTACTCTCCTCACTGACAGATTCCCCTTCGCCATCCCATGCCCCCGATATGACGTCTGCCACTGTCATCAAGGCCCTCGGCACCATCTTCGCTCTGTTCGGTTCCCCGCCTACATCCACTGCGACAGGGGATCCTCATTCATGAGTGATGAGCTGCGTCAGTTCCTGCTTAGCTGGGGCATTGCCTCCAGCAGAACGACCAGCTACAACCCCCGGGGAAACGGGCAAGTAGGACGGGAGAATGGGACGGTTTGGAGGGCCGTCCAGCTGGCCTTACGGTCCAGGAGCCTCCCAGCCTCTCGCTGGCAGGAGGTCCTCCCTGATGCACTACACTCCATCCGGTCACTACTGTGCACCGCTACAAATAACACACCACATGAACATCTCTTTACCTTCCCCCGGAAGTCCACATCCGGGGTGTCGCTCCCGACTTGGCTCGCAGCTCCAGGACCGGTCCTGCTCCGTAGACACGTTGGTCAATAGGGTACACTTGCTCCATGCCAACTCCCAGTATGCCTATGTGGCGTACCCCGACGGCCGCCAAGATACTGTCTCCCTCGGGGACCTAGCACCAGCACGTTCCACCCACACACTTCCCCATCCAGGCGTCATCCTCCCCTTCCCCGGAGCTTCCAACATTAACCCCACCAGGACCATCCCTCCTTCCCCTGCCCACGCAAGAGGACGAAGAGGATTTTGGCATGCTCCCGGAGTCATCCAACATCAGGCCGACACCGACGTCGCCATCATCGACATCGCTGCCATCGTTACGTCATTCCCAGCGGAACGTCAAGGCACCAGACCGGTTGAATCTCTAACTGGCACCGGACTTTCAAGAGGATATTTTTTTTCTCACTTCCCTTCAATAAAACGCTGTACATAATTTTCAATACTGTATATAGTTCTACACCACCCCCGCCGGACTCATTTTTACCAGGGGGTGAATGTGGCGAACCACTGTACACCTGTATTAGGAGATGTAAGGTAGGACTTGTATTACAGGTTCGCCGGTAGCCCCTGCCTGCTGGTTCCGCCCAGGAGGAGGAGTATAAATATGCGTGTCCTCCATTCAGCTGCCATTTTGCTAGCTGCTGTAGGAGGCCACGCATCTTACTGCAATAAAGCCACAGTTGTACCCAATCTGAGTCTTTGTACAATTGATCGTGCATCACATAATAGATGGGAAAGGGCTCAAACAGCCGTTGGTTTGCTGGACATCAGAATCCTCATCCTCTACAAGTAACGGGCCCTGGAGGTCACAAAGGTGGCCGAGGACAGAACTGTCTCCAACATCAAGCTTGGCCTGCACCACAGAGGTGAGTATTAACCGCCTCCAACCAGATGACCCATCACTAATGTGTTGTTCATGACAGAATAATGATCCATCCCTCTCACTGACCACATGTCCATTCTCCTGCAGGATCTCCATCCACTGGTGCCAGCCCATCCAGTCAGTTACAGCCATGGCTCAGGGCCTGGACTGCATGTCCTGGTCGCGGGGGGCATATTCCTGATGCAGATGGACTGAGGCGTTGCGGAGAATATCCCAGCCTCGGGTGGGCATTGCCAAGGTGCTCCGGTGCATGTCCCAGTTACTGAGGACCGTGTCCCAGTCTCAGGTGGACCTTGCCTTGGCACTGCAGAGCATGTCCCAGTCGCAGGTGGGCTTTGCTGAGGCGCTCCAGAGCATGTCCCAATCACAGAAGAATGTGTCCCAGACAGAGGTGGACATTGGCAAGGCAATGCAGAGCGTGGCCCAGTCACAGAGGGGTATTTGCTGAGGGCATCGACACCACGGTGCAGACAATGGGGAGCCGCCAGTGCTGGCAGAGTCAGATCACGCAGAGACCTCTGGAGCACACTGCAGCTGCCTCTCCATCCCTAGGTGGCCCCCAGGGCCCTATGGGCACTGACTGGGAGGTGAGGGTGCTGGAGGCCCATCCGGAGCCTCATTAGAGGGAAACAAGAGCAGTCACCAGCTTTCCTGATTGCCCGCTGCTGACAACGGCACATCTCAGGGTCAGTAGGTGGAACAGGGTGGCACAGCACCGGCAAGTCATCCAGGGCACTCGGATACTCCTGTGTGGTCAGGGTAAGTGCAGGGTGGCTCCCTGGCCCTCCTCCTGTAATACGGGCACCTTGGAGCTGCCCAGCTGGCACCCTGGCACTGCCAAGGTGCCTCGATGACACTGCCAAGCTGGCAGGAGCACTGCCAGAGTGGCAGTGCAAGGGTGCCCGATTGCCAGGGTGGGGCTGCAAGGGTCAGGGACTGAGGAAGGCCATACCCATGAAATGTGGGTGGAGTGGATGTTTGAAGGGTGGGAGAGTGAGTGGAGGGCAGGTAAGTAGGGGCCTCCAAAGGTTGGGGGGGGTGAAGGGTGGGGGTTCTGGAAGGGAGGGGGTGCTGTAAGGGGTCTTGGCAAAACCTGAAGAGGGGGGCCCTAGGGACCCCATAGCGAGGTGTCCTCACTATGGGGGTGTGAGGTACTATCCATTTGTGTGGGGGGGGAGGGTAACATTGCCCATGGGTGGGGGTGTAGCTCACTTTGAGATTGGGGTTTCCTTTTCCTTTTAAAATGGCGGCCTGATCTCTGAGTTCCGCTCCCCAGTGCTAAAAAAAATTCTAAGTGTGGGCTAAACCGGTGAAAAACTCCCCAGGGCCCAAAAAAGTGACTAAGTATCATTGAATAATGGTGGAGAACTACTCCCTGAAAAACTCGCCACAAATTAACTTGGAAATGTTTTGGGAGAATCGCACCCTTTAAATTTTGCATTAGTATCATGCCAATTGATTACTTCCTCTATTACAAGGTTTTTACTTTGAAAATACTTTAAAATGGTTACACGAAAGAGTGGTGTAACACTAAGAAATAAGGAGATGAACCATAATTCCAATATTTTCTGATCTTTGTCCAAGGAATTATAGCTTGTAACGGTTTTGAATGAGAATTTTGTGAAAAACATTCAGTATTACATCTCAACAATCTGCCCCAACCACAACCTCAGAAAGGGATGTCCTATTGTTTCAGTGTGAATTTTTCAATGTCCAACACCACTAGCCAGCCTCAGAGAGAAAATTGAAATTTAGTTGAAACATATAGTTTTTCTAGTTATACCTGAGTGTCTCGCACCCTTTGCATTAGCTGTGTCTGGTCACACTCATTCATTAGCATATTCTAAAGCTGTTTCATGAAGGCTGGATTCACACTTGTCCATTCTGATACTTTAGAATTCTCTTTCCTCTTCCAATTACAGTTTCATCCTTCCGCGGATATACTTTCCGTATAAATGTTGGGCCATACATCTGCTTGACGGACATCTTGTCCTTGCTTTGACTGTTTCTTCTCTGAAGGAGAAGCAGTATCATCTGGCTTCCTCTTGTGATGTTGTGGCCTGGTTTCTATCTGCTCCTATGTCCCATAGGAGGAAGTCTTTTGCTACTGATATGCCAGCTGGGTCTCCACCAATTGTAGGGAAAGTGACTGAGAAATTGCCAGGAATACAAATCCCCACCACACAACATGATTATAATGTTATGACTGTTTTGGAACAAGGATGTGTATATTTTGGCATCAGTCAATTTGTTTTGTTTGATATTTAATATGTTTTCACAGATTGACAAAAAATAAATATGTTTTAAACTTAACTCATACTACTTCTGATGGTATATATAATGTGGAGAGTTTCTGTATTTGCAATTCTTTCTAAGAACGACAACATTAATGTTGCATCTTTAACGTGCAAAATATCCCAAGATGTTTCATAGCAAAGAAATGTGCAATGAGCAAAAATGGAAGGACAGTTGAAAAGGCTTTAAAACTGTTGTAAAGAAGGCATCAATTGGAGACTTTGGGGACAGAGTAGGACCAAAAGCTTAAGACTCTACAACTGATGACCAACAGAACAAAGGAATGATACACAGGAGTAAGAGAGAAAAGTCAGCTTGATAATGACATTTAGAATATAAGAAGGCAAAAGGACAAGTGAAAAGGGAAATTGAGGGAAAGAGACAGTACAGGAATAGGTTGGCAATGAACAGTAAAGGTCTTCTATTGGTATATTAAAAATAATACAAGGGCCAGGAGAGTGATGGGCTGATTTGGACAAAAATGGAGATTTATTGGTGGAGGCAGCAGGCTTTGCCGAGGTACTAAATGAGTGTTATAACCTGGCCAGAGGACATAAATACCCGGGCCTGAGTGTGGGCTGGGCCCAGGTGACCCTTCAGGGAGTAGGAGTTGTATTGAGTGAGTTAAATAAAGTTTTTCTAACAGTCATCGCTTCCATGTGGTCGCTCGCCTGGACTTTACACTAGCGACAAGGTTGGGATTAGCCAGTAGTCCACTCCACGTGGATTTCACAGGACCTTTCAAAGCAGCCATGTATTTACTTAAATTGGATGCCTATTCAAACTGGATGGATGTCCATGCATGTCCATGACAACGTCATGAGCCACTACTGAGAAGCTCCAACAAACTTACAGTATCCACAGGCTTCACAAGGTGTTAGGGGGTGGAGCTGCACCCTTAAGCCAAGGGCCTCATGGGACATAACTACCTCAGCCCGAGTGTGGGCCAGACGTTGGAGACCCTTCGGAGAGTAGGAGTGGTATCGAGTGAGTTAAATAAATAGAGCTTTTCTAACAGTCCTCGCTTCCATGTGGTCACTCGCCTGGAACTTTACAATGAGTCTTCAATGTTTGCTAAAGAAGACAACTTTATTAAATCTGTGGTAAATGAGGTTGCCAGGATTCTGGATCAGATTAAAAATAGATAAAGAGGAACTCATAGAAGGATGGCAGTCCTTAATACTGGTAAGTCACCCGTAAGTGGGATGCATTGTCGATTGCTGTGGAAATCATCGGATACCCCTGAGGTACAGAAGTGGTACCAAAGGACCAGAGAATTACAAGTGTTATATCCTTTTCAAAAAAAAAAGGCAGAAGGATAAACCTGGGAATGATGGGTCAGTCAATTTAATGTTGACGGCAGGGCATCTTCTAGAAACAATCACCTGAAGAAAAGTAACAGCCAGTCAGACCAACATGGACCAATAAAGAAGAGCTAGAATGGATTTATTGATGGAAAATTGTGTTTGTTGAGGTTTTTTGTGGAGATAACCAAAAGAATAGAAGTGCAATTGATGTACATGTGATTTCTGAAAGGAATTTGTAAATCACCACATACAAACATTTGAACAACAAATTACGATCAACGAAGAGGCCATTCAGCCCCTTAAGCCTACTCCATCTTTTTGCATGATCATGGCTGCGCTGATTGTGGCGTCTATTTTCAACTCTACTTTCCTGTCTACCTCCTATAACCTTTGACAGTCTTGTCAATCAAGAACCTTTATAATTCAACCTTAAAAATATTTTAGACCCTTCCTCCACTGTTCTCTGGGGAAGATAACTCCACAGACCCAAAATCATCTGAAAGAAAAAAAATTCTCATCCCCTTCTTAAATGGGAGATCCCTTATTTCCAAGCTGGGTCCCCTAGTTCTAGTCTCTCCCACAAGGGGAAATATCCTATCAGCATCCGAGCTGTCAAGTCACCTCAGGCTCTTATACGTCTCAATAAGCTTACAACTCGATAGATTAAACTCCAGTGGGTATAGGTCCAACACTTCATTCCAGGGATCAGTCGAGTGAACCTTCTCTGAACTGTTTCTTTACTTTTTTTTTAAAAGAGTACCCAATTATTTTCTTTCCAATTAAGGGGCAATTTAGCATGGCCAATCCACCTAACCTACACATCTTTGGGTTGTGGGGGTGAAATCAACGCAGACATGAGGAGAATGTGCGAACTCCACACGAACAGTGACCCAGGGCCGGCATTCAAACCTGGGTCCTCAGCGCCGTAGTCAGCAGCGCCAACCACTGTGTCGCCCTTCCAAACTGTTTGTAATGCAATTGTGGGTGAGATTCTCCGCTTGGGAGACCATGTTCTCCCATCAGAGGTGAATTGCAACCGGATTACGATCCCACCAGGAGTGCCAACCGGCAAGCTATTCAGTGTTCCTTGCCAAAATTTATGAATTCCTGCTATTGGGTCACCACTTTGAGCAGGTGGCCCAATAGCGAGGCCCCACAGAAGGCCATTCTCCCCACAACACAAATCAGGCCTGAACCCCCCCCACTCCCCACCTGCACCTTACAGCAGCCCTACACACCCGGAATTCCTGGGTGCCCTCCCCACCCCAAGTACAGGAGTGACTTAACCAGTGCTCCCCGACCCGGGGGGGGGGGGGGGGGGGGGGGACACCAGTAATAGCGAGGCCCCACACACGGACCCCTGTAGTAGAGAAACCCACCAGGGATGCCTGTAAAGAGAGACCCCCCCAGGGACCCCTGTAAAAGGGAGACCCCCCTTACAGGGACCCCTGTAATAGATGGACCTTCCGCAGAGACCCCCTGCCTAAAGGGAGCCCCCACGGTCCCCCCCCAAAAAACAACCCCGGAAAAGAGACCCTTGTCTGGAAGCTAGAGACCAATCCAGACGGGTCGATGAGAAGAATTACATCTGTAACATTTACCTTGAAGCTCCATGAGTCCATTCCCGGAAGGAGAGCAGCTGTGACCGGCATCTGGTCCTCACAGATCCATGAGCTGCCAACCATTCATAGTTTTCCAGTAGTGGTCTGTGATTGACTGCTTCTACAAACCATTTGCAGCTTTGATTCATTCATCTCTCTTTATGGTTCAGTAGCCTATGAGGTGAAACCCCAATATTTACAAACATTGACACATGTTGTAAGTGCATTCCAAACACTAAGTGCATTCCAATCACCCAAGTGTATGATTGCACTGCAATTACCTCTCTTTAATGTGGTCAATATTTGGTGGCCCTCCTTTGGGCTTGGATCGTCTCTACCAGCATGGCCCTGGCGTGGTGGATCTTACAATGGGCCAAGGGGGTAACTCCTTGTAGGGGCTGGTTTAGCACACTGGGCTAAATATCTGGCTTTTAAAGCAGACCAAGGCAGGCCAGCAGCATGGTTCAATTCCCGTACCAGCCTCCCCGAACAGGCGCCGGAATGTGGCGACGAGGGGCTTTTCACGTAACTTCATTTGAAGCCTACTTGTGACAATAAACGATTTTCATTTCATTTAATTGTACTTTGAGGTCCACCATGCAAGGGCCCTGGTGGTAGAGGCCACAAATGATCCACGCCCATGTGATTCCTAGCCGCAGGGACTGGGGAATCATGGAGTGGCGGAGCATAGGGTGCTAGGCTTGCTAAATGGATGCAAATGGCCCATTAAGACCCATTTGCAGTCACTTACATGCTCCCACTGGCGTGTGGTGTGGTCCTCGATTCCGGGGGTCGGAGCATTGGGTCGTCGCCCAGTATCAATCCCGATTTTCTTTCCCCCCCCACACAATTCTCTGTCCCATCAGGGAACATGATTCGGGTGTCCCGGGACAAAGAATCCCACCCTATATCTTTTCTTGCATAAGGAGTCCAAATCTGGACACAGTACTCCAGATGTGGTCTCACCAAAGCCCTGTACAACTGTAGAAAAACGTTCAGACTTTTGAGTTTCATTTCCCTTGTATGAAACAACATTCCATTTGCCTTCCTAGTCATTTTCTGCACCTGCATTTTGTGATCCATTTACCAGGACACCCATATACTCGTGTTAGCAAAGTTGAAGACCATGGGATAAAAGAGTCATTAGCAGCATGGAGACAAAATTGTCTACGTGAGACAAAACGTTAATGGTGAATAACTGTTCTGTAGACTAGAGGAAGGTGTAAAGTGGAGATCCCCAGAGTTCACTACTCAGACCACTGCTATCTTTCATATTTATTAATGACTTGGAAGTGTTGGCATTGGACACAATCTTGAAATTTGTAGATGACAAAACTTGGAAGTGTGGAAAACAATAAGGAATCTAATAGTAGACTTCCATGGGATGTAGAAAGGGTACAAAATAAATTTACTCAGATGGTTCTAGTGATGTGCAATTACAATTATTGCGGTTGTTCTCCTTTAAGCTGAGAGGCCTAAGAGGGAGTTTGATAGAAACCATGAAGGATTTCGCTATAGTGCAAATAAAGAGACACAACTTCCAACAGCCGAAGAGTTGATAACCAGAGATCACAGATTTAAGGCGACTAGTAACAGTACTGGATGTGACAAGAGGAAAAACCCATCTGCAACAACTGGTTAGGATTTAGTCAACACTGACTGCGTTGGATATATTTTCAATAGTAGACTTCAAAAGGAGAATTAAATAAAAACATAAAGGAGAAACAATTGCAGGCTATGGGAAAGGAACATACGAGTAGTACAAACTAGGTTCCTCTTCAAAATAACTAGTGCAAATTTGAAGGGCTGTGTGGCATTCCTCTTTGCAGGACGATTAGGTTCTATAATAAAATAATTACATAGAGCCATATCATAGAATTTACAGTGCAGAAGGAGGCCATTCAGCCCATCGAGTCTGCACCGGCTCTCTGAAAGAGCACCCTACCCAAGGTCAACACCTCCACCCTATCCCCATAACCCAGCAATCCCACCCAACACTAAGGGCAATTGTGGACACTAAGGGCAATTTATCATGGCCAATCCACCTAACCTGCACATCTTTGGACTGTGGGAGGAAACCGGAGCACCCGGAGGAAACCCACGCACACACGGGGAGGATGTGCAGACTCCGCACAAACAGTGACCCAAGCCGGAATCGAACCTGGGACCCTGGAGCTGTGAAGCAATTGTGCTATCCGCAATGCTACCGTGCTGCCCCCTTGCAGGCGCATAACGCAGACAGAAAGTAATTAAATAAGTCGAACGTTCATTCTGGGAATAACAATAATAATAAACTTTATTGTCACAAGTAGGCTCACATTAACACTGCAATGTTACTGTGAAAAGCCCCTCGTCGTATAAGTAATTGCTGCAAATTCACTGACTGCATTGGATCATATAGGCATTAAACTAAACAAAGGCAGTTGAAACAGAAGAAGCAGTGGAGGAGAACAAAGAACTTGCATTTGTATAGAGTTTGTTAACATGGAGAAACATACCGAGCCATTTCACAGGGGCATAACAAAAGGAGATGTGATGCCAAAGACGGACATTTTGCAAGGAATTCTTTTTTTTAATCATAGAATTTACAGTGCAGAAGGAGGCCATTCGGCCCATCGAGTCTGCACCGGCTCTTGGAAAGAGCACCCTACCCAAGGTCAACACTGCCACCCCATCCCCATAACTCAGTAACCCCACTAAGGGCAATTTTGGACGCTAAGGGCAATTTACCATGGCCAATCCACCTAACCTGCACATCTTTGGACTGTGGGAGGAAACCGGAGCACCCAGAGGAAACCCACGCACACACGGGGAGGATGTGCAGACTCCGCACAGACAGTGACCCAAGCCGGGAATCGAACCTGGGACCCTGGAGCTGTGAAGCAATTGTGCTATCCACAAGGCTACCGTGCTGCCCCGAATTATAACTTGGAGGAACACATGGATATAGATATGTACAGTATTACAAGTAGGATGGAAGGAGGGCGCAGTCTATCTAACCCCACTATTCCACAGGCCACACTATTAAGTTTAATTCACACACCAAAATGGCCAATTATGTACCTTTACTGCTGTTAACATAGAACATGCAGTGCAGAAGGAGGCCATTCGGCCCATCGTCTACTTAAGCCTTCACTTCCACCCTATCCCCGTAACCCAATAACCCTTCCTAACCTTTTTGGTCACTAAGGGCAATTTATCATGGCCAAATCTACCTAACCTGCATGTCTTTGGACTGTGGGAGGAAACCGACGTAGACACGGGGAGAAGGTGCAGACTCCGCACAGACAGATCCCAAATAAATGAAACTTTAACCAGACTTCTTTCAATTAACCCAATGATTGATTTCTTATAAAACAATGTATTTTTTAAAGTAAGTTGCAAGAACTGGTTAACACACAATTGTAATCTAGGGGCGGCATGGTGGCAAAGTGGTTAGCACTGCTGCCTATAGTGCTGAGGACCCAGGTTCGATCCCAGCCCTGGGTCACTTTCTGTGTGGAGTTTGCACATTCTCTTTGTGTCTGCATGGGCTTCACCCCCACAACTCAAAAGGTGTGCAGATTATGTGGATTTGCTACATGAAATTGCCCCTTAATTGGAAAAAAATAATTGGGTACGCCAAATTTATTTTAAAAAACAATTGTAGTCTGGAAGTATAACTATGGGTGCGATTTAACCATTGCATTGCGCCCAGAGCGGATCTGAGCGCATTGGTTAAATAGCAGGAAAGGCCAAAATCGAGATTCAAGCCCAGCGTGAATCAGTTTGCATCTAACCGGCAGCTCCCAATGGAGAGTTCCAAATATGGCAAGCGTATTATTAATGCCAATTTGCAGGAATTTCCATTTCATTAACGCGATTGAAGTGGAATGTAATGGCCTGCAGGGAATTAACAGCAAGAAATCATGCGGGCATCGCTTTCCTTTTCAAAAACGTGAAGCTGCGCAATGGCTGCTGGGGGAACTGAGGAGGTGAGTAGCTATTTCCATGTTCTGGCATGCAGCTCAGGCACACTGGAGTTGCTGCCCCAGTGCGCGGACGGGTGGGGGGAGGGGTTTCTCAGGAGAGTATGGCTTGGTCGGGGGGGATTGACGTATTCCAGGTTAAGAGTCGCCCCTGAGTGGGGGCATGAAGGGGCTTTTCATGTGTGAGGCCTTCAAGCCATCTTTAAATTTTGTGGATACCCATTAAAGGGGCAAATATAGGGTGAAACGGCAGCGCAGTGGTTTGCACTGGTGTTTACGGCACCGAGGTCCCAGGTTCGATCCCAGTCATGGGTCACTGTCCGTGAGGAGTTTGCACAGTCTTCCCGTGTCTGTGTGGGTTTCACCCCCACAACCCAAAGATGTGCAGGCGAGGTGGATTGGCCACGCTAAATTGCCCCTTAATTGGGAAAAAAAAATTGGGTACTCTAAATTTATTTTTAAAAAAGGAAAAAAACAGGGCCAACTACAGCTGCTGCCTTCCTGCATTACCAGACTGCTCCAAGACAGCCCTGCCTTTGCTCCTATCCTGAAGATCACTTTAACTCCTTTTGACAGTGAGCAGCTTCAAGCTTCACAGTTTTAGGCTATTGCAATAAGGAATTGGCCTTGTTAGTTGTGAGAGCACTTCCCAGCTCGCTGCTTGCTGCAAATGCCTGGAGGCTGGTGTTGCTGAGAGTTTGTTTGCTGTATACTGCTGCCTTTTCTGCTTGCCTGCTGCTTCTTCCCCTTGGGCTTACTTGCTGCTTTCTGGATGAAGGGAAGGAAGAAAGAAGGTAGTTGCCTTTCGGTCTCTTCTACTTGGAGTGTGGTGGGAGAGGGTTTTGGCGGGCCTGCCACCGGGCTAAGGATGTAGGAGGACTTGCTCAAGCAGTTTGTGGATGTTTTAAAGGTCTGTGTTGTGTGTTGACTATGTATTCTATTCTGGACTTGTGGGTCACCTATTAATGCCCCCTGTGTTCCTATGGCCCGGTCCTCGGACAGGGTGATGATGGAAGATCAGATGCTGCAGGAGAGGCGGGGCAGTGGCCTGGCTCGACTGCACAGCCCAGAGGTTGTGCCGAGACATTTTAATGGACGACTGGTGACATTTAATGTTCAGTAGCCATCTGCTGCTCCCATTATGGGAACCATGCAGATCTCTGGTGTTCCTAGTTTTCCTTTTGTTCGGAGTTTGGTCTATGTTTGTGGGAGTGAAATTATATGATGGGTACTATGTAACTGTGGTTTATTCTTTTCGCCGTTGCAGCCCCTCCTGCCACTGTGTCCTGGGAGTCGTTGGAACGAGGCGCTGCCAGTGCTGGAGAGGGAGAGGTGGTTTACGCTTTCTCTTCCTCCTCTGCTATGCTCCATGTCGGTGCGACCTTTCAGTGGCTGGCTCACCAAACGGCTTTCCACTGATGCGGGTCCACTGTAGAGATGGGGGGTAGGGGGGTCGTTTTTGCACCTTTGGCAGTGGGTTGCCTTTTTTTTGGTCTGGCAGCTGTGTGCTTGTCTGCTGCGACCCCTCTCACTTCTATGGCCTAGTCCCCAGGCACATTACCAGTGTTGGAGAAGGGGTGGGTGTTCTCTCTCCTTCTCCGCTGTGCCCTGTTTCAGCGTCACCTTTTCCAGTGGTCTGTACTGCTCAGTCTCACGTATGTGCACTCTTAACTGCACATGCAGTCATTCATGTATATACTCTTTAGCATGCGCACTCTTACCGATATGCATGTACTGATGTTCACACACATGCTTTCATGCACACACATTGGCGCCTTCCGCTGATATGTGTCTGTTTGGGCCGCGGAGGCGGGGGGAGCAGGGGTGGAGGGAGGGGGGGGGGGAAACCGGCTGCCATGTATCGACTTGGCAGCTGGTGGTTTTGTATTGTTTTTGTTTTTTGTCTCAATTTTGTCTTTGGGGTGCAGCTAGTGTCCTTGTTATAGTCCTGCTGTTTTTGTGTTTTCCTGCGGAGCACGCTACAGATGCTGGTTCGTTGGGGGGGGGGGGTTCCCTCTCCTTCCGCTGTGCCCCGTGTTGGCGTGGCCTTTTCCAGTGGTCTGTGCTGCTCGTTCCCATGCGCGTGTATTTAAATTCTGGGTGCTCGCATTTGCTGAGTGATGATTAATACAGAGCTGGAGTGGGGAATGAGTGGAGGGGGAGTAGTTCCTGCGCAGCCAGCTGTGGCCACATTGGTGCCCAAATTGAAAACGACACATTCTCCAGCACTGACAATCTTCACATTTCAATTCTCTTCTTAAAAATCAAAAGTTATTTATCACATGATGAAGTAATATTTACTGAAAAGAAACTGGATGGATGGCAGATAGCCACTATTTTATTAATTGATCAAAACATATTATAAATAAATTAAGAAAATGAAGCAACAAGATAAATACTTGCAATTTGGTCTTGTTTGTGATCTAGGTACTTTTGCGTTTCATGAGCCTGCAGTGTGGAACACAGTATCCCCAGCTCCACTGAGTTTTTCATCTCAACATCTTGGGAATATAACATACAAAATCGAAGTCTCCCCCTGATTGTTCAAAGAAAACTGAATGAAAGTTCTCGACCTGTTTGCTCTCCAGTGGCTTGCCGGGAGTGTAATTGACAGGACTAAGCATGGCTGCCACCTGACCTTCTTGGATGCTGGGAATGCGTAGCTTGGTGGAATTGAGATACATAGAAACATACAAAACATGAGAAGGGGAGGCCATTCGGCCCTTTTAGCCTGCTCCGCCATTCATTATGATCATGACTGATCATCTAACTCAGTAGCCTAATCCCACCTTCCCCCCATATCCTTTGATCCCCTTCACCACGAGTGCTATATCTAATTGCTTCTTGAAAACATACAATGTTTTAGTCTCAACTAGATAGATAGATTTTTGTTAGGCAAGGGTATTCAGGGTTATGGAACCAAAGTGGGTACATGGAGTTAAGATAAATATCAACTACAATCAAATTGAATGGAAACTTCGGCTTGAACGGCTGTATAGTCTACTCTTGATCCTTATGTCCCTAACTATTAAAAGAAGACTAAGAAGGCAAAATATATAGGATATATGTCTGCAAACAAAAAATCTTAGATGTTTCAAAAATGTTAAAGTGCTCTTCTTACAACTTAGCAAAGCAGACCAATGTATAACCTTACGGTGAAACATGAAGTGCGGTAGCTAAACACTACTTTGTTTTCTTCCAGTCTACGCTTCAATGTTATTGTAACAGTGAAGGAAATAATGATGTTGCTTCATTGATAGAAGATGCGTCATTGCCTTCTCAGTTTTCTATTGTTCTTATCCCCAGATCTCGAAAGATTGCAGTTATCTGGCCAAGAGGATGTATAGCCTTCCTAATAGTAAGCTTTTGCTGATGCCATAATGATGTAGCTTGAAACAGACACACAATAAAGCCAGAACATGACATTCCTGTCATTTTTCTTCCTCTGAGGGAATCATTTAGCCGCTGCACAGCACCTTCTTACAGTGACACAATTGAGTTCAAGAACTCGGCAATGAAGAGTATTGATCGTGTAATCAATCAGGACATAAACACACCAAGATTATTCAATCTATCATAGCTCTTGCCATTCAGAAGGAAACTCCTGTCCATCCGGCATTCTTTTCACCCCTTCATACTACAGCATCCATTTCTTAAGTAATTACAAGATTTCGAACTTAATATCCTACACAAAAAAACTGACATTTATAACAACAAAGTTTGGTTCAGCAGTAAGCTTCCTGTAGTTAGTGCTTTGCTGATATTTGGTGTTAAAGGTCTGCATAAATAATGACAACTTACATTCAAAGCCAGCACCCCCCCACCCTCCACAGAATATGGGAATAGAGGCCAACTATTTTGGCAGATACAAGTTTGGGCCCTGGGAAGGCTTCCAATGCTACAGGGTAGGCACAATGAAAACCTTGCTAAAGATGAATTCAGGAAGCCGATTGAACTTTCCAACCAGTCTTCAGTTTCCAAACGCAATGGGAAGGCGAGGTGGTCAGCTACCTGGGGGCAGGCCACCATACTGGCACTCCTGGAACGCTTACAGTCTGGCCATGGGTACAGCCAAAGACCACTCTCTAGAAAGCCTCAACCCCAGCCCCTCCCCTCTACCTCAGAAATGCTGATATTTTTTGTTTTTTAATTTCAGTTTTTCAATGTGGCTGAGGGGACACCTTCTGGTTGAGGCACACTCTCAGTTACTTAAGGACTGCTGCCGGGTGCTCCTCTGAATCTGGAATCAGGACGAGACCAAGACTACCGTGCCTGATAACAATAATAATTGCTTATTGTCACAAGTAGGCTTCAATGAAGTTACTGTGAAAAGCCCCTAGTCACCACATTCCGGCGCCTGTTCGGGTAGGCCAGTACGGGAATTGAACCCACGCTGCTGGCATCGTTCTGCATTGCAAGCCAGCTGTTTAGCCCGCTGTGCCAAACCACCTCCTGGGAACTCAGCGGTGGTCGGCGCCCAGCATTTGGGAGTTTGAATCAGAGAGTACGCGAGCAGGAACAGCTGTCATGTGGGTGGGGCTGAAATTTAAGGTGTATACCTGTAAATACCAGGCCACAGCAGCAGGAACCAGGATTGCATGTTTTCAGCCCCCTCTATCTCATCCCCCCTTCCTTCACTCCCTATCCCCCTCCAACACCCCCCATTCCCCTTCACCCGAAACTCATTCTTTCAGCCCAATCCCCCCTCCTGAACCGACCCATGTCCTCTTCCTTCACCCCCATCCTCCTTCCTTCACCCCATTCCCCCTCCTTCTCCCACCCATTCCTCCTTCCTTTACCCCATTCTCCTTTGTTCATCTCCCCATCCCCCCCTCACCACCCCCCGTCATTTCCCAGTAAGAAAACATTGATTGTGTGTGATTAAGAGATTGAGTGTGTGTGTGTGTGTGTGACCTGTTTGTCTGTCTGTATCCAGGCTCCCTCAGGAAAGAGCTAATCCTGAAAGTAGCCTTCACTCGGTGAGATGCCACCTGGAATTGTGATGCAGTTGGCTACTGGAGGCAATCGGCATGCACAGGAGTGCACCACAACTCACCGGGGGAGAGAAGATGGGTGAGATTCTCCACTCCCGCGCCGGTTGGGAGAATCGCCTGGGCCGCCAAAATTTCCCGGGACGCCGGTCCGACGCCCTCCCGCAATTCTCCCAATGGCGGGAACGGCCCCGTCGAGTACCGCAGGCCGCAGGCCGGAGAATCGGCAGAGACACCCAAAATGGCGATTCTCCGGCACCCCTGCTATTCTAAGGCCCGGATGGGCCGAGCGGCCAGGCCAAAACGGCGGGTTCCCCACGGCGCTGTCCACACCTGGTCGCTGCCGTCGGGAACAGCGCGGGAACGCTGGGGGGGTGGCCTGCGGGGGTGGGAGGGGGGATCCTGCACTGGGGGGTACCTCAAATGTGGCATGGCCCGCGATCGGTGCCCACCGATCGTCGGGCCGTCCTCTCTGAAGGAGGACCTCCTTCCTTCCGCGGCCCCACAAGATCCGTCCGCCATCTTCTTGCGGGGCGGTCTCAGAGAGGACGGCAACCACGCATGCGCGAGTTGGCGCAGGCCAACCCTCGCATGCGCGGGTGATGCCAGTTATGTGGCGCCGGCCGCGTCATCTATGCGGCGCCGCCTTTACGCAGAAAGTGCACCCAACTGCAGCTCCTCACAGACCACATGGTTCGGTTGGAGCAGCAATTGGATGCACTTAGGAGCATGCAGGTGGCGGAAAGCGTCATAGATCGCAGTTATGTAAATGTGGTCACACCCAAGGTGCAGGCAGAGAAATGGGTGACCACCAGAAAGGGCAGGCAGTCAGTGCAGGAATCCCCTGTGGTTGTCCCCCTCTCGAACAGATATACCCCTTTGGATACTGTCGGGGGGGATAGCCTATCAGGGGAAAACAGCAGCAGCCAGAGCAATGGCACCACGGCTGGCTCTGATGTTCAGAAGGGAGGGTCAAAGCGCAGAAGAGTAATAGTAATAGGGGACTCTATAGTCAGGGGCACAGATAGGCGCTTCTGTGGACGTGAAAGAGACTCCAGGATGGTATGTTGCCTCCCTGGTGCCAGGGTCCAGGATGTCTCCGAACGGGTAGAGGGAATCCTGAAGGGGGAGGGCAAACAGGCAGAGGTCGTTGTACATATTGGTACTAACGACATAGGCAGGAAGGGGCATGAGGTCCTGCAGCAGGAGTTCAGGGAGCTAGGCAGAAAGTTAAAAGACAGGACCTCGAGGGTTGTAATGTCGGGATCACTCCCTGTGCCACGTGCCAGTGAGGCTAGAAATAGGAAGATAGAGCAGCTAAACACGTGGCTAAACAGCTGGTGTAGGAGGGAGGGTTTCCGTTATCTGGACCACTGGGAGCTCTTCCGGGGCAGGTGTGACCTGTATAAGATGGACGGGTTGCATCTAAACCGGAGAGGCATAAATATCCTGGCCGCGAGGTTTGCTAGTGTCACACGGGAGGGTTTAAACTAGTATGGCAGGGGGGTGGGCACGGGAGCAATAGGTCAGAAAGTGAGAGCATTGAGGGAGAACTAGGGAATAGGGACAGTGTGGCTCTGAGGCAGAGCAGACGGGGAGAAGTTGCTGAACACAGCGGGTCTGGTGGCCTGAAGTGCATATATTTTAATGCAAGGAGCATTACGGGTAAGGCAGATGAACTTAGAGCTTGGATTACTACTTGGAACTATGATGTTGTTGCCATTACAGAGACCTGGTTGAGGGAAGGGCAGGATTGGCAGCTAAACGTTCCAGGATTTAGATGTTTCAGGCGGGATAGAGGGGGATGTAAAAGGGGAGGCGGAGTTGCGCTACTTGTTCGGGAGAATATCACAGCTATACTGCGAGAGGACACCTCAGAGGGCAGTGAGGCTATATGGGTAGAGATCAGGAATAAGAAGGGTGCAGTCACAATGTTGGGGGTATACTACAGGCCTCCCAACAGCCAGCGGGAGATAGAGGAGCAGATAGGTAGACAGATTTTGGAAAAGAGTAAAAACAACAGGGTTGTGGTGATGGGAGACTTCAACTTCCCCAATATTGACTGGGACTCACTTAGTGCCAGGGGCTTAGACGGGGCGGAGTTTGTAAGGAGCATCCAGGAGGGCTTCTTAAAACAATATGTAAACAGTCCAACTAGGGAAGGGGCGGTACTGGACCTGGTATTGGGGAATGAGCCCGGCCAGGTGGTAGATGTTTCAGTAGGGGAGCATTTCGGTAACAGTGACCACAATTCAGTAAGTTTTAAAGTACTGGTGGACAAGGATAAGAGTGGTCCGAGGATGAATGTGCTAAATTGGGGGAAGGCTAATTATAACAATATTAGGCGGGAACTGAAGAACATAGATTGGGGGCGGATGTTTGAGGGCAAATCAACATCTGACATGTGGGAGGCTTTCAAGTGTCAGTTGAAAGGAATACAGGACAGGCATGTTCCTGTGAGGAAGAAAGATAAATACGGCAATTTTCGGGAACCTTGGATGACGAGTGATATTGTAGGCCTCGTCAAAAAGAAAAAGGAGGCATTTGTCAGGGCTAAAAGGCTGGGAACAGACGAAGCCTGTGTGGCATATAAGGAAAGTAGGAAGGAACTTAAGCAAGGAGTCAGGAGGGCTAGAAGGGGTCATGAAAAGTCATTGGCAAATAGGGTTAAGGAAAATCCCAAGGCTTTTTACACGTACATAAAAAGCAAGAGGGTAGCCAGGGAAAGGGTTGGCCCACTGAAGGATAGGCAAGGGAATCTATGTGTGGAGCCAGAGGAAATGGGCGAGGTACTGAATGAATACTTTGCATCAGTATTCACCAAAGAGAAGGAATTGGTAGATGTTGAGTCTGGAGAAGGGGGTGTAGATAGCCTGGGTCACATTGTGATCCAAAAAGACGAGGTGTGGGTATCTTAAAAAATATTGAAAGTCAAAGAGATCTAGGAGTACAGGTCCACAGGTCATTGAAAGGGGCAACACAGGTGGAGAAGGTAGTCAAGAAGGCATACGGCATGCTTGCCTTCATTGGCCGGGGCATTAAGTATAAGAATTGGCAAGTCATGTTGCAGCTGTATAGAACCTTAGTTAGGCCACACTTGGAGTATAGTGTTCAATTCTGGTCGCCACACTACCAGAAGGATGTGGAGGCTTTAGAGAGGGTGCAGAAGAGATTTACCAGAATGTTGCCTGGTATGGAGGGCATAAGCTATGAGGAGCGATTGAATAAACTCGGTTTGTTCTCACTGGAACGAAGGAGGTTGAGGGGCGACCTGATAGAGGTATACAAAATTATGAGGGGCATAGACAGAGTGGATAGTCAGAGGCTTTTCCCCAGGGTAGAGGGGTCAATTACTAGGGGGCATAGGTTTAAGGTGAGAGGGGCAAGGTTTAGAGTAGATGTACGAGGCAAGTTTTTTACGCAGAGGGTAGTTGGTGCCTGGAACTCACTACCGGAGGAGGTAGTGGAAGCAGGGACGATAGGGACATTTAAGGGGCATCTTGACAAATATATGAATAGGATGGGAATAGAAGGATATGGACCCAGGAAGTGTAGAAGATTGTAGTTTAGTCGGGCAGTATGGTCGGCACGGGCTTGGAGGGCCGAAGGGCCTGTTCCTGTGCTGTACATTTCTTTGTTCTTTGTTCTTTGTTAGTTGAAGTTATCTAAAGCCACATTTGAATGCCAAAAATGCATCATTAAAAAAATTGATCAGGTGGCATTCCCATAGTAAAGCATTATGAATTCTGTTAGTGACCAGAAAAAACACATAGGACCTTTGAAAAATTCAGCATGGTGGTGAGGATTGAGGGGCGTCATTCTCCGACACCCCAGCGGGTCGGAGAATGGCTGTTGGCCGCCGTGAATTCCGCCCCCGCCACCCGCCGAAGTCTCCGAAGGGAGAAAAGTTGGCGGGGCGTTAATGGCGCCGCAGACGTCGGAGAATGGCACGGGTGGGCGCAAGGCAGCGGATTTTGGGCCTGCCGATATTCTCCCTTACGGATGGGCCGAAGTCCCGTCGACGTGATGACGGGTCACGTCGACGTAAATCAAACCTCCTTTTAATCGGCGTCAACCTGTGCTCCAGGTTTACGCCGACCAGCGTGGAGGTGGGTGACGGCCTGGGGGGAGTGCCGGGAGTGGGGGGTCAGTGCCGGGGAGGGCCGGGGAGGAGGATGGGGGGTCCGTGCCGGGGAGGGGAATGGGGGGGGTCCGTGCCGGGGAGGAGGATGGGGGGGTCCGTGCCAGGGAGGAGGATGGGGGGTCCGTGCCGGGGAGGGGGATGGTGGGACGGGGTCCGTGCCGGGGAGGGGGATGGTGGGACGGGGTCCGTGCCGGGGAGGAGGATGGGGTCCGTGCCGGGGAGGAGGATGGGGGGGTCCGTGCCGGGAGGAGGATGGGGGGGTCCGTGCCGGGGAGGAGGATGGGGGGGTTCGTGCCGGGGAGGGGGATGGGGGGACGGGGTCCGTGCCGGGGAAGAGGATGGGATCCGTGCCGGGCAGGAGGATGGGGGGGTCCGTGCCGGGGAGGTCCGTGCCGGGGAGGGGGATGGGGGGTCCGTGCTGGGGAGGGGGATGGGGGGGACGGTGTCCGTGCCGGGGAGGGGGATGGGGGGACGGTGTCCGTGCCGGGGAGGGGGATGGGGGCACGGGGTCCGTGCCGGGGAGGGGGATGGGGGCACGGGGTCTGTGCCGGGGTGGAGGATGGGGGGACCGGGTCCGTGCCGGGGAGGAGGATGGGGTACGTGCCGGGGAGGAGGATGGGGGGGTCCGTGCCGGGGAGGGGGATGGGGGGGTCCGTGCCGGGGAGGGGGATGGGGGGACGGGGTCCATGCCGGGGAGGAGAATGGGGGGGTCCGTGCCGGGGAGGGGGATGGGGGGACGGGGTCCGTGCCGGGGAGGGGGATGGAGGGGTCCGTGCCGTGGAGGAGGATGGGGTCCGTGCCGGGGAGGGGGATCGGGGTTCCGTGCCGGGGAGGAGGATGGGGGGGGTCCGTGCCGGAGAGGAGGATGGGGTCCGTGCCGGGGAGGGGGGGGTGTGAGGGCAAGTGAGCTGGTCCACCTGGCCAGGTGCCAGCCTCCAACAGTTGGACCCGTGCGGTCCATGCCACCTGGCTGGGGGGAGGAGGGGATACGGGCAATGATGACATGTCGTCATTTCCCCCCCCCCCCCCCCCCCCCAACCAGGCCGTCATGTTTTCCGATCAGCCAGCGATGTTGGCCGCCATGGCGGCAGCCGCTAATGTCTATGTTGCCCTGGATGAGGAGGAGGAGGAGCGTGCCAGAGAGGCGGCGCTGGCTGCCGCAGAGGGGCAGGCGGCAGCCGCCCAGGCTGGAGGGACACCTGACCGACAGGACGAGGAGGGGGAGGAGGTCGTCGCCGCCCCACTCAACGGAGGCACCCGAGGGCACCCCGTGTGTACCGGCCCCGGCAGTCATACCAGGACCTCACGGACCGGGAATGCAGGAGGAGACTCCGGATGAGGCGGGAAACCGTGGCACACATCTGCCACCTGCTGGCACACCTGTCACCGCGTGGCACTGGCGGGGGACACCCTCTCCCCGTGTCCGTCAAGGTTACGGTGGCCCTGAATTTTTATGCAACGGGGTCATTCCAGGCACCGAGTGGGGACCTGTCCGGCATACCGCAGACATCGGTGCACTGGTGCATCCGGGCAGTGACAGATGCCCTATATGCCATGGCGCACCGCTACATCCACTTCCCTGTGGACCGGGCCAGCCAAGATGCCCGGGCCGTGGGCTTCTCTGCCGTGGCCGGGTTCCCCATGGTCCAGGGCGCGATTGATGGGATGCACGTCGCCGTGCGGCCACCTGCAGATAACAGGGCCGTGTTCACCAATAGGAAGGGGACCTATTCGATGAACATACAGGTGGTCTGCGACCACCGCATGATGATCCTGCACGTCTGCGCCCGTTACCCGGGCAGTGTACATGACTCATACGTGTTGTCGCGGTCATCCATCACCGGCATGTACGAGGGACGCCATCCCCGGCTGAGGGGCTGGTTGCTGGGCGACAGGGGCTACCCATTGCGATCGTGGCTGATGACGCCTGTACGGAGGCCACGCAATGAGGCGGAGAACCGCTACAATGATGCCTATGTAGCGACAAGGGGAATGATAGAGAGGTGCTTTGGCGTGCTGAAGATGCGTTTCAGGTGCCTGGACCTCTCTGGGGGCGCCCTCCAGTATCGGTCAGATAGGGTCGGCCGCATCATTGTGGTGTGCTGCGTCCTGCACAACATAGCCCAGCAGAGGGGCGATGTGCCGCAGGCAGAGGAGGGCGGAGAGGAGGAGCAGCAGGAAGAGGCGCAGTCCTCCCCAGATGAGGGGGATGGGGGCAATGGTCAGGGCAGATGGGCTAGACACAGGCGGGTGGCTGTCCACCGTTACCGGCTGGCCCAGCGGGCACGGGTCAGGCTGATAGCCGCCCGCTTCACTGGCTAGATGGGCGTGGGAATCGGGTAGTATGGCCACAGACCGCACACCATGGCAACAGCCGACCACCCACACCCCCCACCCATCCACCCACCCAGCACCCTCACCCCCCTCCCCAACCCCACCCACCCAGCACCTTCACCCCCCTCCCCAACCCCACCCACCCCACCCGCATGCACACCACCTCCCCCATTGCCGATCCACCTGCGGCACAACGGCCGGGCTCACACAGTTGCCGGTGGACGCGTGTCTATTGCAGGCCATGGAGGATGATGACAACCCGCCCTGCGATGAGCTCCTGGCTCCACATCGTTGGACTATGCCTGACCCATGGCCACAGTACCACCATCCACCCAGACCATCCCTGCATGCGGCTGTGACACTGCAGCGCACGGTCCCGTCCTCTGCCCGGGGGATGTTGATGGCGGCCCAGGGGGAAGGGGGCAGACTCACCTGGGGCTGAGGTAAGACCACCCCTCACACACACACACTTGCGCTCAACGTACATGACACCCCCGCACGCTTTGGACAGAGCACAAAGGCAGCTTCTGTAGGTGTAACATTGACTTTAATAACCAAAGGAGTTCATGCACATGCCCTAGCCCCTAAAACTCATCTGTGCCCTGCACCCGTGCCAACTTACTCAGTGTCTAATTGTTTGGTCTTACGGGCCCTTTGACTACGTCTACGTGGTTCCCCAGACGGTACAGCAGAACTGGAGGTGGACTCCTGTGATTCCTGCCCTCTGACACGGGATCCCTTTGGCGGCCGTTTCCTGGGGCGTCCTGGCCTAGATGGGCCAGGCTGCGGCCCGGGCGACTGGGATGGCGAGCTGCCAGCCTGTCCTGCCCATTGCCCACCCGATGCACCTGGGACGGAGGGGGGGGGGGGGCTGCGAGGTGTCACGGTGTTCCGGGACCTCCCCTACAGGGGGACCCGGGACGGACCACAGCACCTCCTCCTCCCTCGGGGTGCCCGATGGCCCCCAGGCCTCTACATGGGTGCGGGATGCGAACGGACTGGCCATCCGACGCGCCCCCGACATCTGGCGCTGCCAGTCCTGGAGGCCCGTGCTGGTATCGACAGGGGTCTGCAGGTTTGCAGCTATGGAGCCCAGGGGGTTGGCAAACCCTGTCTGTGACTGTGCGACGCCGGCTCGCACATGGCCAATGGCGCCGATGCCCTCAGCGATGGCCTGAAGAGACTGGGATATGGCCTGCTGAGACTGGGCCATGGCCTGCTGAGACTGGGCCATGGCGTTGAGCGCCTCTGCCATCTGGCGCTGGCACTGGCTCATGGCCTCCTGTGAGAGAGCAGCCATGTCCTGGGCCACAGACGCCGCCTGCACGGAAAGCCCCAGGCCTCGCAAACCGTTCCCCATGTCTGACACCGTCGCACCCATTGCCTCCACCGCGGACGCCACCCGTGCGGTGTCGGCCTGGATGGCACGCATGACCGTCACCACTCCCAGCTCCTGGACGCGGGTGGACTCCTCCACCTGCGACTGCAGCCGCCGCAAGCCGGCCGTCACCCTCTTCGCTTGTCTCCGGGTCGGTGGTTGCATCGGATCTATGGGTGGGTGTGGTAACTCCAGGAACCCGGGATCCATCTGGGCGGCAGATATTCGCTTGGGCTGGGCTGCCCTCCGACCACCCGGCCCCTCTGCTGCTCCTACCTCCACCTGCTATACGGCTATGTTGTGCGCACCAGTGGCCTCATCACTAAAGTGCCCAACCGAGGTGAGTGTTTCTGCGATGGTGGAGGGTGTTGGTGACAGCAGTGGCGTTGTGTCATGCTCTTCGTCCCACTCTGAGTCCATGGCACTTTGGGGTGGTGGTTCGTCTCCACCCATCCACTCTGTGTCACTGTCCGGTATTTTGTCTTCCTGGGTAGTGCTGTCCCGGGTAGGGGTGTCCTGGGTAGTGGTGTCCTGGGTAGTGGTGTCCTGGCTCGGCTGTGGCGGGGGCCTGTGGCTGCCCCTCTCATCGCTGGGTGGCACACGCCTGCGTCGTCGCACCCGCACGAGACGGGGGCGTCGTCTCCCTGTTGCTCCAGGTCTCTCCGTCTCCCGTGGTCTCCAAGGGACATCCTGCGGGCGTCGCATGCCGGAGGGTCCGGGTCTCTCCGTCTCCCGTGGTGTGCGAGGGGCATCCTGCGGGCGTCGCATGCTGGAGGGTCCGGGTCTCTCCGTCTCCCGTTGTGTGCGAGGGGCATCCTGCGGGCGTCGCATGCCGGAGGGTCCGGGTCTCTCCGTCTCCCGTGGCCTCCGAGGGGCATCCTGTGGGCGTCGCATACCGGAGGGTCCGGGTCTCTCCGTCTCCCGTGGCCTCTGAGGGGCATCCTGCGGGACGGTCTGCATCTGCGGGGATGGGTGCCTGGACGTTTGGTCCTGCGATACACAATGAAACATGCATGGTTAGACACGCAGGCAGTGATCAGGTGATATGGGGGAGGGGGATATAGGGGAGGGGGGATATGGAGACGGGCTGTCGGTGGCTCACTTGCTAGTACGCCCCCGACCTCTGCATCAGCAACCTCCCGGTCGTCAGGTCCGCCAGCCAGTTCCAGGGCCCTTTCCTCGTGTTCGGTCAGTGGCCTCTCATCAGCGGGGCCTCCTCCAGTCCTCACATGCTCCCTATTGTTGTGTGCGCGCTTCTCCTGTGGGGGGTAGTGGCAGGGGTAAAAGGCAACAGTGTTAGACAGGTATATGAATGCACGCCATCGGTTGAGCATGTATTGCAGAGGTTAAGGTTAGGGCTGGATTCACTTGGGGATATGGGGGAGGGCGGGATATGGGGGAGGGGGGGATATGGGGTATATGGGGGAGGGGGGGGATATGGGGGAGGGGGGGGAGATATGTATATCGGGCAGTGGGAGGGGGGGGGGGGAGGCTCACCCTGCCTGCTCTGACGAGGTCGTTCACCTTCTTGTGGCACTGGGTGCCTGTCCATGGTGTCAGGGCCTCTGCCACCTCCCTCCGCAGACGCCGGCTGTGGCGTGGGGCAACTCTGCGGCCGTGCCCGGGATACAGGGCTTCCCTCCTCTGCTCTACTGCGTCCAGGAGCGCCTCCACATCCCGTGACTGGAACCTCGGGGCTGAGCGGCGGCCGGCCATCCAGTCGGGTGTTCCGGTCGGGTGGGGGGGAGCAGCGCGTCCTTATGAGCTGTCACGCCGTGCGGCGTGTATGACGCTGCACTGCGTCAACCACGTGAACAAGCGCGGATCCCGTCACGTCGCTGCTAGCCCATTTTGGGCCGGAGACTTTGCGACGTTTTTGGCGGCGTGATGCAGGTCGGATTTGCGCCGTTCGGCGGACTTTGCGCCGATAACGGAGAATTTCGCCCGAGGAGTTGGATATGTAAATTTCTATGTTTTGTATTAATTTTCACCAATGAAGATGATAGAATGGTAGATACAATTGCTATAAATATTGGCTCTCAGAAAGAAAATGCCTTTTGTGAGGGCCACAAAAATCCCTCCCCCCGAAAGTCCAAGGAATCCACCGAAGACCCTGGCGAAGGAGGGCGTCAGACTCGTTTGGCCGTAGGCCGGACACCATTTGCACACGGCGCTAGATCAGGCGGCGTGTAACGAGACGGAGACCCGCCCTTCCGTGATGAACGGCGCGGTTGTACATCCACGGCCCGTGGACCCGAGGATTCCCCCTCTGATGCATCCTGTGTCTCCATCTCGGAGTCAGAGTCTGCTGCCTCCGTCATGTCAGCATCTCTATCTCCATTCGGTCCCATAACGACCTGCGCAGGCTTCGAGTGAGGCACCAGTGGAAGATTGTGAGGACTACCTTCCATTGTCTCTGGTCTCTGTGGCTGTAGAAATGAGCTCCGGGGGTGGGGAATCTTTTGAGGGGATAGTCTTCTGAACCGAATGTGGTCTACATGTTTTCGCTGGAGATGACCCTGGGCTTGCACCTGGTAAGATATAGGGCCCGTTTGGCGAAAGATTACACCAGGAACCCATTGGGCACCACCAGCAAAATTCCGAACGAATACTGGGTAACCGGCGCAAACTGCCGAATCGGCCGATGCCGAGAAAATCCCTGTCCCTGCCATTCTTGTGTGCGGCGTACTTTTGCGCCAATGTCCGGGAAAACTATACTAAGGCGGGTGCGAAGTCTCCGGCCCATTAGGAGTTCTGCGGGAGCTACCCCAGTCACTGCATGGGGGGTGGTCCTGTACGTAAACAAAAGGCGAGCCAGTCTCGTGTCCATTGATCCGGAAGACTGCTTCTTTAGGCCTCTTTTGAATGTCTGCACTGCGCGCTCTGCCAACCCATTTGAAGCCGGGTGGTAAGGGGCAGTGCGGATATGGCGGATGCCGTTCATCTTCGTGAACCTCGAAAACTCCTCACTCGTGAATGGAGTGCCGTTATCCGTGACCAGCACCTCGGGTAGGCCATGCGTACGAAACGATAAACGCATCTTTTCAGTTGCGCAGGACGTTGTCCCCTGCACCTTATGCACCTCTAGCCATTTAGACTGGGCGTCAATTAGTAGAAGAAACATGGATCCTTGAAAAGGGCCTGCGAAATCTGCATGCAAGCGTGCCCAAGGCCGCCCTGGCCATTCCCAGTGATGTAGGGGCGCGGCCGGCGGAAGCTTCTGATGCTCCTGGCAAATGGAGCAGTTTTGGGCCACCTTCTCAATGTCGGTGTCGAGGCCTGGCCACCAGACATAACTCCGGGCCAACATTTTCATTTTGGTCACGCCTGGATGCCCATTGTGCAAGTCTGTTAGTATCAGCTCCTGGCCTTTTCCCATGACAATCACACGCGTCCCCCACAAGAGGATAGCGTCTCCCACGCTGAATTCTGACAGCTTGGAGGAAAATGCCCGCAACTCGCCTGGGAGCTGTCTATGCTGCCCACCATACAGCACTATGTGCCAAACCTTTGACAGGACTGGCTCCATCTGGGTCCACTCACGGATCTGTGATGCCGTGACAGGCAAGGTGTCCATAAAATTTAGGGTTGCAACCACCTCACCGGTCGTGGGGGTCGACATGGGGCCGGTCGATAAAGGCAATCGGCTCAGTGCGTCGGCATTTGCTATCTGCGTACCTGGTTTGTGCTCCAGAGAATACTCGTATGCAGCAAGCAACAAAGCCCAGCGCTGGATCCGTGCAGAAGCAATGGGCGGTATTGGCTTATCCTCTCTGAAAAGTCCCAGCAGAGGCTTATGATCAGTCACGATAGTGAAATGGCGGCCATACACGTACTGGTGGAAGCGTTTCACCGCAAAAACCACTGCCAGGCCCTCCTTCTCGATCTGCGCGTACGTTTTCTCCGCTGCAGTCAATGTGCGGGTGGCGAAAGCTATCGGTCGCTCGGCCCCGTTCTCCATCTTGTGGGACAGGTCGGCCCCAATACCATACGGGGATGCATCACATGTGACGAGCAAAGGCTTTCCAGGATCATAGTGAGTTAGTAACCCAGACGACGACAATTGTTGCTTTACCCGCCGGAAAGCGGTTTCTTGCGGCTGACCCCAAACCCATGTGTGATTTTTCTTTAGCAGAAGGTGCAAAGGGGCCAGCGTAGTTGCCAGATTGGGGAGGAACTTCCCATAATAGTTTACGAGACCGAGAAAAGAACGAAGATGCGAAGTGTCAGTCGGGGCGGGGGCATGTTGAATTGCACGCACCTTCTCTGCGACGGGGTGCAAACCTTTGCGGTCCACCCGATAACCTAGGTAGACTACTTCCTTTGCCTGAAATATGCACTTTGTGCGACGTAAACGGACTCCAGCCTCAGAAAGGCGTCTAAGGACAGCCTCCAGATTTTCCAAATGTTCCTGCTCCGACATCCCTGTAATCAAAACGTCATCTAGGTAGACAGCCACACGTGGTAAACCTCTCAAAATGCCCTCCATAACACGTTGAAAAATTGCGCAGGCAGAGGATACTCCAAAGGGCAACCGTGTATATTCATACAGGCCCCGGTGTGTATTAATCGTTACATATGATCGGGAGGCAAGGTCCAGCTCCAACTGCAGGTAGGCGTGACTCATATCTAATTTTGTGAACGAGAGTCCACCTGCAGGTTTCGCGTAGAGATCCTCTATGCGAGGCATTGGATATCGGTCGAGTGGAGAAACCGTATTCACTGTAAGTTTATAGTCGCCACACAAGCGAACTGTGGCATCTGGCTTCATTACAGGTACAATTGGTGCTGCCCAGTCAGCAAAGCGGACGGGCCTGATAATACCCAAACTCTCCAAACGAGTGAGCTCCCCTTCTACCTTCTCGAGCAAGGCGTAAGGCACTGGGCGCGCCCGGAAATAGCGCGGCGTGGCACCTGGTTCGACTTGGATACGGGCTACGGCCCCTTTTATTTCCCCAAACCAGGAATACATCTGGGTATCGTCCTAGCACCTCAGTCAACCCTTCAGAAACTGTTTGGAGGATGTGCTGCCATTGCAACCGCAAATGGCGCAACCAGTCCCGACCCAACAGGCTGGGCCCATGGCCGCGCACCACGATAAGTGGGAAACGCCCCTCCTGGCGTCCATAAACAACAGGGGTCATTGTAGTTCCTGCAATGTCCAGTGGTTCCCCCGTGTAGGTGGCCAACCTGGCCTGTGAGTCGGTTAATGTAAGGGTCTGTATACCCTGCTTGATGCGGTTGAATGTCCTCTGGGCGATCACGGAGACCGCTGCGCCAGTATCCAACTCCATCTCAAGCGAGTGGCCATTGACCCGTACTGTCACCTTAATGGGGGCCACACGGGGAGCTGCCACACAATGCAGCTGCAGGCAGTCGTCCTCCGTCTCCACGTCCTCAGGAGTAGTCGCCGCAGGTTCATCCACATGGAAGGTACGGCCCCTGGGCTGGTCCCAGTTACGGCCCCTGGGCTGATCCCAGTTTCGTCAGAATGACGGCGCCTCTGGCGCCCCCAGGACCGCCGTCCATGACGGGGTCGGCGCCTACAAGTCTGACACGGACATGGCTCCTCATCCATTGGCTCTGGAGAAGGCTCCCTTCGGGGAGGAATGTCCGACGGCCACTGTCGTCGGTCCGGACGTTGCCTCAACCAAGGTACCGCAGGGGTGCGGGGGGACGTTTTCAGAAGGAAGGGGTTGCGCCCAAGGCATGCACTTCCATTCCCTGTAGCTCCTGTACTCCTCGTTCTGCGCTCTCTCGGGACAATACTATTTGAATGGCATGTTGAAAAGTCAATGTTGTCTCCGCTAACAACTTTCTCTGGGTTGCTGCATTGTTAATACCGCAAACCAAACGGTCGCCTAACATTTCTGACAAAGTCTCACCATCGTCACAGTACTCCGCAATCCTGCGTAGCCTGGATAGAAAATCGGCAAGGGATTCTCCAGGGGTCCTCTCAGCGGTATTAAACCGGTAACGCTGGACTATCGTGGATGGGGTTGGATTAAAATGTTGCCCCACTATCTTCACAAGTTCATCAAATGTTTTGGTGTCCGGCGCAGCTGGATACGTAAGGCTCCTAATCACCCCAAACGTATGCGGGCCGCAGGCGGTGAGCAATATGACCACCTGGCGCTCGTTTTCAGTGATATTGTTTGCCCGGAAATAGTAATGCATCCGTTGTGTGTACTGGTTCCAGCTTTCCAGCGCAGCATCAAAAACATCCAAACGTCCGTACAGAGGCATGGTATAATAGAAAACAATTTCCAACCTGTATCCAACAAAAATCCAGTGAGGTGGCTTCAGCAGTGTAGACAGCTATTCACTTTAACCTTCGTCGCCAGCTTTGTGAGGGCCACGAAGAATCCAGCACGAGTTTTAAGGATACAAAGTAATAACATTTATTTACAATAACATACATACATAACAGTAGCAGTAACTTCCCTTGCTACATACTCCCTCTCGGTTCCTGAACTGGCCAGCTTTATTTATACTAGGAGTTTACTAATGGTTTCTCCGCCCCCCTCATTGGGGAAGCTCATACTCCCACAGGATTGTGGGATAGTCATTAGTCCCCAGCCAATGGTAAGTAGGCAGGTTATAACAATGCCATAAATGGCCTTAGTTTGGTTTGAAGCATTAACGATTTCTCAGTTTGCTGGACCTGATAGCATTTCACCTCAAATGCTGGAGACAATCAGAAAGGGACGACGTTAGCCTTTAATTTAGCTGACTAATTGTGCTTGGAAATCTGGATTTGAATTGACTGGAGAAAGGGCTTCATGCATGAATGTTTTCACACAAATGCCAATCCCCAATTCATTGATATCAAGAAAGGAACATATGAACAAGAGTAGGCCATTCAGCCCCTTGGGCTTGTTCTGTCGTAACTCTATTAACCCAGTTTTGTTCCATAAGTAAGTGGAGCTCTCTAATTCATGTTTTAATAGGCTTGAATTCAAATTCAACTGTTGCATAATGAATTCCAAGCAACTCTAAACACCAATGTGTCTATTCATGGTGCGACATGAAATGAAGCCTGCACTAATACTTTTCACGTAAAAAGCATAATTTTACTGATATTTGAGGACTCAAATGATTAATACATTCGTCAACAATTTAATATAAGATTGAGAAATTATATGGCCAACGCATTTTCTTAGAGCTCCTGCTCTTCAAAATTTCCAACTACACCATTGGTGGTGGCAGGGAGAGAGAACGAGTGTGAGAGAGGAATGGGAGGAAGAGAGAGCATGTGCGAGGGGTGGGGAGAGACAGGGTGTGCAAGGGGTGGGGAGAGAGAGGGTATGCGAGGGGTGGGGAGAGAGAGTATGTGAGAGAGGTGGGGAGAGGGAGTGTGTGTGAGGGGTGGGGAGAGAGGGAGTGCGTGTCATGGTGGGAGAAGAGAGTGTGTGTGTGTGAGGGGTGTGGAAAGAGAGAGAGTGTGTGAGTGGTGGGGAAAGAGAGAGAGTGTGTGAGTGGTGTGGAGAGAGAGGATGTGTGTGAGGGGTGGGGAAAGAGAGAGAGTGTGTGAGTGGTGGGGAAAGGGAGAGAGTGTGTGAGTGGTGTGGAGAGAGAGGATGTGTGTGAGGGGTGGGGAGAGAGAGGGTGCGCGAGGGGTGGGGAGAGAGAGAGTGTGTGTGAGGGGTAGGGAGAGAGAGGGTGTGTGTGAGTGGTGGGGAGAGAGAGAGTGTGTGAGGGGTGGGGAGAGAGGGTGTGTGAGTGGTGGGGAGAGAGAGGATGTGTGTGAGGGGTGGGGAAAGAGAGAGTGTGTGTGAGGGGTGGGGAGAGATAGAGTGTCTGAGGGGTGGGGAGAGAGAGAGTGTGTGAGGGGTGGGGAGAGAGAGAGAGTGTGTGTGAGGGGTGGGGAAAGAGAGAGTGTGTGTGAGGGGTGGGGAGAGAGAGAGTGTGTGAGGGGTGGGGAGAGAGCAAATGTGTGTGAGGGGTGGGGAAAGAGAGAGTGTGTGTGAGGGGTGGGGAGAGAGAGAGTGTGTGTGAGGGGTGGGGAGAGAGAGTGTGTGTGAGGGTGGGGAAAGAGAGTGTGTGTGAGGGGTGGGGAGAGAGAGAGTGTGTGAGGGGTGGGGAGAGAGAGAGTGTGTGAGGGGTGGGGAGAGAGAGAGAGTGTGTGTGAGGGGTGGGGAGAGAGGGTGTGTGTGAGGGGTGGGGAGAGAGAGTGTGTGTGAGGGGTGGGGGAAGAGAGAGTGTGTGTGAGGGGTGGGGAGAGAGAGAGAGTGTGTATGTGTGAGGGGTGGGGAGAGAGAGAATGTGTGTGAGGGGTAGGGAGAGAGAGAGTGTGTGTGAGGGGTGTGGAGAGAGAGAGAGTGTGTGTGAGGGGTAGGGAGAGAGAGAGTGTGTGAGAGGGGTGGGGAGAGAGAGGGTGTGTGTGGGGGTGGGGAGAGAGAGAGTGTGTTTGTGGGGTGGGGAGAGAGTGTGTGTACGGGGTGGGGGAAGAGAGAGTGTGTGTGAGAGGTGGGGGAAGAGAGAGTGTGTGAGGGGTGGGCGAAGAGAGATTGTGTGTGAGGGGTGGGCGAAGAGAGATTGTGTGTGAGGGGTGGGGGAAGTGAGAGTGTGTGAGTGAGGGTGTGGTAGTCTGTGTAGAGGTATTACGGTACCTGGTAATGCTGGAACACCATTGGTAGATATTGTATGTTTCCTATTGGTCAAGCTGTATGGTAGCACCGCCCTGCGAGGCGGGGTATAAGAGCCCGTGCCTCCCTAGCAGCCTTCTTTCTGTACCTGAGCTGCTGAGGGAAACATCTAGCTTATTAAAGCCTTCAATTGGACTACAACCTCGCTTTAGTGGTCATTGATCGTGCACCAGAGGGGTGGGGAGAGAGAGAGTGTGTGTGTGAGGGGTGGGGAGAGAGAGAGTGTGTGTGTGAAGGGTGGGGAAGAGAGTGTGTGTGTGAGGGGTGGGGGAAGAGAGAGTGTGTGTGAGGGGTGGGGAGAAAGAGTGTGTGTGTGAAGGGTGGGGAAGAGAGTGTGTGTGTGTGAGGGGTGGGGGAAGAGAGAGTGTGTGTGAGAGGGGTGGGGGAAGAGAGAGTGTGTGTGAGGGGTGGGGAAGAGAGTGTGTGTGTGAGGGGTGGGGGAAGAGAGAATGTGTGCAAGGGAGGGGAGAATGTGTGCGATGGGTGGAGGAAAGAGAGAGTGTGTGCAAGTGATGTGGGGAAGAGAGAATATGTCCAAGGAGTAGAGAAGAGAGACTGTGTGCTAGGGATGTGGGGAAGAGAGAGTGTGTTTGAGAGGTGAAGGAAGAGAGTGTGTGTGTGTGAGGGGAGAGGGAGGGCTTAAGACAGAGTGCATGTGATAGGTGGGGGGGAAGAGAGTGTGTGCAAGGGGTAGAGGAAGAGAGAGTATGTGCAAGGGGAGGGGGAGGGAAAACGAGGGAGTTTATGCTGGAGTTGGGGAAGAGAGAGTGTGTATGAGCGGTGAGAGAATAGAAATTTTGTGTGAGGGTAGGGGGAAAGAGAGTGTATGAAGGGGGGAAGAGAGAGTGTGAGTGGTGGGGGGAAGAGAGAGTGTGTGCAATGGGTGGGGGGGAAGTGAGAGTGTGTGAGATGGGTGGGGGGAGTGTGTGCGATGGGTGGGAGGAAGAGAGAGTCTGAGCGAGGGATGGGGAAGAGAGAGTGTGAGCGAGGAAGGGGGAAGAGAGAATGTGTGCAAGGGAGGGGAGAGTGTGCGCGATGGGTGGAGGAAAGAGAGAGTGTGTTCGAGGGACGGGGAAGAGAGAGTGTTTGTGAGGGGAGAGCGGACGAGAGAGTGTGCGCGAGGGGTGGGCTTCAACCTTCAGATCCCAGGATGGGGGTTCCACGAACATGAGGCTGAACACAGGACCCCAGAACCTGTGAATCCACCTCTGAGTAGAGAGTCATAGAGAATGAATTAGCAGATTTCTTAACTCGCATGGCTAGGAAAGGGAGCTTGTTCAATGGCTCAATTCCAAAGGTGAATTTGAATACAAGATGGAACATATATATTTATATGCAGAGACCTTCTGTCGGCAGAAGGAGCATGTCCAGGCATTGCACATTTTTAAAATTAACAGTAGCATGGGGGAGCAATGGTTCAATGGTGCATTCTTCATGGCAGCACCATGACCAATCAAAGTCGACTTGCCAACCAATCAGCATCCTTTTCTCATGCAATATGAATTGTTACTTCCTTTGAAATTTAGCAACCTTGCATCTGGCCTGATGCGTGTGAGACAACAAGCTTCAACAGCATGCTCTTTTTTTCAGCAGTACTCAAGTTCTTTACTTTCAAATGACTATTTGTATAATAATCACGGCACAAGTTACAACTGTGAGTAAGACTCACAAACGCCTTCCTCCATTTACTTACGAAAAATTTTCAAAGGTAAATCATGTTTTTTAAATTATACCTATTTCTAGCTGAAACAAATACAAGTACTGAGTCTGCATTTCAAATTATTCCACTTTTTCTCAGCAATTTTCAAAGAATTATGCTCATTTTTATCTCTAATTACTGGCAGCAGAACTGTTATTATTAGCTTAAACTCTCTTTTTTTGACACACAAATGTTTTAGTTTGTGGAGAAAATATTTACCACTATTTATCTATTTTCCTGCCTTACATTGGTTCAACAATAAACATTGCTGTTTATCAGTTCTGTATTTTTTGTTTCCTTTTGATATTTTTGGCAAATTCTCTTCTCCACAAAGTTCTAACACTACCCCTGGAAGCTTTTTCAGTTCTCCATGCTGTTTACAATCTGTCTTTTCTAAAACTCCTACACTTCTTTCTTTTTCTAAACATCTGTAACTGACTCCTTCCATTTATTTGCCATATGTTCTTCTAGGTTTCACTTTCGGTCTTTCCTTGCAGTTCCTTGCCAATAAGTTCAGAATTCAAAATATCATCTGAGAGTCACTCCGAAGTCTTGACAATGTCAAAATTCCAATCGGCAGATGATGCGAAGACTGAAATGATATGGAACAATTGATCCAAACCTTCTACATTTTACCTGATTATCTAAAGCGTTGGTTCAGATAATAGAATCATAGAATTTACAGTGCAGAAGGAGGCCATTTGGCCCATCAAGTCTTCATCGGCCCTTGGAAAGAGCACCCCACTTAAGCCCAGGTCTCCACCCTATCCCGTGAGATTGCTTGATTTTTCAGCATAGTTTTAATTTGAACTTAAACATTTGCTGCATAAAGAGCTATTTGTAAATGAACAGCAATTTTAATTAGATTAAATCGATATGGAATAATCCTAAAATTAATTTTCTCCTTTAAATTTAGCACTTGCTTTCTTTATCCCCCCCGCCCACCCTCCCAATTTATTGAGCATTTTATATTGGTGTCTATTCAGTACTTGTCATATATTTCTGTCTTAGTCTTCTGGTTCCATATTTCTGACTTTCTCTATTGAACTCTGAAGCCTTCAACTGACTTTCTACCATCTAATAATCATTTAATTTTAAAAGAGATGTGTTGAATGTAAAGTATTTCTGAAATGTAAGTACGTTATTTTAAATATATCCTGTATAATAGAGGATATTATCCGAGAAATTATTTGTGAAACATTTAATATGTTTATGTGACATTCCTCTGCCAACCAAAATAATGCATAGAATAATGTTACTTCAGCATATTAGGCATTCATCCACAAATATTGTCAATAATCAGTTTCATTTTGTTATATTTAAAAGATTATTAAAATACTCCTTTCACATATCTACCTGGAAAGGTTCAAGTACATTATTAAAATACTTTGCAAATTAACAGCTATGAGTGTACTTATAAATGTGGAGATAATTGTAAGACAGAGAGAATTAGTGTGCAAAACTAAATCCAGTGTGAATTGATAACAAGACTCTGCCAAGTTTGCAATCCTGTTTCAATGCAGTTTTCCCCATTCTGTCATATTGCTCAACATTTCTTACTGGTAGACTCTGCTTTGCTCGTATCATTTGGTCTTGATCTATCCACCCACACCCTTACTGTTCCATTTCTGTCCAGGACTCCAACATGAATTCAAAAGCTTTGTGACCTTCATAACAAAAATGTATCTCTGGCAGCCACATTAAGAACATCCCTGTGATGTAAACACAGCTGCAAAAACATAAACTGAGCTCTGAGGTGCTATCATCCAGCACTGAACTAAGCAGAAAATGCTACAAGCACAGCAACACATCAACCCCATCACGTTGAACAGCTTATTTTTGATGTTTCACCTATTTTATGATTACATTTACAATTTATAGTTTGGAGTGACTAGTTGCTGCAGTGTTCTGGAACTTGGATCTGACACCACCATACAGGTATAAGAATGCAATGTGTAATGAGTTTTAGGCGGTTCACTCTAATTTGGACACAAATCCATGCCACAAAATTGCCACAATAATTAACGATCCATCTCAGGGTGTCGGATGTAGGAAGTGAAAGTGTCAACTTGCAGTAGAGGCTGCACTTATAGTGCTGAAGAAACACTGTTGATGTTGTTTAGAAAAGACCTTACACTCCATGTACCAATTCCATATCTGCCCTCAGAATAATTAAAAAGACAAAAAAATTAAATAAAGATATTATTTTTCAGAATTTGAAAATGTAATCTACATCTATCTGTTAAAACTAATTGCAATTCCATAGTTTTTTTCAAAAAAAATAATTTTTATTAAAGGTTTCATAAAATATCAATAACAAAATGAGAAAGAAAAAAGAACCCAACAGGGTTAAGTACAAAACACAATCTAAAAAAGCAACCCCCCAAACCCACCCCCCATACATAAATAATAAATGAACATTAACACCCTGACTTAACACAACAGGTGTATACACCCCCTCAAACCCTCCAGTGTAAATAACATAAACAAAAATAAAGTAAACCCCCCCCCCCCCGAGCTGCTGCTGCCATTGACCAATGTCTATCGTTCTGCCAGAAAGTCTAAGAACGGTTGCCACCGCCTAAAGAACCCTTGTACCGACCCTCTCAAGGCAAATTTCACCCTCTCCAATTTAATGAACCCTGCCATATCGCTGATCCAGGATTCCACGCTTGGGGGCCTTGCATCTTTCCACTGAAGGAGAATCCTTCGCCGGGCTACCAGGGACGCAAAGGCCAGAATTCCAGCCTCTTTCGCCTCCTGCACTCCCGGCTCCTCTGCCACCCCAAATATTGCGAGCCCCCAGCCCGGTCTGACCCTGGATCCTACCACCCTCGACACCGTCCTCGCTACGACCTTCCAAAATTCCTCCAGCGCTGGGCATGCCCAGAACATATGGGTGTGATTTGCTGGGCTCCCTGAACACCTAACACGCCTGTCCTCACCCCCAAAGAACCGGCTCATCCTTGTCCCGGTCATGTGTGCCTTGTGCAGCACCTGAAACTGTATGAGGCTGAGACTTGCGCACGAAGAGGAAGAATTCACCCTCCCTAATAAGGCATCTGCCCACGTCCCCTCTTCGATCTCCTCTCCCAACTTCTCCTCCCACTTACCTTTCAACTCCACCATCGAGGCCTCCTCCTCCTCCTGCATCACCTGGTAAGTTTCCGAGATCTTCCCCACTCCCACAAACCCCCCCGAGAGCACCCTGTCCTGTAATGTGTGTGGCAGTAGCTGCGGGAATTCCACCACCTGCCGTCTGGCAAACGCCCTTACCTGTAAGTACCTGAAGGTGTTCCCCGGGGGGAGCCCGTACTTCTCCTCCAGCTCACCCAAGCTCACAAACTTCCCGTCCACAAACAGGTCCCCCAACATTTGTATCCCTGCCCTGTGCCACCCCGAAAACCCTCCACCTGTTCTTCCTGGGGCAAACCGGTGGTTCCCCCGTAATGGGGTCCACGCTGAGGTCCCAACTTCCCCCCTATGCCACCTCCACTGCCCCCAAATTTTGAGGGCCGCCACCACCACCAGGCTTGTGGTATACCTCCTTGGAGGGAGCGGCAGCGGCGCCGTTGCCAGCGCCCCCAGATTCGTACCCACACAGGATGCCATCTCCAGCCTCATCCATGCAGCCCGGTCCCCCTCCATCACCCACTTGCGCACCATCGTCGCATTGGCGGCCCAGTAGTACCCACAGAGGTTGGGCAGCGCCAGCCCCCCCCCCTTATCTCTACTCCGCTCCAGGAACACCCTTCTCACCCTCGGAGTCCCTCGCGCCCACACAAACCCCATTATACTCCTGTTAACCCGCCTGAAAAAAGCCTTCGGGATAAACACGGGGAGGCACTGGAACAGGAACAAAAACCTTGGGAGCACCGTCATTTTGATTGACTGCACCCTACCCGCCAAGGACAGCGGCAATGCGTCCCGCCTCTTGAACCCCTCCCACATTTGCTCCACCAGCCTTGTAAAGTTAAGCCTATGCAGGGCCCCCCAGCTCCTGGCCACCTGGACCCCCAAATATCTGAAGCTCCTATCCACCCTTTTTAGTGGGAGCTCGCCAAACCCCTCTCCTGGTCCCCTAGCTGAACTACGAACAGCTTGCTCTTCCCCATATTGAGCTTGTACCCCAAAAAGTCCCCGAATTCCCTAAGGATCCTCATTAACTCTGGCATTCCTCCCACCGGGTCCGCCACATTCAGCAGCAGGTCGTCCGCATAAAGCGACACCCTATGCTCCTCCCCACCCCGCACCAACCCCCTCCAGTTCCTCGACTCTCTCAGTGCCATAGCCAGGGGTTCAATCGCCAGTGCGAAGAGCAGGCGGGACAGGGGACACCCCTGTCTCGTCCCTCGGTGCAACCGAAAGTACTCGGACCTCCTCCTATTCGTGGCCACACTCGCCATCGGGACCTCATACAACAGCCTAACCCACCTGACAAACCCCTCAACAAACCCGAACCTCTTCAGCACCTCCCACAGGTACCCCCACTCTACCCTATCGAAGGCTTTCTCAGCGTCCATCGTCACTACTATCTCCGCCTCCCCCTCCCTCACCGGCATCATGATAACGTTCAAAAGCCTCCGCACATTCGTGTTCAACTGTCTCCCCTTCACAAACCCCGTCTGGTCTTCATGGATGATCTGTGGCACACAATCCTCAATCCTCGTGGCTAAGACCTTCGCCAGCACCTTGGCATCTACATTTAGCAAGGAAATCGGTCTGTAAGACCCACATTGCAGGGGATCCTTGTCCCGCTTCAGGATCAAGGAGATCAGTGCCCGGGACATCGTCGGGGGTAAAGCCCCCCTCTCCCTTGCCTCATTAAAGGTCCTAACTAACAGCGGGCCCAACAGGTCCATATATTTTTTATAGAACTCGACTGGGAAAACGTCCGGCCCCGGTGCCTTCCCCGCCTGCATGCTTCCTATCCCTTTGATCAGCTCCTCCAGCCCAATCGGGGCCCCCAGTCCCGCCACCAGTCCCTCTTCCACCTTTGGAAACCTCAATTGGTCCAGGAAACGGCCCATCCCTCCCTACTCCCGTGGGGGCTCGGATCGGTACAATTTCTCGTAGAAGTCCCTAAAGACCCCATTGATGCCAACCCCACTCCGCACCACGCTCCCTCCCTTGTCCTTAACTCCCCCGATCTCCCTAGCTGCATCCCGCTTCCGAAGCTGATGCGCCAGCATCCGGCTTGCCTTTTCCCCATACTCGTAGACCACCCCCTGGGCCTTCCTCCACTGCACCTCCGCCTTCCTGGTGGTCACCAGGTCGAATTTGGCCTGGAGGCTGCGCCTCTTACTCAATAATCCTTCCTCAGGCTCTTCTGCATACCTCCTGTCTACCCTCAACATCTCCCCCACCAGCCTCTCCCTCTCCCCCCGCTCCCTCCGCTCCTTGTGGGCCCTAATGGAGAAGAGCTCTCCCCTCACCACCGCCTTCAGTGCCTCCCATACCATCTCCACTCGGACCTCCCCGTTGTCGTTGGTCTCCAAGTACCTCTCTATACTTCCTCGGACCCGCTCGCTCACGTCCTCGTCCACCAACAGCCCCACCTCCAAGCGCCACAGCGGGCGCTGGTCCCTCTCCTCCCCCATCTCCAAGTCCACCCAAAGCGGGGCGTGGTCCGAAATGGCTATTGCTGAATACTCGGTATCCTCTACTCTCGCTATCAGCGCCCTACTCGCTATCAGTGCCTTGAATGACACCTTCTTTCCCACCAAGATCGACACCCCTCGATTTTTGGCATCTAACCCCGAGTGAAACACCTGACCTACCCACCCTTTCCTCAGTCTTACCTGGTCTGCCACCTTCAGGTGTGTCTCCTGGAGCATAATCACATCCGCCTTGAGCCCCTTCAGGTGCGCGAACAAGCGGGCCAGCTTAACCGGCCCATTCGGTCGCTTACATTCCAGGTTATCAGCCGAATCAGGGCGCTACCCGCCCCCCCTCCCCCGCCGACTAGCCATGACCCCTCCTCGGCCAGCCACGCGCCCGCACCCCACACCCGGCCCGTTCCCCACAGCAGCATACCCCTGTCTCGACCTCCCCCCCTCACTCGCTCCAGCTCCTCCTTGACCTTAGCAGCAGCAACTCAATCCCCCCCCCCCCCCCCCCCCCCCGGTTTACTCCCCCCATTGCACTTCCGCAAGTCAGCTGACTCCTGCTGACCACGGCCACTCCCGCCTCCCCTTCGACTCCTCCCATTGTGTGGCACACCCTCCTCTCCCGCTCCCCATCCACAGGCTCGCCCCCTCCATTCTAAGCATGGGAAACAATCTTTGCTTTCCCGCCCCGGCCCCCGCCCCCCCCCAGTCTTCGGTGCGGGAAAAAAGCCCGCGCTCTCCACCTACTAGGCCCCGCCACCAACCAAAACAGTGCCTAACCTGCCCCATCCACCCTCCCCATCCCGAAAGAGAAAAACACAGAGAAAAAGAAACCCAAAACAATGCAAAGGCCCCCCCACGCCCCCCCCCCCCCCCCCCCGAACCAAAAATAGGCATAACATATCCACCGCAGTCCTCAATCGCCCATCCCGAACCTCAGTCTGTGTCCAGCTTCTCGGCCTGAACAAAGGCCCACGCCTCCTCCGGAGACTCAAAATAATGATGCCGGTCCTTGTAGGCTGCAACATGCCAAACTTCACCCCCTTCCTGTGCAGCACCGCCTTCGCTCGATTGTACCCGGCCCTCCTCTTCGCCACCTCCGCACTCCAGTCCTGATATATCCGAACCTCCGCGTTCTCCCACCTGCTGCTCCTCTCCTACTTGGCCCACCTGAGCACACACTCCCGATCGACGAACCGATGGAACCGCACCAGCACTGCCCGTGGAGGCTCGTTAGCCTTGGGCCTCCTCGCCAACACTCTATGGGCCCCTTCCAGCTTCAGGGGCCCCTGGAAGGACCCCCCTCCCATCAGCGAGTTCAACATGGTGACCACATAGGCCCTCACGTCCGGCCCCTCCAGCCCCTCCGGGAGACCCAGAATCCGCAGATTCTTCCGCCTCGACCGATTCTCCATCTCCTCGAACCGCTCCTGCCATCTCTTGTGGAGCGCCTCGTGCACCTCCATCTTTACCGCCAGGCCTAAGATCGTGTCCTCATTGTCAGAGATCGTTTGTCGAGCCTCTCGGATCGCCACCCCCTGGGCCGTCTGTGTCTCCAGCAGCTTATCAATAGAAGCCTTCATCGGCTCTAGCAGGTCCGTTTTAATCTCTCTGAGGCAGCGCTGGATACCCCCCTGTTGCTCCTCCGCCCATTGCCTCCACGCTGCCTGGTCTCCGCCCGCCGCCATTTTGTCCTTCCCTCCCTTCTTCTGTCGCCCCGCTCCTAGTTAAAGCCATATACTGACGGGGAGCTATTATTAACTCCTTTCCACACCGGGAAACATTGAAAAGGTGCCCTTGGGGGCCCTGAAAAGAGCCCAAAAGTCCGTTTTTGGGGGAGCCGCCGAATGTGCGACTTAGCTCCGCATAGCCGCAACCGGAAGTCTCGAGGGGGAATCCTTTTCGCAGTGTTCGCTTCACCAATCTGCCCCAAAAAGTCTGTGGAAACTCCTGAAAAAGGTCTGAGAGTCCGTTCCAGACGGGAGCTGCCGAATGCGCGACCTACTCCTCTATGGCCGCCACTGGAAGCCTCGTCCCCGCTTCTTCAATGGCCTTGGTAGATCTTTTCACAGTTGTTCCCTCTGCTGCTAGAATTCACCTTTAATACAGGCCCCCAAGTCAGCTTGCAGCTTTAAGCTTGCCTTTCCCCCGCCTGCATGCTGGAAGAGGCCCCTCGCTCCTCTGCAGTTACAGCCAAATCTTTTACTGTTTCTGCCGGGTTTGGTAACCAAGGGACATACCATTCCTGGGGGACACTGTCAGGGGAATGTTGCAGTCTTCTTCCCACACCGGGAAATGTCAAACAAATGCCGTGGGGGCCCTGTAACGAGCCCAAAAGTCTGTTCCAAGCGGGAGCTACCGAATATGCGACCTAGCTCTGCATAGCCGCACCCGGAAGTCGCAATTCCATAGTTAAGCAACTTTGCATGAACATAAATTCCACTCCCAGCATTTTCCCAATCCTGATGTTTCTGAGGGCAGATCTAACCAAATTTGTTTAAATTTCCAGTTTAAATTGCAATAACCAATCTATTTCTGTAAAAATAATGCACCTGTAAGCACAAATAAAACATCTGAAATAACAATGTAATTTTGTGCAACAAGGCTAATTTCTTCTTCCTACACGGAAACAAGAATTTCAGTTACATATATTTTTTAAATTGTTCTCTGAGGATTATAGGCAATGCTGGAAAGGTTACATTGGTTTCCATCCCTAGCTGCCCTGAAATCCTGGTAGGCATTCTCCTTCAGGCTTTCCATATAGAATTCTGGTATATTGACCAATCAATGATTAATAAATGCTGTTATGCGTCCATGTCAGGAGGGTGCTTGCGTTCCCATGATATTGCTGCTCTCCTCCTCAGACGTAGAGCTGGAAGTCTGGGAGGTGATATTGAGATTAGCTTGGTGAGTTACTGAAATGTAGCCTGTGGATAAGACATGCTTCAGCTACAGTGTGGCAGTGGTTTAGAGGTAAATATTGTGTCCATGCCAAGGTTACCGATTATGCTTTGTTGTCGATTATGTTTTGTTCTGGAAGGTGACAAGTTCCTTGAGCATTCATGCAATTGCACCTATCTTGGGGAGTGGTGAGTATTCTGCCAAATTCTTGACATGAGCCTTGCAAATGATGGTTGAGCGGTCAGGAGCTGAGCTGTTATGCACAGAGTACTCAGCCTCTGGCCTGGTCTTGTAGCCATTGCATTGTTGATCTGGTCCAGCTAAGCCTGTGGTTCATTGTGATTTCCAGCATATTGATGGGGACTGCTCAGTGATGGTGGTGCCAGTGATGGAAAAGGGAAGTGGTTCTTCTCTTGTTAAAGATGGTCTCTGTCCAACGCCAATGTGACTCAAATGCTACCTGTCATTTATCAGGTCAAGTCTAGATGTTGCCCAGGGTCTACCAGAGGCAGACATGGGCTGATTCATTATCAAAAAAGTTGTGAATGGAGCTGCACACAGTGAAATTATCAGGGAGCATCTCTATTATATTCATGAAAGAGGGACAGACATTGACGAAGCCATTGAAAAAGGTTTCATGCAACTCTTAAGGATTCTGCTAGTGGTGCCGTGGGGTTGCAATGAAAGACATCTGGCAAACACAATCATCTTCCTCTATGACTTCTTCCATGGAGGATTTCCCTATTGGCATGAATATCCTGGGTCCCCTTGGTAGTACACCCAATTTCAAACAATATTCTAATATTACACAAAAAGATTTCAAATGTCGCAACCATATAAATATAGCTAGTTCGAATGGTTTGCAGATGGTGCAGCTGAAAGATATCAAACTGTGTGCAACATGTCCAGGTTTAGAGATTACTGATAACTGCAGTCAGCAGTGGCGATGGTCTGCTAATGGTGATCATTTTTTTCATGTCATGGCGCTGAGGACCTGGGTTCTATCCCGGCCCCAGGTCACTGTCCGTGTAGAATTTGTACATTCTCCCCGTGCTTGCGTGGGTCCCACCACCACAACCCAAAGATGTGCAGGTTAGGTGGATTGGCCATGTTAAGTTGTCCCTGAATTGGAAAGAAAATAGAATTGGGTAAGCTAAAAAAAAAAATTTTATAATAATTTTTTTCATGGATTGATGTCTTGTGTGTGTCACAGTTTCAAAAAATAAACTGTCAATTCATGAGAGGTAATATGAACTAAGTGGTGCAACTTGGAAACGAATGCTGGTACAGGAGACATCTGGGTGTATGTACACACAAATTCTTCAATGTGGGAGGTGAAGTTAAGAAAGTTGTGAAAAAACATATGGACATATGGGATCCTTGGCTTTATAAATAGAACAGTAGAATACAAAAGCGACAAAGATATTCTAAACCTTAATAAAACATGCTGCTTAACCCTTCATCTCTGAAAAATCAAACTGTCTCAAAACATTAACACTGTTCCTCTCTCCACAGGTGCTGCTGACCTGATGAGTTTTCCAGCATTTTCTGTTTTTATTTCAGCTAGAATATTGCATCAGTTTTGGACACCAGGCCTCAGGAAGAATGACAAAGCCTCAAAGAGGGTGCAGGACAGATTTACTAGAATGGTACCAAGGATGAGGGACTCCATTTGCATGGAGACACTGGAGAGGCTGGGAGTGCTTTCTTCAGAGCAGAGCATGGTAAGAGGAGACCTGACAAATGTTCAAAATCTTGAATGGCTTTGGTACATTAAAGAGAATTTGTGTTCAGTGGCAGAAGTATTGGTTGGTAACCAGATTTAAAGTGATTGCCAAAAGAACTATAGGCAGCACCTTTCGGGTAGCACAGTGGTTAGCACTGCTGCCTCACAGCATCAGCGACCTGGGTTCAATTCCAACCTTGGGTGACTATCTGTGTGGAGTTTGCACGTTTTATGGATTTGTTTATTGTCACGTGTACCGAGATACAATAAAAAGTATTTTTTGCGAGCAGCTCAAACAGATCATTTAGAACATGAAAATAAAATAAAATGAAACGAAAATATATGATAGGGCAACACAAGGTACACAATGTAAATACATAGACACCGGCATCGGGTGAAGCATACAGTGAGGTATTAATCAGGTCAGTCCATAAGAGTGCCGTAACAACGGGAAGAAGCTGTTTTTGAGTCTGTTTGTGCATGTTCTCGGACTTTTGTACCTCCTGCCTGATGGAAGAAGTTGGAAGAGTGAGTAGGCCGGGTGGGAGGGGTCTTTGATCATGCTGCCTGCTTTCCCCAGGCACTGGGAGGTGTAGATGGAGTCAGTGTCCACGTGGGTTTCCTCCGGTTTCCTCCCACAGTCCAAACATGTGCAGGTTAGGTGGATTGGCATGGCTAAATTGCCCCTCAGTGTCTAAAAGGGTTATGGGGTTGCAGGGGCATGGTGGGGGAGCAGGCCTAGGTAGGGTGCACTTTTGGAGGGTCAGTGCAGACTCGATGGGCCGAATGGCCTGCTTCTGCACTGTTGGGGATCTATGAAAGAAACTGACACTCCAGCTGGAGGTGCTGTCGACCTACCCAGGTAGAGATAAAAGATCCCATGGCACCGTTTTATGAAGGGCAGGGGATTCAGCTAATCAGACAGCAGCAAAATACTTACCGAGCTGGCATCCCCCATGACAAGACGAGATTAACTGATCATTCATTCTGCTGTTGTTCATGGGACTTTGCTGGGTCAAATTGGCTGCTTCCTTTGCCTGCAAAGCGCTTCGCATCAGAAGTAGTTCATTGGTTGTTAAGTGCTTTGGGAGGTCATGCGGACAGGCGTTATATAAATGTTCTTCGCTTTATCGTCTCTGTCTGCGAGCGGCTAAGGATGTTGCGGGCAGAAGAAGAAGAAGAAGAAGAAAAAAAAAGTTCACCAATTGTGGTAAACCATGTTATTGTCTTATATTCACTGTGCTGCATTGTACATGCCTGGGCTTGTCCAGGCTGGCTCCGCCTGTGTGTGGTAGTCATCACTATTGTATATATGGGTATTACGGTAAGGCCCCTGTACTACAGGTACGGGGGTAGATCCCTGCCTGCTGGCTCCGCCCAGGAGGCGGAGTATAAATGTGTGTGCTCTCCGAACAGCAGCCATTTCGTCAGCTGCTATAGGAAGCCACACATCTCTGTGTAATAAAGCCTCGATTACATTCTACTCTCGTCTCGTCGTAATCGATAGCGCACCAATTTATTATACAGAGATTTTTCAGAGATGGACCGCCGCATCAAGCCAGATCGCCTGCAGCTGTATTCTCAAGCAGACAACGCCAAAAAGGACTTCCAACATTGGCTCGCTTGCTTTGAAGCATACATCGGGTCTGCGTCAGACCCAATCTCAGAAGCACAGAAGCTCCAGATTCTGCACACGCGGCTGAGCTCCAACATTTTTCCACTCGTCCAGGACGCGCCTACCTACGCAGAGGCCATGGCACTACTGAAGGAGAATTACGCTCAGCAGACCAACAAGATCTACGGCAGGCACCTCCTGTCCATGCGGCACCAACTTCCCGGTGAGTCTGTGGAAGATTTCTGGCGTGCCCTGCTCACCCTGGTGAAAGACTGTGACTGCCAGGCCGTTTCAGCCACTGAACATTCGAACCTGCTAATGAAAGACGCGTTTGTTACGGGCATAGGGTCTGACTACATCCGCCAGCAACTCTTAGAAGGGGCCAGGCTTGACCTCGCGGCGACCAAGAAACTAGCGTTCTCGCTCACGGTCGCCTCATACAACGTACAGGCTTATGCCCCCGACCGCATGGCCCACCCTTCCTGTGCATCGTGGACCCCACCAGCGGCCACTCCATCGTGGACCCCATCAGCGACCGCCCTCAGCCAACCCCACGCCTGCACCGCGCGGCAACCAACCAACCCTGGGGGACCCAAGTGCTACTTCTGCGGACAGACAAAACACCCCTGGCAGCGCTGCCCGGCGGGGAGCGCACTCTGCAAGGCCTGTGGCAAGAAGGGACATTTCGCTGCAGTGTGCCAGGTCCGGTCAATCGCCGCTATTGTCCCGGCACCCCCCACGTACGGCCAGTGGGCACTGCCATCTTCCTCTCCTCACACCACGTGCGACCCGTGGGCGCCGCCATCTTGCTCCACTCTCAACACATGCGGCCCATAGGCGTCGCCATCTTGCTTGCCTCAGAACCAATGGGCACCGCCATCTTGTCTGCCCCAGGACATGTGCAGCCCGTGGGCGCCGCCACCTTACCCGCCTCAGGACCCCTGCCCGTCGGGCACCTCATCGGGCCGCTCATCGCTTGCAAACGCCGACGACCAGCTGCGTCTTGCCTCGGTCACGATTGACCCAACTCGACCGCACAACTTTGCGACCGCTTCGACAAAGGTGACGGTCGACGGGCACGAGATATCCTGCCTTCTGGATCCGGGAGCACTGAGAGGTTCATCCACCCCGATACGGTAAGGCGCTGCTCCCTCGCGGTACTCCCCTCTAACCAAAGAATCTCCCTAGCCTCCGGATCCCACTCCGTGGCAATCCGGGGGTACTGCATCGCCACCCTCACCGTGCAGGTTGTAGAGTTCAGCGGCTTTCGGCTCTACGTCCTACCCAACCTCTGCGCTCCCTTGCTACTCGGCCTGGACTTCCAATGCAACCTCCAGAGCCTAACCCTGAAATGTGGCGGGTCCCTACCACCCTTTACTTTGCGGCCTCGTGACCCTTAAGGTCGACCCACCTTCGCTTTTTGCAAACCTCACCCCGGATTGCAAACCCGTCACCACCAGGAGCAGACGGTACAGCGCCCAGGACAGGACCTTCATCAGGTCTGAGGTCCAGCGGCTGCTGCGGGAAGGTATCATCGAGGCCAGAAACAGCCCCTGGAGAGCCCAAGTGGTAGTGGTGAAAACTGGGGAGAAAAGCAGGATGGTCGTTGAATACAGTCAGACCATCAATCGGTACACGCAGCTCGACGCATACCCCCTCCCACGCATATCTGATATGGTCAATCAGACTGCACAGTACCGGGTCGTCTTGACAGTGGACCTGAAATCTGCCTACCAGCAGCTCCCCATCCGTAAGGCGGACCGCGCATAAACTGCGTTTGAAGCAGACGGTCACCTTTACCATTTCCTTAGGGTTCCCTTCGGCGTCACCAACGGGGTCTCGGTCTTCCAACGGGAGATGGACCGAATGGTTGACCGGTAGGAGCTGTGGGCCATTTTCCATACCTGGACAACATCACCATCTGCGGCCACGACTAGCAGGACCATGACGCTAACCTTTCCAAATTTCACCACACCGCCACACTCCTCAACCTAACTTACAACAAGGAGAAGTGTGTGTTCAGCACGAACCAATTAGCCATTCTTCGGCTATGTGGTTCAGAGCGGAGTTCTAGGGCCCGACCGCCATCGCATGCGCCCCCTCATGGAACTCCCCCTCCCCCACTGCCCCAAGGACCTCAAACGATGCCTGGGGTTCTTTTCGTATTACGCCCAGTGGGTCCCAAACTACGTGGACAAGGCCCGCCCACTCATTCAATCCACCGCTTTCCCACAGACGGCCGAGGCTCACCAGGCCTTCAACCGCATCAAAGCCGACATCGCCAAGGCCGCGATGCACGCGGTCGATGAAACGCTCCCCTTCCAAGTCGAGAGCGATGCATCAGACATCGCTCTGGCCGCCACCCTCAACCAGGCAGGCAAGCCCATGGCATTCTTTTCCCGCACCCTCCATGACTCCGAAATTCGGCACTCCTCCGTCGAAAAGGAGGCCCAAGCGATGGTTGAAGCTGTGCGACATTGGAGGCATTACCTGGCCGGCAGGAGATTCACTCTCCTCACTGACCAACGGTCAGTTGCCTTCATGTTTAACAACACACAGCGGGGTAAGATCAAAAACGATAAAATCTTGAGGTGGAGGATCAAACTCTCCACCTACAAATACAAGGTTTTGTATCGCCCCGGTAAGCTCAACGGGCCCCCCGATGCCCTGTCCCGAGGTACATGTGCCAGCGCACAAGTGGACCGACTCCGGACCCTGCACGACGATCTCTGTCACCCGGGAGTCACCCGCTTTTACCACTTCATTAAGGCCCGCAATCTGCCCTACTCCATCGAGGAAGTCAGGGCTATCACCAGAGACTGCCAGGTCTGCGCGGAGTGTAAACCACACTTCTACCGGCCAGACCGTGCGCGCCTGGTGAAGGCCTCCCTCCCCTATGAACGCCTCAGCGTGGACTTCAAAGGGCCCCTCCCCTCCACCGACCGCAACACGTACTTTCTTAAAGTGGTTGACGAGGATTCCCAATTCCCCTTCGCGGTCCCATGCCCCGATATGACATCTGCCACCGTCATCAAAGCCCTCAACACCATCTTCGCTCTATTCGGTTTCCCCGCCTACGTCCACGGTGACCGGGGATCTTCATTTATGAGCGAGGAGCTGCGCCAGTACCTGCTCAACAGGGGCATTGCCTCGAGCAGGACGGCCAGCTACAACCCCAGGGGAAACGGGCAGGTGGAGCAAGAGAAATCTCCCGGCCTCCCACTGGCAGGAGGTCCTCCCCGATGCACTTCACTCCAGTCGGTCTCTCCTGTGCACCGCTACCAACAAAACCCCTCATGTACGTCTCTTTGCCTTCCCCAGGAAGTCCACCTCCGGGGTTTCGCTCCCAACGTGGCTGGCAGCTCCAGGACCCGTTCTCCTCCGCACGCACGTGCGGCTCCACAAGGCGGACCCATTGGTTGAGATAGTACAGCTACTCCATGTGAACCCACTTAGCGTACCCCGACGGCCGCCAAGACACAGTCTCCCTCAGGGATCTGGCACCAGCTGGCTCCCCACCCCCCCCCACTGCCCCGGCGCCACCCTCACCTCCCCCGGCGCACGCCACCGCAGCCCCCGCTCCAGGACAATCCGACCTCCCCTTGCTCCCACCCGGGGATGAATAGAATTTCGACACGCTCCCGCAGTCAACAAAGACCAAGCCGACGCCTGAGTCCCCACCAGCACTGCGGCGCTCTCGACGACAGATCAAGGCACCCGATTGCCTAAATTTGTAACCTTCTCTGTAATTTTTAAACCAATCTGTATGTAGATAGTTTTCCACCACTGTGGTTCTACCAGGTATTGCGGTACCTGAGAGGTGGATGACCATTGGCTAGACCCAGGAGTCTACCATTGGCTGATGTACATAGCTCCGCCCTGAGAGGCAGAGTATAAGAACCGATGCAGCCCCAGCAGCCTTCACTTTTTGTATCGAAGCTGCTGGGGAACAGTTCTAGCAGATTAAAACCTATTAGTTATGACTCACCTTGTCTCGAGAGTAATTGATTGTGCATCAACCACCCCCGCTGGACTCATTTTTAACAGGGGGTGAATGTGGTAGTCACCACTGTTGTATATATGGGTATTACGGGAAGGCTCCTGTACTACAGGTACGGAGGTAGATCCCTGGCTGCTGGCTCCACCCAGGAGGCGGAGTATAAATGTGTGCTCTCTCCGAACAGCAGCCATTTCGTAAACTGCTGTAGGGGGCTATACATCTCTGTGTAATAAAGCCTCGATTACATTCTACTCTCATCTCGTCATAATTGATAGCGCATCACTGTGGCTCCTCCCCTCAGGCTTCTGTATAAAAGTGGCAAGTCTCCGCCTCCGGACCCAGTTCGGGTCCAGAGGCAGGAGGCTTGCTCTTTTGTGTATTAAAGCCTCAGTTACCTTTATGACTGGTCGTCTATTATTGATGGTGTATCACTAATCAAAAGAAAAATTTGTTACAAAGTTATTAAAAGTCGATTCAAGCCACGATGGCGAATGCAGAATGTTATGTTGAAGAATTGTTGCCCGAGTTAGACTGTATTCAGTAGTTGCCCATTCATTGACGCGCCCAATAAATGTATCCAGTGCACAGACCGGAAGCGTTGGTTTATGCGCAGAATAGCGGCCGGTTGGTTGGTGTAGCCAGTGCGACCAATGAGGGAAATGTTTGAAAGGATGCATCGTGTTTAGTATTCGGATGAATAGCAGACTCAGTTTATAAATCTCATTTCAGGCGTGCAGGAAGCAAGCGGCAGAGGTTAATGAGAATTTACAAATGTGTAAGGGCCCGGACGGTGAAGAGTGTTGCACAGCGGCACTTCTCCCCATTTCAGTCAATGAACACCAGTATAAACATAGAGGGTAGAAATAAATAAACTATATTCGTGCCACCTGATGGAGGGAGAGAATAAACACACGTAAATAGATAGTCTCCGAATTTGCTCGCCGGTCTGCTGTTTTACAAATTCTGAAGTAAATTTAGCCCATCATATCTGACCGAATGTGTTTCAATCAAATGGTGCTGTGGTAAGCCTTGTTGCTGAGTTTTGTTCCAGTGTCAAAATGGTTTTCTGAGACAAGCTAATGAACAACCTTGTAAACGCCGCTTTTAATGACCCGAAAGTATTTTGTTGACATTTGGAAGGTTTCTGTTCAGACTCAGCGACTCGCTGTGAGAATAGTGCCTGGATGTCCCCTTGCTCCAAAGATTTGTCAGCTCTCCCTTTCATCTGGCAGATTTATCTCTCCTGTATTTGCAAGAGCGTTCATCGGGAAATGCACTGTATTAATTCACGTTAAAATTCATTTTAATCTTTCGTCTGTTGACAGGTTGAAAATCATTGCCCACCCATCGAAAAAAAACCGCATGGTTTCTGCTTTATTCTCTGCTGCTCCAGACGTTGCGTCCTCTGGTGCTGCCACACCGTCCACTTGCCGCCCCCTGTGGGCTGAGGAACGGCAGTGATGTGTGTAACTTGCAGCGCACCGCTTTTCCCATCCTGTGGACGGCATGTGCTCCAAGACCAATAAATGGCCAGAAAAGGCAACGGGGATAAAGAAAGGGATTCGTTTCTTTCTGGGGTTTCTCGTCACAAACCCCACCTCACCTCCTCCCCCCAGCTATTCACATTCCTGGTATCACTGTTGCGTAAATACCAAGCACACGGCGTGACTTTATCACATACCAGGCACATGTTCCTTTTCACAAGAGGCTTTGCTGTGTATTTGATCATTCTCTATAAAGTAACCACACCTTTCCTGTGCTGCCACCCCCCCTCCCTCCCTCCCACCCAACCCCAACCCCAAATCTTCTTATCCCTCAGCAAATGTCGTTTACTGGTCCTTTCAGTTGTCAGCGAAGGTTTATTTTCTCTTCCAGCTGCCTTTCTGTCCGTGCAGTTAGTTGAATCTTTCGCGGCAATAACAATAAATATGCGTCTGCTTCTCAATGTGCCTTGTCTGTTTGGTGTATGTGTGTGTGAGGGGAGGCGGGTAACCTATGCATTGACTGTGTGGATGTGGGGTTGATTTAACCCTGTATCTGTGAAGTAGGCTCGCTCTCTAACTCAGTGGGAGAGCTGATTGTATCCAGCATTGAAGGTGCTCAGCCTGTCTGAGAGAGAGAGAGAGAGGAGGGGGGACCGACGCGCATGCTCGGGGCGGCTTGTGCTCTCCCACAGTCAGTAATAAGAGACAGAGACACACACACATATAGAGAGTGAGTGAGAGAGTGTAAATACAATGTCCGCCATCGGCGGGGGCTCCGTCTGTACTTTCACACCAAACACCAACAGCAACTCTCCACTTTGCATCAACTGCCTCTGAGGCCTGTCCCTCCCTCCCTCTCTCTCTCTCTGAGGATGGCCGCCTCGGTAAGTAACCCTCAAAAAAATAAGCCCCACATCTCTGCTGTTGAGTGGCCCGAAGCTGACAGGGTGTTTTATAAATATATTTGCCCAGAGTTGTTTTTTTATTGTTGCCACATGCCTGTGGATTGCAGTAAGCCGCCAGCTTCCCCCTATGGTGTCCACAGTCTTTAGTCCAGTCCAGGGGAGGGAGGCTCGGAGGAGCCCTGGCGCCTTTCGCTGCTCCTGTCGTCCGCTGCCTCTCTCCCTCTCCCTCCCCCTCCGGCTCCCGGCACCCAGGCTCCTAGCTTCATGTTTAACGTGCTCTCTCTCTCCCTTTCAGTGTGCCGCTGTTCAGGTTAAACTGGAGTTAGGCCATCGGGCCCAGGTTCGGAAAAAACCCACGGTGGAAGGTTTCACCCACGACTGGATGGTCTTTGTCAGGGGTCCGGAGCACAGCAATATTCAGCACTTTGTGGAGAAAGTCGTTTTTCACTTGCACGACAGCTTCCCCAGACCTAAGCGGGGTAAGAAAAGAATTCAACGACAATCGCGCACACAAAAAAAAGAAATGTATTTATTTTGGTTTCAAGACCCGGTTGTATTTTCTGTGGAGTCTTGCTCCTGCGGGTCATAACCTTTTTTTTTTGCGTTCATTTTAAACTCAGGTGTCTTCAAAGAGTCCGCTGGGAGTGGGTGGGTTTATGAAACAACAGCAGGAAGGCATTTGCCATAAGCTTGTGCAACAATGTTTAAATATTGGTGTGTTTGTTATTCAATGTAGCGATACAATCTCTACACTGAGCTTCATACACTCGGGTACTCTAGCCTCTCACTAAACTGGCAGTAACAATATTTCAAATAGACCCTGTTTTAACATTTTGAGATGCTGCTTTGTGTTTTGCTGGATGCACTAGATTGAGATTACATAAAGTACTGAAACAGTTTTTCCAAGTTGGCGTGTTTTGAGGTCGTTACTTCACACGTGTGCTGTTGGTCAGTTCAGTGATCCTGCGTGTAGACAGCGAGGATTATAACTGGGCATTTGTTCCGTTAATCGTAGGGAATTGCTTTCATCGCCGATTTTTAGACCAGTGCAGGCAACAACCATTCACAGTCTGCGTTTGGTTCCTCAACTTCTGTACCTTAAACACCCACTTGCGGTTGGAAACAAGTGCGGTAGTGACAAACAAGCGCGATGAAACTGCGTTTAATATAACACTTGTCTGCAAACCCCAACTTCAGGTTATTGGCGTACATGTAAAATACAAGACATTTGTAGGTAAATTGGAAATACCTTTGTGTGTGTGTTGGGGGGGGGGGGGGTACTTAAAGTTTTGAATCTAGCCTCTGAATCCGACTCGAACAGGTAAAGCTGTCATTTTGCACAACAGTCACGGGGAAGTGTCCGAAATATTCCCAGAACTTTACATGCCCTAAAATAATAGTTGCTCCCTGTTCTGTCAAGTCTTCTGAACTGAGATTGCCAGGTACTCAACTGTTGGGTTGGTCATATTCTTGTGAATTAAGGTTAATGCCAGTGCACAACAAGCCCAGAGTTTAGCTTATGCAATATGTGAGAGCAAGAAAATATGTTGGAGCGTCCGAGAAATGTCTTAACTGACGTATTCGCTGTTGTTCCAGGCGTTTTGGGTTTGTGGGGAGATGCGCAGCGTTGGCTGGTTGCTACTGTGTTGCAGCGATAAGGAGACTGGGGCTCAATGTGAATCAGGATTTGAGGGGGAACCGCCCATCAGGAACAGCGCCACTCTTTCCAGCCCCCCCCCCCCCCATTACATGTCAGGTCTACCTTTGACCACAAATAAGCGTTTTAACACGTTCCCTAGCAACTTCCATCAAACGTTGGTGCACGTTTTGAGTGGAAGGGAGGGCATACTTAAGTTATACAGTGTCTCCTGAATTCAGTTTGATCCTGTTCGTTTTATTTAAGGTGCTTTAAAGAGCCTCGAGGGCGCAAAAGGGGGCCTTTTGGTCATGCTGCGTTCTGAAGAGCAATCCAGTCAATCCCATTCCCACCCTCTATCCCGTAAACCTGCAAGTTTATTTCTGCCCGTCCAGTTTTATTTTTGAAGTATCTGTTTTCACCACCCTCCTAACCAGTTCTTAAACCCCACTTTTCCTATTGTACAATTGTTCGCTAATTTGGGGGGATCATTTGACCTGGGGGTGAGTTGTGGGGGGGGGGGGGGGGGGGGGAGAGAGGCAGGGCGGACAGATAGGAATGTCACTAGGCCAATCTAAGAAAATTAATGTAATGTTTTCCTTTCAAGATCTGCTCCATGTTTGGTCAACTTCAGTCCCTGAAGGGAGAAGGCAGTGGCTCTGAAAAATCAAAAAATAGATTTTTGACGTGTCATGCTGAAGATTTTTGGGTTGAATGGGATGGGTGTATAAACTTGCAACTCAGTCAGATCATTATTGTAACTCAATAGGGAATGCTTCCTTTTCTGGTATCAACTACTTGACTCATTGTATAGGTAAAATCACATGCTTCTCAATTCCTACGTGTAGATACTTTATGATGAACGGAAAACTTTGTCATGATTCAAGGCATCAGAAAGGTCAGAGGGCCTGTGATATTCATTCATTTGTTCACTCATTCATTCACCCATCCGTTTATGAAATGTGGTACTTAACATCCCATGTTAGTTAAATTGGATTGTAACCATGCTTGATTAATTATCAATTGATTCTGAGGTCTGTCTTCAGAGGCATACAAAAGCATAGTAAATCTGAGACGGATAGCTCTACATTCACTCTTGTTTGTTATGGTAACTTAACTCCTTTTGAACTTGTCAAAGGACCTCTGGTGTTGTATACGTTGATAAATAACACCTGATATAATTTTGTCACGTAAAGTGAGCCGAGTTGCTGTCTTCAAACCTATAAAATTGAAAGTGACAGGAAAAGCAATTTGTCTGTTAACCAATTACATATGCAGCTTGTGGTAGTAATTAAAAAATACACAGTAGATGTCTGGCTTTGCAATAACTTTTATTTTGTGGAATACTTTTTTTTTGTAGGCCCAGGGTGCACTTCACGTACCTGGGACCAAATCAAGCAGTTGGTAGGTTTTGAGAAGGCTTTGAAAAGTGAGATAGGAAGTGGTAAGATAAATGGCTTTGGGGAAGGAGCTCCAAGGCGTATGAATTCAAAAGAAAGCAGGGGAGGAAAGATGATAGCAGGAACATAACTTGCAGAACTACGATGGGGTACAGCCCTGAAGAGATTTGTAGAGGAGAGTGAGACTGACTCGGAGGGAAGCTCCCTTGGCACTAATCTAATTGAAGGAAATAGAAATGGGTGATTGGGAGCAAGAAGATTGAATGCAAGATCATATAATCTGTAGAGAAGGTGATGCACTGCTATGGGAAAATGGGGAGAAAACTGCTGGTTGTGTAGGATGGGGAATTTGAAGTTGGGGGAAACATTTTCAGCTCTGCTAGGAAGGGGAAAGATGTCGATCTTGGGACGTCTGCATCATAAAACAGTATTGAAGATCCACGCTTTACAGTTTATAAACCCACTGTTTGTTAACCCTATCAATTTTGCTAAAATGGGCTAGTTTGTACAAAGAATTGCCATCCACAGAACTCCAAAGTACTCTTGTAAATTTCAAATAATTTGAAGTCACTTCATATGTTGCACTTCAGACAGCTGGAACTGTTGATAATATTAGTGCTGTAACTTGAATAAAACACTTGAATGTAAAATATCATCTGTAGGAAAAAGAAACTAGCACTGCTGATGTCACCCAGATGCACTGAAGTGCTGCTCAGTTAACAAATTAATTTTGAAGAGGAGGATTCATTGACTGCCACATTTTCTTAATGCGATAATCTGTTTTGATGGTGCCGATTGAGGGATAACACTAGGAGAACTCCTCTGCTGTCCTTGAATAGGGCCACAGGAATATTTTCACCTAAATGGGCAGACAGTATTTTATTTAGCATCTTGTCTGAAAGACCTGTATTGTCCCTTGTACCACTAACTTTCTGGAATTTAAGTCTGGTAAATGTAACAATCCGTGTAGTTACTAAGTCCCCTTGTGAGGAGTACCTATGTATTTAGGAAAGTCCAGCTGGTATTTAAGAAATAATCATTTGATGTCCTCTTCCATTTCAGGTGGCAAAATCTGGGAAAATGCTTTTTAAAAAAAAAAAATAATCACCAGTGTATTCATTGCTTAAAATAACTTTTTACATGTGTAAAATTAGTTTCTTCACTTTTTTTTCTGACTGAAGTTGAGAGCTGATAAGCTTCAGATCTTAAGCTGCCAAATGTTTAATACTTCAAAAGTTTGTATTACTGTTCTGTAATTTTTACGAATTGGGTTTGTCTTCATTGTACATCCAGTGCTGAGCAATTGAATTATATCGCATCATTGGTTCATGGCATTATGGTCTGAAAGTGCATCTGATTATTAAGATGAAACCTGAGGATACCTTTTTGTGTGACTTTAGCATGTATTCCTTTAGCGGTAGAAGCTATCTGACAAGTACAATAGTGTTTTTTTTTTCTTTAACAATGATTGTAGGTAATGTTTTTAGGAGTGTCTTAGGTTGTTTTGTTCATTGAACTGCAAATTCCGAGAAACAAAATGCTGAAGTACACAAGTCAATTGGCATTTTTGTTGGATGAATTTTGATGCTTTTTAGGTTTGTACCTTGGGGACTAGAGGCACAGTTGTTTTTTAAATGGAAATAACCATGTTCCGAGGCTGTAAAAGGTTCCGATTTATGATTGGGAAGAGGATGAAGACATTGAAGTTGTATTTGTATCTCAGCTGGAGAGTTGGTCCAGTGTTGCTGGCAGAAAATTGGTAGGAATAATAAGCGTTGTAATTTTGCTGATGTTTCTTGGGCGGACATGTACACTCTTCGAACTCATGTATTCCTGTAACAAAGGGTATTGCAGGCTCAGATTAGTAAAAACATTGATGATTTTCTTTGTGTCCCACTGTGCTTTCCAGAGACCTCGTAAAAGGTTTTTTTGTGTGTATCACTGTCTACTTGAATCTTGAGGAATGAATCCTTTCTCCTACATCTCAATCAAGGAGTGTGTGTGTGCTATTTTTGGCAGGTTAAAAATATTTAAAACAAAATGCCCGAAACAACATGTCAAGTCTACAATTAATGTGTGGACCCATTTTGATGAAGGCCCTATAGTTAACAAGCTCAACTGATATGCTGATGTTTGCTGAGTGTTCTCAGCATTTTCTGGTTTCATTCTAGATTTCCATGATTTGTGCTTTTGCCTAAGCGTACTTAATTGGGTTTTGAAGTAAGTCAGAAGGGACACGCAGTGTTAATGCTTCTCTTTTAAATTACTATCCTCCTCTTGCCTCCTTTTTACACTAATACTAGGGTGGCCGAGGAAACCTGGATGTTCACCAGACGTCATATGCCATGTAATGTTTCGACTCATCCTTGTGAGGAATTCCAGCTGTAAATGGAACATTTTCCCTTTGCTAGCATCCAAGCGTGCCCAGATTAAGCATCATGCACCCAGATGCAAAGTAAATCCTTCTCTGTGCACATACACTTAAAACAAAATGCAGCCTGCAGCATTGAAATTCTTGCACTTATCACTGATTTGTGTCGGAAATTTAGCAATGGCAAAATAATCTTCAACTTTACATCTCCTCCAGTTCCTTTTACACTTGTTAGCCTTGTCCATAACTGCCCCTTTGTCATATTTTTAAACTCCAGACAGAGGCTTTAGGATATGCTGTTTTTGTTATTTTTCCAATTCAGAGACAATTTAATGTGGCCAATCCACCTACCCTGCACATATTTGGGTTGTGGGGGTGAGACGTATGCACAATACTAGGGTGGCCTGTGGGGGTGAGACGTATGCACAATACTAGGGTGGCCGAGGAAACCTGGATGTTCACCAGACGTCATATGCCATGTAATGTTTCTACTCGGGGACACCAGGAGAATGTACAAACTCCACACGGACAATAACCTGGGTCCTCAGCACCGTTGAGGCAGCAGTCCACCTGGATATGCTGTTTGAGTGTAATTAAAAGGCTTTGGTGTGTGACTGAGCTATAGACAGCAGCCAACTGATTAGAAGCCAATTTTTATATCGAGGCTGTTTTTAGGGTGCCATAAAGCAACACTGAGAACAGAGGGTGTGGATGCATTGCAAATTGAACTTGATTGTTGGCGTGTTCACACTGAAACTGAAGAAATATATTAATAGGACACAAAGAAACAAAAGACTACCTGCCAAAAGACTACTCGAGCAGCCCTGGGTAAGCATGAATTTGATGTTTTGGTAGCTTCCCAGACATTATCCTGTACTGGCTATGTATGTCATCTTTCCTATGTTGTCATAATGTGGTAATGGAGAAAATGATGGCTACTGTTATCCGCATATCCCCTGCCCCCCCCCCCCCCCCTTCTTGCTGTTAAATCAGCAAAATATATTAGTTGGGGAGAGACTACCTTCATGCTAAACTTCGGCTCTTACTTAATTCAGGATTTTGCCTCCTCTCTTGAAAGTTATATTACAACTAGATGGCAGTGTATTCCATAGTTGATAGTTTTCATATAAATGTATCTAAAATGCTTTGCTAATGCATGGGATTTGGCTAAAATTTAATTGAGCATTCCAAAAATTGGAGAAAATGTCTAGCAAAACCTGCTAATCGCTTAGCGCGATTGCATGTGGAAAAGGAACAGAATTCTATTTTCAAAAAGAACTCTTTAATCGTTCCCTCTCCACCATTCTTTTTACATTATTAAAGGGAGAATTTAACTTTAAGGAATTTATATGTGCTTGGTTTTCTAAGGAGATGTGCACTTTTAATCAAACATTTTGATGCCTGATGTTAAAGGGCATTTTACCCGATGTTAAAGGGCATTGTCCAGTAGGTAGCCTCTGAACCTGCTGGCCACAAGCTGCCATTCACGGTCACAATAATTAATACCCAGGAACTGTGCAGACCCCTTCCCTGGTGACCTCTGTTACCGACTCGAGTGTCCTTCGAACTTCAGGAACATGCATAATTGTGACTTTTCATTCTGATGAAAGACATTTCTCTGGAGCCCTTCTATTGCGACAGTTAACTTTTAAGGTTATTTGATCTCTGGATTTCACTAAATAAGAAGTCTGGAAGTTTAAACTCCTGTGTGTGTAACACTTGCTTTTCTGAGCATCACTTAGTTCAAAGTTTTTTCAAAACTGTTCATCATATTATTCGGAGACTAACCAAGGCTGTTGTAACTAACCAACATGATTTATGATTTACCGAGCCATCGAGCCCCAAAATTTGAAACTCTTCCTCATAAATCCCTTTGCCTGAGCTTTTTGTTTTGGTTACACATTCACTCATCTCCCCTAATTTTTATTTGCCATTCTTTTATGTTTTCCATTCACCTCCCCCCTCCATTTCCATCTATCCTTGAAACATGATTGAGCATTTTGTAGAAGTAGACTTTACATGTGTATGGTAAAAACCATGATGTTCGAAGCACTTGGCAACCAATGAGCTACTTTCTATAAGAGTGACGACACAAAGAAAAATGTGGCAAATCTGGCTGCCAATTTTTTTTTTAACAAACAATTTTATTGAGGTATTTTTTGGCATTGTAAACAGTTACAGATAACAGAAATGTGCAAGCATCAATATAAAACCAATACTTCAATCCAACCATACTGCACATGCCCGCTCCTCTCCCCTAGACACTACCTGCCCATTTGTCCCTCCTATTCTACTCTAATCCCCCCCCCCCGCCCTTGCTGACGTTCACTCTCCCACGAAAAAGTCGATGAATGGTTGCCACCTTCGGGTGAACCCCAGTACAGATCCCCTCAAGGCGAACTTAATTTTTTCCATACCCAGCAAACCTGACATGTCCGAAAACCATAGTTCGGTCTTCGGGGGTTTTGAGTTCCTCCATCCCAGCAGTATTCGCTGCCGGGCTATTAGGGAAGCAAAGGCCAGAGCACCTGCCTCTTTCTTCCCCTGGACTCCCGGGTCTTCCGAAACCCCCAAAATTGCTGCCCCTGGACTCATCACCACCCTTGTTTTCAGCACCCGGGACATGACCCTGGCTGCCAATTTTTGACAAAAATCAATGAGAAAAACAATTTTGAGGGTTACCTGCTGGCTAGGAGAGTAGGTGAACATACTGTTCTTAAACTCTCCGTCTGTCCTGTTGCTATAAACGTAGCCATATTTACCCCTACCAGCTTTTGGTTCTGTCACTGAGCATTTTGTGAACAACTAAACTCCTTCAATCCCCTCCTTAACAAAATTGATATTCGCTTGGGCAAATATGGACTAATTAAAGAAAGCCAACACAGATTTGTTTTGGGCAAGTTGTTTTTAACTAGAGGATTTTGACTTTGCTGACTAGATTAAAGTTGAAGCCCATGGTATAAAAGGGAAAGTGGCAACATTATATACAAATTTGGCTGAGTAACGAGAATCAACGAGTGGTGAACAATTTGTTTTTATTTCTGACTGGAAGAAGGTATACAGTGAGACTCTCCAAGATCTGTGCTCGGACTGCAGCTTTTCTTGAGTTTATGCAAATGACCAAGACTTGGGTGTTTAGGGCACAAATTCAAAAGTTGTGGATGTGTTGTGCACCAAGCAAGATGATTGACTGAATTGACTTCCAGGATGATGGAATAGCTGCACATGTGGCAGACGAAATTTAATGCAGAGAAGTGTGAACAGATACGTTTTCCATGGAGAATGAGGAGAAGTGGTATAAAGTAGAGATCATTCGAAAGCGGGGGTGGGGCGTGGTAAACATGGACAAATCATTGAAGGTGACAGGACAGGTTGAGAATATGGAATCCTGGGCTAAGGTCACAGAGTGCAAAAACAAAGAGCTTATCCTGAACCTTTGGCAGTCACTGGTTTGGCCTCAACCAGAGTATTGTGCCCAAATCTGCACACCACATTTCGGAAGAATGTGAAGGCTTTAAAGAGGGTGCAGCAAAGATTTTAAGAGAATAGTTTGGACTTCAGTTATGGCGATATATTGGCTAAGCTTGGGTTGTTCTCCTTGGAGAAGAGGAGAGGAGATTGCTAGAGGTGTTCAGATATGAGTGGCTTGGACAGAATAAAGGAGGAACTGTTGCGTTGGGGACCAGAGGGCTCTGATTTTAAGGTGAATGGCAAAAAAAAGACAATTTTATGTAGCAAGTGGTGATGTGGAATGTGCTGCCTGCGTGTAGTCTGGAGGCAGATTCAATCGTGGCTTTCAAAAAAGGGAATTGGATAATTATCTAATTTAAAAAAAAAAAAAATGCAGGGCAGCAGGGAAATGGTAGGGGAGTGGCATGGACACATGGTCAAATAGCCTCCTTCTGTGCTGCAATCAGTCAGTCTATGATAAATGTGAGGTGGCACAAGTTAAATTCAGTGAAAGGTACATTTTAAATTCTTTCACAATGATCAACAAATTGAACCAACTTTCAGGAAGGGTAGTTGATGGAATAACTCTTGATCAGTTCAGAAAGCAAAACTGTGATAAGAGTTGGACAACGTTTCTTCCTGAATGTTGTATTTGTGAAACGAGGCTTGGATTGAATTTGTTTATTGCCACATGGTACCGAGGTACAGTGAAAAGTATTCTGCGTGCAGTTCAGACAGATCACTCCGAAAAGAAAATAAATCGGGCAAACATAAAATACACAATGTAACTACATACACTGGCATTGGGTGAAGCATACAGGAGTATAGTACTACTAAGTAGAGAAGATGTGTAGAGAGATCAGATTAATCCATAAGAGGTTTGTTTAGGAATCTGGTAACAGTGGGAAGAAGCTGGTTTTGAATCTGTTCGAGCATGTTCTCAGGCGTTTTATCACCTGCCCGATGGAAGAAGTTGGAAGAGTGAATAAGCCGGATGAAATGAAATAAAATATTGAGAATATTCAGCAGGTCAGGTAACATCGACAATGTTAACATTTCAGGTAAAGGCTTAAAGGGCAGCCAATTGAGAAGATGAGTACTGTTCCTTGCAGGGAGGTCACCATGAGAGCGAGGTGTAGAATTAAAATGACACAGGCAATTGGAAGCTCAGGTTCATACTGTCCGCATTTGGGCACCTTGATTCTCTGGAATGACATTGAATGGATGTAATCGATCTGAGGTTAAAATGTTATATAATTTGAAGTATTTATTTTGTCCAATTTGAATATACTTGAGTATCTTGCAATGGCGGTGTCCTTTATTTGTGGAGGAAATTGTCGTCTTTGACTTTTTGTTCGTCAGCAACTTATCAGTTTTTATGACTGGCATGAAGGAAAAGCTTGACTTAGCTGATGGCACTCTTGCATGTGAATTAGGAAGTTGCAGGTTCAAATTCCGTTTCAAAACATGTACATATACAAATCGTTACTTCAGAGGAATACTATTATCATTGCCACCTTTTCTTTTGGCTGCATTTGATGCTGAGGTCATATCTGCCTATGCAAATGAATGTAAATTTTTCCGTGCCCAGGCCAACATTGTTCTACAGCAGCCCCACTAAAACTGATTTAATTGATTAGTCATTTAAAAACAAATAATTCATGGGATGTGGGCTTAGCTGGCTAGCCCAGAATTTATTGCCCATCACTAATTGCCCTTGAGAGGCTGGAGCTGCCTTCGTGAAACACTGCAGTCCATGTGGTGTCTGTGTACCCACAGTGATGTTAGGAAGGGAGTTCCAGGATTGTGACCTAGCACACTAATCGGATGGCGATGTATTTTCTAGCCAAGATGGTGTGTGGTTGAGGGAACTTCCAGGTGGTGTTCCCATGTGTCTGTCATCCTTGTCCTTCTAGATGGTAGCGGTCGGGGTTTGAGAGGTGTTGCCGAAGGAGCCTTGTTGAGTTCTTGCAGTGCATCTTGTAGATGGTACACATGGCTGCCACTGTGTGTCAGTGGTGGAGGGACTGAATGTTTGTGGAAGGGTTGCCAATCAAGCGTGTTGCTTTGTCCTATATGTTGTCGAGCTTCATGAGTGCTGTTGGAGCTGCACTCATCCAAGTAAGTGGACAGTATTCCACTACACTCCTGACTTGTGCCTTGTAGATGGTGGACAGACTTTGGGGAGTCAGGAGGTCAATTACTCGACTCTGACGTGCACTTGTCGCCACAGTATTTGTATGGTTGGTCCAGTTCAGTTTCTGGTCCATGGTAACCCTGAAAATTTTGATAGTGGGGATTCAGCGATGGTAATGCCATTGAATGTCGAGAGGAGATGATTAGATTCTCTCTTGTAGGAGATGGGCATTGCCTAGAACTTGTGTTGCACAAATGTAACTTACCCCATGTCAGCCCAAGCCTGGATATTGACCATATCTTGCTGCAAATGGGCACGGACAGCCTCAGTGTCTTGAGGAGTTGCAAATGTGCCAAACATTATGTAATTATCAGCAAAAATCCCCACTTCTGCTCTTATGATGAAAGAAAGGTAATTGAAGCAGCTGAAGATGGCAGGGCCTACCGGACTACCCTGAGAAACTCCAGTGGTGATGTCCTGGAACTGAGATGTTTGACTTCCAGCAACCACAACTAGCTGCCTTTTGTTCCAGGTCTGACTCCAACCCTTCGGAGAGTTTTCTCCTGGTTCCCATTGGCATGTTGCTAGGGCTCCTTGATGTTATACTCTATCAAATGCTGCCTTGATGTCCAGGGCAGCCACTCTTACCTCGCCTCTGGAGTTCAGTTCTTGTTTGATCGAAGGCTATAATGAGGTCAGGAGCTGAGCGAACCTGGCAGAACCCAAACTGAGTGACACTGAGCAGGTTATTGATGAGCATGATGCCTTCTGATGGAGTAGACTGATGGGGTGATAATTTCCTGGATTGGATTTGGCCAGTTTCTTGTCAACAGGACATTGCCAGTGTTATGGCTGTACTGGAACAGCTTGTCCAGGGACTTGGAAAGTTCTATTGCTGGAATGTTGTCGGGACATTCTTTGTTGTATCCAGTGCCTCCAACAGTTCCTTGATATCACCTGGAGTGAATTAATTTGGCTGAAGACTGGATCTGATGTTGGAAAGAGGACAGGATGGACCATCCACTCTGTACTTATGTCTAAAGGCTGCTGCAAATGCTCAGCCTCCGCTTTTGCACTGATGTGCTGGGCTCTCCATCATTGAGGATGGAGATATTTATGCAGCCCAGTGAGTTGTCTACCACCATTCCCTGTTATCTGGTGATTATTGTGGAATCCTGCTATAGTTGCTGTGTTTGTTCTAGAAAAATAATTGTATAGCATTGCAGGATATTCAAAGGCAATGAAAAGGGCTTTGGAAATGCAAGTTTAAAAATAATAATAATAATAATCCTTTTGGAAAGTACGTGAAACATGGTAGTTCATCTGAAGGAATTCTCCATGATAAACTTTTGCACTTACATCAAGGAGAAACTGGTTTCTGCATTGTTACTTTGTTTGGTTCAAATACTCAAGGTCTCAAAAAACAGATTATCTGGTTATTACCACATGCTGTTGGTGGGACCTTGCTGAGTGCACATTGTCTGTCGTATTTTCTACATTATAGCAATGACGACAGTTGTTCCAAAGCAAAAATAACCGGAGCAGTTTGAATTGATTTAGTTGGAATGCTAAAATTGAGTTTTTACTGGATCTATATGGCAGCTTTTTTCTCGTTAATTCTGCCTTCCAACTAGCGCAGATGTGTATGCGCATACAATTTTAAAGTTACTTGCTTATGTGGGTCCTCCAATATACAGAATTTCAAGAATTCAATTTTTTTTTAGTGATGCAGCTACAAAAATAAAATGGAACTGGTTTGTGGCCAGCATTTGTGCTGCTCCATTTTAATTTGTTTCTCTCTATCCCTCCTCCCCGCAGCAATAACCGGTTTAGATTAGACAACAACTACATCCTGGTTTACATGGGGGCAAGTTAACCTAAATAGTTGAAATAATGCAGTATAGTTTGCTGTACTGAGCAATTTTAGAATTGTGTCCACATCTAGCTGATCCTTGAATAGCTTACGGCCTAAAGTTGTTTCTTTTTTAAGTTGAGTATTCTGGCAATGGATTTTCATTATTTATAATGTGCAGCATATGTGTATGATCTGTGGTTTTGTTATATAATAATTACCTGTATGTTTTTCAAAACTCGAACTAACTGTTATTGTGATTTTAGTTTCAAATAATTGTAACTTTTGGCTGAAAGTGAAAGGATCTTCAAATTCTTTGTTGGAAAAGTTCACAACTTGCACACGTAAGCTTTTTAATTTTAAAATTAAATCACTTTACATATTGGGAATGCAGGTTTGTTTATATTTTGGAACTTTCTGAATGCTAGACACAATTACTAATCCTTCATATCCTGAGTATCCTTATGCCTTTCCTCAAATCCTCAAGTATAGTAATTTGAAGAAGAATTTATCTTTAAATCTGTCAAAAACACGTTGAAGAATTGGTATGCCCAGCATCGCATGTTGAGGTTAGAGCTCACCAATTGCTTTGAACCTTAAGGCAAGCCCAGAAATCAAAGAGAATCCAAGAATTTGGCAGTAATTGTTTTATGACTTGCCAGAAATCATACCTAACTTCTATAGGTGGAGCACAAAGGATGGCTTTGAAGTGACAGGTTGGTGCTGCTAGCAAGAAACAAAAAAAAAGAAATGGGAAAGCTAAGGGAGCTGGAAAGTACGTGTAAACAGGAACTGCACCATAAATGCAAATTCTTATATGGTTTTCTCAATGAAAGGACTTCTCAGGAAGTAGTTTATTGAAGCATAGTTAATAAGGCTGTCTGCTGCTGGGTCACTTCCTCAAATCATGAGCTGCTGCAAAAACTTATTCTTGCAACATTTCTATCTTGTTTGTAGGACAGTGAACATCTGGAGAACAAAAGTCACAGCTCATTGAGGCAGTCGTCTCAAATGACAAAATGGTTTCTGATTTTTATATGTTGATAGAAAACTATTACCTCGAAGCTGCAATGAGCTTGGAGTAATATTTTCTTTGACTTGGATTTTATGTGGCATAATGTTGTAGTGGGAAATAGAACCGTTACCATGTCACGACAGCAAATAAATTGCATGACTGGTTGTTTGATACCAATGGCTACATCCTGTAAGACCTGTTGGCTTTTTAAAGGGGATTTTCACAGTAACTTCATTGCAGTGTTAATGTAAGCCTACTTGTGACACTAATAAAGATTATTATATTATTAAATGTTTTTTTGAGTTTCAGTTAGTCCTTTGTAAGATGTAATCTCAATTTTCCAAATAGTTGTCAGGTTGCGGTTACCAGCTGTGTTTCCACAGTGTGTGACCTTGTGTTTTAGAATTGGAATCGTCCTGTTAGCTGAACCTCGTTGTCAGCAGTGAAATCCTGCACATGTATGCACTGGACTTTGCTTTCTGCTTCTCTACCAGGTGCCTATTTATTTTTTCCAATTACCAATGCCTGCATTGTCAAATCGCTAAAATTGCATTGCTAAAGTTTATATCGTCCCTCAAGAGGCTGAGCTTTTTTTTAAATGAGAAACTCTGCTTTTGTGAGGAATGCAGGTTCTTCCTGTAAGCAACTTCATTGGAGAGATTGTTTTTTGAAAGGTTGGGGGGTAGAGGGACAGGATTGTGGAACTGGGGTGGGTGCAAGAAGGTTGGGAGATTTTTTTGGGGGGGGGCATGTACGGGGGACTGGATGGGTGCAGTAGTGGGGGTGGTGAGGGGGGGTGGTGGTGGGGAAAGACACACGACTTGCAAATGTTGAACTTTACTGTTGCTGAGAGTTCAATTGCAATCTGAATTCTGAGTTAGGCTGCTACTGGTGTGGATTTTATTTTAACTACTTGCACCATGCAAAATATGCCGATTTAATTGCAGACTCTAGCTACCTATTTTTGACCAACTGTTCACACTTGAGCACTTTAAGCCAGGCATTTTTCAAGTGGGGGCCGCGACTCGCGGACGGGTGTCAGGAGGGTCACGGAGCCAGCCATTGCAGTGTTCCCAATCACGGGAATTCACACACAGCAGCCAGCTTGTAACAATGCTGGCTGCCAGCAGCTCTAAAAATGGTGGACGCAACCAGCTTATAAAAATGCGGGCGCACTGCACATGTGGCCCGCTCATCAGTGCGCTTGCGGCCCGGGAGTGTTGGGATCTGAACCTGGAGTCAAAATGCGATCGTGGCATGGCGGCAGCTGACTGCGAGATGATCACAGATGATGAACAAGGCCATGACCTCTATCTGTTTTGCATCCCTAAATATTACTCAAATGATCTGGAGAGAGTATATGTTCCTCATGGTTTAATCATGGACAGAACTGAACGTTTGTCAAGGGATATAATGAAAGCCATGGAGAATCATCACATCGTCGCCCTCTGTGTACTGAAGGTTAGCTATAAGTTTTTTTGCTGACCTTTTAGACTACATTAAGCATTGAATCAAAACAGTGACCAGTCAATCCCAATGACGGTGGACTTCATCCGCTTGAAGAGTTACTCAGTCAACAGAGGAGCTGCTCAAGAGTTTACGAACTGAGGTATGAAATCCACACTTTCCTCCTCGCAAAATTGATTTGTTTGCTGATAAACCTGGATACTAACTATGTCTTATCTTGCGGACATCTTTTCAATTCTAAATGAACTGAACCGCAAATTGCAAGGGAAAGATGATGATTGCTTTTGGCATTGTGAAGAAATTGCAGCTTTCCAAAAGTAATTGAAAGTTTGGCAATTGCAAGTGCAAAGCCAAAATTACTACATGTTCCCCATACTGCTACGACACATCGAAGAAAACAGCATTAGTAAGGAAACTGTCAATGGACTGGCAAGCCTGACTCCAAATGAAGCTGACTGAACTTCTGCACCTCAGCATTGACAGCACATTAAAAACACAGCATAAGTCAATGAAACTGGCAGCATTCTGGAGTAGTGCCTCCAAGGAGTATCTGGAACTAAGTAAAATGAGCATTTTGCTGCTTTTGTCCTTCACAACGAGATTGGATTTTCCGTCCTCACAAAGATGAAGATGGCACAAAGCCGTCTGAATCCTGCACCCGATTTATGTGCAGAGCCCTCTCCTCCTGTGAACCTGATTGGAGTGAGATTGTGAGGACCAAGCAGGCTCACCTCTCTCATTAAAGGTAAGAGAAAATGGTGGGTCGCGAAGGTCGGCCGGCGTGGGTCGCGAAGGTTGATCAGTTGGTAAAAATGGGTCCCTGGAAAAAAAGTTTGAACAACACTGCCCGAAGCCACTTGCTAAAACTCGCTGTTATCAGAATAGAATGTACATTATCCCAGGTATCCTTACTCCATTGTGTTGTGATCAAGGGCAATTTATAACTGCTTCAAGATAATGTTTTGTATTCTACAGCAACTATTCTAGGATAATTTTCTTTGCTTTTTTTTTTTTAGTTCAAAAATCATTTTAAATGCATTACCGGTTGGATTCAAATGGCAGCAAAGTTGTGCCAGTGTTTGAATTGCATGATTGTGTTTGTTCTTTGGTTCCCAGCCGTGTTTTTTGTGTTTTGTTCACCAGAGGTAAAACAAATGGAATTCTAATTTTTCAAATGGCATTTGTTAAGCCAGGCAATGTATTTTTTTAAATTGCCGAATAGAAGTGCAAACAATACAACTTGTTAATGTACAACTTTTTCAACACTAGTTGTGTTGTTCAGACCTCGGGAGACTGAATTTTAGGCTTGTCTTTAGACACATCTGATCATTCAAAATATCAATCTTGCTGACATACATTTAACCAAATGGGAAGTAACAAATTGTTAACTACCAAGGACCAGCAGTTTTTTTCAGTCTCAACTCTATGATCTTTTCAACTCCCTACTGGGGGTGGTATTCCTGTTTGTTTTTACACACTGGCAGATGAATACCCTGGAAACCTGTTAAAGCAGCAACAAACTTGCTTTAGACAGGTGTCCTGATTTTCAGAGTGACAACCTCTGCAGAACTGACATTACAAGAATGAGGCTGGATTTTGTATTGCCTGATGACTTTAGTTTTCTGTCCCCCTGATGAGAATGCAATTTATTTTACCCGCTCAGTTGGCAGAGTATTCAGCAGTTGAGACCATCACAGCCAATCCTCTTTCTCTCCTTGCACATTTCTCTCCTTGCACAATCATCCAGTAGTAGTCACATGCCAGTCACCACGTTACGGGTATGTTTTCTTTCAATGTTTCTCACTAACCCAATACACTAATCTAGCTCCAGAACCTGCTCTGTTGTCTTCTGAGAACTAAGTGCAAACCTGGGACTTGCTGATCTGCATTACTTTTTAACTACACTCCATTTTTGTACTAGGCCGTACCTCTCCTATATATCCTGAATGTAAATTGATGTTTTCTCTTAATAGACCTCCAGTTTTAAAAACTGGTGAGGGTAAACACTTGTCTTTTGAAATTTAAATTAATGATCCATGCAGGTGGGAGAAATAATGCTGATGCCTGTTCCAGCTGTGATGACCTGATTTAATATTGCCGTTGATACATCACTTCATTCAGCGACACATTTTATTGCACAATTTTTCAGGTTTGATGTTTTCCTCTTCTCCTCACAATATAAAGGAAATGGGATGAGTCCCTTTTGCATTAACATGGAGCCTTTCCTGTTCAGTGTAGCACAGCTAGCAGGAAGGTAAAGCTTCTTCTTGTACACCATTGCACATGTAGTTGAAAACATTTTTGGGGAATATTCTCAGTACCAGGTTCTACAAATGTTGTATTGTGACTTGCTTCACAAGGATTCAGATTGAACTATCCCTATTCTTGTCGGACTCCATTCGCACTGCATGTCTAGTGTCCATTGAATTTGCACCACTGCAAACCTTTGGTGTCAAGGCGCGATAATAAATTGCCTGAAATTAATTTAATGTTGGGTCTTGACATCAAAGTTTGCAGTGGTGCAAATTTAATATGTTTTTTTAAAGTTACTCCAGTAGAATGGCTTTAGCTTTCTAAATTGCCTTTTGGGTTTAGTACCAATACAGATATTGGTGGGGGGACTTGACTAGAATTTAATGTGATGGAGTAGTGAGCTGCACAGATGAGGAAGGTTTATGATCTGATCTTTGATCTGAGTGCGGCTGACTGATTTCAGTATGGGGAGTGGGATACAGATCAGCCCATTCCTTCTCCATTATAGAGTGCATTGTGTAGTCATCAGGTCAGTCTCAAATTTACTTGTGACAAAAGGATTCTTGGTTGATGATGGGAGAGCTGCTGGCACTGGTGGAATCGTATCCTCATGTAAGTTAGTGCCTTGAAGAGGAGAGAAACCCAGGATGGTAGGTTAGACCATGTTAGTGATCATTTTAATTGGAGAAGGGTCTCTGTTAATTTTTTCACTGAAATGATTTTAACCTGTAACCATCAATTAGATGAACATCAGAGTTCTATTTGATTTATTTTTACAATTAAATAAATCTGTTCATTAATAGACAGTAAAAGCTAGAAACACACGTTAGTTAGAATTCGAAGAGAACAGATGATCTAGTTTGATTTACTTTTTACTAAAACCACTTAGTTCAACCTGTCTCTGGTTAACCTCGAGTGACTACTGCAAATGGGCTTTATGACCAATCTTAGCTGGACACGTGGTGTAAGTGCCAATGATGCTGCATTCATGGAAAATGAGGTTACAGGGTAACTTGTACAACGAAAAATATAGCCTTGTGTCGAAAGTAAATTTTCAACACCAACCATATTTTCTTTCGTGCTAATGGTGTCTAGAAGTGGGATTTAATTTTAACTAATAGTGGGCGGTATGGTGGCACAGTGGTTAGCACTGCTGCCTCAGAAGGCCAGGGTCCCGGATTCGATTCCGGACTTGGGTGATTGTCTGTGTGGATCCCGTGTCCACGTGGGTTTCCTCCGGGTGCTCCGGCTTCCTCCCACAATTCAACGATGTGTAGGTTAAATTGCCCCTAGGTGGGGATGCGGGGATACTCCTAGATAGTGTGCTCTTTCAGAGGGTCGGTGCAGACTAGATGGGCCGAATGGCCTCCTTCTGCACTGTAATTCAGTTTGATTTGATTTATTGTCACATGTACTGAAGTACAGTGAAAAGTATTTTTCTGCGGCCGAGGGAACGTGCACAGTACGTACATAGTAGACAAAAAGAATAATCAACAAAGAGCATTGACAAATGGTACATCGACAAACACCGATTGGTTACAGTGCGGAACAAGGGGCCAAACAAAACCAATACATGAGCAAGAGCAGCATAGGGTGCCGTGAATGGTTTTCTTGCAGTTTTATGCAGTTGCTGAAATCAGTTTTAGTGATCTTTGATTTATCTTAATGCTCATTTATCAACTTGATGAATTTTCTTTGGTGTTTGGTTCACACCCTGAGTCAATTCCGCTGTCCGACTGCATCAGCATTCAAATCCGGTTAATAATTTGTACTCCGTGAATGCATATGAAATATCCAATTTAAACCTTTTAACTTGAGGTTTAATAATGATCACGTACAATGAAAATTGGACATTTCCTGCACACTTGCTAGATGTTAATGCAGGGATTAAATGGAAAATGTTATGTCACATTGTAACCCCTTAACACTTGTTGTTTCAACAACTCCCCACCGCACCCACCCACCCCAACAGCATTTCCTCTTTTCCTTAACTTTTATTTATCTGTTGAAAGTGCAAATGTCAAATGTAGTTCCACATTGCAGACTACTTTCCAGTACCTTTATCTTTGTGATCCTTCCACACATGAACTTGGACAAGAATTTAAATTCAGTTTGAGGAAATGGACCTGTTAGGACGCCTCCACACGACAAGTTCAAATTTTCCAATTGCAGCACCATACTCCTATCTCAGTGTATTATGCTGATTGGGTCTCTATTGGTATATGGCTGTTTTGCACTGGGAAATAAATACATGACCCGAAGAGCAACTTCTGCTTTTAACTTTCTATAAAAATTTTATTTGAAATACAAGCATTGATTCCTAACTTTTTATTTCTGGTGAAAAAGCTTAACAAGCTACATTTACTGCAGGCTTGTATAAAGTTTGTTCTGTTTTTTTCAAGAACAACTTTGCAGTGCAAACAGCCAACAAATGTTCTGACTTGAATGCTTCATGAAATTGGAATATAATTAACATACAAGAGTAATTTTCTGACTTTGTGCTGCAGAGTGAAAACATTGCCTGCTGGAAGTGGGTGCAAAGAAAATCGGGCACATAGTCTCATGATTTTCCAACCATTGTGGTCAGCAAGTCATGCACACAAGTGGCTGCATATCCAATATGTTCCCGGTGAGCTAAGTTTTTCTGCGTTGGGGAATGCGAAGTCAAAAACTAACCTCCCTTCTACTTGATGTAGAGATTCGCATCTTTCGAATTTAACTGTAGGCTGTGGGATTAAATTACTGAAAAATTAACTAGCAGTTCCCATGTGGTCACGAGCTTGAGAAATCTGACTGCATTGCACTTGTAATTATATGCTCTGATACTCTTGGTAAGAAGAAATCATGACTTTTTTAAAAAAACGTGTGTTCGGTGAACCCAATCATTTAAAAACTTTTCTGTGTAATTATGGGGTGGATTGCAGAGAATCATTCTACAGGTTTTTGATGCTCTCTTTCGGAGCTTCTGACCTAATTTCCAGAAGATCTATCAAATTAGCAAAAGAAATAATGTTACAGAAAATGTTGCTCGCTTTTGTAATGTAACAAAAGCTTCAGGCACAGCAGTATGAGCTTGAGGAACCCCCTTGACATCTGGTGACTTGGTTTTTACACTGATTTTAAGTGGACAAACCGGTTTGAAGTATAAATATTTCAAACACCCTTGATTCAGATACAGTGAGTCCATCTTAAAAATGCCCACATCCTGTAGGCAGATTGAAACCATTTAAGCTTGGATGTAAATGTCAGCTCTAATCAAAACCAGTGGACTTCAACTTAATAAAGTTCCTGCCAGTACTATTAGAATGATACATATTTAGTGCTGATATTTTATTATGAATGGCATCTTTCAAACCTGTTTCGGTTAATAGTATCCAGATTTCATTGTGTATATTATTTTTCATTTTGTGCTGAAGAATGGGAGTAAATATTCAGTGCTGTTTAAAGGTTTTCCCTTTTCAGTACATTTTTAATGCTTGCCTATATAAAGTTTTTTTTTTCATACAGTCCTGTTCTCTCTTGCATTGCCCGTGGTTAAACACTTAGCTAAAGATTTGAAACTTTGGTTAAAGATGCAGAGAAGTTTTGAAGCTCTGAAATCTGGGGTTGACATCCATATTTAAAATTCCAGACTACTGTTTCATTGAGTGACCATGTTTAAAACTGCCCTCCACCGACCCCTCTCCCTTCACACCAGTCACTCAGATTTTTAAAATCATGGAACCTAGGAGTTGTAAACCAGGACAGCTACAAGGCAGTAAGTGAATCCCAAGAGGAGGGGAAATGGTTCTCTCTCTCTCTCTCTCTCTCTCAGTAGGCCAGATGATCCCAATTGAGAGAATGCACGAGGACACAAACTCAACTGGTCTAAGTAAATGTTATGTTTAGAATACAGATTTATCTGGATATCAAATTGTGCATAGGTGCTATTTATGAAATAAAGGTTCTGGGATGTGGAATTTTCCAAGATACAAGTTTTTTTACTTTTTTTTTACAAGAAAATTATACAACTTCAAACGTGCAGTAACCGGATTAAAGTAAAACACTTCAAAACTGATCAAAGAAACTTCCTCGAGCAAAGTTAAATTACTTGTAAGTTCAATAGTTTGAAGGATCATTATGATCCTCATTTACACTCTCTGAATACTCATACTACATATTTTCGGAACTGGAATGGTTTGACTTTTGGATGTAAGCCAGTGGCATTGTAATCCAACAACGATTGTGAAGTGCTGCATAAAAATGAACACTGGTTTTGTTCAAAGTATTTATTTTTTGCAGTCGAGGAAAAATATCTTACTGCCATGTAATCACGGCTTGGATTAGGTTCTGGATGGTGTACACCATTTTGTATCACCTGATGATGGAATGGACTATGTAGTGCATTTATGTGGTAATTTGTGTCTGCACAATATAACATGTCTTCTAAATTGAGGTTAGTAGACTTGCTTGGAACTACATATCCTGCTTCCTGAGCATCGAAGCAAGGACCAAGTATCCCTTCACTCCAGAATTGCCATTTGAGTAGGTTCCCATTCACATAAATGGATACCTTACAATCATCGGTGAATACACAGCTTCATGATATCCCAGCTTGGGCTGCCTGACCTACTGTCTGGTTTCAGATAGTAATGAGGAAGACAGTAAAAGGGTTGGAGAATTGTTCAGGCATCATTTGAGATTTACCACCCTTATTGTTTTTCAGCTTCCTGCCCATGTGGAGAGACTTCATTTAAAGTGTCAATTTAGCTAATGAAATTGATTGCAGATTTTTCTGGGTAAAGCAGTTTGTTTTTCAAATGGCTGCAACTGTTTTTTTCCCCAACTGAGGTGACATTAGTTATTGTTGGGAGCCTGTCACCTGATGGAAAATAAGCTTGACCCATTGGGGCCATCAGGCTCATTCTGCTCCCACAAACCATATTGTAAATATTACATAAATAAAAGTGATGCTTTTTGACTTGCACTCTGATATCAGGGGAAACAACAAATATTATGCAGTTGTGTTGACTGCAGTTGCCGCAGCTTTATTGGCCTTGGGCAACTTAATGTGAATACACACTGTGGACTGGAGGTAAATGAAGATAAAAGTTGAGAAGTTTGGTGTAGTGGACAATTTCAGTTTGTAACATTGGCAGTTGTCATGTGCATTGCTGTTTCTCAAGTTCAGAAAATGTAATCTTTTTGAATATCGAAGCTTCTTTTGAGTCTAATGGAAAAAGGAGTATGTTGGTCCTGTAGCCCTACCACTTATTATGAGATTGGTAGATACACAGCTACTCTATTGCAGAAGATACACAGCTACTCTAAGGCAGACCAATGTTCTGAAAGATTTCTGTAGTAAGTCTGTTCAATGGAGGCCCATTGAAGCTACACTGTCCCTCCAAAAGAGCACTCTACCCAGGACCACTCCCCCACCCTATCCCTGTAACCCTGGCATGGCCAATCCACCTAACTTGCACATCTTTCGACTGTGGGAGAAAACCAGAGCAAATGCTATAAACTGGTAAATATACCACTTCTGTGGCTCTATATAGGCAGATCTTGATTGTAGGGGACACCGCACATAACACCAATGCTTGATGATAATTGAGTAATTTCAATTCTGTGTGGGGCGCCCCAAGAAATCCAGAATTGCCATTTGAGTAGGTTCCCACCCTGTCACAATAATTGGCTTGGGGAACTATCCTTCAGCATCCAGATCACATTGAGAGTACAGTTTAGCTTCAAAGATTGTGGAGAAACAGTGCATTTAAAAGTGCACATGCAGTTACGTTATGCTAGATTTTCTTTCCAAGCTGATGTGGTTCTTTCACGTTTTTAGGAAACTGATACGATTCCAGTTTCCATTTATCTAGGAAATCCGAGGCTGTCCTATTGCAGAAAAGCATAAAAGAAATACTGTGCTTTATTTTTGGGGGTCATATCACAATACCAATGACTAATCCCTGTGCTCCAAAATGATGTAGAGAACAAATGAAGCAGACAAAAACAAATGAGCAGTTGAATGCAAAGCACCAAGCTGAATTTTATCAGACTTTGTCCCAGCTGGCATGTGTTTACTGTATGGCACTGACCCATGTAATACACCCATAAAGTAAGTGCCAATACCAACATCTGCCAACAGCTTTAAATACGACGAAAAATGCAATAATCCAGTCTCAATTGCTGCAACTTTGTGTTGAATAAAAGGTTTCTTTTTTTAGACACGGTGCTGTCACTTGCCAAAGGATTCGCAAAGTGCACCCATAATGAGTGCCTAAACAATTTTTTGACATTATATTCGAGTACAATACATGAAATCGACCCATGCCAGTTGGGCATCATGGAATGCCAATCAAATGAGTCCACCCCAAGTGAAAGATCAGGACTGGTTTCCGAGTTTGTGCTTCTAAAGAGACAAGTTCTCTTCAGACAGACAACTGTCATTTTCACTTTTAGAATGAAGTGTTTCATACATCTTTTTTGACCTCTGATGTTTCCAAGTTATACAGAGGCATGTTGGTAGGGTCAAATATCAAATGGATTTAAAGACATTTTGATTAATTGATAACCCACACGGGTTATTGAAAGATGACCTTGGAGACCCTTTTTTAGTGTCATCCATCGGAGTGTCCCCATGAAAAATGTGCATGTTTTAAAACCTCACAGGGACTTGTATCTTCCAAAATTCTTACATATTGGTTTACATCCTTGTTTTATTTGGGTTTGTGTTGCAGCTACAAGTTTTTCATTATTGGCGAAATAGCCATTGACCAATTTCATACAAACCAAGAAATCCTAACAATACTGCCATGCAATATTTTACATTCATGTTCATTGTTTTCGAGATAATGGTTGTACCACTAATTTTGAGTATATTTCTTGTTGTTCTATAAAAAGAGATAGGAATTTGTATAATGAGGCAGGCAGTTTATTCTACTTTAGCAGAAGTCAGAACTGGAACTCCTTTTCCACTATATAGATGCTTCCGCAGAAATGTTTTAATCGGTCTCAGAATTTTTGGTTTCTTGCGGAAAAATCCACAGTAAGATAGCAACAAAAGAATGAAGAGCCAAATAGATCATGTATATTCTTCACTCTGCCGTCTTGCAGGAAGTAACTGGATGTCGATTTTGGATTACAACCGCCATTTTATGACTTCTTCAGAATTTCTCAACTGAATTCCAATTGATAAAATACACCATTTTCAGTCATTCAGTGAACATTACTGTCTAGATGTGATTTGTAATCTATGACCTATCTACCTACCTTTGCCACGTTCCTCTCAACAGCTGGTGTTTCCTCTCCCTGCAGTGCAGGGTGTGAAGGATGCAAAATCATGAAACAACTTTTACCTTCCAGGATCACTTCATTCTTCAAATAGTATGCATTCTTCAGACACCAGGCCTCTACCTAATTATTTGAAGACACAGCAGGGTCATAGTTTCGTAATGCAATTTGTCTTTTAGTTCCCATACAGCTTCAGGCAAAATCCCAGTGGTACATGTCCTATATAGTATAAGTTTGGCATCTTCAGTGTTGAAACTGAAGTGCACATTTGTATTTATATGATGCAAGAGATCACGTCTCACACTACTTGCATGTAACATCATGGTATTTATATACATGTTCAGTACATGGCTCTGGTAAGGCTATGATGCTGTAATGTGGCAAGGGAAGCACCTACCAAGGTATGTGATTTTTAAAAATTTTTTGGTTAATTTTAAGGATTTGAACAAGAAGAGGAGTAGTCTTAACATGGTGGAGGGAATTCAACTTCCATCTAAAACGGGTGTAAATTTGGTGACATAGCCCCATAACCACCTTGAAGTCTGCATCGGGATGCCCAACATGTTTTTGGATGCAGACTGATTTTGATTACTGCCAGTGAGCTGTCTGCATGAAACGGCTCCCCTCTGCAACTTGTTGATTCTAAGAATGGGCCATAAACTGCTCAGCTGGCCAGTAGTTTGACTGGCGGAGGGTGAGCTGACTTGCATTCATTCATGGGGTATGGGTGTTGCTTGTTAGACCACTATTTAAAAAAAAAATGTTATTCAAGTTTTTGATATTTTAACATTTTAAACACAACATAGCAAACAAAGAACAATACAAACAGCCCCCCCCCCCCCCCCATATCCCCCTTAGCAGCTGATGGTAACCAGCTCCTTTAAATGCAGTACAAACAAACACCATCTGTTCTCTTCTGGACTTCCTCGCTTGTCGTCTCCTCCCCCCCCCCCCCCCCCCCCCCCCCCCCCCCAGCAAGATTTAAAAACTATTTTCCAGATACAAAAACTCCATTAGACCCTCCAGCCACACCAAGCCCAGGGTGGAACAACTCTACCCCAACAGGACCCGCCTGCGAACCATCAGCGAGGCAAAGGCTAGAACACCTGCCCCTGCTTCAGTCTGCAGCTCCAGCATGTCTGACACCCAAAATATGGCCCTCAGAGTGGACTGGGCTCCAAATCCACGTGTAAGACAGCCGACATGGTGCTGAAGAACGACCTCCAGAAGTTCTCCAAGTTGGGGTAGATCCAGAACATGTGTCCGGGCCCCTCCCACACCATTCACAAGTATCCTCCAAACCTTCAGGCTTATCCTCGACTTCTTCAGGTATGCTCTTTTTACTACCTTTAGCTGTATCAACCCCAGCCTCTGTATCAACCCCTGTATCAACCCCCCCGCTCCTCCTCCCAGTTGGCCTTAACCCCCTCCGGTGACACCATATCCTCCTCCAAAATAGATTGTTCAGATGACCCATTACCGACAACGAGGGTGGTGCCACCGGAGAAGTCGGAAAACCTTTGTTGTGCAATCCTCCACCTGAATATACCTGAAAACCTCCCTCGGCGGGTCCCCAGACTTTTTCCTCAACTCCTCCAAACTTACAAACCACCCTTCTAGAAATAGGTCCTTGTTTTTCATCATCCCTTGCTCCTCTCATCCCTGAAACCCATCACCCATATTCGCTGGCTCAAACCCATGCTTCCCTCGGATCGGTTTCAACTTCAACCCTGCCCCCAATCTAAAGTGCTGCCGGAATTGCCTCCATATTTTCAACGTGGCCATCACCTCACCGAAATCCCCAAATATTTCTCTGGGGAAACTGGAGTGCTGCCGTTGCCAGTGCCCGCAACCCCGACCACTTGCAAGAGCCTGCACCCATCCTCATCCGCAAAGCCTCCGGCTCCCTTCTCTCTGCAGCTGAAGATGGTTGGGTTCAGGACACCCCTGAAGAGCTCCTGCAGTGATGTCCTGGACTGAGATGATTGACCTCCAACAACTACAACCACTTTCCATTGTGCTGAGTATGACTCCAACCAGTGGACCGTTTTCACCCTGATGCCCATTTGACTCCAGTTCTTAATGCCTCAATGCCACACTCGTCAAATGCTACCTTTTAATGACGAGGGCAGTCATTCTTTCTTCTCTCTTTCTCTTTCCCCTGGAGTTCAGCTCTTTTGCCTATGTTTGAACCAAGGCTGTAATGAGATCAGGAACTGAGTGACTGACTCTGGCAGAACCCAAACTGAGTGTCGGTGAGCAAGACATTGCTAAGTAAATGCTAGCACCGTTGATGACTCCTTCTTCCATCACTACTAATTGAGAGTAGACAGATGGGTGGCATATGGCAAGATGCGTGGTTCCTGGAGCACTGGGCTTGGGAGGATGTGTCTGCCCAGGGAGCAATCTGGTTTGAAGCAGGGGGCTGCTGTGGGACCTGGTGCGTGGCATTGTTCCAGGTGGGCTACCTGCTGGTGCTATTCAGATACTTTTGCGAATTGCTGATGCATTTGTTGCCGGTATGGTGAGTGCTGCATGTGGCTGGCATGTCCCCGTGGTTTGAATACTCGGGCAAGATGTTCAACTGCACCTTGAGCGCCAGTGGAATGTATGGACGCCAGGATTTGGTTCGGGTGGGGTTGGGCCTTGTGGGTGGGTCTGCACGGCTGTGGCTCCTGGACGGAGGGTGGCACCATGGAATGGGTTGCACATTGATGGACGATGGATCATTTCTGTGACAGGGTTCTGGACATTCTGGCACATTCTCGTGTTTGTCCTCCCATTTCTTTTGAGGAAACTTGAGGGTTGATACTATGTGTTTGTCTTTTTTCTTGTGAAGATGAGCTGATATAGCTTTGCTTTGGTACCAATGTGGAGCGGTGACATCTTGTTGGTTTGACGGTTGGTGTGATATGCGGAATGTTGCGTAGTTGATTTTCAAATCTTTGTTACTGTAGACCGTTTAATTAAAAAACGTATTCTCAAGTGGGTGTGTAAACTGACTGCTTCTGCTTTGGCTGCACAATGCCTACAGGCCTAGTTTTTTTTTGTTTTTTTTGTTTTTTTTTTTGCTACTGCCTCTTCTTCCGTGGTGTGCAATAAGGAAATGGGAGGCTGTAGGTGGGCCTACTACCAGTCTGAAGGAGAGGAAGAGGTGCTTTCTCACTCTTCTGTGCTATGTGTTAGTGTGGCTTTCGCGTAAATGTTTTTGTCTTGAGTCTGCTACTCTGAGTTGCCAGAGTGGGGTGTGGGGGGGGAGAGGAGGAGTGACTTGCATGCTACTGCAGCTACCTGCAGGCTGTGGGTCTGTCTGCTGCTGTCTCTTTTTCTGTCACCTGGAAGGGTGGGGGGCAGGTGGTGGAGAAAAGAGTGATCTGATGGCTGTTGCTGCCACTTGGAAAATGTGTCTTGGAAACTTTGCTGCCGCCTCTTTTGCTTCTGTTGACTGGAGTGAGGAAGGGACAAGAGTGATATTCAACCACTGCCAGTGCTGACAAAAGGGAAGAGTAGTGGCTGATTCAACTGAGTGACTTGAAGATTGTTGGTGGCTTATTGTGCTGGTCATTGTTTACTGTTTCAGGTTTGGTGGCCATGCAAATTATGCAGGCATGGGGAGAATGTGGAGACTCGACACACTGACCCAAGCCGGGAATCAAACCTGGGACCCTGGCGCTGTGAAGCAGTAGCGCTAACCACTGTGCTACCGTGCCTTCCCACAAACAGACTCAATCCCTCGTACCTGCTCCTCCACATTCCCACTTATATCCACAACCCCAATAATCAACATGATATCAAATATGATACAACATTCAACCTGGCGAGCCCTGGTATGTGACCCACAACCGGGCAGGATATAGCACCTGAAATTTCACTCCTTTGTTGAACAGTACAGCTTTGACCCTGTTGAACCCAGTTTGGTGCTTCACCAGCTGCTCGGCCAGACCCTGGAATCACATTACCTTCCCAGATGCACTTCCTCACCTCCTTTGCCCACAGCAGATTCTTCTTGTCCAGATAACTATGCAATTGTACCACCATTGCCCTTGGCTGCTCCCCCGCCTTTTGGCCTCTTCCTCAGTGACCTGTCCGCTTGATCCATCTCTTTGGAGGGGGGGGGGGGGTCGAGGGGCCTTTTGGTACTGTTGCTTGTTTATGTTCAATGTTTGGAAGCCGCGTGCTTGCTCTTGTACTGTTGCTGTTTAATGTCGAGAGGCCGTGGGCTTGTTTGCTGCAGACCCTTTTGCTTCTGTGGCCTGTGGTTCAGAGCCACTGCCAGTGTTGGGGAGGGTGTGTACTCTCGCTCTTCCAGCCTGCTGTGTCGGTGTGACTTCTCCAGTGTATTTTGCTCATCTGTGAGCAACTTTACACTGCGGGGATATGGGCGGGCGGAAAGAGAGAGAGAGAGGAGGGGGAGTGACTAGATGATTTGGATGCTGGTAAATTAATTGTACTGTTGCTTGTTTGTTATTTAATATCTAGAGGTTGTGCAGCATGTAGCACAGTGGTTAGCATTGTTGCTTCGCAGCGCCAGGGTTTTGGTTCGATTCCAGGCTTGGGTTGCTGTCTGTGTGGAGTCCGCACGTTCTCCCCGTGTCTGTGTGAATTTCCTCCGGGCACTCCGGGTTTCTCCCAGAAGTCCCAAAGACGTGCCTGTTATGTGAATTGGATATTCTGAATTCTCTGTCTGTGTACCCGAACAGGTGCCGGCGTGTGGTGACTAGGGGTTTTTCACAGTAACTTTATTGCAGTGTTAATCTTTAATTATTCTCACAAGTAGGCTTACATTAACACTGCAATTAAGGTACTGTGAAAATCATCCATGTTCCACCCTTCAAGGGTCTGTATAGCATCACCCCAGGGTGATGCGCCTGTGTCGGCACTGTCAGTCGGTCAATGTACAAGGCAGGACAGTGATAATCTGAGAGGTTAGCTTTGGTGCTCCTCTGTTTATGCCACGTCTGATTCCTGTCTTTCTGCTGACTCCTAATCTGCTGACACTCGCACCCATCCACTGAATGGACTCTGAATCAGGAGGCTGCTGATATTGGGCCACTGTGCACTGGGGTGGGGTGAGCAGGGGGTGGGGGTTCAGGCAGGCCCGCTGGGAAGATTAATGCAACAGAGGCTTCACGTGTATCAGGTGTAACATGTTTTAACTTTGCATATTTGGCATTTCCATTCCCCCTACCCATACTAGTCTGAAAGCTCCTGATCTCGGAAGCTAAGCAGACTCGGGCCTGGTTAGTATTTGAATGGGAAGCAGCTGGAGGACCAGAGCCACCCTGCCACCGCCGCCCCACCCACAAAGCCTGGGGGGTTGGGGGGCCGGCCTGGAGCAGCGGTGAACGGCCACAGAGCCAAGATGAAGAGCCCGGGCCGGCTCCACAAGAAGTAGGAGCCGGGAGGAGGTGGCCAGAGGAAGGCAGCTGGTGACCGCAGGAGAAACACCAATGCCACCGGCGTGCGGAGGCTGACGGGCGGCTCTGGAAAGCGGGCAAGGAGCCGACGCCAGGAGGTGATCCGGTTGCTGGGGATGAAGGAGAGGTGACGGCAATTGAGAGAAATGGAGGAAACAGGTGGGCAGCAAAGAGGCAGAGTGGGGAAGGAGAAATAACAAGCAAATGACCCCCCCCCCCCCCCCACACACACACACATCCGGTGCCCACTCAGTGATCCTCTCTCTTAATAGTTTGTTGTCTACTGCCATGGCTCGGTGAGTACCCAGGATGCACATCGCAGGTGGGGCAGCCTGTTGCTTTGCACCTCCTGTGGCCTTTGATACCATTGGCAGATGTCCTCTGGGGGCCTGAGGTTGGGGGCTGGCCCCAGCCAACTTGTGTCGCTGGTGTTGCCACCCTGTTCTGCCCACTGCCTTTGAGATGCACTGGTGTCAGTTGGGGAAGGGGGATTTGGAAGAATTAGAGACCGCTGTCGTCTCCTTGGTGGCAGGCCTCCAGCACTCCCTTCTCACTGGTACCTGGGGGTCTCCATGGGAACGAGGAGCAGCTGGAGTGAGCTTCAGAGACCTCTCGGTCACCTGGTTCTGCCAGTCCTGACGGCTCCCCCTTGTCTGCACCATGGCGTCAATACCCTCTGACTATTCTCAAGTGTCTGGGCCATGCTCTGTAGTGCCTCGGCAATGTCCACCTGTGTCTGGGACATGTTCCTCTGTGACTGGAACATGACTAGGCCCTCAGCCATGGTGGTCACAAACTGAGCCATGTCTTGGGCACCACCACTCAAGACGCAGACATCATGTTTCAGGTTTTCCGCTGTAGTCGCCACCCCAGCAGTGTTGACCTCAGAGCCACACATTGTTCGCATCCTCTCCTGTACCCGAGTGTCACTGTAATCCTCCCTTGAATCTCACAGCTTTGTCCTATCATCTGCATCAGCTCTGGGCCTTGTCCAGGGGCTCAGCATCTGGCTGGGACTCAGCTGAGTCCTGGGAACCAGCAGATCTCTGACTGCCTTGGATTTTCCTGCCTCCATGTGATGTGCAACCGCAACTGTGTGGTGCTCACTAGATTATGGCACCCACCAAGCTGTGTCTCTACGCTGGTAGAGGGTGCAGGTGATAGCTGTGACACCTCGATGGTGCTCTCCTCCGAGGTGGTCTCTTGACTGGCAAGGGGGTGAATGACTCCGCATGGTCCGGCCCCATCAGGTGGAGATCATGCGAGAAAATGGACATCGGTCAGTGGGGGGAAGGATCATTTTGTCTGACATGAACTGCTCACTTGAGACGGGTCATCTGGGTGAAGGGGCACCTCTGTGGCGCAGGCCAACCTCGAGTTGGTGACTGCTGTCTCTTTGGTCAACCCTGCGATTCCCAAGTCCATTGCTCATAGTGAATGTGGACTCTGGTTCTCTGTTTCCGCCCCCCCCCCCCCCCCCCCCATTTTGGCCCTTTCTTGTTTATTATTAGCTGCATACTTGATGGCTAAAGGAGGGTCTATAGCAGATGGCGCATGTGAGTATTGCACCTGGACACCAGGGTTGTGCCGGTGGGTGTCAGTGGCTTCTAAGAAATGAGCACGAAGATCGGATGTGGGAGTGTGCGAGGTGTCAGCTAGTGAAGTGTGGGAGGGTGGGGTTTGGGAATTTGGGGGATGGCAGGCAGAACTGATGCCAGGAGTGAGGTGGTAATTTACCCTTGCAGCATGGTGGAGGTCATTGGTAGTCTTCTGACATTGTACGGCGGTCCTCCTGATCATGCTGCCCACACTGACAGCCACTGCCTTCGAGGCAATATTGGTGACCCTGCTGCTGGTCCTCCAACCCCCTCGGGGAAACCAGATGTCCGGTCTCACATTGATGCCATCAAGAAGCCTGGCCAGGTTAGCCTCAACAAAGCATGGAGCAGATCTGCACACTGACATGCTTGTTTGTTGACTGAGGGTGAGTGGTGAGGGAGCGCTTAAAAGCAGCTACCTCGTCGGTGGCAAGACACGGAAGCGCAAATGTGGTGAATCAGATGGCGAGACAGCCAGTAATGACGAGAAGCTCATGGGGGCTCATTTCCAGCACACAATGCCGTTAAATGTGAGCTGCAATCTCGCCAATGTGGCCATCAAGAAACACCCCGCCAATTGCACCCAAAATGACACTTCAAAATATTTTTGTTAAATTGGGTCCGATGTCTGCTTTATAATGGCCGCACACTCAGCCATATGGAGAGGCAAAGCCTTTTTTCTTCTGTAAATGAGATTTCCATGTGGTATAATTTGAAAGACCTCCTGGTACTTTTTAAAAAGCTAAATCTTTGGTACAATTCAAACCTGCGGCTCATCACCATTAATTGCATTCCGGCTTAAACTAAAGCAAATGCTGAGACACAGGAGTGTTGTGTGAAACTGGTGACAGGTTTACACAGACCCCTTGGATTATGAGCCAGTTTAGTGATCAGTGAAGTTGTCTGCAAGGTTGTGTAAATGTTAGCTTTCCGTCTGGGCTATGACCCAAAAGGGTATACTGATGTCTTGGACATTAAAAAAAAAAGTACAACCATGATGGGGAGGAGACTTGTGTTCACGTGCCCATTTTCCACAAAAACTGATGCTTAATGACTTGCTGTAACATCCCTTGTGTATTTTAACAGAGTCCATTGTTTCAGTTGTGCACCTTGAGTTAATATATCATTTGGGAAGTTGTAGTCCATTCAGATGTGTTAGCATTTAACCTGTCATGATCTGGATATTAAGAGATTGTTTTTTAAAATATTTTGAATAGTCGTCAAATCCATGAATTATTCTGTTGTGTTCATCTTAAAATTAGAACCTGTATAATAAAAAAATGATCTAAGCTGACTTTTCAAAGGAAGAAAATTTCGGAACCGACTTTTCAAAGAATTAACAATATTGCACAGGAAATTAAATCACTCGGTAAGGAAGTAGAATTGAGTTGATTGCAATCATTAATGTTTTTTAATGAAGACTGTATAATGGAATGTTACTAAGCAGTGGAGATTTCACGAATGTGGTGTCAATTATGAATTGTGATTCTGGAATTCTAAACCACTAACGTTGCAATTGATGATTCAAGAGGTTGAAGTATGTAACAGAATTAAGTAGCCTTTCTATTGATGGTGATATGATTATTGTAGGATATTGTGAAGTGAAATTTTTTTTTTTTTTTTTTTTTGGATTGTCAAAGCCAAGGTGGCTGGTGGTTGTGGAATCTGATGAGTATTTTCTTTGGAAGTTGGTGACACCTGTATTTACTTGGGCAGCCAGCTTAACATTTGTAATATAAGCAGTAAAATGCTAGCCAGTTGCTAAATAGCGCATGTTTTTCAGGAATTAACCTAGGTGTTCTGATTTCTGTACCTTGCATTCTGTCTGTGACACCAATCTTTTTTGTACTGCCTGTAAATCACCATTTAAAAAAAAAAAGTGAGCAGCAAGCTTTTGAGTTTAAGGCAAAGCAGGTTATTTATTTTCCCACACTTGGAATCATAGAACTCATACAATGCAGAAGGAGGCCCACCCTCCGAAAGAACACCCTCCCCAGCCCCCCCTCTCCCGCTCTTATCACCAAGACCCCAACTAACTTTTTGGAAACTAAAGGGAAATTTAGCATGGCCAATCCACCTATCTGAACATCTTGGGAGGAAACCGGAGCACCCGGAGGAAACCCATGCAGACATGGCGAGAATGTGCAAATTCAACAAAGGCCCCAAGCCTGGAATCTAACCTGGATCCCTGGCACTGAGGCAGCAGCGCTAACCACTATGCCACCATCCCACCCCAAATTAAACCCAACCTTTCACTCACTTGTTCCCACACAGATAGGGTAATGCACTTTTACAGATTATAGCTATTTCAGTTTCTGATTCATGAACTCTGGTCTCCCATGTGGGGGGGCTTGCAGTCATTGAGTTAAGTTGAATTCAGGGTTTTACACTCTGGTTTCTCAACAAGCTGTGAGGTTCCTTGTCCAATTTCTAGGAGTTTGGAATAGGTTGGAGGAGTCTTGAAGGTATTGCTGTTAATTACAGGGCTTCTTGGTGACTTGCAGCAAATTTGTGGTCTGATTCTCTGACCACTGAAGTATCGGTTCAATGGCTTTGGTGGAACTGCTGCGATCAACTCTCAAGCTGATTTTTAAAAGCAAAGAAATGGCTGTCTCACCATGTGACTTCCTACCAGTTGAAGTCTTTTTCCAAACGAGGGGTGATGTTGTTATGCTACGTTCACAACCTGCTTGGTGGTTTAACACCAAATGAAGATATTAGACAGTAGGTCTCTTTGTTCTTGAATGTCCCATTCAATCTGAAAATACCCTTTTTGATTTGGCTTCATGGAAGGACACTGAATTACATAAATCTGGAAGGTTCATTTGTGTTGGCCTATCCTTAACAAAATGTGTAAGTTCCCTGAATGGCTGTGAAGGTCCATATTAAATTGGGTATTCACTTGAGATGTGGCAAAGCCAACAGTCACATGATTTGCCATTTTAATAGCATCGGCTGTAATATACTGGGGCATGACGGTAGCATTGTGGATAGCACAATTGCTTCACAGCTCCAGGGTCCCAGGTTCGATTCCGGCTTGGGTCACTGTCTGTGCGGAGTCTGCACATCCTCCCCGTGTGTGCGTGGGTTTCCTCCGGGTCCTCCGGTTTCCTCCCACAACCTGCACATCTTTGGACTAAGTGGATTGGCCTTGATAAATTGCCCTTAGTGTCCAAAGTTGCCCTTAGTATTGGGTGGGGTTACTGGGTTATGGGGATAGGGTGGAGGTGTTGACCTTGGGTAGGGTGCTCTTTCCAAGAGCCGGTGCAGACTCGATGGGCTGAATGGCCTCCTTCTGCACTGTAAATTCTATGATCTATGACATCGGTAATAATCCCAGACCTGTTCTGGTGGCAACATCGGTAAACATTGTTAAAATACAAACTTTTATATTTAATGGTCATCCATTTGTGTAACTAAATGATCTTTCCATTGATGAATGGATTCTATGTTGAGCCAAGTTTATAATGCAGCTGGATGCCCAGTTTTGAATTGAGGAGCAGATGGTTAGCTGGATTGACCATGCTAAATTGCCCCTTACTGTCCAAAGTCTAGGTGTGGTTACAGGGATAGGGCAGGGGAGTGGGCCTAGGTAGGGTGCTCTTTAGGAGGGTCGGTGCAGACCTGGTGGTCTGAATGGCCTACTGCACTGTCGGGATTCTATGAAAATCCAAATTTGGAAAGTAAGTCCCTTAAGTTTGTATTTGTCGCACTTTCAGATTTTCCTGTTGAATTAACTCCTCTACTTTGTGCAAGATGAGGGCATTCCACAACTTGTTTGAGCCATATCTCCTATCTTGCAGATCAGTCCTATTTTACCATGCACTTCTAAGTACTCTGCGATCTCATCCATAATAATGCAATCTCATCCATAATAATAGACTCAAAAGTCTTATCAACAACGGAGGACTGGCTTATAATTTCCTGTCTTCTGCCTCCCTCCCTTCTTGGGATATTGCATTAGCCATTTTCCAATCCTATAGGACCTTCCCTGCCTCCAGTGATTCCTGAAAGATCACCACCAATGCCTCCACTATCTCCTGCAGAACCCTGGGGTGTAGTCCATCCGGTCCGGGTGATTTATCCACCTTCAGCCCAATACCTTCTCCTTAGTTTTGCCTTGTGTTAATGTATCTTATATATTTGATATGAAGAAACAATCTCACCTGTGTTCCTCTTGGGTTGTTTTGAGCGTATCTGATCTGAATTAAAGTACAGTTGGTCTACGATGACAACAATCAAATTCCGTCTGGAGGAGACATCAGTTTTATCAGCAACTATTTTAAAACAGGCAGCAACTTTGGCACAGTGGTTGCACTCTTGCCTCGGACTTAGAAAATGTTGTGTTCCAAGTCCCATTCCAGAGAACATCCAAGTCTATGCTGATGCTACAATGCAGTATGAGGGGAACCTTCACAGACCAAATAAAAAATCTTGTTTGACCTCTTGGTAGATGTGAAATCGGATGACAATGGAAATCAATTCTAATGAGTGTGGACGTGTACAGATGGAATAGAGGTACAGCAAGTAAAGATTTTCATTCACATGATGGCCGTGGAGAACTCGAGACATCTCAAAAACGTCACTGTCAATTAAATACTTTTGAAATGTGGTCATCAAGCTTTCCATAGTTGGGTTTTCTACAAACCTATGAATGTGCTTCACTCTGTAACTTGATGGTTATTATTGTGACCTGGGTTACTATGTTGAGCTTCAAAATTAGTTTTAATTTCCATAAAATATATTTTTGAATTTTCCTCTTGTGCCTAGAATTAAGGTCTGCAATAATCCAGCAGAGTTTTAAAAATTAATCTTTGGATTACATCCATTATACCAGATTGACGTAGATGTGCTTGTAAAGGGTTTAAGTGACACACAAGCCATTTATAATGAATATAATCTGCCTTCAAGCGGGAGGCACAGTTCTGGCTGATAGAATCTCAAGTAAACTCTGTCCGTTAAACTGTTGGCCAGCTGAAATTCTCCCCCCTCCCTTTCTTTCCATTCAGTGTATTTAGAAGAATTTCGGTAGATCTAGCAAATTTGGACTGAGCTCTCCCATACAATGAACGCCATTGAGACCTGATTAGAAGGGAAAAGAATTGGTTATTAGTTTTGACTTGCAGACTGATGAGTAACGTCACCTGAATAAATTGGGAATGAAGGTCATTAGAACGACTAGTATTTTTTTGTAGTGTTTTAGTTTTTCACAGTGGACCATTCACACTTGACCATTCACATTTTAAGCAAAGGGGTTTTGTGATCTCCAGCAAAATTTGGGGAAGATATCCTTGAAGACGGCATGAATGCTTTTTGGGGGTAGGGGGCATAAATATGTTATTATTTTGGCACATTGATCTATAATGAGAGCAATTAAAACCACCTGTAATGAGAACTATTCAAACTTTTTTGCTTTCAGCATCTTCTATTTATTTGCTTTGAGGATTGAATTTTCAACAAAGTGTTGGGATTCAATTTGGGTTTAAAATGACTTGCCCCTTTCTAAATTATTGGTATTGAAGTGTCTTATTTAAAAAAACACTGCCCATTTACCTATCCTTTTAAATTTGGAGTAAAGCTTTGAACTTGGCACGACAGCAACCTAATGCATTTATTCAGTTTGTCCAATAAAACAGACTAGTTAAATGCCAACATTGTACTTCATTTGCACGCAAATTTACGAATTGAATTCACCAAAGCACTGACATCTGAATGGAGTGCAACCAAAAAAAAGTGGAAACATACTCTCGGATGTATTATGGGGGAGGTGGAAAACTTAAATTACCATGTTTAAATGGTGCCATGGCAGCTATTAAACTCCTAACTGCTCATCCAATACATCCAGGTCATAGTGGCAAATGCAGCGTTTTGACACTGATTTGCTGTCCTTTTCTCTGATTTTCCTGTCTGACTCCTTAAATGGATTGAAATACTATGTTTTCATTTGCTACTAGACGATGTTGTTCTGCAATTATAAAATCCATTTGAAGCCCTGATGAGACAGAGCGCATGTGCCTCATCGTATCAGATAATGGTTTCCACTTTGGATGCTGGAATAACACAAGTGGACTCCTGACTGGTTTTCCTTTTTTCTACCAAATATGGGGATACTGAGGCCAAATACCAATTCTGCTGCCAAACTGGTTGTCATCAGCTCGTTTGGAGCAGGGATTGAAGCTAGGATTTGCTTGATCTTGATTACTGTGTCGCTGCATGGTATATTTGCTCATTTCATAAAGGCAGATGGTTTTGTTTTTGTATTTGCAAGTGATTGTGACTTTAAACGAGTGATATCTTTGTCCCAAAATAATGATATAGAGCTGGCTGCAAGCCACAACACAACAAAAGGTATGTTCGTACTTTGATCCAATTGTTACGGACAGGAAGGGGTTAATTTAAAAGGCCCCTATTTCTCCTCTTTCAACCCGTCCATAAACAGAAAGGTGTCTTGATTTGTTTACTGCTTCAGTGACCTTTCCCAATCGTCCGTTTTTGTGTGATCTAACCTCCAATTAATAACCTCAAAGCAAAGGGCGAACTAGGGTTAGTTTACTTGCACACACTGAAATGTGGGAGGAGGGTTGCAAGGTAGATCCCTGTGCACTCGTACAGCACAAGAACGATCAAGAAAAGAAAGATTTACAGTGCCGATACCACAACTGAAAATTTCACTCGGGGTCGAAGTCCAATGAAACATTCCTTCTGTGAGGTTCTTGGGCTCAAAACTGCAGTTGTATAATTTACTTTTCCAGTGGCGTTTACTTCACATGATAGGCAAGCAGAGAGAAATTAGTCTTCTGGACAATGGCACACAGATCACAACAGAAGTGCTGTAGATGGAGCCAGGTATTCTATCTGGGCCCCTTTTCATAGAATCAGAATTTACAGTGCAGAAGGAGGTCATTCAGCCCATCAAGTCTGCACCGGCCTTTGGAAAGAGCACCCTACTCGAGCCCACACCTCCACATTATCCCCGTAACCCATTAACCCCACCTAACCTTTTTGGACACTAAGGGCAATTTAGCATGGCCAATCCACCTAATTTTCACATCTTTGGGCTATGGGAGGAAACCCACGCAGACGCATGTAGACTCTGCATAGACAGTGACCAAAGCTGGGAATTGAACTTGGGACCCTGGAGCTGTGAAGCCACAATGCTACCATGCCACTTTGAGGCTGCTTGTAGATTAGTGACAGACTGAGCTTTGTAGATCCTCAAGGTGTAATTTCCGGTTCCACAGCTAGCTTCATGTTACATGATTCGCACCTGTCCACCCTTTGACAAGGAAGCTATCCCTTGTCTGGGTCTCCAAAATGGGCAGTTACCCCACCCATTAATGATTGAAAAGCAGGTTGCCGAGTCCTCTATCCCACCAGATGAATCTGGTTGGCATGCAATGGAGATGGCCTTTGCATAGTTCTCTTATTTCTCTGTCTGGGCTGCATCGTAGTGGGTGTCTCTTCAGAAATACCTCCGGGGTCACAAAGAGACACAAATTCAGCCATTCTAAAAGTTCTGTCCAGTTCTAAAATTTTAGAAATAACCATGATGATATCTACATCTATTTTATAAAAAATATACAGGGTGAGGTCTTGGTCCCCACACACTTCCTCATGGCTGTTTTTATTTGTATACATTTTTCAGTTTACAAAGACTGCACCACATTTAATGCAGGAAGATGATCTTGTATTGCTCTGGCTCAATTTTGACAAAGGACAAAATATTGGAAAGGTGTGGTTGATTTTTTTTTTGCAAGTTGAAACTTCAAAAATGTTCATCGCTTCCTTTTCTGAGTTTGGCGGTGTGGGAAGACGAGAGGTCTTCAGGCTTGGTGAAAGATGATTATACTGCTGTTTTCCAGGTGGCACAGTGATTAGCACTTCTGCCTCACAGCGCCGAGGTCCGAGGTTCAATCCTGGCTCTGGGTCACTGTCAGTGTGTAGTTTGCACCTTCGGTCCGAGTTTTATGTAGGTTTCATCCCCACACCACCAAAGATGTGCAGGTTTTGGTGGATTGGGCACGCTAAATTGCTGCTTAATTGGGTACTCTAAATTAATTTTTAAAAAATTGCTGTTTTCCATTGTTCCACTAATATATCCACAAGCACAAGGGACTCTTGATTCTGTCTGCCTAAAAGGCAGATTTCTGGTTTAATATTTAAGCATGAAAAGATGACTCGTGCTGTAAAGTTTGTTTTGGGAAAAAAATCTCTACCACACCTGTTTGAGTGTGCAGTGCTTATTTAAATTGATCTACAGTGGCATTATGTTTTTCCATCATCATCACCTGCCCCCTCCATAATCTTACCCAAAGGTACTCTTGTAAAAAGGAGAAGAATTCACACTTATGTCCTCAGGTCACTTTGAAGGCACTGAATTGCTTTTGAATTATTGCAGCCAATGCTACAAGCCTCCTCAAACTGCAAATGAATAGCTGAACAAATGGTGGTGATTGGTTGGAATGTTGTCCAGGATACTGAACTCCCTATTACTCTTTGAATACCCCAGGTAGGCATTTTTATGTTGACCTGCACAGCCAGCAATGACCTCTGTTTCACACCTGTTCTGAAGACAATACCTCTGCTAATGCAGCATTGGCCAGTACTTTACTACCATGATTATGGCCTCATGGCCGTGATGAGGCTTGAGCTCCTAACCTTCTAAACCAAGAGGCAAAAAAATGTCAGCAACTGAATAACGCAATTGCTTGTTCAGTTCCATATATCCTAACAGGTCTTCTAGTACTGCAATTCTGAAATCCCTGACCAGCCACAATTAAACTTATCTCGGTTTGTGTTGGTATACAAATGTTTTTGTATTTGTAGTTGGTAATACCATGTACACTTTGCAATAGTGAGTTTAAAAACAACTGCATGCGCTTTCAATATTTGCCGCATTGCACCATCAATGTATCATTGCCTCATACATTTAGTTAGCTATATTTCTCTTTGAAATTGTAAGGGAGATGTATTTCTCGTCAACAGTTGCCTACTACATATTTAAGGTTATTAAAATTCATGTTATCTACACTCAGATAGTAATTTTAAATAGGGACTTGACTAAATGACTGCTTTCTTAACTGTAACCTTGTGAAAATATTATTTCTTAAGTGCTGAATTGTTCAGTTTTGTTCTGTGGTACTTCAATGCTAAATCTATAATTAGAGGCATGGTAACTTGTATTCGTATTGCATCTTTAACCTAGAAAAATCCCAAGGTGCTTCAGAGGAGCGTTACTGTATAAAATTAGCCAGTCATGGAGGGAAATGTTAGAGGAGAGATGACCAAAGGCTTACTCTGAGGTCGGGCTTAAGGTGTTTCTTGGAGGACAAAAGCGAGGCAGAGCAGTTTAAGTAGGGCATTTCCGAAGGCCTTGCCAGCTGAAAGCACAATCAGCAATGGTGGAATGATTGAAATTGAGATGCTCAAGAAGTCAGCATTGGAGGAATGTGGATACCTGAGGGGTGCAGGACTACAGGAGATGACTCACATGGAGGGGTCGTAGAATTTACAGTGCAGAAGGAGGCCATTCTGCACCGGCTCTTGGAACGAGCACCCTACTCAAGCCCACACCTCCACCCTATCCCAGTAACCCCACTTAACCTTTTTGGACACTTAAGGGCAATTTAGCATGGCCAATCCACCTAACCTGCACATCGTTGGACTGTGGGAGGACACCGGAGCACCCAGAGGAAACTCACGCAGCCACGGGGATAACGTGCAGACTCCACACAGGCATTGACCCATGCCAGGAATCGAACCTGGGACCTGGAGCTGTGAAGGATTTGAAAGCAAGGAAGAGAATTTGAAATCATGGTATTACTAAAGCAGATGATTGAACAAGACCAATTGGGACACCAGCAAAAGAGCTTATGGGGAATATAGTAGATTGGCACCTGGCCAGGAGTCCACTGAAACATAGGCCTGAGTGAGGGTTTCAGCATCAGGTGAACTGAGGTAGGGGCAGAATTGGGGGATGGTAAGGAATGCAAATGTATGGCCTTGGGGATATCATGAATATCTGGTTGGAAGCTAATCCTTGAATTGAGGTTCAAGTACTCTAATTTGGACTCTCTCCGTTGCCAGAGAGATGGATCGGTGCCTGGGAAATAGAATTTGTGGTTGAGAAGCAGAATGATGCTGGCAGATTTGAAGGATAAGGAGAATAGTACCTGAAGGGGTGAGTTTGGTAACATAGCGGCTGAATTACTGAACTAGTAACCAGAGTTCAAATCACACCATTACAGTTTTGAGAATTTGAATTGCATTTACAGATTAAAATAAAAACTGGAACTAAAGTTTGATATCCAACTTGACAATGGACTGACTTGATTAATAACCTGCCACCCTTATTGCTTTGTCCCACAACATCCTACCTACCATCCATGTGCCAAGAGCGCACCTTTATAATTGTTTAGTATCTTGTACAAATTGAAAAGTATAACTTTGTGTATGGAAAAATTGGGACCATTTAAAACAGGGTGCGATGTAAGAGAGAATCCTGTGTCGGGCGTGTTTAGCCAGGTGTTTCCGAGCACTGGCAGCACTGAGCACAACACTCCTATTAAACAGGACTCATTTCTGGGGCTAAGCAAGGAACGCCCCATCGAGGCCATACTTAGTCCCATTTCCTCTTGCTTGCCAGTGCAGGAAGAGATCGGGGCACCAATTTTAAATAGCGGCCTGATCTCTAGATTCCCCCCCACCTCCTCCCAACACCCCAACTTACTGATTTTAGGGGGTCCTCTAGCTCACATCCTGTCTCAAGGGCAGGGCACCCCCGACCCAATCCCCTCCATGGGTGTGATGCCATTTGGACACCATGGCCCTGTCAGAGGAGTGTTACTGTATCGGGTGCGGCGCGCCCGCTAGATCATGGCCCATGTTTTTAGTTCTTTTGATCTGACCATTTAAGATTCCAAGTGGTGGTTACTAAAAGTTCTGCAAATGATTTGCACATTTAACTATATACAGCAGGATAAAACAAAGGCTGTGTGATAATTGTGAATCTTCCCATCAAAGGGGTATAGTTTGAGGCTATAGAACGACAAGTGTTTTGGAGATGATCATAGAATCATAGAATTTACAGTGCAGAAGAAGGCCATTCAGCCCATTGAGTCTGCACCGGCCCTTGGAAAGTGCACCCTAGCTAAGCCCACACCTCCACCCTGTCCCCTTAACCTCAGCTATGATCATACCATATGGCCTGTGAAGGTGCTCACTACCGACCTCCAAGCTACTGACCGATATCTAGCAAGTTCTGTGCTGTGGATTGCCTTTCCTGACATTAATTTCAATCTAGCGTAAGTCCAGTGGATCTCCATATAATCTGGATCTCATTAAGCAATGTAAGCACCCAATTACATTGAAGACTTCTCAAAATGGCAAACCTGGAGTTGAAATGCACTGAGATTAATTTACTCCCTTTTGTTTTAAGAGAAAAAACAAATGATTGTGATCATTTAACTAAACACTGGATCGAAGATATTTGTAGTGATGACTAAAGGTTTGGTCATAGAGGTGGTTTCAAGAAGAACTGAGTATAGAGGTTTGATTCAGAAATTTTAAAGCTTACAGTCTGGATGGCTGAAGGCATGGCTGCCTTGGGACGCTGAGTGAGGGGTGCACATGTGGCCAGAGTTAGAGGAATGAAATGTTGGCTCGGAATTGCATTGTTCTGTAAGGTTACAGAGCTGGGGAGCGTTTTCAACATGGAAAGGACCGTTTTAAGCTGGAAATAGAGAGACTGGGAGCCAGTGTAGGTCACGGTGAGGGTGATCTTGTGTGTGTGTTTGGCTGAGAGCAGCAGAGTTGGGGATGAGCTGAAATGGAAAGAGAAATTGAGTTAACATGAGTCTAATGTGAGTCTTAATTTCCTTGAATGCTGCCAGACCTGCTGGGTTTTTCCAGTAATTTCTTTGTTTATGTTCGGACAATTGAGTAAGGGATGACTAATGCAAGGAAGACTGTTTCGTAAAGCAGATGGGCTGTGTTCAGGGGATGCAAGTGATATGGTGAATATGGGGTTGGGAGCCCAAGGTGGCAAGTATTCTCGATGAACCTGAAACAGTGATAGTAGGGGAGTGGAATGGAAGCGGTAGTGAGTTTGTGGCAGGGCTGTAGACCGTGTAACTGGAAGAAATGATAGCTCCTCTAGAAATTATTAATTGTTGATGGACAACATGGGGGAATTTGAGGGGCTGAAAGTGGTAGCGGTGAAGTAAAGATGGAGGACATGTCAAATCTGGTTTGATTCCGGGCTGCCCCTCCGTCAACTGGTTCTGGCGGCTCCCCAATATCTACACCTTGGTGTCAACCCCCTCGGTGATGCTCCTCAGTGACTGGGACATGCTATGCTAGTGCCATCTCCTGCATCTGGGACTTCGCCAATCAGCTATGGACCTGTTGGAAGATCGCTGACATTCCCCTCTGAAAATCACCGCCACACCCTATCGTCTGCATTAGCTCCGGGAAGATCTGGTCCAGAGTTTCAGTATCTCACTTGGGACCCCCGACTGCTGTCTCACCTGGGCATTCCTGCCTCCCCCTGATGTGCATCAGCAAATGTGTGGTGCTCATCAGAATGTGCCCCAGAAGCCTGGCCACTGCCCTTGCCCACTGGTGCATGTGTCTCTGCACTGGTGGAGGGGTGGGGATGACCGCTGTGTCGCGGCTTTTATGGCGGCATCCCTGGGGCTGCTCTCCTGAGGTGTTCTCATGGGAAGCTGGGGTGGGGAATCGCCCTAGGCTGGGGGGGGGGGAGCGAGAGAGAGGAGAGGAGAGACCACGACCACACGTCATTGGTAGTCGTACGTGTGGTTACTTGTGGGGGAGGGGCTGTGGGAGGGGACTTTGGGGGTTGCGCCATATGGTGGGGAGGGTGGTGCGGGAAGGAAAGTGTTAGGGGTCCGGCATACCTGCGAATGGAGTGGGGTTGGCTATGCACGAGCAGTTTAACTGCTGCTGTCATTTGTTAGTGGAGGGCTGGCGAACACTGTCCTGGGCAAATCAATCTGTGAACCTTGATTTGAGGCGTAAATCCTGTGGGGCCTTGTTAAGTGGGCCAATTAATATTTTATAGCGGTTAACGGACTCTCACGGCTTAGCATCGTGGAGTGCGCAGCATTTCTGGTTCGCAACCCCATTTACAAAGTTTTCCATTAAATCACACCCCATGCCTTTAGATGAGGCCACTAAGGGACAGTATGTACAGAAGGAGCAGATGGATCCTTGCCTCGGGGCGGGTATTGGTTTCCAGAAATGACAGTATAAAGATGGGAAGAGAGGCCATTACTGGAAATGCTTGGGCTACAATTCAATAGGTAAAAGTGGATCACGTGCTCCTGGAATCAAGTGCAGCCCCATTCAGCTGACTAATATCGGAAAGAAACCAGGGTCCTTTCACTTAATTAAGGAAAATGAGACGTTTTGTGCTCTGTCACCAAGTCTAACAGAAAGCCGCCTTTGTTGCAGAATGACAAGTTGATTCCTTTAATTTATGTATCACCAGGTGCCATTTCCAACTTACATAAGAACATAAGAACTAGGAACAGGAGTAGGCCATCTGGCCCCTCGAGCCTGCTCCACCATTTAATGAGATCATGGCTGATCTTTGTGGACTCAGCTCCACTCTCCGGCCCGTACACCATATCTCCGAATCCCTTTATCCTTTAGAACGGCATCTATCTTTTTCTTAAAAACGTTTAAAGAAGGAGCCTCAACTGCTTCACTGGGCAAGGAATTCCAGTGATTCACAACCCTTTGGGTGAAGAAGTTCCTCCTACACTCTGTCCTAAATCTACCTCCCCTTATTTTGAGGCTATGCCCCCTAGTTCTGCTTTCCCCGGCCAGTGAAAACAACCTGCCCGCATCTATCCTATCTATGCCCTTCATAATTTTATGTGTCTCAATAAGATCCCCCCGCATCCTTCTAAACTCCAATGAGTACAGTCCCAGTCTACTCAACCTCTCGTCATAATCTAATCCCCTCAACTCTGGGATCAACCTAGTGAATCTCCTCTGCACTCCCTCCAGTGCCAATATGTCCTTTCTCGGGTAAGGAGACCAAAACTGAACACAATACTCCAGATGCAGCCTCACCAACACCCTATACAATTGCAGCATAACCTCACTAGTCTTGAACTCCATCACTCTAGCAATGAAAGACAAAACTCGATTAGCCTTCTTAATCACCTTCTTAAAGCACCTGCACACCAACTTTTTGCGACTTGTGCACCAGCACACCCAGGTCCCTCTGCACAGCAGCATGTTTTAACATCTTACTGTTTAAATAATAATCCATTCTGCTGTTATTCCTCCCAAAATGGATAGCCTCACACTTGGCAACATTTAATTCCATCTGCCAGACCCTAGCCCATTCACCTAACCTATCCAAATCCTTCTGCAGACTTCCGGTATCCTCTGCACTTTTTGCTTTACCACTCATCTTAGTGTCGTCTGCAAACTTTGACACATTGCACTTGGCCCCCAACTCCAAATCGTCTATGTAAATTGTGAACAACTGCGGGCCCAACACTGATCCCTGAGGGACCCCACTAGTTACAGGTTGCCAACCAGAGAAACACCCATTTATCCCCACTCTCTGCTTTCTGTTAGTTAACCAATCCTCTACCCATTCTAGCACTTTACCCTCAATGCCATGCATCTTTAGTTTATGCAGCAACCTTTTGTGTGGCACCTTGTCAAAAGCTTTCTGGAAATCCAGATATACCACATCCATTGGCTCCCCATTATCTATTGCACTGGTAACTTCCTCAAAAAATTCTACCAAATTAGTCAGACATGACCTACCCTTTGTGAACCCATGCTGCGTCTTCCCAATGGGACAATTTCCCTCCAGGTGCCCCACTATTTCCTCCTTAATGATAGATTCCAGCATTTTCCCTACAACCGAAGTTAAGCTTACCGGCCTATAATTACCCGCTTTCTGCCGACCTCCTTTTTTTTAAACAGTGGTGTCACGTTTGGTACTTTCCAATCCTCTGGGACCACCCCAGAGTCTAGTGAATTTTGATAAATTATCACTAGTGCATTTACAATTTCCCTCGCCATCTCTTTTAACACTCTGGGATGCATCCCATCAGGGCCAGGAGACTTGTCTACCTTTAGCCCCATTAGTTTGCCCAATACTGCCTCCTTGGTGATTACAATCATCTCCAGGTCCTCACCTATCATATCCTTATTTCCATCAGTCACTGGCATGTTATTTGTGTCCTCCACTGTGAAGACTGACCCAAAGAACCTGTTCAGCTCCTCAGCCATTTCCCCGTCTCCTATTATTAAATCTCCCTTCTCATCTTCCAAAGGGCCAATATTTACCTTAGCCACTCTTTTTTGTCTTATATATTTGTAGAAGCTTTTACTATCTGCTTTTATGTTCTGAGCCAGTTTACTTTCATAGTCTACCTTACTCTTCTTTATGGCTTTTTTAGTAGCTTTCTGTTGTCCCCTAAAGACTTCCCAGTCCTCTAGTCTCCCACTAATTTTTGCCACTTTGTATGTTTTTTCCTTCAATTTGATACTCTTCCTCACCTCCTTAGATATCCACGGTCGATTTTTTCCCCTTTCTACCGTCTTTTTTGTCGGTATGAACCTTTTCTGAACACTGTGAAAGATCGCTCGGAAGGTTCTCCACTGTTCCTCAACTGCGTCACCATGAAGTCTTTGCTCCCAGTCTACCTTAGCTAGCTCTTCTCTCATCCCATTGTAATCGCCTTTGTTTAAGCACAAAACACTAGTGTTTTATTTTACCTTGTCATCCTCCAACTGTATTTTAAATTCCACTATATTGTGGTCCCTCCTTCCAAGAGAATCCCGAACTATGAGATCATTAATCAATCCTGCCTCATTACACAGGACCAGATCTAGGACCGCTTGTTCCCTTGTAGGTTCCATTACATACTGTTCCAGGAAATTATCCCGGGCACATTCTATAAACTCCTCCTCAAGGCTGCCTTTACCAACCTGGTTAAACCAATCGATATGCAGATTAAAATCTCCCATGATAACCGCTGTACCATTTCTACATGCATCCGTTATTTCTTTGCTTATTGCCTGCCCTACCATCCTGTTACTATTTGTGTGGCCTATAGACTACTCCTATCAGTGACCTTTTCGCCTTACTATTCCTGATTTCCACACAAATTGATTCAACCTTGTCCTCCATAGCACCAATATCATCCCTTACTATTGCCCGGATGCCATCCTTAAACAACAAAGCTACACCACCGCCCTTACCGTCCATTCTATCCTTTCCTATAGTCTGATACCCTTGGATATTTAACTACCAGTCGTGACCATCTTTTAACCATGTTTCAGTAATGGCCACTAAATCACAGTCATTCACGATGATTTGCGCCATCAACTCATTTACCTTACTTCGTATACTACGAGCATTCGGGTAAAGTACACATGCTGTTTTTTATGTCTTTGTTATGAATCCTAACACCTTGATCAGTAACTTTTCGCAATTTATTTTTCCTCTTGCCCTTTCTCCTAATTTTCCTTGTCTTTGAACCCATACCTCTACATAACCTGTCACGTAACCTGCTGCCTTGATCTCCATTAACCATTATACTGTCCATAGCTTTACACTTCCCTTCCCCCCCCCTCCCAACTTGCTAGTTTAAAGTCCTTGCGACCAACCTATTTATCCTATTCGCAAGAACACTGAACGCTAGAACTTCAACATACTTTGGAATGTGATGTGGAAAGTAAAGTAAATGAGTGGTATGAGTATTAATATAAAGTAAAGGATGTCATTAAACTGTTCCATATTGATATTCTGAAGGTACATCACTTCAATAACCATCTAGTAATACAGCTTCAAATTGCTCCTGATCTGTTTCTCAATTCTGCAGTTTTTAGACCACTTCTGGAAGACCGTCTTTAAACTATTCCATCCTGATCAGGTGTGGACTTGCATTCCTCCAATGTGGGTTTTAAAAAGTACTGAGGCAGCTTAGTTTGTTGTCACACTTGCATTCTTTACACTATATCTCTTGAAAAAAGAGGGTGCTTTTGCCAGCCTGATAAAACTATCAAAGTAGTCACCGTATATACTGACTGTACAGGGAAGTGAAGGAGTGTTGTGTGCTTTCCTGCAAAGCGATGCATTTTATAGTCTGTGAATGTAACCATAGAGTCATGGGGGCTGTTTGGGCAGGAGGCATTACAAAATCATATAAGTTATAAAACTATTCTGGCAGTTTTCACCAGTCTCTGGTTTTATAAGGATACGAGTTGCCTCAGGATTGATTCAGTGTTCTGCTTTCAGTTTGTGTTTCTAATTGTCTTTCATTATGATTCTTCAAAGAAATACATGCCCATTCTTTTTCCTTGTAATGCAAATAGACATACAGACATTTAGCAGCTTTATTTTTAACCATTCTCCTCAATCTCCATGTTGGATTCATCTGACTTGTTGCGCACAGAGGGTGGTAGATCTATATTATCGTCTGGAATCACAGTACGGTGCAGTAGGAGGTCGTTCAGCCTATCCGAAGTCGTTCAGCCTATCCAATCTGTTAAGTTTTTGAATTTTATTATTTAAAAAAATATATATTTTATTCAAATTTTTTGGCCAAACATAACAGTACAAAGTTTTTCCTTTTTAACAACAATATAGCAATATAAATAACAGTGGCCAGTTTTAACAAATAAATAATATATAAACAAAAAACTAAATGGCAACTGCCTTATCAAAAATAATTACTCTCCAAAAATACAATCCAACAGTCCAATATACATTACCTAGTACAAATATCTATACATGTACAGAGACATCCCTGAAACCCCGCCCGAGTCCTCCTCTTCCCCCCCCCCCTTCCTCCCCCTGGGTTGCTGCTGTTGCCTACCCATTCCCTCTATCATTCTGTGAGGTAGTCAATGAATGGTTGCCAGCGCCTGGTGAACCCTTGAGCTGAACCCCTTAATGCAAACTTTATCCGTTCTAGTTTTATAAACCCTACCATGTCATTTATCCAGGTCTCCACGCCCGGGGGTTTGGTTTGGCTTCCTTCCACATAAGCAATATCCTTCGCCGGGCTACTAGGGACGCAAAGGACAAAACATCAGCCTCTCTCGCCTCCTGTACTCCCGGCTCTTCTGCGACCCCGAATATAGCCAACCCCCAGCTTGGCTCGACCCGGACCCCCACTACCTTCGAAAGCACCTTCGTCACCCCCACCCAGAACCCCTGTAGTGCCGGACATGACCAGAACATGTGGGTGTGGTTCGCTGGGCTTCTCGAGCATCTCCCACACCTATCCTCTACCCCGAAAAATTTACTGAGCCGTGCTCCAGTCATATGCGCTCTGTGTAGAACCTTGAATTGTATCAGGCTTAGCCTGGCACACGAGGACAACGAGTTTACCCTACGTAGGGCATCAGCCCACAGCCCCTCCTCAATCTCTTCCCCCAGCTCTTCTTCCCATTTCCCTTTCAGCTCATCTCCCCCTCGTCCCTCATTTCCCTGTATATATCCGACACCCTACCATCCCCCACCCATGTCTCTGAGATCACTCTATCCTGCACCTCCTGCGTCGGGAGCTGCGGGAATTCCCTCACCTGTTGCCTCGCAAAAGCCCTCAGTTGCCTATACCGAAATGCATTCCCTTGGGGCAACCCATATTTTTCCGTCAGCGCTCCCAGACTCGCAAACGTCCCATCTACGAACAGATCTCTCAGTTGCACTACCCCAGCTCTTTGCCGTGCTCCAAATCCCCAATCCATTCTCCCCGGGACAAACCTATGGTTATTTCTTATCGGGGACCGCACCGAGGCTCCCGTCCTTCCCTTATGCCGTCTCCACTGCCCCCAAATTTTTAATGTTGCCACCACCACTGGGCTTGTGGTGTATTTCTTCGGGGAGAACGGCAATGGCGCCGTCACCATTGCTTGTAGGCTGGTCCCCTTGCAGGACGCCATCTCCAATCTCTTCCACGCCGCTCCCTCCCCTTCTCCCATCCACTTACACACCATTGAGATATTGGCGGCCCAGTAATAATCACTTAGGCTCGGTAGTGCCAGCCCCCCCCCTATCCCTACTACGCTGCAAGAACCCCCTCCTCACTCTCGGGGTCTTCCCGGCCCACACGAAACTCATAACACCTTTCTCAATTCTCTTGAAAAAAGCCTTCGTGACCATCACCGGGAGGCACTGAAACACAAAGAGGAATCTCGGGAGGACTACCATTTTAACCGCCTGCACCCTACCTGCCAGTGACAGGGACACCATGTCCCATCTCTTGAAATCCTCCTCCATCTGTTCCACCAATTGTGTTAAATTAAGCCGGTGTAAGGTTCCCCAATTCCTGGCTATCTGAATCCCTAAGTACCGGAAATCTCTTGTTACCTTCCTCAGCGGTAAATCATCTATTCCCCTGCTCTGCTCCCCCGGATGCACCACAAACAACTCACTTTTCCCCATGTTCAATTTGTACCCCGAAAAATCCCCAAACTCCCTAAGTATCTGCATTATCTCTGGCATCCCTCCACTGGGTCCGCAACATACAGCAATAAATCATCTGCATACAAAGATACCCAGTGTTCTTCTCCTCCCCTAAGCACTCCCCTCCACTTCCTGGAACCCCTCAGTGCTATGGCCAGGGGCTCAATCGCCAATGCAAACAGTAACGGAGACAGGGGACACCCCTGCCTCGTCCCCCTATGAAGACGGAAGTAATCAGACCTCTGTCTATTCGTGACCACACTCGCCACCGGGGCCCTATACAGCAGTTGTACCCATCCGATAAACCCTTCTCCAAAATCACCTCAGCACCTCCCACAGATAATCCCACTCCACTCTGTCGAATGCTTTCTTGGCATCCATCGCCACCACTATCTCCGCCTCCCCCTCTGGCGGGGGCATCATCATTACCCCCAGCAACCTCCGTATGTTCGTGTTCAGCTGTCTCCCCTTCACGAACCCAGTTTGGTCCTCATGGACCACCCCCGGGACACAGTCCTCTATCCTCGTCGCCATCACCGTGGCCAGAATCTTAGCATCTACATTTAAAAGGGAAATGGGCCTGTAGGACCCGCATTGCAGCGGGTCTTTTTCCTTCTTTAAAAGGAGCGATATCGTTGCCTCCGACATGGTCGGGGGCAGCTGCCCCCTTTCCCTAGCCTGATTAAAGGTTCTCGTCAAAAGTGGGGCCAGCAAGTCCATATACTTCCTATAAAATTCCACCGGGAATCCGTCTGGTCCCGGGGCCTTCCCCGCCTGCATGCTCCCAATCTCTTTCACTACCTCCTCCATCTCAATCTGTGCTCCCAGTCCCGCCCTCTCCTGCTCCTCCACCTTGGGGAGTTCCAGCTGATCCAAGAAACACATCATTCTCTCCTTCCCTTCCGGGGGCTGAGCCTTATATAACCTTTCATAGAATGCCTTGAACACCCCGTTCACTCTCTCCGCTCCCCGTTCCATCTCTCCCTCCTCGTCTCTCACCCCCCTATCTCCCTCGCTGCTCCCCTCTTCCTCAGTTGGTGGGCCAGTAACCGATTCGCCTTCTCTCCATATTCATACTGTACACCCTGTGCCCTCCTCCATTGTACCTCTGCATTACCTGTGGTCAACAGGTCAAATTCTACGTGTAGCCTTTGTCTTTCCCTGTACAGTCCCTCCTCCGGTGCCTCCGCATATTGCCTGTCCGCCCTCAAAAGTTCTTTCAGCAACCGCTCCCTTTCCTTACCCTCCTGCTTTCCCTTATGTGCCCTGATGGATATCCGTTCCCCTCTAACCACTGCCTTCAACGCCTCCCAGACCACTCCCACCTGAACCTCCCCATTGTAATTCAGCTCCAAGCACCTTTCAATACACCCCCTCACCCTTAAACATACCCCCTCATCCGCCAACAGGCCCATATCCATTCTCCAGAGTGGGCGCTGTTCTTTTTCCTCTCCTACCTCCAGGTCCACCCAATGTGGAGCGTGGTCCGAGATCGCTATGGCCGTGTAGTCCGTCCCTGTCACCTTCGGAATCAGTGCCCTTCCCAAAACAAAAAAGTCTATCCGTGAGTATACTTTGTGGACATAGGAGAAAAACGAGAACTCCTTCCTCCTAGGCCTTCTAAATCTCCAGGGGTCTACTCCTCCCATCTGCTCCATGACGTCCTTGAGCACCCTAGCCGCTGCCGGCCTCCTCCCGGTCCTGGACCTCGATCAGTCCAGCCCTGGGTTCAGCACCGTATTAAAGTCTCCCTCCATTACCAACTTTCCCGCCTCCAGGTCCGGGATACGTCCCAACATACGCCTCATAAAATTTGCATCATCCCAGTTCGGGGCATATACGCTCACCAGAACCCTTGCAATCTGCCACTCACCATCACGTATCTACACCCACTATCCGCCACTATGGTCTTTGCCTCAAACATTACCCGTTTCCCCACTAAAATAGCCACCACCCTGTTCTTCGCATCTAAACCCGAATGAAACACCTGTCCCACCCATCCTTTACGTAGTCTGACTTGGTCTGTCAGTTTCAGATGCGTCTCCTGAAGCATAACCACATCTGCCTTTAATTTCTTTTAGGTGTGCGAGTACCCGTGCCCTTTTAATCGGCCCGTTCAGCCCTCTCACGTTCCACGTGATCAGCCGGGTTTGGGGGCTCTTTACCCCCCCCCTTGTTGACTAGCCATCCCCTTTTTTAACCCAGCTCCTCACCCGGTTCCCACGTACCCGTATATCCCCCCGACGGCGCCCTCCCGCCTCGACCACCCCACCCCACACCAGCACCCCCTTCCCCTTAGCAGCAGCAACCCAGTTCACCCCCCCCCCCCTCCGCTAGATCCCTTTCTAGCGTAGTTGCACCCCCCATGTTGCTCCCAGAAGTCAGCAAACTCTGGCTGACCTCGGCTTCCCCCCTTGTCCTCGGGCCCCACTGTGCGAGGCCCCCTCCTTCCTGCGTCCCTGTTCCCGCCATAATTACCATAGCGCGGGAACAAAGCCCGCGTTTCCCACTTGGCCCCGCCCCTAATAACCGGCGCCCACAGTTCCTCATCCCCCCCCCCCACAACATGGGGAAGAGAGAAAAGTTACAGGGTCGCAATATTAACAACTTGAAAAATCATTCCCTCTCCCTTTTTCCCCCCCCCCTCACCCCACATAATCACCCCACCACTTTGTCCCAAACGTTCTTTTTCTCTCCCGCCTATTCCAGCTTCTCGTCCACAATAAATGTCCACGCCTCTTCTGCCGTCTCAAAGTAGTGGTCCTTCCCGTGTTGTGTGACCCACAGTCTTGCCGGCTGCAACATTCCGAATTTGACCTTTTTGTGGAGCACCGCCTTAGCCCGATTAAAACTTGCCCTCCTTCTCGCCACCTCCGCACTCCAATCCTGGTATACGCGGATCACCGCGTTCTCCCACCTACAGCTCCGAGTTTTCTTCGCCCATCTGAGGACCGTCTCTCTGTCATTATAGCGGAGAAACCTCACCATTATAGCTCGGGGTATTTCTCCAGCCCTCGGTCTTCGCGCCATAACTCGATAAGGGCCCACCGGGGCCTCCGATCCCATTAGCGAGTGAAGCATCGTGCTCACATATGCCCCGACGTCCGCCCCCTCTGTGCCTTCGGGAAGACCCAGAACCCTTAAATTCTTCCTACTCAAATTATTCTCCAGCACCTCCAGCCTTTCCACACACCTTTTGTGCTGTGCCTCGTGCATCTCTGTCTTCAGCACCAGGCCCTGTATTTCGTCTTCATTTTCAGCAGCCTTTGCCTTCACGACCCGAAGCTCCTGCCCCTGGGTCTTTTGCTCCTCCTTTAGCCCTTCAATCGCCTGTAATATCGGGGCCAGCAGCTCCTTCTTCCCCTTTTTCAGTTCTTCCACACAGCGCCGCAGGAACTCTTGTTGGTCCGGGCCCCAGACCAAACGGCCACCTTCCAACGCCATCTTGCTTTAAGCTTGCCTTCCTTGCCGCTGCTCTAGAGGATCCTCTGCAATCCGTCCGCTTTCCTCTCCCTTTTCCATACGTGTCTGGGGGGATTCCCTTCTGGTTTACCGCACAGTGTTTTTAGCCGTTAAAATTGCCGCTGGGGCTCCTATTAAGAGCCCAAAAGTCCGTTCCACCGGGAGCTGCCGAAACGTGCGACTTAGCTGGTCATCGCCGCACCCGGAAGTCCAAGTTTTTGAAATTTTAATGGTATACTGCCAACTCTCCTTTCAGAATGAACTGGGCGAGAATCGCAGGGACAGGAACATAACTTGTTATATTGGAACTTTTTTGGATTAATATAGAATGATGGACTAATGTGTGTTATTGCAGTGAAAAGAATGGCATCATGGGAATTAAATTGAATCAATGCAGTAATGAGCAGCTCCAATTTGTAATTGTGATTGCACCATGGCTAAATTAAATATGTGTCTTGGGAGTAATGTAACGGTCTGTGAGATGAGTTATTCAAAATTAATGTTCGTTTGAAACCATAATAAAGAGTTGAGCATAAAGTTAAAATAAATCATGGCTGGGAGCGGAGAATTGGAAGCAGAATGGTGGAATTTTGTTCCATCAACATAAATTGAAGGTTGAGTTTAAGATGAAATGCTATATGATTAACCCTAAATTAAGTAGTGTGAGAGGAGGCTTGGATGGGAGCATAATTACTGGAGTGTCAGTCCGCACCTGATCAGGTTTGAATAGTTTAAAGATGGCCTTTCAGAAGGAGTCTCAAAAGAAATTGCAGAATTGAGAATCTGATCAGGGATGATTTGAAGCTATATTTCTAGATAGGTTTAGTGAAATGGCTTTCTTCTCTGCTTTACATGCTGTACAAGGCAGAGGAGGAACCCAAGAAGGTGAAAAAGTTTACCAGGAGTAAATTGTCTTAGATTAATTTCTGTTAATCCATGGTGAAAGATGGTTCAATTTTAAAAATCCGCTGTATAAATATTGCCACATCACCCAGCATGGAATGGTGCTGCTGAATATATAAAGAGAACAGCTGTGGCCCCAACACTGAACCCTGCGGGACACCACTCGTCACCGGTTGCCATTCCGAAAAAGAACCTTTTATCCCAACTCTCTGCCTTCTCCCTGACAGCCAATCATCAATCCATGTTAGTACCTTGCCTCGAATACCATGGGCCCTTATTTTACTCAGCAGTCTCCCGTGAGGCACCTTATCAAAGGCCTTTTGGAAGTCAAGATAGATAACATCCATTGGCTCTCCTTGGTCTAACCTATTTGTTATCTCTTCAAAGAACTCTAACAGGTTTGTCAGGCACGACCTCCCCTTACTAAATCCATGCTGACTTGTCCTAATCCGACCCTGCACTTCCAAGAATTTAGAAATCTCATCCTTAACAATGGATTCTAGAATCTTGCCAACAACTGAGGTTAGGCTAATTGGCCTATAATTTTCCATCTTTTTCCTTGTTCCCTTCTTGAACAGGGGGGTTACAACAGCGATTTTCCAATCCGCTGGGACTTTCCCTGACTCCAGTGACTTTTGAAAGATCATAACTAACGCCTCCACTATTTCTTCAGCTAGCTCCTTCAGAACTCTAGGATGTAGTCCATCTGGGCCCAGGGATTTATCAAGTTTTAGACCTCTTAGTTTCTCTAGCACTTTCTCCTTTGTGATGGCTACCATATTCAACTCTGTCCCCTGACTCTCCGGAATTGTTGGGATATTACTCGTGTCTTCTACTGTGAAGACTGATGCAAAGTACTTATTTAGTTCCTCAGCTATTTCCTTGTCTCCCATCACTAGATTACCAGGGTCATTTTGGAGCGGCCCAATGTCTACTTTTGCGATGTCATCATTGATGCCAGGCCAATATACTGCCTCTCGGGTTCGCCAGCAACACTTCCCCCAGGTGACCGTCGTGGAGTTGGCCGAGGACGAGCTCTCGCATACTCTGTGGTATTACTATCCTGTCCAGTTTCATTGGTATGCCATCGACCACTGCCAGGTCATCTTTTATATTGTGGAACTGTGGGCACTGGCCCTTCTGCCAACCATCTGTGAGATGGCGCATGACCCGTTGGAGTAAAGGATCCCTGGCCGTCTCTTGACAAATCTGCGCGACCCTGGGCGTCGATCTGGCAGACTAAGTCCGACTGCTCGCACGGCGTGGTGATGGAGCGACAGAGTGCATCGGCCACAATAAGCTCCTTGCCCGGGGTGTAGACCAGGTCAAAATCATAGCGTCGGAGTTTGAGGAGGATACGCTGTAGGTGTGGCGTCATATCGTTGAGCTCCTTCTGTATGATGTGAACCAGTGGCCTGGGGTCCGTTTCGACCGTAAACTTGGAGTTCATACACGTAATCATGGAATTTGTCAATCCCCGTGAGGCGGCCCAAGCACTCTTTCTCGATTTGAGCATATCGCTGCTCAGTAGAGGTCATGGCTCTAGATACATCTGTGACTGGGGCCCAGGAAAAGGATTTGTTGCACTGCAGGAGCACAGCCCCAATGCCAGCCTGGCTCGCGTCGGTGGAGAACATCATCCCCTTGGCAGGGTCGAAAAACGCCAGGACCGGGGCCTTGGTGAGTTTCGCCCTGAGCTCACGCCACTCTCGCTCATGAGCGGGGAGCCACTTGAAGCCGGTGTTTTTTTCACAAGATTGCGGAGAGCTGAGTTGTGAGATGCAAGGTTGGGGATAAACGTCCCAAGGAAGTTGACCATCCCTAGGAAGTGGAGGACCGCCTTCCTGTCCTCTGGTGTCTTCATAGCATTGATCCCTGACGCCTTATCTGCGTCTGGCTGCACACCGAACTGCGTAATATGGTCGGCGAGGAACTTTATTCCTGCTTGGCCGAACGAGCACTTGGGCTCTGTTGAGTCAGAGGCCATGCTCGTGGATTGTATCGAACACTCGCTTGAGGCGATCGATGTGTTCCTGAGGAGTTGTGGACCAGACCATGATGTCATCGACGTACATTCGCACCCTCTCGATGCCCTCCCCAGTGGAACACCTCCGAGGCGGAGATGATGCCAAAGGGCATCCGGTTGTAACAGTAACGACCAAATGGGGTGTTAAAAGTGCAGAGCTTTCAACTGCATGCATCTAGCTGTATCTGCCAAAACCCCTTGGAGGCATCCAGCTTTGTAAATAACTTGGCGTGAGCCATTTCGCTAGTGAGCTCTTCTCGCTTAGGGATGGGGTAGTGTTCCCTCATGATGTTACGATTCAAATCTTTGGGGTCGATACAAATGCAAAGTTCCCCTGATGGTTTTTTGACACAAACCATGGAGCTAACCCAGTCCGTAGGTTACTTGACCTTAGAAGTGACGCCCTGGTCCTGGAGGTCTTGCAGCTGCTGCTTGAGGCACCCGAAGCGGTGCATGAACCACGGGTGTGGCATTCGGTTTCAGAAGTATCTTGTATGTGTAGGGGAGAGTGCCCATACCCTCGAAGACGCTGTGGTATTGTGCTATGATGTCATCTAATTGGGTTTGAAAGTTGGCATCTGGCGAGGCTGATGCCTCAGCGGGCGACATGGAGTGAACCCGCTGCACAAGATTCAGGATTTTGCAGGCCTGAGCACCAAGCAAGGAAGCTTTGTTGGATGCTACAATTACAAAACGCAGTTGGCTCTTGAGGAACAATGAGAAACCTCAAGCTGACATGAGCCACTGGCAGCAATGGCATTGCCATTGTAGTCGATAAGCTGGCAGGCCAATAGAAGAATGCTCGGCTTGACATGGATGGTATCGAGGTCAGACTTCGAAATGAGGTTCGCTGAAGCGCACGGTATCCAGCCTGAAGCGTATGCGAGATTCGTTGACCGTAAGGGTGGCACACCACTCGTCGTCCAGATCGATGCTCAGCACTGGGAGTGGATTAGCCTTTGTTTTGGAAAGCATCGTATGCTTGGTGATGATGCCCACCCGGAATGGGGATGTGAGATCCTCTGTGTCGGGATCTGGAACCATGTCGGAGTCTGAGTCTGCAACGGGTTGCTGCACTGACCGGATGTTCCTGTGCTGCGGCTGGGATCGCTGTGTGGTGGGCAGTTGAGCAGATCTGCACAGGGCTGCGTAGCGGCCAAGCTTGCCACGCTGGAGACAGCGTCGAGATTTTGTGGGACATTGCTGCTTTAAGTGGGCGGAGCCACAGTTGCATGCCATGATGCCGACGTCAGGACGTTCCGTGCGCCACCACGCATGCGCGGTGCCGTCGAAAGATGTGCGCACATGCGCAGTTCGATCCTTGGCCTTTTTAGATCCTTGGCCTCGCCGTCCCCTCGGTCGTTGTGAGCACACGCAGGAGCCCTGGAAAAGCGCGCGAAATGGCTGCCCTCATCCAGACTCGGGCCCTGGAGCTGTTCTACAACCTGCACCCGCTCCGCATCGTGGGGGCCTTGCCGTGCCGCCTCTGCCACCTTGATATGGGAGTACCGGTCATTAGCGTGCTCATGTAGGATGCAGGTTTTGGTGGCGATGGTGAGGGTGAGTTGCTTAACTTTGAGGAGTTGCTGGCGAAGGGGATTGGAATGGACCCCGAAAACGATCTGGTCGCGGATCATGGAGTCGGTAGTGGAGCCGTAGTTGCAGGATTGCGCGAGGATACGGAGATGGGTTAGGAAGGACTGAAAAGGTTCATCCTTACCCTGAAGTCTCTGCTGGAACACAGCGTTCAAAGCTCTCGTTGACTTCCATGTCACAGTGGCTGTCGAACTTCAGGACCGTTTTGAACTTTGTCTTGTCCTCACCTTCAGCCAAGGTGAGGGAGTTAAAAATGTGGATGGCGTGGTCCCAAGCTGTAGAGAGGAAGAGGGCAATTTTTCTGCTATCCGATGCGGCCTCAAGGTCGATGGCTTCAAGATCCAGCCAAAACATCTGCTTAAAAAACTTCCAGTTCGCACCAAGGTTGCCGGCGATGCGGAGCGGCGGGGGAGGGCAGACGCTGTCCATGTTACCGGATGGCTGATCGCTGGTCAAAGGCAGACTATCTCGAGGTGGGTCCGTCAAACTCAAACAACTCACTGGTACCATGATTTGTTGGGTAAGCTGGGTCTGCTAGGACTGTGTTTACTGTAGCAGAGAGAGAGACAGGCTTCCAACACTTCAAGAAATGCAACTTTATTTTATTAAACTCTCAACTATTAAACATGCTTGAACTGTGGGTTGACACTATGCTGAGTTGACTGGAGACCTGAGGCTAATCTGACCAGACTATCTTACTACCACATCGTGGATGTTCTAGTTGTTGCTCACAGGCTCTGACTGTCTCAGAGGCTGCATCCCAAGAGAGCGGGAAAACTAGTGTCCCCTGGTTACATAGTGGCCGTGTCCTGTCTGGTGATTGGCTGCTGTGTTCTGTATGTTCATTGGTCATCCTTTGTGTCACTCACTGTCTGTCTGTGCACCATCATATACTTGTGTGTATATTATGCCAGAGCCCTCCCTGGGGAGGTGTAAATAATGGTACTTTAATGATTACTGCTGGCTGCGAGCCCACATGTTAATCTTTTCTCACAACTGCTTTACTGTTGAACAAATGCTTATTTTACTTTTCAGTACTGTTTGTGATCCTTGGATCTTTGCTCCAAAATAATCTCCCTTCACCTTTTCAGCACTGTTGTTGCTGGCTGCCTAAAAGGCGGTTGTGAGGCTGCAAAGTAAATAAAATGCAGCTGTTGCCTTCCGATGCCAAAACCCAGCTACGAAGAGGTTTTCACTGCTGTCTTCACAGATGGGGACTGGCATTTTTCTGAATGCTCAGTTTGCTTCTACCCTTGCGATTTTTATGTTTTCAGAATTTCTGGCCTCTGAACAGACAGTAGGCCGTCCACTGTGAACCTGAATTATTTATTTGAAAATGTCTTTGCAGCTCTCCATTTTGAGCAAGTAGAGAACTTCCTGGGGCCAGTGACTCTGGATTGACTCCCAAGTCTCTGGAACTGTTACAACCATCACCCACTTTAGATGGGAGCTCTGAGTACTTGCTCCTTACTACTCGCACCACCAGAATGGATATGAAGGGAAGGCACCCCAAATTGGAAAGTACTCATTTCTAAATAAACCTAAGTTTGATTCACATGTTTAATTTCTATGTGCAACTGCAGGAGAAAGTGAGACCATACCTTCTGTGTAAGCTTTTAAATTAATTTTGTGAATCTTCTTCAGGAAAGTTCCACTGGTAGCATGAAGTTTATATGGAATTTGCCTAACCACGTTGCGAGTTCCATTTTATCAAGCCAAAAATGTAACTTTCCATTTATGTTGCTACTTTGTGTCAAATGTGAAGTAGTTTGGGGGTCAACTCAAAACTAGTTATTATGTGTATTGGAAACTGAAGTTGCATTGTCTGAATGCAGTAAATCATGTCCAGGAGGTTGTATTGTACCATCTTTTGCACTGGCTGTACTGCAACTTTTTAATAACAAATCATTAATGTTGGCTTATGCTCACATGAACACCCTTTCATAATATCAAATTAAGTGGTATTGATGGAAATGCCATTTAAATTTTTCAGTAAATAAGCGGAAATTACAAGTGAGTCAAGATCTTCGCAAGAGGGTGACATGATATCATCGAATTTAAGAATAATTGGTCTCTTTCAGTTTTTCTCGTAATTATCCAGTTGTACTCTTAATTATCCTGAACAATTTTTGGTTTTCTGAATGAATTTTTAAAAAGGAAGAGAATTTCCAAGAACAAACACAGTCCTTTAAATGTCGATCAAGAAAACGGCTAAATACAAATGATCTAGAGTTGGCCGCACAGGCATAATTTAAGAATATGGGGCGGGATTCTCCAATAATGGGGCTTCTCCAATAATGGGGCGATGTCCACATGCCTGCGAGAAAACAGCTTTTTCTAGAGAGTCCGGGGTGATTCTCCATTTTTAAGGGGGCTTGCAGGGCCCCGGAGTGCTCCACGCAGTTCCAGCTGCCGATGCAGGGCCCTGCACTTCCGGCCGTGGGTCCATGCATGCGTGCGGCGGCTGCCTGAGGTGCCGGCCCCATGTGACATGGTGGGCCCACAAAGTGGGCCGTCGCCGAAGAAGTATCCTGCTCGCCGATCGGTGGCCTCCGATTGCGGGCCTGGCCATCCTCCCCTCGGTGACGGATCCCCCCGCTCCCCGCCAGGAAGGCCACCGCACCCGCAACTCCGAGCTCCTGCCGGATGGCCCCATACGTGAACCACGCTGGTGGGAACTCAGCCGGTCGTTCGCGGTGAATCGCCACAGGGGCGCGTCGACCGCGTGACTGGTGGCGGTTCTCCAGTCGCAGGAGCAAAGTGCGAAGGCGTCACGGGTCCAATTCTCAGCCCCGTGCCGAGTGCGATTGCGGCGCGGAGGGTCGGCGAATCCTGGCCAAGGAGTTTTGTGAACTGTTGAGGAGGATAGTGAAAAAATAGCCTCTAGTTTTTAAAAATGTTTTCCAAATACATTCCAATCTGTGCGAAAGAAATGCAGACTTTCCTGATGACCAGTGGCAGTTACAAAAAGGATTTTTAAGATTATGCTGATTTTGGAACAGAATCTCATGCAAAAAGGATTTGAAGATTGTGCTGTTTTTGGAACAGAATCTCGAGCAAAAAAGCTGAAGTCCCAAAATTCGGCCAATTAAAATTTAAGTCATATCATGGCATTTCACCTAGATATCTATGTGTTGACTATTGAATTTCTGAGAATATGCTTTTGAATATGCATGGCCTGCTTGTTTGGCAGTCTTGAATTATTCCCATTATGATCTTGCATCTATTTGTCAGCCAAGTTTGTAAAATGACTGGGTTACAATCGCCTTCACCTTTTCGCCTTTGTGTTTGTATCCAGCAAGAAAGTTTCTCTTTCTGGAAAGTGTGGCTCAGAAGTCTAATCAGTTTGCAGCAATCTGTCTAATCGCTAATTGATGTCACAATGATGTGCAGCAAGAATTCTTTAGGAACTGGTGCCTTTCTTGTGGAATGGATCTAAGCCAGTTTCATTTCGCAGTAGTGCTGGGGAAGGCTGTTTTCCAGAATTGAGATGAAAGCTCATTGGAGTAAAAGGGAAAAAGCTCTCCCTGTTTTCAGTTGGCCTGGGGAGACCTTGACATTCTACTGATGAATCCAGAACTGGTGGACGTGTTCCAATTCCAACCATGATGATGTTGAACTTGAATAACATGGAAAAAAAGACTGTACATATGGTTGTTTTTTTCCCAAGTCGAGTTTGAACACACAACATTAAAGATGCTAGTTGTGTTTCCAATTAGAAGTCCAAACAGATTGTTCTTTTTTTTAAAATTAGTGATGGAACGTTATTATGCTAACTTCATGAAAAGAGGACAGAAGTGAAGGGGACAGAAGTTGGCACACTTGGGATCATAGTATTCTTAGCAGCCATATGGAGAACTTCTCTTGAATTTTGTTGTTAGCAAAAGAGGAAATATGTACGCATGACATTCGTTTGTGCATCATTGGCTGTGAAATTGCTGAGCACAAATTGGAAAGCTTGCCTGTCAGTTGATTTAGCTGGTTTAGCACACTGGGCAAAATCGCTGGCTTTTAAAGCAGACCAAGGCAAGCCAGCAGCATGGTTCGATTCCTGTACCAGCCTCCCCGAACAGGTGCCAGAATGTGGCGACTAGGGGCTTTTCACAGTAACTTCATTTGAAGCCTACTTGTGACAATAAGCGATTTTCATTTCATTTCATTTCATTATGGGGCATTGCTGTTACCAAATTGTCATATTTTGTTTTGTGATACGAGTTGCTGTACTAAATTTAAATTGCTGCAGGGCAGTCCCAGTGGTTTCTTTTTAAAAAGATGGTGCAGATACTGTGGCACCCTGTAAAATCCAATCCATCTGTACAGAGCAAACATTAGTGAGCATCACCGCAACTCTTCCATCAGTTTACCTGCAGCGTAGAAGGTTATTACTTCTCAGAGAAAAGCCGCAGGAGGAAAAATAAAATAGTGTCCATTGTGCCATTTCAGTTACGTTGTGGGCAGCACGGTGGCACAGTGGTTAGCACTGCTGCCTCACAGCACCGGGGACCCAGGTTCGATTCCGACCTTGGGTGACTGTGCGAAGTTTCGCACGTTCTCCCCGTGTCTATGTGGGTTTCCTCCAGGTGGTCCTGTTTCCGCCCACAGTCCAAAGATGTGCAGGTCAGGTGAATTGACCATGCAAAATTCCCCTCGTGTCGACAGTTATGGGAATAGACCGGGAGAGTGGGCCCAGGTAGGGTGCTCTTTCAGAGGGTTGGTGCAGACTCAATGGGCCGAATGGCCTCCTGCATTGTAGAGATTCTGCACTGTAGGGATTCCATCATTATGAAGTTAATGGCAATAACATGGAGGTAATTTCAGTTAAATTGACATCGAGTTACGCACTTTTTGGTCTACACACGGAAAAATTGAACTTTGGCTGAGGCTTAAAAGTGCAGTGGGAAGAAAATCTGACAACACCAATGAGCAGTCAGATATTGTTGGCACCATATACTGTCTATGTGAAGCTTCACTGAAGGCAATGGTATATTTCCGGGCCCTCTTTATTTGCTTCAGCCTAACTAGATTCCAAAACTATGCGTATTGATCTGTATGTTAAAAAATATAAAATAATAACGTATGTGATTTAGTTTATGCACATTCCATTTCAGGTGCCTTCGGATGACCCGATACTTGCTTTCAACTCCAAACTCAGAAACTGGAGGTGTCTTTAAGCATTCGAATTTTGGAGCGGTGATCGAGAAATCTCTTGACCAATGAAAGCTTAAAAGTAATGAGGCCAATTATGGTTCAGTTTATAAGTGGTACGTTCACTGCTACTTAAACTGTTGTAATGAATCAATATTATTTTTTCCTATTGGCTTTTAAGCCTCATCATTCTTCCAAATGTGGAACCTTGTGCCACCATCCCATTTGTTCACACCAGGCTGATCTTAACTAGCTAATGGGCAAAGATCAAAGAGTCCAATTTGGCTATATGTTTCATCAGTACCCCTATAGCCAGTTGCATTCAGTGCTTGCGCGAGGGGGTGGGGGAGAGGACGTCTTCTGACATTTATGCACTCTTTGGTATGGTAATGCAGTGGTTACGTTACTCGATTAACAACCCAGAGATTAAGAGTTTAAATCCTGAGATTAGGAGATTAAATCCTATCGTGTCATGAGAACAATATCCGCAAAAGTTGCCAAATTATTGATGAAACAGTTATTTCATAAAACATGCTTCAAGTAAAGGACCCTGCAATTTATGTTCTGTTGACTGAGCCTGGACCACATGAGATTGTTTATTTATAATACACTCCTGAATTTACATTGCAACTTGTCCAATTGTGCAAACTATTGCAATGCAGCCTTGCCACCATTGCCTGCAATCACATTAGTGAAGAAATAAGTACCAAGACGGTCAGTAATGTCCATGGATTTCATTCAGGTTTTTTTTTTTTGCACCAAGCTATCTGACTAGGCTCCGTGATTTGACTATTCCTTTCAGCAATAACTGAACAGTGCAATATCTGCACCTAGCTTGAAGATATTTAAGTTTCTGTATGCATCTTGTATTGAGCATTGACCTTATGATGGTCTCCACTTGCTTTCAGAGTTTCCATATAGTCCTGCGTGTCAGTAAATGCCTGCAGCTGGTCATTTTGGTTCTTGCCAGCAAGTTGAATTGATGGAATTTGTTCATTGGGAAAAGTAGTGTTATATTGCCATTAGAACCTCATCATTTGTTGCATCTTAGCAGGAATGATATTTGTAGAACCAAGTTCTTGACATAGGTCAGTGAATGCACTTTGTGTTATTACACTAATTGGTCAGTCAGTGTTTGCTGTCAATGTAATGGTTCCGTACGAAGTCTTACAACACCAGGTTAAAGTCCAACAGGTTTGTTTCAAAGTCACTAGCTTTCGGAGCGCTGCTCCTTCCTCCGGTGAATGTAATGGTTGACAGCAAATAAAGCAGTTGATGCTTTATTTATGCACAAATTGCATCTTTATAGGTTAAATGTGAATATCCAAATGTTGCATCTGAATTGGGATGCACTCTGTCTTTAGTTTTGCAATGCAGCATCATGCCGTCTGCCTCAACTTTGAATGGCATGAAGTTGCTGCATTTGCATGGTAGCTATGAAGTAACCTTGACATGGAAATTTGTCATTTCAACAGCAAGATAGGTTGGAAGATATATGATAGAAATGTGGTTGGAAGATATGATAGAAATGTATTTACCCTATCTAAAGCCTCTCATGATATTTTATAAAGAAAAATTATAGTGGGAAGGATCAGTAACCAGAGGACACACATTCAAGGTGACTGGCAGAAGAACCAGACAATGCAAGAAAATGTATTTGCACAGTAGGTGTTTTCTCTTCAAATGAACTGGGGTAGACTCAATGGGTTGAATGGCCTCCAGTGCTGTATTTTATAGCAATAATAATCACTTATTGTCACAAGTAGGCTTCAATGAAGTTACTGTGAAAAGGCCCTCGTCGCCACATTCTGGCGCATGTTCGGGGAGGCCGGTTTGGGAATTGAACCTGTGCAATGGCGCTTCAACATATAACATTCGCCGTCTGATATATATTTTTAAAACTTGTATTGGGGAAACTTCAAAGCAAAACCTGCAGTGTTTCAATATGAGGTTGGTTTTTGGAGGATAATTGTTATGATTTGTACTGATTGTGGTATTCTCTTGGGAAACTGTAATATTTAGGCACATAAAGTCAGACACGACTTGAAGCAATAGCACATGAGTCCTCATTTAAAAGGAAATTTGTAGTTGGACAACTCAACCCACTTCTGCAAACAGTTTAAAATCTTGCCTTAAAATGTAGGCTAGGGGAATTTTGGCAAGTCTAAGTACTTGCTGTCAGCAGCACATAAATACTGGTACAGCTGTTTTAATTGAACATCTCTAAGTGACTAACTGAAGAGACTCGGGGGTTTTCATCTATAAAAATCATGGTGCTCTTAACAAAATGATTTGATTGTTTAACTTTGATTCAAATAAATTGATCACACCAGCCAGAAAGTCAGAATTTTTGCAACTTGATGTACTGTCTGGTTTTTAAATTTGTTGAGCCACTTCTGTCACGCGATCACTTATGTATTGTCCTTGTGACGTTCTTGACTCCAAATTCTTTTCAGATATTACAAAGCTGTGTGGGAGAAAATCTTATCAACGACGATGATGGTTACCAGTGCAGGAAGCAGATATAACATTTCTGCGAACAGTGACATTATTACCAAACTAGTAATCCAAAGGGCCCAGCAAATGTTCCAGTTACCAAGTTCAAATCCTACCACAGCAGCTGATGGAATTTAACTTTAATTAATATGGATTAAGAAGGCAGTCTCCATGATGACCATGAAACCATTGTTGATTGTCGTAAAAAACCATCTGGTTTACAAATGTACTTTGGGAAGAGAATCTAGTGTCCTTGCCCAGTCTGGCCCTCGTGGGACTCCAGAAATGTGGTTGACTTTTAACTGCACTCTGAAATATTCTAACAAGCTACTCACTTGCAACAGAATGCCACTGGGAAATCGAATAAGAATGAAACTGGACAAACCACCTAGCATAGTCCAAGGTACTGGAAAATCCAATCCAATCAACCCCGCAGAGCCATCCATATTAGCATCTGGGAGCTTTTGCCAAAATTGGGGAGAGCTGGCGCACAAGTCTAAACAACAGCCTGACATAGCCGTACTCTCTCACTGAATCATAAGTTGCACTGAATTTCCATACTCTCCTGTCACCATCACTGGGTTTGTCCAATGGAGTTGGCGGCACACGAGGGAGGGGGTGACTCGGAGTCCTCAAAATTGATTTCAGACCTTTTTGAGTTTCATGGCATTGTGTCAAACGAGGACAAGGAAGTTTCCTGCTGATTAACACCTACCGCCCTCCCTTAGCTGACGAATCACCTTTTGGAAGAAGTAGAAGAGTAGCACGAACACAGAATATATTGTGGGTGTTGGTGGGGATTTTTCATGTCCATTGCCAAGAGTGGTTTAGAAGCACCACTATTGGCGGGAGTCCTGATAGACATACATGTTGTACTGGGGCTGCAGCAGATGTTGACGTAAGAACAAGAATTGGGAGAAACCTGCCTCACCTCTTCCTCACTAATCTAGTTGTTGCAGGTGCATCTGTTCTTGACCGTTGAATAACCACCACAGTGCTGTAGAGATGAAGGGCATCCTCCATGTTGTGTGGCACTGCCACCATGCTGAATGGGCTAGATTCTGAACTTGTCTGGCAGCTCAAAACTGACCCAGAGGCGTTGTGAGCCACCCCACCAGCAGCAGTGTTGTATTCAACCACCTCGGTAATGTCCTGGCCTGGCATAACACTCGCTGCACCATTGCCAGAGATCAATCCCTAGTCAGTTTAAAGAGTGCAGGAGAGCACACCAGAAGCAGGACCAGGCACCTAAAAACCAGCTACCAACCTGGTGAAGCAACAGAACAGGACTACATGCATTCTAAACAGTGGGAGCATCTGGAGCGAGAAAGCAAAGCAATCCAACAGCCAATATTCTGCTGCATCCCATTGTTAATTGTCCAGGAATATCTACAACTAACAGGAGGTGGAGGCTCCTAAACCTTTCAGGACGGGCGGTGGTGGGTTGGGGGAGCCGAACAAGTCGGTGCAAAATACAAGACTGAAACATTTGCAATCGTCTTCAGCCTGAAGTGCTGAATGGATGATCCATCTTTTGTCTCCAACTGAAGTGCCCAGCATCCGGAATGCCAGCCACCAGCCAATTTGAGCTGTGGAGTGAATCAAGTGGTTGAAGGTACTGGCGATAGTACAGCAAAGAATGTGTGCCCAGGCAATGTCACTGCTGTGATGTTGAAGGTTTGGGCCACATATGTCGCTGTATGGGTACCGCTTGGCTGGTTAAGTGAACGCACAAAACTAGCAAATTGATTTCTGCATCAGCAAATGCATCTTCATTTGAAGAGGATACTTTCTAAATGGTGACAATCCAGAAACATTGAGTCCAAAAAGATCTGTGGGCCCTGAAATTTTAACTAAAGATTCCTAATTTCATATTTACAATACAAGGGGTTAGAACATGTGCTTCAGCTCTTCAAAGCTCTGGTTGGAACATACACTTGGCATACTGCGAGCAATTGTGGGCATGCCAACTTGACTGTGGAAAGAGTGAATTGTGGATTGACCAGAATGATGGCCTGGACTCTGAGGCTTGCATTACGAGGAGAGATGATACAAACTCTGTACAATATTTCCTGGAATTTAGAAGGCCGCATACACCTAATTCTGATGGCTGGGGCGCATAAGTTTTGGGGGCATTCTAAAAATTGCAGCCAGACATTTCATCAGTGAAATTAAAAACTGCACGACCAGTTGTTAAATTTTAAATTGAAGCTTGGTTTGGTTTTTAAAAAGAAAATCAATCAATCACGGTAGCACAGTGGTTCGCACAATTGCTTCACAGCTCTAGGGTCCCAGGTTCCATTCCAGGCTTGGGTCACTGTCTGTGCGGAGTCTGCATGTTCTCCCCGTGTCTGTGTGGGTTTCCTCCGGTTGCTCTGGTTTCCTCCCACAGTCCAAAGACGTGCAGGTTAGGTGGAGTGACCATGCTAAATTGCCCTTAGTGTCCATAAAGGTTAGATGGAGTTACGGGTTTAGGGTGGAGGTGTGGGCTTAAGAAGGGTGCTACATCCAAGGGCCGGTGCAGACTTGATGGGCCGAACGGCCTCCTTCTGCACTGTAAATTCTATGATCAATCGTTTTGCGGACAAAGGCAGGTATACATATTTGGGTCACAGATCAGCCACCTTTGCATTGAATGGCAGTGCGCACATGAGGGGCTGTTGGTGGTAGGACTCCTGTTTTTATGTTACTGAAGTATCCCATGAATGTCACCTTTAAGATTGGGGAAGTACAATTTCTCTAGTCTTTCTTGATGAGCCTTGTGGCACCTTTGTGACTGGTGACCAGAACTGGACACCATACGCAAGTTATAGTCTGACTAAAGTATGGTGGTTTTATTTGTCAATATACTAAGACCTTCAAAGTGCTGTTTTGTTTTTTTGTTAGATACTTTGCACGACCAGTCTGCTAAAACTCGCATAATTTCTTTCAACTTTAGCTTGAAGCATTCCAATACTTTGAATTAGGATATGTATTGCCTATTGTCCTTCCAGTACTTGACATCTGTTTGAATTAACTTTAATCTTTCAACGTTCTGTCCACTTGCATATATTTTGCCCAATTTATTCTGCAATATTTGAGCTGTCTATTCACTGGCCCTGCTATTTTGGCAAGACTATTTGTATTGAGTTCTTGAGTCCAAGTCATTGATTTGAAATAAAAACTTTACTGGTCCCAACACTGATCCCTGGTACTTTATTCCACTTGGTTTTGGTGTCAGTTTAGGCTTTTACACCCAAATTTCACTTCAAATCTTTATGCTTTGTGTCAGGTTACAGCATCAAAATTTAACAAGAATATATTAAACCTAGTCTATAATCTATGGAGTCTACTAAAGGGCTAAACTCAATATTCAGCAATTCACCCGTCAATTATAACTACCCCACCAATAGCTTCATTACCTTTACTTAATTTTCATGATGTTTTGAAGACTGTTCTTGCACTTTCATATATTTAATTTTAGTACAGTAAGAAAACTGATGTGGAAGCTATTAATAGAGTAAAATCATTTCAGTCCATGGTGGAAAGGAGCAAAGAAGTGGTGGAGTTAGGTTTGGAGAGTAATAAGGCAATCAAACTAATGGAGACAGGTGCCAAATAAATGTGTACTTAAAATATAGGTGATACCATGCATTTCTCAGTCTGAAATCTGGTCTGGTCATTTGAATCTTAATAGATTAATTTCGGGTCACCACCAAATGTTGTTTCTGTTTCCGTAAACCACCTCCTGTAAAGGCAGAAACCCCCAATTAAGATATGTCTGAATGATGATGATTGGGTAGGAGGTGTGGTAGCTCCAACTTCCTGTACCACTTTTTTTTTTAAGAAACTTAAATTTTTATAACACCTTTCGCAACTCAATGGCTCGAGGCCTTTGCAGCCAATAAAGTACTGAATATTGTCAGTGTTAATGGAGGAAAAACAACTTTTAGGGCCAGTTTTACAAATGCATCATTGTCCCAAAAGGTCTACCACGTGGACGAGGCTCCCTGCCAGTAGTATACATTCTGAAGGTTGACGCTGTATTAAATTTAAAAAAGAACATTCTTGAAGTTTGAAATAAATACAGAATGCTGTCATTGATGTTCACAAGCCCCTAAGCCCATTGTGCCCCTGCCAGTTCTTTTGGTAGAGCTATACACTTAGTCTCACTCCCGCAGTCCTGTGCACTGTTTCCCATATAAGTACTTCCCCACTTCCCCAATTCCCCTTTGAAGATTGTTGTTGAATTTCCTTCCACCACCCTTGCAGACATTCCAGATCACTACAACTTACTCTGTTTTATCTTTTTTAAATTAACATTTCCTCACATCATCCCTGGTACTTTTGTCTATCTGTGACCTCTGGTTACTGACCCTTCTGCCACTGGAAATAGTTTCTTCTTATTTATTCTATCAAAACCATTCATGGTTTTGAGCACCTTTTGTCAAATGTTAACTTTTTACAGATGTTGCTGACATGCAATATATTTCTAGCATTTTGATTTAATTTGACTTGAAATGGCTTGTATCTGCTGTTATGGGCCAGGATTTAGAGAACCCCAAAGTGTATCATGGAGTTCACCTGATCCACAACTTTTAATAGATTGTGGGAAGGGGAGCACACAGCCCACTCTACAGGTGTGGTACAGCAGAAATGGAAAAGTATTTTTTAAAGCAAAACAATGTTTATTCTATGAACTCCAGTTAACCTTTTTAAAACATACAGTGAGCATCTTAGCAACCATCAATTCAAATACAACCCTCAAAGAATACAACACTAAGTAATCCTTCATAACTTCCCAAACAACATCCAGAAGACAAAAGAAACACCTTTTAACTGAAGCACATCAGGTTTACATTCACTACTGAAAACATAAAATTCAAGAGTTAGTCTTTTCATGGCAGAGAGATCAACAGTACACCTGCTCTGTCTGGCTTCAGCTCCAACACTGAAAACTAAACTAAAACACACCCTGCATGCAAACAGCCTAAAGCGAAAGTAAAAAGCTGACTGACAGCCCAGCTCCACCCACACTCTGACATCACTGATAAACACCCATTTAAAGGTATTCTCGCATGACACTGCAACTACAACCAGTACAGTTTAATTCTGAAAGCATACAACTGATAGTGCTGAGGAATTTTATGCTCGGGTTAGGCTTTTTTGTTTCCAATCTGTAAATGTCTGTACCCAAGTCCAACCAATAATTCATTCAGCTTTGCCATGTAAACTGGAACAAATCTAACAAGTCAGTAAATCAAGTCTATTGTACTGCTGCCTTTGGATATAATCTGGCAGTAAGTTAACAATGTTTGTTTAGAACATCTATTTTCCTTCGTGATGGCCAAATCATATTTATTGAGAATTTTACACTTGGTGAATGATGGGGAATTTACTTGGTACATTAATGATTCTATTGGCTTCTATTTGACATACTCTAGTTAAAAGGACAGGTTCTACATGTTTTGTTGTAAGTTCCAGTTGAGGCTTGCTGCAGCATTGCAAAAGATCCCATTTCATCTGTCCTCTTCATCCCAAATGTTGGACATTATTGTAGTCCTTCTCTGGGGAAAAATGTGGCATTTGAACTTGCCATTTGTAAAAAGCTTGATGTCGAGAAGAACAAAGAACAAAGAAATGTACAGCACAGGAACAGGCCCTTCGGCCCTCCAAGCCCGTGCCGACCATACTGCCCGACTAAACTACAATCTTCTACACTTCCTGGGTCCGTATCCTTCTATTCCCATCCTATTCATATATTTGTCAAGATGCCCCTTAAATGTCCCTATCGTCTCTGCTTCCACTACCTCCTCCGGTAGTGAGTTCCAGGCACCCACTACCCTCTGCATAAAAAACTTGCCTCGTACATCTACTCTAAACTTTGCCCCTCTCACCTTAAACCTATGCCCCCTAGTAATTGACCCCTCTACCCTGGGGAAAAGCCTCTGACTATCCACTCTGTCTATGCCCCTCATAATTTTGTATACCTCTATCAGGTCGCCCCTCAACCTCCTTCGTTCCAGTGAGAACAAACCGAGTTTATTCAATCGCTCCTCATAGCTTATGCCCTCCATACCAGGCAACATTCTGGTAAAAGAATTTAGAAAAGAAATTTGGGGTGAATTTTCACATTTCTATTTTCCATGTTGTGTTGAGTTTTCTTTTTGCCCTGGGCATGATTTGTGTTTTGGGAAAAGTTACTTGTTTTGGTATCACCTCAGTATATATTTTACTTAAACTTCCACTCTATTGCAGGTTATTACCTATACCTCTGGGTGAGTATTTTCTGTTCTGAACTATTTCATAATCTCTTTCTTTTTTGAGTGCAGTGTGCAAGGATCCACCATACAAAGTGGAGGAGTCAGGATACGCTGGTTTTATAATGCCGATTGAAGTGTATTTCAAAAACAAGGTAAAGAAGCTATCATGTGACATTTTAGTATGCACTCTTAGCCTGCAGTTGGAATAAAAGCAGGATTAAAGTTTACAGCTGCTTTTTTTTTAAGTGTGCACTGCAGCAGAGGTTATGAAGTTGGATTGTATGCCGAAATGTGATTTGCATAAGTTTTTAACTGGTAACAGAATTTAACCCTTTCATTCACCCTAACCAGAATTGGTTGAACACATTTAGTTTGATGCTCAGCTAAATAGTTTTAAAAGGGGAGTAAGCCCCCAGTGGTTGGGGGAGGGAGGAAATTATTTTGAAACAGTTACTTAGCACCGTGGAATGTCTGGCAAAACAGCTAATGCACCATGTTTACAAACTGTTAAAAACAGGCATTAATAGTGCATTTTTCAGTAATTTACTAAATGGGTAGCAAGGTGGTCAGCACCAGGGACGGGTTCAATTCCAGCCTTGAGTGACTGTGGAGTTTGCTCTTTCTCCCCGTGTCTGCGTGGGTTTCCACCAGGTCCTCCAGTTTCATCCCACAGTCCAAAGATGTGCAGGTGACATTTTGTTATGGGGATAAGGCAGGGGAGTGGGCTTAGTTAGGGTGCTCTTTCAGGGGGTCAGTGCAGACTCGAATGGCCTCCTTCTGTGCTGTAGGAATTCTATACTTGTGACATCCATATTCAGCATTTTCCACTGTTTGATAACATCATTGTGTTTGTTTCCATTTCAAAGGAGATACATTTCAAGGGAGTGTTTCAGTGGGGAGGAATAGAAAAACAAAATGATCAAATAAACCTTTTTTTAAAATCTGACTCATTGGGGTAAATAATTAATGGCTGAATTTACTTTCATTGTGTAGCTGTTAGATGAGCATGTTTGTTCCGTTTCTAATGGAGCCAGAAGTCTTGTTGCTGTGTTCAGCTCTGGATTTGGTTATCAGACCAAAACATCTGCAACAAGTACTAACCGAAGGATTGGGAGACGACCGCAGTGGATTTTACAATTGTTACACTTGGGATGGTCTAAATGTTTAATACAGCAATATCTGAATTAGGAAGCATACCTGGATACCAGATTCTTTGCAACCATGGCACTGTATTTGATTGTGAGGAGACCTTCGCACTCATTTGTAAGGCCACTTGATATCTGAGATTGACTCCAACCCTGCCACTGCTCTCCTGCCAAAATCCCCATTTGTGCCTTTGTTACCCCTAGATTGTATATTCCAATACACTCCTGGCTAGACTTCCAATAGTCATCCTTCATTAAGTTGAAGTTCATTTGAAACACTGCAGCTTGTACCCTAACTCACCAAGTTTATTTTCCTTGGTGCCCAAAAAGGTTGAGTGGGGTTTCTGGGTTATGTGGATGAGGAGGAGGTGTGGAGTTGGGGTGGGGTGCTCTTTCCAAGGGCTGGTGCAGGCTCGATGGGACGAATGGCCTCCTTTTGCACTGTAAATTCTATGATTCTAATTGACTGGTCAAATATGAAAACTGCAGGAGGCAATAGCCTGTGCAAGTGTTTGGAGCAGGCCTTTTATAAAAATAAAAAATAAAAATATTGAAGCATTTTCTTTCCCACCACCAACTATTCTTCCCCGCCCTCTCCACTTCTCCAAAAGTGGCAATGCACACCTAATTTTGGGGAGATACTCTCCAATAAAATAGCCTGGTAAAACTAAAATTGAACGGGAAATAGACTGTGGCTAAAGGTTGCAGAATTTTCCCGTTTTCTCACTTTTCAATTCCATTTCTATATCTCTCAATACAAAAGGAGAGTATTCTGCCTCATGCCTGAGCCAGCTCTTTTTCCAATGACTCTGCAAAGTAGCCCTCTTCAATTACATGACCAATTGCCGTCTGAAAATTCTTGTGGTATCTTGACTCTCATTATCCTTTCCAGGTAATGCATTTCAGGTCTTAACCCTCTTTGGAGTTTGGGGGCATGAGGAGCGGAATTTGAATGTCCCCTTTTTTATTTTTTGTTTTGCTAATTGTTTTAAATCTATGATCTCTAGTTATCCACTCACTTGCCGGAGGAATTAGTTTCTCCCTATTTGCTCTGTCAAAATCCCCAAGTTTTGAATACCTCTATTGAGTGTCCCCTTAACTTTCTGCTTTGAGGAAAACAATCCTATTTTCTGCAATCTCCCCACATAACTGAAGTAAGTCCCTGATCGCTGATATCATCCTGGTAAGTCTTCTCTGTAAACTTTCCAGGGCGTTTGACATCCTTGCTTAAGTGTGTTATAATACCCCAGCTGAGGCTTAACCAAAGATTGGGGTTTGGGCATGATCTCTCCAAAGATTTGTAAGCGTTTAGGTTTCTTTTTGATCAGTCCCCCTATTTACATAGCTATGTATCCCACACGCTTAACTAGCTATCAATTTGCCTTGCCATCTTCAAAGATGAGTGAAATCTGTCCCCCTGTTCAAAATAGCATCATTTAAATTGTACTGCCTCTTCATGTTGTTTCTTAAGTGCATCACTTCACATTTAGACACATTAAATTGCATCTGCCATGTATTTGCCCCCTTTCACCAGTTTATGTCCCACTGAACCCTGCGACTATCATGCTTATTATTTATTATATTGATAGGTTTTGTATCATCCACAGACTTCAAAAGTGTACTTACTCCCGATGCCCAAGTTCCAGAAAATTTGCATATAATATGAAAAGTAGCCATACTGATTGTTGAGAGATGCCACTGCATACTTCTCCAGTCAGAAAAGCATCCATTCACTGCTAGTTTGCCTCCTACCTATATTTTGATCTTTTGGGATAGAATTATTAGCTAACAACAGAAAATGCTGAAAATATTCGGCAGGTCTAGAAGCATCTATGGAGAGAAAGGTTTAGTGTTTCAGGTTAATGAACTTTCTACAGAGCTAGGAAAAGTTATAAATGTAATGGGGTTAAAGCAAATGGAAGGGGGGAGGGTTTTTACGCAAGGGAAGGTGTGTGATAGGGTGAAAAGCAAAGATGAAATGGCAAATGGACTAGTGTCGCAAGCTAAAGTGAGTAGTAGTGGAACAAGTAAAGAAATAAAAGATGTGATTAGAGGAGGTGGAAAGACGGAATGTTGCAGAACTGCTGTCTGAAAGCTTAAAAGAAAAAAGACAAGTGAACCCAACATAATAGGGGGAGAAGTTAAGATCTGAAATTGTTGAACGCTGCATTGAGTCCCGAAGGCTTTAAGGTGTCTAATCAGAAGATGAGGTACTGTTCTTCAAGTTTGCTTTGTGCTTCATTTGAACACTTTAAGATGCTAAGGCCATGGTCTAAAAGAATTGAGATTTTGCATTTAAAAGATCATGCCCATACCCTATTGTCCCAGGAGTAAAACTGTGGCCCAGGATATTGTTGCATTAATGTTCTGCTGTATTGATTTGTCAATCAATTTTTCTGTAGCTTTCCTCTTTGCAGCACCATGAGTACTTGGGATACAGTCCTCTAAATAATACTACAGTCACGAGCAGCATAAATCTCCTGATTATCAAGTTTTTGGATTTGTTTAAATAAACTGTTTTATAGCTTTGACCCAGTTGAGTGACCATTTTGACCAATTGAGGTATTGTTGCTGAAAGAGCTCTTGAGAAAATGTAAACTGTCGTGAAGCCAAAAATATTCTGGTGAGATTGCATCTTCAAAACTAATAGTTCTACATATTTTTCCTCAGGAAGAGCCCAAGAAGGTACGCTTTGATTATGACTTATTCCTGCACCTTGAGGGACATCCACCTGTAAATCACCTACGATGTGAAAAACTCACCTTCAACAATCCAACTGAGGAATTCCGTCAAAAATTGTTGAAAGCAGGAGGGGTATGTTATTTTCAGTTGAAATATTGGAGCTTCGGAAGCTCCAGCAATATGATAAATGAATATGTACGCCTGCTTTTCACTGAATGAAATGGGCTTATCTTTGTGAGGAATCATTCTTTGAAGATGTGCGTGCAGATAATTACCAGGCAATCCAAACAGTCAAATTTAAAATATAGTTAACTCATTAGAACAAAAGGCAAAGCAACATATATGTTTTCAAAAAGACCAAGGATCTGATGCGAGTGATGTACTTCTTATGTATTGGTTTGAATTCTTAGCATTGGTTACACACACACTATATTAGGGTTCTGGAACAGTAGTAGTGCAAATGCACATCTTTTGCTTTCCCCCACTATCCTCAAGAAGCTTGAAAATGAATGGGGTTGTAGAGTAGCAGAATGATTGGATGTTCATTGCACCGTCATAACTACTCTTCCTGTACCTTTCAATAGGCATTGGTCAAGGAGATACCCTGTTGCTGTGTCCAATGAAGTCCACATTCTCTCTCTCTTTCCCTTGTTCTGCTGTCATCAGTGAGCACTTTGTGGGTAAAACATTTTGAGCTGAAGGATGCTGGGTCAGGGTCTAACAGCAGATCACATTAGATGCCCTGCTACTACAGCAACCTGCCCAATTCTAATGCAGCTCAATGGAGCATGAGATGATTTGAATTTTGTCCGTAGAAGAGGGTTGAACGTCTCTTGCTCATTCTGACCATGTGCCCTTCGTTTTAGATACTTTCATCTCAGTTAAATTTTTATTTTGGCTCATTAATAAGTTGGTGTTATTTTGAACTAATACTGAAAATATCAAGTGCATGAGGTTGACCCTGTTTAAAAAATCTCCCTAAGACATCCCAAAGAGCTTCGCACTAACTTTCAAACGTTCTGTCGTTTGCAGACAAAATATGCCATCACGTTTTGCTCTGTAAGGTCCCAGAAAACGAAAAAAGAATACAGTTAGACCATAAGACATAGAAGCAGAGTTGGGCCACTCGCCCATTGAATCAGCTCCGCCATCTAATCACAGCTGATATTTTCTCATCCCCATTCTCCTGCCTCCTCCCCATAACCCCTGATCCCCTTATTGATCAAAAACCTATCTATCTCTGTCTTAAAGACAGTCAGTGATTTGGCCTCCACATCCTTCTGCGGCAAAGTGTTCCACAGATTCACCACCCTCTGGCTGAAGAAATTCCTCCTCATCTCTGTTTTAAAGGATCGTCCCTTTAGTCTGAGATGGTGTCCTCTGCTTCTAGTTTTTCCTACATGTGGAAACATCCTCTCCACGTTCACTCTATCCAGGCCACGCAGTATCCTGCAAGTTTCGATAAGATCCCCCCTCATCCTTCTAAACTCCAATGTGTACAGACCCAGAGTCCTCAACCGTTTCTCATACGACAAGCTCTTCATTCCAGGGATCATTCTTGTGAACCTCCCGTAGACCCTTTCCAAGACCAGCACATCCTTCCTTGGATATGGGGCCCAAAACTGCTCCCAATACTCCAAATGGGGTCTGACCAAAGCCTTGTATTGCCTCAGAAGTACATCCCTGATCTTGGATTCTAGCCCTCTCGACATGAAAGCTAACATTGCATTTGCCTCCCTAACTGCCGACTGAACCTGCACATTAACCTTAAGAGAATGTGAACAAGGACTCCCAAGTCCCTTTGTGCTTCTGATTTCCTGAGCATCTTCCCATTTAGAAAATAGTCTATGTCTCCATTTCTCCTTCCAAAGTGCATAACCCCCCACTTTTCTACATTGTATTCCATCTGCCACTTTTTTGCCCACTCTCCTAGCCTGTCCAAGTCCTTCTGCAGCCCGCCTGCTTCATCAAAACTACCAGCCCCTCTACAGATCTTTGTATCATCTGCAAACTTAGCAACAGTGCCTACAGTTCCTTCTTCCAGATCATTAATGTATATTGTAAAAAGTTGTGGTTCCAGCACCGACCCCTGAGGTACACCACCAGTCACCGGCTGCCATCTTGAAAAAGACCCCTTTATGCCCACTCACTGCCAGTCAGCCAATCCTCTATCCATGCCAGGATCTTACCCTTAACACCATGGGCTCTTAACTTATTTAACAGTCTCCTACGCGGCACCTTGTCAAAGGCCTTCTGGAAATCTAAATAAATCACGTCCACTGGTTCTCCTTTGTCTAACTTCCCTGTTACATCCTCAACGAACTCTAACTGATTTGTCAGCCGTGCTGACTCCATCTTCAGTTGATTGGTTAATTTAGTTTTGGGGGTGTTGGTTGAGGAATGAATGTTAACCAGGGCTTTGAAAGAATTGCCATCTCTTATGCAGAAAAAGTACTATGAAATATTTTAATGGCCATTTGAACAAGTAGATGGATTTTGATTTTAATATGTTAGGGAAAGATGGCACCTGTGACATTGCAGTGCATTTGTAATATTGCAGTGAAGCATCAAGCTAAATTTGTGCCCTGGTGTGGATATTGAACGCACAGTCTTCTGACAGGTAAGAGTCCCTACCACTGAGCTAAGCTCATGGCCAAGGTTAAAATACTGTCATTAAACTACAGAACAGCATTACTTATGTTCCAAATGGCAATGATTTAACAGATATCAACCTGAACAGAAGTTATATTTTGATTTACTTCTTTACGTAAAGTAAGTGGAGGTTACAGGGATAGGGTAGATACGTGGGCTTGAGTAGGGTGCTCTTTGTAAGGGCCGGTACAGACTCGATGGGCCAAATGGCCTCCTTCTGCACTGTAAATTTTATGATTTGTGGGTGTCGCTGGCTGGGCCAGTATTTATTGCCCATCGCTAATTGACCTTGAGGCTGGTGGTGAGCCGCCGCTGCAGTCCCTGCCTCATAAGTACACCCACAGTGCTGTTGGGAGGAGTTCCAGGATTTTGACCCAGCGACAGTGAAGGATCGACAATATATTTCCAAATCGGATGATAAGTAGCTTGGAGGAGAACCTCCAGGCGGTGATGTTCCCATGTGTCTGCTGGCTTAGGTGGAACTCCATTTATGGGGTAGATGGTTCATTCCCACTTCTTGCGTCTGTGGACGTAAAGTTTATGCTAAATCTCATTGCTTAAACTGAAATATAACAAGTCACAGTCCAAGTATGCTACTTTTCCTCATGTATAAAGGAAATGCTTTTGCAGCCAGTTCACTCCCATTTCACCCACTCCCGTTTAGTGGGGAGGGACCAGACGAGAGAATGTGGCCATATAGGTCTGAGATAGACCCCCTGCCCAGCTGCGCTGAGGATGGAACCCTTTTCAGAAATCTGGCATTTCTTTTGTTTTAAAGTCGGTTTTTAGTAAGATTTTACATTAGCAAATAACCAACAAAAGAATGCAACTAATACACACAAAGCAAAGAAAAGGTAAATAACTTAAACACTACCTAAATCCCTTAACAGCTGACGGTACTAGGCGGAACTGAAGACCTCCAGTCGAACAGTGAGCCTTTGGGCTATCAGTGAGGCATAGGCGATAACGTCCGCCTCTACCCAAGAGTAATGGCAACCAGCCGTTATGGGAATAATCCAAATGGAGAATCTCAACCATGGTGCTAGAAAAGGAAGCCCAGAAGCTGGCGAGTCTGGGGAAGGACCAAAGCATGTGTAATATAATTTGGGGAAAGCGAACAGTGATCGCATCTATTCTCAACATTCATAAAAGCCCCACTCATCCTTGTCTTGGTCAAGTGCGTCCAATGTAGCAACTTTGACCTGAATTAAGCTTAACTGGGCACATGAGGACGTGGAGTTGATCCTGCAAAGAGCCTCTCTCCAAGCCTCGCTAGTGAGTAAAGGGCCAGTTCACTCCCATTTCACCCACTCCCGTTTAGTGGGGAGGGATCAGACGAGAGAATGTGGCCGTATAGGTCTGAGTTAGACCCCCCTGCCCAGCTGCGTTGAGGGTGGAACCCTTTTCAGCAATCTGGCAGCAGGAGCCAGAAGACAGGAAGGGAAAGCTGTACGAGAGAAATCACAATCTTGAAAGCGTGAAAGACCAGAGTTGGGTCGCTCAAATTTGTCTGCTAAGAAAAAGCTGGCAAATCTCCCCTCCACAAACGGGTCACCAAAATGTTCAAGTCCCTTCAATTTCTACGAGTTGAAGGTTGAGTCCAGTCCAGAAGGTAAGAAAAGGTGATTGTTTTAAATAAGGGCCATGAAGACCACGAAATGAGTTTAAAATGTTGTAGGAACTGTTTCCAGATTCTGAGAGGAGACCACCGGGTTCGAGGAAAATCTACTGGGAGAAAAGGGCAATGGTGCAGTAACTAAATTTTAGATTTAAATTTATTGTCACGTGTACCGAGGTACAGAGAAAAGTATTGTTCTGTGTGTAGTCCAGGCAAATCGGTCCATACATGGAAACAAAAATGGAATAGACAATAAATACATAATGAAAATACATTGACAGCGGGTGAAGTGCTACAACTGTAGAGAAGATGTGTAGAAAAATCAGTTCTGTCCATAAGAGAGACATTCAGGAGTCTGGTAAATGCGGGAAGAAGTTGTTTTTGAATCTATTGGTGCGTGTTCTCAAACTTCTATATCTTCCGCCCGATGGAAGCAGTTGGAAGAGAGAATAACCCGGGTGTGAGGAGTCTTTGATTATACTGCCCGCTTTCCCAAGGCAGCGGGAGGTGGCAAAACAAGTGGATGTAGTGCAAGAACGAGCTTCCATTTGGCCCCAGATTGAACCGGGATCAATGATCCATTATACAATTTTTTTGGGATATTAGTGGCCTAATAAAACAATAAGTTTGGGAGGGCCAAGCCCTCTGTCTGTCTATCCCTTTCGACTAGAACACTGGATTCTGGGATTCTTAGGTAGATATCAATTTATTAATCTTAATAAAAAAGGACCTGGACAAGAAAATGGAGAGGCACAAAAAGAAAAAAAAAAAAATCCAAGGAGTATGTTAATTTTTATTGTTTTAATCCTGCCTGCCAAAGTTAGAGAAAGGTTGTTCCACCTTTGTAGATCCTTTTTAACATTATTGATCAGGCTTGAAGAATTCAATTTGTGAACTTAGGTCCAATTGTGGGCCACCCTGACCCCAAATAATGAAAACTTATTCTAGAGAGGCGGATGGGTAATGTGCCTAAATGGGCTCACCTTCCAGAACATTCATTCCTTACCTAGATTTAACAGCCAGATATTTATTCGAATGTTGCCAGAGGCCATGCCTAATCAAGAAGGATTAAATGGGCTTTCAAAAAGAGAAGACAGTAGGATAATCTAATAGCGGTCTTTAAGATCTGAGAGGTTTGTATGGGGAGGGCATAATGAAACTGTTTAACTTGCGGCAGGAGATGTGGGCGTCACAGTGGTTAGCACTGCTCCCTGACTATGCCAGGGGACCTGGGTTCGATTTCGACCTGTCTGTGTGGAGTTTGCATTTTCTCTCCCGTGTCTGCATGGGTTTCCTCCAGGTGCACCGGTTTCCTCCCACAGTCCAGCGATGTGCAGGTTAGCTGGGTTGACCATGTTAAATTGCCCCTTGGTGTCCAAAGGTTAGGTGGGGTTATGGGCACTGGGTGGGGATTGGGGCAAGGTAGGGTGCTCTTTCGGAATGTTGGTGCAGACTCGATGGGCCGAGTGGCCTTCTGCACTGTAGAGATTCCATGATCAGAAGTAGGAGCCATAAAGGCAAGGTAGTCTGAACAGAACTTATGGAAGTTGGGAGAAACGTCTTTATCATAGAATCATAGAATTTACAGTGCTGAAGGAGGCCAATCGGCCCATCGAGTCTCCACCGGCCCTTGGAAAGGGCACCCTACCTAAGACCACACCTCCACCCTATCCCCGTAACCCAGTAACCCCACCTTACCTTTTTTTGGACGCTATGGGCAATTTAGCATGGCCTATCCACCTAACTTGCACATCTTTAGACTGTGGGAGGAATCCGGAGCACCCGGAGGAAACCCACGCCAACACTGAGCGAACGTACTGACTCTAGACAGACAGTGACCCAAGCCGGGAATCGAACCTGGGCCCCTGGAACTGTGAAGCGACTGTGCTAACCACTGTGCTACCGTGCCGCCTTACTGCCGCTTTTACTGCAAGTGTGGCTTCGAATATGGAATTCCCTGCCGCAAGAGTAGCTGAGGCAAATAATGTAGATGTATTTGATAGGAAGCTGGATAAACATTGAAGGAGAATGAGATACAAATTTACATTGGTGGGTGTTAGTTGAGGGATGAGAGGAGGCTTGTGCGGAGTAAAACGGGTAAAGCCTTGTTGGGCTGAATGGTCTTGTTTCTGTGCAACAAATATAATGCAAGATCTAACTAAATGAATTCTGAAAATATTATGATTTTACTTGCTAATGAGACCATTGTAGCTTAAAATGTAATTTGTAATCTGTGCTATTCTAAGGGGGAAGTGAAGGCGCATTGTATAATAATCCAACTTTTAATGTTTGATGTTTTTTCTTGGTGTTAAAACTAATTATCGGTCCTGTGACTCTGTTCCTCCACGTTTTTTAAGTTATGATCTTTTGAACTAGGATTTCATCTGGGATCTTCCCATCTAGTTGTAACATCAATTGGAATCTTTTGAGGTGGAATTTCAAAACGTGGAGGAAGATTTATGGGATGCCGATTAGTAATAATTTGTTGGGATGTTATGAAACATGGAAAGCAAGTTACTGGATGCTGAATAGTAAAGCTTAGTTCTGGGATTTGTTGTGAAATCCCAGATCTGTGAATCCTTTGGATGGCGAGGAGGCACTGTGGTTAGCACTGCTGCCTCACAGCACCAGAGACCCAGGTTCGATTCGGCCTTGGGTGATTGTCTGTGTGGAGTTTCTATGTTCTCCATGTCTGCATGCATCTCAACCCGGGTGCTCCAAAGTTGTGCAGGTTAGGTGGATTGGCCATGATAAATTGCCCCTTTGTGTCCAAAAGGTTACGTGAGGTTATTGGGTTATAGGAATAGGTTGGGGGAGAGGGCCTAGGTAGGGTGCAAAGTCGTTGGTGCAAAGTCGATGGGTCAAATTGCCTCCTTCTGTACTGTAGGAATTCTATAATTTTAGATGAGTAAGTGGGGTACTGAGGTACTGCGCAAATTAATTAGAGTTACTGTGAGGTATATTGTACAGATTAGAATCCAAAGTGGTGTTGGAAATTGTTCAGACTTTCCGAAGGATGGAAGATGCAACTTTGACTGGTTACAGAAAGTAACCAAAAGTCAGTTTCATAGATTATCATAGAATTTACAGAGCAGAAGGAGGCCATTCAGCCCATCGAGTCTGCACCGGCTCTTGGAAAGAGCACCCTACCCAAGGTCAACACCGCCACCCTATCCCTGTAACCCAGTAACCCCACCCAACACTAAGGGCAATTTTGGACACTAAGGGCAATTTATCATGGCCAATCCACCTAACCCGCACATCTTTGGACTGTGGGAGGAAACCGGAGCACCCGGAGGAAAGCCACGCACACACTGGGAGGATGTGCAGACTCCGCACAGACAGTGACCCAAGCCAGAATCGAACCTGGGACCCTGGAGCTGTGAAGCAATTGTGCTATCCACAAGGCTACCGTGCTGCAGTTAACTGAATTGGGAGATAAATTGAAACTGGCAGTACCTGCAGAGGTAAGGAAAGCTGAGACCATTGAAAGTATAGCAAAACACTAAAATTGCAAGGGTTGTCCGATAGACCACGTTCTCCGCAATGGTTGTCAAATAGACCAAGGTCTCCACAAGGATTGTCAAACAGACCACGTTCTCCGCAAGGGTTGTCCGATAGACCACGTTCTCCACAAGGGTTGTCCGATAGACCACGTTCTCCGCAAGGGTTGTCTGATTGACTGCGTTCTCCACAAGGGTTGTCCGATAGACCACGTTCTCCGCAAGGGTTGTCAAATAGACTGCGTTCTCCACAAGGGTTGTCAAATAGACACACGGTCTCCACAAGGGTTGTCTGATAGACCACGTTCTCCGCAAGGGTTGTCCGATAGACTACGTTCTCCACAAGGGTTGTCAGAATGGCCACGTTCTTCGCAAGGGTTGTCTGATCGACCCCGTTCTCCGCAAGGGTTGTTAGATAGACCACGTTCTCCGCAAGGGTTGTCAGATAGACCACATTCTGGCGGCCCTGAGAGTTTGGGGCCAGTGGAGGCGGCATGTGGGAGCAGTGGGAGCATCGGTCTGAGCCCTAATCTGTGATAATCACCTGTTTGCCCCGGGAGTATGGATGGGGGGGTTCCGGTTATGGCGGAGAGCGAGGATTGAGAGGATGGGGGATATGTTCATAAGAGGGGAGCTTTCCAAGTATGAGGGCGTTGGAGGAAAAGTTTGGGTTGGCGAGGGGAAACCAATTCGGGTATCTGCAGGTGCGGGACTTCCTTCGTAAACCGGTGTCAACCTTCCGCTTCAACCACTCCGGAGGATTCAGGACAGGGTAGTTTCCAGAGGGTGGGTAGGAGAAGGGAGCTTCTCGGACATTTATAAGGAGCTTATAGGGTCAGAGGAGACGCAGACCGAGGAGCTGAAGCGCAAGTGGGAGGAGGAGCTGGGAGGAGAGATAAAGGATGGTCTATGGGTGGACGCTTTGAGTAGAGTCAACGCGTCCGCAACATGTGCCAGGCTCAGCCTGATACAATTTAAGGTCGTTCACTGGGCTCACATGACAGTGGCCCAGATGAGCAGATTCTTTGGGGTGGAGGACAGGTGTGCAAAATGTGCGGGAGGACCGGCGAACCATGTCCACATGTTTTGGACATGTCCAAAGCTTAGGGGAGTTTGGCAGGGGTTTGCGGACGTCATGTCCACGGTGTGAAAAACAAGGGTGGTGCTGAGTCCAGATGTGGGAATTTTCAGGGTGTCAGAAGACCCGGGAATCCAGGAGGAGAAAGAGGCGGACGATCTGGCCTTTGCTTCCCTGGTAGCCCGGAGACGGATACTATTAGCATGGAGGGACTCAAAGCCCCCAAAGTCAGAGACCTGGCTATCGGGCTTGCGTAGCTTTCTCTGTTTGGAGAAAATCAAGTTCGCCTTCAGAGGGTCACTGTTAGGGTTCACCCGGAGGTGGCGGCCATTTGTCAACTTCTTTGCGGGAAATTAATCGTCAGCAGACTGGGTGGGGGGGGGGGGGGAGTTTAAATTAGAATAGGGGGTCAATAAGGGAGGGACCTGTACGAGAGGTAAATGGCTTTTGCACAATGTTTATGGTTTCATGTATATTTTTTATTTTGTTGTTGTTACTGTACCAAAAATACCTCCATAAAGTGTTTATTAAAAAAAAGATAGACCACGTACAGCGCAAAGTTGTCCGATAGATCACGTTCTCCGCAAGGGTTGTCAGATAGACCACGTTCTCTGCAAGGGTTGTAAGAATGACCATGTTCTCCGCAAGGGTTGGCAGAATGACCACCTTCTCCACAAGGGTTGTCTGATTTGACCCCGTTCTCTGCAAGGGTTGGATTGACCCCGTTCTCCGGACGGCTTGTCAGAATGACCACAATCTCTGTAAAGGTTGTCAGATTGACCACGTTCTCTGAGAAAAGACAATTGAATTAGCTAAAATTCAGTTACAAATAAAAGAATTATAAATGCCAGAAAAGGAAGGGGAAAAGAGGAGAGCTTTTCAAAAGGAACTTTGTTTTGTTTTTAAATATATTTTATTCCAAACATTATCAAATTCTTACATACAAACTCTTAACTATATCATATCAACTTTCAGTTTTATTTTAACGAAGTAACAGCAATAACCCTAAATCTACTATCCCCCCTCAGCCCCACTATTCCCCCTCTCTTATCCCCTCCCCATCTAACCCTCCCGACCCATCCCCCCCAAACTGTTGGCCACGAACTGGTCCTTAAAGAAAGTGATAAACGGCATCCACCTGGAATCGAACCATTCTTCCGACCCTCTCTGGGTATATTTAATATTTTCCAATGGCTGGAATTCTACCAGGTCACTCAACCATGGCGAGGCCTTGGGTGGCACCGTCGACCTCCGTCCAAACAGGACTCGTCTCCGAGCCACCAAGGAGGCAAAGACGTCAACCTCTCTTCCCCCACCTCCAGATGCTCCGGGGAGTCTGACACCCCAAAGATCGCCATCAGTGGACATGGCTCTAGTTTGATCCCAACAATCTCCGACATGATTTCAAAATATGAGATCCAGAACCCAACTAACCTGGGGCAGGGCCAGAACATATGCGAGTCCTTTGTAGTCTCCCCCCCCCCCCCCCCCCCCCCCCCTGAACAACGCTCACACCTGTCCTCTACCTCGGGGAAGAATCCACCCACACGCGCCTTCGCTAAGTGCACACTATGTACCACTTTAACTTGTATCATGCTCAACCTAGTGCAGCAGGAGGTAACGTTCGCCCTATGCAGGATCTTACTCCACACCCCTCCCTCTAGCCCTAGGCCCAGCTCTAAACCCACTTTCCCCCTCACCTCTTCCATTGATAATTTCCCCATCTCCAGCAAACACTCCTATATATCGGAGATCTTCCCTTGCCCCATCGCAGCCCCGATCTATCAGTGTGGGTCTCTGCAAATGGGGAACGAGGACAACACTTTACGAATAAAGTTCCTCATGTGCAAATACCTGAATGCGCTCGCCCTCGGGAGTTGAAATTTCTCCTCCATTTCCTATAGACTCGCAAACCTACCTTCCACAAACAAACCCCTGAACCCCTCATCCCCACTTCTCCATATCCTGTACATTGCCTGTGTGTTTGGAGCTGTTGGTCACGGGAAGAGAGGCGTCAGATGGGATGGATAGTCCGAGTTTCCTGGGTGGAAGTCCCTGGGCTATGCACTCCCAAGGTGTTTAGGGGCCCCTGGTTTCTTCCTTGGAATAGAATGGCAGCAGGAGTGAACTTAAGAAGCCCTGCTGATCTCTGGCAGTGGCACTCGTGGATACCAGCAAGTGCATGACCTGCAGCAGTGCAGGGCACAGTCGTGGCCAAAGTCTCCATGGCAGCTGCCACTTCTAGCTGTGTTGACATTGTTGCATTGGAGTATCAGCACAATCACCTCCAACATCCGGCAGACGGACTCCTCCATGCAGCTTTTCAATCCAAGGAGTTTACCAGACATCCCATCCTGATTTTCCTGGGTTTGCCTTTGGAGCTCCAGCAACTGAGGCATGACCAAGCGCAGAGGCTCATCATCAGACTGGAACTCTGCAGATTTCTGGCCTCCAGCAATCATCTTTGCTGGCACCCTGCAATATCCCCGACTCTACCTGCTATGGAGCTGGAAATGTGATATGATCACTGACCCTGAGGCTGCTCTAAATCTTAGTCCCACTGAGGTGTGTCTCTCTAGTGGAGGGTGTGGGTGAACGCTGTGTTCAGTGTTGGGGGTCTGTGAATTCCTCCCTGCACTGCTCTCGGCTGGAATCGAGGACATGGCTGGTTGGTTCTGGGCTGATTCCCAGATGTGACTGCGACAGATAAGGAGAGGTCATTGGTGCACGGCAGTGGCCTTTAGAAACAGGAGATGACTCTCAGCATTGTTGTCTGATGGTTGATGCAGTCCTTGATCCTCATTTGATTTATTGCTGCTGACCTCGACCATCAGCACAAGAGGGGTGGGCATCCTCCCCAGCAAGCTGGATGGCTCTGTCCTCTAAGTCAGTGAGGACCTTCCGTTCTGGCAGCCCTCTGTCCATCTGGGATCAATCTCTTGTGTGCCAACCTTTATTGTGTGAATATAGATGGAGAGAGTGTAAGCAGGACATGTGCCAGGGTAGATGAGAATGCCTGGCATCTGTGGAAGGTGAGCCGGAGCAGTGAGGTGTTAAGAACACGACCCACAGGGGAATGAAAGATGAGTGAATGGTGGTATCCCTTGAGCTGGCAGTGAGTGAGATACCTGTGCATGTGTGATGGGTCTGTCTGTGTGATTTGAGAATGATGTAAAGAATGACTTACCCTGGCAGAATGGAGGGGATCATTCATCCTCATCCTGCACTGGATGCCTGTCCCCCTCTGCAAGGCGTTAGCGCTAACCACTGCTGCAGCCACTCAGCCCAATGCTGGCTGGTGACCTTGCTAGTTGATTTTTTAAAAATCCCTCCTGTGTATAGGTAAAGGACATCACATCAGGCCTCTATTGCATCCGAGTGTCTCTCCAGGGAGCTGTCTGAAAACTCTGGGGTGGATTTCTTGACAGCCATCACCTCCTGGCGACCTACAAAGTGTGGCTGGGGCAACCTTTAAATGTGGAGTCTCTGATGATTGTAGCGCTGAGATGATGGCAGGGTGGGCAAATCAGCATCCAATCACTTACTGCAACATAACTACTAGAATAATTTTAATTTTTTTTCCTGGCAGTGATACGACATATAGCCCATGGATGAAACTCTTTGGCACTACTAAGTGCCATATTGCCTTCGGTGGGCTCAGCACCGCTTTCCCCACCTGCCGTTTGCCAGTTTCCAGGAAAATCTTGCAAATAATAGTACAGAAGTATAGACTTGGTCTACAAAATACTTGGAACAGGTTTTCTTTCCCCATTTAAATGTGACCACATTTTAAGGTGGTACTTCATGTGTTTGCAATTTGTTCTGTGCCCTTTCATTCAAAATGTATGCTTCAATATTGCAGAAAATCAGTGTAATGGAAAACTCTTAACTTCTTCAAAAATCAAGCCTTTTCAAACCACAAGGGTTTGAAGTGACTGCTTGTCTTTTTTTTATTAAAGCTTTTCTATCCAGTTATATTCTTAAAAATATGTTTAAAATATATTTTGGCACATTCGTTTCAATAACATTTTTAAAAATCCATTAATATGATGTAATTGCAGCCTTTGATTTTTTTATTAGAAATACTAGCCCTGTACAAAAACTGCATTTCCATGTGTGTGGTCTGAAGTCTGGTGGTTTATTGCCAGAGGTTACTATTCATTGGTGTCACCAACATTTAGAAGCTTTAGAATTTGAGGCAGGGTGGTGGTATGGTGTTCCTGGGAAACTAGATTAAAAAATGTTTTTTGAACAGATGTGAATTTCGGCCACACTTTTTTTATGAGAAGAGTATTAGATGGTCTAGCATCCAATCAGTTACAGCAACAAATTTAATTTTATTTCTAAATATTTTAATATATGGTGCATGTTGGTGTTAACCTAATTAAACGTTAAGCTTCCTTTCGTACAGCAGGCATAAAAAAGGAGCAAACCTTAAATTGAAAAGGGAACCTTTCCCCATTCTTTTCCTGATTCTCCATATGATCAACCTTTGGACAAACAGTTCAGCTGGTCCACTTTAGCAGTGCTACACAATTGCATTAATGTCACTTTTAAAACTGAAATGTGAAGAATGTATCTGAATAGAAATTGTTAAAAATGCTGGAAAATTGACTAAATCAATGCGGGGGCGGGGTTCTCCTGTTAAGTGCCTCTGTACACCTGAAGACACATCTAATGGGGCACTATTCTATGGATGCTAAGCATCCTTCACTACCTTTCCCAAGTGACCATTATTTATGTGCAACATTTGACAGCAAGTGTGAACAAAATTATAATTTTTTGCCTCGTACGTACTGCAGCAGTGTGTTACCCTTGTTTCTGTCCTGCTATTCATATACTGTATGCATATGTTCCACAAGAAGCATTGTCATATTTAGGTTTATAATGCTGTTTTTCCCCCCTCTCTCCTCCCCTTTCACCCCCCCCCCCCCCACCCCCTCACCCCAATCTTCCAGGACCCAAATAAGAGCAGCAACAGTAACAGCTCCTCCAAGCCCCACAAATCCACGAAAGAGCACAAAGACAAACCACCTAAAGACTCGAAAGAGCACAAAAGTGCCTTCAAAGAACCTTCCAGGGAACACAATAAAACTTCCAAAGAGTTCTCGAAGAAACCCAAAGAAAACAAGCCACTAAAAGATGAGAAAACTGTTCCTAAGACAGCATTTAAGGAACCAAAACCCATGTCAAAAGAGCCAAAATCATTGGAAAACAACACAGTAAGTGGGCCGGGAGGCATTCAACAGGACGTTAAGGCTCCGACTAAGAGGCCTCCGAATGTGGACTCTGATGAACTTGTAGTTAAGAAAAAAAAGAAAAGCAGCTCTGAATTTTTGTTCAAAAGCATTTCCAGTGCTTCCCCTTCTGAAAAGAAACCAATTAAGGACAAATCGCATGCTAAGGCAGGAAAGGTCAAAGTGGAAAATGAGGTGATAGAGAAAAAGAAGCCTAGTTTACCACCATTTGAAGACTTTGTAGACCCAAATGACTCTGCATTAGATGATATGTCTCCTAAATCTGAGGTAAGTGGAAATACTAAAACGTAATTTTAACAATGGTGCTGGGGTGTGCGATATAAGGCAGAGATTTTCTCTCTTAAAATGGTGACATAAGAAATTTTATTCCTTGAAATCTAAGCTGATTTTGAGACAGTGACTACAATCTTCAAAGGGCACTGCAATTACAGTAAAGATCATATATACGAATTGATACATCATTGAACTTGGACCGTTCCTAAATCCCTATTAATCCAACTCCTTCAACGTTTATGGGAGAGAAGGAAAACTGAAGTTCATGTGCATGATCCTATACAAGGTGTTTAGTTGCAGTCTCTATTTTGCTTCCTTCTTCAAAGTCAAAATGTTCACTTTACCTTTCCTTCAATAAAATGAATTTTATTACCTTTCAATTAAATATAAAAGGATTTGTCAAAAATGCAGAAAGATTAATTGGCAAATTTTTGAGTTCAGAATTTAACAAAATTGGACGTTATACATGATCACATTCACAGCAAGTGACTAGCAATGTAATTTTGTGGCTCTTTCTCATCTCTCGCCCCTGCTGCTTCCATGTGTGTACATAATGCCATGAAATGAGTCATTTTCTGGTCATGTAAAATTTGCTGACTAGCTGTTGGAACTGCATGAACTGGAGCAAACATTTTGGGTTTTTAAAAATTTGTTGCTAACATTCTCAGTCAAATTGGTGATTGTTTGTTTTTTAAAAAATGCTTATTCAAATTTTTTTTTAACAAACAAGCCACCCCCCCCCCCCCCCCCATAACAAAAAGAAGAAAGAACACACACACAACAATCAAAAATAATAAACTACTTATACATTGGCTTTCTCCTGCATATATTCACCCCCCCCCCCCATATGACATTCAAGAGTACCCTTGGGGAACACCCCCAACCGCCCAAATACCCCCCCCCCCCGAAAGAGACTTTATCCTCTCCAGCTTAATGAACTCTGCCATGTCATTTATCCAGTCTTCCACACTGGGGGGCTTCGCGTCCTTCCATAATAACAAGATCCTCCGCCGGGCTACCAGGGATGCAAAGGCCAGGATACCGGCCTCTTTCGCCTCCTGGCTCGTCCGTTACCCCAAATAATGCCAACCCCCAACTCAGCTTGACCAGGACTTTCACCACCTTGGACATAGTCTTCGCAAGACCCCTCCAAAACCCCTCCAGTGTCGGGCACGACCAGAACATGTGGACGTGATTTGCCGGACTCCCCGAGCACCTCCCACATCTGTTCTCCACCCCAAAGAACCTACTCATCCTTGCCCCTGTCATATGCGCTCTGTGAACAACCTTGAATTGTATTAGGCTGAGCCTGACGCACGAGGAGGAAGAATTAACCCTACTCAGGGCATCAGCCCACAGACCCTCATCAATCTCCTCCCCAAGCTCCTCCTCCCACTTGCCCTTTAGCTCCTCTACCGAAACCTCCTCTTCTTTCCTCTCTTGATAGATCGCCGAGACCTTTCCCTCTCCGACCCATACACCCGAAATCACCCTGTCCTGAATCCTCTGTGCCGGGAGCAACGGGAATTCCCTCACCTGCCATCTCACAAAGCGCCCTCACTTGCATATATCTGAACGCATTTCCCGGGGGTAACCCAAACTTCTCCTCCAGCGCCCCTAGGCTCGCAAACGTCCCATCTATAAACAGGTCCCCCGTTCTTCTGATCCCTGCTTGATGCCAGCTCTGAAACCCCCCATCCATCCCTCCCGGGACGCACTGATGATTCTCCCGAAATCGGGGACCAAACCGAGGCTCCCATCTCGCCCCTATGCCGTCTCCACTGCCCCCAGATCTTCAACGTTGCCGCCACCACCGGACTCGTGGTGTACCTTGTCGGCGAGAGCGGCAGCGGTGCCGTCACCAACGCCCTCAGGCTCGTGCCCCTGCAGGACGCCATCTCCAACCTCTTCCACGCCGCCCCCTCTCCCTCTATCACTCACTTACGGATCATCGCCAAGTTGGCTGCCCAATAGTAGCCACACAGATTCAGCAGCGCCAGCCCTCCCTGTCCCTGCTATGCTCCAGAAACACCCTCTTTACCCTCGGGGGCCTTGTTTGCCCACACGAAACCCATGATGCTCCTACTTACCAGTTTGAAAAAGGTCTTGGTAATCACAATGGGAAGGCACTGGAACACAAAGAGAAACCTCGGGAGGACCATCATTTTAACCGACTGTACCCTGCCCGCTAGAGAGAGTGGCAGCACATCCCATCTTTTGAAATCCTCCTCCATCTGCTCCACCAACCACGTCAAATTAAATTGGTGATTGTTTGTGTCTCGGTCTCCTCTGTCTCCATGGCTGTGAGAAATAAGACCCTTTTTGCTGTGAAATGAAAACTGAAAATACTGAAGATGTACAGGTCAATTCATATTTGAGAGAAGGGTATGTTTCACTCAAAATATTACATTTTGCAAACATAACGAATTTACTGCAGGAGTAGACCATTCAACCCCTCGAGCCTGTTCTGCCATTAAGTAAGGTCATGTCTGATCTGATTGCAGCCTCAATGCCATTTTCCCACCTCCCCCCAATAACCATTGACTCCCTTGTTTGTCAAGAATATCTAATTCTGCCTTAAAAATGTTCACTGACGCTGCCTCCACTGCTATCTGGGGAAGAGAGTTCCAAAGACTCAACTCCAGATGTGTCCTAACCAGCGTTTTATACAGTTGCGTCATTATATCCTGACTTTTATATTCCGTACCTCACCCATTAAAGGAAAGTATTCCATATGCTTTCTTGACCACCTTGTCCACCTTAAAAGAGCTGTGGACATGTACTCTCATGCCTCAAATTTCCTCAACCCCTCTCAATATCTTCCGTATTGAGTATTCCCTTGCATTTTATGCCCTCCCTAAATGCATACCTCAACACTTTTTTTCCATATTGAATTCCATTTGCCACTTCTCTACTCACTCAATATATTTCTGGAGTCGACAGTTATCTTCTTGACTATCAACTACATGGCTAATTTCCCCGTCATCTGCAAATTTCCCACTCACATTTAATTCTAAATCATTAATATACATGATCAACAGCAATGCCCCAACACTGAGCCCTGTGGAACACCACTGGAAAATGTTTACCATTTGCAAAAATCATCCATCAATCATTACCCTTTGTTTCCTGCCATTGAACCAACTTTGGATCCAATCTGCCACCTTTCCCTGTGTCCCATAAGATCACACTTTTCTGGCAGTCTGCCATGTCACACCTTATCAAAGGCTTTATTGGAATCCATATAGATAATATCGCTGGTTCATTTGACCATTTCAAGTCAACTTTCCTAGTTGGAATTTAAACAAAGCTTTGCGGTTAATTGTCAATAGTTTCTCTGGGGCATTCTCCATGGCAACACTGCCAGTTGGAGTACAATTGCTAACCAATCAACGCACACTCTTCTTGTGCAGTAGAAATTGTTGTACCTTTTACAATTTCATATTCTTGTGAATTGTTCTGATGAATGCAAGATGAAAATCTTCGACAGCATGTGTCTTTCAGCAGTACTTTTAACTCTACTGCCAAACAAATATTTTCAGTGTAGTGCCAGAAAATTGGCAGCAATTTCCTTTTAGGGTTGAAAATAATTTAAGGGCTGTACTTGGAGTTTCTTGAATTATACTATTGTTATCCTGGCCAGTTACAGGCTCCTTGCATCACCTGTGCCTGAAGGAAGTCACATGATTCAAGTTTCCACTTTTTAATTTGGAGTATTTCTACTGTTAATTAGGTGATGCCATCACATAGTAACATTGCCATCTGTATTTGTGTTGTGTTAGACTTGCACAGAAGCAGAATAGAACAATGCAACAGTATCTTCAATGGGCCAAATGGCCGCCTTCTCCGCCATAACAATTTTGTGATTGGTCTGAATTCTATGATTCATCACCTCTTCTTTGAACTTAAAGCTGGAATGCACAAGGAAAGTATTTATTTTCCTAGACACCTTGGTTGGGATCCTCCGACACCCCCCCCCCCCCCCGGGGGCCGGGTCGGAGAATCGGCGGGGGGAGGCGTGTAACCTGCCGTTCCGACGCCGGCTGCTGGATTCTCCGGCGCCATTTTGTTGGGCGTGGATGGGGAATGCGCAGCGCTCGTCGGGGGCCGTTGGCAGCGGCACCCCTGGCGATTCTCCGGGCCCCAATGGGCCGAGCGGCCACCCGTTTGCGGCGTGGCTTAGACAAGGTCCATACCAGCGGGACCTGGCTAGAAGGGCAGCTAGTGGGTCCTCTGGGAAGGAAGGAAAAGGAAGAGAGAGAGAGATCGGCCACTGGGGGGGGGGGGAGAAAGGAGGAGGAGAGGGGGGGGGGGAGAAAGGAGGAGGAGAGGGGGGGGGGAGAAAGGAGGAGGGGGGGGGGAAGAAAGGAGGAGGAGAGGGGGGGGGGAGAAAGGAGGAGGAGGGGGGGGGAGGAGGAGAGGAGGGGGGAAAGAAAGGAGGAGGAGAGGGGGGGAGAAAAGGGAAGGGGGGAGAGAAAGGAGGAAGGGGGGGGGAAGGAGAAGGAGAGGGGGGGGGGAAGGAGGAGGAGGAGGGGGGGGAGAGTAGGGGGGGTGGGGACGTGACACCGATCTGCGGGCGGGTCACCGATCTGCGGGCGGGTTTGTGCCGTGGGGGCCCTATTTCCCTCCGCGCCGGCCTCTGTAAGGCTACGCGATGGCCGGCGCGGAGACGAAACCCCCTACACATGCGCAGGAATCACGCCAGCGGTTCTGCGCAGCGTCAACCACTCCAGCGCCGGCCTCGCCCCCGGAAGTGCGGAGGATTCTGCAACTTCTGGGCGGCATGACGCCGTAGTGGTTCACGGCACTCTTTGGCGCCGGTATGGCCCGCCCTGCCGATTTGCGGGATAATCCCGCCCCTTGTATTTAAATTGGACAAGAAGTCAACAGGCATAAGCTAACAATAAAGGTTTTTCTCAAAATAGCTGACACGCTTCTGTATGCGCACATGCACAAACCAGCCGAAGCATGTCTTCCACAGACTGATAAGATCACAGTGAATGCCTTTTCATATCCAGAAAGTTGGAAGATTTTAACCAGGCAGTTACTATCCTATTTAGTGCACCTCCAATCTCAATCTCTGTTTTAAATTCAACAATTGATGTGGCATTCATACTTACTTAGCATCAGTAGATCAACAGAAGAGAGTTCCAAACTTATGCCACCTCACTCCTGAAAGATCTGGGGCGAGATTCTCCGACCCCCCGCCGGGTTGGAGAATCGCCGGGGGCTGGCGTGAATCCCGCCCCCGCCGGTTGCCAAAGTCTCTGGCACCGGATATTCGGCGGGGCGGGAATCACGCCGCGCTGGTTGGCGCCCCCCCCCCCCCCCGCTCGATTCTCCGGCCCAGGTGGGCCGAAGTCCCGCCGCTAAAATGCCTGTCCCGCCGGCGTAAATTAAACCACCTACCTTACCGGCGGGACAAGGTGGCGCGGGCGGGCTCCGGGGTCCTGGGGGGGGAGCGGGATGATCTAGCCCCGGGGGGTGCCCCCACGGTGGCCTGGCCCGCGATCGGGGCCCACCGATCCGCGGGCGGGCCTGTGCCGTGGGGACACTCTTTCCCTTCCGCCTTCGCCACGGTCTCCACCACGGCGGAGGCGGAAGAGACTCCATAGCGCATGCGCGGGAATGCCGTCAGTGGCCGCTGATGCTCCCGCGCATGCGCCGCCTGGAGATGTCATTTCCGCGCCAGCTGGCGGGGCACCAAAGGCCTTTTCCGCCAGCTGGCGGGGCGGAAATTCGTCCGGCGCCGACCTAGCCCCTCAAGGTTGGGGCTCGGCCCCCAAAGATGCGGAGCATTCCGCACCTTTGGGGCGGCGCGATGCCCGTCTGATTTGCGCCGTTTTGGGCGCCAGTCGGTGGACATCGCGCCGTTTCCGGAGAATTTCGCCCCTGGTTCTAATTTTTAGATTATGTTCCCTGGTCCTCGACTCCCTTAAATGAATGGGTAATTTACTCCTTACATTTCCTTCATCACTACCAAAGTATTTCATTGACTGTAGAGTCAAGACCCTAAAAGCCATTCTAAAAATGGAAATCATTCATTATGTAGAGAAAAGGAAAATAATACAGATTCCATAAAGAAGATATTTAGCTGCTTTACATAACATAATACATGTCCTTATTTAGTTTACCTGGCAAATGTGACAGACAAGAAAAACCTTTCCTGGCATTACATGAGTGATCCACAACTCCAATCAAAGTTAACGGATTGAGGCTTAGTCATCAATGGAAATAGACATGTCGAGATGTGGAATATTTCCGCCCATTCTCAGCAGTGCTGAGACCTACTCACTACATCTGGAAATGGAGAAAGTGTTCTGTGACTACCCCACCCGTGAATGCAACCGTTCCCTTGTAGCCTCTCTTCCCTGGCCCCGGCAGGTAGTCAGCCTGCCCCACGGCAGCAAGCGCTCCCTTGCAGCCTTTCTCACTGCCGGGTATGAGGCCTCTGGCTGCGTCACCACCACTCATCTTCCTACTGCTCCTCCACTATTTTCTTTCCTGAGGTTGTTGCTGATAAGCTCAAGAGTGAGCAAGCGTGGAATAGAACCAGATTGAGTAGCACCTCACTGGTTCTGTCACTTCCACATACAGGGGTCTCTTTTCCCTGATTACCCCTGTGATAGAATTTTCCTGGGCATTTGGGGGGGCTTTGGAGGACAGATTCATCCTCTGCCCCAGTGTATTTTGAACATTGTATCCTTCAGTTTTTCTTTACCTTTGTTGAATTTTATTAATTGGATGCTCTGGTTTCCTCCCACAGTCCAAAGATGTGTACGTTAATTGGATTGGCCATGCAAAATTGCCCGTTCGTGTCCAGGGATGTGCAGGTTAGGCTGCGGGGATAGGACGGGGGAGTGGGACCCTCGTTTGTTGGATCGGTTTGGACTCGATGAACTGAATGGCCTCCTACTTCACTATAGGGATTCTATGAAATATGTTGTGGGCCCTGTTGCCTAGGGAGCTGTCTGCCACCCCAAATTTATCAACCATACGGATGAAATGACTGGAAAGTAGGAGGGAAAAAGCAAGCGACTGGATTTGTCTGAATGTTGAGAAATGCAAGACCTGCTTCAGATGGAGGGAGTTAAAACCATGCAATGTGATGTTACACTTTGATATTTGAGAAGGATCAAAAGATGTTCTACCTTCTGTTCTGTAAAACTTAGCCTACCTATCATGCCTTCATTCTCATTAAGGGAGTTGTACAAGCTTTGTGCATTGCTAGTAGAGTTGCATTTTCAGCAAATTACCAGATCTAAAGCCAGAAAGTACTAAATGATCTAAAGAAGTATGTTGCACGTGATTTTTGCACTGTTTCTGAATATAAGGTTGGATATTGATATCTTGCTGATGGACAAATTTCAGTAACGTTTCTCTGACAAACCGTGCAACTCCAATCCTCGCAACCCTTGTCTATTATAATAGTCACTTGCCAAAGTGGCATGGTGCCTGGATAAAAGTCAGTGGGTGAAATATTTTATCTGTTCAGCAACTGTACATTTCCATTAATTGAATTCAGGAACATTGTGTTCTTTTGTTGACCAAAGTATTAACCCACATATTATAATGAATTGTCAATCCATGCTGTGAAGTGAAGATCGTGCACATAGAGCAAAGTAATCAAACAGAAAGGCACTATTTTGTGGATGCTGGAAGTCTCAAATAAAAAACGTGCTGTAAATATTCAGCAGGACTGACAGCAACTGTCCTCAAGAAGAGTCCTATTCGACTCAACATCGAACTCTGCAGCTCTCCAAAGTAACCAATCACCTTTTGGGGGCGGGGGGGGTAACAAAGAGTTTAATTTCCCCCTCATGCCCTGCCCCCCCAACTCCCTGCTCAAAACATTGGATGGGAGGGAGATGGCTAACCCTGCCTTATCCCGCTCCTCCTTTCCACAGGGGGCTTGGCGGGGTTGATGATTGGAAGTGCGGCAAAATAGTTAATTATCTGAAAACCTGGCCACAGCCCATTGTGAATGTGCCTGCTCCTTTAAGGTTAGAGGCATCAGAGTAACTCGATGTGGAGACCATGGCCTGTAATTTTTAAATGAGGCTTCATTTCCTCAGATACTGATGGTCATTTGAATTTAGTACTGGGAAAATGGATTCCCAGATCTCAGAATGCAGTAGCCGAAGGAAGGCAGGAGTAACAGGACCCATAGGTAAGTGCATTTTGAAGAGCACAGCTTGTGGGCCATAAGGAGTGCTAACCTGAACTGAAAGTCTACGTTTACTTTTCAGTGCAGCGAATGAAGGTAGTGTTGAAATGAATAAGCCATATCCCACAAATTGACATTCTCGTGTGTGCTGCGAAAATAAACAAGCTACACATGTGAAAAGCAAAAGGAAGAACTAGGCTACTTGGAGAGCAACAGAGTACAAATATAATTATATCTGCCAAGTGCTAACAATTTTTGAAATTTTGTTTTAGAAGAAAAACACAGGAGTATAATTTTTATTTTGAGAAAATATGATCTAGTACTGCTAACTCAAGTGTTTGCTTCTCGAAACTTGCACAGAAATTGTTTACCAAGTGTAAATTTGCACACGTGCGAAGGCTACAATCTAGTGCAGTTTGATATTTTGAAAACTGAAAATTTATGCAAATCCATGAATTACTTCACACTGAATGCTTTTCGTATTCAGAATTTTGTTCCTTTTTGATGCAACCATGAATCTTCGTCATTTATGATGCAATGAAGTGGGGCAGGTTTAAGATGTCAATTCTGTTGTTGCATATTTTTCCAGTTGTCCAAAATGGGTGCACCAAACCAGTGCCTTTTGGGTGTTGCATTGTTCCCTGGATTTGTAGAGCTTGCCCACTATTTCACACGTTGTCCCCACCCGCACCACTTAGTCCTTAGTCCCCACCTCTCAGTTCTTTGTAAGCTGCAGGACTGCATAGCAACCTGGAAGGCATCATGCAGACTGCTCCCTAGTTGTCCCCTTTAAGAAGCTATGAAAAATAATTCAAAGGTAGCACCTTCGAATGAACAGGCTGTGCACAAACAAAAATATTTACCAGGGACATTGCCCTTTTCATCAGGTGAATGTCTGCTTTTAGCTGAGTCACTGGGGAGCCATTGAATTATTTTTTAAATGGGGGGGGAAAAATCAAATTCGACTACTTTCTTCACATTTCTGGCACCAAAGCCTGTCTTTTTTTCTACCTGTAGTTGGAAGTGTGGCAAGGAGGATCTAAAAAGGGCAAAGAAAAATAAAATATGAGGAGATATAAAGAAATAACATTTCTCAAACTTTCTTGATGTCACTAAACAAATATTTTCTAGGTTGCATTTATGCCAAATGAATAAACTTGCTTAATCATTAATCTTAATATTTGGTAAGTCAATATAGTAATATGTTACAACATCTGCTAAAATGATTTTGAATGCAGATCCAGATGTTCAGCTTCTGAAAGCCAGGAAGAAGTGGATGGTGTGAACATGCTAAATTGGTCTTGAGATTGAACAACTGGTAATATCATGCCAGAGTTAAGTTGTGCACGAGTGATGTGTGATTCCGTGCCATGGGAAAAAACTTCAAAATTATTATTTCCCTTGACTGCATTTGTTCCTTCAGACCGCATTGACAGATGGTCTCAAAATTCAGCCTGTTCATGGAATAACATTAACTTCAAAAGTTATCTACAAATAAGAACCAAGTGTTTTAAGTATCAGATTTGGGGCACCAAGTTCCATCTGTGATGCAGGGTTTTTCAACAGCACAACTGTTGTCTTTCTATCTTTAACTAACTTTTTTTCAATTTCTTCTACCTCTGCCTTCCATCTGCTACTCTTACCATTATCTTCTACATTCATAGCCTATGACCTGAGAGATGGGTGGCCAGTTTCCATTGTCAATGTGAAACTTGACTGGCCACCCATTCTATCTTTTGGTGACTCGTGTAAGTGGTCCTGTTGTTCATGGATAATAAATATCAGTTCCAGCTGAGCTTGCTTCTGTTTTCACTCTGCGTTTACAGAATGTAACAAAAATTTATGATTGCCTCTACAGAGCGGTGCTGAGGTTTTTGCATAGTCATTAGGAAAAGTAAAACTGATGTTGATTTTTGGGACCCTCTTGGCATCTTGTGTTTGAGTGAATGGAGGTCTTCCAGGCTGATTGTATTGGCCCGGGTTATGTGGCAACTTTGACAACAAACTCTTAGCATTTATTTACCCCTCTTGACAGTGACCACAGCTTCTGGAGCACAGATTTGATATTGCCGCCTGTCTCTCACTGCTGCATTCACAAGTCCTCCATCCTCGTCCCAAAGCTAGCAATTGGTGAAATCAGTTGATATTCCAGAAACAGTTTGTTTATTTCAATAGGCGTAACTAGAATTTTAACAGCGATCTCAGTAATAGTTGTTGCTCAGCAATGATCTGGCTCTGCAAGAATGATTTTATATCTGTGAAGTGGTCTCAATTATGCTTTTTTTAAAAATTGAAGCCTCCACATCTATCTTCAACTCATTTGCAAGTCCCAATCTTTATTTTGCCCCACAGCTACTAGACTCCTCAACAACTTTCCCTTTGACTGATCTGTTCCCTGTAAGAACACTATTCACAACAGCCTATGCTGCTCTTGCTCATGTATTTGCTTTGTTTGGCCCTTGTTCTGCACTGTAGCCAATCACTATTTGTCGATTATAGTTTTTTGTCTACTGTGTACGTTCCCTTGGCCGCAGAAACATATTTTTCACTACTTCGGTACATGTGACAATAAATCAATCAATCGATTTGGAGAGGCAATTTGATTTTGGTGCTTTTCACTTCCTGGTTGACTGTTGGCGATTCTTTAATGTGATTTACTGCTTGGACAGTTCTATGCAGAGAATCCTCATTGATGAATGCTGCAATCCACTGTACCTCAAGAGGGAATGAAGTTCTCGCCTCAACAATGTTTTCCTTAAACTCTGTAGCAAAACTTTTCCTTAAACTTTGCTGCTGGCTGCAATCTTTGGGCTAATATTTTTAGGTTATATGATAGTTTGGGTTGGTCGTTAAAGCTTTGTAACATCTTACCAGGGCACAGTTAGCTGATGTTCTTTGCAATTAGAATGAGAGTTTCTGTAACAGGCCAGACTAAGTATTCAAGCCAGGTTTAGGAGAGTCCTGGAATTGCTGTATACTTCCTGTAACTGGCATAGTAAATTTCAAAAGCACTGTGCATTTGTTGAAGTACTGTGTGTCCTCTGTTAATGGGACGTTGCAGCAAGAACAAAATGCCATGAGTACATTTTGTTTCTGATCAACAGTTACTACTCTACTTGGCTTGGACTAACTTGCACTAGCCTGGGTTAGAGTAGTTTGAATTATTTTTAGTAATTAGCCAGTTTATTTGTTTGTGGCAAGGCTTTTGTAAAGTTACACCAATTGTCCCATTTAAAAATTGAATTTTGTGCTTAAATTGGTTAAACTCACTGACGGGGTTCCCCACTCCCCCTGCGCGCGGACGATTTCCTGTCAGCAAGCAGCACAAATTGCCATCGACTTCGGTGAAACCGGAAGATCCCAGCAGCAGCCAATGACGAGCTACCTCCGCTGCCAGAGAAGAGAGGAGGGGGCTGGAAAAACCTAACCACTGTATAATTTCATTAACTTGTTTCCAACATCAATGTTTTGAAGAACATTTTGTTTTGTGTAATGCTTTTCTGCATCATCTAACTCTGTCCATCATATTCATATTGTGTTATATTCTAATGCAAATTCTAATATCTAAACCTTTATGCTTTTCTACCCCTCTCAGCCCTTTAATTTCTCATGGCTGATTTGTTATAGCCAGTTTATGGCTGACTTGTTATTACTGTAGTTTATAGTTTATTTCAGATGTGTGTGCGCGCACACTTGTGAATTTCTTTTAGGGGGTTTCTTAAGAGAATGGTGCAGGTTTTCCCTGCATACGATCATGAATGATATTCATGTAATACTAGTTTCTCTTCTCTGGTGTCACAATTTAACAATACTACACACTGTCTAAGATGAATGTTGTAACCAGCAGGGGACTACAAAGATGGGGTTTCTGTGTACAGTATGCAATTGTACATGGTTATAGTTCAGATGTTCAAATACTAAATATGTCTGCATTTTCTCATATTTTGAATTCTAGTTGACCCTTGCATGGTTGGCAGGAACACTTTGAACTGCAATTTTTAAGCCAAATTATTATGAATTGTTCTTAAAAAAAATTTTTTTAAACACTTTTTAATTCATAGATAACTAACTTGATGGTGAATCGCAATTTTCCTGAATGCCTGAATAGGATAATGCTGAAGCTTGTTTCTGCTAGAAATTTGACCTCTTTGAGATTTGGATTTCTTTGCATTTCTCTTCCATCCCCCAGTCAAGTTCCACCTCCAAATGGAGAAATAAAAAAAATATTTTTTTCCAGATGTTGACTGTCCACGTATTAAACATTGTGTTCTTTTCAAAGATTGGGACACCGAGATCTAACCATGTATGCCATTTGGACCTCTGTAAGCAGTGGTGTATTCACTTTTGTGTTGGCACCAAACTTGATTGATTTTCATCCCTATTCAAAACAGGACTGTTAAGCATGTGGTCCGAAGCACAGTCCTATGGATAGTCAGTATGTGTCAAATTAATTTGTCACCTCCGTAATCATGTGGTTTAAAAAAAGCATCAGATTTGAGACAATTTCTCTCCTCTGAATCATTCCTTTTGATGGGGATTGTGCATTTTTGATGCATTGAACTGGGAATTATTTTCACATCTGTTTGCTTTAATGAGAATTAATTTTGTCATACCTGCAAGTTGGATTCTAACCACACTTTGTGACTTATTTTCAGAACTTGGAGTTTAGTTTTTAACATTTTATCTATAAAACCCTAATCCTGCGCTCAGCTAAATATGCTTGTACGCAAGGTTTGTACAGAATGCAGATAATACGTGAAACCTAAAATGGAAGCCTTGCCATAATTTTCCTCAGCAAGTAACTTGTTACGAAAATAATGTTTTCTTTCATTAAGAAGCCAAGGTGAGGAACCAAGACTCTTAATGCAGGATACTGCCACGGTTGAAAAGACATAAAAGATCAAAGAAATTAAAGGACATTGTGATTTAATTGTCATGTTTGAGTTATGAATACATGAAGGTTACAGAAGGAAAGGGATGAAGGAGGTCCTGAGAGAGTAAATTGGAGAAAGACACTGCAATCACTGATTCTCTCAATGTATTGATTACATAGAAAAGGAGTTTAAAGCAGCAATAATGAAATGTTTTCATGAGCGTTATACATAGCAAGGACAAAACCATTTTGAGATTAAAAGTGAAGTGACTATTTTCCTATATTTCCACATGTGTGAGCGGTGTTGAAGAAACTTCCCCGTATTTGAGGTGATCAAGGCTTCAGTGGTTGTTCAGTGGGTCAGTGCTGCTTTTGCTTTTAAAGTCGACAGATATTTAACACTAATTATTTGTTATATGCTTGTTGATTTTAATTCTGTAAAAAGCCTTGCTGCTGGGAATCTGGCCAATCTGCAGTGGCCTATAATAATGTTAATCTGGCATGCCTCATGAATTAGTCATTTCAACTCATCAAACAATAGCTGAAGACATTTATCCAGCTTTGGCGAGTGGGAAAACTGTAGGAAATTAACCACAACAGTTAGTTTATACAATGTAATACATATGGCCATTTTTGCATTTAGAAAATCTCATTCAGAGCTGTGGCATTCGAACCGAATAATTTGTTGAGTTTTGAAATCTGAAATCAAGACACAGCCACAAATTTGTTTAATTCTGCATTTCAAAACCTGCACGTTTAAAAATTCCTTTTTGTAAAAGGAACCATCTACATACAAACTCATCTTTCAATTTCCCAGGAGGAGGAAATAGATGACTAAGTAGTGTACTGATCCTTTGTTTAAAAAGCCTGTGAGTACATTGCTGTTAAGTGCCAGTGAGATCAGCACAATTAACTTGTCTCAGAAGCTCTGATTGTCAGTCCTTTTGGGGGAGTTGGGGGTACTTTGTGGCGCATGGTGCTCCTAGATAATCCTCGCCCACCAATTCTAGCAACCAATTAATGTAACATTTGCAGCCGAATCCATGCTAAACTAGTATTGTGTAAAAACGTTTAGCAGTTCTATCGTTTCTTTAGATTCAACTTGGCAAGTGAACTCATTCTTGCCTGATCGCTTTCCCTCCAGAAAGACAGTTGCCTCTTGCACATACGGTACTTTAATTTGTCAGAAGCTACTGCTTTCTTCTTGGACAGAAAAGTTTGAAAATAGAAAATGGGATATAATGTAAGAAAAAGAACTGGTGGCTTCATCTAATCTCCCAGTATTCTACCAGCTTTATTGCCCTTGCTGTTAACAACAGCAAGCAGAATCCGCTCTGCGCCCCTCCCCTCCCCCATCACCCCCTAGATCTTTTGGAAGGAAAACATTCTTTTTACAGCAGGACTGCCCATGTTTCTTGCAATAAAGTTAGCTTGAAAGACAAGAGTAGTAGTAGTCTGCTCTTGGTGCTTCAATCATTTTTGAGTACGAAAATTTTGAACAGTTGAGCAACATAGCATAGAGGTGAAAATTTGATTCTTAAAGTAATTCCGATCACTTGAATTAAGGGGAATAAACTACAATGTCACATCTTTACATCGCTGACTACATGGAAACAACAATTTTAGTGCTGTTAAGTCTGCAGGATATTTAATTTACAGCAGCTGTGAAGGCAGGAATGCAGCATTTTAAGGCTGTGGTTGGGCTTCCAACATTGTGAATGCCTGAAACACTTCTGATTCTTTAACTCTTTAACTAATCTTCTGCAGCCAGTTGATGAATAAATTGAGATTTTCTAATATTCGTTCTGAAGAAAATGGGTGTTCTAGCTTTGCAGCAGACAGTTGCTGATTGACTTCACCGATTTACCCCAGTGCTATGTTTGCTATTGCCAAGAGCTTACATTTTCTAAATTACTCATGTATGGGTGACATTTATGATGTTTATGAAAGGAAACTTACATAAGTAATTGGTCTTTCTATTCAATCTCATTTAATTTTATAGCTTAAGTTCTTTTTGATATTAAAACTCCTAAAGTAAGCACTCTTTTTTGGGTCCTTTCTGATAGTTGTGCACCAGAGAAAATTAAGCGGGTCTTCTGGCAGCATTCAAAATTTTCAAATGACTGTCTTGTACTTCCAAGTTGCCAATCTCATAAAGTTGGAAATGTTGAAGGGAGACGTATATTTCAATGCTGTTAACATCTTACAAGTGAGCATTGATCTATTTTATCCTTTAAATCTATTGACACTCGTATGTTCTGGTAGAATCAATTGACAAACAATTTTGAATGGCTTACATACAACAATGCTCTCAGGTAAATGGATGCATTTTAAAAGCAATGTTCTATGTAAATTGATGTGCTTTCTGGTAATATTTGATTGAACAGGAACAAAAATGTATTGAACAGCAGGAATTTGTTGTATTTCTTTGGTAGGAATGAAGTCAACTTGCTACAGGATGTAACGTCATTTCAGCAGCAATAAACTTTGCTAGAGGTTTGATAGAAACGTTTAAAATCATGAAAGATTTACACAAGTAAATTGAGCAACCTGCATCCAGTGGTTGAAGGTGTTGGTAACCAGAGTACACAGATTTAAGGTGATTGGCAAAGGTGGCAGGTGATGTGAGGAAACACATTTTATGCAACAGGTGGTTAGGATTTGTAATGCTCTGCCTGGTAGGGTGGTTGATACAGATTCAACGGGGTGTTGGATAAATGGTTGAAGGGAGAAACTATGCAAGGATATGGGAGAGAGCAGGAGAGTGAGACTAACTGAATTGCTCTTTGAAAGAGCTGAGATGGACTCGATGGGTAGAATGACTACCTCCTGTGTTTGATTCTCTGATCCGGTTGGCAAGAGGAGAAGACTGCACAGACTAATCTTAACATTTGCTTTATTTCTAAAACATCTTGTGCAATATTTTCCAGTTGTGCATTGTCGAACTCTCAGAATGTGAAATAGCACCTATGAATCTAGGATGTGGAAATACCTAAATTTTCATTTCAAAAACCCATGCTTTGATTTAATTTGTACACCATTTATATTCCTTACTTTGGATTTATTAGACATGCACTTAAGCATTTACGTTGACCTAAGAACACCATTCTAAGTGGTATTGCAAAGTATTATTAAATTTCCCTTTTGCAAGCTTACTTTCCTCAGTCCTATTTCACTAGTTGAGAAAATTATTACATAGGAGAAATTACAAGTGTTTGATCAGAATTAAAATCTTCTGATTCAATTAAATTGGAAGTAATTTGTATACAAGTCATGTGAAATTCTAAATATCCATTTAACATATTAAATAGAGCCATTTAATATGCTCTAATTTCAATTTCTATGTTTTGACTTCTTGAAATTTATTTCCAACCAAGCAACATAACCAAGCACTATAATCTTATCGGAGTAAAGTGAAAGAAATTGACATTGCAAATCTTTCTATGTGTTCTTCATTTTAATGTTTTAGTGCAACAGTTCTTAATTGCCATGAAAGCTCGATAACTATCAACTCAAAATTATGTTGCCTGTTTGCGAACTGATTATAGGACTCTTGCTGCATACTTAATGAAGCGTTGTACATCCTAAAACAAAAGCCCTGAGCAGACACTGGTTGTGAACTATATACCATTGTGTAAGGATTTGTGTCACTGAACCACTTTTACTCCATTTTTGGCGTTTCTAAGGAAATAGTAACAATTAAGAAATGTTCATCGCAAAATTCTTGTGCTGACACTGCCAATGGTCTTTAATATCGGTGTTCCTTTTTGTCGAGCATTTGTAACCAAACATGATTCATGTTGATTACTTGTTTATAGTTGAATTAATTCCATTTCCAACTTTCAATCTGAATTAGCTTGGCAATCTATCTGGCAAACTATCTCATCTGGCTCTTTGCTGATGTTACCATCTCATCTGGCTCTTTGCGATATTAAATACGCAAATTGATATTTGGATGCTGCTGAGCCAGTCACACACACACACGTTGGCAATTGTGTTGCATGACCAGAGTGATGCAGAGTTGGCAACTTGGCTGGGCTCAGCATATCCCAAAAGATACATCGTTCTTGTGTATCCTTTACTCTGCCTTTCAAAACCAAATTAGTTGGCTGTGTTTTGTTTGACGATTCCCCTTGCATTCAATTTGTGGTATGTAATGGGCCCAATACCTTTTTGTAATGGATGCACATGTGAAGGATGGCACCCAAGATGAATTGGAAGTGCTCAAATCGGTGCTGGTTTGAGTTGTGATAAGTTTATTTGAAAAACAAATTTATAAAATGTATTGATTCAACAACCATATTGCTGCTTAAAAGTTCTTTTAAGAAAAGTAACTTTTTTTTGTCATGATGAATGAAGCTTGTATTTTTACTGACTTCAAACAGTGTCCTGCAGGTGCAAACTTTTATGATCCAGTTAGCGATTAATGTGCCTTTTGTCGGCAGGAAACTCACACGGCCACCAGAGTGCCATGTTTATTGTGCCCTTTTGTTTTCCTTTTGTTTGTTTCAGGAAATTGATAATTGCAGGGTTCTGATTATTTCCTGTTTATGTTCCTGCTGACATGAGCAATCTATGTACCAAGGTGGGGGTGGTAATACTGAAAACCTACTTGGCCTAAAATGTCTGCTCCAAGCTTACAGTCGAATTCTATTAACTCTTAACTGTGGGTGAAGCCTGACTAGATTCAAGAATGATTTCAATTACAAAATCTGGATTTCCTAACAAATGCACACACATTATAAAGTTCAGCAAGAAAAACCTTCACACAGGACGGTGACAGTTTTATTAGTAGAAGTTGCTGCAGATTTATAGCTTTATGGTGCAAGTAGAATAATAGTGCAGTCTGTGTGAAAACCAAAATCACTGCTTTTTCCTCCTTTCTTTTCTCCACTCCCTCCCTGAACAACCCAGCCCCTCAGGCTGCAGATACCGACTTTGTTTTTTGATTACTTTATTGTGTCCATGTTTTAAAAGTATAATTCATCTTATTCATATAATGCTTCCTACTGTCAAACATTTTTAATGTTGCATTACAAAATTGAGCAGAAAATATTTTCAGTGGGTGAGAAATTTCTAATGATTAAGGCGAGGGAGGGGGGGGGGACCTTGCCCCCGACAATGTCTAGGGCGCTGATTTCTTTGATCCTGAAGCGGGACAAGGATCCACTGCAATGTGGGTCGTATAGACCGATCTCGCTCCTCAATGTTGATGCTAAGTTGCTGGGTACGAGAATTGAGGACTGTGTCCCGGAGGTGATTCATGAGGACCAGACGGGATTTGTGAAGGGTAAGCAATTAAATACAAATGTGCGGAGGCTCCTCCAATGTGATTATGATGCCCCCGGTGGAGGGGGGAAGCGGAGTTAGTGGCAGCTATGGACGCGGAGAAGGCCTTTGTCTTTGGGAAGTGTTGCGGAGGTTTGGGTTCGGGGAGGGGTTCATCAGCTGGGTCAGATTGCTATATAGAGCCCCGGTGGTGAGTGTGGATACGAATCGGCGGCGGTCGGAGTACTTTCGGCTGTACCGAGGGACGAGGCGGGGTGCCCCCTGTCCCCCGTGTTTGCATTGGCAATCGAGCCTTTGGCCATGGCACTAAGGGAGTCCAGGAAATGGAGGGGACTGCTCCGGGGGGGGGGGGGGGGGGGGGGGGGGGTGTGAGAGAGGAACACCGGGTGTCATTGTATGCTGACGACCTGTTGCTGTATGTGGCAGATCCAGTGGAGGGGATGGCGGAGGTCATGCGGATCCTCAGGGAGTTTGGGGACTTTTCGGGGTATAAACTCATCGTAGGGAAGAGTGAGCACTTTGTGGTGCATTCAGGGGACCAAGGAAGGGGGATAGATGAGCTACCGCTGAAGAGGGCGGAAAGGAGCTTTCGGTACCTAGGGATCCTAGGAGCTGGGGGTCCCTGCATATGCTCAAATTGACGCGGTTGGTGGACCAGATGGAGGAGGATTTTAAAAGATGGGATATGCTGCCACTCACTAGCAGGTAGGGTGCAGTCGGTCAAAATGACGGTCCTCCCGAGGTTTCTCTTTGTGTTCCAGTGCCTTCCCATTATGATCCCCAAGGCCTTTTTCAAACGGGTAAGTAGGAGCATCATGGGTTTTGTGTGGGCGAATAAGACCCCGAGGGTGAAGGGTAGGTTTCTGGAGCGTAGCAGGGACAGGGGGGGGGGCTGGCGCTGCCGAATTTGTGCGGCTATTATTGGGCAGCCAATGTAGCGATGATCTGTAAGTGGGTAATGGAGGGAGAGGGGGCGGCGTGGAAGAGGTTAGAGATGGCGTCCTGTGTGGGCATGAGCCTGAGGGTGCTGGTGACGGCAACGCTGCCGCTCTCGCCGACAAGGTACACCACGAGGACGGTGATGGCGGCAACGTTGAAGATCTGGGGGCAGTGGAGGCAACACAGGCGAGGTGGGAGCCTCGGTTTGGTCCCCGATTCGGGAGAATCATCAGTTTGTCCCGGGAAGGATGGATGGGGGGGTTTCGGAGCTGGCATCGGGCAGGGATTAGAAGAATGGGGGACCTGTTCATGGATGGGACGTTTGCGAGCCTAGGGGCGCTGGAGGAGACTTTTGGGTTACCCCTGGGAAACGCTTTAAGGTACATGCAAGTGAGGGCGTTTGTGAGGCGGCAGGTGAGGGAATTCCCGCTGCTCCCGGCACAGGGGATTCAGGACGGTGGTTTTGGGTGTATGGGTTGGAGAAGGCAAAGTTTCGACTATTTACCAGGAGCTGAAGGAAGAGGAGGTTTCGGTAGAGGAGCTAAAGGGCAAGTGGGAGGAGGAGCTGGGGGAGGAGATAGATGAGGGTCTGTGGGCTGATGCCCTGAGTTGGGTTAATTCTTCCTCCTCTTGCGCCAGCCTCCGCCTAATACAGTTCAAAGTTACTCACAGAGCGCATATGACAGGGGTGAGGTTGAGTAGGTTCTTTGGGGTGGAGGACAGATGTGGGAGGTGCTTGGGAAGCCCGGCAAATCACGTCCATATGTTCTGGTCGTGCCCGGCACTGGATGGGTTTTGGAAGGGTTTTGCGAGGACTAAAGAGGCCGGTATTCTGGCCTTTGCGTCCCTGGTAGCCCGGCGGAGGATATTGCTTTTATGGAAAGATGCGAAGCCCCCTAGTGTGGAAGTTTGGATCAGTGACATGGCAGGGTTCATCAAGCTGGAGAGGATAAAGTTTGCCTTGCGAGGGTCTGTGCAGGGGTTCCTCGGCCGGTGGCAACCGTTCCTAGACTATCTCGCGGAGCGTTAGGAGGAGGTCAGCAGCAGCAGCTCCGGGGTGGGGGGAGGGGGGGGGTTCTTTTGGGGGGGCGTTTGGGGGGGGGGGGCTTCCCTATTGGTGCTTTTAAATGTCATATGGGGGTTATTGTATATGGGGGAAATCCAATGTATAATTTTTGATTGTTGTGTTCTTTTTTTTTTGTTGGGGCGGGGGGGGTTTGTTGAAAATCTGTTGAAAAATTTGAATAAATATATATTTTTTTAATAAGAAACTTCTAATGATCTATGTGCTGAGAAAGTTCAGTCCTTAAGCTTGATATAACTGGGCAAAATAAAACTTATTGTAGTAACAGTTTTGCATTTTGGTTCCAGAATCGTGTGATCTGTTCATTGAAAATATATTTTAAATGTCAAAACTTTTTTTTTTTCTAATTCAAGTAGGTGAACTCTATTGGTTAGTAACAGATTAAATGCAAGTAAGATTTCTGCCCAATTTGTCTAAGAACGTAACAGATAAATTCCACATGGCAAATGTTGCCAACTTCCCCTTCAAGATGGGGAGAATTATCGCTGCACAACTGTTGTATACCTAATAACTTGATTTGGAGAAGCTTTGACTCAAAGGCCTATGTTCCCCACATCTTTTCGCCTGTGTGACTGGGGGGGTTCAAACCCTCATATGAAAGTGAATGTGTACTATCTGTAATAAGTTGCATGATTCAGCAACGTTAATTTGAAGGTTAATGTTTCTATGGAGGAAATGTACATTCTATTTAGAATCTTAATTTTTGTGCGTTACACTCGTTTGAGTGGATTTGTGAGGGTGGTCATTGTTTTTGCTTAATTTACTGAGCTGGTGGGTAGCTTTGGAATTCTTGGGATCGATGTTGATGGTCAATATGGAATCATACGGTTAAACTTTCAACTTTGGTTGAAGGTTGGATGATAGCGTGTCAAAGTTAATGGAAGGGAAAATAGGACAGGGTATATAATAGTTGAAAACCATTACAATCTGTTTCACATTCCCGCTGACATTGAAATTTCTGCCCATAGGAGTAACTGCATAGAGTTGACTATTGTCTGCCACTGTTCGCTCTTGACTAGAATGATCCAGTCAGATCATTTTTCGCACCCTTTCCCAGCACTATTGTACATGTTTAATCCCTTAGTCTTTGCTTCAATAGCTCAATATTTTAAAGCAATTCATGATCTAATAACTCTGTTGAAAAATAACTTTCTAATTTTCCTCATTCTTTTATTTAATCGTGAACATTTGCCGCCTTGTTTCTTCAACTGGCAAAAAATTATTTTTTACTATTGAACGGTGCTTACAACATTTAAATCTTCGCTGTTCCCATGGACAATCACTATTCTCTGGGTCTATGGAGCAACCTATCGTCCTGATATTGTTCTTGTGACTCTCAGTTGTATTCTTTCCATGACTCTTAACATCCTTGCTTATAAGGGTCATCTAGCATTAAATGCAATATTTGATCTATGACTAGAAAATTACTCATTTTAAAATTGTAATTTCTATTTCATTGTTTTTATATTCACTGGAGAATCCTAATCATCTTTTCAATTGCTGTTTCAACCTCTAATCTCACTAAATATGACAATTGAGAATCAAAGAACAAAGAAAAGTACAGCACAGGAACAGGCCCTTCGGCCCTCCAGGCCTGCGCCAACCATGCTGCCGGTCTAAACTAAAATCTTCTACACTTCCGGGGTCCGGATCCCTCTATTCATGTGTTTGTCAAGATGCCCCTTAAATGTCACTATTACCCCTGCTTCCACCTCCTCCTCCGGTAGCGACTTCCAGTCACCCACTACCCTCTGTGTATTAAAAAAAACTTGCCTCGTACCTCTCCTCTAAACATTGCCCCTCGCACCTTAAACCTATGCCCCCTAGTAATTGACCCCTCAACCCTGGGAAAACGCCTCTGATTATCCACTCTGTCTATGCCCCTCAATTTTGTAGACTTCTATCAGGTCGCCCCTCCACCTCCTTCATTCCAGCGAGAACAAACCGAGTTTATTCAACCTCTCCTCATAGCTATTGCCCTCCATACCAGGAAACATCCTGGTAAATCTCTTCTGCACCCGTTCTAAAGCCTCCACATCCTTCTGATAGTGTGGCAACCAGAATTGAACACTATACTCCCAAGTGTGGCCTAACTAAGCTGCAACATGACTTGCTAATTTTTATACTCAATGCCCCGACCAATGAAGGCAAGCAAGCCGTATGCCTTCTTGACTACCTTCTCCATCTGTGTTGCCCCTTTCAGTGGCCTGTGGACCTGTACACCTAGATCTCTGACTGTCAATACTCTTGCGGGTTCTAGCATTCACTGTATATTCCCTACCTGTATTAGACCTTTGAAAATGCATTACCTCACATTTGTCCTGATTAAACTCCATCTGCCATCTCTCCACCCAAGTCTCCAAATGATCTAAATCCTGCTGTATCCTCTGACCGTCCTCATCGCTGTCTGCAATTCCACCAACCTTTGTGTCGTCCGCAAACTTACTAATCATACCAGTTACATTTTCCTCCAAATCAGGGCTAAATAGCTGGCTTTGAAAGCAGACCATGGCAGGCCAGCAGCGCGGGATCAATTCACGTACCAGCCTCCCCGAACAGGCGCCGGAATGTGGCGACTAGGAGCTTTTCACAGTAACTTCATTTGAAGCCTACTTGTGACAATAAGCGATTTTCTTTTTTCATTATACATACTACGAACAGCAAAGGTCCTAGCACTGATCCCTGCGGAACACCACTCGTCACAGCCTCTCCAATCCTAGAGTTTTATGGCCTTTCTCCCCCATTTTCTTTTGTTGCACAGCTTTTACTGCCCTAACTTTTTAACACAAGATTATCTGTGTACAACTTAAAGGTGTTTAAAAATAGCCTTGAGATATGAAAGATTAGGACATTGAACATGTACAGGCAGTTTGGCTCATAAGTCCGTTTATGGGATACATCTACTCGTTCATGAGATGGATCTCAAGGTTCTCTTGGAAGTAAAGTTGTACATAAACAATTTCTAGTGGTTTGGATTATTATTGAGCAAGGCTAAAGTATTCATTTATCTTCATGTTTCCCCTCTTCTATTCTGACCTGCCAATAATAAGCATATCTTCCTGTTGTTTTCCACTCTCTTCCCCACCCCCACCACTAAGCAGCAGCATAGGAAATAATTATGTTCCTATTGTTTCCTGTTCCTGGCCATATATTTCACCATTTTATTTCCTCTGAAGGGAGCTATTGATTTGAGCTGAGCAGCCTTCACTGGTGTCTGTTCCATATTATTTGCTACTTTATGATGAGGGAAATTGATTATTTCTATCCACATCTCTCGAGGTTTGTTAATTTTGACTTTGTATCCTGTAAGATGCAGAGATGTAAGAAAGTCATTTGACCAGAGCAATTAGGACAGAATTACTGGCCAGAATTGTCACTGTTCTGATGGTTGCATTTTAACATGAAGCCCAAAGTCCCAATATCATCATTGTTGTTCACATAACAAGATTACTATATAGGTATCTTGGAGTTTTTGAATAGTCATGTTAATTTAGATGTATTGCTGGGAAATGTCTAGTCTTGATAAACTTGGACCTACTTAATTATATTAAGGTGTATTAATATTAATATCAATACAATTGAAACTGTGTCCATTGATGCAATGCTTTTGTGGGTTTTAAAATGAAAGAAAAGTAAAAGCAAGACCAAACTCTCTTTAAATTTCTTTTAAAGAAATGAGATCCAAGAAGAGTGTACGTGTTGGGTTCTGCTTTTATGAGTTTCTTAGTGGTGACTGGCTAGCCAGAGCATGTGTTCGAGGACTGTGATTTATTGAAGATGCTTGACCATGTGTTTACTGTCAGCTGGACACCCAGACAGACAAACAGCCTGTAAATTGCATTAAAAAGACATCAAAGTACATCCCATTCTCCCAGAAGTCCATAGACTTAACAATGGTTTACCACCCTAGTTGGTTTTTTTAGGCTTCAGTAAGTATCCTCATCCTTTCACAATGGTCAGATGCTTGTAATGGTCTAGCTTTAGCACTATTGTGCTTTGTGGTAGCTTTTGATCATCCCAAGGGCACAATCCACCCTTGATGTCAAAAGCTGTATGGTTATAAAATGAAAGATCTTTCAACTGGTTTAGCGAGAAGACATTGGCATTTACAGGTGTGGCATAAATTATCCCCTCCCGCCGCCTTCTCCTCTACCACCCCACACTCATTCCCCTTCCCGATTGCTCAAATGTTTTTCAAAAGGAAAACCAAGTTTGTAAACTGCTGATCACAACCAAATGAATATAAGTCCACTAGTTAGTCCTAAAGAAAAACTGAAAAAATAATAAATGGAGGAACTGGTGTATTAATATTTTAAAATGTTCATATAGTTGGCTAGATTTTCTTGTGTGTACATTATGAAGCATGACGTTACATAAAATGTTTGCTTCCTTTTTCTTAATATTTTTGGAATTGTGGCAACCGTGCAGCAGTAATATGCTGTGATCCCTACACATAAAAGACTTTGTAAAGTGGATATGAAGATGAAGCATGGTTTCCTTTGAATCAGCAGGAGAGCAATAGGAAAAAGAATGCCTTGCAAAGCTATAAATCTTCCAGTGGGCCTGTGCATAAATGAGTACATCTCGCTGCAAGTCTCATTAGTTTGTCTGGGACCAGAAAATCAGTAAAACAGGAAGAAGACACCGTTTCCGCTGTCAAGGGTCTATCCTAACGTTTATTTATTTTTGGGGGAGGGAAATGAGCCCTTCTTTGTTGCAGGATGCCTTCACGCTAATTCTGGTCCATGAACTATCCACTCTGTGATTAGTGACCACAGGGTAAGTGGTCAAATGCCCCAACTGAATGATGCCATAAATACCACAGTCTTTGAGATAACAGATTGTAAAACTGTCAAGAAACACATTTAGTGCTGAAGATTGCCTCTGCTTTCTAGAGGTGTCAAAGCCAGTAGAATGGCCATCTTTTTTTAACATCTAGGACTAACAGGACAGCTTTGTACTCCTGAACAGAATGCCTTCTGAACTCCTAGCAGGCAACATTTTGCTGTTATGCACCGTTTATCATTTTTGGTGTATGTTTGGCACAAGAGTTGCTTTCACTGATACTTTTTAAAAAATCTCTCCATTGGGAATATGACCTGTCCTTAATGATAATTGGTATAGGTGATTTAATTTCATTGAGCAGGAAATAAGAAACATTAATGAGAGAAAGATCTGATCCATCCATCTAGGTTTTTCATTTTCATTTTATTTAAGTAAATTGGCCAAAATTACTCCATCTTGGAGACTTCAACCATGATTTGCTAACTGCAACCAAAATAGTTGCTTGCTTATTTTGTCATTCTCCCTCCTTTGGGCATACCTTACTGGATCTAAATTGGTTATTTATACATAAAATTGATTTAATACCACTTCTCCCAATTTATACCAATTACTACCAAATAAGTGTATTTTTGAGGTTAATAGACATTCCATTTTCCAGCTGTTCAAAGTGGGTTTGACAAAAGACGGGCACTGACGATTTGGATTTTTGCAAGCAAGTGACATGAGTGATAGTTACTGGATGACTTTAGGATGAAGTACATTTTTAATTGACTACCTTAACTTGATGCCTTAACTTTATTACACTTTTCCAATACTAACTTTTACTGAATTTATGTAACTTACTATATACCCAGTAACATCTATAATACTATATAATGAACCATTTTCAATTTCCAAGCACTGCGTTTTGTTACAGTAAGAGTTATAATTTTATTTAATGAAAATCCAAAAGAGCAGTTATTCCATGAGGCTCACATCACTTTGCAGAATTAGAGAGTCTTTGTATCCAAAGGTTTAGATTTTTATTGCTGTTCATTGTCTGAGTCCCAAATTGGATTATTGTTTAGTAATCATAGAGTATTTTCTAAATCCAACACACCAGACTTTTTGTTACTAGTATATTTGAAGTTGCCTAGGATGAATCCTTTAATTATCAGCTTATCATTCCCAGTAAAGCAACCCCAACATCACTTAAGGATTAAGTGACACAGACTTGTGTGCCTTTTTATAGGTAGTCCCTCAGGATCGAGAATGACCTGCTTCGACTCTGATTCAGTGGGTTCTGGCATGGCTGAGAAGTCCAATGCATGACTCAAATGGTGGAGAGGCGGAGAGATTTGGGGAGGGATTAAAGAATCACAGATATCCTCCGAAGCATGTGAGACTAGAGGAGAGTGATAGGGAGGGACAAGGCGAGGGAGGGATTTGGAAACAAAGTTGGGGGGGGGGGGGGTGTTTGCAGCACCCTCCCAGTTGTGTGTTTCTCGGCAGGGGTAGGTGGTCTGTCGTTGGCCAGCAGCTGGATCTTCTGATTATGGGGATTTCCCATTAAATACACTCACTGCCACCGGAATACTGGGAGTGGGGTTCGTCATGGTGGGACCGGCCGGATCACTTTCTTCTTCCCCCCCCCCCACACACACACACACACACACACACACACACACACACACACACACAAAGTTATGTTTGACCAGGAGCCACTGATGGTTAGTCAGCATGGGTGATGACTGGATGGTATTTAATGTGACTCAGGGTACTTAGTGTGAGTACTTGGGGTATTTAATGTGAGTCCACTGTCCAGCTCTTGGTCTGTAGCTCTAAGTAACAGCACCTCGAGCACAAATCTGGCATTCTAGATTAATAGGGGATTCTTGGTCAATAAACTGGTATGGGGAGAAGGCATGAGAATGAGGAACATGATCTTGGCCAAGTGTGTGTTAGAAGAGTCCAGTCTTTACATAACAAAGGAGTGGATGAGAATTTCTTCAACAAGTGAGCAGAAGCGGGTCATAAAGGGGTGATGTTACAAAGATGGGACTGGGCAGACTTAGTGCAGGTTTGTGGTTGAGTGTTCATCTCATGGTCAAATATGACATTGTTTGGTTCAGCCTCAAACGTTTGTCAGGACCAGTAATGCAATCCATGATGAATGTGTGGAGTTTGTGGCGAGGACCACAGGCAATGGCTTCAGTCTTCAATTACATTTCTGCTCATCCATTACTGAATGTCAAATAAGCAGTCTGACAAATTAGAGACAGCAAGAGTGAGTTAGAGCTGGGTGTCATCAGCATAGATGCAAAAACCAAAGTGCTTTTCAATGATGATGCTGGAGCACAATATGTAAATGAGAAATAAGAGGCATCCAAGAATAGATCCTTGGATGCCAGACTCAACTGCAGGACTAGGAAGGGAGGGCATTGCCAGTTCTCTGGCTATGATAGATACATAAGAATGGGACCATTCGAGTTGCAGACTCCCCCAGCTGGATGTTGGTGGAGGGCGATGGCACCAATGTCAAAGGCTGCAGACCGGTCCAGAAGACCAGGTCCAGAAAGTCTATGTTTGTTATAGTCACACAGGATGTCATATGTGACCTTGGATAAGAGCCATTTCCAAACTGTAATGGTGGAATCCCAGGAGGGGAGGTGACAAAATGTGAGAGGAAAGGTAGTTTGGAGATGGGGCCAAGGGTTGGTTTTGACCACCTTGAACTCGCCCATCTGGTCGCCAGGCCACCGTCTGCTACCATGTCATGAATCCCATTAGTCGAGTTTCGTTCCCACCTTCTTCTCTGAACCCATTTTGCCCAGGTGACTGAGCAACTCGCCCCTTGACTCCATTCTCATGAAACTGCAATTTCTCTTTCTGACCCCTATGCCAGCTGATTATTAAAAATGGTACCTTCCCACCAGGCATTTCCCTCTTTGCAACGTAATCATCATCTTTTAAACTGAACATCTACTTTCCTACCCTTACACACCTCCACCATTTCCAACCTTCCTTTCCTCAAGTCTTTAAGTGTGTTGTCACCTCCCAAATCCATGCCCATAGTTCTCACTAATTTCTATTTGAATTTCTTGACTCCACTCCTCTCACTGACCAGAATGCTCCTGACCAAAGTCATGTAGACATTTTTGACTATAGCTGTGATGGCCTGCAGCCTTAAACATAGAGCAGCAAATCATCCTCTTCTGTTTGGTTTGGATCATTGTGGATGCTGCTGTGTGATTCCGTTTTTATCTGTTTGTTGGTGTAATCCAGTAATGACTTTTCCTCCTTCCCTCGCCATTAGCTCAAGTTTTGAAGGATCTCCCTGTAGCCTCCTTGTCTTAATGGGCGTGTTGTCCCTTGACAACATCCTGTAAAGACATATGGGCAACTTCTATGTGTATGCTAAAGGCACCCAGGTTTACCATACCAGATTCTCCCATGATGCCAGCAGAAAATAGATCACTGCAAAACACTTTGGGGGAAGAATGTGGCATGCAGATGTCTGGACTCGCCTGAATAATACCTGTGGCTGTTTCCAGAGTTTGGGAGGGAGGCTGCCTGCAAAATTGGACCCTGGGACACCACAGCAGTTAGTCGGGGCAACACCTGCAAATAGACAGTCCGGATTTGTTGTCCTGGAGATGGTACAGTCTCAATGTTCCTAGAGAACCATCTTCTTTCTCAGGAGGTCCATTTATTTTTTCAACAATGGATCAGTGATGTTGGTGCCATTTCAAAATGGCTTCAGGATAGGATGGCAGCCATCAGGTCTGCCCCACCATGGAATACGATTCAAAACATCCAGGCGCATAATTAATGAGATCTCGCCAGAGGATTTGCCATGTTTTCCTGCAGGCCTGCACATTGGAGAAAGGCTCCAAATTCCTGCACCCCACCACAGGACTTGGTTCCAAAATGGGGAGAATTTCGTCCTAAGGTTTTGACTTAATCGCATGCAGACTGCGGACTTCCACTGTTAACATTGGCAGCCTCTGCCCATACCTCAGCCATCTCTGCTGAATCCCTGATAAATGCATTTGTCCACCTCCAGATTCAATTGTTCTTAAAGACTCTAAAGATGCAAGCTGTTGAGAGAAATCATGGGCACAGAAAGAAGTTGAGTGACAAACTATGGGAACAATGAAGTTAGAGAGACAAAAAGAGAAACTGGTTAACCAATAGAGGAAAAAAATCAGAACATTAAGGATGCAATGATTTAGAGACTAACAGTCTCGATGTGCAGTAAGGAGACCCCTGGAGAAAGCAGAGCAAAGGGGCATTTGGAACAAATATGGAGATGTACACAATGGTAATGGCAGTGAGGCTAAAAGGACAATTTATACATTAACATGAACCAAAAGGTGGGCACATTGACTTCCATGTATAGATCAAGGAGATTCCTGGAGAAAAACACATTTCTTGGAGGAAGAAAGCAGAAGAGGCACGAGAGCTCTCAGCAATGCAATTAAGGCACAAATGTCAAGTGAACAGAGGATTAATTGAGATCAATGCAAGGGTCGGCAAGGTATCACAGTGATTAGTACTGTTGCTTCACAGCGCCAGGGACCCATGTTCGATTCTCGGTTTGGGCCACTGTCTGTGCGGAGTCTTGCACGTTCTCCCCGTGTCTGCGTGGGTTTCCTCTGGGTGCTCCGGTTTCCTCCCACAAGTCCAGAAAGATATGCTTGTTAGGTGAATTGGACATTCTGAATTCTCCCTCTGTACCCGAACAAGTGCCGGAGTGTGGCGACTAGGTGATTTTCATAGTAACTTCATTGCAGTGTTAATGTAAGCCTACTTGTGACAATTAAGATTATTGTTATGAAAGATTTTGCATTCCATCTTGACCCTCTTGAATTACCAAAAACTGAATGCGTTTGAGAGTTTTCTCGCATTATGCATTTCGGCTGCTCTGCCTACTCCAATAATGTGCGTACCAAGTAAAAGGGATTTGGGAGTTTCCACGGTGTCAATGGTCGACGACAAGTATGTTTTCTTGTGCCATATTCACCATTTGCTATGGCCAGTTGATACTACGGAAAAGGCCAGTGGAGTAAGGAGAAAACTCATCTCTATGGTTAAGTGGCCAGTTATGGGTCATATACTCTTCACCCAAAGCCAACATATTTCCAAAAATTCACTTATTTGCTCTTGACTGTTATTTTGAAAGTGACAAATTACTTGGAATTATGTGCAATTTGAAAAGTTGCTATTGCATGGTTCCTATATTTAGTGCTCTTGCTGCTTATGAGCAGTGAAAATGTTTGTCTTGACATGTTTTGCCTTTCTTCCGTCTGTTTCCCCCCCCCCCCCCCCACTCCTTTTCCCAGCCATCCTTATTACCCTAGCAGACTTGGCTGATTTGTTTCTGGTGGGGGGTGGGTGGCTTGTGGGGGTGAAGCAATTACAGGTTGTAAATCACGTTCCTCATTAGGATGGTACAATTGCTTGATTTATGAGCAGAAGCAACTGTTAAGCTCAGCAAAGATGTCTTGCACGCAAGTGGTTTTGGATCACGGCTTTGGTTTCAATGCCATAAAACTCACATTTTTAACGTGACTCAGTTATCCATGCAGAGTAATTTTCTTCCTCCTGGAACAGAGCTTATCTAATCGTCCAGTTTTCATAGTGGTATTTCCAAGACTGACCTCGGTAACAGAGGGAGAACTGCTGGGAATACCTGATACTGTGTTCAAAAACAAAATGTCTGTGGGTACAAATTGACATGTACAGTGACAAGGGTCAGGAAGTTGCTTTCAGTGAAGGTCAGGGAAACACGAGAGTAGTCCCAGGATCTGATGCACTAAGTTGGAGAATTCTTGTATTTCTTTTTCAGAAGGCTTTTTTCCCTCCCCAAGATCTCTATGTATTTAATTTGTTTTCTGTTACATTGTTATTATAACCATTATTTCTAAATGGGTTACTTTTAAAGGCTTATACAAAGATCATCCTGTACTAATGACAATTAAATTAATTTATCAAGAATGAATTGCATGCAGAATTCGGTTATTGATTTTAATCGATACTTACAATTGGCAAAGCAAAAGAGCAATGTAGAACCACATTGAGTGACCAAAGTTGTTTAATCTTATTTTTGGGATTCTGGCAGCAATTGTTAACTGCTGGAGTAAAGACTTCACAAAAACTAAATGGGAAAAGCAATAAATTATAAACTTCTGAAATACAAAATGAGACTAGACAAGTGCAGGAAGTACATGAAAAATGAAGAGACTGGTTAATAATTGGAATGGACAGCTGACTTAAGATTTCTACCTGGAATATAAACCATGACAAAATTGCTCTTAAGTATTCCTAGGTACAAAGATATTCACATCCATTAAGTCAGAACTTGATTCTAAACTCTAAACTCTCTGCCTATTATCTCTCAGCTCCGGAACTTGATGTTTTGCTGCCTCATGTTTTAAATTGAGAGAGAGAAATCTGAACAGATTTAGCTTAGTTTTGCAAATGTTTTAACATATGGAACCTGAAAAATAATGTACACGCTGGCATTTCCGGCAGACAAATCTGTTTTCAGGATAGCTTTAATTGGTAGCTATTTTGACTAAATGTTTAGGTAGCTACTGCAACAACATTAACTCTGCCTTATTTTTATGTTGTTAAAGTCTCAACAGCCAAGTCCTGCTGGTTCCAGTTCCAGTTCAAATTCCAATTCAAGTTTTACTCCATCTCAGAACAACAGACAAGGTAAAAAGATTTAAAATAGTCAATGTATATATCATCTATGCCTCCTGATGTCACTTATGTTGATTCAAGGGCGAAGGTGGTGGCAGATCAGGAGGGTAGATATGTGATTGTGACAAGGGTGCTGAAGGGGAGGGTAATGGTGCTGTTAAGTGTATACGGCCCCAATTGGGACGATGTGAGATTCACAAAGTACGTGTTTGGGGCCATTCCCGACTTGGACACACACAAACTGACAATGGGGGGGGGGACTGGAACTTGGTGCAGGAGCCAAGGTTGGACAGGTCACGGCCACGCTCGCTGGTCCCATTGGGGGGCGAAGGCGTTGGCTGGGCTAATGGTGGAAATGGGAGGGGTGGACCCTTGGAGATTTCTGCACCCGAGGGAACGGGAGTATTCGTTTTTCTCAGCAGTCCAAAAAGTATATTCGCTGATCGACTTTTTCGTGGTGGGGAAGGCTTTGCTGGCTGTGGTTAAGGGGTCGGAATACTGTGCAATTGTAGTGTCAGATCATGCTCCGCATTGGGTGGATATGGTGCTGGGGAAGGGGGTAGCGCAGAGGCCGGGGTGGAAGTTAGATGTGGGACTTTTGGGGGACCAAGTGTTCTGTGAGAAAATTGAAAAGATAATTAAGGAATATGTAGGTTTCAACTGTATGGGTGAGGTGTCGAAGGCAGTCGTCTGGGAGGCTCTAAAGGCACTGGTGAGGAGGGAGGTGATTTTGTTTAAGGCCAGGGTGGACAAAGAGGAGAGGTTGGAGCGGCAGAGAGTAATAGATGGGATGTTGGAGGTAGATAGGAATTATGCAAAAGATGGGGACCCAACAAAGCTGGAAAAGAGGAAGGAACAACTTTGACCAACTATCTACCAGGAAGGCGGTGCGCCAACTGAGACGAGCAAGGGGTGCAGTTTACGAACATGGAGATAAGTATGTTAGCAGGTTAGCTCCAGAGGGAAGCAGCGGCAAGGAAAATTGTTCAGGTGAGGGATAGGGCAGGGAATTTGGTGGCGGCTCCAGATCTGATTAACAAGGTTTTTGAGGAATTTTGAGAGGTTGTACAGGTCAGAGCCACCTGGGGGAGATTGTGAGATGCAGGAATTTCTAGATGGGTTGGAGTACCGAGGTTAGGGGAGGGGGACAGGGCTACATTAGAAGGAGCAATAGTGGAGCAGGAGATAAAGGATGCGATTGGGAGGATGCAGTCGGGGAAGGTGGCAGGGCCGGATGGGTTTCCGGTGGAATATTATAAAAAATTCAGGGATAGGTTGGCACCCCTGATGGTGGGGATGTTTGAAGAGGCGATAGGGAAGGGGGTGTTGGCACAAACTTTGGGGCAGGCATCGATTTCCCTGTTGCTAAAAAAAGATGAGGATCCGACGGAGTGTGGGTCGTATAGGCCTATATCGCTTCTGAATGTGGACACAAAAGTATTGGCGAAGGTACTGGCGGGTAGGCTGGAGGAGTGCCTCCCGAAGCTGATAGGTGAAGATCAGCAAGGTTTGTGAGAGGGAGGCAGCTCTTTTCAAACATTAGAACGGTATTGAACGTCGTTATGACACCGGCAGAGGGGAAGGAAACAGAGGTGGTTGTGGCACTGGACGCTGAGAAGTCGTTCGACCGGGTAGAATGGTGATACTTGATGGCAGTTCTTGAGCGGTTTGGGATTGGACCAAAATTTGTGAATTGGGTAAAGCTACTATACAAGGTGCCGAGGGCGAGTGTCCGCACAAACAACATCAGCTCGAGATACTTTTCTCTCCACCGTGGGACTAGGCAGGGATGTCCCATGTCCCCCCCTGCTGTTTGCACTCGCGATTGAGCCGTTGGCCATCCCATTAAGAAGTTCGGGGGTATGGAAAGGAATAGTGCGGTGGGGGGGGGGGGGGGGGGGGGGGGTAGAGAATAGGGTGTCGTTATATGCCGATGACTTGCTGTTATACCTGTCAGAGCCGAGTGTGTCGATAGGGGGAATATTGGAGCTGCTTCGAGTATTTGGGTCTTTCTCTGGGTACAAGCTGAATCTAGACGAGAGTGAGTATTTTGTGGTATCTCGGCCGGGTGTGGGGGCAGGGATGCCATTCCGCAGGGCAGGGACTCGCTTCAGGTACCTGGGGGTGCCGGTTGCCCGGGAGTGGGGAGGGGGGGGTCTCCGCAGGTACAACATTTCTAGTTTGGTGGGGAGAGTGAAAGCGGAACTGGCAAGGTGGGATAGTCTCCCTCTGTCAGTGGCGGGTCAGGTACAGGCAGTTAAAATGAACGTGTTGCCACGATTTCTGTTATTTTTCAATGCCAGCCGATTTTCCTGCCTAATGCTTTTTTCCGATAGATTGAGGGAAGGATTACGTCATTCGTATGGGGAGAGAAGGTGGCCTGAGTTAGAAAGGTGCTACTACAGAGGGGAAGGCAGGCAGGGGGTTTGGGTCTTCCGAACCTGATGTATTACTACTGGGCGGCGAATGTGGAGAAGGTGCGGAACTGGGTAAGAGGGGTTGATTCCCAGTGGGTCAGAATGGAGGAGAGTTTGTGCAGGGGGTCGGGATTGAAAGCACGAGTAACAGCGCCGCTCCCGATAGCCCCAGGGAAGTACTCGGGGAGTCCGGTAATAATGGCTTCATTGAGAAGTTGGACGCAGTTTCGCCAACATTTTGGGTTGGGGGCAGGGTCAAGGGAAATGCAGATTCGGGGGAACCACAGATTTAAGCCAGGGAGGTGGGATGGAAATTTTCGGAAATGGGAGGAGAAGGGGATTAAGACACTGAAAGAGTTGTTTCTTAGGGGTCAGTTTGCAGGATTGAAGGAGCTGGAAGCGAAGTATGGGCTGGAGCAGGGGGAAATGTTTAGATGCATGCAGGTTCGAGATTTTGCCAGGAAGGAGATCCAGAGCTTCCCGGAGGAGCCAGCCTCCACATTGCTGGAGGAGGTGCTGACGACAGGGGGACTGGAGAAGGGGGTACTGTCAGCGGTTTACGGAGCAATTTTGGAAGAGGAGAGGGCACCACTGGAAGGGATCAAAGCAAAGTGGGAGTAAGAGTTGGGAGAGGATATGGAGGAGGGGTTCTGGTGTGAGGTGCTCCGGAGAGTGAATGCCTCCACCTCGTGCGCAAGATTGGGGCTGATCCAGCTGAAGGTGGTATACAGAGCACACCTCGAGGGTGAGGATGAGCCGATTCTTTGAAAGAGTAGAAGATGTGTGAGAACGTTGCCGGGGGTGGCCCTGCTAATCACGTTCATATGTTTTGGTCCTGTCCAAAGCTAGAGGATTACTGGAAGGAGGTTTTTCGGATCATTTCTAAAGTGGTGCACGTGAAACTGGACCCCGGCCCCCTGGAGGCCATATTCGGGGTGTCGGACCAGCCAGGGTTGGAAACGGGTGCGGAGGCAGATGTTGTAGCCTTCACCTCGTTGATCACCCGAAGACAGATCCTGATGGGTTGGAGAGCAACCTCTCCACCCTGTGCCCTGGCGTGGCGGGGGGGATCTGTTGGAATTCTTGACTCTTGAGGAGGTTAAGTTTTGAACTGAGGGGAAGGATAGAAGGGTTCTAAATTCATGGGCATTATTCATTATGCGCTTTCAAGAACTGGATAACATCGAACATTAGTTGGGGGGTGGGTGGGAGGGTTGGGGGGAGGGGGCTGTGTGTGTTAATAGTGGCTATGGGTGATTCCTGATTCCATTTTGTCATTTGTTTATGTGAACATGTGGGTGAATGTTTTGGGTTTGGTGGGAGGATGGGATCGTTGTTATTGATATGGGTATTGACATATTTGTTAATGATTATTGTTTATTGTTGGTGGGTGTAAATTTGGGAGAAGATGTGAAAAAGGAGGAGAATAAAGAATTTTTTTTTTTTAATGTTAACTCGAGAGCAAAAAATTCACTTTCACAGTTTTCCCCTCCGTCCTCAAGTCCTCTAATGCAGTAAGTTAGTCAAAGAACAAAGAAAAGTACAGCACAGGAACAGGCCTTTCGGCCCTCTAAGCCTGTGCCGACCATGCTGCCTGTCTAAACTAAAAACTTCTGCACATCCTGCGTCCATATCCCTCTATTCCCATCCTATTCATGTATTTGTCAAGATGCCCCTTAAATGTCACTATTGTCCCTGCTTCCACCCCCTCCTCCGGCAGCGAGTTCCAGGCACCCACTACCCTCTGTGTAGAAAACATGCCTCGTACATCTCCTCTAAACCTTGCCCCTCGCACCTTAAACCTATGCCCCCTAGTAATTGACCCCTCTACCCTGGAGAAAAGCCTCTAACTATCCACTCTGTCTATGCCCCTCATAGTTTTGTAGACCTCTATCAGGTCTCCCCTCAACCTCCTTCGTTCCAGTGAGAACAAACCGAGTTTATTCAACCGCTCCTCATCGCTAATGCCCTCCATACCAGGCAACATCCTGGTAAATCTCTTCTGCACCCTCTCTAAAGCCTCCACATCCTTCTGATTGTATGGCGACCAGAATTGAACACTATACTCCCAAGTGTGGCCTAACTAAGGTTCTATACAGCTACAACATGGCTTGCTAATTCTTATACTCAATGCCCCGGCCAATGAAGGCAAGCATGCTGTATGCCTTCTTGACTACCTTCTCCACCTGTGTTGCCCCTTTCAGCGACCTGTGGACCTGTACACCTAGATCTCTCTGACTGTCAATACTCTTGAGGCTTCTACCATTCACTGTATATTCCCTACCTGCATTAGACCTTCCAAAATGCATTACCTCACATTTGTCTGGATTAAACTCCATCTGCCATCTCTCCGCCCAAGTCTCAAAACTATCTAAATCCTGCTGTATCCTCTTGACAGTCCTGCTATCTGCAATTCCATTAACCTTTGTGTCGTCTGCAAACTTACTATTCAGACCAGTTACATTTTCCCCCAAATCATTTATACATACTACGAACAGCAAAGGTCCCAGCACTGATCCCTGCAGAACACCACTAGTCACAGCCCTCCAATTAGAAAAGCATCCTTCCATTGCTACTCTCTGCCTTCTATGACCTAGCCAGTTCTGTATCCACCTTGCCAGCTCACCCCTGATCCTGTGTGACTTCACCTTTTGTACTAGTCTACCATGAGGGACCTTGTCAAAGGCCTTACTGAAGTCCATATAGACAACATCCACTGCCCTACCTGCATCAATCATCTTTGTGACCTCTTTGAAAAACTCTACAAGTTAGTGAGACACAACCTCCCCTTCACAAAAACATGCTGCCTCTCGCTAATATGTCCATTTGCTTCCAAATGTGAGTAGATCCTTTCTCGAAGAATTCTCTCCAGTAATTTCCCTACCACTGACGTAAGACTCACTGGCCTGTAGTTCCCTGGATTATCCTTGCTACCCTTCTTAAATAAAGGGACAACAGTCTTGGTCGTTCGGTTGGCACCAGGGCTTCAGTGTATTACCAGAACTGAACACTGTGCTCAGTGTGATCTGTGTATGGTACTTAGCAATTTCATCTGTCATTGTTCTGTCGCTTTCATATTTTGTTGAAGCATTTTATATTTTCCCTGATTCCATTGTCAAAGAGACACCTCTGGAGCAAGTCGAGGCATGGCGTGAATATCAATTTGTCTTTTTAGCACTGAGGATGTCCAGAAAATGTGGTTAATTCTGTAACTTCCAGGATCCTTTTTCAAGAGTACCAGAGTTTAAAAGTGCCCAAAGCACCTCTTTCGCTCCTTACTCTTCTTTTTCCTGAGCACTGTACTGCTCGTTGTTTACGTTGCCATTCTCTAGGATCAGCCATATGTCCGTATTACCACAGCAGTTTTCGTTTTGGGCATCTTTCTTCTCGTGCCTCTATGCCTTTCGTGTTCTTGGTGTGTCCCAAAGTGTTTGTCACCATTTTTTTTGTATTTGGCTCATTTAGTCTCCTCATTTCCCGTCTTGTGTACCTCTTCAATATTTGTACCTGCCTGTTGCATGTCTTCCACTTTTTGATCTGGGTCTAGTTTTCCTCCTCATTTCCCCTTTTGCCAACCCCAGCTTATTGCATTTAAATCATTCTTAACTGTAGTATTCCTCACACATTAATGCTTTGCTTCGATGCAGCCAGTAAATCATGTACTAGTCTTTTTCTGTCCTGGAATTAAGGTTTTTTGCTTCTATACTGAATTTTACATCTGCATTACCTGAAGTGCTTTGCAAATAATTGAGACAAATTTGTGCTAAACCTACACAAATCACTGAAAAGGCCTCAGCTGGAATATTGTGTTTCTCGACATTACACATCAGGAGAATGACCAGGCCTTGAAGAGTGTACAGAGGAATCTGCCAGAATTATACCAGAGTTGTGGAGAGATTTGAGAAAATGAAATAGTTCTCTTTAAATGAGAGCATGTGAGTGTGGCGCAGTGGGTTAGCCTCACGGCGCCAAGGTCCCAGGTTCGATCTCGGCTCTGGGTCACTGTCCATGTGGAGTTTGCACATTCTCCCCGTGTTTGCATGGGTTTTGCCCCTACAACCCAAAGATGTGCAGGCTAGGTGGATTGGTCACGCTAAATTGCCCCTTAATTGTGGGGGGGAAAATGAATTGGGTACATAAATTTATTTTTAAAAATATGAGAGCATGTAAAAGAGAGACCTAATGGAGATATTCAATATTGAGAGGTTTTGTTAGAACAAGTATGGAGAAACTGTTCTCTGCCAAGTGGGTAGGTAGTCGTACATCACATTCAAATTAATTGGAAAAAGTATGAGGGGGAAATGGGAGAGAATTGGGAAGCACGGTAGCACAAGTGGCTAGCACTGTGGCTTCACAGCGCCAGGGTCCCAAGTTCGATTCCCAGCTGGGTCACTGTCTGTGCGGAGTCTGCACGTTCTCCCCGTGTCTGCGTGGGTTTCCTCTGGGTGCTCCGGTTTCCTCCCCCAGTCCAAAGACGTGCAGGTTAGGTGGATTGGCCATGATAAATTGCCCTGAGTGACCAAAAAGGTTAGGAGGGGTTATTGGGTTACGGGGATAGGGTGGAAGGTGAGGGCTTAAGTGGGTCGGTGCAGACTCGATGGGCCGAATGGCCTCCTTCTGCACTGTATGTTCTATGTTCTATTTTTTTTCAGATGTTTGACATAATATTGAACAATTGATAAAAGGATAGTGGAATCAAATTCCTTCAGAAATTTACAGGACAATTGGATGTGTCCTTGAGAATTTGCAGTTATGGGGAAAAAGGCTAGCGCTTAGGACTAAATTGGGCAGTTCTTTAGCTGTTTTTCAAAACTTCACTAATCCTTGTCAAATGTGGGAACCAATTTGCAGATATCCGTTGAGCAAGAAGCAAATGACAAAAATGGCCAATTGTTCTGATTTTCTTTGCTGGTTATTGGTTGAGATGAATACTGGCCAGCTTATCAGAAGGACTTCTCACTCTTCAATGTTTTTTTAAAATTCAGCACATCTCATCAGAAAGCTGGTGGCAGTGATCATGTGCTCCTGTGATACTAACTGAATGTCCCTATTTACATGCGCTATGGAGTGAATCTTAAATCTCTCAATTAAAGCAAGTGTCCTACTGCTGAGCTGATTCCCCACTCTTTAAGGAGGCACCGTTTTCACATTAGTTTGGCTCCACTTGACAGTTTCAATTTTTTTATGAATTCTCCTTCAACGATTGCACAGAATGTTTAAATTTTAATAAGTATCTGGTTACGGTGGCCCACACAGGCAAATAGTTTAAAGTCTATGAAAGAAGACTTCACGGAATAAGGGGAAAGTGTTTGGGCAGTACAACTTGGGCTGCTCTGCATGGAATTTTACAGGGAAATTAGGTGGATAAGAGGAGCGCATGGCAGAATAGAATTGTAACAAAATGAATTGGACAAGTTGGGTTCAATCATACTTGAACTTCGTGAGAGTCACTTGTTCTGTAACCAGGTGTCATTCTCCAGGTTCTATACAAAATTAGCAAATGATATATGTCCTTCCTCACTACATTGCATTGTTTGAGGTAAAATGTTATTTCACTTTTAAATTTAAGTTATGCCAATATTTAACAGTCGGTGAACAGTCGCAGTAATGGCATATAGTAAATTAGGCATAATATATGGCGCATGAGGGAAGGAGTAACACCAGCTGCTCCCAGTTTTTATTAAACTGGGCATTTTTAATGTAAATGCGCAATTGTGGCTTATTTGAATATCTGTTTATCAGCCACTAGGAGATTTGGTTTTAAAATTAGCATTTATTTATATGCCGTTTTATGTTGCAAAATACCTTAAATTGCTTTACATATGAAGAATTACTTTGTAACTGCTGTTTATGCAAGAACAACAGTCCTTGCCTACATTGTTTCTACCTGTTGGCACAACGTAGTCACCATACAATGTGAAGCTCTCAAATATGCTGACAGAAGATGTAATTTGTCCCCTAATTTTTGAATCCCCTACAAATGCCACATTAAACATCGACCAAGTTAGCAAAGCTTCAGGGTGTCGTAGTCCATGTTATACTTGTTCCTATAATTTTAACCTTTATCCTCAAGATACCAAGAACATTGTACTGTTGGTTAGGATCAGTTTCTTTGGAGCCTTGTTTCCTATCCACCTAGGCTTTTCTTTCTCTGCACACTCTTATCTAATTTTTATCCTGCATCTCTCTAAGGTGTGACAAAGGTCTGGAACAAATTGGGCAGATACTTCTCCTTTCTGTCAGAGCATCCAACTTGCACTCCAGCTCTGACACTGAGCTGGTGAGATTATAAATGGAGACATCTACCATGTTTGTTCGGGACAATTTTGCTGTCCACAAACTTCCACATGCAGTCTAGGTAGACCTCTGCTTCTCCCAAGTTGATACTTTTGACATTTTTTTTAGCTCAGTTTTTTTTGCACATTGACTTGCGCTATGCACCAAAACACTGCCCAATATATTCAGTGTGCATTGCCGTGAACTTTTATGAACCGCTACAAGTTTAAAGGGAAAATAAACAGTGCTTCCATCTCCCTCTGCACCTATTTCCCAATGTTTGCACTCTTTTTATGATGAGCTTCATTTGGAAATATTCCCATTTGAAAACACACACTCTCATTAATAAGGTGGTCTATTTTGGTTGTTTAGGCCAGGACTGAGATCTCCCTGTTTCTGAATAGTGCCAAGGAACCTGTGATGGCCATTAATGCCTCATCTGAAGGATGTCACCATAGACTACTATCCCAGTGCAACATTTTTGTAAACTTGCCTGTAGTACCTGTTCAATTGCTTATATATGTTAAATCAACAGTGTTTGACTCTGCGTGCTACCAGTATGATCAATGTAACTCAGAATTGAAACAAGATGTGAATCAAAAATTCTTGTTGTCTGTTAATATTTGGATTCCATTCTAAACTCTCTTCTAACCAAATTTATCTTCTGTGCCTAGAGATGGGCCTGTGCAAATCTGTCCTGTTGTTTAGCCGCCTTAATCCTCCACTACTGCTGGGAAGAGATGAGAAAAGAAACAAAACAACTCATTGGGCACTGAAATTGATCATGATGTTTTGTTGCTTGAACTGCAGTGAATGTGCATAAAATTACTAATTATTTCAAGAATTCCAAATTTTCATATATTTGTTTATCGGTTAATCACAATCAGGCTGACTTTTTAAAATTCTATCTGAAAGGAATAGCTGGTATGGAACAAATTCATGTTGTGTATCTAAGCGATTAATTGTATGATGTGTCATGCAGTAAACCTTTTTTTAATATAAATTTAGAGTACCCAATTATTTTTTTCTAATTAAGGGGCAATTTAGTGTAGCCAATCCACCTATCTTGCACATCTTTGGGTTGTGGGGGTGAAACCCACGCAAACACGGGGAGACTGTGCAAACTCCACACGGACAGTGACCCAGAGCCGGGATCGAACCTGGGACCTCGGCACCGTGAGGCAGCAGTGCTACTCACTGTGCCACCATGCTGCCCAGTCATGCAGTAAACTTGAGAATTATCGTTGTAGTTTCATTTTTTTTCAAATTTCCAGGTTTCACTCATGGGTTAAGTGTTTCCAAGTGCAGTGCAAAGGTTAAAACCATGTTCAATTCCCCACTCTGTGCTGAATTAACTGGAATAAGGGCTGCAGGTGTATTTGTGCCTCTTGGCTTGATGAACCATGGTAGAGGAAGGGGGAAGATGGTGTTCTGGTAATGTCACCAGACTGGTAATCCAGGGGCCCAGACCAGTGCTCTGGGGGTGAGGGGTCAAATCCCACCATGGTAGCTGGTGGAATTTAAATTCAATTAATTGTAAAGCTAGTCTCAATAATATTGACCATGGAACCATTGTCAATTGTCATAAAAACTCATCTGATTCACTAATGCCCTTTAGGGAAGGAAATCTGCCATCCTTACCTGGCCTACAGGTGACTCCAGATCCACAGCAATGTGGTTCACTCTTAACTATCCTTCAAAGTGATGCGGTAGGCCATGCAGTTCAAGAGCAATTAAGGATGGGTAACAAATGCTGGCCTTACCAGTGATGTCCAAATCCCATGGAAGAATAAATAACAAAAAAAAGGAAGAACAAATTGACCAACATCTCTGTTCTTAATTTCGAAAGGTTGACCCTGTGGAAAATGTATATGTGGGAATGTGTAAGGACTGAATATGATTGTAATGTAATACCTCCTATCGTAAAATAGTCTCGGCTTCTCCTGGAGTCCAACTGCCAGCATCCAAATGGCTCCTTGCGTTGTAACAATTCTGTGAAGTTCCTTGCCTTTGTTTTTGAACAGGTCCATTGAGATCTATAATGGAAGACCTCCATTCTGAAGGCAATGAGTCAGATGAAGATGAGAACAGAACCCTGTCTGATGTAGAGAGATCATTAAATACTCATTGCGGAAGAAGGTTAGTATTGCAATGAGCTAATTAAAAGCAAATAAATAAATATCTAATTTTCTTGCATCAACTGTGTTCATATGTTAATTTGTGCTGAAAGCTTTAATTATGTTTTGTGCATGAGTTATTGAGAAAATTAACGGTGTGAATCACTTTTTAGCAAATCTGCATATTGGAGTGAGACATCTAGTCTCATTCTAATATGCACATCCATAATCTATCGAAGGCAATGGGATCTAACACCCCTTGCCTTGGAGATCATGGGTGAGTGCCGCTCAGTCCTGGTCTCCACAAATGGGGTGCACACAGAACAGCACTCATTGGGGGGGGTCTCCCAGGGGATCAGCGGTCCCCAGGCTCTTGCACTCTGGGCAGCCCGAGAACCTTGGCACTGCCACCCTGGCACCTGGAGCTCCTCAGTGCAGAAAACAGGACTAAGTGCGGCCTTGTTGGAATTATCCCCACTGAGGCCCCATAGTTACCAATTGGGTGTTCGATAGTGTGGTGTTTCTCGGCACTTTGAACACGCGGAAACACCCGTCTAAATGTGCTCGCTACGGAACTGGAACATTCGGGTAGATCGTGCTCGTAAGTGTCTTGTGAAACTTCAATGTTGCTTAAAAGTTAATTATTTCTAGTAATTAAGCCGAGTGCATTTTATTATTTTGTTCAGTGGTAACTGTCAAAGTGAATATCTATACATGTTTTAGTTTAAAGAAAGCCTGATCCAGGTGTTTAATTAAAGAACATGTGCAAAGTGTGGTGAGTGGTGCTGCGTATTATTGCTCCATGGGTTGTGTTTGTTTAACACTTTTTCGCTATTTTAAAATTAATGTTTACGAGATGTGGACGGCGCTGGCTAGACCAGCAATTGTTGCCCATCCCTAATTGCCCTTGAGAGGTGGTTGGGAGCTTCGACCTTGGACCGTTGCAGTCCATGTGGTGTGGTACACCTACAGTGCTGTTAGAGAGGGAGTTCAAACATTTTGACAGTGAAGGAACGGTGACACATTTCCAAGTCAGGATGGCGAGCTTGCAAGAATGTTCTTGAACTTGGCTTTTTTAATACCAGTTATAAAATGATACGGCAGTATTACATGTGTGGTTGTATTCTATTCCATGCATATACTGTGAGATGAAGGCAGGTTCATAGAATTTCTTATCCAAATAAAATAATCAGAAGCTAGATTTTTAGTATATGCTGCTATTGCATTAAGTTCTGCTCGTGTAAAAGACATGGAGTCTCCACATTGTTTGCTGTCATGTTCTTTTCTACATTGTAGCTTGAGAGGTGACTGAAATAACTTTTCAACACTTGGAGTGATGCAATAATGTTTAAAACGTTTGATTATAATTCTTTTTACTGTGGTGTCCATATACGTAAATATCGAGTATAGACCTTTTCATAATTACCCCGAAAACTAAATGTAGAACTAGTCGTTTGTAAGGTTGCCATTGACTGCTCCGAAATGGGCAACTACAGTACCAGACAGCAAAGCCTGTTAATTCTGCATTTTCTTCTGAGGAGCTATCAATGAGGATGATTCCAAGAGAGTTAGCTTAAAGTACATGAATAGAAAATAGGAAAATCTCAAAGGAGAACTATGGGGTATCGTTTGTAGGTTTGTTAATAAAACGTTAATTGGTCCACCTAACAAGGTCCCCTGTTAATAAAATTGCTACATAAATATAGACGGAATAGACAATACAATTCTTAGTCACATTGCTGCATCTAACTTTTCTCTGCCTGAATAGATTTTTGTCTAATCTGTTAACCTCTTGTTGCATTTACTCAAGCTTTCCCATGTGGCTAAATTTCGATTGAACAATCCTAGACTGCTAGTTTTGGTGTAAAACCTGTTGCATTTAGGCATATGTTACTATTTACATTTCAAGTGCTCTATTAACTTATGCATATGTGTGTATTATTTGTTGCCTCCCTCCCAGAGGAGATTATGCTGAATTTGTACAAGACCCTAGGTAGACCTCAGCTGGAGTATTGTGTACAGTTCTGGGCGGCACACTATAGGAAGGATGTGAACGCGTTGAGAGAACGCAGGAAAGGTTTACAAGAATGATTCCAGGGATGAGAAACTTCAGTTATGAGGATAGATAGGAGAGAGGTTGCGAACGGTTCCCTTTGGAGCGAAAAGGGCTGAGGAGATTTGATAGTGATGTTCAAAATCATGAAGAGGGCTAGACAGAGTAGATGAGATACTTTGCGTTTGTAAAAGGACCAGGAACGGGAGGACACAAATGTAAAGCGATTTGCAAAAGAAATAAATGTGAGAAAAATCTTTTTCACAATAATGAGTAGTTCGGGTCTGGAATGCATTGCCTGCAAGTGTGGTGGAGGCAAGTTCAATCGAGGCATTCGGGAGGGCATTGATGTTTAGTTGAACAGAAACAATGCGCAGTGTATGGGGAATGGCAGAAGAATGGTACTAATCCATGATGCTCATTTGGAGAGCCGGTGCAGACACGATGGGCCAAATGGCTACTTCTGCGCCGTAACAGTTCTGTGATTCTGCAAATTGGATTAGATCCAATTCAAACAAAGTCAAACAGCATCTGCGGATAGAAACAGGAGTTAATGTTTCAGGTTCATCAGAACTGAAGGGTCATTGTGACCCAGCACATTAACTCTATTTCTCTCCACAAATGCTGCCAGACCACCTTGCAGCATGTTCTAATTTTTAATTTCCGATTTCCAGCATTCTGGAATATTCTGTCTTTCTTTCATTTAGAAAGTTCTTTCATACTGAAAATTTCTTTGCTTCACTTTTTGAGATGACTTCAATACTATTGCACAGTGTGGGCTTAGTTGTCAAACTTGAATGGCCACCGAAGAGCTACAGGCCAAAAAAGCAGTCTGTTTTCTGAAAAGATGGAAGGTTGATGAGTGAGTCTGCTCACATGATCCTAAAGCCCTTTAATTCAAGATGAGAAAATACTTGAAGCGTTTGATTCCAAAGGGGCACGATTTAACCAAAACATTTCTAAGTGTGATAGTGAGCAGGAACTGCGTTAATTGGTCCACCTAACGAGGCCCCTCTGGCTTCATGCCGCAAATGACGGTCTCGCTGGCTGATTCTCGGGACTGCGCTCGCCAGCCCTGCACTGGGGGAGAGCAACACTTAAACTGATCCTGCACAGCCAACCCCACTCCGCTCGCAGCCATGCCTCCGAGAAGACCAACCCTATGATTCGGGGATGCCAACCTGGACAGATTATTGGACGCAGTCGAGGCCAAAGGGGATGCCCTGTTACCCCCTGGGGTCTCACTCATACTGGCCAACTCCTCAGCCCCCACCCCTGCGATGAACGATACGTGCAGCCAACGATGTCCCCTGTGACCCTGCAAGAGAAGTTGACCCACAGCAGACGGGAGAGGTCCCAGACAGGCGGTAGGGCACCGGACATCAGAGTCCTCACCCCGTAAGAGGACCAGACCCTGGAGGTTACGAGAGTGACCGAGTACAAATCTGTCACCAATGTAGAAGTTGGCGTACGGCGCAGAGTTGAGGATCCACGGATCCCACTCGGATGACCTGTCACACGTGACTAATTAATGCCATACTGACTGACCCAGCCCTACCATTGGCCGCATGTTCATTCTCCAGCAGGATCTCCATCCAATAGGCGTTGGCCCATCCGGGGTGGTTCCCGTCTCCCATGAGAACATCTCGGGGGAGAGCCACCGTAGATGGGTCATCCCCCCCCCCCACCCTCCACCAGCACAGAGAAGCACACCTTGATGGGCAACAATAGTGGACAAGCTTCTGTGGCACATTCTGGTGAGCACCACAAAGTTGCAGTTGCACATCAAGTGGAGACAGGAATGTCCAGGTGAGACAGCAGTCGGAGGTCTGTTGGATCCAGCTGGGTCCCAGTTAGATGCTCAGCCTCTGAACCAGGTTTACCCGAAGCTGATGCGGACGATAGGGTGTGGGTGTGACATTCCGAGGGGGATGTCAGCGACCCTCCAGCGGGTCCATAACCTATTGGAGGAGTCCCAGAGGCTACAGGCACAGGAGATGGCGACTGCAATGCATGGCATCAAGGCCAACACTGCTAGGGTGGCAACCACAGTGGAAAGCCTGGTGCACGCCATCGGCGGCATGAGTGGAGGTGCCCAAGGTGTGGCTCAGTTGGTGACCACCATGACTTGAGTGCTTTGACAGTGTGTGCCAGTCGCTGGGGGATGTGACCCAGTACTAGACGGACTTTGAAGAGGCGATGCGAGGCATGTCTAGTTTCGGATGGGCATAGCCGAGGCGCTGCAGAGCATGTACCGGTCACTGGGAGATGTGTCCCAGTCGCAAGTGGGCATTGCCAGGGCCCTCCAGAGCACGTCCTAGTCACTGAGCAGCATCGCAAGGATATCAACATTGTGCTGCAAACGTTGGGGAGCCGCCAGGGCTGTCAGAACCCAATGACACAGCGGCAGCTGAGGCTCGATCTAGTTGCCCCTCTGTCCCGGGGTGATCCCCAGGACCCTATGGGCACCGACCGGGAGGAGGGTGTGCTTGGTGCCAACATGGAGCCACCCTGGCGACAGCAGCCACCTGCTCTCCCAATACCCACCCCACTGACAATGGCACATCTTGGATCAGCACCCGGTACAGGGTGGGACGGCGGGGCATGTGCTGCCATCAAGTGCGCTGGGGCCCTCCGGCCCCAAAGGACGTCCACCAGGGGCATTGAAGGCCACAGGTTGTGGTAGGCAGCAGGCTGCCTCCATCGCTGATGTACATCCTGGGGACGCACGGTTGAGGGCACGGGGGAGAGAGTCTGGGAGGGGTGGGGAAGAGGGAAAACGTCATCAGAGGATTGGGCAGTTGGAGGGCACATGTTAATTAATAAAAATCATTGACTTCCTCCCTCTCTCTCTCTCTCTCTCTCTCTCTCTCTCTCTCTCTCTCTCTCTCTCTCTCTCTCTCTCTCTCTCTCTCTCTCTCTCTCTCTCTCTCTCTCTCTCTCTCTCTCTCTCTCTCTCTCTCCTTCCTCCTTTCTTTCCTTGCTTCCTTTCCTGCTTTTCTTCTTTCCTCCTGTCCTTTCCTTATCTCCGCTCAGTGACAGCTCGGATGGCTGCATGGGCCTCATTGTAGCGGGTCTCTGCATCGGTCACCAGCCTCCATACTGGAGTCATTAGCCAGGTCCTCAACGGGTACCCCTTATCCCCCCAAGAGTCAAACGGCCATCCTGCGGTGGTCCTCCACGAGGCTGCTGCTGTCTGACTGCCCCAAAATGTAGCTGTTATGCACACTCCCTGGGAAGCGTGCACATGTGCATGATCGTCATATGGTCGCACAATAGTTGAGGTGTTCAGGGAGTGGAAACCCTTCCTCTTGATGTCGGGCGCTCCCAGACCTCCCGGTGAGCACAAGGTGACGTGTGCCATCTATTACCCCTACATGGGGCATCCGTCTGGCGGAGAACCCTGCTGCCCGAGCATCCTTTTGGGCCCGATCCATGTCGATGTTTATATAGTTCACTGCCTGGGCAAACAGGGCATCCCTGACCTCACGGATGCACTTGGTGGACTGTAGCTTGAGATGTCACACAGGTCCCCGCTCGAGCTCTGGAATTATCCGGAGGCGTAGATGTTCAGAGCTGTGGTGAACTTGACAGCCATCAGGTGCGGGTATCTGCCTCTTCCACGTGGTGCCAGGTCTGTGAGGACATGGCACAGGTACCGCACTGCTTCCTTGTCGAGACGGAGCTTCCTCCGGCACACGCTATCCGTCTTCTGTTTGAACGCCCAGCACCTGTACACCCTGGGCCATCGCAGGCCTCCATCTCTGGGTTCCTCCCTGGCCTGATGGTCGGCCGGGTCCTCGGGTTATGGTACGGGCCTCTACACATGGGCCACCGCCTCGAGCCTCTGTCGACACTGCTGTCCCAGCCTTCATAGAATCATAGAATTTATAGTGCAGAAGGAGGCCATTCGGCCCATAGAATCTGCACCGGTGCTTGGAAAATGCACCCTACTTAAGCCCCGCCTCCACCCTATCCCCGTAATGCCTCACAGTGAATTAAACAATGATTCCAAATAATGTCCTGACCAGCTGCCTCCTTAATCCTTATTATAACTTGTTTTTTCCAGTCCTGTTGCTCCAGCATATGGCCACCTAGCCTGCCAGCACCACAGGGCAGCTTTTGCAGGGTCCAAGATATCATCCATACCATTTAATAACTAAGGAATTGGAGAGGGTGAGGGACTAAAAACCAATGGTGTCTTCCACCCTGAAACCCTCCAGTCCCGTCCCGTCCCCCCCACCCAGCACGCCCTGCCCACGCACCCCAGGCCGCAAAGTCACTGGACCACTACCCCAGACTCCCACACGTAATGTTACCTGGAATGGCCACTGGTCCCCTCCCTGGTGCTGGGACCCAGCCCCTGGGTGTTCAGATGTTGCCTCCCACAGTGTTCAGGCATAGTGTCCCGGTCTCCAGGTTTGATTGAGTTGCTAAGCCATAACCCCCACATGCTACATGGCACGCCTACCCATGGGAGATTTGGGATGGGTGAAGTGCTCACTTAACTACAATTGCCAATTCCATATTAGCAATAGCATTCAGCTGCAGGACCAAGAAGCCTCCGTGGTCAGTGGGAGTTATGGGTGGTTGGTAGGCAGACAGGCTGGGGCTGGGATCGACACAATCCAGCGGTTGGCATGGTGGACCCGCGGACGCTGAGCCACCCATCTCCCCCAGGCTCATTGCCCAGGATCGAAGATGGCTATTCACCTCCTCGGGTCACCGCAGCAGCCCTTCCGCCAGCTTCATGTTTTTAAAAAGGAGTACTAACCAGTGCCCGCGTGACCACTTGCTATGAGATTTTCCTGCCCCAACCTTTTATTTGTGCCTAAACTTTGTGCTTTTCTTTATTACAGAATGAGTTTGAGTGATGGAAGTGACAGTGAGAACAGTAGCAGTTCTACCCCACCCAGAAGTGAAGCACCTCCAATACTAAAAGCCAACAACAGCAATAACCAGGTATAAGAGAAAGCAATGCAATGAACTGCAGGCATTTATGCGCAAGTCATTTCAAGAAAACCTAACCTAAAACCTCTGTTAAAATCAAGGTCTCTGAAATTTCATATTGTTAAATTATATTCCTCTTGACATGCTATCAATCTAAGTCATTGCATTCTGATCATTTATCAGTTCATACTGCATTAATTCATCAATTTGTATCTTATTCAGTACTGTTGGTCATCCTGTGAGTAAATTAATATTTATAATGCCGGTTAGAATCTCTGCAGTGCAGAAGGCCCATTGAGTCTGTACCGACCTCGGACCCTACCTAGGCCCATTCCCCCACCGTATCCCCGTAGCCCCACTTAACCTCACCTAACCTATACATCTTTAGGCACTAAGTGGCAATTTATCATGGCCAATCCACCTAACCTGCACATCTTTGGACTGTGGGAGGAAACCGGAGCTCCCCGAGGAAATCCACATAGAGAAAGTGCAAACTCCACACAGTCACCCAAGACCGGAATTGAATCCGGGTCCCTGGCGCTGTGAGGCAGTAGTGCTAACCACCTTGCTGAAGCCTGGTTATACTTTCAACTGCCGACCGAACTTGTCTGAACTGTCTTGGTGGTATGATTCGTATCAAATTCCAAATTCTTTTTCCCTTTCCCACTACTTTGGCACTTTCTAGAATCTCACGTGTTTTCACCTTGTTTAAAAATGCTCCTTTGTTCCATCCGAGGTTTCTCCTTGAAATTTCCTCCTCCAGCCTCTGTACTAAGCAGTGACTTATCCCTGCGATTTCAATCTTAATCTCTCTCGCCTTCTCCCTGCCCCAATTTTTAAAATTCCCGTTCTCTCTCAAAGTCTTTTTGTGTTCACTCTTTTTCACAGCCATCTCATGTGGCCTCTCTCCCCCTCACCACCCACATCCCCACCCTCTAACTCCAGTTGATTCTACATCGGCAAATGGAAACATGTTCCCGCCCAAGTCACTTACAATTACACTTTTAAATTATCTACTACCTAACCTTTGTGGCCTCCTTGTTGCTGTTGGTCTGCTCAATCACCCCTTCTCTTTTACTTGGATGGCATAGTGAAACGTTTTACTCTCTTTGTACTTGCACGTGTCACTGGAATAGTCCTTGTCTTGCTCAAGTTCAAGGATGCAGATTTGAGCATTATCAGGCACACAACACGCTTAGCCAGCTATCAGACTGGACTATATCAAGCACTGATGGACCTTGCACTCTTTTGCCAAAAGCACTCACTTGCCTAGATAGCTTCCAATCTCATGCTCTAAAAACTTCAGCTCATTGAAAAGTCTGCTGCCATGACATATTCTGCCCCTAAGCCTGTTCACCTACCTGCCCTGTGCTTGCTGACTGACATTGGTTCCAGGTCCCTCAGTGCGCAGTTTTAAAATTCTCATCTGCAAAAGTTAAAATCATTTTTGTGATCTTGCTTTTCTATATGTCCAACCCTGGAATCTCCCTCCGATAACTTTCTTCGCCTGACTCTACCTTTTGCATATTTCTCCATCCTTCATCCCAATATTGGTTGTTATGCCTGTACCAGTCTGTGTTCCTGCTATGGATTTCTCTCTTTAAGCTGCTCCATCTCTTTCCTTTCCACTTCTGAACTTCTTTGAAACCCAACTCTTCTGGACAGGTTTTTAGTCACCCTTTGACTGTGAGGTTGTTTTTATTGGAGTGTGTCTGTCAAACACCTCGGGGGGTGTTTTCCTACTTTAAAGGAGCTATATAAATTCAAGTTGTAGATTTGACATAAAAATAACACCTGTCCCAGATTGGCAGCAATGACTTCTCTACAATAGGCTCCTCGGAGATTGTGATGACTCATTGTGTGGTTATTCTTCTTCTCCCTCTCCTTGCAAAGAAATATCTTCTCCTTGGTCCGAACAAGATGGTTGTGAGCAGGAGTGAGAAAATATTTTTGTCCTATCCATTTGGATCATGGAGGGTGCCATCTCTAAATATATTCTTCATATTTCAATCTTTTTTTTTTAATAAACAGTTTATTGAGATATTTTTTGTATTATAACAACACAATAAACATTGTACATGAAACTATAAACATAGTGCAAAAGCCGTCTCCCTCCCTTACATGTCCCACCTTTATTAACCCCCTACTCGAAGCTAAACTAAACCCCCACCCTCCCCCTTCTGCTGATGATTAATTTTCCGCGAAGAAGTCGACGAACGGTTGCTACCTCCAGGCGAATCCAAACAGTGACCCTCTCGAGGCAAACTTGATTTTCTCCAAACAGCGAAATCTAGCCATGTCCGATAGCCAGGTCTCCAACTTCGGAGGCTTTGAGTCCTTCCATGCTAATAGTATCCGTCTCCGGGCTACCAGGGAAGCAAAGGCCAGAACGTCTGCTTCTTTCTCCTCCTGGATTCCCGGGTCTTCCGACACTCCAAAAATCGCCACCTCTGGACTCAGCGCCACCCTTGTTATTAACACCGTGGACATGACATCTGCAAACCCCTGCCAAAATCCCCTAAGCTTCGGACATGCCCAGAACATGTGGACATGGTTCGCTGGTCCTCCCGCACATTTTGTGCACCTGTCTTCCACTCCAAAGAATCTGCTCATCCAGGCCAGTGTCATGTGAGCCCGGTGAACAACCTTAAATTGTATCAGGCTGCGCCTGGCACATGTTGCGGATGCGTTGACTCTACTCAAAGCGTCCGCCCATAGACCATCCTCTATCTCTCCTCCCAGCTCCTCCTCCCACTTGCGCTTCAGCTCCTCGGTCTGCGTCTCCTCTGACCCCATAACTTCCTTGTAAATGTCCGAGACTCTCCCTTCTCCTACCGACCCTCTGGAAACTACCCTGTCCTGAATCTCCCTTAGCGGTAGGAGCGGGAAGGTTGACACCTGTTTACATAGGAAGTCCCGCACCTGCAGATAACTGAATTTGTTTCCCCTCGCCAATCCAAACTTCTCCTCCAGCGCCCTCATACTCGGAGAGCTCCCCTCTATAAACATATCCCCCATCCTCTCAATCCCTGCTCTCCGCCATATCCGGAACCCCCCATCCATACATCCCGGTGCAAACCGGTGATTATTACAGATTGGGGACCAGACCGATGCTCCCTCTGCTCCCACATGTCTCCTCCATTGCCCCCAGACTCTCGGGGTCGCCACCACCACTGGACTGGTAGAGTACCGTGCCGGCGGGAATGGCAGAGGTGCAATTACCAACGCCCCCAAACTGGTGCCCTTGCATGAAGCCGCCTCCATATGCTCCCATGCCGACCCCCTCCCCCACCACCCACTTCCTGATCATGGCTATATTAGCCGCCCACTAATAGTTACTAAAATTTGGCAGCACCAGCCCGCCCTCTCCCCGACTCCGCTCAAGCATTACCTTCCTTACCCGTGGAGTCTTGCCCGCCCAAACAAAGCCAGAGATCACTTTGTTGACCCGTTTAAAAAAGGACCGTGGAATAAAGATGGGGAGACATTGAAACACGAACCGGAATCTCAGTAGGACCATCATCTTCACCGTTTGCACCCTCCCAGCTAATGACAACGGGAGCGCGTCTCATCTCCAAAAATCGTCCTTCATTTGGTCTACTAGCCAGGCCAGAGTTAATTTATGCAGCCGGTCCCATTCCCGCGCCTACTAATCTATATGGCAGCTCCCCCAATCGCCTCTCCTGTACCGCAATCATCTCACTTTTCCCCATATTTAGCTTATACCCCGAAAACCGGCCAAATTCCCCTAGAATTCTCATGATTTCTTCCATCCCCTCTGATGGGTCCGATACATACAGAAGCAGGTTGTCTACATAACCCCCCCCCCCTCCTCCCGGGGACCGGCTCCTTCCAGCTCCTTGAGACTCTCCGAGCAATTGCCAACGCCTCTATAGCTAGCGCGAACAACACTGGGGAGAGGGGGCATCCCTGTCTCGTCCCCCGATGCAGCCTAAAATAGTCCGATGTTGTCCTATTCTTCTGTACACTTGCCACAGGAGCCTGATACAGCAACCTGACCCAGTCAATAAAGCCCCGCCCAAATCCGAACCATCCCAGTACCTCACACAGATAATCCCATTCTACCCGATCTAAAGCCTTTTCTGCATCCATTGCGATCACTACCTCCACACCCCTACCTTCTGAGGGCATCATGATCACATTTAACAACCTTCTTACATTGGCCACCAACTGCCTATCCTTAACAAACCCCATCTCGTCCTCCCTAATAACGTCCAGAACACAATCCTCAATCCTGGAGGACAAAACTTTGGCCATCAGTTTGGCATCCACATTCAACAGGGATATCGGCCTGTAGGATCCACACAGCTCCGGGTTCTTGTCCCACTTCAGAATCAGCGAAATCGTGGCCTGTGACATCGTCGGGGGCAGCACCCCTCTTTCCCTTGCCTCATTGAACATCCTCATCAACACCGGCCCCAATATCCCAGAGAACTTTTAATATAAACTCTACTGGGTACCCATCCAGCCTCGGGGCTTTACCCGCCTGTAAGGCCTTCAGACCCTCCACTATCTCTTCCAACCCGATCAGGAGCCCCCAGCCCTTCTACCAGCTCCCCGTCCACCTTTGGGAAATTCAGTCCCCCCAAGAGGTGCCTAATCCCCTCCGGCCCCGTAGGGGGTTCCGACCTATACAGCCTACTGTAGCAATCCCTAAACTCCTTATTCATCCCTGCTGAATCTCCAACCAGGTTCCCATCTCCATCGTTTACTTTCCCTATCTCCGTGGCTGCCTCCCTCTTTCTAAGCTGCTGTGCAAGCGTTCTGCTGGCCTACTCTCCATGCTCACAGATCGCGCCCCTCGCCTTTCTCAGCTGCTCCACCGCCCTCCCTGTGGTTAACAAACCAGCCTCCGCCGTTCCCTTAAAAGCCCTGCCTTTGGGGTCTCTGCATACCTCCTGTCGACCTGTAGTATCTCCTTAACCAGTCGGTCTGTCTCTGCCCTGTCCACCTTCTCCCTATGGGCCCGTATCGAGATCAGCTCCCCTCTGACCACCGCCTTCAGTGCTTCCCAGACCATCGCTGCTGAAATTTCCCCCGTGTCGTTGACCTGCAGGTAGTTCTGAATACATTTCCTCAGCCGCTCGCACACCCCTTCATCAGCCAAAAGTCCCATATCTAACCTCCAGTGCGGGCGCTGGTTACTGTCTTTACTAACCTGCAGGTCAACTCGGTGCGGAGCATGATCTGAGATTGTGATCGTCCAGTCCACCACCCCTGCCAGTCATATTTCAATCTTAACTTGTTCATTAGCCTGTACCTCTGTTTTTAGTTGGTGTGATGACTTGCCATTTGCATCCATGAAGTTATATTCCATGCTAGAATTTATCATAAAGGATGTGATAAATGGATACTTGGATAATCATGATCTGATTGGACATAGTCAGCATGGATTTACAAATGGGAAATGATGTTTGACAAACTTGTTGGAGTGTGTAGGGGTGTTACGAACAAAATTGATAAAGGAGCATCAATGGACAGTGTTTGGAGTTTCAGAAGGCTTTTGATAAAGTCCTCCACAATAGGTTGAGTAGCAAAATAAAAGCATATGGGATAGAAGCACTATAATGGCATGGATTAAGGATTGACTAACGAGCAGAAAACAGGATAGGAATAAAAGGTGATGTTTTCGCATTGGCAGGCTGTGGTTAATGGGGCACCTCAAGGATCAGCAGTTGAACCTCAGCTGTTCACAATATAGATCAATGATTTGAATGTGGGAACCAAATGTAATATTTCCAAGTTCTGCAGCAATGTGTATTGTGAGGAAGATGTAAAGCAGCTACAGGAAGATCCAAACAGACTTGGTGAATGGGCAGGAGCATGGCAGATAGGGCTGGTTTAGCACAGTGGGCTAAACAGCTGGCTTGTAATGCAGACGAGGCCAGCAGTGCGGGTTCAATTCCCGTACCGGCCTCCGCGAACAGGTGCCAGACTAGGGACTTGCAGTGCCCCATTAGCCACAGCCTGCCATTGCGATTTCAGAATAAGGGGGAATCCAATTAGGACCGAGATGGGGCAAAATTTCTTTACACGGAAGCCTGTGAATCTTTGGAGGACTGTAGAAACTCAGTCATTGAGTATGTTTAAGGTAGAGATTGATGGATTTCTGATTAACAATAACGTGAAGGGTTATGGGGATCGTGTGGGTAGAAGGCATTGAAGTGCCTGATTAGCCATGGGCTTTTTAGCACAGGGCTAAATCACTAGCTTTGAAAGCAGCCCAAGGCAGGCCAGCAGCACGGTTCAATTCCCGTAACAGCCACCCCGAACAGGCACCGGAATGTGGCGACTAGGGGCTTTTCACAGTAACTTAATTGAAGCCTACTTGTGACGATAAGCGATTTTCATTTCATTTTCATTTCATCATATTAAATGGCTCAATGGGGTGAATAGCCTACTCCTGTTCCTATCTTCCTATGTTCCAAATTGATTTTGTTTGAGCGAATTCAGTTCCGGAATGGTTTTTAGAACTAACTTGTCCCTTCGAACTGTCTTGCTGTGCGAGTATCTTAACACGTTTGCGGTTTTTTATGTGAAATTCTTTTGCTTTTGATCACTCGAAAGCTGTCTTCTCATGGTTCAACACTTTTCTATGCTTCATTTTGAAATGCAGTCAAGTATTCTATTGTATATACTAAATCCAAATAAGAATGAACAATGAAAATCAAACTATACAGTTATGAAATTCAAGGGAAATGTTTCACTTGGTAAACTAGTGTAATAGTTTGGTTGCGTCGTTTGGCATTAAATGTCGGAATTCAGAGCTGAACTTATAAATACGAGTTGCCTCACTGCGAGCTGATTGCAGGAAAAGACAAGTGGTCTTTGAACTAGAAATTATTTTCAAGCCTTACCATAACCTGGCCTGTTGAGCTCTTCTGTTAACTTCTTGGTCTCGAAAAGCTGATCCCGGTAAATGTGCTCAAATAAGACAAATTGGGTGCACCATGATAATATCTACATTGAACATTGCAGATAATACCTAGATTCAATAATTTTGTTGAGTCACCTTGTGCCCTCAGCATGTTTAGATTCAATGCACTACCTAGGATGGTGTTTATTTGCAAAATGATAGCATTTAAGATGGGTGCTTTCAACTATAGCCACTATTGCATATTCTGAACACACTTCTGAGATTATGTAAGCCATCTTCTATGACCTGTGATGAATGATCTAAATTTTAATGAATACATGTGGGGCCCAATTAATATTTATAAGAGCAATATTATAGCTATTTTGGCATTTTCTACAGCAGATAACTTTAAATTTCCTGCCTCCCCCTTTCATTTTTAACTGATTCTGACTCTGTACAGAAAACCATTGTGAAACCGAAAAATGATTTCTGCTGGACTATGTAAGCAATATTTCCATGAATTGGTTCTTGGTAAAGGGTATATTTCTGGTAGAAGATGTCCATTTCTCTGTTGAATTCAGGTAGTAAGCTCCAGGGTAATAGTCGTCCAGTCTTGTTTCTTCCAAAGTAAGCTTTTCTAAAAAGGGGGAAAGAATGGTAGACTCGTGGGCTTGTGTAACTGAATGACCTTTAACTTCTAAATGTTGGTAGTAGTGCTCGTGGAAGGTTAGGTTTTGTTTGGCCTTGTCTGCATCTATTTGTCGACGATGCTAACAGTGGGTTAACCACTGTGCCCCACATGCATTAGCACAAAAGTAACTTCTGTCTATAGGACAGAGCAGCAACTGCACTTTTCCCCTTTGTCAGTAAGTTTATTTATTTAGGCAAATGTTTGAACCATTGATGAGCAAGAAGTAAATCTTAAAAGACATTGATACAATTTCTAAAGTTCTCTTGGCTGGTGTTCCACTTGCACAATGAAAACCAACAGATTTTTAAGTAATAATGTATGATCTTTTACATAATATTTTTGACTGGACTGAATCTTTACAGTGCATTTCCTAATGGTTCATTAGAAAAGACTGAATATTGACAGATAACACACATAACATTACATCAGGCAATATTTTTCATCGGGCAATACTTTTCATTAAATTCAAGCATGGTCAAGTCCAGAAAATACTTCCAGGTAATTTAAGGTTTCTACCCATGTCTGAAATTTTAGATATTGAATAAAATTGGGACGTCCTCCTGTAACTATAGCAATTGCATATTTTACCTTCTATGCAGAGAACTAGCCAGTGATCCCAATCACATCAATGTCTTAAATTGACATTGAAACTGTAAAATATGTTGGTTCGTAGCCAAGCAATTGGAAGAGAAACTAAAAAATGAAGTGGCCCATTTCTGGGAAGAGGGAGCTTAATAGGGTCTTGTTGACAGCATAGATGGAGATATGGAAAAGTCTTGGATGATGATCCCCATAAAGAGGAAAGTGTAGGAATGGGATGGGGAATTTCTGGAAGTTACTCAAAGTTGGGGTGGGTGGAAATCTTAAGACCAGTACTTTCTAATATAGCCATTTTTACTGAACCCGAGTACAGACAAAAGTGAATAGCACTGAGGATCTTTGTAGCTGAAGTCTTTACGCCTCTGTTATAACAGGTGTTAGAAGTCAAAAGCCCATTAAAGCAAAGCAAACCTGAGAAAACAATAAAGAATGGTGAATATGACCAGGTAAGCTGTGTTTCATGCTTTCTTGAAGTTCTTTCATACAGCAGCATATTACAGAAGTTCCATCAGCGTAGTGTATGTGTACATATGTTCTATTGTGTGCCACTCAAAGTAGAGCTATAGAGCATGGGCAAGTTCTGATACTGGTACGTTTGTCCTGCCTTATTTCTTCATCATGCAAGTACCTCAAAACGTCCAGTGGGGAAAAGTCACTGAGGGAGAAACAGTCTAGGAGTTTAAAACATTTTCAAATTTCTTGTGTCAAGATTTTCTATCCAAGCTCACAAGTTCCACCTGTGGATCAGCCCCATCTCTCCTTTCTTTCCGTTGACAGCAGCTGTTGTACCAATGGAAAATTCTTGAATTTCCGAATGAGACAGTTAGTGCCTCTGAAGCCATCTTTGTTCTGACGTTTCTGAAGTTTCTTGCTATTTCTGTTGACATAGTTACATAAAGACAACTTACAACACAGAAACAGACCACTTGCCTCAACAGGCCCATGCCAGTCACCCTCACCTTGTAGCAAAAGCTGAAAATGATGATTTTATGCAAAATAATTTCACTTGCTGAAAGTTATTCTTCAGCATCCAGTTAGCAGTCAAAACCTGCAGTTCACCACCACAGAAGGACTGCTTTAGTAGCATTGGTCAAGGCATGCTCTTGCCCAAAGAGATCTGCTCGAGCTGGTATTCAGTAGGCTCTTGTGTAAGTGTATATGTTTCAACGCCTACCCCAGAATAAGGGAACAATATTTTTCTAAAATATATCTGACTTATACCATGTAAGAAAGGCATTTGCTTGCAGAGAAATACATTTTATGGAGTTGCAGGTTCTTTGACCCGGCAGAGAAATACATTTTATGGAGTTGCAGGTGCCTTGACCCACATTGCTGGTTCAAACAATGTCCTGGACATTCTAATAGAACCAAGGTTAGAACCGTACATGGCCAAAAGCGTCATTCACGATGTTAACATGGAATCAGGGAGCCTCTTGACTGGGAATTTGGGATGTAGCGTGTTTTTAAAAAAAAATTGAATTTGATGGTGACCAACTCTCTGAAAAAGGAAATAAAGGGTTGCCATCCGAGGTAGAACCTTTCAGCTGACCTTATTAGGTACTTGATTTTTGCAAAGTGTAAAAATCCCATCAGGCTGTCGAGCCAGGCTGCTGCACTAGGCAGGGACGACAACCTCCAGCCAAACAAGATTCGCCTGCAGGATATAAGGAAGCAAAGGCAAGAGCATCTGCCTTCGCCCCTGTCTAACTCCAGCAAGTTTGAGATCCCAAAAATAGCCCCAAAGGGCATGGCTCCAAGTCAACCCCAAGAATTTCTGACGTGATGATGAAGAAGGAGACCCAAAAGTTCATGAGCCTAGGGCAGGACCAGAATGTATGTGTGATGGACAGAGTACCACTCGCACCTATCCCCTACACCTTCAAAAAACACACATTCAGGCCCTGGTCAAATGCGCCCTATGCACCACCTTGAATTGTCTCAAGCTGAGTCTCACGCACAAAGAGGTAGAGTTGACTGTATATAGAGTCACGTTCCACTCCCCATTCTCTTTTTTTAAATAAATATTTTATTGAAAATTTTTGGTCGACCAACACAGTACATTGTGCGTCCTTTACACAACATTATAACAACACAGATAACAATGACCTATTTTATATAAACAAAAAACAAGAAATAAATAAATATTAAATAACAAAAATGAAAACTAGCCCTAATTGGCAACTGCCTTGTCACAAGCTACACCCCCCCCCCCCCCCCCCATCCCCAAATCCTGGGCTGCTGCTGCTGCCTTCTTTTTTCCCCCCATCTATCTATCCGCAAGATATTCGACGAACGGTTGCCACCGCCTGGTGAACCCTTGAGCCGACCCCCTTAGGACGAACTTAATCCGCTCTAGCTTTATGAACCCCGCCATGTCATTTATCCAGGTCTCCACCCCCGGGGGCTTGGCTTCTTTCCACATTAACAATATCCTGCGCCGGGCTACTAGGGACGCAAAGGCCAAAACATCGGCCTCTCTCGCCTCCTGCACTCCCGGCTCTTGTGCAACCCTAAATATAGCCAACCCCCAGCTTGGTTCGACCCGGACTCCTACTACTTTTGAAAGCGCCTGTGTCACCCCCATCCAAAACCCCTGTAGTGCCGGGCATGACCAAAACATATGGGTATGATTCGCTGGGCTTCGCGCACCTCGCACACCTATCCTCCACCCCAAAAAATTTACTGATCCGTGTTCCAGTCATATGTGCCCTGTGTAATACCTTAAACTGAATTAGGCTTAGCCTGGCACACGAGGACGACGAGTTTACCCTGCTTAGGGCATCTGCCCACAGCCCCTCCTCGATCTCCTCCCCTAGCTCTTCTTCCCATTTCCCTTTTAGTTCATCCACTATAGTCTCCCCTTCGTCCCTCATTTCCCTATATATATCTGACACCTTACCATCCCCCACCCATTTCTTTGAGATCACTCTGTCCTGCACCTCTTGTGTCGGGAGCTGCGGAAATTCCCTCACCTGTTGCCTCGCAAAAGCCCTCAATTGCATATACCTGAATGCATTCCCTTGGGGCAACCCGTATTTATCGGTCAGCGCTCCCAGACTCGCGAACTTCCCATCCACAAATAGATCTTTCAGTTGCGTTATTCCTGCTCTTTGCCACATTCCATATCCCCCATCCATTCCCCCCGGGGCAAACCTATGGTTGTTTCTTATCGGGGACCCCCCCAATGCTCCAGTCTTTCCCCTATGTCATCTCCACTGTCCCCAAATCTTCAGTGTAGCTATCACCACCGGGCTTGTGGTGTAGTTCCTCGGTGAGAACGGCAATGGGGCTGTCACCATAGCCTGCAGGCTAGTCCCCCTACAGGACGCCCTCTCTAATCTCTTCCACGCCGCTCCCTCCTCCTCTCCCATCCACTTACTCACCATTGAAATATTAGTGGCCCAATAGTACTCACTTAGGCTCGGTAGTGCCAGCCCCCCCCTATCCCTACTGCGCTGTAAGAATCCCTTCCTCACTCTCGGAGTCTTCCCGGCCCAAACAAAACCCATGATGCTCTTTTCTATCCTTTTTTTAAAAAAAAGCCTTCGTGATCACCACCGGGAGGCACTGAAACACAAAGAGGAATCTCGGGAGGACCACCATCTTAACCGCCTGCACCCTCCCTGCCATTGACAGGGCTACCATATCCCATCTCTTGAAATCACCCTCCATCTGTTCCACCAACCGCGTTAAATTTAGCCTGTGCAATGTGCCCCAATTCTTAGCTATCTGGATTCCCCAGGTAACGAAAGTCTCTTGTTACCTTCCTCAACGGTAGGTCCTCTATTTCTCTACTCTGCTCCCCTGGATGCACCACAAACAGCTCACTCTTCCCCATGTTCAATTTATACCCTGAGAAATCCCCAAACTCCCCAAGTATCCGCATTATTTCTGGCATCCCCTCCGCCGGATCCGCCACATATAGTAGCAAATCATCCGCATACAAAGATACCCGGTGTTCCTCTCCTCCCCTAAGTACTCCCCTCCATCTCTTGGAACCCCTCAGCGCTATCGCCAGGGGCTCAATCGCCAGTGCAAACAGTAATGGGGACAGAGGACATCCCTGCCTTGTCCCTCTATGGAGCCGAAAATATGCCGATCCCCGTCCATTCATGACCACACTCGCCACTGGGGCCCTATACAATAGCTGCACCCATCTAACATACCCCTCTCCAAAACCAAATCTCCTCAACACCTCCCACAAATAATCCCATTCCACTCTATCGAATGCTTTCTCGGCATCCATCGCCACTACTATCTCCGTTTCACCCTCTGGTGGGGCCATCATCATTACCCCTAACAGCCTCCGTATATTCGTGTTCAGCTGTCTCCCCTTCACAAACCCAGTTTGGTCCTCGTGAACCACCCCCGGGACACATTCCTCTATTCTCATTGCCATTACCTTGGCCAGGACCTTGGCATCCACATTTAGGAGGGAAATTGGTCTGTAGGACCCGCATTGTAGCGGGTCCTTTTCCTTCTTTAAGAGAAGCGATATTGTTGCTTCAGACATAGTCGGGGGCAGTTGTCCCCTTTCCTTTGCCTCGTTAAAGGTCCTCGTCAGTACCGGGGCGAGCAAGTCCAAATATTTTCTGTAGAATTCAACTGGGAATCCGTCCGGTCCCGGGGCCTTTCCCGTCTGCATATTCCTAATTCCTTTCACCACTTCTTCTACCTCGATCTGTGCTCCCAGTCCCACCCTTTCCTGCTCTTTCACCTTGGGAATTTCCAGCCGATCCAAAAAGTCCATCATTCTCTCCCTCCCATCCGGGGGTTGAGCTTCATATAATTTTTTATAAAATGTCTTGAACACTTCATTCACTCTCTCCGCTCCCCGCTCCATCTCTCCTTCCTCGTCCCTCACTCCCCCTATTTCCCTCGCTGCTCCCCTTTTCCTCAATTGGTGTGCCAGCAATCTGCTCGCCTTCTCCCCATATTCATACTGTACACCCTGCGCCTTCCTCCATTGTGCCTCTGCAGTGCCTGTAGTCAGCAAGTCAAATTCCACATGCAGCCTTTGCCTTTCCCTGTACAATCCCTCCTCCGGTGCTTCCGCATATTGTCTGTCCACCCTCAAAAGTTCTTGCAGCAACCGCTCCCGTTCCTTACTCTCCTGCTTCCCTTTATGTGCCCTTATTGATATCAGCTCCCCCCTAACCACCGCCTTCAACGCCTCCCAGACCACTCCCACCTGGACCTCCCCATTGTCATTGAGTTCCAAATATTTTTCAATACATCCCCTCACCCTTAGACACACCCCCTCATCCGCCATTAGTCCCATGTCCATTCTCCAGGGTGGGCGCCCTCCTGCTTCCTCCCCTATCTCCAAGTCCACCCAGTGTGGGGCATGATCCGAAATGGCTATAGCCGTATATTCCGTTCCCCTCACCTTCGGGATCAATGCCCTACCCAGCACAAAAAAGTCTATGCGCGAATAGACTTTATGGACATAGGAGAAAAACGAGAACTCCTTACTCCTAGGTCTACTGAATCTCCACGGGTCCACCCCTCCCATCTGCTCCATAAAATCTTTAAGCACCTTAGCTGCTGCCGGCCTCCTACCAGTCCTGGACTTCGACCTATCCAGCCCTGGTTCCAACACCGTGTTAAAGTCTCCCCCCATTATCAGCTTTCCCGTCTCTAGGTCCGGAATGCGTCCTAGCATTCGCCTCATAAAATTGGCATCATCCCAGTTCGGGGCATACACGTTTACCAAAACCACCATCTCTCCCTGTAGTTTGCCACTCACCATCACGTATCTGCCCCGTTATCCGCCACTATAGTCTTTGCCTCGAACATTACCCGCTTCCCCACTAATATAGCCACCCCCCTGTTTTTCGCATCCAGCCCCGAATGGAACACCTGCCCCACCCATCCTTTGCGCAGCCTAACCTGGTCTATCAGTTTCAGGTGCGTTTCCTGTAACATAACCACATCTGCTTTAAGTTTCTTAAGGTGTGCGAGTACCCGTGCCCTCTTTATCGGCCCGTTGAGCCCTCTCACGTTCCACGTGATCAGCCGAGTTGGGGGGCTTCCCACCCCCCCCCCCCCCCCTTGCCGATTAGCCATCATCTTTTTCCAGCTTCTCACCCAGTTCCCACGCAGCTGTATCTCCACCAGGCGGTGCCCCCCCGCCCATCCTCTCCCGTCCCCCCCCCCCCCCCCGCTAGACCCCCCGCTAGCGTAATTACTCCCCCCATGTTGCTCCCAGAAGTCAGCAAACTCTGGCTGACCTCGGCTTCCCCCCGTGACCACGGCTCGCACCGTGCGACGCCCCCTCCTTCCTGCTTCTCTATTCCCGCCATAATTATCATAGCGCGGGAACCAAGCCCGCGCTTCTCCCTTGGCCCCGCCCCCCCATGGCCAACGCCCCATCTCCTCTTCCTCCCCACCTCCCCCCATCACCACCTGTGGGAGAGAGAAAAGTTACCATACCGCAGGATTAGAACATAAAACCCCTCTTCGCCCCCCACATTCGTCCCACCACTTTGTCCAAACGTTCTTTTTAATAATCCACTCATTCCAGTTTTTCTTCTACAATAAAAGTCCACGCTTCATCCGCCGTCTCAAAGTAGTGGTGCCTCCCTTGATATGTGACCCACAGTCTTGCCGGTTGCAGCATTCCAAATTTTATCTTCCTTTTATGAAGCACCGCCTTGGCCCGATTAAAGCTCGCCCTCCTTCTCGCCACCTCCGCACTCCAGTCTTGATAAACGCGGATCACCGCGTTCTCCCATTTTCTGCACCGAGTTTTCTTCGCCCATCTAAGGACCATTTCTCTATCCTTGAAACGGAGGAATCTCACCACTATGGCTCTGGGAGTTTCTCCTGCTCTCGATCCTCGCGCCATAACTCGGTACGCTCCCTCCACCTCCAACGGACCCGTCGGGGCCTCCGCTCCCATTAACGAGTGCAGCATCGTGCTCACATATGCCCCGACGTCCGCCCCCTCCACACCTTCAGGAAGACCAAGAATCCTCAGGTTGTTCCTCCTTGCGTTGTTTTCCAGTGCCTCCAACCTCTCCACACATCGTTTCTGATGTGCCTCCTGTATCTCCGTCTTCACCACCAGGCCCTGTATATCGTCCTCATTCTCGGCTGCTTTCGCCTTCACGACCCGAAGCTCCTGCTCCTGGGTCTTTTGTTCCTCCTTTAGCCCATCGATCGCGTGTAGTATCGGGGCCAACAGTTCTTTCTTCATTTCCTTTTTTATCTCCTCCACGCAGCATTTCAAGAACTCTTGTTGTTCAGGGCCCCATATGAAACTGCCACCTTCCGACGCCATCTTGGTTTTAGCTTGCCTTCCTTGCCGCTGTTCCAAAGGATCCGCTGCAATCCGGCCACTTTCCTCTCCTTTTTCCATCCGTGTCCAGGGGGAATTCCCTTCTGGTTTACCGCACGGTGTTTTTTGCCGTTAAAATTGCCGTTGGGGCTCCTGTCAAGAGCCCAAAAGTCCGTTCCACCGGGAGCTGCCGAAACGTGCGACTTAGCTGGTCATCGCCGCACCCGGAAGTCCCCACTCCCCATTCTCAAGTTCCTGCCCCAAATCCTCCTCCCACTTTTAATTTCATCCAACAGGGCCTGATAGTCGACATCAGCTGACCATAGATCTATGACACCCCTCCCTCTCTTCCCTACACTTGCTGCTGAAAGAACTTCGTCCACCAATGAGGGAGGGGGGCACGAAGGGAAGAAACCGATCTCCTTGCACGGGAAGTTTCATACCTGGCACTTGTGGCAGACTTGTGGAGTTTCTGGAGTTCCTCATCTCCATGGGATTTTCTTTTCTTTCCTTTTACACCTTCCCTGTGGTACATCATAAGCTTGATTTCAAAAGATGACCTTTTTCCATTCTACCTAGGGGTGAGCTGCAGTGGCCTTATTGGTGCAATCGCTGACAATTATGCTTTGGATGCAAGCATATCTAATTCTATTTTATATTCTGAGAAATACTTTTTTTGGTGGGTTAAAGTGAATGGCATTCAATTTTACTATCTTCCCAGAATTCAGGATTTGGATACTGTGCAATCGCCTTTATTTGGGAATAGGGGCTAGAGAGTTGGCATAGTGCAGCGCAGAAATGCAGAGCAAAGGAATGTTGCATGCTAATTTAGTTCTCAATAATAGCTTCCTTCTTGGCTTCACCAAAGATCAGAAATTGTATAAATTCCGTTTATAAGCTATTTTGGAGGAGGAGAACGCACTGCTAGAAGGGATCAAGGCAAAGTGGGAGGAAGAGTTGGGGGAGGGGATGGAGGAGGGGTTCTAGGGTGAGGTGCTCTGGAGGGTGAACGCCTCCACCTCATGTGCGAGGTTGGGGCTGATGCAGCTGAAGGTGATGTATAGAGTGCACCTTACAAGGGTGAGGATGAGCCGGCTCTTTGAGGGGGTAGAAGATGTGTGTGAATGTTGCGGGGGGGGGTGCCCCGCAAACCACGTTCATATGTTTTGGTCCTGTCCAAAGCTGGAGGATTACTGGAAGGAGGTGCGTAGGGTAATCTCTAAAATGGTGCACGTGAAACTGGACCCGGGCCCTCGGGAGGCCATGTTCAGGGTGTCGGACCAGCCGGGGTTGGAAACTGGCGCGGAGGCAGATGTAGCCTTCACCTCGTTGATCGCCTGAAGGCGGATCCTGTTAGGGTGGAGAGGTGCCCTGACGTGTCGGGGGGACCTGCTGGAATTCTTGACGTTTGAAAAGGTCAAATTTGAACTGAAGGGAAGGAGGGAGGAGTTCTACAATTCATGGGCATTATTCATTCTGCACTTTCGAGAATTGGATCACATCGAACATTATTTGCGGGGGGGGGGAAGTGCTGTTGTATGTGTTAATGGTGACTATGGGCGATTCCTGATTCCTTTTTGTCATTTGTTTATGTTAAAATGCGGGCTAACGTCTGGGGTTTGGTGGTAGGATGGGATCGTTGTTATGGGGATTGACATTACATTCGTTATTGATTATTGTTTATTGGGTGTAAATTTGGGAGAAAATGTGAAAAAGGAGCAGTATAAACATGTCCCTGAACCGCTCCAATCTCTCCTCCACCCCCCAAAAACATCCAAAACGAGGAGTCCAAGGCCACTGAAACAAGAGATGGTTATCACAGAATGGGGCTAACAGTGACATAGCACCCAGCTTGAAATATTGTCTAAACTATCTTCATATTTTGAGTGGCCACAGCAACAGGACTTGAAGTCCCCTTTGCAGGGGAAAACTGAAGAGGAACTGTAACCAAGGCCGTCAAACTAGTGCCTCTACAGGTACTCCTCTCCACCCACCCTCACATGGACTCAGTACCCTTAAACCGCCCTCGCACCGTCTCAATAGTCACTGGCCAACAATAAAATAACAGATTGGACTACACTAGACCCCCTCTTTGGAGTACGCTAAATCCCTTGTTTACCCTCTGCAAAAACACTCTGAAAATCTGTGGGGTCTTGCCCACCCAAACAAAATATATTGTTTTATTGACTTTCTCAAAGGAAGATTGGGGAAGGAAAACTGGGAGACACTGAAACAAAAATAGAAACCTTGGGAGAGTATTCATCTTTACTGACTGGACCCTGTCTGCCAGGGACAGTGGGAGGTGATCCCACTTCCACTTCACCCCATATACCAAGCCTGCAAAATTTAGTTTCTGTAGCAAGGCCCAATCATTGGCCACTTGGATTCCCAGATAACTGAAGCTGGACCTGGCCAGGCGAAAAGGCAACCTCCACAGATCAGCTCTCCTCCCTGGGAAATTCACCTGAAAGCATTATCTTTTTCTCAGGTTCCATTTATATCCCGAGAAGAAGCCAAAACTCTTAAGCAGCTTCATTATCTCCTCTACACGGGAGAGCAGGTCCGGGGTCTGTCACATAGAGCAACAACAAATCATCCGTGTACAGAGAGACCCTACCCGCCTTCTTCTCCCCGTCCCCCACTCTATCCCCCTCCACCTCATAGATGACCTCAATGCTATGGCCAAAGGATCAACTGCCAAGGCAAACAATAGCGGGAACAATGGACACACCCTGCCTCATACCTCTCTTAGGCTGAGAATATTTCTAACTCAAGGGACTCATATGAACACTCGCAGTAGGGGCGCTTTATAAAATCTGGATCCAAGATATGAATCTAGTTCCAAAACCAAACCTTCCAAGGATCTCAAATTGATATCCCACCCATCCCTATCAAACGCCTTTTCAGCATCCACTGAAATAATTACCTCTGGCTGGAGACGAAGTCAAAATAACATTCAACAGTTGCCAAATATTGGCCGACAGCTGCTTGCCCTTGACAAACCCAGTCTGTTCTTCAATTATAACCTCTGGAAGGTAGGGCTCCGAGCTCATTGCCAAAACCTTCGCCAGCAACTTCGCAGCTGCATTCAGTAAGAAATAGGATGATACGACCCACACTCTGTTGGATCCTTATCTTTCTTTAAAATCAAATAAATCGATGTCTGCGCCAATGTGGCCGGCAACCTGCCCCCCAGACAGAATCGTTAAAGATCAGGCGACAAGGGCTTAAATACATGTTATCAGGTGGGAGCCACCTCGTGTGCAACTAGTCTTCTCCATGTCACCACCGGAAGTCCCAAGTGTGTGGAATTTTAAGAACAGATTTGATTCCATAGAACACTGCTTTAGATTATGTTTAGACTAACAGCCATGGGAAGATAGCTGACAATTGAGGGAATCTTAACCTTTTGCTTTGACACCTTTCACTCATCTGACAAAGAAGGTCTTATATATGCTCATCCATTCCAACTACTGTTGTATGCTAAGATCAATCTGCATGAGCAAGAAGTTGTGCCACTGAACCAATAAAAGTATAATTTCCTGACCACTCCGATGTTTCTCAATTGTTGAATTTTGAAAATGTTGTTCAAGCAAAACGACGCCATGCTTAATGGTTATGTCACTGGAGACATCTACTTTATACCCTCGTTGCAAATGGCTGGGCTTCATTTCAACATCTGGAACCTAGGTTCAAGTACCATGTACTTGATTAACTGTACTACCCAATCAGTCAATTTGAGTTGCATTTTTCTTGAGGTACAAGAGATACAGTATGCACATTCTTCTATAGTTTTAATTTTTGAGGCCCACTATATTGTAGCTTTGTAACCGTGTGAATGGAGGAAATTGTTCTATGTATTTTATATTTTGTTGCAGTAGTGTTATTAGAAACCCTGGGTACAAATACATGCAGTATGTCTGCTAAAGCTATGATTAAGGGGCCATAAAGGTGAGATAATCATTCATTTTAACCATTTATCTGCTTACATCTCGATAGCTAATGTGGTATTGTTGTAGCAGGTTCCCTGGGGTGTAAATAATTTGAGGGATTGTATTTAGTCCTCGCTAAGCAGGCCTTGGGACATCATAGAGGGAGGAGACTAGTAGCAGGTCTTTGGACATCATAAAGGGAGGAGACTAGTCCTAGCTCAGCAGGTCTTTGGACATTGTAGAGGGAGGAGACTCCAGAAGGCCTTGTGCTTGGGATGTAGATGATGAAATTAATGGGAGGAGCCAGGTCTGGCTATAGTTTTGCAGTTTGCCATCGAATTTGAGTCTGACAAGAAAGACTTTCAGACTGTTCCTGAAGGGTCGAAGGCCTTCACAGTGGAGCAAGTAACTTTGATTGATAACTTCATTTATCAGTGGCCGGTGTAGATAGTTAAAGTTCTTTTTCCCCCCTTTTATTTAAGAACTGTTTTAACTGTTAATTGTAAGGCCATTACTGTGTTGCTAATGTGGTTGATTCTGTGTTTAAATTAAAATTTGTTTCAGCATAAAAGATACTTGGTCAATGTTATCACTCCTGTGGTTTAGTCGTCTTCCCTCACAGTCTTGTAAATTATTGAGATTCTCGTACGCATAGCCCTATACATAATCTAACTGGTTGGTTGTTTCAGTTGGTATATCAACTTGAGGATGCCATATCAAGTAAATTTATTGCTGGACTGAGTGAAGAAATTATATTTATTTGTACTCGGCGGTTGATGGCCATCAAGAAAAGTGTATTGGACCAACATCAATAGTTACAGAAAGTGAGCAATTTGCATCCTATCTATCAAAGTTTTTGGTTGTCTATCTCTCTATCTATGTAATTATTTTTGCTGCCTATCTTTACCTATATAATTGTTTTGGCTGTCTATCTCTATAATTGTTTTGGCTATCTCTCTGTCTATATAATAGTTTTGACTGTCTACCTCCCTGTCTATCTCCCTATCTATATAATTGTTTTGACTGTCTGTCTCTCTATCTACATGATTGTTTTGGTTGTCTATCACTCTATCTATATAATTATTTTTGCTGCCTATCTCGACCTATATAATTGTTTTGGCTGTCTATCTCTATAATTGTTTTGGCTATCTCTCTCTCTGTCTATATAATAGTTTTGACTGTCTACCTCCCTGTCTATCTCCCTATCTATATAATTGTTTTGGCTGCCTATCTCTCTATATTATTGTTTTGGCTGCCTATCTCTACCTATATAACTGTTTTGGCTGTCTATCTCTATAATTGTTTTGGCTATCTCTCTCTCTGTCTATATAATAATTTTGACTGTCTACCTCCGTCTATCTCTCTATCTATATAATTGTTTTGGCTGTCTATCTCTGTCACTCTATCTATATAATTGTTTTGGCTGTCTACCTCTGTGCACTGACATAAGAGTTCTCCTCTTCCTCACCCTTGAATCACCTCCAGTAAGTGCTCCATCATTGTCCACACGCTGTACTCTTCCAGCTGCGGTCGATTATATTTTGTTCCTCCACTCCTCCATCTTCCCGTCAACTATACCTTTAGTAGCAGGACATCAAACTATTTCACCCCCACATTCTGGACCAGGCTATAAAATCCTTGTTCCTTAATAAATGACTTCTGATCTTTAAAAGCCTCTTTTAGACTCCTTCTTTGCAGCATGTTTCTACCGATGCCAATGCTCCCTCCTGGACAACTTTGAGGCCCAACTATCATGCATCATGAATTTTACAAATGTAAGTTGGCAGTGGTTCTTGTCATAATATGCACCCATGCACATCATGAGGTAAAAACAGGCAGTGACAGAACACAACCAATCACCAGACAGAACACCAGAGGGGGGCTTCCAACTATAAAACACACGAGGCATCAGCACTCCGCCTCTTTCCATTGTTGACAACTGTAGTGACAGTTCGGGTGTATATATCAGTCAGCACCTTCTACATGTAGATCAGAGCTAGCCTGGTCTACTAAGTTAGAGTTAGTTTCCTTAGAGTAGTAGAGTGTCAACCCACAGCCAGCTGTGTGCATTGTTACAGAAGTTCAATAAATTGGATTGAACCAACGCCTACATTTGGTGTATGCTTTACCGTTCATCTGCACCCTGCTGCAGTCCGTGTTACCCCAGGGTGAATAACACAACATGATACCATGAGTCTACTTCATCTAAGTAATTTACCTTGGGTGGTTCAGTGACGACCAGCAAGTGCCGTCCAGCGGCATGGAGAAGATCCAGGCCCCTCCACAGCTCCGGATCTCCGGAAATCTCGGCGCCAACTGGCGGGTCTTCAAGCAGAAATTCAGTCTATACGTTGAGGCCTCGGGCCTCGAGGATGCGTCTGATGCCAGAAAAATCATGCTGCTCCTATCGACTGCGGGGCACCAGGCCATCCAATTCTTCAATTCGCTCACTTTTGCAGACGACGAGGACAAGACCAAGTTCCAGACCGTGTTAGCCAAATTCGACAGTCACCGTGAAGTCGAAAGGAACGAGAGCTTTGAGCGCTATGTCTTCCAGCAACGCCTTCAGGGTAACGATGAGCCTTTCCAATCCTTTCTAACTTATCTCTGCATATTAGCGCAATCCTGCAACTATGGTGACACTGCTGATTCCCTCATCAGTGATCAGATTGTGTTTGGGGGTCCACTCCGACGCACTGCGGGAGCAACTCCTAAAAATAAAAAAACACAACCCTACCAGTAGCCATCGAGACGTGTAAAGTGCATGAACAGGCGAAAAGTCGCTACTCCCGCCTTAAATCGGCAGAACAGGACCAACTTGCTTCCCATGAGGCAGAGAGGCCATCGCCCGAATGCGGCGCCTTAGCATAGATGAAGGCGGCCATTTTGCGCACTTTTCCTGGGGTCCCACGCATGCGCACCACAGAGGGGAGAACGAAGCGGCCGAAGACCACACTGCACAGGTGCGAGCGGCGGCTGACCGCACTGCGCATGTGCAACGACACACGGAGCGTTAGGACGGCAACGTCGTGACGTGCCCGAACTGTGGTACCGCCCAATTAAAGCGGCAATGCCCTGCAAGAGGCAGGCAATGTTTAAATTGTGGGAAGCCTGGCCATTATGCAGCCTTGTGCAGGTCTGCACCTCCGATCGTGGGCCAGCGATCCCAGTTCCAACGCAAACGCGTTTGAAGTGTGCAGCAAGGGCTGCTGGATTCGGAACCTGGTAACACCACGGATCCAGAGGACGACTGCCTGGAGTCCCCATATCATGTGAGCATCATTACCATGTCTGACAAGGCCTCCTCAAATTCAGCAACACTCCTACCCATCCTCAACGTGGATTCTGAGGACAAATGGCGTGCTGTCGTACAAGTCAACCAATGCAGCGTCCGGTTCAAGCTGGACACTGGTGCTTCAGCCAATCTCGTATCTGAAGCAGATCTTGCTCGCATCCAAAGGCAGCCAAAAATTCTTCTGCCGGCCTGCCAGCTGCTTGATTATAATGGCAATGCCATTACTGAGTTCGGGTCTTGTCAGCTGCATGCCTCCAACAAGGCCATCCAAGCCACACTAAGATTCGAAATTGTCAAGCCCGACAAGGCTTCCCTGCTTGTTGCCCATGCATGTAAGCTACTCAATCTCGTCCAGTGCATACATGCCATGTCCACTGCCAATATGAATCTTCAGGCTGACATTGACAAAATCCTGTCACAATACCCGGATGTGTTCAGTGGGATGGGCACGCTGCCGTACCACTATAAAATCTTACTCCGGCCTGATGCCACACCTGTGATCCATGCACCACGCTGGGTGCTGGCTCCTCTGAAGGACCGTTTAAAGGCACAGTTGCTGTAGCTCCAAGGCCAGGGTATAATCTCTAAAGTGACGGAACCGACTGATTGGGTCAGCTCTATGGTCTGTGTAAAGAAGCCCTCTGGAGAACTGCGCATTTGTATAGATCCCAAGGATCTTAACCGAAACATAATGCGGGAACACTACGCGATCTCGAAGCGGGAGGAGCTAACCAGTGAGATGGCATATGCCAAATTCTTCACTAAGCTAGATGCATCGCGTGGCTTCTGGCAGATACAACTGGACAAGTCCAGCAGGAAGCTCTGCACGTTTAATACACCTTTTGGAAGGTGCTGTTTCAACCGCATGCCGTTTGGTTTCAGCCTCTGAAATCTTTCACAGGATTATGGAACAGATGCTGGATGGCATTGAGGATGTGCGGGTTTATGTTGATGACGTCATTTTATGGTCCACGACCCCAGAGGAACACCCATCTCATCTCCAACAAGTCTTTAGACGCATACATGCCAACAGCCTCGAGGTGAACAAGGCCAAATGCTCCTTTGGCATGTCATCAATCAAGTTTTTGGGTGATCAAATATCCCAGCAGGGCGTGCAACCGAACTCGGACAAAGTCAAGGCCATCAACACCATGAAGACCCCGGAAGACAAAAAGGCGGTACTCCACTTCCTGGTTATGGTTAACTTCTTGGGAAAGTTCATTCCCAACCTCTCATCACACACTACGGCTCTCAGGCATCTAGTGTAGAAGTCCACTGCCTTTCAGTGGCTACCCACACATCAAGCAGAGTGGCTCGAGCTAAATAAAGGCAAAGCTCACCACTGCTCCGGTACTAGCGTTTTTTGACCCAGAGCGGGAGACAAAAATCTCCACGGACGCCAGCCAGGACGGCATTGGTGCGGTGCTCCTCCAGAAGGATGACTCCTCGTCCTGGGCTCCAGTGGCCTATGTGTTGTTGCTAACTTTTGGTTGACTCTTAAATGTTGCCCATTGTATCTTTGCTTAATTTGCTCTGTTTCTATAACCTTTGCTCTAGAGTCGCCAGGTATCTTTATGATACCGCCACGAGGTTCAAGTTCAAGTACTGATCAATAACTCGACACACCAATTAGTAAGATTCAAATCAAAACACATTTATTATACACAGTCAATCACTACTCATGCATAAAACTCTACTTACTAGACTATCTCTAACACTAAAATGCCTATACTTAGCTTGGAACTGGCCCACCAGGTCAGGGGAACAAATGGCCTTTCGTTCGATTCTGAGCCTGCAGGATTCAAAAGCTGGTATGGACTGGTAGCTAGGAGCGCCTATCTCGTAGCGTGCGTTGACTGGAGACTTATTGGTTGATGCGGCAGCTTAGGCAGTTCACTGTCGAGGGTTGGTTCGCTGCTAAGTGACCCTGCCAAGAAGGACGATTTGAACTTGGGGGCTCTATTTTATAGTCCCCAGGGGCCTCCCGCCCCTTTGGGTGGACCCCGTACCTGGTTCCAAGTGATTGGACTACGTTCCGATCACTTGGATCGATTTCTCCAATACTGGAGCCGTTCCCTGATCGCTGGGCGGTCCCTAGGTGTCCGTTGGCCTTCCTTTATCTTGGCTCCTGCTGGCGCCGAGGCTTATTCACCTTACATGTTTCAATTGTTCCCAGGGATCGCTCATTAGTATGCAGATGGCTGAGAGTTTCAGTGCTGTCTGGGCTTCTGCAAGTACTAATACACAGGAGACTTTACACTTGCTAGTTTTTCCTGGCTTGGCTGAATTTCCCTGTAGTCTTTGCGGATCTCCATTTTAAGTCGGGAAGTGGCCAACCCAGGTGGCTACAGTGTCCAGGGCCATGACTCCCACTGAGCAGAGGTATGCTCAGATCGAGAAAGAGTGCCTGGGCTTCCTTACCGGTATTGTAAAGTTCCATGATTACGTCTACGGTCTACCAACCTTCACAGTAGCGACTGACCACAGACCCCTAGTCCATATCATTCACAAGGACTTGAATGACATGACACCCAGGCTTCAGCGCATTCTCCTTTGACTCCGCAGGTATGATTTCGAATTGGTTTACACACCGGGCAAGGAGCTAATCATTGCGGATGCCCTGTCTTGTGCCATCACCTCGCCCTGTGAACAGGTCAACTTCATCCGCCAAATTGAGGCACAGGTGCATCTGCGTGCCAGCAACCTCCCGGCCTCAGACGAGCGAGCCGTCAACATTCGAGAAGAGACTGCCAAAGACCCTCTTTTGCAGTTGGTCATACATCACCTTGCAACTGGTTGGCAGAAAGGGCAATGCCCCCAGTTCTTTCATGTCAAGGATGACATTGTCGAGGGGATCCTCCTCGAGATGGATCGTATCGTTATTCCTCACAGCCTCCAGAGATGAGTCCTCAAACAGATCCACGAGGGACACCTCGGTATCGGGAAATGCAGGCGCAGGGCCCGGCAGGCTGTCTATTAGCCTGGCATCAACGAGGACATATCCAACATGGTCCTCAATTGTGCAATTTGCCAGTGTTTTCAGCCTGCTCGGCAAAAGAAACACTCCAGCAACATGAGATCGTGACCTCTCCGTGGTCTAAGGTGGGAATCGACCTTTTTCACGCCAATGGGCGTGACTACATGCTTATAATTGACTACTTCTCGAGTTACCCCGAAGTGGTGCAACTGTCCAACCTCACGTCAAGGACTGTCATCAAGGCCTGCAAGGTGACATTTGCCAGACATGGCATTCCGCTCACGGTCATGAGCGACAACGGCCCCTGCTTCTACAGCCAAGAGTGGTCCAACTTCGCGAAGCTATACCAGTTCAAGCACATTACCTCGAGCCCGCATTACCCGCAATCTAATGGGAAGGCCGAAAAAGGGATCCAGATCGTGAAGCAACTGCTCTGCAAGGCTGCGGACTCAGCTTCTGACTTTAACCTTGCGCTCCTGGCGTACAGGGCAACCCCTCTGTCCACCGGTATGTCTCCGGCACAACTCCTTGTGAATCGTGACCTGCGGGCGACTGTTCCGGCCATTCATTTACCTGACCTGGATCACCTCCCAGTGCTGCAAAAGGTGCAGCAACTCCGAAACCGGCAAAAGCTGACATACGATGCTCATGCTACTGATTTTCCTGTGCTCTCTCCGGAAGATGCTGTTCGCATCAAGTTGCTTGGTGGAGGTTGGTCAGCTCCAGCTGTTGTTGTTCGACAGGCTGCTCCCAGGTCGTTCGTGGTTCGCATGGCTGATGGATCCATTGTCAGGTGCAACAGAAGGGTACTACGCAAACTTGCCTGCCCACCACCGGATCTCACTTTCCCAGCTGTCGTTATGCCTTTTCCGGACACCTCGCTCCACGAGGCCACCAATCTGGCTGCAATCTCGCCTGTCAAGGCGCCGTTGTCCCCACCTCCACCTCTCAGGCGGTCGAAAGGGATCCAACGCCAGCCCCAGAGATTGGACTTATAAATATTTCCTTTGTACATATTGCTCTGTATCTGCACGCTAGACACCTTACATGTACATATGCATTCACTCGCCATTTGCTGTAAATAGTTATATCTGTAAATATGTCATATGCTCTAAGCAACCGACAAATTTTTTTAATAAAGAGGGGAGGTCATGATATGCACCCATGCACATCATGAGGTAAAAACAGGCAGTGACAGACACCCAGGTTAGCCAATCAACATACAGGACAGAACACAACCAATCACCAGACAGAACACCAGAGGGGGGCTTCCAACAATAAAACATACGAGGCATCAGCACTCCGCCTCTTTCCACTGGTGACAACTGTAGTGACAGTCAGGGTGTATATATCAGTCAGCACCTTCTACGCGTGGATCAGAGCTAGCCTGGTCTAGTAAGTTAGAGTTAGTTTCCTTAGAGTAGTAGAGTGTCAACCCACAGCCAGCTGTATGCATTGTTACAGAAGTCCAATAAATCGTATTGAACCAACGCCTACATTTGGTGTATGCTTTACAGTTCATCTGCATCCTGTTGCAGTCCATGTTACCCCAGGGTGAATAACACACAGTTCTTGGGATGTACTTTGACATCCGATCAAAGTTGACTTATCCAGTTAGTTGCCAGGACTGTACCACCCTTGCTAAAGTGTTGCTAAACAAATATGAATGAAAGATCTACTTTCAGTATAGTGTTTTACATTTATTTTATTTAAAACCTGTTGTTCATGTTCTAGTTTTAGCATAAATAAACAAACTAATTACTGAAGGGAACGTATAGGAGGAGAAAAACTTGACTAGAAGATTTTAAGGGATGAAGATTACTTGGCTTTACTTGAGTGATCATTTTGAAGTGATCTTGGCACTTCTCTCTATTATAATGTCCACCTTTGTTTAATGATTCCATGATGCTTGCTTTCACGACTCCATCAGTTGTCTATTTTGCATGTTCTATCATTCTTTGTGTGCAGAACAATTCTTTCTAATTGTCTTAAAATTTGATTTGATTTATTGTCACATGTACTGAAGTACAGAGAAAAGTATTTTTCTGCGGCCGAGGGAATGTACACCGTATGTACATAGTAAAAAAGAATAATCGACAGAGTACATTGACAAATGGTTCATCGACAAACTGTGTTTGGTTACAGTGCGGAACAAGGGGCCAAACAAAGCAAATACATGAGCAAGAGCAGCATAGGGCATTGTGACTAGTGTTCTTACAGGGAACAGATCAGTCCGAGGGGGAGTTGTTGAGGAGTCGATTAGCTGTGGGGAAGAAACTGTTCCTATGTCTGGATGTGCGGGTCTTCAGACTTCTGCCTGATGGAAGGTCTGGAAGAAGGCAAAGCCTGGGTGGGAGGGGTCTCTGATAATGCTGTCTGCCTTCCTGAGGCAGCGAGAAGTGTAGACAGAATCAGTGTGAGGGTGGCAAGCTTGTGTCATGCGTTGGGCTGAGTTCACCCCACACTGCAGTTTCTTGCGATCTTAGGCCGAGCAGTTGACATACCAAGCTGTGATGCAGCTGGATAGGATGCTCTCTATGGCACATCTGTAGAAGTTTCTGAGAGTCAATGCAAAAATTCCCCTTTTACTAGTTTGTACTATTATCGTCTTGCTTTACCCAGTCAGTTAATTTAACATGATATTCCAGTTTAACGTTTTCTCTATCCCTAATAGTTTTCTATTCCTCCAGTATTTCCACAGAATTCAGACCGTGAACACAGAATCATCCGGTCGCTCTTTCTTCCATTGCACCTTGATCAGAACTATGTGCAGTTTGGAAGCTGCAATCTGACCAGAGCACTTCCTCTTTATGAATTGGTCACTCTTTGATGATGTGAATGCTACCCGAGCATTGGTTGGACATAGTTACTGTTGGAGCTATCCAGATTCCTCGGCCATTTTCTACTTCATTCTTGGCTTTTTCAATAAAGTGCTCATTTTATTAATTTTTTTTTCTTGCGCAAAGCACTTCACAAATGCATGCATTAAACCTTGTCTGCCCATTTGTCCAAATAATTCTGAAATTTCTGATTGAGTGGTCTCTTACAATTTCAATTCCCTTGTAGATTTTAGTATTCGATTCCTTGACGTGTAGTTTCTGAATCCAAGTAATCTGATGTAAATTTAAAATGGTATCATGTCCCAGCACCGACCCTTGAGGCATTGCATTCGTCATTTTCTACCCTTGAGCCAGTTTCTTCATGTTTCCCAGGATTTATACAAAACAGCAACTACTTTTCTGTGGAACTCTGAAATCAAGGTTCATAGAGTCCAAGGTTTCCCACAGTCCACTTGGATTATTAATTTCTCAAAGAAACCAATTGTTAAAAATCATAATTTGTATGAAATATCGCTATTTCAGAAGAAATCAAGCAGGGACTCGCATTGCTTGGTTGATGAACGTGACATTTGAGATTCTGTATGAGTCGCGGTGAAGCTGAACCGAACTATTGCATTGCTTCCAGCCCCCTCTGGAAAATGCGGCAGACGTGACATAGCTTGCACCGGAATTTAAAATTAGAAGAGGTGGAAATAACATGAATTCTCTGGGATTTTTTGCGCTGAAAATCAGATGTGGCAAATTAATAGGAATTGCTGCAGTGGTGTCAGCGTGCATTGTGCTGGACTCATTTTGGTGCAAAGAAATGGAAAATTCTGATTGTAGAAAAGCTTTTGAGAGATTATTCACTTTTGTTGATTCACCAATATGAAAATATCCATGAATTGGTAGGAAAAATGTAATTTTAAAAATAATGTTTATCTTTCACATGTTCTATTATCACCCCTGCAATGGAACAGTTGGGTGATTATAGAGTCACAAATCACAGATCTGACCAGCTTTGCCAATAAGCAACCCCACAGACAACCGGGACAAAAGCAGAAAACGAAAAGCCAAATGCACATGTGATGCAGGGGAACTTAAGTTGACAAAAGGTGCACCACTTCTTTTTCTTGGGTTTTCTCCGGGTGCTCCGGTTTCCTCCCACAATCCAAAGATGTGCAAGTTAAGTGGATTGGCCATGCTAAATTGCCCCTTGGTGTCCAACAGTTATGTGGGGTTACAGGGATAGAGCGAGGTAGGGTGCTCTTTTGGAAGGTCGATGCAGACTTCATGGTCCAAATGGCCGCCTTCTGCACTATAGGGATTCTATAATTCTAAGAAAAAAAATCTTAATCACTTTTATATACGTAGATCACAAAATGATGGCCATTAGTAACATTGCAGCTAATGTAAAATACTTTTGTATATCAAATATGAACTTTCACCAAATGTTAATCTCTCATGAGTGTAACTGGCATGCAAGACCATGTTTTCAAAGTTCTTGAGCAATATTTTATATTTAAATAAGGTTATGCATTTTTTTTTTTAAGTTAACACAATAGTAATTTTGCATATGGCCATCTATCTTTAGGCATATCTGGATGAGTTGGTTGAGCTTCATAGAAGGCTAATGACACTTCGTGAAAGGCACATACTCCAACAGGTAAGAATATTTTTTTTAGTCAGGTTTTTGACTGATTAGCACATTATCTTTATCCCATGTATGAATATTACTGATTCTAAAAATTCTTTTTGCATTCCTGGAATTCCAACTGAGAGTTTAATGAGGAACATTACAAAGAACAGTTGTGTCTCAAATCTTGTATCTCACAACCTGTCTTTCCTTTTCCAGCCTCGTTGCTTTCTGTTCTTCTAATGTTATATCCATTTCCTTCTTGTATTACTTCTCTAAATGCGATGGAGCTACAGTGGGTGAAAAGGAAAGTATTTTTCACTGCTGGAGGAACTGCTGGACACGAACAGTGTGGAGAAGGGGAACTGTGGGGACCTTTACGGACGACTGTTAGAAAGGGCGAGAACACCCAGCAAGACACAAATGGGAAAATGAACTAGGGACGGAAGTAGGATGGACGGAAGTAGGATGGGGACTTTGGCGCAAAGCACTGAGCAGGGCCACCACCTCCTGCGCAAGGCTAAGCTTATTGCAGTTCAAAGTGGTGCGCAGAGCACACCTAAGAACCTGAATGAGCAGGTTCTACCCGGAGGTGGAGGACAACGGTCAACGGTGCCAGGGAGGCCCTGCCAACCACGCCCACATGTTCTGGGCCTGCTCCAGGCTTGTCGGGTCTGGACAACCGCCTTCGAGGTGATGTCCAAGGTTGTGGGGATGAGGCTAGAGCCATGCCCGAGAATGGTAGTCTTTGGGGTTGGGGAAGAGGGCCGATGCTCTTGCTTCCTTAATTGCACACCGGAGATTCCTGCTCGGCTGGCGATCAGCAGCACCACCCACAGCTGCAGACTGACTGGCACACCTGTCGGAATTTCTCCAACTGGAGAAGATCAAATACACCACCCGAGGGTCGGACGAGGGCTTCCACAAAGCGTGAGTGCTATTCATCAGCCTGTTCCAAGATCTCTTCGAGGCCAATTGTGCATAGGAAGGGAAGGGGGTGATGGGGCCAATGAGGGCTGACAGGATTACACAGAACAGATAGGAACAAAGTGGGGCAACAGTAACAAATACAAAATGAAAGAGAGCCTACAGCATTTACGACAGAAGAAAGGGCCCAAGATTGACGGCGAACAACAAAAAAGGGTTGGGATGGGGGGGCAAGGGCATGGGGGAAAGCTGACGAAAGGGGAACATGTAAATTGTACATTCGAACTGTCTTGTACAGTGCGTAGATATTTTATTTTAAAAAGGAAAGTATTTTCTTCAGTGGAATACTATGTCTTATTTTCAAGTTGCGATTTCCTAATGATTTCATTCCAGCAACTCCGTTTGACTTGATTAATTATTAGTGGCTTGCCAGGTTTTTATACCAACTGAATTGAAGCATTTACTGATGCTTTTCCCTGAATCATGGCTGTAGACATGCAAACACGAAGGTTAAACTGTAGGAATCCCCTAACCAGTGAAGTATTAATTGCAACTAAGCTGTTTGCAGTTGTGACTCTCTTTCAGAGGGTGGATCCTGGATGCTGTCATAGATAAGAGTCATAAATGTTTACAGCATGGAAACAGGGCCTTCGGACCAGCTGGTCCATGCCGCCCAATTTCTATCACTAAGCTAGTCCCACTTGCCAGCATTTGGCCCATATCCCTCTATACCCACCCTGCCCATGTAACTGTCTAACTGCTTTTTAAAGGACAAAATTGTACCCGTCTTTGCCACTGCCTCTGGCAGCCTGTTCCAGATGTTCACCATCTTCTGTGTGAAGAAATTTCCTCTCTGGTCTCTTGTATATCTCCCCTCTCACCTTAAACCTGTGCCCTCTAGTTCTAGACGACTCTACCTTTGGAAAATGATGTTGACTCTCTACCTTATCTATGCTCCTCATTATTTTATAGACCTCCATAAGATCACCCCTAAGCCTCCTACGCTCCGGGGAAATAAAATCCCAGCCTATCCAGCCTCTCCTTATAACTCAGACCATCAAGTCCTGGTAGCATCCTCGTAAATCTCTTCACTCTTTCTAGTCAGGTCGGTAGTCTTTATTGCATCCAGTGTGTTCTGCCATTTCTTGACAATGGTGGAGTGAATTGAATTGGCTGAAAACTGGCATCTGTGTTGGGAACCTCAGGAGGAGCTAAGATGGATATTTTACTCAGCACTTCTGCTGAGCATGGTTGCAACTACTGCAACCTCATCTTTTACACTTAACTTCTGGGTTCTGCCATCATTGATGGATTGAAATGTTTCGAATTCCTACAGTGCAGGAGGGAGCCTTCGGCCTATAGAGTCTGCACCGACCCTCTCTGAGAGCACCCTACTTAGGCCACTCCCTCCTCCTATTCCCATAACCCCACCATACATACACATCTTTGGACACTCGGGGACAATTTAGCATGGCCAATCCACCTGACCTGCACATCTTTGGACTGTGGAAGGAAACCAGAACCCTAGGAGGAAACCAGCAGACACATGGAGAACATCACAAACTCCACACAGACTGTGTCACTCTAGGCCAGAATTGAACTTGTGTCCCTGACGCTGTGAGGCAGCAATGCTAGCCCCCGACTCGGAGCTCTGAAGAAGTCCCATAAGCTCGAAACATTAACTCTATTTCTCTCTCCACTGATGCTGCCAGACCTGCTTATCCAGCATTTTCTGTTTTTATTTCTGTCTGAATCTATCTTGTTTAGTGTGGTAGTAGTGCCACACGACAAAATAGAGGGTATCCTCCATGTGAAATCAGGACTTTGTCTCCACAGGGCCATGCAATGGTCATTCCCACCAATACTGTTGTGAATCAATAAATTGAGGGCGAGATCAAGTAGTTTTGTTCTCTTTCGTGTTCTCATCACCTGTCACAGGCCCAGACTGATTATCAGTTCCTTCAGGCCTCAGCCACCACAGTCAGTAATGGTCCTACTGAGCCAGACTTAGTGATGGACATTGTACTCCGAGTAAGAGAATTAATTTTATGCCCTTGCTATCTTCAGTAGTTCTTCCAGGTGGTGTTCAACATGGAGAACTTTGCTCAGGCCACTGGGAAGTGTGTGGCTTTGTTGCTTTGATGCCTAAATTGATGTCAGGTAGTCCCTGCATTTTATCCATCTTTTCTGTAGTGGTTTGATTCATCAGCTGAAGGTGAGCAGTTTCATGGAATCATAGAATTTACAGTGCAGAAGGAAGCCATTCGGTCCATCGAGTCTGCACCGGCCCTTGGAAAGAGCACCCTACTAAAGCCCACACCTCCACCCTATCCCTGTAACCCAACTTAACCTTTTTGGACACTAAGGGCAATTTAGCATGACCAGTCCACCTAACTCGCAGATCTTTGGACTGTGGGAGGAAACCAGAGAACCTGGAGGAAACCCACGCAGGCACGAGATGAACATGCAGACTCTGCATGACAGTGACCCAATCTGGGAATCAAACCTGGGACCCTGGAGCTGTGAAGCAACTGTGCTAGCCACTATGTTACCGTGCTGCCCAAATAGATAAGCAGCAGGAGGTTTTCTTGTTCATGGTCTGGCCTGCTTCTATGTAACTTCATGGGATCTGCAGTCAATGGTGAAAACTTTACTGTATACCACTGTGCCACCACCCACTGGTGGGTCTGTTCTGCCAGTGAGACAATGCATACCCAGGTATAGAGATGGAGGACATTGGGTTTTCAGTATTATTTGAGGAGTATGACTAGGGTGGGCTGTTGCTTGACTAGTCCTGGGTAACATCTTTCCCAAGTTTGGCACTAAGTCCCCAGATGTTAGTGATGAGAACTTTGCAGAGCTGACTGGGTTGGGTGGGCCTTTGTTGTTTCTGGTATCAAGGTCAATGAAGGGTTGTTTGTTCTTCTTTATTCTTCTTTGACATTGCTGGTACAACTGAGCGTTGTGCTAGGCCATTTCAGAAGGCAGTTAAGAGTCAACCACTTTGCTGCATGCCTCCAGACATGTGTAAGGAAGGCAGATTTCCTTCTCTGAATAAACCAAATGGATTTTTACAACAATCCTATTACTTCATTATTATTACTAAAACTAGCTTTTTATTCCAGCATTACGAATCAATTGATTTTGAATTCCCCCAGATTTTGTGCATCTGGAATATTAGTTCAGGCCTCTGGATCGCTAGTTCCGTAACAATACTACCCAGGCTCGGGGCTGTTTAGCACAGGGCTAAATCGCTGGCTTTGAAAGCAGACCAAGGCAGGCCAGCAACACGGTTCAATTCCCGTACCAGCCTCCCCGAACAGGCGCCGGAATGTGGCGACAAGGGGCTTTTCACAGCAACTTCATTTGAAGCCTACTTGTGACAATAAGCGATTTTCATTTTCATTTCATGCTAATGTTCTCTCATTAGATCAAGATCAGTTTTACCAATTTAAACCAAGTAAATCTGTTAATAATTGTTGCTTTTTATATTCACCAACTATGAAATAAAACTTCTCGGCAATTAGCACGAAATCTTGCTTCACCTGTTGGTAACTTACCAGCTGTTAGTTTGAACAGACACTGTTATTGAGTCCAGATCGCACGGAATGACTGTCTTTGAGTTGTGCTTTTTTTTATAAATAGATACAAAATAATGAGTCAATTCTCATAAAAGTAAGGTGCCGGTGTTATAACTAAAGTGTGAGTGACTGACTTTGAAGCCATTAAAGCTGAGAAGGTAACAACAAAAGACTGTGATCTGTAACAGAATTCTAAACCTAACCTATCTCATTTTCTGTACGAAGTTGTGGCAGATAATTCCTCCTGAGCTGTTCAAGGTACAAATCTTGAGCAAATAGTATGGAATATTCTCCAGTTGCATCTCAGGCACTGAGGCCTCACTATTTCCCTTATTGGAATTGAAGCTGGAACATTTTAGTTCCAACACCCAGTCCAAGTGGTACATATCACTGAGGGAGTGCTAGACTGTCAGAGGTGCTCGCTGAGGGAATGCTAGACTGTCAGAGGTGTGGCCAATATTTATCCTTTAATTCTCTCTCGTCATGAGGGTGTTGGTGACTCTGCCTATCTGTGGTCCTGTTCTGGCTGATCAAGAAACTTCCTGTTCTTACAAGGGGCCATGGACATAATGGAAAGATTCGGCCACATTATGGACACACTGTCCATGGACAACCAGTCCAGAGTGCGACTTGAATCCAGAGCTTCTGATTCAGAGGGAGGGGCGTTCCCTACTGTACCCCAAGACCCGCATCCTTTAGCTAACATTCCAAAGAGCTTGCTGTGTGTAAATTGGCCACTCAGTTTCCTACTTTACATCAGTATTTGCACGTTATAAAGAACTCGGCTGTAAAGTGTTTTGGGACATGGAGAGGGTGTGGAAAGTGCCTTCAGCAACTCTCCATCCGCCATCTTTGCTGTGCAATGTGGGACCTTCCTTCTGAAGGCAGCAGTGAATCAGCAGCTGGCGGGGAGGAACCGGGACGCCTCTCCTGACCTCCAGTGCTCACTGCCCGGCCTCACCCACGCAGAACGGACACTAGATTACGATGCGGAAAGGACAGCTAGCGAGGGAGAGATGGAGAGAATGGGAGCGAGGTTACTGGAGAAAAAAAGGAGCAGATTGAATGGTCCCGGTCGACGGCAGGTTAGACCAAAACCGTGGGGCCCTGCTTCCCATTACCTGTAGATAGCGGAGCTTGGGTAACTCCCTGGGTCGTAGCTGACCCGCACGAGACCCTGATAGAGTTCAACTGCTATGTGGTCATTGTCTCCGTTGTAGAGGAGGATCCCATTGTCTTCCGCAGTCGAGACCTGAGGAAACCAATGTCACTTTCCTATTATTAAGCGTCTGGTGTAGACACTTCCTGTCTTTAAGCTGCACTTCCTGTTTTGTTTTGTTTTTTAAAATATTTTTATTCTCCTTTTTCACATTTTCTCCCACATTTACACCCATCAACAATAAACAATAATCAGCAAGATATGTCAATCCCCATAATAAAAACGATCCCATCCACCCACCAACCCCCAAACATCAGCCCGCATGTTTACATAAACAAATGACAAAAAGGAATCAGGGATTACCCGTAGTCACCCTTAATCTACACAGCCCCCACCCCCAACTAATGTTCGATGTTATCCAATTCTTGAAAGTGCATAATAAATAGTGCCCATGACTTGTAGAACCCCTCCGAGCTTCCCCTCAGTTCGAACTTGACCTTCCCAAGGGTCAAGTATTCCAACAGGTTCAAAAAATCGGCTCATCCTTGCCCTAGTGAGGCGCGCTCTATATACCACCTTCAGCTGTATCAGTCCCAACCTCGCACATGAGGTGGAGGCATTCACTCTCCGGAGCACCTCATACCAGACCCCCTCCTCTATAACCGCTCCCAGCTCTTCCTCCCACTTTGCTTTGATCCCTTCCAATGGTGCCTTATCCTCTTCCAAAATAGCTCCGTACAAAGCTGACACTACCCCCTTTTCCAGTCCCCTTGTTGTCAACACCTCCTTCAGCAATGTGGAGGCCGGTTCCTCTGGGAAGCTCTGTATCTCCTTCCTTGCAAAATCCTGAACCTGCATGTCCCTAAACTCTTCTCCCTGCTCTAGCCCATACTTCGCTTCCAGCTCCCTCAATCCTGCAAACTGACCCCGAAGAAACAAATCTTTTAGCGTCTTAATCCCCTTCTCTTCCCATTTCCGAAAATTTCCATCCCACCTCCCTGGCTTAAATCTGTGGTTCCCCCGAATTGGCATTTCCCTTGACCCTAAACCCAACCCGAAGTGTTGGCGAAACTGCCTGCAGGTTTTCAATGAAGCTATTATTACCGGACTCACTGAATATTTCCCCAGAGCTATCGGGAGCGGCGCAAGTTCCTTCAGCCCCGACCCCCTACACAAACTCTCCTCCATTCTGACCCACTGAGAATCAACCCCTCTGACTCTGCTCCGCACTTTCTCCACGTTCGCCGCCCAGTAGTAGTACAACAGGTTCGGGAGACCCAAACCCCCTGCCTGCCTTCCCCTCTGTAGCAGCACTTTTCTCACTCTGGCCACCTTCCCTCCCCATATGAATGAGGTAATCCTTCCCTCAATCTCCCTGAAAAAAGACTTTGGCAGGAAAATCGGTAGGCATTGAAAGATAAACCGGAATTGCGGCAACACGTTCATTTTAACCGCCTGTACCCGACCCGCCAGTGACAGAGGAAGGCCATCCCACCTTGCCAGATCGGCTTTCACTCTCCCCACCAAACTAGTGATGTTGTACCTGCAAAGCCTCCCCCACTCCCGGGCAACCTGCACCCCCAGATACCTAAAATGAGTCCCTGCTCTACGGAATGGCAGCCCCCCCCACCCCTGCCCCCACCCCCGGCCGAGACACCACAAAGTACTCACTCTTGTCCAGGTTCAACTTGTACCCCGAGAAAGACCCAAATACCCGCAGTAGCTCCAATATTCATCCTATCGACGCACTCGGTTCCGACACGTACAGCAGCAAGTCATCGGCATATAAGGACACCCTATGCTCTATACCCCCGCACTATTCCTTTCCATGCTCCCAAACTTCTCAATGCGATGGCCAACAGCTCAATCACAAATGCAAACAGTAGGGGGGACATAGGACATCCCTGTCTCATCCCACGGTGGAGAGAAAGGTATCTCGAACTGATATTATTTGTGCGGACACTCGCCTTCGGTTCCTTATATAACAGCTTTACCCAGTTCACAAACCTTGGTCCAATGCCAAACCGCTCCAGCACTGCCATCAGGTACCCCCATTCTACCCGATCAAACGCCTTCTCGGCATCCAATGCCACAACTACCTCTGTTTCCTTTCTTTCCGCCGGTGCCATAACAACGTTCAAAACCCTCCTAATGTTTAAAAACAGTTGCCTCCCTTTCACGAACCCCGTCTGATCCTCCCCTATCACCTTCGGAAGGCACTCCTCCAGCCTACCCGCCAGTACCTTCGCCAACACATTTACGTCCACATTCAGAAGTGATATGGGCCGATACGACCCACACTCCGTCGGATCCTTATCTTTTTTTAGTAACAGGGAAATCGATGCCTGCCCCAAGGTTTGCGGCAACACCCCCTTCCCTATTGCCTCTTCAAACATCCCCACCATCAGGGGTGCCAACCTATCCCTGAATTTTTTAATAATATTCCACCGGAAACCCATCCGGCCCTGTCACCTTCCCTGACTGCATCCTCCCAATCGCATCCTTTATCTCCTGCTCCACTATTGCTCCTTCTAATGTAGCCCTGTCCCCCTCCCCTAGCCTCGGGTACTCCAACCCATCTAGAAATTCCTGCATCTCACGGTCTCCCCCGAGTGGCTCTGACTTGTACAATCTCTCATAAAACTCCTCAAAACCTTGTTAATCAGCACTGGGGCCACCACCAACTTCCCTGCCCTATCCTTCACCTGAAGAATTTCCCTTGCCGCTGCCTCCCTCTGGAGCTGACCTGCTAACATACTCCATGTTCATAAACTGCACCCCTTGCTCGCCTCAGTTGGCGCACCGCCTTCCTGGTGGACAGTTGATCGAAGCTCGTCTGTAGTTCCTTCCTCATTTCCAGCTTCGCCAGGTCCCCATCCTCTGCATACCTCCTATCTACCTCCAACATCTCATCTATTACCCTCTGCCGCTCCAACCTCTCCTCTTTATCCACCCTGGCCTTAAACAAAATTACCTCCCCTCTCACCACCGCCTTTAGAGCCTCCCAGACGACTGACTTCGACACCTCACCCGTACAATTGAACCTACATATTCCTTGATTATCTTTTCAATTTTCTCACAGAACACTTGGTTCCCCAAAAGCCCCACTTCCAGTTTCCACCCCGGTCACTGCGCTGCCCCCTTCTCCAGCACCATATCCACCCAATGTGGAGCGTGATCTGACACTGCAATTGCAGAGTATTCCGACCCCTTGACTCCAGCCTTCCCCACCACAAAAAAATCGATCCGCGAGTATACCTTGTGGATCGCTGAGAAAAACGAATACTCCTGTTCCCTTGGGTGCAGGAATCACCAAGGGTCCACCCCTTCCATTTCCACCATTAGCCCAGCCAGCGCCTTCGCGCCCCCCCCCCACTTGATGGGACCAGCGAGCGCAGCCGTGATCTGTCCAACCTTGGCTCCTGCACCAAGTTCCAGTCCCCCCCCCCCCACAATCAGCTCATGCGTGTCCAAATCGGGGATAGCCCCAAACACCTTCCTCGCGAATCCCACATCGTCCCAATTGGGGCCGTATACACTTAACAGCGCCACTAATCTCCCTTCCAGTGCCCCTGTCACAATCACATATCTACCCCCCTGATCTGCCACCACCTTCTCCATCTGGAAGCGTGCCCTTTTGCTGACCAGCACAGCTACCCCTCGAGCCCTTCCATCAAATCCAGAGTGAAATACTTGGCTAACCCAGCCCCTTTTAAGTTTCACCTAGTCCTTCACCCTCAAGTGAGTCTCCTGCAGCATTGCTACATCGGCTTTCAAACTTTTAAGATGTGCAAGCACCCTTGACCTCTTGACCGGACCTCCTAGCGCCCTCATGTTCCACGTGATTATCCTTACTGGGGGTCTCTCACCCCCCCCCCCACCTTTCTTATCCACCATCATCATACCCCCGGGACCCTGCCCCATAAGCCTGACCCGCCCCTGTCCATTGTTAACATCGAACCCCACCCCCCCTCCCAAGAAGCCCCCCTACAAAAACATCCCCCAACATCCATCCCTCCACCCCCTCTTGCTCGCCTCGTAGGCCCATTGAAGCCTGCTATCCAGGCTCCAACGTCCGCAGTCCTCCTCTCACCTCACCCCCGTTCACTAACTGACTTTAGTTAGCTAGCGCGGGTGGCTCCCCCCGCCAAGACCTTGGCCCCCTTCCACCCAGTCCCAGAGAAAGAAACACCAAAACAAACCCAACAATCCAACCCCTACAATTCACTAACATAACATTTAACCATCGCAACACAGAACGCCATTAACTTGAACTCTGTAACAATGCAAAGAGAAGTAAATTTCAATACAAATCAGTAAAAAGAAAGTTGTAACATTTGTACATTGTCCAGCCGCTCAAACACAGTCCACAGTCTCTCTTCCAGTTCCGCTCTTCACGTCTGTCCTAAGCCTTCTGCCCTCACGAACGCCTCAGCCGCCTCCGCTTTCTCAAAATAAAAGTCTTTGGCGTTATATGTTACTCTCAACTTTGCCGGGTACACCACACCAAATCGCACCCCATTCTTGTACAAAGCCGCCATCACTCGCCCAAACGCCACTCGTCTTTTTGCCAACTCCACCGTCCAGTCCTGGTAGATCCGAACCGCAGTACCATCCCACAGCACCTCACGCTCCTGTTTCGCCCAGCTTAATACTTTCTCCTTCATGCAAAACTTATGGAAGCAAATAATTACTGCCCTTGACAGCTCGTTCACTTTGGGCTTCGGCCTTAATGACCGATGAGCTCGGTCTAGCTCGTACAGGGTGGGGCTTTCACCCTCCCCCATCAGCTCCGCCAACTCCTTAGCGAAGTATTGCGTTGGCCTTGGGCCCTCTGTCCCTTCGGGCAAGCCCACAATTCTCAAATTGTGCCGCCTTGAGCGCTTTTCCAAGTCTTCCAGCTTTGCTCGGAGTCCTCTGTTAACCTCCACCAGCCTCCGCAGCTCGTCCCCCATCGAGGTGACCTGGTCGCTGTGTCGTGTCACGGCCTCCTCCACCTCCTTCATCTTCTCGCCCTGCCATCTCACCTCGGCCGATACCTTTGCCACCTCCACCCTCATCGGGCCGATTGCCTCCTCCAACAATGACCTCAACGCAACCGCCATCTCTTTCCTCAGGACCTCCATGTGCCTCACCAAATGTTTTTCCAGCTCCACCACCATCACCTCGGTCTCCTCTCCACCGTAAGTAGTGCGGCCCCGCCTTGCAGTTTGGCTTCCGCCATCCTGTCAACACTTTTGCTCGTCTTCTCCTTTGGCGGCGAACCCGCGTTTCCTCCTTTCTTCGACGCTGCTTTTCGCATCCTTTAGCGGCTTATTGTTTTTTTATTTTTTCATCTTCTTTCCTTTCTCCTCTCTCCCCCTTCACCCTCCTGCCCTTCATCAATCTGGCATTCCTTTTTGAAAAAAAAGCTTTTACCAAACTTCCTTAAATTCTTTTTTTTCTTTCTCCTCTGCATTCACCTGGGACCAGGCTTCAACCTTCTTTCTTCTTCCTAGGTGGGAGCCATCCGACGTGGAGCACCCTCCCTACATGATGCCCTGGCCTCGGGCCTGCCATCTCGACCTCCTCGTAGCTCCGCCCCCAGTGCTCTGACCTGCGGGGCCCGGCGCCTCAGCCCCCGCCGCCCGACACCCGCGCGGGGTTCTTCGCCGGTTTTTAAACCGGCCTCGCTGGCTGCTCGTGGCGGCCCCAAAGGCCGACGACAGTCGGGGCGCGTGAAGACTCTGGGATTTCCCCGAAATCGCCACGAATCGCGGGAGCTCTTTTTTTTTGCGGCCGCCCTGCTCGCCCACCCCACCGGACGTCCCTGCACTTCCTGTTGTCACAACATTTAGTCCCATTTTTCTGTCAATATAAAAAACAGGAGCAGGAATAGGCCATTAGGCCCCTCGAGACTATCCGGCATTCATTAAGATCGCACCTGATCTATCTCCATCTTCCCACACACTATCCCATGTCCCTATAGGTTGAGAGGCGGTAGATTTAGAACTGAGATGAGGAGGCACTACTTCTCGCAGAGGGTGGTGAATTTGTGGAACTCGCTGCTCCATAGTGGTGGAGTCTGAGTCATTAAATGGTTTCTAGAAGGAGGCAGATATATTTCTGATTTAAAGAAACGAGTTAAGGGCAGCATGGCAGCACAGTGGTTAGCACTGTGGCTTCACAGCTCCAGGGTCCCAGGTTAGAATCCCGGCTTGGGTCACTGTCTGTGCGGAGTCTGCACGTTCTCCCCGTGTCTGCGTGGGTTTCCTCCGGGTGCTCCGGTTTCCTCCCACAGTCCAAAGATGTACAGAGTAGGTGGATTGGTTGTGCTAAATTGCCCTAAAGTGTCCAAATAAGGTAAGGTGGGGTTACAGGGATAGGGTGGAGTTGTGGGGATAGGGTGGAGGTGTGGGGTTCGGTAGGGTGCTCTTTCAAAGGGCCAGTGCAGACTCGATGGGCCGAATGTGATATACCCACTGTTGATTAACAATATCGATTGGACAGTCCAACAGACATCAGAATGCTTATTCCTCTAGATAGGAAGTCCATAAACCAGAAGATGCAGGTTGTAGTTGTAGGGACCTTCCAGGGTGCCACAGTTTAGTGGGGATGATTGTAGGAATGACGTTGAATAGAAAATTGTGTGTAATCAGGCAAAATTGTGATTTACCAATGAGCTATTATAACTCTGCTCCCCATTATACTGGGCATTTATATAGTTAGCCCTTGTATCATATGAATCTGTTCCAAAATTGTGAAGATTGATTAAAGTCTTGCCTTCTGCTATGTTGGAAATGGCTACCACCTGGAATAGATGTGGGAGAAGCTCGATAAGTGCACGAGGGTGAACGGAATAGAAGGATTTGTTTGGGAGTGATGAAGCACATAGTGAGAGAATGCTTGTCAAGCTCAAAGGCCAGTTTTTGGCTGTAAGTTTAAGTTCTATGTAGTCAGTGTATGGCTAGCTGTTTAGTCACTAGATAGTGGCTAAGAGTGTGCTGACTGTGAACAGAATAGCATTGTATTAAACATCATTTTGTGCAGATTCAATTTTGCACCAATTTAGATTTCACTTTCAAGGGATCCTAGCCAATAACATACTGATGTAAACATTGTGTTCCCATCTGATTATTTTTTTTAAAAATGGCAACAGTGGGTGAGGCAAGGGAGGGCTTGGTATCGATCCTCTCATGGTAATTTGTATTGACATACTGTCCATGCAAGTGAATAAATGGACAAAGTGGACGTTAAACAAGTATTTGGGATGTCGAGACGAACAATACAACCGAAGAAAGAAAATGCTTAAATTTAGGAGAAATAATGAGAAAAAACAATTTTGGAAGTAAAGTTTTTTGATGTATACAATTCCTTTATTTCCAATAAAGGGTCAATTTAGCGTGACCTACTCTGCACATCTTTTTGGGTTATGGGGGTAAGACCCGCGCAGACACTGGGAGAATATGCAAACCCCACGGGGGCAGTTTTGGAAGTAAAGTTAGATTGGTTTCTGGTTGTGCTCAGAACGAGCAAAGAAGTAATAGTATTGTGTCTACATGCAGATGTACTATTGATACCAAAGGTTCCTTGATTGAAGCTGACATTTGCAGCTATATCATAAATAAATAATACATAGTCAGCTAATTTGTTGCTTCTCTGTCTTCAGATTGTTAACCTAATAGAAGAAACTGGACATTTTCATATCACAAATACAACATTTGACTTTGACCTTTGCTCACTGGATAAAACCACAGTCCGAAAACTACAGAGTTATCTGGAGACTTCAGGAACATCATGAGGACACTGATCCCCGGCTACGAGCTGGAGAATTGAACTTTTAGCGATGCAACCATTACATCAAGCCCTATAAAGCTACTTACAGCAGTTCTTTTACAGCCAGTCAAGCTTCTCTCCCCTGAACGTGTTGCTGGGGGAAATTGCCAAGAGATTCAACAGATCCTTATCAGCCTGAGGAATGTTCTGGAAGTGTTGGACCTGTGAGATTCATCACCTCCTTTACCTCCCACCCCCTGGATATTTGCTCTTTATGAATCTCTGTGGTAATGTGTATCTTTGTGGTGTCCACGTCCACATGGCGAATGATGCATGTGCAACACTGCCTTAGTATGTAACTGATCTATCTATTTATTGAAAAAGTCCATTCATGAAAAATAACTTGGATCTTTGGAACACTACCAGACATTGAGCACTCTGGTCACGTTTATGACCAAGGCTTACGAATGCAGTAGGAATCGGTCACCAGATATCTGGTGAATTCATCTCCAGTTTTTTGATTTCCTTTGTAAACTAGCTGCGATCATAGGGACACTATGTAACTACACAAATGTTCTAGCCTTAGTAATTGAACTGTAGTGTTTAAAATCTATTACTGTGCACTGTTCTCAGAAACATTACCAGCTTTGATGTGTTTTAATTAGTGATCGACCAATGCAAATTATCAGATCTGTACTTGTACTGGGAGGAATGTTGTCTGCACAATCATGCTATTAAGCAGAGATTTTTTGTTTCTTTCAGATTTGATTCAAACCTTTTACAGGGAACAAAGGATTTGTGGTGTAATTTTTCTTGCCCTTTTAAAGTATTCCACAGCTTTATTTTTGTTAAATACAATGCTAGTTGCCTACAGGCGCAGACATAAATATGTTTTTACCTACATTGGCCTTCCTTCAGATTCTTGTGTTCTTATTCGGTTTCCTGATATAAACCGGTGTGCACCTCCAAGTTGCTCACCTCTATGGACTTGTTGAAGGGTAAATACATCTGAAGATTCAGAACTCGCTGGCAAAGTGCAGAGAAAACTGATATATGCTAGGTTGGTTGATCACTAGTTTAAGGTTTATGGCATATCAAACTTATTTAATTTTTTAAAAAGTGAGATTGTCTAAAATATTCTGTTCCCAATTTTCTGTAAGTTTGTTGTAGAAAATTCTTAATTTGGGATTAATTATTTATTTGAAATAAACCCTTCACTGCCAAATCGGTTTTTTGCCACCTTTACCATCTGGCAAAATGTGCGTGCTTATCGGTCCAACCTTTGGATAGTAAAGTTATATTTCTTAAAAATAGATCTATCTTTCGCAAGTATGTTGCAGTAAAATCATGTTTCGATGGCATCTTTTTCCAGGAGACCTTGACTATTACTTTCAGTCCAAAGATGGGATGAATTTTAATACTTTTTTTATTACTGAAGGTTCTGAAACTGCTTCCAGCAGAACAAGTGTACTTTCCATTGATAACGAGGTTCAGATAAGTCATTGTGTCCATTACTTGAAATGTTACCTTGTTGTATACTTTTAATGTGCAATTCATATCAGAAAAATCAGACTTTTTTTTTGAGGGAAAAGAAAATTGTTTCATTTCATGTACGTGATGTGTTTGTTTTCAATTGCCATTACTCTTTCATTTGGTCGTGTCAGTGGTGAAACCAAGACTGTTCGTTCTAGGAAAATATGCTCCAGCAGTCTTCAGAAGTTTAACTTGGTACTTTGAGTCCCTTTAATTTAATGTAGTTGCTTGATCCATTTTGATTGTTGTGGCTAAATTTTGTGGTACAACTCAAAACTTTCCAAAATATTTTATTAAATTTGAAAGAGAATCTGCCTTGTGATTCATCTAGTCATTCTTCATTTGCATATAGTTCATACAATAAGATGTTGAAAAGTACAATGCAGTGAAAGCTGTTGGTATTTTCGCAAGATTCTATACTCCATGGATTAGGAAATAAAGATTTTTTTCTGATTGTACTACTTTGAAGGAAAAATACACGGTAGTGGAAATTTATGGTTTAAATCACCAAGTGTTATTTTGTAATAAAACAAAGATGGTAATAAATCCATATATAACCATCCATTGTATTGTATAAACATGGGACACCAGTCTAATATTTTTTGTTGCATAAGCCATGTATATAAAGTTTGACCTAGCTTTTTGAGCTTGAATCCCAATTTGCTGCAATGTTGAGTATGCCACAATATTTAATTAGAACAAGTGTGTCACACTCCTACAACATTTTTCTTTGCATTAGCTTTTCCATCAACCTTTTGTATTCGAGAACAAAATAAATCCTTTTTTAAATAATTAACACCTGTGTACTTTTCTAATATTCTTACAGTACTGTTTCTTGGTGGTATCTTTGTTTAGATAACATGACAGTTATGCCTGGGGCTATTAGGTTATGACATTTTCCCTTAAAGTAGCTGCATACAGTGTATTTTCAAATATTAAATGTAAAATTCCACATGTGCTGCATCCAACACTTTTTCCGGTCTATTCATAAAATAGCACCCACAATATGGCGAGTCAGGAAGCCCTTTATAATTGTTTGCAGTTTAGGCACTGTGATCATGAGTGAAAGACCATGCTATTGCTCGGTTTAATGAATGATACTGAAACTGTTACAAGGCCTGTTAACTCATGTTGTGACCCTCACAGCAGACATAGTATTACGTTACTTTCTGGATCTCACTTTATATCTTGCCAGCTTTAGATTATTACTCTGGACACGATGGATGCTTGTATACCGAGGAAGAGATGCAACAGTTTTACAAGGATCGTGCCAAAGTTTTCTTCTAAATCTGCGAGTAATTTCTTTGTGGTAGCTCTGCAACTCAGCCTTTCAACAAGTCGCTGTAATGGACTGAGACCTGAATTAAAAGTTGGAGCCATCCTTAGACATGTGGCAATAATGTTTCTGTTACAATTAGTAAGAATTACTGGATTCCTGCCAATTACTCCAACAGAGTATTTCAACTTCATTTTCTGAATTTGAGTATCATTTCTACAATGCAAACACCATTGTATCAGACTCTGAAACTCTTCCAATAAAGCAGATTAATTTTATGGCTCTGGAGTCAACCAGCAAAAGTAAATGGGAGCCGATATGAGCACTTGCATTTGATTTACTATTTAGATTCTTCCCGAGGGTGAGTTGTTCATCCACCAGAAACAACCATGCACTTTTTAATCTTTAATGGTCTGGACAGGTCTTACCCATGGCACACCTGCCCCTTCAACTCCCCCTGCATTTGGGAAATGTTCATAACCGTAAATGTCGTTGTGCTTGGGAATTATTGAGGAACTGTATGTGTGCAAATGCCAAACCTCCACATATAAAATCAATACCAATTTTCAGCAACATGTTTAATTGATTACTGATTTCTATTTTGTGGCAATGACCAGCCCATTTTAGCAGCAGGGAGTATTTATGAGCTGGGAATGCATTATCTTGTGTGAAATCGAAAGCAAATCCATTTAGATATCCATGTACAGGCTCATTCCAGTCTTTTGCAGCTCTCAGCATTAGGTAATTATTGCATACCTTTTTTTCTTTTTAATGCAGGAAGAGACCACATTAGATCCAGGGACTTGTCACCCTTTAACCTCATTTGATTTTCTCCAGTGATGATTATTTTAAGTTCCTCCCTCCCTTTTGCTCCTTGATGTTCTACTATTCTTGTGATACCTTTGTGTATTCCACCATGAAAATAGATACAAAATACTTCACCAAAGAGGATGAGACTGGGGAATTAATGATGGCAAACAGGGAAATGCCAGTGACTAGGGACCACTGTTCAGTTGAGCGACACACTTTTTTTTTCATGTACTAGTAGAAGCTCTTACTGTTTGTTTTTCTTACTAGTTCACTCTCTCACATTCTAATTTCACTTTTTAGAAAGTAGCAGAGGGAGACTAAAAATAAAATTCCAAGTCTTTGGGCCAACACTAATCTTCACAGCATTGTATGCCTTTTCTTTCAATTTGATATCATAACTTAGTTATCCACGGGTGGCACATTCTGCATGTAGTCTTTCTTCATGGAAAATGTCTTTTTGCGTTATGAAATATCTCCTTAAATGTATGCTTATATACTGCCTTACCTTTTTAACCCAGTTCCCCAGTCCACTGTAGCCAACGCTATTGTCATACCTTTGCAATTGCCTTTATTTAAATTTAAAACATTAGTTTCAGACCCAAGTTCATGTTATGATCACTCTTGCCTGGAGGATCCTTTACTGTGAAACCCTGATTTCATCTTGTCTCCTTACACATGAAAATAGTCTGCTCGCTTGTTGGTTCCAGAATGTATTGTTGTTTTAAAAAAAACCTGTGTGCACCCTATGGGCTCATCCCCACAGCTACCTTTGCCAATTGCATTCATACGCTATGAAGTGAAACACAATTACAGGAGCTTTCTTACAAGTTACCAACATTTCTTGATGTATACTGTGTCCTACAGTGCAGCTACTCCTACCGGTGACAACTTCCCCTTGCTATTTCTTGGCTCAATCCATATTATTTCTCTATATCTTGATCTTCCAAGGCAAGATCATTTCTCTCTACTGTGCTGATCTCCTCCAGAGTTACCCGACCTCCTTTTTATTTTCTCCTTATCCTTCCGAATACCTTTTGAATACTCAGTTCCCAACCATCGCCACTTCGCAATTATTTCACTGCAATGGGCTATTGTATAATTCTCATTATTTCTGTGTGTCCTATAAATCCATCCCATCTTGCTACCAATGCTGCCTGCATTCAGATAAAGAGCCTTTACTTTTGTCTTTTTACCATTTTCCCTACTCTGACCCTTTTTGCTGGTGCACTCTTATTTGGATGTTTTGTTTTTCTGTATTATACTCTGGTTGTCATTCCCTTTATTCTTCCTCTTTTGTCCTTTCTCATTAAATTTCTAAACCTCTGATATGGAGCCCCCATAGCATTCAGGCAAATTTCCTGCAAAATCAATTCTGACAGACGAGACACTGGGTGGTTGGAAACCACCTTTCAGATCCTGTTTTCCCAACTCTCAAATGGCCACTGTTCAAATAGAGGGCAAAGAAACTTCCTTGAAGCACAGCAATATTAACATTGATAACTGAAAGGAGATCGCTGGAAGGAGACCGAGTCTATCGAGCTGCTTCATGCTTTTGAGTCCAAATGACTTAATGATGAGATGGAGTAGCAGCAAAGAAGGAAGGAAAAGGAAGCAAATCCTGCACTCCAGTCCCACTGCCTCATGGGACATCCTGCTCCATGTGCCCAACTATCTGTGGGTCAAATCCACCCTGTGCCTTTGTGTGGCTGGGGGATCTAATGGAGTTCCTGCATTTAGAGAAGATGGAATTTGCCCTATGGGGGCGAATGAGGGTTCCACAAGAGATGAGGTTTGTTTATTCTGCGTTTTGGCTAACTAGCTACTGTAGACTGTTAGGGTGCGGGGAGGGGAGGTGGATTGGGTTTATTTTGTGTTGTAATGTTTTTCAAATGTTAAAATTTGTATAAAAATACTTTTTTTAAACAAAAAAAGGATCTGTGGATCGAGTCTGCCTGTTAAGTCCCATAAAGACCCGTGGCAGAAATTCACAACCCTGAGTACATGCATCCTCAAATAAAAGGGCAGCTGAAGATGACTTTTCCCTTCTAAGAATTTGCTTGTAGCTCAGGTAATGATCCAGCGATTAATACCTTTTGTGGTTCTGCTTAATTTCACCCCAGCTGCTCACACGTCTAAAGCAAAACCTCTTTCTTAGTCTTACCTATGTTGTTGCTATCCAAGGACACCATGACAACTGGACTTTTCCCTCCCACTCCTAAGTTCCTCTGCGACCACAAGGAGAGATTTTCTTGACGCTGGAACTGGGAGACCAACACTGCCCTGACGCTCAGCCACAGATAATTTCTCCTCCTCAAACCACAGGTGGTGCCTGGGATAATTCTTTGTCACAAACAGAAAATACTGGACAATCTCAGCAGGTCTGACTGCATCTGTGGAACAAAAAGGGAGCTAACGTTTCGAGTCTAGCTTCTCTCTCCCCAGACGCTGTCAGACATTGAGATTGTCCAGTATTTTCTGTGTTTGTTTCAGATTCCAGCATCCGCGGTAATTTGCTTTTAGTTCTTTGTGTGTCTGCCATGACTCATTTGGAAGCGGTCTTGGCTTTGAGTCAAAAGATTGTGGGTTAAAATTCCACTCCCAGATTGATTTGACATCCTTCCATCTGTGAAATGGTGGGAATGTAGCCTCAGATCTCTGGTGAGGTCAGATGAGATCATCTGCTTCGCTTCTTTTGGTGGCTGAGCTAATTGATTCTGGAAAGGCAAAGTCTGCCACAAGTGCCACACAAAGTTGTTCCTTGCTGGTGTTGTGGGATGATCTCTGCTTGACACCATGTCTGGATTTTGTTTATTGTCACGTGTACCGAGGTACAGTAAAAAAGTATTTTTCTGCGAGCAGCTCAACAGATCATTAAGTGCATGAGAAGAAAAGGGATTTAAAGAAAATACATAATAGGGCAACACAAGATATGCAATGTAACTATATAAGGACCGGCATCGGATTAAGCATACAGGTGTTAATGAGGTCAGTCCATAAGTGGGTCATTTAGGAATCTGGTAACAGTGGGGAAGAAGCTGTTTTTGAGTCTGTCCGTGCGTGTTCTCCGACTTCTGTATCTCCTGCCCGATGGAAGAAGTTGGACGAGTGAGTAAGCCGGGTGCGAGGGGTCTTTGATTATGCTGCCCACTTTCCCCAAGCAGCGGGAGGTGTAGATGGAGTCAATGGATGGGAGGCAGGTTCGTGTGATGGACTGGGCGGTGTTCACGACTCTGAAGTTTCTTGCGGTCCTGGGCTGAGCAGTTGCTATACCAGGCTGTGATGTAGCCAGATAGGATGTTTTCTATGGTGCAGCTGTAAAAGTTGGTAAGAGTTCATGTGGACATGCCGAATTCCCTTAGTTTCCTGAGGAAGTATAGGCGCTGTTGTGCTTTCTTGGTGGTCGTGTCGACGTGGGTGCACCAGGACAGATTTTTGGAGATGTGCACCCCTAGGAATTTGAAACTGCGAACCATCTCCACCTCGGCCCCGTTGATGCTGACAGGGGTGTGTACAGTACTTTGCTTCCTGAAGTCAATTACCAGTTCTTAAGTTTTGCTGGCATTGAGGGAGAGATTGTTATCGCTGCACCACTCCACAAGGTTCTCAATCTCACTCCTGTATTCTGATTCGTCGTTATTCGAGATCCGGCCCACTATGGTCGTATCGTCAGCAAACTTATAGATTAAGTTGGAACCAAATTTTGCCACGCAGTCGTGTGTGTACAGGGAGTAGAGTAGGGACTATGTACGCAGCCTTGTGGGGCCCTGGTATTGAGGACTATTGTGGAGGAGGTGTTGTTGTTCATTCTTACTGGTTGTGGTCTGTTGGCCAGAAAATAGAGGATACCATTTGCAGAGTGGGGAGCCAAGTCCTAGGTTCTGGAGCTTTGATATGAGCTTGGCTGGGATTATGGTGTTGAAGGCGGAGCTGTAGTCCATAAAAAAGAAGTCTGATGTAAGAGTCCTTGGTGTCGAGATGCTCTAGGGACGAGTGTAGGGCCAGGGAAATGGCGTCTGCTATGGACTGGTTGCGACAGTATGCGAATTGCAGTGGATCAAGACGTTCTGGGAGTATGAACGTGATACGTTTCATGATCAACCTCTCGAAGCACTTCATTACGACTGAAGTCAGGGCCACCGGATGGTATCATTGAGGCACGTTGCCTGGTTCTTCTTTGGCACCGGTATGATGGTGGTCTTCTTGAAGCAGGTGGGGACCTCGGAGTGGAGTAGGGACAGGTTAAAGATGTCCGCGAACATCTCTGCCAGCTGGTCCGTGCAGGCTCTGAGTGCACGACCAGGGATCCTGTCCGGGCCTGTCGCCTTCCGAGGGTTCACTTTCTGGAAGGCCGATCTGACTTCGGAAGCTGTGATGGTGGGTATGTCTGAGTTATGGGCTGCTGGGGCACTCGACAGTAGATTGTTGGTTACCTGCTCGAACCGAGCATAATAGGCATTGAGTTCTTCGGGGAGGGGTGCGCTGCTGCCGGAGACACTGCTCGACTTCGCTTTGTAGCCCGTTATGTTGTTTAGTCCTTGCCACAACTGCCGAGAGTCTGTCTGTGACTAGCTTGGTTTGATATTCTCTCTTGGCATCTCGGATGGCTTTGCGGAGGTCGTACCTGGATTTCTTGTATAGGTCAGGATCGTCTGACTTGAACGCCTCAGATCTGTCCTTCAGTAGGGAGTCAATCTCGCGATTGAGCCATGGTTTCCGGTTGGGGAACGTACGTACTGCTTTGGCACGCAGTCATCCACACATTTGCTGATGAAGTCTGTGACGGTGGAGGCATACTCATTTAAGTTGGTCGCTGAGTTCTTAAATATGGACCAGTCCACTGTCTCTAAGCAGTCACGTAACTCCTTCTGTTTCCTCGGACCAGCACTGCACAACCTTCTCTGCTGGATTCTCCCACTTGAGTTTCTGTTTGTATGCCGGGAGAAGGAGCACTGTCTTATGGTCTGATTTCCCAAAGTGCGGGCGGGGGATGGAACGGTAGGCGCCCTTGAATTTTGAGTAGCAGTGGTCAAGAGTGTTGTCACCCCTGGTGGGACAGGAGATGTGCTGGTAGAATTTTGGCAGTACACTCTTGAGGTTGGCCTTGTTGAAGTCTCCGGCCATGTTGAACACGGTCTCAGGGTGTTCTGTTTCGTAGTTGTATATAACTGCGTACAGTTCGTCTAGCGCCTTCCTCGCTTCTGCCTGGGGTGGGATGTAGACCGCTGTGATAATGGATGAAGTGAACTCACGTGGAAGATAATATGGGCGGCACTTCACGGTCAGGTATTCCAGGTCCGGGGAGCAGTAGGTCGCCAAGGTCGCCACATCCAAGCACCAGGTGGAGTTGATGACGCGGTGCGGTCCGCCCGGTGAATTGAGAAGCCTTCAGGTTGTATGGCACAGTTTGGTGAGGCGGGGGTGAGCCATGTCTCTGAAACAGAGCACACAGTCTCTTACTTCCCTCTGAGAGGGAAGTCTGCGTTAAGTTAATCCAGCTTGTTTTTGATTGCTTGGACATTTGCCAGGAGCATGCTGGGGAGTTTGGGAGAGGGGTCTTGAAACCGCGTTGCTTCAGTCTAACCTGCAGACCACCACGTTTTCCTCGCTTCCTCGGTCGGCGGCTGCGGCTGGATCTTGTGATCCGATGGGAGAAGTCTGACCTTGTGGAAGGTAGGTGGTTGCGTCTGGTGGGGTCCAGGGTGCTGGCCCTGGTCCAGGTTTGCAGGACTAGCATCAGCTTTGGAGCTTCTGCTGTAGTGATCTCTGTGTGCATGTACACAAGGGGTTAATGTGTAATCAGTAGTACCACATGATCACTTAGAGGGCCGGACCAACGGGTATAAAAGGCAGCTACATTGTGTCTCTCTTTCTTTCTTGGGTGCACGGTGATCATAGCAACAACAGACTAGTTTAGATGGCCAATGGAGTTACGTATAGTTACCATAGTAAGTATCAAAGTTAAAGTAAAGAACTCGTGTAAATATTGTTGTAGTTACTCAATAAACCTTTTGTTACTACTGGAAGAGTTTGAATCTTCTTCATTGGGATTCAGACTACCTCACCACTAACCAAGGTTTGAGTAGCACATGTTACCTACCAGACAGGTAACAAAACATCTGCAACCACATGTTGTGGTGACAAATCCCTCCCCACAGCTTATGAGGTCATTCACAACAATCATCAGCTATAGTTTCCCACTGATCATGTTTGATGTTGAGGGCTTTCCTGTGTGTTTCTGACATCATCCTTGAATTGGAGTTTTGATCGATATTTTGATTGATATTTGATGTTTTGGGTTCTTTGCTGGTCTTTTGTTACAGGCTAGATCCCCCTTCAGCATTTCCTTGGGGATGCAGCCATCTTCCATTCTGCGCATGTGCTCAAGCCAGTGAAGCCTTTTTTAGTTGCATTTGCTTGGTATGTTTGCTTTCAAAAGGTCTGCTTCATTGGTGACTTCCATATGATGCCACAGATGCATCGTAGACACTGGACATTGTAGTTAGGAACAGACAAATGAGCAGGCGTATGCCACCCAACCGCTCAATCTTGTGCTGCAATGTTATCATGACTGATCAGATTGTAACTTCAACTCAACATTCACGCCTTGATAACCTTTCACCCACTTCCTTATCGATAACCCTATTGAACTTTGCCTTAAAAATGTACAATGACTCTGCTTCCACAGCGGAAGAGAGTTCCAAAGACTAGTGACTGAGGTTTTATTATTAAGCCTTATTCCTTGGTAGGTGTCAATTGACCAGGCTTCACTGCCATACAGCAATGTGCCGAGGACGCGTGCCTGAGATGACCACCTTGGTCCTGTGAGTCTGTGCCTGTTTTGTAAGGCAGCCAAGTTTTGTTTGTGTCTTTCCAATGCATGGGCCGAGTTCTTGGTCAAGTGACTGTTGCCTGTTGCTATACATCCAAGGTAGCAGAATGTTCTGACGTCCAGTTGTGTGTTGTTCAATCTGAACACAGACTCATGATGTCCCGTAACAACAGTTTTCTTGACACTGGTAGTGAGGGAGAATATAACACAAGTTTGGGACCAGGCTCCACGAAAGGCTGGTCTTCTGTCTGGACACTAGTGCAGCATCATCAGCATGTAGGAGTCCCCTGATCACAACATGCCGCATTTCTATCTTGGTTTTCAGTCTTGATAGGATAATAATAATTGCTTATTGTCACAAGTAGGCTTCAATGAAGTTACTTTGAAAAGCCTCTAGTCGCTAAATTCCGGCGCCTGTTCGGGGAGGCTGGTACAGGAATTGAACCCGTGTTGCTGGCATTGTTCTGTAGTACAAGTCAGCTGTTTGGCCCACTATGCTAAACCAGCCCCTAATGAGGAGCTTCCAGTTTTCTTGTGTGGTGGAGTTTCCAGTTTTATTGTGTGGAGGTATGTTCCTCCCATGTTTGCAGGAAAAATATTGATCAGTGGGATAGAGGGGGAACAAAACCAAAATAGAACAAGGGATAAGATGCAGCCATGTTTCACCGCCTCCTTGATTTCAAAATTGTCAGAGGAGGAGCCATCAAATGGAATGGTGCTGTGCATGTTTACCATCCAAGGATGTATGAGATGGGGAATTTTAGGAGGATGGCCTGTTCTACAATATCTGGCCAGTCCTGCTCAGTATGAAATGCTTTTCTGAGTTGCTTGCTGCACTTTTCTCAAAGCTGACATGGGAAAAGATCATAGGAGCTATTTTTCCGAAGTGTTGCACACAGCACCGACCTTGTTGCACTGGGAGCATTGCGGGAGAGGCCCAAATCGGAGTCATCCGACCCGCGGCGGCTGGTGCAACAGGAATCATGCCCTCTTTGGGCCCGGGAGTCACTGGCTGCACTGGGAGGCTTCGACCTGGCACCAATAAGTACTGGGCTCCACAAGCGGAGGCTTGATGAGATGTCCATTCTGGGGTCTCCGGCCATTGCAGCCTCCCGGGTGGTTAAGGGTAGGGCAGTACCCAGGAGCCATGGCAGTCAATCCGGTGCTGCCCAGGTGTCAGGGCCACTGCCTGGCTGGCACTAATGAGGGTCGGAGTGGGTACATACACTTGAAAGAGCTGGGTGTGTGAAGGGGCATCCTAAAGGGTGGGGGTGGGGGTGGAAATGGTGGCATTGTCCATGGGTGGGGAGAAATGGGTAACCTCCAGCTCGCTTTTCAAAATGGCGCCTTGATCTCTACGGAGCCGGTCTCACCAGCAGGTTCAGCTCCCCACCGAGGAAAAAAGTTCTGTGTGGGCAGGACTGGTGAGAAATTCCTCAAGGCCCCCCAAAAAATGACTAAGGACACGATTTAATGGAAACATTTCTTTTTTAAAAAAAATATTTTATTGAAAATTTTTGGCCAATCATCACAGTACATTGTGTAGCCTTTACACAGTAATATAACAATATAAATAACAATGGCCAGTTTTATAAACAAGAAATAAATAATATATAAACAAAACTAAATGGCAACTGCCTTGTCCCAGATAAAACATATTTTTGGAGAATATTTAACAGTCCAATATACAATTATCTATAACAACAACCTATACATATTATACTTATATATTAACATCCCTGAGAATCCCTCTGGTTCCTGCCACCCCCTCCCCCCCCCCCCCCCCCCCCCCTCGGGCTGCTGCTGCTGTCTTCTTCTTTTCCATTCCCTCTATCTTTCTGTGAGGTATTCGACGAACGGTTGCCACCGCCTGGTGAACCCTTGAGCCGATCCCCTTAGGACGAACTTAATCCGTTCCAGCTTTATAAACCCTGCCATGTCATTTATCCAGGTCTCCACCCCCGGGGGCTTGGCTTCCTTCCACATCAACAGTATCCTGCGCCGGGCTACTAGGGACGCAAAGGCCAAAGCATCAGCCTCTCTCGCCTCCTGCACTCCTGGCTCTTCTGCAACCCCAAATATAGCCAACCCCCAGCTTGGTTCGACCTGGACCCCCACTACCTTCGAAAGCACCTTTGTCACCCCCACCCAAAACCCCTGTAGTGCCGGACATGACCAGAACGTGTGGGTGTGATTCGCTGGGCTTTTCGAGCATCTTGCACACCTATCCTCTACTCCAAAAAATTTGCTAATCCGTGTTCCAGTCATATGCGCCCTGTGTAACACCTTAAATTGTATCAGGCTTAGCCTGGCACACGAGGACGATGAGTTTACCCTACTTAGGGCATCAGCCCACAGCCCCTCCTCAATCTCCTCCCCCAGCTCTTCTTCCCATTTCCCTTTCAGCTCGTCTACCATAATCTCCCCCTCGTCTCTCATCTCCCTATATATGTCTGACACCTTACCGTCCCCCACCCATGTCTTTGAGATCACTCTGTCCTGCACCTCCTGCGTCGGGAGCTGCGGGAATTCCCTCACCTGTTGCCTCGTAAAAGCCCTCAGTTGCATATACCGGAATGCGTTCCCTTGGGGCAACCCATATTTTTCGGTCAGTGCTCCCAGACTTGCAAACGTCCCATCTACAAACAGATCTCTCAATTGTGTTACTCCTGCTCTTTGCCATGTTCCAAATCCACCATCCATTCTCCCCGGAGCAAACCTATGGTTATTTCTTATCGGGGACCACACCGAGGCTCCCGTCTTTCCCCTATGCCATCTCCATTGCCCCCAAATTAATGGAAACATTTCTAAGTGTAGTAGTGAGCGGGAACTGCCACAGGCTTTCCGAAGCTCGACCCGGCGAGGCCATCTCCAGTATCAAACGTTAATTGGTCCACTTAACGAGGCCCCATGGGCTTCATGCCGTAAATGACCACCAGCGCAGCGATACACACCTCGGTGGGTGACAATCCTGGTCAGACTTCTGGGCACATTCTGGTGAGCACCACACTGCTGTTGATGTACATTAGGTGGAGGCACGAATACCCAGGTGAGACAGCAGTCGGGAGGTCTGTTGGACCCCAGGACCCAGCTGGGTCCCAGTCGAATGCTGAGCCTCTAGACCAGGTCAACCGGAGCTGATGCAGTCGATTGAGTGAGGACGTGATATTCGGAGGGGGATGTCAGCGACACTCCAGCAGGTCCATAGCCTCTGGGACTCCTCCAATCGGCTATGAGCGCAGGAAATAGCGCTGGCAATGCATGGAACCAAGGCCAACACTGCTCGGGTAGCGACTGCAGTGGAGAGCCTGGTGCACAGCATCAGCAGCATGAGTGATGGTCTTCAAGGCTTGGCTCAATCAGCAACAGCCATAGCTGAGGGCTTCGGTAGCATGTCCAATTCACATGTCCCAGTCCAAGGTGGACCTTTCTGAAGTTCTGTGGAGCATGTCCAGTCACGGGTGGGCATTGCCGAGGCGCTCCAGAGCCTGTCCCAGTCACTGAGGAGCATCACCAAGGGCATCAACATCATGGTAACATGGTGCAGCTGGGGCTCAATCTGGCTGCCCCTCCATCCCGAGGTAACCCCCAGAACCCTATGGGTGCTGACCGGGAGGAGGGGTGCTCAGTGCCAACGTGGAGCCACTCTATGGAGTGGCAACGGCAAAACATGTGCCGCTGGCAAGTGGGCCATGGTCCTCCAGCCCCAGGGCCCCCAGGCGACGTCAAGCAGGGGCATCGAAGGTCACGGGACATGGTAAGCGACAGGCTGCCTCCAGCTCTGTGCATCCTGGGGACACTCCTAGATGCAGCGGTTGAGCACAGAAGGCTAAGCAGTCCGAGGATCACAGAGAGGGCACTGGGGGTGTCGGGAGGAGTGGGAAGAGTGGGCCAGCACCATCAGGGGCTAGGGGCAGTTGGGAACACAAATATACAGCATTAAAAATCGTTGCACCCAAGAAATATGATGCCTCTGGCACTTCTGCAAAGCAAGCTGACCCTGAATCTCCTAGCCCAGCCAGGAACCAGACTAAAGCATAGATTGAGGAGCACCGGTGCTCCGCTCTCAGCGGGTTATCATCACCACCCCCCTCCCACCCCACCGTTGACGATGCCGATGCAGTCACGTCACCCTTGGGTGATGTCACACAGACCCTGGGAGGGTGGAACAGGGTGGTGGGGGGCAGAGCCACGTCCTATGTGAAGCAGGTCAGGATGAGGGCCTCCTCTTCGGGCTTGCCGGACTCTCTCCGTTGACGCCTGTCACCTGTCCTCTATCCGCTGGCTGGTCCCGTGGGTCCTCCCTGAGCTAATCTTCGAGCCCCTCCTGGTCCAGCGCCTCATCGTCGCCTCCTCTCAGGTAGTCGCATGTTTCCCTCCTCCCAACTCCAGCACATCACCCCAGCACATTGCTGTGCCAGGTTGTGGAGGGTGCAGGAGACCACCACAAAGCGGGCAACCGTCTGAGGGGGGTATCGCAGTGCACCACCAGAGCGGCTGAGGCACGGGGCTGCGTTTTGAGGAGTCTGATGCATTGCTCAATGACAGCTGGGTGGCTGCATGGGCCTCGTTGTACCAGGTCTTTGCATCGGTCCGACCTCCGGATTGGAGTCATTGGCCAGATCCTCAGCGGGTACCGCTTATTCCCCAAGAGCCAGCTGGTAATTCTGGGATGGACCTCTAATAGGCTGGGGATGTCCGACTGTCCCAAGATGTAGCTGTCATGCACACTTCCCGGGAAGCGTGCACATGCGGCGCATGATCTTCATGTGGTCGTCGCACATGAGCTGGACGTTCAGGGAATGAAACCCCTTCCTGTTGATGTTCGGCACTCCTCGACAGGTGTTTGGATGTTATTGCCTCACCTCCCAGTCCCTGGCTGTTAACTGTTGCTGCTGCATCCATGGTCTTGCTTCCCACAGTGTCCAGGCATCACGGTCTGATTGGGATGTTAGGCAATAACTCGCCCTCCTTCTCCAGGTATGGCAAAGAAATAAAATGCTGCAGAATATCAGAATTCTTAAAAACTCAACCAAGCTACATGTAAAGTCATGGAAAAAATATATTCACAGTGTCGGAGGCTTGATAACAGCTGAAGGGACCCATCCACAGTAGCTGCTGGTTTTGGGCGTTTCTTGATGAAAACCGTGGTGTTTACTCAAAATTCTCCTTTTAAGAACTCTTGGTTTACAACAATGAGGTCTTCTGGTGGGTCTTTCAAATCACAAAACAGCTCAACTTTGAGAGAGGTTTCAGAGATGGTGGGTAAGGATGTTGCTCATGTGCTCTCGCTCTCTCTCCGCTCTCTCCCCAATAATCCAGGATCTTTTTTTAACCCAAAAGCTGGATCCGAGCTCTACATAAGCAACTTGTGTCCTTTGGCTGACAGCAGCAGTGTTGTATCAGCAGCGTCCTTTGTGTTCTTTTCAAAATGTTTAATACATATGTCGAGCCAATGAAGTTCTAAAGTAATATTTTACATAATTCTTCATACATAGCGTGATGGTTGCCATTGATTTTAACAGTTTGCATTTTTCACATAAATGGATAGAATACTTGTTCGCACAGCACCTTGTCTTCTGCACAACGTCCTTGCCCAGTGCGAGCTTGTCACATGCTTACAGGTTGTAAGCCAGGTGAACTGCAACCTTAGATTCAATGACAGCAGTACTTTCTGCAAAGTGAGTCTGAAATCAATCTTTGTTCCTTTTTTCTTCTTTGGCCGAACGTAGTTACCACAGCTTTGCAGCTGATTGATCGCAGAGGTTTCTGTGCTTATCAGCTTTATCTGATGAGCCCTCCGGTGGAAGGGTACGCCCCAGGGCTTTTGGGAATGCCTGACATTTGTTATCATCCCTCATGTCTAGAATGTTGATGTATGGAATACCTTGGGTACCATTCTCCAGAAACATTTCTAAGCGTGCTAGCGATGGGGAATTGTCCGCGGGTTTCCCAGCATCCTGCCCAGCGACGCTGGCAATGCTATTCAACGTTAATTAGTCCACTTAATGAGGCCTCAAAGGCTTCTTGCCCCGAATGCCGGCTCGCTAGCAGATTCGCTGGGACCGGACTCGCCAGCCCCCCGCTAACAACGTCGAGCAGCACTTAAGCTGCACTTGCTTAGCCAGCTCGCAACAATGGTGCCGAGGGGCAGCACGGTGGCGCAGTGGGTTAGCCCTGTTGCCTCATGGCGCCGAGGTCCCAGGTTCAATCCCGGCCGTGGGTCACTGGCCGTGTGGGGTTTGCACATTCTCCCCGTGTTTGCGTGGATTTCACCCCCACCACCCAAAGAAGTGCAGGCTAGGTGGATTGGCCATGCTAAATTGCCCCTTAATTGGAAAGAATGAATTGGGTACTCTAAATTTATTTTTAAAAAACAATGGCGCCGAGGAACGCAGTCCCAAGGTTCGGGTATGCTGATCTGGGGAGGCTTCTGGACACGGTGGAGGCCAGGAGAGATGTCCTGTTCCCCTGAGGGACCCGGAGGGTGAGCCAAGGGCAGCCAGCGCTACCTGGGGTGAGGTAGCGGCGACAGTCAACTTTGGCAGTGTGACCAGGAGGACTGGCCTCCAGAGTCGGGCGAAGGTCAACAACCTACACCGGGCAGCATGAATGAGTAGACACCAATGTCCACCCCCCCCCCCCCTTCCAAGGGAGCATCCCACCCGTGGGCGACTCTCAACCCCCCTCCCCCTTCAGCACTCCCTCCACCCCAACCCTCTCTTCGCACCCCCACCCCCCACAACTGTGAACCACGCGTGTGGCTAGTGATGCCCTCTCTGTGCCTCCTCAGGAAAAGCTGTCTCATTATCGGCGAGAGAAGGCCCAGACCGGCAGTGGTGTGCCGGACTTGAGAATCCTCGCCTCCTTCGAGGAGCTGGCCCTGGAGGTGACTGGTGTGGCTGCGGACAGGGCGGTCACCAGCACGGAGGCTAGCAGACGCTGTAGAGGTGAGGATCCACCCGGAGAACCTGTCAAACGTGAGTAGTGATTGTCTTACTGACTGACCCATCTCTCCCACTGACCACATGGCCATACTCCTGCAGGTCCACCAGGCAGCGGCGCCGGCCCAAATTCCGGGTGGCACCCTCCGATTCCGAGGAGGACACGTCTGAGGGAACTCCGAAGGTGCTACTGTTATAATGGCGGCACAGCTGTCATCCCCACCCTCCACCACCAGCATGTTGGTGCACCTAGCGGTTGCCCTCCAGTCGCCCACCCTGCCATGGTGGCCCACCACTCGGATTGTTCCCCCACCCCCAACTGAGGTTCTCCCATCCCCCACCGAGCACAGGGGCAGCAAGCTTAGCAGCCCCGGGCTCTTTGCCTGTGAGCAAAGATGACTACTCACCTCCTCGGCTCCCCACAGAAGCCCTTCTGGCAGGTTCACAGTATTAAAAAGGAACACTAATCAGTGCCAGCGTGAGTACTTGCTGGGGAGGCTGCTGAATGATGGGAGGCTGTTGGATATGGGGTGGCTCTCGTTAATTGTGCAGAAATGGGGCTTAAATGGTGATAATTGGTTGCTTGCCACGCTCCCGCCTAGGGGAGTGGGCCGATTGCATCACAAACTGTTTGCCGCCTGGCACGGTTCCCGTTTTTGGCCCCTCCTGCTATTCACCCTTTCGCTTGAGCATGAGTGTAACAAGGGTGGAAGATCGCATCCCCATGTGTTCGGAGTATTTTTCATGGTTGCACCTTAGGATAATTATAATTTAGAGAGGTATCTAAGCCAGAGATCGGAGAGTACTATATTTAGCTTTCGCATTTCTATTAGAAATCTAGTGCTAGGAAACATATAGTTAACAGTAACTTTGAAATTAAATAAAATATATATATTAAAAAATGTTTTTATTGTTTTTTAATTTTAATTTTAATTAATTGACGCAATGTCAGTTAGAGGGGTGCAGTGCTCTGACTGTGAGATGTGGCAGGTCCGGGAGGCTTCCAGCCTCCCGGATGGCTTCATCTGCAGAAAGTGCACCCAACTGGAGCTCCTCACAGACCACATGGTTCGGTTGGAGCAGCAATTGGGCGGAGAGATGGCAGATGGAGTTTAATCCGGACAAATGTGAGGTAATGCATTTTGGAAGGTCTAATGCAGGTAGGGAATATAGTGAATGGTAGAACCCTCAAGAGTATTGAAAGTCAAAGAGATCTAGGAGTACAGGTCCACAGGTCATTGAAAGGGGCAACACAGGTGGAGAAGGTAGTCAAGAAGGCATACGGCATGCTTGCCTTCATTGGCCGGGGCATTGAGTATAAGAATTGGCAAGTCATGTTGCAGCTGTATAGAACCTTAGTTAGGCCACACTTGGAGTATAGTGTTCAATTCTGGTTGCCACACTACCAGAAGGATGTGGAGGCTTTAGAGAGGGTGCAGAAGAGATTTACCAGAATGTTGCCTGGTATGGAAGGCATTAGCAATGAGGAGCGGTTGAATAAACTCGGTTTGTTCTCACTGGAACGAAGGAGGTTGAGGGGAGACCTGATAGAGGTCTACAAAATTATGAGGGGCATAGACAGAGTGGATAGTCAGAGGCTTTTTCCCAGGGTAGAGGGGTCAATTACTAGGGGGCATAGGTTTAAGGTGAGAGGGGCAAGGTTTAGAGTAGATGTATGAGGCAAGTTTTTTACGCAGAGGGTAGTGGGTGCCTGGAACTCGCTACCGGAGGAGGTGGTGGAAGCAGGGACGATAGTGACATTTAAGGGGCATCTTGACAAATACATGAATAGGATGGGAATAGAGGGATATGGACCCAGGAAGTGTAGAAGATTGTAGTTTAGTCGGGCAGCATGGTCGGCACGGGCTTGGAGGGCCGAAGGGCCTGTTCCTGTGCTGTACATTTCTTTGTTCTTAGCCAGCTACGGCCAAGTGAGTGATCAGCATTGCAATCCGCAGTATGATAGATGTAGGTGTGAAGAGCACCACCAGAGTGAATGTCTCTTCTGGTGGTTGTTCGATCCAGTTGGTGCCAATGGCCAGATCTCAGATGGTGCCATGCCATTTGATGCCAATATCTGCCTTGGAAGAAAGAGTTAACATTTCAGGCCTGTGACCTTTCATCAGAACCAATTGAGACCACAGGTTTGACATGTTGGGAGGTAGTGGTGTAATGGTATTGTAATTGGACCAATAATCCACAGACCCAGGTTTAAATTCCACCCTAGCAGATGGTGCCATTTGAATTCAATAAAAATTTTGAAATCTAAGGGTGGCCATGAAACCAATGTCGATTGTCGTAAAAACCCATCTGGTTCATTAATGCCCTTGAAATCTGCTGTCTTAACCTGGTCTGGCCTACATATGACTCCAGATCCACAGCAATGTGGTGGTTGATTCTTAAATTCTGAAATGGTTTCACAAGCCACTCTGTTCAAGGCAATTCGGGATGGGCAATAAATGCTAGCCCAGCCAGCAATGCCTAAACACCATGAAAGAATTTTTTTAAAACACTTCCTCTCGCCATAGGTGTCATCAGACCTTGCTGAGTATTTCTAGCATGTTATGTTTGTATTTCAGTGTCAGATCCTCAATATTTTGCTTTGATAGTCTACAATCCTGCAAGAAAGACAGACAATATAAAATTACTAAGGAAATAGTTTCAGTGTCCATCAGGAGACAGCAGCAGCAGTGGCCAGAGCGAAGGCACCATGACATGCCCTACTGCACAGACGAGGGGTACAAAACGTAGAAAAGCAATAATGGTAGGGGATTCAATAGTCAGGGATACAGGTAGGTGCTTCTGTGGCCGCAAAAAGGACTCCAGGATGGCAGTTTGCCTCCCTGGTTCCAGGGTCCTGGATGTCTCTGAGCGGGTACAAAGCATCCTAAAACGGCAGGGAAATCAGACAGTGGTCATCGTCCACATTGGTACGAATGCCACAGGTAGAAAGAGTAGCGAGGTCCTGCAATGGTAATTTAAGGAGCTAGGCAGAAAATTAAAAGCAGGACCTCTAGGGTAGTAATCTCAGGATTGCTCCCCGCTCCACGTTCTAGCGAAGCTAGCAACAGGGATATGGTGCAGTTGAACACATGGCTAAAGAACTGCTGAAGGGGGGAGGGCTTCAGTTTTTTGGATCACTGGGATGTCTTCCAGGGAAGATGGGGCCTGTACAAGAAGGATGGGTTAAACCTTAACTTGGAGGGGCACCAATATCCTGGCTGAGAGGTTTGCTCATATAGTTCGGGTGGGTATAAACTAATTTGACATGGGGGTGGGAATCAGAACAGTAAGCCAGCAAGTGTAGAGACTGGGGATGAGCATTGTACCAGGGTCAGGCTCGCTAAGATGAAGGGTAGGTTGGGGAGGTTGAATTCAGTGGGACTGGAGGTCCGGAATGTCTCTGCTTCAATGCACGGAGCGTAAAAGGTAAGACAGATGAACTTAAAGCCTTGATTCACACACGGAACTTGGATGTGGTTGCTGTAATGGAGACTTGGTTAAAAAAGGGACAGGACTGGGAGCTAAATATTCCAGGATATAGGTGTTTTAGACGAGACAGTGAGGAAGGTAAAAGAGGTGGGGGCATTGCAATACTGGTTAGGGAACAAATTACAGCTGTACAGAGGGCGGACACCATGGAAAAATCAAGTAACGAGGCACTGTGGGCAGAGCTCAGAAACAGGAAGGGGGCAGTCACTATGATGGAGGTGTTCTGCAGGCCTCCTAGCAGCCCAGGGGAAGTAGAGGAACAGATATTTAAGCAGATTCTAGATGGATGTAGAAATAATAGGGTTGTTGTAGTGGGAGACTTTAATTTTCCTCATATTGACTGGAAACCCCTTGGGGCTAGGGGTCTGGATAATGAGGAATTTGTTAAGTGTGTCCAGGAAGATTTGTTGGAACAATATGTGGATAGTCCGACTGGAGGGAATGCAATATTGGACCTAGTACTAGGGAATGAGTCTGGCGTTATAGTGAGAGAACATGTGGCCACAATTCCGTAAGCTTTCGGATACTCATGGACAAGGATGAGTGTTGTCCTAGGGTTAAGGTGCTAAACTAGTGGAAGGCTAACTACGACCAGATTAGGCAGGATTTGGAGGCTGTTATTTGGGAGAGGGTGTTTCAGGGTAATTCCACATTTGGCATGTGGGAGTCTTTTAAGGAACAGTCGATGGGAGTGCAGGACACACATGTGCCAGTAAAAAGGAAGGACAGGAAGGGCAGGATTCGGGAACCAGGGAAATTGAGAATATTGTCAAAAACAAAAAAGATGCATATGTGAGGTACAGACAACTAAAAACATATAAAACACTAGAGGGATACAAGGAAAGTAGAAAAGAGCACAAGCAAGGAGTTAGGGGGGCAAAAAGGTGTCACAAATTTCCTTAGAAGACAGGATGAAGGAGAATCCCAAGGCGTTTTTACTAGGAACAAGAGGGTAGCTAGAGAAGGAGTTGGCCCACTCAAGGAAAAAGGAGGGAAATTGTGTATAGAACCAGAGGAAGTAGGTGAGTTTCTTCCTGAGTATTTGCATCGGTTTTCACAAAGGGGAGGGACATACTGATTGGTGGTGTCTCCGATGGATGTGTAAACTTTAGAAAAGGTTGTTATTACGAGGGAGGACGTGTTAGGTGTGTTAAAAAGCATTAAGGTTGACAAATCCCCAGGGTCAGATAGATCTATCCCAGATTACTGAGGGAGGCAAGAGATGAAATCACGAGGACTCTGACAGAAATCTTTGTATCCTCATTGGCCACAGGTGAGATCCCACAGGATTGGAGGATAGCCAATGTTGTAACGTTATTTAAGAACGGTTTCAAGGATAATCCAGGTAATTATAGGCCAGTGGGTGGGCTTGACGTCAGTGATAGTGAAGTTGTTGGAAAAGATTCTCGAAGATAGGATCTGTGCAGATTTGGAAGTGAATGGTCTTATTAGCGATAGACCGCATAGTTTTGTACGAGGTCATGTCTCACTAATTTGATTGTGTTTTTTGAGGAGGTGACAAAAATGATTGACGAGGGAAAGGCTGTGGATGTTGTCTATATGGACTTTAGTAAAGCATTTGATAAGGTCCCTCATGGCAGGCCTGTGCAAAAGATTAGATCACATGGGGTCAGGGGTGAACTATCTGGATGGATCCAGAACGGGCTTGGCCTTAGAAGACAGAGGTAGCAGTGGAAGAATGTTTTTCTGAATGGAGGTCTGTAACTAGTAGTGTTCTGCAGGGATCAGTTCTGGGACCTCTGCTCTTTGTAATATATATAAATGACTTGGAAAAAAACGTAGTGGATCTGATTAGCAAGTTTGCGGATGATACTAAGACTGCAGGAGTTGCAGATAGTGAATGTCAGAGAATACAACAGGGTATAGATAGGCAGCAAACTTGGGCAGAGAAATGGAAGATGGAATTTAACCCGGGCAAATGCATTTTGGTAGATCCAATTCAGGTGAGAGCTATAAAACAAATGGCAGAACCATCAGGAGCATAGAGACACAGAGATCTGGGCGTGCAGGTCCACAGATCCTTAAAAGTGGCAGCACCGGTGAAAATGGTGGTAAAGAAAGCATATGACATGCTTGCCTTCATAGGACGAGGTATCGAGTATAAAAGCTCGAAAATTATGCTACAATTATATAGAACGTTGGTTAGGTCACATTTGGACTACTGTGTCCAGTTCTGGTCACTGCACTACCAGAAGGACATGGAGGCTTTGGAGAGAGTACAGAAAAGGTTTACCAGGATGTTGCCTGGTATGGAGGGTATTAGCTATGAGGAGAGATTGAATAAACTGGGATTGTTCTCCCTAGAGAGACGGAGGCTGAGGGGCGACCTGATAGAAGTTTATAAAGTTATTAGGGGTATGGATAGGGTGAACAGTTGGAGACTTTTCCCCAGCGCAGAAATGACAATTACAAGGGGGCACAAGTTCAAGGTGAGGGGGGGGAAAGGTTCAGTGGAGATGTGCGGGGGAAGGTTTTTACACAGAGGGTGGTGGTGGCCTGGAGTGCACTGCCAAGTGAGGTGGTTGAGCAGATATGTTAGCGACCTTTAAGACTTATCTGGATAGGCACATGAACAGATGGGGTACAGAAGGATACAGGCGGTTGGTCTAGATAGGACACATGATCGGTGCCAGCTTGGAGGGCCGAAGGGCCTGTTCCTGTGCTGTTTTGTTCTTTGTTTATTACAAGAGGGAGATGTTAGGGCAGCACAGTGGCTCAGTGGTTAGCACTGCAGGCTCACGGCGCCGAGGTCCCAGGTTCGATCCCGGCTCTGGGTCACTGTCCATGTGGAGTTTGCATGAGTTTCGGCCCCACAACACAAACATTTGCAAGGCAGGTGGATTGAACACGCTAAATTGCCCCTTAATTGGATAAAATGAATTGGGTACTCTTAAAATTACAAAAGAACAAGAAGGAGATGTTTGAAAATTGGGTCCAGAAATGGGATTGAGTATGTAGCAGGCAATTTAGGTGTGTAAAACAGACTGAGAGAAAAATTGCTAGCATGGAGTCAGAGGGATATGCCCACACCTGACCTAAGTTACATTGTCCCATTCAAACTTAAACTCATTAATGGGAATACACAGGATGCCCCTGTTCAGCAAGGGTGGTTCGGTTGCAATCCATTGTCCTTCGGGACACTCCTGTCTCACCAGCTGTTAGCCCATTACAGAGTCTGATGGCCATGGGAGGTTAGCATGACTCTGGTCTTTTGTATAAACAGGAGTGGGAAATCAAACAGCCAAGATAACAGTAATGGGTTCAAGCCTGGGCACCCTGGGAGATAATCTTTGTTTGAGGGGTTGGGAGGAGCTCAGTGAGAGAGAGAAAGAAGCCTGTTTTGAACAGGAGAGCAGAAGGATTTGAAAAGCCACCGAGATGTGTCATGAAAACCTGTCCGAGAGACGGGCTTTCAAAAAGGCTTCTAAAGGAACGGGTCCAACAGAAGAAAATTGCTTCGAGCAAGCATCATCTTTGCCTGCCGCTGTACGTGGAATGAGAACTGTATGTTCATTTGAAGTGATGTTTAATGGGAACTCATGTATTACGGTTAAGAAACTACATGTAATCTGTTATTGGTAGGGTTGAAATTTAAAAATTCAAATATTCTTTTTGTTTTGATAAAGTTTGTTTCTAAAATGACCAATCCATATTCCATATGATCACTTCTGGAACAAATCAATCTTTTCACACCGCCTTAACTTATTTCTGGTCTCTTAGCCACTGCTTTTTTAAAAATAAATGTTTTATTAATGTTTTTCCAATGAGCGTTTTTACATAACAAAAATAGAAATACAGATAGTAATAAAAAATAACAAACATATCCCAAAGCTTACAGTGAAACTACTTACACAAAAGAATTTTTTTTAAAAACAGAACAAGGTGCGTTTTGTCTCCATGCCTAACTCACATTATATCAACAGTACCCCCACCTGAACACCCCCCCCCTCCCCCAGGATGCTGCTGCTGCTGACACTTACTGCTCCCCTAGAAAGTCAAGGAAAGGTTGCCACCGCTGGGAGAACCCCATCAAGGACCCTCTCGAGGCGAACTTTATTCGCTCGAGGCGGATAAACCCCCCCATATCACTAACCCAGGTCTCCACGCTCGGGGGTTTCGAGTCCCTCCACATTAGCAAGATCTGTCCGGATCCGGGCTACCAGGGAGGCAAAGGCCAGTACCTCGGCCTCTTTCGCTTTCTGCACTCCCGGATCCTCTGACACTCCAAATACCGCTACTGTTGGACTCGCCTTCACCAGAGTGTCCAAAATCCTAGACATCACCCTCGCAAACCCCTGCTAGAATTCTTTAAGCGCCAGGCATGCCCAAAACATATGGGCATGGTTCGCCAGACTCCCTGCACATCTCGGGCACCTGTCCTCCACCCCAAAAACCGTACTCATTCTTGCTGCCTTTATATGCGCCCGATGCACCACCTTAAACTGAATTAAACTGAGCCTGGCACATGATGAGGAGCAGTTCACCCTGCCCAGGGCGTCGGCCCACAGGCCCTCACCCAGCTCCTCCTCCCACTTGCCCTTCAACTCCTCCACTGAGGCTTCCTCCACCTCCTGCAGCTCCTGATATATGTCCGACACCTTCCCCTCCCCTACCCAGATGCCGGACAACACCCTGTCCTGGATCCTACGCGGGGGCAGCAGCGGAAATGGCCCCACCTGTTTTCTAAGAAAGTCCCGAACCTGGAGGTACCTGAACGCATTCCCCGGGGGTTGACCGAACTTCTCCTCCAGCACCTGCATGCTAGGGAATGTCCTGTCTATAAACAGGTCCCCCATCCTCCTAATACCTGCCCTATACCAGCCTTGGTATTGGGGATGAAAATGGGAAGGCACTGAAATATGGAGAGGAACCTGGGGAGAACCGTCATCTTCACAGTCTGCACCTGTCCCACCAAGGAAAGTGGGAGCATATCCCACCTTTTAAACTCTCCCTCCATCTGCTCCACTGCCCACGTTAAGTTGAGCCTGTGCAGGGCATCCCAGTTCCTGGCCACTTGTATCCCCAAGTACCGAAAGCTCCTCTCCACTATCCTGAGCGGGAGCTCCCTCAGTCTCTCCTCCTGGCCCCTACCGTGGACCACGAACAGCTCACTCTTCCCCACGTTCAATTTATACCCCGGGAAAATCCCGAAGTCCCCCAGGATCCGCATGACCTCCCCCATCCCCTCTAGAGGGTCCGAAATATACAACCGCAGGTCATCCGCGTAGAGAGAGACCTGGTGCTCCTCCCGTCTGCGCACCAGCCCCCTCCAATCAACCAAAGTCCTGAGCGCAAAGGCCAATGGCTCAATTGCCAGGGCAAACAACAACGGGGACAGGGGACACCCCTGTCTCTTAGCCACTGTTGAGAACTGAGCAGGCATCCATAACACAAGCTGCAACCTGACAACCCTTCTCAACCCAAATAACCCCCAACCTACCCACTCACCCAGCTGCACACCTACCACCCTATACAAATGTAAACTCACCATTCGCTCACATGTCTGCTCATAGTTTGGGGACATTAAAACACTTACCAGAATATAGCAGCAGGTTCTGCAAAAAGGGGGCATGGCTTCTGCACAGGTTCTCTTCACTGCTCTCTGCAAGGATTCCTTTTACACCATGGATCAGAAATCTGAGTCTTTTCAATGTATGTAGGTAATTGGGTAGTTTTCTGTCTGATCAGAGGCAGACACAGAATCAGACTCTTATTGAAGTTTTGGCCAAGGTGCCAATAACGATCCTCTGTGTTCGCCCTGTCAATAAACCAGGAATTTCACGTTTAGCTTTAGCAATTCCCTCGCGCTTAAAACAGTGGATTGTTGATTCCCAGTTTCCCAAAAACTGCAAATATAGTAAAATCACAATGAGTCAAACTCGGATTACGCTAATTTACAGTTATGTCAAAGCAGTCAACCATTAAGCTGCAGCTGTGTGGGTGATTGCTCAAACCACATCTTGAATACTGAGCAGTGTTTTGGTCTCGTTATTTGGGGGGAGGGGGTGGAAACTGCAATTGCATTGAAGCAATTCAGAGAAGATTCACCTGCCTGAAGAAAGTTTAGCCCTATACTCATTGGAGTTTAGAAGAATGAGAGGTGAACTTACTGAAACACGTAAGATCCTGAGGGGATTTGATAGGGTAGGTAACGGGAGGATGTGTCCACTTGTGGGGTAACTAGAACTCGGGGACATAGTTTAATAAGAGGTCTTTCCCCTTTAAGGCTGAGATGGGGAGAAATGTTTTCTCTTGAGGGTTCTTAGTATGTGGAATTGTCTTCCCCAGAACGTAACAAAGGCTGGGTCACTGAACTTATTCAAAGCTGAGTTAGACAGATTTTTGAGAGACAGGGGAGTCAAAGGTTATAAGGGGGCAGTTAGGAAAGTGGAGTTCAGACGTCAACCAGATCAGCCATGATCGTATTGAATGGCAGAGCAGACTCGAAAGGCTAAATGGCCTAATGTTCCAAATCTCACTTGGAGAATACAAAGCCCATAAGCCAAAATCCCACACTGCTAACTCTTGGTTAACCATATTTGTCTAGGCTTGTCATATGACTGTACCAATCAATCAGAGCAGAGCTAGACCACACAGTGTGAGACCATGGAATGCTGGGAAAGTCATCATTTGACATCACAACTTCCTATGAAAGGATGCGCAAAACCTTCAAATGTAGCCAACCCATGTGAGAAAGTTAAAAGTGTCGATCAGAGAGAAAGTGAAGGTGATGCAGCAAGGGGAATACCGTGATATAAAATGGTAAGTGGACATCTCGAATGAGTGGGAGATTCCACCATCCAAGGCGAACATCTTGGAACAGTTTGACAAGCAGGCATTCTCTTCAGGAAGGCCGAGGATGAGAGCTGACTGTCCTGACTTTGAAGAAGCGCTGCTTATGTGGTTCAAGACCACCTGAGCAGAGAATGTTCTTGTCTCCGGCCCACTCCTTTTTCAAAGGCAGGCCATGGCAAGGTGTGAACAAATTGAATAAAGACTTTTTCCACACAATTACTGTTTTGCCATGTTTTCATTTGCCATTTGAATCTTTTGTTTTTGAGCTAGACAACATTGGGTTACACAATGATGCATTCATGCAGGAATTGGGCCTCCTCGACTTTCACAATGTTTCGCTTAACACAAATTTATGGGTGGATCCCCTGGGATTCAACTCATTAGGATTTTACTGTAGTTACGCCATCAAAATCTTCCAACTATGTACAAATCTGCTTGCGCTTGAAAGGGGTTTTTGTGAGGGTGAGGACTTTCAAAGCTGGATAATGGAACACTTTCAAATTTAGGTGCCCTGTATCACCATTTGTAACAGGCAGAATGAAACTTCTTTTCTCTGCCCCAGCATTTGATACAGCACAATTGCTTCAGCTTTCCATTCCCCACACTAACCATCCTATGGTCTTTCTGAGTATGATTCCTATTTTGATGACAATGAAATGCTGAATTATTGCTATGGACCCATGTTTACTGCAAACTAGGTTGAAAGTATCCCAACTTGTATCAGGTTGAATCCTTTCATTCAATAATTTGAATGGAATTTAAAACCCAAGTTCCAAACATTAGATCATAACTTTGGTAATCGATGAAAGTGTAAAATCAATGGCCAGAAGTGGGTATTGTAGCCACCTGGATTGGCCACTTCCTGTCTTAAAATGGAGATCCGCAAAGAATGCAGGGAAATTCAGTCAAACCAGGAAAAACTAGCAGGTGCAAAGTTTCTTGTGTATTAGAACTTGCAGAAACCCAGACAGTACGGAAACCAAAAGCCATCTGCATATTAATGAGCGATCCCCGGGAACAATTGAAACATTTTTAAGGTAAATAAGGCGAAGCCAGACTCCTCGGCGCCAGCAGGAGCCAAGACAAAGGAAGGTCAACGGACACTCAGGGACCGCTCAGCAATCAGAGAACAACTCCAGTATTGGAGAAATCGGTCCAGATACGGAGTCCGCCCCGAACGGCGCGAAGCCCCTGGGGACTATAAAGTAGAGTCCCCAAGTTCAATTCATCCTTCTTGGCAGGGTCACTCAGCAACTCGAATCAACCCTTGACAGTGACCTGCCTAGCTGCCGCATCAACCAAGTAAGTCTCCAGTCAACGCATGCTACGAAACAGGCGCTCCTAGCTACCAGTCTATGCCAGCTTTTGAATCCTGCAGACTCCGAATCGAACGAAAGGCCATTTGTTCCCCTGACCTGGTGGGCCAGTTCCGAAGCTAAGTATAGGCCTTTTAGTGTTAGAGATAGCCTAGTAAGTAGAGTTTTATGCATGAGTAGTGATTGACTGTGTATAATAAATGTGTTTTGATTTGAAACTTACTAACTGGTGCATTGAGTTATTGATCAGCACTTGAACTTGAACCTCGTGGCGGTATCATAAAGATACCTGGCGACTCTAGAGCAAATGTTATAGAAACAGAGCACATTAAGTAAAGACACAACGAGCAACAAATTAAGAGCCAAGCAAATTTAGCAACCTTTACTGGCGACATCCTGATGGGAACCGATTTAGTAGTGGCCTAACCACTCCAGGAGAACCCAAAATTTGAATTGAGAATCCAATTGGGAACAGAAAAACTACAAGTGTTCAAGCAGTTCTGATCAATCCTCATAATTCGGAAGTGTGTTAATGCATGCGTAACTAACAGGGCTACAAGGTAAAATTGATAGATTTTTGTTGCGAAAAACTGTCGGGAGTTTGTATTCCGGAAAATAGCGAACGCCGTACCCATGTTTACAGCACCGCCTTAGTACCCCTCGTTCCAAATTTTAAATCAGCATTCCGATAGGAAAATGGCAATGAAGGCAATGGAACGCCTTATGAAACCCCAGGAATTTGAGGTCGAAGCGACCAGCAGCAGAGCAGGACAGTCTCCCGTTTGGGAAGAAGAGATCAGAAAATATCTCAAAGGGAAAGGATAGCCCCTTTGGAGTGAATTCTGTGATAATGAGGAAACAGGTCCCGGGAGTATAGGACATACTTGGTGGGAGAACCTGTCAGAGATCCATAAGAAAAGCTTAGGGAAAGCTCGCAAGCCGATGGCAATTGTGTCCTGTCTGGCACAATTGCGAGGCACAGAGGAGGTCATTTGGACGCTCTGCAAAGAGATAGAAGAGAGACATTGAATGAGCAAGGTCGATGTTAGTGAGATTGAGAGAGAGAATATAGATTTAAGAAGGAAGGTGGCAGCAAATGACGGAGAGGTGGATGATGCCAAGCGGGCACACAAGTCTTGTCTAGCGCATCTGAGCAGCTTCCAAACCCAATACGATAAGGCCATCAAGACACGCAACATGCAGTCCTGGTAAGAGAAGAGACAGAGAAACAGGTAGAGGCATTGCAAAGGCAGTGCTGTGATCTAAAAGCAGCGTTAAGAACACTCCATGCTGTCACCACGGAGCACAGACAAAGCTCAGTGGATCACGCAAAATGCCGGAAACAGATTGCGGAACTGCAGTCTTTGCTTTCAGTGCAAAATGGGTTTCAAAGCACCTTTGGATCGCAATTAGATGAAGAAGACGGCCCTGATTGGCAAGAACTAAACAAAACCGCACATAGATATGTACAGGGAACATGTGCGCAAGGAAAGCCCCAAAGGAGAAAAGCACCCCAACCCCCCACAGAGCAGATAGATCAGGCACTCATGAATCCAGTAACCACCCACCGTACAGTCAATCGGAAGGAGATGCGGAATTCCTTTACACCACCCCCTTAACCGTGACCCAATTACGGGACGCGTGCAAAAAGATCACACCGTTCCTCCCCACCTCAGACCTCCACCACTTCTTTGCTAGAGTGAAGCAGCAGGCGACCATGTACAGCCTGGATGAGCGTGAGGAAGTGAAGCTCACAGTTTTAAGCTTGGACCCTTCTGACGTAGCAAACCTTCCCGACCCGCAGAATGTAGGAGGAGGCACCCTTGCAGAGATGCACACGGCGATCCTAGACGCGATTGGTTATAACAGAGGTGACCCAGTAGAAGGCCTGAATAAGTGCAGGCAGAAGTAAACAGAACACCCCACAGCGTTTGCTGGACGCCTGTGGATCCATTTTACAGCAGTTTTCGGAGAGTTAGCCCATGGCCAAATGGACCCGCACCCTTATCTCCCATACCACAGAGGCAGGACAAAAAGCTTGTACCAATTATGACGCCTCAGAAGAAGCGCACAATGAAAAGTGGGTTTTAGAAAGGTTGTCCCGCACCTGGGAGCAATCTGTCCAAAACAAACCCGCGATTAGAAAACCCGAAGAACAGCAGGCAGAGGCAGATATTCAAGCAGTTAAAGCGCACCAGAGCCCTGCATGGGTGAACGAAGGCATGAACAACCCCCCACAGAAACCACAAGAGTGTTACAATTGTAGACAGCTAGGACATTACGCACGAGAATGTCAAGCTCCCCTGAAACAGCAACGGAATCAGCCCACCAATGCCCCCCGAACCAGCAACGGCACCAACAGCCCCGACCCCCCACCCAGGGAACCATACCCAAGGGAGCAATACCCCAGAGAGCCTGCTCCACCTTACGTGCCCCAGGGGTCATGTTACAACTATCGGCAGCCAGGGCACTTCGCCCGAGATTGCAGGAGACCCCCACCACCAGCTAGACTCACCCCCAGATATGAAAGAGAACACCACCCACAGCAGCTACAACGTCCCAGCTGCCCCATGCAAACTGTGAGTGCTTACCCACCACTTCTCATGGCAGCGATATCTCAGCAATGCCACTTCATTTTTGTTTCGCTCCTCCTTCCTCTCTTCTTCGGGCACACTAAACTGCCTCCATATGCTAGTTACATCCCAGTCCAAATGTGATTTACGATGTCCTGTATTCTGATGGAACGTGCACCATGTTTGTTGTATGTTTGTTCGTCAGTGTCAATGTTAAGTGTTGTGTGTAAACTTGAAATGTTTTCACCGACCCACGTCACCACTCCTTTAACGCACCCTGGCGGTTAATGGAACAAGTTTGTCCCCAGACAACAATTCAGAGGAACTAGTCTGTCGACAAAAAACGACTCATAGTTGCTCTCCTAATTCGAGAGGCAGCCCCCACGACGACCTCATTCTTACCCGTTCTTGCCGGTTGCTCAGGCAGTGGAGAAACGGCATTGATCCCCGCCCTGCCTGAGGTCCCCCCTCTGGTCAACTACGCTCGGGTAGAGCACATACGGCATTGATCACCGTCCTCCCCGGGGATTCCATCCAAATCTTACCCGCCGCGGCCCATACGCACCCCATTTTGGCTCGATTACGTTCAAAATTCTTTTGTTTGGCTTTGGCAACCTATGGTTGCTTCCCTATGCTATTTACATCCTCAAACACTGGGATGGTAAATCACGCAGGCTGCGAGACGGCTCGCAGTACGGAAGTATTCTCCTAGATGTCTAGTCCAAATATTCTTTTTTTTTTTAATTGAGTGAGGCACACATGGTGACCAATTATAAAGGGCAATTGGCACTAAAAGACAGACATGCTAATGTACAAAGATATTAAACAAGATAGTAACAGAAACTATGCTTGATCCGCAGAATTCCAGAAGCTCCAGGAAGAGAGAAGAGATGAAAAGGAAGAGAAGAGAAGAAAGAAGAGAACAATGAAGACGTCATACGTGTTTTTCGTTATTGTAATTTTTATTCGGTTACGCGTGAATGCGAACCCCCTGCCCCCAAACCCCCCGGCCGTCAATGATTCACTTCCCCATAGCACCCAGAACCCAGTGACAAGTAACAACGCACCACCATGGTGTGATACGTTTATAACATGGTACTCCCTTTCATACGTAATTGAATCCCTTTTAGCATTGGCGATATTCTGCAGCATCGTGCAGACTATCCGCATGAGAAAATGGCGAAGGAGAGCCTACCGCTCTCGCACCCCGGTATACAGGATGAGATCCCCTATTTTCGGTTTTCACCAGGCCCCCGAACCCCTTGATCTACAATAAAGGACATTCGTTCGGCGTCATTTTGTGAATAAAGACAACTGAGAGATTGTACAACTCTGAGCTTGACTGCCAAGCAAGAGGAAAATGTGAATGCTGCCATTATTTTTGTATTGTTAGGAAGTTAGTATGATTGGATGTTTAAGTGAGAGTAGTTTATGGAAGATAGTTAGAGGTTCTGTTTTTTATGTTGTAATGCATGTCCCTGTTGTAACATAGCGCCACTTAGAATTGTCAGTTAAAAATTTCTTACATAGTTATGGTCAGTGTAGAGGCCATGGAAGAGTGCTCGCTGGGTCAGGAAGTGAAGACGACGCAGTTATGTGATCCTTTACGCTTCGCATTAGGGATCACAAGGAGGGTGTGTAGCCACCTGGGTTGGCCACTTCCCGACTTAAAATGGAGATACGCAAAGAATGCAGGGAAATTCAGTCAAGCCAGGAAAAACTAGCAGGTGCAAAGTTTCCTGTGCATCAGAACTTGCAGAAACCCAGACAGCACTGAAACCAACAGCAATCTGCATATTAATGAGCGATCCCCGGGAACAATTGAAACATTTAAGGTAAATATGGTCAAGCCAGACTCCTCGGCGCCAGCAGGAGCCAAGACAAAGGAAGGCCAACAGACACTCAGGGACCGCCCAGCGATCAGGGAACAGCTCCAGTATTGGAGAAATCGATCCAAGTGATCGGAACCTAGTCCAATCACTTGGAACCAGATATGGGGTCCGCCCCGAACGGCGCGAAGCCCCTGGGGACTATAAAGTAGAGTCCCCAAGTTTAATTCGTCCTTCTTGGCAGGGTCACTCAGCAGCTCGAAACAACCCTTGACAGCGACCTGCCTAGCTGCCGCATCAACCAAGTCTCCAGTCAATGCTCGCTACGAGATGGGCGCTGCTAGCTACCAGTCCATACCAGCTTTTGAATCTGCAGACTCAGAATCGAGCGTAAGGACATTTGTTCCCCTGACCTGGTGGGCCAATTCCAAGCTAAGTGTTATAACCTGCCTACTTACCATTGGCTGGGGACTAATGACTGTCCCACAATCCTGTGGGAGTATGAGCTTCGCCAATGAGGGGGGCGGAGAAACCACCAGTGAACTCCTAGTATAAATAAAGCTGGCCAGTTCAGGAACCAACAGGAAGGTGTATGTAGCAAGGTAAGTTACTGCTACTGTTATGTATATATGTTATAGTAAATAAATGTTATTACTTTGTATCCTGAAAACTCGTGCTGGATTCTTCGGGGCCCTTACAAAACTGGCGACGAGGGTAAAAGTGAATAGCTGTCTACACTGCTGAAGCCACCTCACTGGATTTTTGTTGGATACAGGTTGGAAGTTGTTTTCTATTATACCATGCCTCTGTACGGATGTTTGGATGTTTTTGATGCTGCGCTGGAAAGCTGGAACCAGTACACACAACGGATGCGTTACTATTTCCGGGCAAACAATATCACCGAAAACGAGCGCCAGGTGGTCATATTGCTCACCGCCTGTGGCCCGCATACGTTTGGGGTGATTAGGGGCCCAGCTGCGCCGGACACCAAAACGTTTGATGAACTTGTGAAGATAGTGGGGCAACACTTTAACCCAACCCCGTCCACGATAGTCCAGCGTTACCGGTTTAATACCGCTGAGAGGACCCCTGGAGAATCTCTTGTCGATTTTCTATCCAGGCTACGCAGGATTGCGGAGTACTGTGACTATGGTGAGACCTTGTCAGAAATGTTACGCGACCGTTTGGTTTGCGGTATTAACAATGCGGCCACCCAGAGAAAGTTGTTAGCGGAGCCAACATTGACTTTTCAACAGGCCATTCAAATAGTATTGTCCCGAGAGAGCGCAGAGCGAGGAGTACAGGAGCTACAGGGAATGGAAGTGCATGCCTTGGGGCGCAACCCATTCCGTCCGAAAACGTCCCACCGCACTCCTGCGGTACCTTGGGCGCGGCAACGTCCGGACCGACGCCAGTGGCCGTTGGACATTCCTCCCCGAAGGGAGCCTTCTCCAGAGCCAATGGATGAGGAGCCATGTCCGTGTCAGACTTGTAGGCGCCGACCCCATCGCGGACGGCGGTCCTGGGGATGCCAGAGGCGTCGTCGTTCCGACCGAAACTGGGGCCAGCCCAGGGGCCGGAACTGAGACCAGCCCAGAGGCCGTACCTTCCATGTGGATGAACCTGCGGCGACTACTCCTGAGGACGTGGAGACGGAGGACGACTGCCTGCAGCTGCATTGTGTGGCAGCTCCCCGTGTGGCCCCCATTAAGGTGACAGTACGGGTCAATGGCCACCCGCTTGAGATGGAGTTGGATACTGGCGCAGCGGTCTCCGTGATCGCCCAGAGGACATTTGACCGCATCAAGCAGGGTATACAGACGCTTACATTAACCGACTCACAGGCCAGGTTGGCCACCTACATGGGGGAACCACTGGACATTGCAGGAACTACAATGACCCCTGTTGTCTATGGACGCCAGGAGGGGCGTTTCCCACTTATCGTGGTGCGCGGCCATGGGCCCAGCCTGTTTGGTCGGGACTGGTTGCGCCATTTGCGGTTGCAATGGCAGCACATCCTCCAAACAGTTTCTGAAGGGTTGACTGAGGTGCAAGGACAATACCCAGATGTATTCCAGCCTGGTTTGGGGAAAATAAAAGGGGCCGTAGCCCGTATCCAAGTTGAACCAGGAGCCACGCCGCGCTATTTCCGGGCGCGCCCAGTGCCCTACGCCTTGCTCGAGAAGGTAGAAGGGGAGCTCACTCGTTTGGAGAGTTTGGGTATTATCAGGCCGTCCGTTTTGCTGACTGGGCAGCACCAATTGTACCTGTAATGAAGCCAGATGCCACAGTTCGCTTGTGTGGCGACTATAAACTTACAGTGAATACGGTTTCCCGACTCGACCGATATCCAATGCCTCGCATAGAGGATCTCTACGCGAAACTCGCAGGTGGACTCTCGTTCACAAAATTAGATATGAGTCACGCCTACCTGCAGTTGGAGCTGGACCCTGCCTCCCGACCATATGCAACGATTAATACACACCGGGGCCTGTATGAATATACACGGTTGCCCTTTGGAGTATCCTCTGCCTGCGCAATTTTACAACGTGTTATGGAGGGCATTTTGAGAGGTTTACCACGTGTGGCTGTCTACCTAGATGACGTTTTGATTACAGGCACGTCGGAGCAGGAACATTTGGAAAATCTGGAGGCTGTCCTTAGACGCCTTTCGGAGGCTGGAGTCCATTTACGTCGCACAAAGTGCGTATTTCAGGCAAAGGAAGTAGCCTACCTAGGTTATTGGGTGGACCGCGAGGGTCTGCACCCCGTCGCAGAGAAGGTGAAAACAATTCAACATGCCCCCGCCCCGACTGACATTTCACAGAGACAAGGGAAGGTAGTCCTCACAATCTTCCACTGGTGCCTTACTCGAAGCCTGCGCAGGTCGTTACGGGACCAAATGGAGACAGAGACGCTGACATGATGGAGGCAGCAGACTCTGACTCCGAGATGGAGACACAGGATGCATCAGAGGGGGAATCCTCAGGTCCACGGGCCGTGGATGTACAACCGTTGCGCAGTTCATCACGAAAGCGCCGGTCTCCGTCTCGTTACACGCCGCCTGATCCAGCGCCGCGTGCAAATGGTGTCCGGCCTGCGGCCAAACGAGTCCGACGCCCTCCTTCGCCAGGGTCTTCGGTGGATTCCTTGGATCTTGGGGGGGAGGGATGTTATAACCTGCCTACTTACCATTGGCTGGGGACTAATAACTATCCCACAATCCTGTGGGAATATGAGCTTCCCCAATGAGGGGGGCGGAGAAACCACCAGTAAACTCCTAGTATAAATAAAGCTGGCCAGTTCAGGAACCAGCAGGAAGGAGTATGTAGCAAGGGAAGTTACTGTTATGTATATATGTTATAGTAAATAAATGTTATTACTTTGTATCCTTAAAACTCGTGCTGGATTCTTCGTGGCCCTTACAAAACTAAGTATAGGCCTTTTAGTGTTAGAGATAGTCTAGTCAGTAGAGTTTTATGCATGAGTAGTGATTGACTGTGTATAATAAATGTTTTGATTTGAATCTTACTAATTGGTGTATTGAGTTATTGATCAGCACTTGAACTTGAACCTCGTGGCGGTATCATAAATATACCTGGTGACTCTAGAGCAAAGGTTATAGAAACAGAGCAAATTAAGTAAAGACACAACGAGCAACAAATTAAGAGCCAACCAAAGTTAGCAACAGTATGATGAAGTGATGGGATCACAGACGAGAACCCAACTATTTGCAATTTTTAAAACTGTGAGAAAATATTAGTGTACCACAGGAATGATGACACTGACCCATTGGTATATTTTATGTTGGAACAAACTTGAATTTAAACACGGATTAACCATATCACCAACTGTGAAATAGCATTACAGTTTGCAGTTACAACATTACTTAAGTAAAAGTGCAACTTCAACTTACTTCCTAAACCTACCACTATATTCTAATTAATCAAACCAATACAGCCCAAGTATTACTCATGAATTAAGTTAACAAACAGGTTCCTAGTTGCTTCTCTCTGTACAGAATCTTTGGAGAGAGAATCTTTCAGGACCAAAACAGAAATACCTCTGTTCAGATTTAAATTCTCGGGAAAACTAGCTCTTTCAGACAGAACTGGCTCCCCCCTTAATTACATCATGTGTACCCAAATCATAAGATATTCTTCTGTCTCCTCCCATCTGTTTCCCATGACCTGTTTAGCCAGAGCCAAATGCAATGCCCCACATAAATTATCTACACCCTAATTGTCCTTTAAATGTAAATAATACTCCATTATCAGGAAACTTCACCTGCAGAATCAATGATTACCTCACTTTTACAATGCCTTAATCACAGCTTTAGCATGCATAATGTTTGTGTGCACTTAACCCAGGTTTGATTAACATTACTGCAAAAAATATAATATATGACCATTTCTTACATTATTCATGGAAGGTGGAGGCATTTACAGTACTGAATACATTCCAGGAACATGAGCCTGTACTCATTGGGGTTTAGAAGACAAGGGAGTAAGGCGAGAAAGTGGAGTCAAGGATAATATCAAATCAGTCATTATCTCATTGAATGGCAGAGCAGACACGCTGGGCTGAATGGCCTACTTCTCCTACATCTTAGTCTTGTTTTAGATCCATTGGTGTAAACCTAGTATAAAAATGCATCCAATGTTTCCTGTTGTAGTGATGTGCAGGGTTTGCCATGATTTATCTGCTAATGTTACAGCAGCTGATGGGCAAAACCCACATTATATTTATTGCTAATGTCCCCAAACCCCCCCAAAAAAATGTTACTAAACCGGAAAATAAGTTGCCTCTAGTATGATTAAATAGGAATAAAATTTGAAATACTTTTAGAGTTAAGCACTCTGAAACTATTTATTTTGAGATGTTTTTAAATATAAACCATTGTACATGGGCACATGCAGAAATTCCACAAATTGTTTCCAGAGATGTGTTTATTGAACTGAATGAATGTTGTCAATAGCCATCATTTGCAAATTAATGTACATCTTCTACAAGTTGTTTTTCAAAATGTTTGCAGTTTTCGGTGGTTGGATGGTATGATATTGTGTGGCATCGATGCCTGGTGCTCCAGATGTGTACTAGGCTCAATATTTTGGCTGCTACTGGATGGTAAGACTGCCCACATTGAGTGGTTGGACACAGCACCAAGCAAAAGGGAAGATCAGTTAGGGTTCCTTAGGAATTGTACTTGAGCACCCTCTTCTGTCGATGCAGTATGGCATTGGCAGCAATCCTGGAGATGTTTACAATTGTTCGTGTGCTCGGCTTTGACAGTCAAAACCCTGATGAATTACAAAATGAAGATTGAGAGAGAACAAACTTAACCAATGGGAAGGAAAATGATTTTGAAACTACACTTGTTTAAAAACTGAGACTTCTACCACAGCAAAATTGACATCTAGAAAGGTTTTTTCACAGTCCTAATCTACTGTTTCTATTGTACAGATGTGTACAAATGCAGTAACTATTCATATTGCATAACAATTCCTCACTGTTCAAATAATAATTGCGTTGTTAAGAAGGTCAGAGACAATAAGGAGTAGCAAGGGGAATGAATTAAATACAAGACTAGCATTGAATATTTAACAGAGGGGATTAATAGAAATTCTACTGCTAAGTTAGTGAACCTGGCATTAAACCAGCTCCCAAGGGTGGTCCTGTTTACAATTTAAAAGCATTAATCATCATGACATGCTACATGTTTTGAGTAATGGACTTGGAGTAATTTTTTGGTTTGATCCTATTTCTAAATATTAAAATAGCATTAGATTCAGATCCTGCAAGTAGTCACAATGGAAATATATGGCATATATATTTACACCACAAAAAATATGGAACAGACTTTACTCTGGAACCAATTTACCATTGTAAACCCTTCGTCCATTTCCAGCTTAAATCACAACTCTGCCATGGGTTTCTTCTCTGTATCATGTCAGTGTCAGCAGAATATAAAGGTTTACATGAGTTTTTGGCTTATTTCACCCATCTCCTGGTAGCAGTGACAGTAGTGGGGAGAGAGAAACATCAATGTGCTACTCTTGTCCCTAGCCTGCATGATGAGGATTGAAAGATCCACATTGACCTGAGGACCAGAAACACCACAATGTTCCACACTGAACATAGTTCTGCAGGCACTCCGAGTCCTGATGCAAGTTGGAGGGCAAAAAAGGATATAATAAATACCCTTCAGTTTCATTATAAAACCAAAATTGTAACTTATTTGAAGGAAGTAGTTGGCCTGCATTACTTAATGGGGGCGATTCAACAGCCGTGTTGCACACTGCGCAAGTCCTGTTAATGGCGGGAGAGTAGCAGGAGAGCCCCTAACCGGAGTTTGTGCCAGGCGCCAATCAATGCGCAGTGCTTCTGGCCCACTGCAGCAGACGTAATTTGGTTCATACACTCGCTGGGCGTAAATCAGATTCACATATTTAAATATGCTGGGTCAGTTTCAAATCGGATTCTGACGGCTACCGGTATTCTCCCACAGGCCCATGCAGCATGAGGCCGGCAGAAATCACTGCCTGTCCCCACCACCAGAGACCAGATGTGATGACTACACTGGGGGGGTTTGGGGACATGGCATTGCAGTGCCAACCTGACTGCCGAATTGGCAGTCCAAAATTCGCACTGCCAGGGTGTCAGGTTGGCGCTGCTACGGTTCCATGGCACAGTGTCAGGTTAGCACTGCTGGGGGGCTGAAAGGGGGTGGGGTCTGAATAGGGGGGCATTTGATGACCCCATGGGGTATCGCTCACCTGGGAGAATTGGGCTGGCCACTAATACCAGTGGGGGCCATGAAGGGAGACCCATTGGAAGGGCCCCAAGTGATCCTTGGATGGATTGATGCTGGCGAGAATATCTGGTGAGGGGACTGAAGCCCTGATGCCAGTGATGGAGGGGAAAGGGGGGCTTGATCTATCACTTTGAGACCAGGGTGCACTTTCTCTGTGAAACTGGGTTGTTGGTGTGTTTAAGCCCCACCCCTCTCAGTGCTGGTGCAAATCAGCCCCCTCCAAATGTGGGAAAATCAAAATGTGAATCACATCAGAACGACCGACATGATTTGCGCCTAATTTCTCAGCCAAATGACACTTGGGGCCCGATGCAAGGGCCATGCTGTGCCCAAAAAGCAGCTCACCATGGTGCATTGTGGCCAATAAAAGCCGGGAGACACCGCACCCAGGATCTACCCGGCGCACAACACATCGCAAGATCCTACGCTGTGATGTAAATCCCGCCCATTGTGGACGGGATCACCTTTTGGCAAAACTGCATATTAGAGCGAGACCTCGTCTCACTCTAATGATCAGATTCCTGAAGTACCTGAGGCTTTGAAATTCATCTCTTTCGCCTCGGAGACCAGACGGAACGGCACTCGTAGGGGTCTCCCAGGGGATTGGAGGCCCCCACCAATGCCCTTTGGCCAAGATGGTGCCGTGGTGCTGCTGATGCCACCTAGGCACCCTGGCAGTGCCACCTGGTTGCCAGCTGTCAAGGGTGCCAGGTTGGCTATGCCAAGCTGGTAATTTTTGCACATGCGTGATTGGGCTGGGGGGGGGGGGGGGGGGGGGGGGTGCTGTCGGGAATCAATTCAGAGGCCTCTGAGATCAAGCTGCCATTTAAAAATGGTGTTCCAATCTCTTGCTACACTGGGGAGATCCTGCAAGCAGAGCTCCTCAGTGCACTAAATGGGTTATGTGCGCCCCCGGCCAGGCATTCCCCACTGAGGCCCCTTATACAATGTGAGTCGTGCTGTATAGTCTTGTGTTTCTCGGCTCTGCGAGCGTCGGGAAACACGCGTATAAACTCGCTCCCTATTGGACTTTGTTCCCAATTGGTTAAATCGTATCCTCAGTCGTTGTTTTGGAGAATTTTGACCAATATTTGAAACAAAATTTCTGAGGTAAATCCAGGTTTGTTTCTTGAAGTGAGAACACGTTACTGTGGCAGATAATTGTTGACTTCACTTTATAAGGAAGGATAGCAACCTAAATATTAATGTAACCAAGTCGAGGACAAGTAAGAGAACTTTCTGGTATATTATCATTGTGTTTGTGTTGTCTGTACCTTCTCATAAATTAGATGTATTAGATTACACGGTATAGTATATTCTCATCTACAATCAATATGTCAGAAAGTAGTTAAATGAATTGACAAATAATTGATATTAGGTTTCAAACAGACATTATTCTTTGTTGGAATCAAGCTACATCTGATAAGTAAACCAGCACAGTAAATTGTGTTTATATGCAACCACATAAAACTAAGCAAAGGTACCCAAAAGATGAAACAAGTGATCTTGTCTGAGAGCCAGCCTGTGCGTATAATAGGGTTGTAATGCTGATATTGATTTCCATTAACAGCAGACATTCCTTACACATGTGGTTTTTGTATGTACATCAGTGTGGGTGGTCTCAAGAGTGGTAAGTGCAGCAAGATGGCTTAGTCTTGGAGAATTAGAGAAAGATGCTATTAGCAGACTTCTGAATGTTACTGAAATTCCAAAATGCATGAAACAGATTTTTGTTTCTACCCTTTTTGTGGCAAAAGCTTTTATTTTAGTTGTGCTAAACCTTTAAATCATAAAAGAACCATTACTGCACAGGCTCACTTACCTTGACAGGGTTAGTGTTTCTCCCATTGCCCTGAGAACAATCATAAACTTAATGCTTTTGTTGTTTTTTCTATGTCCTTCAAGCCCCTGACCTTTGGGAATGTTGAGAGCTCGGGTCCTTCAGTAAAATCCAGTGTTCAAGAGTTAATATTTTATTGAAAATTAGATATTTCAGAAATTGCATTCTCATTTCCTGTGGATTGATCCAATGAATGTCAAGAGTTATCTGACAATATAAGAATTTAAGATGGGAAAAGCCCATTAAATGTACCGAGCTTTCTTTGTCATTTTGATTTGTATGGAGAATCTATCAGAATTTTTCATACAGGACCTAGTCAGAATATATTTTTCTCTTGCTTTACAACTTACCATACACAGTTGAATGAGGAATCAGTTTGCCTCTTTCCCAAAATTTCATTTAATTCTACATTTAATGCATTAGGTGATTATGCCTAACCAACCAGCCTTCCGGGCTGTTTTATCAGAGTGTGATCTGAATCCTACTGACTATTACAGAAGAACTCTGCATGTCCATCATTTGACATCTCTCTCTGTGGCTATTTTTTTAAATGTTAAGAGACAAGGGTAGCAGCATCTGTTCCCCCTTAACAAAACAAAATTGTTCACAATTTTAAAGGTTCTGAAGTATGCCAGCAGACAGCCTTGGATCTCTTTGAAATTCAGCTTCACACCAGACTGGAATTAAACAGCAACCAGTATAAACTTCAAATTAAGTGACATATCCCCTCAAAGAAACTAAGACCACTTTATTTAAGGCATGCAAATTGCACTATAACTGCACCCTAAATGCAAGGTAATTTCTTCCTAACTTTCTTTCTAACTTCCTAATGGCATGGTGGCACAATGGTTAGCGCCGCTGCCTCACAGCGCCAGGGACCCGGGTTCGATTCTGATCTTGGGTGGCTGGCTGTGTGGAGTTTGCAGGATCTCCCTGTGTCTGCGTGCATTTCCTCCCACAGTCCAACGATGTGCAGGTTAGGTGGATTGGCTGTGTTCAATTCCCCTTAGTGTCCAAAGATGTATGGGTTAGGTGGGGTTACATGGATAGGATGAGGGAGTGGGCTTAGATTGGGTGTTCTTTCAGAGGGTTGGTGCAGACTCAATGGGCTGAATAGCATTCTTCTGCATGGTAGGGATTCTGTGATTCTCCTCATCCACATATCTACCAGCAACCTTTTGTGACTATATAAGACATACCTAAGAGTGAACCCATGATGTGGTCAGTGGAACTATCCAATATCAACAGGTAAGTAATAGAAATGTCATGTTCCTGTGGTGTTGCACAAGGGGAATCAAGGCCAAGTATAATTTGCTGGTGAAATGTGTTTGGAAGCGGGGATTATTTGGACCAGATGATGCAGACTTATTTTGCTTCCATTCTAAAGTCATACATTCACTTCCTAATTTCATTATCATTTCAACATCCGCATTCAAACTGCCCGTGCAAACCTTTCACTCTGTCACTACTGACAGAAGTGCCATCCTAGAATATATGAGAGTCCTGGAAGGAGACATTAATTTCAGATTTGCTGCTGAAGTTGGGAGAGAATTTGAGCTGGTTATACAAGTGAAGCAAACACATTAACCAGACCTCCATTTTATTTCAACTGAGAAAAAAGCTGGAACCATTTTTCAACTGATCAGAAGATGTTGTGATGAAACATGCAAAACATGTCCCACAGTCTCATTTTCATGACTATTAACTTTTTTTTTACTGTACATATGTTTTAATTCGGTATCTCTTTTATCGGTGCAATTGCTCACTATACCCTGGAAAGAATATTTTAGATCACAGACATCAAGGTAGGTTTGTAGTTTGCCCAAAGAACTAACAGGGAATCCTGGCCAGTTTGTTTCAGCTGGTAATTTTATCCCAAGCTTCAATAAAATCCTACTTGTAATCTGCTGTCTTCTGAAGACACTAAACCTTGCCATGCTTTAGCTGCCAAACACATTTACTAACTGGTAATTGACATTAGCTATTTCTATTTCAATATCCCCATGCATCAGAAAAATAATTCAGGATCACAACTGCTGTGATACAAGGTGGATTCTGACAGTGCAGTTATTTTTTTTTTTCTTTCAGTCTCTGGCAGTTACTTGATCTGATTATCCTTTTTTTTTACACAATTCAGATAAAATCGCCAATTTAACTGAGATATGTTGATAAGTAACTTGAGAATGTCCCCAATCCAAGTGACAGATTTAAATAGTGTTCTGTTAAAATGAAAAGAAAGTTGTCAATCAAACATATATTTGAACAAATCTAACAAGATGTTTGTAGTCAAATCAATTGGCTTGGTACCATCACTAGTCAATTATAATCTTGAACAATTACATTAAGTTCATCTTAGATTCAATTTCTATGAGTGAAGCTGCTATCCCGAGACAGTTTAAAACAGAAAGGTACTGGGCCAGGATGAAACTACCTGAAGTTGGCCTTTATTCTTTCTCCACTTGTTCATTCACTTATTCAATTGTGCATGATTCATTCATTCATTCCTGCACAATGACATGACACACTCTAGCTAAATTAGCATTGTCTGAAATAGTGTCAGGAACAACACAATTTACCCTGTAGCTCACAGGACCTTTGTCAACTATTTCACCCGCAGCCAGGGGCAACACAGCAATATCTGTCATGGAGATTTGGGTTCATCATGCGATGAGAGTGCATTGAGTGGGTCATATAATACAAGTGAGCAGAAACATGTGGTGGTGAAAGGGGAGAAGCAGAAACCTTCTGGCTAGTAGAGTAGCTGGCATGCTTCCTCAGTTGCAGAACCTTGAGATTCACATGTCTGAGCACCAACACTTTTTGTTGTTGTGAGGAACTGCAGTAAACATCCTGAAAAGGTGTAGCAGTGACTGTGGAACTCTCAGAAATCTTCCGGACTTTGGGAGTCCAGCTGGTCCTCTTTGAAACTATTGATTTCTGATTTTGTCTGATCTTTATTATTCACACAGCATATTTCCCACCTGAAGATAGGGAAATTTTACTTGCACTTGTATTACTGTATAATATTCAAATTTGGGGCAGTTTAGCTCACTTGGCTCGATAGCTGGTTGGTGATGCAGAGCAAGGCCAGCAGCACACGGGTTCAATTTCTGTACCGACCTTTTCGACCTTGCCCCTAGCCTGAGGTGTGATGATCCTCAAGTTAAATCACCACCAGTCCGCTCTCCCCCTCAAAGGGGAAAACAGCCTATGGTCATCTCGGACAATGGCGAATTTACCTTACCTTTAATATTAAAATGAATTTCTTACACATTTTATGTGGGAGCACATTAGGCCAACGTAAACGATCAGCCACGGAACAAACACTGCGAAATGGGCTGGAAGAGGTGATATGGATCTTTGGACAATTTTATAACTCCCATTTGCCTAGTCTGATGTATCACCAATGACATGAAATGTAACATATTCATGCTTTAGAGTAAATTTGAACTTGACTCCAGAGTAAAACATTTTACAAATATTTCCTGACTTTGAAATCTTTTATGCTGCAATTATTCTATACCAGGGGCTCCTGGGTTGACGTCCATGAAGGGTCCCCAGGGGGTCTGTGCAGCTGGAAGCTGCCATGTGACTGGCAAATGCTAGTTTGAAAGGAGAAACTGACCAATTTCAAAAATAATTACAGCAACGAAATATGCCAATCAGAGCAAGGCTTCTTGATCCACTGGCTGCGTCAGCATCTCTTGATGCAAGAGGCATTTCTCTGATTGGTCCATTTGATTTATTTCATCTTGCTGTTTGTAGACAGAAAAGTTCATGGCCAACAGCAAGGATTGATCCTGAGAATGGAGCCTGTGGTGAGAGATGTGAGAGATCAGGAGGCAGGGGCGGTGCTTCCTGGCCTCGGAGGGGCTCATCAGAGAGAGTGTGGTGGGGGACTCTGGGCCTCAGAGAGGCACGAGGGGGGGCATTAAGAGGGAGCGGTGGGGGGGGGAGGGGGGGGGGGGGGGAGATTGTTCAGGGCCTCCGAGAGGCATGCGTGAGAGGGGATGTGGTTCCAAGCCTCGGAGAGGAATGTATGAGAGTGTGGGGTGGGGGCTTTGGGCCTCTAGTGGGTGCGTGTGAGAGAGCAGAGGCGGAGGTGCATATGTGTGTGAAAGAGAGGGGGGAAGAGTGTGTGTGTGTGTGTGTGAGAGAAGGGGGTTAGTGTGCATATGAGGCAGAGGGGAGTGAGTGTGTGTGAGAGAGGTGTGTGTGTATGTGGGAGATGTGAGTGTGTGTGAGAGGGACCGAGATGAGTGTGAGTATGTGTTTGTTGTGAAAATCAGCTTTTCAGCTTCACTAAATTACAAAAGGGAAATCTTAAGTATTTTTTCGATTATAGAACTTTTAAATTATGACCATATTACCCACTCATAAAGTGGGTACAACTTCCAAGGGTTAATGTTAAGGGACCATGGGAGGGTGGTTTGGTCAGGGGTTATTATGAGCTAGCGAATGTATTTGTGACTGTGTGCCTCTTCCCAATTCCTAATATATGTGTAGATGTAGCTAGAAAAGACTTGTTTACATTTGATTTCTGTATTCACACCTATTACGTGGCAAAAAAAGGGCGTCAACATTACGAGAATGTTTGAGGTTCTCTGATGGTCTCGGGAAGGTCACCAGGGGTTCCGTGGCTCGAAATGTTTGAGAAACTCTGTTCTATACTATTGGAATTGGATCAGCTTTTCCATCTGCTCCCCTAAATGCCTGAAGGGTCAATTAGATTGGTGCAAGCTCAGGGAAGATGCAAAGATTGTCAACAGTAAATGTGCCAGATGGTGAGAGATTTATTTTGCATTGGTAGTTTCTCTGCAGTTTCGTGCATTGGCCTAGTGCAAGACGCCAAGTAGGTTAGGAAAACGTATTTGAGAGAGTTGATGGCAGCCTAGCCCCACAACCTTAGAATCAAAGCAAACCCTTTGTTTAATTTGACTTCTGAAAGAATTGATTTAACACTAATAGTTTTGACAGGAGTTTTTGAATCATTCACTGTGTCTACCTAGGTGTCCTGAGAGGAAACAGCAGGAGGTATAATGAAGAAATATATAGAAACTTACAAATTAGGTAATAAAACTTTTACGAATCTATTTCAAAAATGGTGCCGTTTATCAAAGTACTTTCAGGGTCTCACAACCTGACAGTATAGTATAAACAGTCAGAGTAAAAAAACTACAAGAATTGGACATTATTACACTTTCCTAGATATCGGTAGTGTTATAAATGGTAAATAGAAAATGTCCATTGGTCGGTTGTTACCAAATCTACATCTTTACTAATACATCTCACATATTATCCAGAATACACTTTGTTAAAAATAACTTCTGGAAATCTTCATTCTTCATTCATTTAAAAGAAACAATGAAGTCGTATTCATTTAAAAGCTGCGGCAGTCCACTGTTGCAAAAAATCCTAATGACAAATATTTTAAATCGATCTTTGATTATGCTCTTTCTGTTTTCTTCCATAACCTTAATCTTGTCAAGAGTGTCTACATTTCAGGTTCTGCTGCAGGGCTAAATATCATTTCTTAAAACTGTAACATTACTGTTTAAATAAGTTATCCACAAATAGAGGGATTAGGTAAAACCTAAGGTCTGCAAGAACTGGTTTGCAGCTTATGCAGCATTGTATACATCTTCAGTCTTCTAGTTTCGCTCCACATCTGTTTTGCCTTTATATTTAATATATCAAAAAGCAATAAAATGTTATTGCAAAGTAAACAATAAAAAGGTTCAGAGAGATGTAAAATTCTATTCAGTTAAGTAACAGATTTATCATTTTGACGCATGTCTTGAAATTTCTCTGCTTAATTGTTTTGACATTGACAGCCAGTAATACTGCAATGCTCCCATTGAGATGGGTCATTAATTTTCACGAACCGTGTAAAGGCAGATTTGGTTCAGATTATTTCTTATCTCTGTGCATTTCAACGATTTCCTCATCCTCTGGAGAACTTTTCAAAAAAAACTTTGTAAAATGTATGATAAATTGGAAGATTGGTTAAATGGTATTATTTTAAATGCTTCTCCTTAATCATTAGTGTGCCATTACAGAAAAATAGTTTTCATAATGCATAATGCCCGAAAAAACGTAGGCCGAGATTTTCCAGTCCCGTTCTTCTGGGATGAGTTTGGTGACGGGAGCGGAAAATCTCATGGGAAGTCCAAATCGCATATTACGCGGTGGGAGGTCTTGCCGCGATCCCCCCCCCCCCCCGCCCCCCCTGTTAGCGATGTAACGGGAATCCTGATGTTCAATATCGGGAACCCCATTACAAGATATTTGAATGTCATTATCCGGTGTCTACACCCTCTTGTGAAAATGAATGACTAAATAGATAAATCCATTCGCATCAGCGTGAGGGCATGATGGCGTGAATTACGACTGGTCTCCCACGACGGGCACCTGGTAGGCAGACTGGAGGAGCCTCAGGTGGTTGCATCACTCATGGAGGAGAGGGTCATGAGAGACCACTGCCCCTGAATTGTGTGGTGGAGATGTTGGGCGGGGTCCATTTTAACTTCTGTGCGCTGGGGTGGCCTTTTAAATGGCTCCCCATCTTTAAAAAAATAACTCGATGGCAGAGCCGCCAGCATTATGTCATGGGACCTGACCCTTTTAAACTTTTTGCACTATATTCCTGACAATATGCTGGAGAAAGCTGTTGGCCCCAACACAGCTTTTGCTGCCTGCTGCCACGCTGCAAAGAAAAAGGTAAAATTCCACCCATGGTATACCCAAAATGGCATTCTACCAGAATAGCACTTGGTGCAAATTCAGCTGCAGCAATAAAATTGTAGTTGCAGCATTCAGGATAACATTTTATGGTGTGGCAAGATGAGGCTTTCAACCAAAATGTGCATGTTCTTGTCAGATGGAGTATAATGTGGCAAAATGTAAACTGATCCACTTTGGCAGGAAGAATCAAGATGATTTCTCTTTCGGTCGGTGAAACCTTTCCTAGAGCACAGTGTACAACTTTGGTCTCCTTATTATGAGAAAGGACATACTTGCCTGAAAGCAGTGCAGAAAAGATTCACTTGACTGATTCCTGGGATGAAGTGGTTGCCCGATCAGGAAATGTTGGACAGATTGAGCCTGAATCCATTGAAGTAGCAGAATGAGAGGTGATATTATTTAACCATATCAGAGCAAGAGGCGACTTGACAAGGCGGATTTTAAAAGGATGTTTCCCCCTTTTGGATAGACTAGCACCAGGAGACACAGTTCAAAAATAAGTGGTCTCTCATTTAAGACAGAGATGAGGAGAAAGGTTTTCTCTTGGAGAGTCCTTAGCCTGTGAAATTGTCTTCCTCAGAGAACAGTGGAGGCATAAGATAAGAGCATAAGAAATAGAAGCAGGAGTAGGCCATTCGCTCCTTGAAATTGCACCACCATTCAATAAGATCATGGCAGGGCCATTGAATATGTTCAAGGCTGAGTCAGATAGATTCTTGACAGACAAGAGAATCAAAGGTGATAGGTGGGAAGGTAGAGACCAAAATCAGTACAGCCATGACCTTATCAAATACTGAACCAGGCTCGAGAGGCTGACTCTTTGACAGAGTCATCCAGATCGAAACATTAGCTCCGTTCTCTCTCCATAGATGCTGTCAAGCCTGCTGAGATTGTCCAATATGTTAGACGTTTTAGTTGCTGTGATATGAAGAGTCTAAAGTTCTGTTCCTTTTTCACAAACCCACATTTATTTCATTCCAACAGCCTTTGCACAAAACTCCAACTATACATCACCTGACAGAGGCCACCTGAAGTCCCTTTACATATCAGTGTCAATTAATGGATACTTAACATAAATGAGACAACTGATTGCAATGTCTCTTAACCCATTACTTAACACCGTATTTTGTATTTTTATTTGAGGGGCTGACTGGCCTACTCCTGCACCTAATTTGTATGTTCATGCCTGGTATTGATCTACTGCCTTGAAATCAACCCACTCACTTGAAGGCTGCAGAAATGTATAAAATCATGCGTAAGATACACAATGCAATGCATTGTGAAAGAGAAAAATGGTGTATGCGGCACATGCTCTCATTTCTGATGGGAAGCACACTGCAAACCATATTGGTAGAGGCATTAACAAGTGCATAGTGAATGGCCCCAAGACATATGCAGATCGGGCAGATCATGATGCCAATGAGCAGATACACTGATTTGACACCAGTACTGCCATTTTGTAGCTCCACGCTGCAGTCAATGCCCTCAGCCCTAGCACCCTACCAGAGGTACCATTTAAAGGGGTCATCAATTGGTTCCAGGTTTGTTTCTGGATGATTTGTTGCTATAATTATGCTTGCTTTGTTGATTTCCATGGTTGTGTGACAGGTGTGGAAGTATATTTTCTCGACTTTAGGGTTTCTGTACAAACTGATTGCTCCCAAATTTGGCTGGATTCTTCGACACCCCTTGGTATTGAGCATGACTGGATAGTAGATTGTACTACTGGAAGAGGGAGGAGGTAGAGAGCCTCTCAGGATGAGGCCATATCCACCCAGGTGTTCAAGGAGCCATTCTCATACTTTAGCCTCAGTGACAACCAATATTTAACTCATCCAGGCTTCACTAAGGATGCTGTCACTGCAATCTGCCAGCTGCTGCAGTCACAGCTTCAACCTCTGAAAAGGGCATGCCTGTCAGTGTGAAGGTGATTGTGCAATGGACTTTTATGTGTCTGGTTCCTTCAAGGCTGATGTTGGAGATATTAGTAACATCTCGCACTTTACCTTTCAGGGTTGTATAAGGGAAGACAGTGAGGCTCATATGATGGATGGATAACTATGTTTCATTCTTGCTTCGCAGAGACAAGCAGGGGCAGCAAACCCAAGAATTTGCAAGGATTTCAGGCTTCCCCATGATTCAGGGTGTACTGACTATGTGCACATTGCTTCACATGCATCACTTGTCAACTATGCTGTGTACCAGAACCAAAAGGTATTTAATTTCCAGAGCATGCGGCCAATCATTACCAAAGGCATCCAGGCAGCAGGCAGCCCACTATGCCAGCTGCTTTTAACCACCACAGCTAACTAAAGGATTGGCGACTGGGTGGCAAGAGCTGTATGCTGACAACATGGCTTGTGACTCCAGTGTGCCCTACATGCACACGTGCACAGCAGACATGCACCAGGAACCGCGCTGCACTGTGAAATGTGAAAAAACATCTTTGGTGTGCTGAGGCAACTATTTTGCCACTTTATCACTCAGGAGGAGCCTTGGGGTACTCACAGACAGGTCTCAAGATGTGTGGGCTGGATGGGGGCTTTAAGGTATGGCAGCAGGCAAGGATTGAGAGGTTTGGGGTTCTATTCATCCAGAAGAGCTTTCCGACCTTGGAGACATTAGAAGAGGAGTTTGATTTGCCGGGTGGGAATGGGTTTTGACACCTTCAAGTGCAGGACTTTGTACGGAGACAGGGCCCAAGCTTTCCTCGCCGCCCCTGAGGGGACGACAGGATAAAGTGCTGTCAAAAACAGGAGTTGGAGGTGGGAAGGTTTCGGAGATATACAGGGAATTGATAGAGTGGGAAGGCGCCCCTATCAGAGAGGTGAAGAGGAAGTGGGAAGAGGAGCTAGGAGGGGAGCTGGAAACTGAACTGTGGGAAAAAGCATTGAAAAGGGTAAATGCATCCTCGTCCTGTGCTAGACTCAGCTTGATTCAGTTCAAGGTGGTCCACAGGGCCCACATGACGGTAGCCCGGATGAGTAGGTTCTTCGAGTAGGTGAAGGACAGATGTGGGCGGTGTGGGGGTAGCCCGACCAACTATGTTCATCTGTTTTGTGCATGTCTGAAACTGAGGGAATTCTGGCAGGGATTTGCAGATATTATGTCAGAAGTCCTGGAAGGTAGGGTAACTCCGAGTCCAGAACTGGCAATATTTGGGTGTCGGATGATCCGGGAGCAAAAGGGGGGAGGGAGGCCGATATCCTGGCCGCCTCCTCCCTGGTGGCCCGGAGACAGATCTTGCTGAGATGGAGGGATTCGGAGCCCCGAAGTTAGGAGTGTGGGTCAGCGATATGGTAGGGTTTCTCAGTCTGGAGAAAAAAAATCAAGTTTGCTCTGAGAGGATCAATTCTGGGATTCGCCCAGAGTCGGCAGCCTTTCATCGATTTCTTCAACAAAAATTGAATGTCAGCAGTATGGCGGGGAAGGGGGAAAAGCGGGGGGGGGGAAGGAAAGAAACAGGAGGCATGGCAATGTTAGATAAGGACACTGAACTTGGTATATGGGAAATTGGGGACAGGGCGGGAGAAGTGGGGGATGTGGCTTATTGTTTGTTCTTCCAGGGGGATTTATTTGTGCGTCAGCGCGCGCGGTTGTTTTAGATATGTCAATATGTTAAATTGTGAAAATTACAAATGCTTCAATAAAATATTTTCTAAAAAAAAAAAAAGATGTGTGGTGGTTTACTGGATGCTACAACACTTTGCCATCAGGAGGGAACTCTCCTTGCCACCACCTAGCAGTCGAGAAGCTGAGGAGAAGGAACAGAGGAAAGGAGGCTGTGGAAGGGAGGCAGTTACTTAGGCACCTGCTGCGTTGAGAGAGAAGAGAGCTAACATTTTGAGTCTGGATGGCTCTTTGTCAAAGTCATCCAGACTCGAAATGTTAGCTCCCTTCTCTCTCCACAGATGCTGTTAGATCTGCTGAATTGAACAGCAGGGACATGAACCCCGCCAATCCCCCATGTTGTGATACCTCCCCACTGTCGCTAAGCAGCACATTCTTCACTTAGCCACAATACAAAAGGAAAATTCCACACAAAATAAACATTCCAAACCAAATGTAGAAATTAAATCAGGCCATATTGTGTACAAACTTAAACTCATCCTTGTGCATTCCCTTCGTGCCTCACTTTCATGTTCCTTTTACCAGAGTTTGTGCTGCTCCTACACATGGCTACCCCAATGGCTGCAGCATGGTTTGTGGAAGGTTGATGATTTACAGAAGATTTACAGACTGCAGATGGACTGAAAGGACTCACTCAAGCAGCTGTGGATCTAGACTGCACCAGCTTAGTATGGGCCGACCCAGTTCGGGCTGAATGACTGACCGGTAATAGCAGGGGCACTGGTGGAGTGGCAGGGATGAGCGTAGGAATGTTTTATTTTGTAAAAGCATAGCAGCTTTACGTTCCATGAAACCAATGCTACTATCCTGATGCAGCAAACTCAGTGATCCTTATCACCTGTTGGAGCATAGATTGCTGGAATACTGGTATCTACAGCAATGATGACAGAAGTTTAAGCTTGCACCACAGCAAACTGAACTTTTGTGACTTAGCCTGAGTTTCCATTGCTGTACTTAGACCTTTGGTGGCAGCTACTTGTTCTGCAGTGTTAGCTGACGTGGGTCTTAAAACTCTGCATTATTTTTTTTTCTGTCGCCTGGCCCATCCAATTCCTCATCTGAGTCCTCTGAAATGCAACTCGTGTGTGATCTCACCCTCTGGTGAACTGGAACCTGTGCTACCTTTTCCCCATGCAGTACATCGGTGTTTCATTGTGTGCAAATCCTGCCTCTGTGCTATCCTGTAAGATCTGCGCAGTATCTGAACTGGTGGTTCCAAGTGTGAAATCAAGTGACAGTGTGTCTTCATCTTCATTGTTTTCTTGGTCGTCCTCTACTGCCTGACCCTCTACCAAGGGGAAGCCTTGAAAAGAAGTGGGGGCTGAATTTAATGGAGACTGCCAGAGCAGGCATGATGGCAGGGGTGCCAGAGGAACCAGGCAGGAGTATACTCCGACAATTCCCAGTGTCAGGAAAACTGTCCTCAATTTTAATTGTAGGTGGGAAGGGCCCGACACGAGAATGCTGCCCATTTGTGGTGGGATGTCAATAAAGGCAATTTTTCCTGAGCCCACGGGAATTTAGTGATAACTCAGGGATTCAATGGGACTTACACGAGTCACTCATGACTTCTGAATGCCATCCAGCATCCCTGATTTGACTGTGGCCTCGTATGGGTGTCCCTCATTGAAAGGCATCTAATACCCGAGTGAGGGAGCCAGTTTCAGGAACGGGGAGGGCTCCTGAATGTCACCCCGTGCTCTTGCATCTATGGACAGCATGGTAGCACATTGGTTAGCACAGTTGCTTCACCGCGCCAGGGTCCCAGGTTCGATTCCCGGCTTGGGCCACTGTCTGTGCGGAGTCTGCACATTCTCCCTGTGTCTGCATGGGTTTCCTCCAGGTCCTCCGGTTTCCTCCCACAAGTCCCGAAAGACGTGCTGTGAGGTAATTTGGACATTATGAATTCTCCCTGTGTAACTGAACAGACGCCGGAGTGTGGCGATTAGGGGCTTTTCACAGTAACTTCATTGGAGTATTAATGTAAGCTTACTTGTGACAATAAAGATGATGATTATTGTTATTATCCAATTTCCTTCCAACCCCTTGACAGCGACCATATCGCTGCACCCATCCCATCCACTCGCCTGTGTCCGAGGATCCAGCACTGGCCGTCTGGGTAAGCCACAGTGCATTACTGACAACAGCTGTTGCTGCCAGCATTGGAGAGTTGCGGCCTCTGATTGGGCCGCAAGGGTGGGGTTAGGGACCTTAATCAGACGGAAGCGACACAGGGCTTCCTGCACAACACAGGTGAGGGAGGGGACCCGTGTCGCAGGATCTAACACCACTCTGAGTGCCCAATGTCTCCCATGGTAGGCCATTCTTCTTTCCAAGGTCAAACTCAGTTCACAAAGGTTTCCCAGCACCTGCTGCAACTACAAGTTATGTTGTGGAGGCTGGCATTAAGCAGTGCAAACTAGCTTTAAATAGTGCTGGAAAGTATTGATTTTAGGCCTGCCTTGGTGGTGTACAGCTAACCAATAGCACAGTTGGTGGTGGCTGCACATGAAATCCATATTAATGAGCAGTTAATGGAAAGATGCTGTGCTGTTTACATTACGTCAACTAGGAATGAAGTAATCATGGATCACACACCCTGCACTCAGTTTTGAGGGCTGTACAATTTAGATCCTATATGTGGAATGTAAAGCTGGTGCACTCGCGTAACAATTGCCCCCTTAGCTGTGCGGCATGTATATGATGTTTTGGACAATTGCAGCAGGTGTCTCCTCCAATCCCAATTCCCCTGCACAAACTACATTCCACCATGTTATACCGATGTACAGTGACCTGGACATGCTTGGTCACCGAGATGTTTTTCGACTGCTAAAACTGGAATGGGTCTAAAGCTATATGTTGAAGGATGTTGAGCGAAATCCTTCCAATTGCATTGAAACTAAGTGCAGAGCAGAAGTACTGAACACACGTTAATCGGCACTGCTGGAAATGTCCATGCTGATAGGCAGTGACACAGCTGTCCTGTCTGCAAAGTAACTTTGCTTTCAATAACTTATTATACAAGTGGCTGTCATTTCAAACTTAATCAGAATGGTTCCAGGCAACATTCTGCTGCTTTTAACAGGCCAGGAAGGTTTGACGCTGAACAGATTTAAATGTGCTGTAAACTGTGATAGATGAGCACCCTTTTTTACTTTGGGGCGTGATCAAATTGAAGGAGTTTATTTGTCTCTTACAACAGACAGCCAAGCTAAACGGGGCATTTCTTGTGAGCCAGGACATAAACCAATGCAAATAGCTGCATGCAGTTGTCTGTCAGCCAACACATCAGTAGATTTATTCATCAGTAATAGAAAATTGTCAAATGTAATACGCCGAGAACGCAATCCGTAAAGCTGGTGGACTTTCATCTCAGGACTGAAGTTTTTTTTCCAAAACAGTTTGAAATGGAGAAAGGTAACAGCTGTCCTGTTGACTAGCGAGCAGCAGATGTGCCAATGTGGTGCCAGGAATGACATGCGGTTATAATCGGGTTTAGCACGCCTGTCCAACATTCCAAATTTGAAACTGTGTCATAATGTAATGTATGAATTTATGTCCAGCATTAACCCACAGTTTGGATTTATAGATTTACTCGCGGAAAGTTAATCCCTTTTAAATTTTCTTCCTGACTTCTTTCAAGAGAGTAGTGGGACACGGCCGCCGTCAGTCTCTGCTTAATGCCTCCTGCTATTCCGAAGGTAAACCAAACCTGATTGCGGAATATATTATATCGAACAGTGTGCATATGAAGAGCCCGGCATTACCGCTATGATGTCTAAAGGATGTAGATTGTCACCAATATGTTTTCCCATTTTTCAAACGAGACTAAAACAGTGCAACATTTTTTTTCTTTAGATTAACCTTGAGGCGGACCAGACATCTTGGAGAGGTTTTGTAAATAAGCATGAACATGTGAGTAAAACTTTCTTAAAGTGCTTTTATAAATGACCAATAAGTGCTTTAAAATATTGCAACACTCTAGCTAGCGATTGGATCACAACGAGTGGCTCTAAATCAGCCGCCATGCAGGGATCTTGGAAATGTCCCAGATAAAAAGCTTCAACACAAAAATCTAGGTTGACGCCCTGACACAGTGTTGGTCATTGTCACATCGCTGTGTGTGGGACCTGTGTGCAGAAAGATTGCCTTGGTTCCTACATCACAACAGTGGCTACACTTCAGAAGAACGTCATTAGCTGTAAAGTGTTTGGAATGTGCAGAGGTCATGAAAGACAATACATAATCATGAATTTACTTTCCAAAAGGCTGTCTAAATAAGTGTGCTTAAATTCGGGATCCTTTTCAGCACCTCCCAATAGACATGAACAGTGACCTTGCAAAATGTGAAATTTTTCCATTAATTGTTACTTATCCTTGTTTTGTTTTTTTTCTCTCCAAGATGCAGGATGAGTAGAAAATGCTGTGTTTTACAAACAGATCACTTTTCCAAGTGCTTGCTAGAAGTGGGGAACCTCGCCCACCTGGCCATGCATATCAGGAAATTGTAAACATGCTTCCCCTCATTTTATATATGTAGTCATCTGCCAAGATGTCGCACAAAGAGGGTGCGTTATGAAAATTAACCATATAGATTAAAATGCAGATAGGAGTGTGTTACATTCAGTAAATCACATGCTAGTGGATGACATAATACAGTCATGCCATAGAATTGAGCATTATACTATTAACAGCAAAAGATTGCATTTATATAACACTATTAATATTGTAAAACGTCCAACATTCACTGTCAAAATGGGATAGTGAACCACATAAAGAGATATTAGGGCAGGAGACCTTGGTTTTAAGGAGTGTCTGAGAGCAGGCGATGGAGACAGTTTAGAGAGGGAAGTTCAGATCCTCTGGCCCAGACATGTCAAATGCAGTGCTGGTATATTCAAAGTTGCATGCAGTGGTGTCTATAGTTTTTATGAATTTGAACATTTTTGAACAGCCTAACAGATAACAGCAGCTTGAAAGAAACGACTGAATCATAGATTATCATAGAATTTACAGTGCAGAAGGAGGCCACCCGGCCCATCGAGTCTGCACTGGCTCCTGGAAAGAGCACCCTACCCAAGGTCAAACACCTACACCCTATCCCCACAACCCAGCAACCCCACCCAACACTAAGGGCAATTTTGGACACTAAGAGCAATTCATCACGGCCAATCCACCTAACCTGCACATCTTTGGACTGTGGGAGGAAACCGGAGCACCCGGAGGAAACCCACGCACACACGGGGAGGACGTGCAGACTCCGCACAGACAGTGACCCAAGCCAGAATCGAACCTGGGACCCTGGAGCTGTGAAGCAATTGTGCTATCCACAATGCTACCGTGCTGCCCCAAATCGTAGACTAATCGTAGACTAGTACAGCACAGAAGGAAGCTGTTCGGCCCATTGAGTCTGTTCCAGCTCCTCAAAGAGCATTATGCATTTATATAGTATTTTTCACTGATTCAGAATGCCCTTCACTGCCTATGAATTACTTTTTGAAGTGTAGTTATTCTCATACAGGGGCTGGTTTAGGACAGTGGGCTAAACAGCTGGCTTGTAATGCAGAACAATGCCAGCAGCGCGTGTTCAATTCCCGTACTGGCCTCCCCGAACAGGCGCTGGAATATGGCGACTAGGGGCTTTTCACAGTAACTTCATTGACGCCTACTTGTGACAATAAGCTATTATTTTTCTCTATTTTTAAAATTTATATACAGGCAGTTTTTCATATGAATCTTGTCCAGGACAACTGCCTATTCATCAAATAGTGATGGAAGTCCTTCTGTCCACCCAAATAGGGGCCTTAGTTTAATATTTCTTCCAAAATACAAATACCTCCTACACTGCAATACAGTGCTCCCTCAGTACTGCACTGGGGGATAAGCCTATATGTGTTTCGGTCCTTGAACTCGCAATCTTAACAATCAGGAGTAGGCGTACCTCCATCTGAGCCTAGTTCAGCCTGGCTAGCAAGCTGGTCACTGCTTTATTTGATCAGTGTTACTGTATGTAGCACATCTTGAACTACTGAGGTGATCCTGGGCGAGAATTCATATCGTATTATTAAAAATAGTAGACGCAGCGCAATTTGTTAAAAAGAGTATAAATCACGTGGATTCTTGCAGCACTGGGCCTCAAGGCAGCAATGTCACTCTGATCATGTAGTGGCTAGTGTGTGATCTCAATATACATCTGAATTACAGCTAAATATGTTTTCATGTTGATGTACAGAGAAAGAACTATAAATGGTACCAAAATAAACTGTCACAGTTTCCCTGGGATTGCTATATCATTGTAATTTTAAATGTGATGACTAAGAGACTGGCACTTTCAGCAGAACCCTGATATGTTCTGAATGCCAGATAAAATGTTACTAATTTTTGGCTATATACAGACGACCTTTTTACATCGAGCTCTTTTTTACACCTTCCATGACCTTGTGCGTGGAGTCACCTGCTGTTGATGTTGAGTTGCACTGTGTGACTATAGACTGCTGACTGATGAGACATTAGGCCACTAATGGTCTATCCGCCTCCTCCTAACATTTGCCCCCTGTACTAATGCCATCCACTGGGCTGTGTTTAGAAAAGCCACTTGGGCGTTGGGGTGTTTCTCTGAAAGTTGGTTCGCTGATTTGTTTGCACCCCACCACCACCAATACAGCAGGCGGGAGAAAATACTCAGGTCGTGAAGGCAGAGGAAGGTAAGGGCGTATTGGGAAGGAAATCATGTATGCAGGATACTAGGATTTTGATTTATTGAACACACTCCTAAACAGATGACACCCCCGTTATGTTCATCGGCACATTCTGTACATTAGCAGTTGGGGAAGGCAGATTGGGTGAGGGGGTTGAAAGCAAGAAGCCATCCACTGTATATTCACATAATTTGTACAGAGCCACTGCTGTTGTAGACTTATTAACCCAAACTGTGCTCGGGCGAACTTTCCGGACTTTTAGTGGTAGCGTTCCCTTTCTTGGCTCAAAGCACGTCATAAAATAAGCGGTCTCTGAAGAAGTGTCAGAGTTTGGATTCCAATGATGATGAGATTCTGTATGGGTCAGTCCACTACAGTACTGCCGTCAGTAACGCAGACACTGACAGAGTCGGGTCCTGGGGCTGCTTGTCACTCACGTCCACCCCATTGTTTGCAAACTGCAGAGAGCTGCATCAGTTCTCAGCTCGGTCACTCGCCCCAAAGCACTGTGCAAAAAGTACAATTGCATGTCAGGCGCCCCCTGCAGCAAGTCGGCCTCCCGACAGCTCCTCAATCACAAGTGATGTTTGGCGGCAGTCAGGGAGAAGTCTATCGCCTGCATGGGTCTCACCTTTACAGCTGCATGCCGACATTGTGGGGTTAAAAGTAGTTCGTCTGTCTGAGGAACTCTACAATGCAATGACTTAATGAGACGTTAGCCTCCACCACATACACCCCCCCTTTCTCAATTCACTATCTCCAGCTCCGGAGAAACCAAACAGCAACTCATCTTTGCCTATTCATTTCACATAAAATGTTTTTTTTTGTAGCCGTGATAAGAGGGCAGACGAGACATTCACCATCGCGGAATAAATGTTTCCCCTGGAGGCTCAGTGGCCACTTGGAGCCAGTGAAGTTATTCTTTCCGAAGGAGCATGAAGTTATTGCTGTAAGTGGCTCGGAGTTCAGCTACAAAAGCTCATCCATAATGCCAGGCTGCATTCATCTACGTTATAAAAGAAATCTGCGGCTGCGGTGTACTCGTACGCAGGATTAAACTAAGCCATTTTACAGAGCCGGCACAGCTGAAAAAAAATGGAGCCTTTCACAGCCTGAGACATCAGCAGGACATCCTGTTTCAGTTTAGAAATAACCCCCGTTCCCTAATAAAAAAGAAACTCTAGAAATAATCTCCAACAGAAGAGTCTGTTCAGTTGCTGATTGTCATACTGGCAAAGGTCCAACGCTGTAGAAAGAAGTCCTGTGGTGCTACTGGAAAGCACTCAAACAGCACCTAAGGAAGTCATTAAAAAAATCTCATTTATTTAGTTCTTATTTTATGATAGTTTGCCCCGCAAAAGCATCCTCTAGGCTATTAAGGAAGCAATACAAATAATTATGCAATGAAGAAGCATTTCATTTGAATTAAAATAATCTCACAGTACTGCTTTTGGCACATGTTCTGAACGTTTGGCATAACATCATGGGTAGCTCATAAAGGATTATGTTATGATGTTTTTATGATGGGTTAAATTGTTTCTCCATGTACTTTCTTACTCTGAAGGGCTTTGAGCTGTCAGTCCAAATTAATAGTTCACTTTAACATATATATTATATATTTTGCAAATGTTAATTGTGTACGGATACAGGAGGCGGGAGGGAGTTTCAGAACAGAAAGAAAGAAGCAAATGCCTCAAAAATGCAACTTATGGAAAAAGGCAAGGAAAATGTCAAAGTGTAAACATTCATTGATACTGACATTCTCTGTTTGTCACTTTTAATTGAGGTCGATGGGACAATATGTGCTAATGTAAAATGGAAGTGCAACTTTACAAATTTTCACTGAAATGTCCGGAAGACTATTAATCCTGGCAGTGGTTTCTAATGCTCCAATGATAATTACAATAAACGTAATTTTAAACAGGTAATAAAGAGCTATGACATCAGAAAAAAAAACTAATTTAAAACTTGAAGTGATTAATAAAGAAAAATAGAAGCAGCTGAAAACTCATGCGTACTGACCCCAAACTGCAGGACTCCAGAAGAAGCAGGTCAGCATCAAAGACTGTACATCTCCCTGCACTTTAACACATATTTTGTTATAAGTGTATCTCTTGATGTCTAACACATATATTTACAATTGCCCTACGTGCATGTCATGTAAACAATGCTAATGCAAAGAAATACTGTAAAACTAAGCATCAACTGACGCACTGAAAAGTGTTTATTTTTGATGGGGATAATAGTTGCAATGAGATGTGCAGGAAGCATTATTTTAGCAATAATACCAACTAACATTTACACACTATGCAAATTGGCTATTTTAGCCATTGGTCAGAGAAATCACAACACTGCGTAGAGGTAATGGGATTTGTAGATACTAGGTCTTTTTGTTGGTAAGTAAAGAACCTTTTAGAACAAATCACGATCAAAACACGTTCTTTGATTTCATTTTCATGACGACTGCTGTTAGAAGCACTTTGTTCTCTCCAATATTTCTCAGCTACTCACTGATGTGTGAGCATTCCCTGCCCACCACGTCTGGCCCAGCTAACAGACAAAAAAACAAAAATCGCAGCCAGCAAATCTGGCTTTGAAGCAATCTGGCTCTCTTCAGAAAGATTACTGACCTTGCTAGGTTTCCTTTTTCTTACCCCTTCGTTCCTTTTTAGTCAGTCAGTGATGTGTGCACCTCCAGTACTGAAAATGTGAGCTCACAAAATGTCTGGCATAATTTACATGCTTGTCCTCCTTTCAGACAGTGTTCAGCAAAAGATTTCAAAGAAAGGAAAAAGGGAAGAAAGGATTTTGGTGTGGTCTATGGATGCAACATTTTCTATTGAGACAGGACAACAAGCAGAAACTACTACTCTTTAGTTTCCCATTCCCATCGCTGCTGAATGTAGAACCCCTCAGCATTTAGTTTGTTTTTAGCCACAACCCTTTTCCTGTTGTAAAGCTCCTGAGATAATTATAAATTCCACAGATCCATGAAAAGACAGATATGGTAATAGACAGATTGAATGCGCTTGATTGGCAGAAATGAGCCCTGATCTTGCAGCCTGTCTCTTCCATACTCATCTTTCTATGATCTGTGCAGCATCATTAAAATTCAGTCTAATAAAATGAGGCTTTATGTAACTCTAATTTTACTTCACCTTCAAAAAATATTGTCGGACATAATTTGTGAATTATTAAATTGAAAATTCAGGAAACACGGCCATCATTTTAATGTTACAGTAATGAATTATGAACCATCAAAACTACATAACACAAGGTGTGGAATATCTATGCCTCATAACTACAAGTAAGACTGAACTTTGCGCTCTTTCATATATTTGCAAACGCCACTCATATTCTGTGCTGATCTTTCAGTTTCAAAATGATTGTACAGGAAAGATTCGTTCAAAACTAAAGTTGTCCTAAGGAGTACCAGAAAACCCTTCTTTTCTTCATCTCCAAACCCCATTTTAGACATTTTCTTCTGCTTTAGATCCATTTGCATCACACAACTTGTCCAGGATGTGGTCAGCATGTCAGTTGTTCTTAATCCTTGTCAATCCCCTGCAGCTTGAAAGTACGCAAGATTGCCCAAGATTTATCTCCCCTCCCTAGAATTTTCCATTCTGTGGGGAAGCACATTCACAAATGACTCAAGTGAGATGGGAAGCTTAACACATCGGAAGTTGCGACCTTATATCCTATCATTCCGCTCTGTGGAACATAAAAAAAATGAACACACTATATGTATTGGGCTGACTAATGAGTAACACCTGTGCGACCATTCCCACATTTGGACGGGTTTCATTTAGTTGATTTATCAACCAGGACCGTAATGAAAAGCTCACAGGCCACCAAACAAGATTATTACACTATAAACAGACTTACGATGAAACTCACAGCATTATTTATTTATTTTCTCATTCTTTCAAGGGATTGGAGCCTCAGTGGCTAGGCCATCATTTATTGCCCATTCCTAATTGCCCTTTGTGAAGGTGCTCATGAACTGTCTTCTTCAACTGCCACGGTCCATCTGGTGCAAGTACACCCACAGTGTTGTGAGAAGAGGATTCCAGGCTTTCGAACCAGTGATGGTGAAGGAAAGGCAACATAATCTCAAGCTAGGGTGGCGATTATACATGGAAAAGTTAAATGTGTGAAAGATCCTCCAGCAATGGAACCAAAATATTATTCTACAGGATCTATTAAAAACAAATCATAGAATTGTTACGGACAAGAACATGTCTTACCTTGGTACGTTGAGCTTTTATATTTATTACAAGAATTAGCCTTTGGTGGTGCCAATGCTGAAGTTTAGGACAAGACCATTAAGCAGTATTTTCAAAGGAGTATTCTCTTGAAAAGTTTTTTTTTTGTTGGTTTGTGAGCATACAATGTCATGACCTAAAATACATTCAAGCAACACCACTTTGGGCCGATCTAGAAGACATGCTGGAGAATCTTTGTCAGCACTCAAGATCGGAATATTTGGGTTTATTGGTCTTGGCCAGGTTTTTCAGTCCCCTTGTGTCTGTTCTGCTTCTGTGAGCATCCAAGTTCTTGAATACAGCATTGGAGGCCTTGGCGTAGAATGTCCAAAGGGTCCCACTGGAGGAAGGAGGCCTCAGAGATGGCTAATGTGGGAGGATATTGCTGGGAGCTAACAGCCAGGAGCCCTGGCACCAGGACATGACTCTATCCTTGCAAGAAATGTAATGACGCAACATGAGTCGGCAAGGTAAGATCCCATCACACACATTTCAATTAACTACACCACCACCAGTATCACAACCTCAATACATTTCACTCACCATCTAACCATACATTGATATTCCTACACCCCACACCTTCATGGGTACCATTCACATCTTCAACCGTGAGACTTCAAATATGTACAAATGCATAAACATAACTGCCAATACAATATGATAAAGGAAAGTTGCTGAGTTGCTGGAATCTGAAACAAAAACAAAAAATGCTGGACAATCTCAACAGGTCTGACCGCATCTGTAGAGAGAGTCTGGACAGCTCTTTGTCAAAGCTAGAGAGAACTGGGAATAGGATGAGATTTATACTGTTGTGGGGAAGGGGGGTGGTGGTGGCTTGAAGAAGTGGGGCTGGATAGAGTGCCAGCGACAGGTGGAGAATAATAATAATCTTTATTATTGTCACAAGTAGGCTTACATTAACACTGCAATGAAGTTACTGTGAAAAGCCCCTAGTCGCCACATTCCGGCGCCTGTTCAGGTACACAGAGGGAGAATTCAGAATGTTCAATTCACCTAATAGCACGTCTTTCGGGACTTGTGGGAGGAAACCGGAGCACCCTGAGAAACCCATGCAGACACAGGGAGAACGTGCAGACTCCACACAGACAGTGACCAAGCGGGAATTAAACTGGGACACTGGTGCTATGAAGCAACAGTGCTATCCTCTGTGCTACCGTGCCGTGACAAAGATGTCATGGACAAAAAGATAAAGGGTATGTAAATTGGTGATAATGACTAAGAAGGGTGCTGATGGCACATTAAGGGATCAGAAAGTGTTAATGGCAGTGTGCCAAAAGACAACTTGGAACAGGGAACAGATGGCCCAAGTGGGGTTGGGGGAAGGGGAGTCAATGGTGAGGGAAAAACAGATCGATGGAAGAAATTAAACTAAATTGATAGAAATAAAAATGGCATGAATATGGAGGGAGTTCACAATCTGAATTTGTTGAACTCAATGTTAAGTCCAGGAGGCTGCAACGTGCCTAATCGGAAGAGGATGTGTTGTTCCTCCAGATTTTGTTGGGCTTCACTGGAACACTGCAGCAGACATGTAGACATGAGAGCAGGGCGGTGAGTTAAAATGGCAAGCAACAGGAAGGTCTGGGTCCTGCTTGCGGACTGACCAAAAATTCAGCAAAGTGGTCACTCAGTCTGTGTTTAGTCTCTCCAATGTAGAGTAGACCACGTTGGGAGCAGCGAATGTAATAAACCAGTTTGAAGGAGGCGTACGTGAAGCTCTGCCACACCTGCCAATACATTTATTCACAATCACCGCACTTTCCCTTCAAGGAGGATATAGCATTTAACAGACAACAGGACGTGACTCTCGGAGGTGTCATAATTTGCACCCATTCACATCATGAGGTAAAAACAGACAGCGACAGACACCCAGGTTAGCCAATCAACATACAGGACAGAACACAAACAATCACCAGACAGAACACCAGAGGGGGTTTTCCAACAATAAAACATACGAGGCATCAGCACTCCGCCTCTTTCCACTGGTGACAACTGTAGTGACAGTCAGGGTGTATATATCAGTCAGCACCTTCTACACGTGGATCAGAGCTAGCCTGGTCTGGTAAGTTAGAGTTAGTACACTTAGAGTAGTAGAGTGTCAGCCCACAGCCAGCTGTGTGCATTGTTTCAGAAGTTCAATAAATCGTATTGAACCAACGCCTACGTTTAGTGTATGCTTTACAGTTTATCTGCATCCTGTTGCAGTCCGTGTTACCCCAGGGTGAATAACACAACATGATACCAGGAGTCTACTTCATCTAAGTAATTTACCTTGGGTGGTTCAGTGACGACCAGCAAGTGCCTTCCAGCAGCATGGAGAAGATCCAGGCCCCTCCACAGCTCCGGACCTCCAGAAGTCTCAGCGCCAACTGGCGGGTCTTCAAGCAGAAATTCAATCTATACATTGAGGCCTCGGGCCTCGAGGATGCATCTGATGCCAGGAAAATCATGCTGCTCCTATCGACTGCGGGGGACCAGGCCATCCAAATCTTCAATCCGCTCACTTTTGCCGACGGCGAGGACAAGACCAAGTTCCAGACCGTGTTAGCCAAATTCGACAGTCACTGTGAAGTCGAAACGAACGAGAGCTTTGAGCGCTCTGTCTTCCTGCAACACCTTCAGAGTAAGGATGAGCCTTTCCAATCCTTTCTTTTCTCTCGCCAGACTATTCCAGCTTCTCGTCCACAATGAATGTCCACGCCTCTTCTGCCGTCTCAAAGTAGTGGTGCTTCCCTTGGTGTGTGACCCACAGTCTCGCCGGCTGCAACATTCCAAATTTAACCTTTTTGTGGAGCACCGCCTTGGCCCGGTTGAAACTTGCCCTCCTTCTCGCCACCTCCGCACTCCAATCCTGGTACACGCGGATCACCGCGTTCTCCCACCTGCAGCTCCGAGTTTTCTTCACCCATCTTAGAACCATCTCTCTGTCATTGTAGCGGTAAAACCTCACCACTATGGCTCGAGGTATTTCTCCTGCCTTTGGTCTTCGCGCCAGAACTCGGTAAGCTCCCTCCACCTCCAAAGGGCACGTCGGGGCCTCCGATCCCATTAGCGAGTGAAGCATCGTGCTCACATATGCCCTGACGTCCACCCCCTCTATGCCTTCGGGAAGACCCAAGACTCTTAAATTCTTCCTCCTCGAGTTATTCTCCAAGGCTTCCAACCTCTCCACACAGCTTTTGTGCTGTGCCTCGTGCGTCTCTGTCTTTACCACCAGGCCCTGTATTTCATTCTCATTCTCCGCAGCCTTTGCCTTCACGACCCGAAGCTCCAACTCCTGGGTCCTCTGTGCCTCCTTTAGCCCTTCAATCGCCTGTAGCATCGGGGCCAACACCTCCTTCTTCAGCTCTTCCACACAGCGCCGCAGGAACTCTTGTTGCTCCGGGCCCCATACCGAACAGCCACCTTCCAACGCCATCTTGCTTTGAGCTTCCCTTCCTTGCCGCTGCTCCAGTGGATCCACTGCAGTCCGGCCGCTATCCTCTCCTTTATCCATATTTATACGGGGGGATTCCCTCCTATTTCACCGCACAATGATTTTGGCCGTTAAAAATTGCCGTTGGGGCTCTTAATAAGAGCCCAAAAGTCCGTTTCAACGAGAGGTGCCGAAACGTGCGACTTAGCTGGTCATCGCCGCACCCGGAAGTCCTTTCCAATCCTTTCTAACTCATCTCCGCATATTAGCGCAATCCTGCAACTACAGTGACACCACTGATTCCCTCATCAGGGATCAGATCGTGTTTGGGGTCCACTCCACGCCCTGCGGGAGCAGCTCCTGAAAATAAAAAACATGACCCTGCCAGTAGCCATCGAGACGTGTAAAGTGCAATAACAGGCGAAAAGTCGCTACTCCCGCCTTAAATCGGCAGAACAGGACCAACTTGTTTCCCATGAGGCAGAGGGACCATCGCCCGAATGCAACGCCTTAGCATCGATGAAGGCGACCATTTCGCGTGCTTTTTCCAGGGTCCCACGCATGCGCACCACAGACGGGAGAACGAAGCGGCCGAAGACCACACTGCATAGGTGCGAGCGGCGGCTGACCGCACTGCGCATGTGCGACGGCGCATGGAGCGTTACGACGTCAACATCATGACGTGCCCGAACTGCTGCACCGCCCACTTAAAGCACCAATGCCCTGCAAGAGGCAGGCGATGTTTAAATTGTGGGATGCCTAGCCATTATGCAGCCTTGTGCAGGTCTGCACCTCCGATCGAGGGCCAGCGATCCCAGTTCCAACGCAAACAAGTTCGAAGTGTGCAGCAAGGGCTGCTGGATTCGGAACCTGGTAACACCACGGATTCAGAGGATGACTGCCTGGAGTCCCCGTATCGTGTGGGCAACATTACCACGTATGACAAGGCCTCCTCAAATTCAGCAACGCGCCTACCCATCCTCAGCATGAATTCTGCGGACGAATAGCGTGCTGTCGTACAAGTCAACCAATGCAGCATCCGGTTCAAGCTGGACACTGGTGATCCAGCCAATCTCATATCTCAAGCAGATCATGCTTGCATCCAAAGGCAGCCAAAAATTCTTCCGCCGGCCTGCCAGCTGCTTGATTATAATGGCAATGCCATTACTGCGTTAGGGTCTTGTCACCTGCATGTCTCCAACAAGGCCATCAAAGCCACACTGTGATTCGAAATCGTCAAGCCTGACAAGGCTTCCCTGCTTGGTGCTGTAACCCTCTGGGATGGTCACTTCCCGATTACAAAATGGACACTTTGCAAAGATTGCAGGGAAAATGGACAATACTGAGAAAACAAGCAGGTTCAGGGTTTGTCTGTATGTTGGAGCCGCAGCTCGCAGACAAGACCAAAACTGTAGGCCCATTAGCATACTAATGGACCATCTCCGGGAACAAAAGAGTAACATTTGAGTAACCGATACTAAGGCAGACACCCCGACGCCAGAGGAGACCGAAACAAAGCAGGCCAACGGCCACCTAGGACATGCCCAGCTATCAGGGCACCCACCCCTTTATTGGACGAGATCAATATGAATGATCAAGAAACGGCCCAATTGATGGGGCTAAGTTCAAGGCCCGCCCAAAAGAGCGCAAAGCCCCTTGGGTATAAGAAGGAGCCCCCAAGAGAGAATCGTTCTCTTGGACCTGGCTCTCACCGAGGAGAGACCTGTCCACCAGCTGCACCAGAAGCAAGTAAGTCCAAGGTCAACGCACGCTACCAGACAGACGACCTTAGCTGTTCCCCTTTACCAGTTCGACCCCAGCAGCCTCAGAACCGAACAACGGCCATTGTTCCTCTGACTGAGTGGGCGCCCAAAGCTAAATGGCTTTAGCAGTAGTGATAGTTTAGTCTGTAGAGTTCTGTGCATGATTATATTTAACTGTGTGTGTAAATAAATAAGCATTGACTTTGAACTAACTAACTAGTGTATCGAGTCTTTGAACAGTATTCGGTTTCGAACCTTGTGGCGGTATCGAAAGATACCTGGCGACTCTAGAGCAAACGTAATTAGAATTAAGGAAGGCGACCATATTGACCGTCATATTCAGAGCCAACGAAAGAGAGCAACATTTATTGGCGATACTGGTGGGACTCGACCTAGAAGTGGCCTAGTCACTCCGACAGAACCCAAATTTGAATTGGAATCCAATTGGAAACCGAAAAACCACAAGTGTGAGAATGATACTGATCAAACCTCCGAGATTCGGAAGTGTGTTAATGCATGCGTACTAACAGGGATATAAGGTAAACCTGAGAGATTTTGTTGCGTAAAACTGTCGGGAGATTTGTAGGCCGGAAAATAGCGTAAGCCGTACCCGTGTTTACATCACCACTTTATCAACCCCCTGTTCCAAATTCAGTAGAGACTCCAGAGATAGAAAGAAAATGGCAATGAAGGCAATGGAACGCCTTATGAACCCCCAAGAATTCGAGGTTGCAGCGACCAGTAGAGTACGACAGTGTCCCGTATGGGAAGAAGAGATCAGGAAAAATCTCAAAAAGAAAGGAATTCTTTGGAGTGAATTCTGCGCCAATGACGAAACAGTCATTGTAGTGTAGGACATGGGAGTGCAGGACATACTTGGTGGGAGAACCTGTCAGAGATTCATAAGAAGAGCTTGGGGAAAGCTCGCAAGCCGGTGGCAATCGTGTCCTGCTTGGCACAATTGCGAGGCACAGAGGAGGTCGTTAGGACGCTCTGTAGAGAGATTGAGGAGAGAGACAGAAATAGTGAGGGAGATGTGAGCGAATTTGAGAAGGAGAATAAGGAGTTAAGAGAACCCTTAGCAGCGAGGGACAGAGAGGTGGATGATGCCAAGGGGGCACACCAGTTTTGTCGCGCCCATTTGGGTAGTTTTCAGACCCAGTACGATAAGGCCTACCAGGACACGCAACGCACGGTGTTGGTAAGACAAGAAACCGAGCAACAGGTAGAGCAATTGCAGAAACAGTGCAATGATTTAAAAGCAGCCCTACGAGCGCTCCACACTTTCACGACGGAACAAAGGCAGGGCTCCGTAGATCACGCCGGAAGCAAATCGCAGAATTGCAATCTCTGCTTTCTGTCCAGAATGGGTTTCAAAGTACGTTTGGACCCCAGTTAGACCAGGAAAACGGCCCCGATTGGCAGGAATTGAACAAGACTGCCCATAGATATGTACATGGGACATGTACACAGGAAAAACCCCAGAAAAGGAAAGCACCCCAACCCCTGACTGAACAGGCAGAACACACCCCCATGAATCCTGTGACCACACACCGCAGGGCCGCAGCAGAAGGAAACGCAGATTTCCTATATACAACCCCGTTAACCGTGACCCAATTACGGGACGCATGTGGGAAAATTACACCGTTCCTTCCCACATCAGACCCCCACCAGTTTTTCGCTAGAGTTAAACAGCAGGCTACCATGTACAGCCTGGAGGAAAAGGAGCAAGTGAAGCTCACAGTATTAAGCCTCGACCCTTCAGTCGTGGCAGCCCTTCCCGACCCACAGAATGTAGGAGGAGGCACACTCCAAGAAATACACACAGAGATCCTGGATGCGATCGGCTATAACAGAGGAGACCCCGTAGAAGGCCTAAACAAGTGTAGGCAAAAGAAAACAGAGCACCCCACAGCGTTTGCTGGATGCTTGTGGATACATTTCACAGCAGTATTTGGAGAGTTAGCCCGCGCCCATTTGTCCGTGGATAATATGGCCAAATGGACTTGAATCCTAGACTCTCAAGCGACAGAGGCAGGACAGAGAGCTTGCGCAAATTACGACCCCTCAGACGAGGCCCACAACAAGAAATGGGTTTTGAAAAGATTGCTCCGCGCGTGGGAACAATCCGTCCAAGGCAAAACCGCATTTGCAAAACCAGAGGAAGAGCAGGCAGACATGCATCCAGTTAGGAAGCACCAGAACCCCGCATGGGTAAATGAGGGCAGGAACAGCCCACCACAACCTAAATCCCAGGAATGCTACAATTGTGGACAATTAGGACACTATGCACGAGAGTGCAACACGCCCCAAAAGCAGCTGAGAAACCAACAGACGGGCACCCTAAATAAGAACAGGGCAAAGCCAATCCATAGCGTTAGCGCCCGTTCAGAAAACGCAGACATGAACGGCACCAACTGACGGTGTTCGGGCTCCCCAACTTGGGTCTGCGACACCCTTTGGGACAAGTCCGGTAGACCGGTAGTAGCAGGCAAAGTCTGGGGACACCCCGTAGAATTTCTTTGGGACACAGGAGGGTCCCGCACCACGCACAATTCCTCCACGCTGTTTCAACGAGACACGTGGCCCACAACAGACACCATCACACTCAGCGGCTTTACAGGTCATTTACAACAAGGACACATCACAGCCCCTGTAGCGATACAAATGGGGAACATTACGACTAAACACCCCGTAGTTTTGGTCGATCTACCCCAGACAGCTGAACACATCCTAGGAATCGACTTTATGAGCTCCCACAACCTCTCATTTGATCCGGTAAATAAATTTATACGGAGAATGGCAAAGGCAGCCACGCTCACAGTTGGAAAGTATGCAAACAGAATCAGCGCAGTAGGAGACTTCTGGTTCGACCCTCGAGCCATTAGTCAGGACAAACAGGTTAGGGAAGTCCTGCAGCAACACAAAGCAGCATTTGCACAGCACAAGCACCACTGTGGCAAGATCGCTGGCTGAGTGAACATTACAGGTCTCGACCCCAGACTCCAAAAGCATTACGGTTTTCCCCAAGAAGCAGAGGGAGAGATCTCCAAAGAAATAGAGAGTCTGCTTGATCAAGGCATACTCCGATCAGTAGCCTCCACGAATAACGCACCAATTTGGCCCGTCAGGAAACCCGATGGATCATGGCGACTGACCATTGATTACCGGGAACTGAACAAAGTAACCCCAGTAGCAGCCCCCACCGTAGCCACGTGTCCCGAGGTCAAAATTCTTTTCGGTTTTGGACATTAGCAACGGCTTTTGGTCCATTCCATTGGATAAAGTGTGTCAATACAAATTAGCATTTATATTCCAAGGACAACAATACACGTGGACGTGCCTTCCACAAGGCTTCCACAACTCCCCCCCCCCCCCCATTTTTCACCGACAGCTGGCAAATGGACTAGCAAAATTTTCCCAACCCGATTGGTCCAGTTTGTAGATGACTTGCTACTACAGACAGACACAAAGGGAGAGCACATTTCACTTCACGCCGAACCCCTAGGACTGTTAAAACAGATTGGATGTAAAGTCAACCCCAAGAAGGCCCAGATTTTGCAGGAAAAAGTGATTTACTTGGGTACAGTAATCACACATGGTAAACGCGAGATCGAGCAAAAGAGAATTGACTCGATCGTCAAATTGCCCCTTCCCCATAATGTAACAGCCCTCCGGTCATTATTAGGACTGGTTGGCTACTGCAGAAACCACATTGACAGTTTTGCCACAAAAGCAGCGCCCCTATCGACCTTCTCAAGAAACAGGCAGCTTGGGAATGGCAGGAACCATGAAATAGATGAGATTTCATTAAAGTTGCCAGGACATCTAGGCTCGCAGGCAGCAGAACTGGCAGCCATAGCGCATATTGTAGACCACCCTGACTCGTTTCCGACCCCAGCAGACAGTATTTGGACAGTTTATATGTCTGTAACAGTTTAACGGAATTCCTACCCCTGTGGGAAACTAGAGGATTCGTTTCCACAGACGGAAAGCCCCTACCCTCAGCCCCATTACTCCAGCATATCCTAGAGACAGCTAAAGATAGGGGGCGGGATTCTCCACTCCCGCGCCGAACTGCCCACGCCGTCGTGAACGCTGTCGAGGTTCACAACGGCGCGAAACGGCCCCGATCCCGAACAATTCAGGCCCCGACAATGGGCTAGGATCGGGGTCGCGTCATCTACACGCGCCAGGCCTTGTCGCCGCGTAAAGGCGGCGCCGCATAACTGGCATCACCCGCGCATGCGTGGTTGCCGTCCTCTCTAAGTCTGCCCCCCAAGAAGATGGCGGACGGATCTTGCAGGGCCGCGGAAGGAAGGAGGTCCTTCAGAGAGGACGGCCCGACGATCGGTGGGCACCGATCGCGGGCCACCCCACATTTGAGGTACCCCCCGGTGCAGGATCCCCCCTCGCACGCCCACAGGCCACCCCCCCCCAGCGTTCACGCGCTGTTCCCGACGGCAGCGACCAGGTGTGGACGGCGCCGGGGGGAACCCGCCGTTTTGACCTGGCCGCTTGGCCCATCCGGGCCTGAGAATAGCGGGGGTGCCGGAGAATCGCCATTTTGGGTGTCTCCGGCGATTCTCCGGCCCGCGGAACTCGACCGGGCCGTACCCGCTGCTTGAGAGAATCGCGGGAGGGCGTCAGGCCGGCGTCCCGGGAAATTTTGGCGGCCCAGGCGATTCTCCCAACCGGCGTGGGAGTGGAGAATCTCGCCCAGGAAATACGGCATTATTAAAGTTTGCAGTCATCACCATTCTTCCCCCCCTGGTAACATTAAAGCAGACGCCCTAGCGAAGGCAGGGTCCAGACATGGTTACTTTTGGAACCCCCCCCCCCCCCCCCTCCGTGAGAGCACCCCAGCACACGCGGTTCAGGTCTCACAGACCAACATTCAGGATCTAGCGAAAGCCCAAAAGGAAGATGAAAAGCTCAGGGAAGTTTTAAAAGGACCCTTCCCAGCCCTGGACGATAAGTTTAAGAACGCAACAACCACACATGACGGTGTGATTTTGAAAGACGGCATTTATGTAGTTCCCAGCCAGGACGGGAACTAGATTATTTGTCAGTTACCTGACAATCATGGACACCAAGGCATTGAGCCCACCTTGAGCCACCTCAGACCTCTCTGCTGGTGGCCTGATTTAAAAGCCGATGTAACCCATTACATTGAAAATTGCTTGATCTGTGCCCAGAACAATCCGGACAGATATGCAAGAAAGGCTCAGCTTAGTCACACCCACCCCGTTAACGGCCCCTGGACGAATTTGCAGATAGATTACATAGGACCCCTACCCTCCTGCAGAAATGGTTTTAAGTATGTGTTGGTGGTCATCGACACCTTCACAAAATGTGTGGAAGCTTTTCCATCCAGAACGAATACAGCCAAAACAACAGCTAAAATCCTAACACAGCACATCTTCACAAGATGGGGCCTCCCACGCAGTATAGAGTCCGATCAAGGCTCCCGTTTTACAGGACGGGTAATGAAAAACGTCCTCACAATTTTCGGAATTAGGCAGAATTTTCACATAGCATATCACCCCCAGTCAAGCGGCATTGTAGAGAGGATGAACAGAACTCTAAAAGCCACTCTCAGGAAAATGATGCAACAGAACAACAGCACCTGGGACTCAGTTCTCCCCTTTGCACTGATGTTCATAAGAAACACGGTATCCATGTCCACAGGATACACCCCCCACACCCTCATGACTGGACGCCCCATGAAAGGGACAGAGTTTTTATTAGGACTGGATTTAGCCAGCCCCGCAGTCATGCATGAAAATGCTGTACAGCAGCTTATTGAGAATATAAAGGCAGCCCAGCTCGCAGCAGCTGTGAGACTTGGGACCAGGAGGAAACAAAGCAAAGCTTGTTTCGATAAAACGGTACACGCCACCGAGTTTGTGGTAGGGCAGCAAGTGATGCTTTCCCTATACAACCCCAGTTCATTCCTTTTCCCCAAACTTTCCGGACCGTACTCCATTTCGGACAAAGTCAGCCCCTCGGTATACAAGATCACATATCCCAACGGCAAGTCTGCGTGGTTTCACATAAACCAGCTTATGGCTTGTGGCTCGCAAAACAACCATGCACACCACATCTCGCTCGCAGCAGCAGACGAGCACGCCCCGCCCAGAGATGATGCATTCCTACCCTCCCCCAGCCAGTCCAGCCCGTCCTCAGACACATCTTCAACTCCACCCCCAGAGGCACGACTCCTCCTCTCCCTTCCTTCAACCAGCAGCGACAGCAACAGTGATAGCGATGGCAATGACGACTGCCACAGCACACCACGTTATGATTACACCCCTGCACCAGGCCCCACTCCCAGCGAATCCGAGCATGGTTCCAGTGACCCCTTCAAAATCACGTACATCAAAGCCCCTGACCCAGACCCACCGCCCGACGATTACCGATTAAAACCTAGTAGCTCCAACCTCGACACACGATTCTGGCACCGAGACAATTCAGTCAGGCTCATCCTGTATGATGAGATGGACCCCAATTCGCCCCAAGCAGCTTTAGCCAAACTACTCCAGTCAAGAGTATGGCAGCCGGGAGAAGATGATGACATAGAGTCTGACTCCCACCAAACAAATCCCTTTGCGACTCTGTTCACTGCTGAGCAATGAGGTGTCCAGATGATGGTAAAAAGGAACCGATGGAGAGATACGGTGTCCTTTCTGATGGAACCTTCACCATGTTTGTCGTATGTTTGTTCGTTTAATATACATGTTAAATGTTGTTTGTGAATTTAAAAGTTTCATGGCCCCACGACACGTCTTGATGCAGGCAGCACTACCCTTTCATGCCCAATGGCTGTTAATGGAACAAGTTTGTCGACAGACAACCGTTCAGAGGAACTAGTTTGTCGGCAGACACCAATCATAACTAGTCCCCTGATTTGAAGGTAATCACGAGAGGCAGCCCCCACGACGACCACATTCTTACCCTTTTTTGCCGGTCGCTCAGGCAGTGGAGAAATGGCACTGGTTCCCGCCCTGCCTGAGGACCCCCCTCTAGTCAGCTACGCTCGGGTAGAGCACAAACGGCACTGATCACCGTCCTACCCAGGGATTCCACCCATTTCTTACCCACCGTGGCCCATACACACCCCATTTTGGCACTTTCAGTTCGAAATTCTTTTGTTTGTTTCTGGCGACCCTTAGGTTGCTTCCGTATGCTTTTTACATCCTCAAACACTGGGATGGCAGATCACATAGGCTGCGAGATGGCTCGCACTGTGTCAGTATTTTTCTCGGATGTCTTGTCCAAATATTCGGTTTTAAAAAGAAAATGAGGGAGTCACAGATGGTGACCAATCATAATGGGTAATTGACAACAAAGGACAGACAGACAGACATACAAGATCTTAAGCAAGATAATAACAGATATTATGCTTGTATCCATAGAATTCAGGAACCTCAGGAACCCCAGAGGAAGAAAAAGAAGAAGACCGACCAAAGGAAAGATGAAGACACCCTTCATGCTTTTCACCTGGATCTTAGCGGGATCCCTTCAGTTGCGCATGGATGCTACCCCCCTGACCCCTACCACACAGGCCGTGAATGATTCCCACCCCTGCCATACACTGTACCCCGAGATAGTTAACCTCGAGACAGTTACCGACACCCCGCCCTGGTGTGACAAGTTTATTACCTGGTATTCACTATCTTACATCCAAGAAGCACTCTTAGTACTGGCGATACTCTGCAGTGGACATTTAGACTCAGAAAATGACGAAGGAGAGTCTCCCGCTCTCGCACTCCGGTATACACATTTAGATCCCCTATCTTCGGACTCCAACAAACCCCCCAACCCCCTTAAGTGAATTAAAGTGCATCCGTTTTTTTTGTGTGTGTTTTGTTTGTTCAATAAAGAAATGTAAACCTCTGTGCTTGACTGCCAAGCCAGAGAACGTGTGTTGCTGCTATTTGTACAGTTTAAAATGTTGTAGATTATTTTGGATTATTTGAGTGAGGATAGTTCATTGAGGATAGTTAGAGGTTCCAGTTTTTTATTTTGTAATGCATGCCTGAATGTCATAGCGCCCCGTAGAGTTTTATAATGATGTATGTATGTAAAATGATTTTAGGTAAAAAATTGCGATTCATCGGATTGGGCAGTGTAGAGCCCGCAAAGTGCTTATGGGTGTCCAGCTTGGTCAGAGAATGAAGACGACGCGGTAATGTGATCCTTCACGCTTCACGTTGAGGATCACAAGGAGGGTAAGTAGCCATCTGGGATGACACTTCCCGATTACAAAATGGACACTTTGCAAAGATTGCAGGGAAAATGGACAATACTGAGAAAACAAGCAGGTTCAGGGTTTGTCTGTATATTGGAGCCGCAGCTCCCAGACAAGACCAAAACTGTAGGCCCATTAGCATAGTAATGGTCATCTCCGGGAACAAAAGAGTAACATTTGAGTAACCGATACTAAGGCAGACACCCCGGCGCCAGAGGAGACCAAAACTGGGTCTCCAAAACTGTTGAGAACTGGGACTGGTTTAGCACAGTGGGCTAAACAGCTGGTTTGTAATGCAGAACAAGGCCAGCAGCGCAGGTTCAATTCCCGTACCGGCCTCACGAACAGGTGCCGGAATGTGGTGACCATGGGCTTTTCACAGTAACTTCATTGAAGCCTACTTGTGACATTAAGCGATTATCATTTTTGGGCGGCACGGTAGCATTGTGGATAGCACAAATGCTTCATAGCTCCAGGGTCCCAGGTTCGATTCCGGCTTGGGTCACTGTCTGTGCGGAGTCTGCACATCCTCCCCGTGTGTGCGTGGGTTTCCTCCGGGTGCTCCAGTTTCCTCCCACAGTCCAAAGATGTGCAGGTTAGGTGGATTGGCCATGCTAAATTGCCCATAGTGTCCAAAAATTGCCCTTAGTGTTGGGTGGGGTTACTGGGTTATGGGGTTAGGGTGGAGGTGTTGACCTTGGGTAGGGTGCTCTTTCCAAGAGCCGGTGAAGACTCGATGGGCCGAATGGCCTCCTTCTGCACTGTAAATTCTATGATTCTATGATTCTAAAACAAAGCAGGCCAACGGCCACCTAGGACACGCCCAGCCATCAGGGCACCCACCCCTTTATTGGATGAGATCAATATGAATGATCAAGAAACGGCCCAATTGATTGGGGCCAAGTTCAAGGCCCGCCCAAAAGAGCGCAAAGCCCCTTTGGGTATAAGAAGGAGCCCCCAAGAGAGAATCGTTCTCTTGGCTCCGGCTCTCACCGAGGAGAGACCTGTCCACCAGCTGCACCAGAAGCAAGTAAGTCCAAGGTCAACGCACGCTACCAGACAGACGACCTTAGCTGTTCCCCTTTACCAGTTCGACCCCAGCAGCTTCAGAACCGAACAACGGTCATTGTTCCTCTGACTGAGTGGGCGCCCAAAGCTAAGTATAGGCTTTAGCAGTAGTGATAGTTTAGGCTGTAGAGTTTTGTGCATGATTATATTTAACTGTGTGTGTAAATAAATAAGCATTGACTTTGAACTAACTAACTGGTGTATCGAGTCTTTGATCAGTATTTGGTTTGAACCTTGTGGTGGTATCGAAAGATACCTGGCGACTCTAGAGCAAATGTAATTAGAATTAAGGAAGGCGACCATATTGACCGCCATATTCAGAGCCAACGAAAGAGACCAACATTGCCCATGCGTGCAAGCTTCTTAATCTCGTCCAGTGCATACATGCCATGTCCACTGCCAATATGAATCTTCAGGCTGACATTGACAAAATCCTGTCACAATACCCGGTTGTGTTCAGTGGGATGGGCACGCTGCCGTACCGCTATAAAATCTTACTCCGGCCTGATGCCACGCCTGTGATCCACGCACCACACTGGGTGCTGGCTCCTCTGAAGGAACGTTTAAAGGCACAGTTGCTGGAGCTCCAAGGCCAGGGTATAATCTCTAAAGTGACGGAACTGACTGACTGGGTTAGCTCGATGGTCTGTGTGAAGGAACCCTCTGGAGAACTGCGCATATGTATAGATCCCAAGGATCTTAACCAAAACATAATGCGGGAACACTACCCGATCCCGAAGCGGGAGGAGCTAACCAGTGAGATGGCACACACCAAATCCTTCACTAAGCTAGATGCATCGCGTGGCTTCTGGCAGATACAACTGGACGAGTCCAGCAGGAAGCTCTGCACATGTAATACACCTTTCGGAAGGTACTGTTACAACTGCATGCCGTTTGGTATTGTTTCAGCCTCTGAAATCTTTCACAGGATCATGGAACAGATGCTGGATGGCATTGAGGGTGTGCGGGTTTATGTTGATGACGTCATTTTATGGTCCACGACCCCAGAGGAACACATATCTCATCTCCAACAAGTCTTTAGACGCATACATGCCAACGGCCTCAAGTTGAACAAGGCCAAATGCTCCTTTGGCATGTCATCAATCAAGTTTTTGGGTGATCAAATATCCCAGCAGGGCGTGCAACTGGACTCGGACAAAGTCAAGGCCATCAACACCATGAAGACCCCGGAAGACAAAAAGGCGGTACTCCGCTTCCTGGGTATGGTTAACTGCTTGGGAAAGTTCATTCCTAACCTCGCATCACACACCACGGCTCTCAGGCATCTGGTGAAGAAGTCCATTGTCTTTCAGTGGCTACCCACACATCAAGCAGAGTGGCTCGAGTTAAAGGCAAAGCTCACCACTGCTCCGGTACTCGCGTTTTTTGACCCAGAGCGGGAGACACAAATCTCCACAGACGCCAGCCAGGACGGCATTGGTGCGGTGTTCCTCCAGAGGATGACTCCTCATCCTGGGCTCCAGTGGCCTATGCATCCAGGGCCATGACTCCCACTGAGCAGAGGTATGCTCAGATAGTGTATGCTCAAGAGTGCCTGGGCCTCCTCACCGGTATTGTAAAGTTCCATGATTACGTCTACGGTCTACCAACCTTCACAGTAGAGACTGACCACAGACCCCTAGTCCATATCATTCACAAGGACTTGAATGACATGACACCCAGGCTTCAGCGCATTCTCCTTTGACTCCGCAGGTATGATTTCGAATTGGTTTACACACCGGGCAAGGAGCTAATCATTGCGGATGCCCTGTCTCGCGCCATCACCTCGCCCTGTGAACAGGTCAACTTCATCCGCCAAATTGAGGCACAGGTGCAACTGTGTGCCAGCAACCTCCCGGCCTCAGACGAAAGAGTCATCAACATTCGAGAAGAGACCGCCATGGACCCTCTTCTGCAGTGGGTCATACATCACCTTGCAAATGGTTGGCAGAAAGGGCAATGCCCCCAGTTCTTTAATGTTAAGGATGACCTAACTGTTGTCGAAGGGATCCTTCTCAAGCTGGAGCGTATCGTTATTCCTCGCAGCCTCTAGATCTTAACAGTGCTCAAACAGATCCATGAGGTATCGAGAAATCCAGACGCAGGGCAGGCACCAACGAGGACATATCCAACATGGTCCTCAATTGTCCGACTTGCCAGTGTTTCCAGCCTGCTTAGCCCAAAGAAACACTCCAGCAACAAGAGATTGCGACCTCTTCGTGGTCTAAGGTGGAAATCAACCTTTTTCACGCCAATGGGCTTCGTGCTTATAATTGACTACTTCTTGGGTTACCCCGAAGTGGTGAAACTGTGCGACCTCACATCAAGGACTGTCATCAAGGCCTGCAAGGTGACATTTGCCAGGCATGGCATTCCGCTCACGGTCATGAGCGACAACGGTCCCTGCTTCTACAGCCAAGAGTGGTCCAACTTCACGAAGCTATACCAGTTCAAGCACATTACCTCGAGCTCGCATTACCCGCAATCTAATGGGAAGGCCGAAAAAGGGATCCAGATCGTGAAGCAACTGCTCTGCAAGGCTGCGGACTCAGCTTCTGACTTTAACCTTGCGCTCCTGGCGTACAGGGCAACCCCTCTGTCCACCGGTATGTCTCCGGCACAACTCCTTGTGAATCGTGACCTGCGGACGACTGTTCCGGCCATTCATTTACCTGACCTGGATCACCTCCCAGTGCTGCAAAAGGTGCAGCAACTCAGAAACCGGCAAAAGCTGACATACGATGCTCATGCTGCTGATTTGCCTGTGCTATCTCCGGAAGATGCTGTTCGCATCAAGTTGCCTGGTGGAGGCTGGTCAGCTCCAGCTATTGTTTTTTTTAAATAAACAATTTTATTGAGGTATTTTTGGCATTGTAAACAGTTACAGTACAGTACTGTGCAAATACCAACACAAAGCAGAAACATGGTGCAAAAGACCACTCCTCTCTCATAAACAGTACCCGCCTATTTATCCCTCATATTCTACTCTAATCTACCCCCCTACCCGCCCCCCCCCACCCTTGCTGACATTTAATTCCCCGCGAAGAAGTCGATGAATGATTGCCACCTTCGGGTGAACCCTAATACAGATCCTCTTAAGGTGAACTTAATTTTTTCCAGCCCTAAAAAGCTCAACATGTCCGAGAGCCATGCTTCGGTCTTTGGGGGCTTTGAGCCCCTCCATGCCAGCAGTACACGTCGGCGGGCTACCAGGGAAGCAAAGGCCAAGACGTCTGCCTTCCTCTCCTCCTGGGTCTTCCGAGACCCCAAGAATTGCCACCACCCTAGTTTTCAGTACCTGGGACATGACGTCCGCAAATCCCTCCCAGTATCTCCTAAGTTTTGGGCATGCCCAGAACATGTGAACGTGATTCGCTGGCCCTCCCGCACACCTAGTGCATTTATCTTCCACCCCAAAAAATGTACTCATCTGGGCCACCGTCATGTGGGCCCGGTGGACGACCTTGAACTAAATCAGGCTGAACCTAGCACATGTTGCAGTTGAATTTACCCTATTCAGGGCTTCCGCCCATACCCCTTCCTCCATCTCCTCGCCGAGTTCCTCCTCCCACTTGAGCTTCAGTTCCTCTGTCTGGGACTCCTCCCCTTTCATAAGTTCACAGTAAATATCCGAGACTTTCCCTCTCTTACCTCTCCCCTAGACACTACTCTGTCCTGGATCACGTTTGGTGGGAGGCGTGGGAAGGATGGGACCTGTCTACGTATGAAGTCACGCGCTTGCAAGGACCGAAAGTCATTCCCTCGGACTAGTCCGAATTTCTCCTCCAAGGCCCTCATGCTGGAGAAGCTCCCCCCGAAGAACATATCGCCCATCCTTCCCACCTCTGCCCGCCGCCACGCTCGGAATCCACCGTCCATACTCCCAGGGGCGAATCGGTGGTTGTCGCATATTGGAGACCGGACCGATGCTCCCACCTCCCCTACCTGCTTCCTCCACTGGCCCCAGATCTGCAGGGCTGCCACTCTGCTCCCCCCCCCTCGCAACAACACCCCTCTGTAACCCAACCCCTGCCATATACTGGCTGTATGCACCCCCCCCCCCCACCTGACTCCCTTGACTAGCTTCCCGCTATCCCGGTGACTCATCTCTCTGGCGCCCACTTGTCTCGCTCCCATTGTTCCCCAAGCTCATCCCCCCCACCTATCACACCCACAACCCCTGATGTGTCCTGCTCGAGCAGTCTCCCTGCAGTAAGGGAGTTCAAACAAAAAAACAAGGACAATCAAACAAAGACCCAAGACCGCTCCAGCTGTAATGCTGTTCCAGTTGTGTAAACAGATGAGTGATACCGATCACCCCTCTCTGCGCATCAATAATAAAAACACGCGTCACCCCCCCCTACATCCAATACCTTTAACCCCCATTGCTTCCCGGCCAAATTTCTGTTACGTTGGAAGCTCCAAAATGAGAAAAACAAAAGAAAAAGCAAAAAAACAACCCAAAAGAGAGAGGGGGCACCCGTCCCCCCCTCGTCCATTGTACCCATAGGCAGCAAAAATGGAAAAAAGCAACTACAAAGTACCTGTGAAGCAACAAAAAATATAAAGTACGTCCAAGAAAACTAGAAGTCCCACAGACAATAATACTCAGACTCTGACTTTGGTCCGTGGGCCCTCAGTTCGGCACCAGTCCCTGATCCTTTGCGAACTCCATCGCCTCATCGGGGTCCATAAAGTGGGAATGCTGGCTCTGGTGCGTTACCCAACGCATCGCCAGGAAAAGCAGACCGAATTTCACGTGCTTTTTGAACAAAATCTCTTTAATTCTTTTAAAGGCTACTCGCCGCCTGGCCACCTCCTGACTTAGGTCTTGGTAAATGCGCAGGACCATGTTGTTCCATGTACAGCTCTTTGTACTCTTTGCCCACTGAAGGATCTGCTCCTTGTCTGTGAACCTGTGGAACCTGACCACCACTGGTCGGCGGGGGCCCCCCAGTCGCGGCTGCCTCACATGCACCCTGTGTGCCCCGTCCAGCTCCTGCGGTCGCGGAAAGGAGTTAGCCCCCATCAGCTGCTGCAACAGGTCTGCCACAAACGTCGTGGCGTCCGCTCCTTCGGCCCTCTCTGGGAGGCCACTAATTCTCAAATTTTGTCTGCGGGCTGTTTTCCAGGTCTTCAATTCTGTCAAGCAGCCTTCTCTGTCGTTCCTTCAACCCATCTATCTCTCTTGCCGCGATCGTTTGTGTGTCCGCCTGTTCCTCCACCGCTTGCTCCAGCTCCTTGACCTTTTTATCCTGGGCCTGTAGCCTTTGGTTCACTTGCTCCACTGCTTTCTGCAGCGGTTCTAAGTTATCCTGCTTCATATCTTCAAAACTTCCTTTTATGACCTGCAGCATATTGTCCAGCACTGCTTGGATCGTCTGGTCCGCGGTCCGTACGTCAGCCATCTTTGGTCCTCGGTCAGCTCCCACACCACTTTGTCTCTGCCCCTTCTTTTCCTGCTTTCGCTGCTTTCTGCTCTTCTTTGTTTCTATACAGCTCCGCACATTTCAATCAGCAACTTTGTGGCCGTCCTTTCTAGCGCTCAAAAGTTCCGAAAAGTCGGGAAACCAAGTCCAAAAAGCCAGCCGGAGTGAGAGCCACCAAATGTGCGACTCACTAGCTCCAGCTATTGTTGTTCGACAGACTGCTCCCAGGTCGTTCATTGTTCACATGGCTGGTGGATCCATTGTCAGGTGCAACAGAAGGGCACTGCACAAACTTGCCTGCCCACCACCAGATCTCATGTTCCCAGCTGTCGTTATGCCTTTTCTGGACACCTCGCTCCACGAGGCCACCAATCTGGCTGCAATCCCGCCTGTCAAGGCGCCGTCGTCCCCACCTCCACCTCTCAGGCGGTCGAAAGGGATCCGACGCCAGCCCCAGAGATTGGACTTATAAATATTTCCTTTGTACATATTGTTCTTTTTCTGCACGCTAGACACCTTACATGTACATATGCATTCACTCGCCATTTGCTGTAAATAGTTATCTCTGTAAATATGTTGTATATGCTCTAAGCAACCGACAAATATTTTTAAAAAGGGGGGAATGTCATAATATGCACCCATGCACATCATGAGGTAAAGACAGGCAGTGACAGGCACCCAAGTTAGCCAATCAACATACAGGACAGAACACAACCAATCACCAGACAGAACACCAAAGGGGAGCTTCCAACTATAAAACACGCAAGGCATCAGCACTCCCCCTCTTTCCACTGGTGACAACTGTAGTGACAGTCAGGGTGTATATATCAGTCAGCATCTTTTACACGTGGATCAGAGCTAGCCTGGTCTAGTAAGTTAGAGTTAGTACACTTAGAGTAGTAGAGTGTCAACCCACAGCCAGCTGTGTGCATTGTTACAGAAGTTCAATAAATCGTATTGAACCAATGCCTACGTTTGGTGTATGCTTTACCGTTCATCTGCATCCTGTTGCAGTCCGTGTTACCCCAGGGTGAATAACACGACAGGAGGAGAAGCATGCCTGCATGATATCACTCTCCTAGAGGAGGCACGGCGGCTGTGATAAGGAGGGGGAGAGGGAGATGCTGTGGCCCAGGACAGAGCAGGGGGAATATTTGCAAGAGGTATGTGGCCACTCCTGTTTCCCTGTTCCTGATTCTTAATCTCTCCACATTATCATCATTGACAAACTTCGTACGGTCTTGTCCCACACATTCTCTTCGTAGAATCATAGAATTTACAGTGCAGAAGGAGGCCAGTCGGCCCATCGAGTCTGCACTGGCTCCTGGAAAGAGCACCCTACTTAAGCCCACACGTCAACCCTATCCCCGGTAACCCGGTAATCCCATCTAACCTAAGGACAATTTAGCGTGGCCAATCCACCTAACCTGCACAGTTTTGGACTGTGGGAGGAAACCGGAGCACCCGGAGGAAACCCACGCAGGCACGGGGAGAACATGCAAACTCCGCACAGATAGTGATCCAAGCCGGGAATCGAACCTGGGACCCCTGGAGCTGTGAAGCAACTGTGCTAACCACTGTGCTACTGTGCCGCCCTACTTGTACTAATCGCATGCACTAACCCTTCCAGCTATGTCCCAGCAGCAAAATCCACCTTGTTCTCAGAGGAAATGGAAGCCAAGAAAGAACTACCATACTGCAGCAGTTATCCACCTCGCCTGCTACTGCACTGGTGTTACTCTTCATCAAAGCACTAAAGTAGGCAACAACACTTTTTGTATAGCCACTAAGGGGCAATAGATTAATATTTCTTAGTTGTGTGATGTCGCCATTGTTTGCTTTTAGTGCAGATAAAGAGTGATTATGGTCGTTGAGAAGTGGTGGAAGTGGCCTTTTTTTGTGCGTTCTTCATGAGGAAGGGTTGAAAAGCATATAGTGCAGAAAACAGATTTCCTGATGCATCCTCACTTGTGGAAAGTAAGGCATATGGCAGATGTCTCCCACAATTCCCTTCCAATAAATGGTGATGAGCATCCAGACACAGGCTAATCTGGAAACTCCTGGTATTTCCTTTGTCTCCGTCCTCCTCATCCTCTTCTTTCTGCAACATTCGCTGGTGCTAATGGCTGATCTCTCACTGACATCATATTGTGGAGCATGCAGAAAGTCACCATAAGTCTGGACACATCACCTTGGCTGAGTGTTGCAGGGCATCTCCTGACTGGTCAAGGCATCCAAACTTCTGATGGAGGACCCCAATTGCCTGCTCAATTACCTTTCTGGCGGCTGAATGGCTCTCACAAAACGAGCGCTAAGCTGATGTCCAAAGCTTTCTTAGAGGAGTCATGAATCTTGAAATTGAGGATAACCCTTGTCACCTAATAGCCACACTGCACTGGGACTCAAAGATCTGTGGGACAGACGATGCCTCGTTGTAAACACATGGTAGCAGTTCCCTGGTAGCAGATATTCATCCGCATATGTGGCCAGATAAGGAGGAATTTCTTCTCTCAGAGGGCAGGGTATCTGTGGAATTCTTTACTGCAGAGTGCTGTAGCGGCTTGGTCATGTATTCAAGGCTGAGATGGAAAGACTTTTAATCACCATGGGTTACGGGGATAAGGTAGGAAAGTGAAGTTGAGGATTATCATATCAGACCAGTCAAGATCTCATTGAATTGCAGAGCAGACACAATCGTTCAAATGGCCTACTTCTGCTCCTACGCCTTATGAGCTTATAGTTGTCATGATATTCAGATAAACATCATGGTGCAAACACACATACACACTGATGGACAGATCAACGGACCAATCAACACACACGCAACATCACAGCCAATCACAAGCAAGAGCACACACACTATAAAACAGGGAACACCACAGTTCCCGCTGATTCCAGCAGGAGACAGCTCAGGGCACAGAGCTCACAGCAAGCCACTCAGACATACACCATGTGCTGAGTGCCTCTCTAAGATAGTGTTAGGGCTGGGTCCACAAGTTAAAGGGTAAAGAATGAACCACAGTCATATGTTTACAGATGTTGTTATTGATAGTAATAAAACAGTTGTACCATCTGCAACCGTGTTGGTTCGTCTGTATAGTAGAACATCCAACACGACAATAGTCACACATGAGCTGCACATTGAGGAAATAGAATCCCTTCCTGTTCCCAAACACTTTTGAATTTAAATGAGGGGTTCTCACGGCAGCATGGGTTTAAGACCTGTGCTCTCTGAAGGGCCTGGGTGGATAGATTCTCCTGCTGAGAGTCCTCTTCATTTTCCTGCCCATCTTTCTCTGCTGGGCCTCATCTCCTCCTCCAGATCCTTGTCCAGAGTAATGGAGGACCCCTAGATAGAAGCACATGACTGAGCTCTTCCTTTCTGTTATCCTGTCAGATAGATGGCTTTGAAAGCAGACCAAGGCAGGCCTGCAGCACAGTTCAATTCCCGTAACAGCCTCCCCGAACAGGCGCCGGAATGTGTCGACTAGGGGCTTTTCACAGTAACTTCATTTGAAGCCTACTTGTGACAATAAGCAATTTTCATTTCATTTCATTAATTTTTCATTTCATTTCATACACAGTACAAAACAAGGAACACGACACTTCCTGGGCAGTCCAGCAGGAGACGGCTCAGGGCACAGACCTCATTGCCAGCCACACAAACAGTCACCATGTGCTGAGTACCAGAGTTTACTATGTCAATAGTTAAATGAAATAAAACTGCGTTGTACCATTCGTAGCCATGTTCATCTGTGTCTCAGAGTACCCAACACTTCAACCTGGTGGGCCAGTCCGAAGTTAAGTATAGGCCTGTTAGTTGTAGAAGTAGCTTAGACGTAGAATTTGTGCATGAGTAGCGATTACTGTGTCTAATAAATGTGCTTTGATTTGAATCTTACTAATCGGTGTATTGGGTTATTGATCATTACTCGGACTTGAACCTCGTGGCGGTATCATAAAGATATCTGGCGACTCAAGAGCAAAGGTAATAAAACAGAGCAATTGAACCAAGGAGAAAGTTAGCAACAGACTTGGAACGATCCAAGCTCGGATCCAAGACCGTATTAAAGTCCCATCCCATAATCAGGTGACTTATCTCCAAGTCCGGGATCCTACCCAACACGCGCCTCATATAGTCCGCATCGTCCCAGTTCGGGGCATATACATTCACTAACACCACCCGGGCCCCCTGCAGCTTGCCACTCACCATTATATACCTGCCCCCCTTATCTGCCACGATGCTCCCCGCCTGAAATCCCACTCGTTTACTGACCAAAATAGCCACTCCTCTGACCTTTGAGTCTAACCCTGAGTGAAACACCTGTCCCACCCATCCTTCCCTTAGCCTCATCTGGTCCTCGAGCTTTAAGTGCGTCTCTTGCAACATGGCCACGTCCGCCTTCAACCCCTTTAAAAGCGAGAACACGCGGGACCGCTTGACCGGCCCATTCAGGTCCCTCACGTTCCACGTGATCAGCCTGGTCGGGGGGGTAACCAACCCCCATCCTGCCGACAAGCCTTCTCCCTTTTTCGGCCAACCGCGTGCCCCCGCCTCCCTCCTTCAGCTCTCCCCACGGCGGCCCCCTCACCCGACTCTCCATCCATACCCCTCACCTGGCTCCCCTGGTCAGCAAAGCAGCACCCCATCCCCCCCCCCTCAAACCCCCCCTCCTCCCCTGCCAAGCATCTGCTTAGCTCTGGTTTCCCCCCCATTGTGCTTCCGTGAGTCAGCTCACCCATGCTGACCTTGGCCGCTCCCGCCTCTATGTACCAACCCTTAACTTGTTGCCTCCTTCGGGCCACCCTACCCCCCTCCCCCGCAGGGTAGAGGGGCAAGTGCCACCTGGGGCCTCCCCGTCGTCGGACTGCCCGTCCCGGGCATTTCCCACCCCCTAGCACCGCACACCTGGAAAACAAAACACCTGGAAAACAAGCAAAACAACAGAACCCCCAACCAAACTAGGGCAGACATGCCCATAAACTTATGCTTTACCCGCCGTCCTCCCCTTGATCCCTCCCCACCGGCACATTTCACCACCATACAACAGTCCCTTAGTTCAGGTCCAGCTCCTCCTGCCTGATGAATGACCACGCCTCGTCTGGGGTATAAAAATAGTGGTGCCTGTCCTGGTATGTTACCCACAGTCTCGCCGGGTGCAGGAGCCCAAACTTCACCCCTTTACCGTGGAGGACCGCCTTTGCCTGGTTAAAACCTGCACGCCTCCTCGCCAGCTCAGTTCCCAGGTCTTGGTAAATTCGGATCTTGCCGTTCTCCCACTTACTGCTCTGCCCTTTCTTCGCCCACTGCAGGACTCATTCCCGGTCTGCCAAGCGCTGAAACCGTATCACCATCGCCCTCGGTGGCTCGTTTACCCTCGGCTTTCAGGCGAGGACCCTGTGCGTCCCATCCAGCTCCAAAGGCCGCGGAAAGGCCCCCGCACCCATCAGCGTCCCCAACATTGTGGCCACGTACGTGCTCGCGTCCGCTCCTTCAGGAAGGCCCAGGATCTGCAGATTGTGGCTCCGAGACCTGTACTCAAGGTCATCCAGCCTCTCCTGCCATCTCTTATGGAGCGCCTCGTGCGCCTCCACTTTCACCGCCAGGCAGGCCCAAGACCTCGTCCTCGTTCGCCGCCACCTTCCTCCTCACCTCCTTGATCTCCTCCTGCGCCTTCTGGGTCACCACAATTCTCTCCATGGAGGCCAGCATCCGTTTTCAGCTCCATGAAGCAGTTTTTCAGGCGCTCCTGCTGCTCTCTGGCCCACTGGGTCCACACCTCCCGATCCTCTCCGGCCGCCATTTTGTCCTCCTGGACCTTCTCGACCTTCTTCCCCGGGGTCGCGCGTCTGCCGGCTCCGCTCCTGATCCTCTCCATCCACCAGCGGGGTGGGGGGCTCTCCCACGTCTGTTCCCACGCCGGTCCCTCCTGTTAACTGCTGCCGGCACTCCTTTAGCGGCCCGAAACACTGATCCCGGCGGGAGCTGCCGTTCGCGTGACCTAGCAGGTCTTGGCCGCTACCAGAAGTCAGCTTAATTGCTTTTTTTTAAAAAATAATTTTATTGAAAATTTTTGGCCAACCATCACAGTACATTATGTATCCTTTACACAGTAATATAACAGTATAAATAACAATGGCCTGTTTCATAAACAAAAAATAAATAATATCTAACAAAAAACGAAAACTAACTCTAAATGGCAACTGCCTTGTCTCAGATAAACACTCTCCAAAAATATGATTTGACAGTCCAATATACAATTAACTATAGCAACAACCTATACAGATTATACATATATATTAAATATATTAACGGACCTGAGAGTCCTTCTGGTTCCTCCCCCCGCCCCCCCCCCCCCCCCCCCCCCGGGCTGCTGCTGCTGCCTTCTTCTTTTCCATTCCCTCTATCTTTCTGTGAGGTATTCAACGAACGGTTGCCACCGCCTGGTGAACCCTTGAGCCGATCCCCTTAGGACGAACTTAATCCGTTCCAGCTTTATAAACCCTGCCATGTCATTTATCCAGGTCTCCACCCCCGGGGGCTTGGCTTCCTTCCACATCAACAGTATCCTGCGCCGGGCTACTAGGGACGCAAAGGCCAAAACATCAGCCTCTCTCGCCTCCTGCACTCCCGGCTCTTCTGCAACCCCAAATATAGCCAACCCCCAGCTTGGTTCGACCCGGACCCCCACTACTTTCGAAAGCACCTTTGTCACCCCCACCCAAAACCCCTGTAGTGCCGGACATAACCAGAACATGTGGGTGTGATTTGCTCGGCTTCTCGAGCATCTCGCACACCTATCTTCCACCCCCAAAAATTTACTGAGCCGTGCTCCAGTCATATGCGCCCTGTGTAACACCTTAAATTGTATCAGGCTTAGCCTGGCACACGAGGACGATGAGTTTACCCTACTTAGGGCATCCGCCCACAGCCCCTCCTCAATCTCCTCCCCCAGCTCTTCTTCCCATTTCCCTTTCAGCTCATCCACCATAATCTCCCCCTCGTCCCTCATTTCCCTATATATATCTGACACCTTACCGTCCCCCACCCATGTCTTTGAGATCACTCTGTCCTGCACCTCCTGCGTCGGGAGCTGTGGGAATTCCCTCACCTGTTGCCTCGCAAAAGCCCTTAGTTGCATATACCGGAATGCATTCCCTTGGGGCAACCCATATTTCTCGGTCAGCGCTCCCAGACTTGCAAACTTCTCATCCACAAACAGATCTTTCAATTGTGTTACTCCTGCTCTTTGCCATATTCCAAATCCCCCATCCATTCTCCCCGGGGCAAACCTATGATTATTTCTTATCGGGGACCCCACCAAGGCTCCCGTCTTTCCCCTATGCCGTCTCCACTGTCCCCAAATTTTCAAAGTAGCCACCACCACCAGGCTTGTGGTGTATTTCTTCGGTGAGAACGGCAATGGGGCCGTCACCATAGCTTGTAGGCTAGTCCCCCTACAGGACCCCCTCTCCAGTCTCTTCCACGCCGCACCCTCCTCTTCTCCCATCCACTTACTCACCATTGAGATATTGGCGGCCCAGTAGTACTCACTTAGGCTCGGTAGTGCCAGCCCCCCCCCCCCCTATCCCTACTACGCTGTAAAAATCCCTTCCTCACTCTCGGGGTCTTCCCGGCCCACACAAAACTCATGATACTCTTTTCAATCCTTTTGAAAAAAGCCTTCGTGATCACCACCGGGAGGCACTGAAACACAAAGAGGAATCTCGGGAGGACTACCATTTTAACCGCCTGCACCCTCCCTGCCAATGACAGGGACACCATGTCCCATCTCTTGAAGTCCTCCTCCATTTGTTCCACCAACCGTTAAATTTAACCTATGCAATGTACCCCAATTCTTGGCTATCTGGATCCTCAAGTAACGAAAGTCCCTCGTTATCTTCCTCAACGGTAAATCCTCTATTTCTCTGCTCTGCTCCCCTGGATGCACCACAAACAATTCACTTTTCCCCATGTTCAGTTTATATCCTGAAAATTCTCCAAACTCCCGAAGTGTCTCTGGCATCCCCTCCGCCGGGTCCGCTACATATAACAACAAATCATCCGCATACAGAGATATCCGGTGTTCTTCTCCTCCTCTGAATACTCCCCTCCACTTCCTGTAACCCCTCAATGCTATTGCCAGGGGCTCAATCGCCAGTGCAAACAATAATGGGGACAGAGGGCATCCCTGCCTTGTCCCTCTATGGAGCCGAAAGTATGCAGATCCCCATCCATTCGTGACCACACTCGCCATCGGGGCCCTATACAACAGCTGTACCCATCTAACATACTCATCTCCAAAACCAAATCTCCTCAGCACCTCCCACAAATAATCCCACTCCACTCTATCAAATGCTTTCTCGGCATCCATCGCCACCACTATCTCCGCTTCCCCCTCTGGTGGGGGCATCATCATTACCCCTAGCAGCCTCCGTATATTCGTATTCAGCTGTCTCCCCTTCACAAACCCAGTTTGGTCCTCGTGGACCACCCCCGGGACACAGTCCTCTATCCTCATTGCCATTACCTTGGCCAGAATCTTAGCGTCTACATTTAGGAGGGAAATAGGTCTATAGGACCCGCATTGCAGTGGGTCCTTTTCCTTCTTTAGGAGAAGCGATATCGTTGCCTCAGACATAGTCGGGGGCAGCTGTCCCCTTTCCTTTGCCTCATTAAAGGTCCTCATCAGTAGCGGGGCGAGCAAGTCCACATATTTCCTATAAAATTCAACTGGAAATCCATCCGGTCCCGGAGCCTTCCCCGCCTGCATGCTCCTAATTCCTTTCACTACTTGCTCTATTTCGATCTGTGCTCCCAGTCCCACCCTCTCCTGCTCCTCCACCTTAGGAAATTCCAGCTGGTCCAGAAAGCCCATCATTCTCTCCCTCCCATCCGGGGGTTGAGCTTCGTATAATCTTTTATAAAATGCCTTGAACACTCCATTCACTCTCTCTGCTCCCCGCTCCATCTCTCCTTCCTCATCCCTCACTCCCCCTATTTCCCTCGCTGCTCCCCTATTCCTCAATTGGTGGGCCAGTAACCTGCTCGTCTTCTCCCCATATTCGTACTGTACCCCCTGTGCATTCCTCCACTGTGCCTCTGCAGTACCCGTTGTCAGCAAGTCAAATTCTACATGAAGCCTTTGCCTCTCCCTGTACAGTCCCTCCTCCGGTGCCTCCGCATATTGCCTGTCCACCCTCAGAAGTTCTTGCAGCAACCCCTCCCGTTCCCTACTCTCCTGCTTTCCTTTATGTGCCCTTATTGATATCAGCTCCCCTCTAACCACTGCCTTCAGCGCCTCCCAGACCACTCCCACCTGGACCTCCCCATTATCATTGAGTTCCAAGTACTTTTCAATGCACCCCCTCACCCTTAGACACACACCCTCATCTGCCATTAGTCCCATGTCCATTCTCCAGGGTGGGCGCCCTTCTGTTTCCTCCCCTATCTCCAAGTCCACCCAGTGTGGAGCGTGATCCGAAATGGCTATAGCCGTATACTCCGTTCCCCTCACCTTCGGGATCAACGCCCTTCCCAAAACGAAAAAGTCTATTCGCGAATAGACTTTGTGGATATAGGAGAAAAACGAAAACTCCTTACTCCTAGGTCTGCTAAATCTCCACGGGTCTACTCCTCCCATCTGCTCCATAAAATCTTTAAGCACCTTGGCTGCTGCCGGCCTCCTTCCAGTCCTGGACCTCGACCTGTCCAGCCCTGGTTCCAACACCGTATTGAAATCTCCCCCCATTACCAACTTTCCCACCTCTAGGTCCGGGATGCGTCCTAGCATACGCCTCATAAAATTGGCATCATCCCAGTTCGGGGCATATACGTTTACCAAAACCACCGTCTCCCCCTGTAATTTGCCACTCACCATCACGTATCTGCCCCCGCTATCCGCCACTATAGTCTTTGCCTCAAACATTACCCGCTTCCCCACTAATATAGCCACCCCCCTGTTTTTCGCATCTAGCCCCGAATGAAACACCTGCCCCACCCATCCTTTGCGTAGTCTAACCTGGTCTATCAGTTTCAAGTGCGTCTCCTGTAACATAACCACGTCTGCCTTAAGTTTCTTAAGGTGTGCGAGTACCCTTGCCCTTTTTATCGGCCCGTTCAGCCCTCTCACATTCCACGTGATCAGCCGGGTTGGGGGGCTTTTTACCCCCCCCTTGTCGATTAGCCATCCCCTTTTTCCAGCTCCTCCCCCGGTTCCCACGCAGCTGTGTCCCCCCCAGGCGGTGCCCCCCCGCCCACCCCACCCCATACCAGCTCCCCCCTCTCCCCAGCAGCAGCAACCCAATAATTCCCCCCTCCCCCCCCCCCCCGCTAGACCCCCCACTAGCGTAGTTACACCCCCCATGTTGCTCCCAGAAGTCAGCAAACTCTGGCCGACCTCGGCTTCTCCCTGTGACCTCGGCTCGCACCGTGCGACGCCCCCTCCTTCCTGCTTCCCTATTCCCGCCATGATTATCATAGCGCGGGAACCAAGCCCGTGCTTCCCCCTTGGCCCCGCCCCAATGGCCAACGCCCCATCTCCTCCACCTCCTTTCCTCCCCCCACCACCACCTGTGGAAGAGAGAAAAGTTACCACATCGCAGGATTAATAACATAAAACTCCTCTTTCCCCCCTTTTTACCCCCTCTTCGCCCCCCATACTCGCCCCACCACTTTGTTTCAAAGGTTCTTTTTAATAACCCGATCATTCCAATTTTTCTTCCACAATAAAAGTCCACGCCTCATCCGCCGTCTCAAAGTTGTGGTGCCTCCCTTGGTATGTGACCCACAGTCTTGCCGGTTGCAGCATTCCGAATTTTATCTTCTTTTTGTGAAGCACCGCCTTGGCCCGATTAAAGCTCGCCCTCCTTCTCGCCACCTCCGCACTCCAGTCTTGGTATACGCAGATCACCGCGTTCTCCCACTTACTGCTCCGAGTTTTTTTTGCCCATCTAAGGACCATCTCTCTGTCCTTAAAACGGAGGAATCTCACCACTATGGCTCTAGGAATTTCTCCTGCTCTCGGTCCTCGCGCCATCACTCGGTATGCTCCCTCCACCTCCAGCGGGCCCGCCGGGGCCTCCGCTCCCATTAACGAGTGCAGCATCGTGCTCACATATGCCCCGACGTCCGCTCCCTCCGCACCTTCAGGAAGACCAAGAATCCTTAAGTTATTCCTCCTCGCGTTGTTCTCCAGCACCTCCAGTCTTTCCACACATCGTTTATGGTGTGCCTCGTGCATCTCCGTCTTCACCACCAGGCCCTGTATGTCGTCCTCATTCTCGGCAGCCTTTGCCTTCACGACCCGAAGCTCCCGCTCCTGGGTCTTTTGCTCATCCTTTAGCCCTTCGATCGCCTGTAATATCGGGGCCAACAGCTCTTTCTTCATTTCCTTTTTGAGTTCTTCCACACAGCATTTCAAGAACTCTTGTTGTCCAGGGCCCCATGTTAAACTGCCACCTTCCGACGCCATCTTGGTTTTTGCTTGCCTTCCTTGCCGCTGCTCTAAGGGATCCACTGCAATCCGGCCACTTTCCCCTCCTTTTTCCATCCGTATCCAGGGGGAATTCCCTTCTGGTTTACCGCACAGCGTTTTTAGCCGTTAAAATTGCCGTTGGGGCTCCTAATTGCCGAAACGTGCGACTTAGCTGGTCATCGCCGCACCCGGAAGTCAGCTTAATTGCTTTTTGACCACTGAAGGAATCAACAGATAATCAACAGGGTGGGAAAGTCAAGTTAATGTAAAAGTTTATGATCTGAGTGAATGGTGTGGCAGGCTAGAGAGGGTGTATGGTCTACCCCTGCTCCCATTTTGTGTGTTCCAGTGTAAATTCAAGGATCATCTTGGGCACCTAGAGCCACCTTTGAGTCTGAAAGTATCTGGGGGTGAATCATCCACTAGTTGTTTAACTTATCAGTTGTCAATTAATTCTCTTAATTTCAACTGGTAAGAATGACAAGTGAACTGACCAAGTTGCTGACGAAAGTGCATGCATGCAACACAAAGCGGTTATCCTTCAGATGCAATGTCATGATCAACTCTAACAGAGGAACTACTTTGAGCTTCAATCAGCATTCAGAATCCACCTAACCTTAGTTCTTGTGGTTTATGACTCTTTCATTGGTTTACAGCCTTCTAAATTGATTGCATAAATATCTGCTGATTATTTAATTGAAGCGAATTTTCAGTGTATAGAATGTAAAAGTTAATAACTCATTTGTAGGGCAGCATGGTGGCGCAGTGGGTTAGCCCTGTTCCCTCACGGCGCCAAGGTCCCAGGTTCGATCCCAGCTCTGGGTCACTGTCCGTGTGGAGTTTGCACATTCTCCCCGTGTTTGCGTGGGTTTCGCAGGTCAAGGACACACAGCCTGAGTGAGAGAGATACAGACCGAGTGAGAATTTGGTAATTTGGTGCAGTGAGGTAACCAGGAAAGGTAAGTGGTCTATCTAATTTTGCTGTTTTTCAGTTAAAAGTGCAGTGTAGATTAGTGTCTGATTGGCTGAAGCTGCCCCCACCCTAATTGCTGAGAGGCAGTTATCTGGCAGTCACCTGAGGCCTGTTAAGGGGCACAAAGGTACACATTGTTTTCTTCTCTTTAAAGTTTTAGTGTGAGTAATCCTAAAGTCTGTATAAAAGACAGACAGAAAGCGCACATTAGTAAGCATTGCGCAGGTCAAGGAGACACAGCCTGAGTGAGAGAGATACAGACCGAGTGAGAATTTGGTAATTTGGTGCAGTCAGGTAATTCAGTGAAGAGTGGGAGAAGGTGCTTTTTCCCTACTGTTTTGTTCTCTCTCTTTCTTTCGGGAGCCGTTCGGAGGAGGAGGAGCAGTCTCTGTGAGTATAAAAACCTAACGGAAACTTCCTGTTTTCCAGTTTTTTCCCCAAAAGTGACGTCAGAGGGAAGCTGTGATCTGAGTGGTTGATAGCAAATCTGCCCCAAATTTAAAAAAAAACACAGCTAAACTCATAAACTTAAATTAAACTAATTAATTAATTAGTGATGGCTGGTCAGGTGATGTGCTTGAGCTGCTTGATGTGGGAGCTGGCAGATCCCATTGCGAGCTGCAGCGACCACATCTGCAGTAAGCGTTGGCTGCTCGAAGAGCTCCGGCTCAGAGTTGATGAGCTGGAGTCTGAGCTTCAAACACTGAGGCACATCCGGGAGGGGGAGACTTACCTGGACACTGTGTTTCAGGAGGCAGTCACACCTGTCAGAGTAAGTAGTTTAAATCCTGCCAGTGGCCAGGGACAGCAGGGTGTGACTGCAAGTCAGGCAGGTAAAGGGAACCAGCAGTCAGGAACTCAGGAGCCTCAGCCCTTGACTCTGTCCAACAGGTATGAGGCACTTGCTCCCTGTGTGGATGGCGAACAGGGCTGCAGGAAGGATGAGTCAGCTGACCAAGGCACCATGGTTCAGCAGGCCATTCAAGGGGAGGGAGTAAATAGGCAAGTTATAGTTGTAGGGGAGTCTATTATCAAGGAGATAGATAGTATCCTTTGTGAGCAGGATAAAGAGTCCCGCATGGTATGTTGCCTGCCTGGTGCTAGGGTGCGGCACATCTCTGACCGGCTTGAAAGGATACTGGATTCAAATTAAAAAACAGGTCCTCAAGGGTCATAATCTCCGGATTACTGCCCGAGCCACGTGCAAATTGGCATAGGGAGGCAAGAATAAGGGAAGTTAACACGTGGCTGAAAGAGTGGTGTGGGAAAGAGGGGTTCCTTTTCATGGGACACTGGCATCAGTTTTGGGACAGGGGGGACCTATACCGTTGGGATGGTCTCCACCTGAACCGAGCTGGGACCAGTATTCTGGCGAAAAGAATAAATAGGGTGGTCAATAGGACTTTAAACTAAAGATTGGGGGGGAAGGGAAAGTCAGGGAACCAAGAGGTGAAGTAATCAGTGGGAAGCGTAGCTGCTTAGGAATACAAAAAAGCACGAAAAGACAAAACTCAGGAGAGGTTACGATAGGCCCCATCCCACAAAATATGACACAGTGTATGGAAAGGCTCAGTAAACCAAGGTCCACCACACTAAGAAAACAAAAAGGGACGGTCAATAGAGAATTAAAGGTGCTATATTTAAATGCGCGCAGTGTACGGAACAAGGTAGATGAGCTTGTGGCCCAGATTGTGACTGGCAGGTCTGATGTGGTAGGCATCACAGAGACATGGTTGCAGGGGGTTCAGGACTGGCATTTAAACATCCAGGGATTCACAACCTATCGAAAAGACAGGGAGGTGGGCAGAGGGGGCGGGGTTGCCTTGTTAATTAGGAATGAAATTAAATCAATAGCACTAAATGACATAGGGTCAGATGATGTGGAGTCTGTGTGGGTAGAGTTGAGGAACCACAAAGGCAAAAAAACCATAATGGGAGTTATGTACAGGCCTCCTAACAGTGGTCAGGACCGGGGGCACAAAATGCACCACGAAATAGAAAGTGCATGTCAGAAAGGCAAGGTCACAGTGATCATGGGGGACTTCAATATGCAGGTGGACTGGGTAAATAATGCTGCCAGTGGACCCAAGGAAAGGGAATTCATTGAATGTTTACAGGAGGGCTTTTTGGAACAGCTTGTGATGGAGCCCACGAGGGAACAGGCCATTCTGGACTTAGTGTTATGTAATGAGCCAGACTTGATTAAAGATCTTAAAGTAAGGGAGCACTTAGGAGGCAGTGATCATAATATGGTAGAATTCAATCTCCAATTTGAAAGAAAGAAGGTAGAATCAGATGTAAAGATGTTACAGTTAAATAAAGGTAACTACAGGGGCATGAGGGAGGAACTGACGAAAATCGACTGGGAGCAGAGCCTAGTGGGAAAGACAGTAGAACAGCAATGGCAGGAGTTTCTGGGAGTAATTGAGGACACAGTGCAGAGGTTCATCCCAAAGAAAAGAAAGGCTATCAGAGGGGGGATTAGGCAGCCATGGCTGACAAAGAAAGTTAGGGAATGCATCAAAGCAAAAGAGAAAGCCTATAATGTGGCAAAGAGTAGTGGGAAGTCAGAAGATTGGGAAGGCTACAAAAACAAACAAAGGATAACAAAGAGAGAAATAAGAAAAGAGAGGATCAAATATGAAGGTAGGCTAGCCAGTAACATTAGGAATGTTAGTAAAAGTTTCTTTAAATACATTAAAAATAAACGGGAGGCAAAAGTTGACATTGGGCCGCTCCAAAATGACGCTGGTAATTTTGTGATGGGAGACAAGGAAATAGCTGAGGAACTAAATAAGTACTTTGCGTCAGTCTTCACAGTAGAAGACATGAGTAATATCCCACCAATTCCGGAGAGTCAGGGGGCAGAGTTGAATATGGTAGCCATCACAAAGGAGAAAGTGCTAGAGAAACTAAAAGGTCTAAAAATTGATAAATCTCCGGGCCCAGATGGACTACATCCTAGAGTTCTAAAGGAGAAAGCTGAAGAAATAGTGGAGGCGTTAGTTATGATCTTTCAAAAGTCACTGGAGTCCGGGAAAGTCCCAGAGGATTGGAAAATCGCTGTTGTAACCCCCCTGTTCAAGAAGGGAACAAGGAAAAAAATGGAAAATTATAGGCCAATTAGCCGAACCTCGGTTGTTGGCAAGATTCTAGAATCCATTGTTAAGGATGAGATTTCTAAATTCTTGGAAGTGCAGGGTCAGATTAGGACAAGTCAGCATGGATTTAGTAAGGGGAGGTCGTGCCTGACAAACCTGTTAGAGTTCTTTGAAGAGATAACAAATAGGTTAGACCAAGGAGAGCCAATGGATGTTATCTATCTTGACTTCCAAAAGGCCTTTGATAAGGTGCCTCACGGGAGACTGCTGAGTAAAATAAGGGCCCATGGTATTCGAGGCAAGGTACTAACATGGATTGATGATTGGCTGTCAGGCAGAAGGCAGAGAGTTGGGATAAAAGGTTCTTTTTCGGAATGGCAACCGGTGACGAGTGGTGTCCCGCAGGGTTCAGTGTTGGGGCCACAGCTGTTCTCTTTATATATATTAACGATCTAGATGACGGGACTGGGGGCATTCTGGCTAAGTTTGCCGATGATACAAAGATAGGTGGAGGGGCTGGTAGTATGGAGGAGGTGGGGAGGCTGCAGAAAGATTTAGACAGTTTAGGAGAGTGGTCCAAGAAATGGCTGATGAAATTCAACATGGGCAAGTGCGAGGTCTTGCACTTTGGAAAAAAGAATAGAGGCATGGACTATTTTCTAAACGGTGACAAAATTCATAATGCTGAAGTGCAAAGGGACTTGGGAGTCCTAGTCCAGGATTCTCTAAAGGTAAACTTGCAGGTTGAGTCCGTAATTAAGAAAGCAAATGCAATGTTGTCATTCATCTCAAGAGGCTTGGAATATAAAAGCAGGGATGTACTTCTGAAGCATTATAAAGCATTAGTTAGGCCCCATTTAGAATACTGTGAGCAATTTTGGGCCCCACACCTCAGGAAGGACATACTGGCACTGGAGCGGGTCCAGCGGAGATTCACACGGATGATCCCAGGAATGGTAGGCCTAACATACGATGAACGTCTGAGGATCCTGGGATTATATTCATTGGAGTTTAGGAGGTTGAGGGGAGATCTAATAGAAACTTACAAGATAATGAATGGCTTAGATAGGGTGGATGTAGGGAAGTTGTTTCCATTAGCAGGGGAGACTAGGACCCGGGGGCACAGCCTTAGAATAAAAGGGAGTCACGTTAGAACAGAGATGAGGAGAAATTTCTTCAGCCAGAGAGTGGTGGGTCTGTGGAATTCATTGCCACAGAGGGCGGTGGAGGCCGGGACGTTGAGTGTCTTTCAGACAGAAGTTGATAAATTCTTGATTTCTCGAGGAATTAAGGGCTATGGAGAGAGAGCGGGTAAATGGAGTTTAAATCAGCCATGATTGAATGGCGGAGTGGACTCGATGGGCCGAATGGCCTTACTTCCGCTCCTATGTCGTATGGTCTTATGGTCTTATGTGCAGGTTAGGTGGATTGGCCAAACTAAATTGCCCCTTAATTGGAAAAAATTAATTGGTTACCCTAAATTGTTTTTTTTTAAAAATAACTCATTCGTACCAGGCCCTATACATGTTCAAGAAGTCATTATTAATTCCTATGTACATATTAGTGGAGCAGCTGATAGAATAATAGAATTATAGAATTTACAGAGCAGAAAGAGGCCATTCGGCCCATCGGGTCTGCACCCAGCCCCTTGAAAGAGCACCCTACTAAAACCCACACCTCCACGCTATCCCTGTAACCCAGTAACCCCACCTAACCTTTTGGGGCACTAAGGGCAATTTAGCATAGCCAATCCACCTAACCAGCACATCTTTTAATATTTTGAGACTTTGAAATGGGGAAGACCACAATTGTAATCATAGAATCCCTACAGTGCAGAAGGAGGCCATTGGGCACATCTAGTCTGCATCTACGGCAGCACATGTGGATAGCGCTGTGGCTTCACTGTGCCAGGGTCCCAGGTTCGAATCCCTGCTGGGTCACTGTCTGTGCGGAGTCTGCACGTTCTCCCAGTGCCTGCCTGGGTTTCCTCCGGGTGCTCCGGTTTCTTCCCACAGTCCAAAGATGTGCAGGTTAGGTGGGTTATTGCCCTTAGTGACCAAAAAGGTTCGGAGATGTTAGTGGGTTACGGGGATAGTGAGAGCTTAAGTGGGTCGGTGCAGACTCGATTGGCCGAATGGCCTCCTTCTGCACTGTATGTTCTATGTTACTATGTTACCCTCTGAAAGAGCATCCTTCCTAGGCCCACTGCCCCGCCCTATTCCCATAACCCCACTTAACCTTTAGACAGTAAGAGGTAATTCAGAGTGGCCAAACCACCTAACCTACACATCTTTGGATTGTGGGAAGAAACCGGAGCACCCGGAGGAAATCCACAGATGAGGAGAACATGCAAACTCCACACAGACAGTCACCCAAGGTCAGAATTGAACCTGGGTCCCCAGTGCTGAGAGGCAGCGGTGCTAACCACTGAGCTGTAGCCATCTGGGATGGCCACGTCCCGATTACAAAATGGACACTTTGCAAAGAATGCAGGGAAAATAGACAATACTAAGAAAGCAAGCAGGTGCAAGGTTTGTCTGTTGATCGGAGCTATAGCTCCCAGACAAGGCCAAGACTGCAGAATCATCTACATACTAATGAGCCATCTCCGGGGACAAAAGGGTAACATTTAGGTAAACAATGCTAAGACAGACACCCCGCGCCAGAGGAGACTAAAACAAAGCAGACCAACGGCCACCTAGGACACGCCCAGGGAACCCACCCCTCTATTGGAGGAAAATCGATAAGAACGATTGGGAAACGGCCCAATTAATTGGGGCCAAGTTCAAGGCCCACCCAAAAGCACGCGAAGCCCTTTTGGGTATAAAAAGGATTCCCCAAGAGAGAATCGCTCTCTTGGCCTTGGCTCTCAGCAAGGAGAGACCTGCCAAAGCTGCTCCAGACCAAGTAAGTTCCAAGTCAATGCACGCTACGAGATAGATGCTCCTAATTGCTATCCTGTAAACAGCTTAACCCAGCAGCCTCAGAACCGAGCAAAGGCCATTGATCCTCTGACTGAGTGGGCACCCGAAGCTAAGTATAGGCTTTAGCAGTAGTGATAGTTTAGTTTGTAGAGTTTTATGCATGAGTATATTTGACTGTGTGTAAATAAATGAGCATTGCTTTTGAACTTACTAACTGGTGTATCGAGTCTTTGAGCAGTATTCGGTTTTGAACCTTGTGGCGGTATCGAAAGATACCTGCCGACTCTTGAGCAAACGTAACTAAACAGAGCCAAATTGAGGGAGAACACAATTAGCAACAGTGCCACCATGCTGCAAAAGAGTAATGATAAAGTTTGTATTCTGTTACGACCCCCAAGGAGCTTGAACTTCATTGTATGAGATTCCCTTCCTACACCTTGCAATATGAACTCCCCAGGTGATTCGGGGGTGGAGCTTCCTCCAAATTGGAGGAGCCCCAGCAGGATATAGAAGACCCTGAGGGGGACTGGAGAGGGAGAGAGTATTGTATTGTGGAGTAGTGGAATAAACCTTGTTGTATTTTGTCTGTCTGGCTACATGTGGAGTCATAGAATCATAGAATTTACAGTGCAGAAGGAGGCCATTCGGTCCATCGAGTCTGCACCGGCCCTTGCAAAGAACACCCTGCTCAAGCCCATGTATTCACCCTATCCCATAACCCAGTAACCCCCACTTAACCTTTTTGACACTCAGGGCAATTTAGCATGGCCAATCCACCTAACCAGCACATCTTTGGACTGTGGGAGGAAACCGGAACACCCGGAGGAAACCCACGCAGACATGGGGTGAACATGCAGACTCCGCACAGTGACCTAGCCGGGAATCGAACCTGGTACCCTGGAGCTGTGATGCATCTGTGCTAACCACTATGCTACCGTGCTGCCCTTTCGGTCAAAACATACTAATTTAAAAATCCCATGGGTGAGGAAGTTGCTGCTGGAGCGGGAGCATGGGGAGTGGAGGCTGGCTCTTCCGAACTTCAGTAACTATTACTGGGCGGCGAATATATTGATGGTCAGGAAGTGGGTAGTGGTGGAGGGGTCCGTCTGGGAGTGAGTGGAGGCGGTATCCTGTAAGGGCACGCGTTTGAAGGCATTGTTAATGGCACCTCTGCGGTTCTCGCCGGCTTGGTACTCCACAAGCCCGATAGTAGTGGCAGCCCTGAGGGTGTGGGGGCAATGGCGGCAGCACAGGGTTTGGAGAGGGCATCGGTGTGGGTACCGATATGCGATAATCATTGGTTCGCTATGGGGGTGGGTGGCTGGGGGGTGGGGGCTGGGGGTGGGGGGAGGGTTCCGAGCGGGCAGGGATTTAGAGATTTGGGGATCAATTTATTGTTGAGCGTTTTCTGAGTTTGGAGGAGCTGGAGGAGGAGGTTGGGTTGCCAGGTGGGAATGGGTTCCGGCACCTGCAAGTGAGAGATTTTGTTCCCAGGCAGGTCTTGAGCTGTCTAAGCCTCCCGCAAAGGGGGCTACAGTTTAAGACGATGTCGAGAACAGGAGTTGGGGAGGGGAAGGTATCGGAGATTTATAAGGAGCTGATGTAGTGGAAGGGAGCCCCAATAGGGGAGGTGAAGAGAAAGTGGGAAGAAGAGTTGGGGGGGAGTTGGAGGCTGGGTTATGGGAGGAGGCCCTGCGGAGAGTTAATGAGTACTCGTCGTGTGCCAGGCTCAGCCTGATCCAATTCAAGGTGGTCCACAGGGCTCATATGACTGTGGCCCGGATGAGCAGGTTCTTTGAGGAGGTGGAGGACAGGTGTGGGCGATGTTGGGGACGTCCTGTGAATCATATACACATATTCTGGGAGTGTCCAAAGCTGACAGGCTTATGGCAGGGATTTGCGGACATCATGTCAGAGGTCCTGCAAGGGAGGGTGGCTCCGAGTCCAGTGGTGGCGATCTTTGGAGTATCGGAAAACCTGGGAGCCTGGGAGGGCGGGGGGGGGGGGGGAGAGAGATGCAGACCTTTTGGCCTTTGCTTCGCTGGCGGCCCGGAGACGTATTCTACTGGGATGGAGGGACTCGGAGCCCCCGAAGTCGGGGGTTTGTGTTAGTGACATGGCGGGATTTCTGGGGGATTTTGGAGGTGGCAGCCGTTCATTGACTTCTTCGAGAAAAATTAGTCTGTTAGCAGGGGGAGGGGGGAGGGGATGGGGGGAATGGGGGGAAAAGGGGAGGCATGGAAGTGACGAATAAGGATAGGAAAACTAGTGGCTGGAGGGACAGGAAGGGCTGGTGGTGTGTTTTTATAAGCCATGTTGGTTGAGGTTTGTGTTTGGGGAGAATGATGGTTATTTCGCTGTGTGCTCTGTTGGAATTTATTGTTGAAAAGTGTTAAAATTATAAAGGCCACAATAAAATATTTTCGAAAAAAAAATACACATTTAGTTAAAATCTCACATCCCAACAGCCATATCCAAGATATATATTGCCAACTCCAAATGAAAGGTGAATATGACTTGTGCATTAACTCACATGGAATCATGTAAAGTTTAGTTTTCATTTTGTGCACTGCATAGATTTGGCTAAATAGCCGTATCTTAGTATTATAAAAATATAGATAGGAATTTGTTAGAGACTGAATCAGAATGGCCTAACAGTGTGCACACAATGAAGCTTTGGTTTGTTTTCCGCCTCACACACCCTGCAAATACTTGCACAATTGCACTCTCAAGCAAGTAGTCATGGCACCATCAACAACCTTGGTTTTGGAAATGACTTCAAAAGTTCACAAGTTACGTAGAAAGCATTAGAAGGCCATATAACATAAATAAATAATCAGAGTAAAACCTGCTGTTTATACTGACAGCAAAGCAAATTGATGAATGCTAATTTGAAATGCAGCCACCTCAGAATGTAAAGCCAACTTTATTTAGTTAAGACAGATAAGATCACAAAATACTTTTAAGTCACACAGAACTTGTGCCCTCCCCAAACACGTTAAACAAAACCAAATAATAAAAAAGAAAGCCCCCTTTATTCTATAACAAGAAGGTTAAAAAAAGACATCTAATTAATCATGTCAATGCACAATGTCCTATTAAAACCAGCACTCCACTTGCCTGAAAGTATTTGTCAACTTTGCTATTAGTGTCTTTATGCCCTAATGCACTCTTTAACAATGAAATTAATCAACTTGTGTCTCGCAGTTCAGGGTTTTGTGAACTCACTGTTGAAAATGGTGGAATATTTTGTGATTCTTATTCTAGTTAATAGTAAGAGAAAATTCCAGCATTTCAAGCAACTTCACACTTATCCAGAAATAGGTTAGAGTTAATGATGTTGCCTGCCAAGCAGGTTCTCTGGTCCATAATTTTAAAATGGAACTTTCAGAGTAAGTGCAATGAAAGTTAAGTCTCTACTAAACGTCAACCCCATGTAGTTTCTTTAAATGCCACGGTTAAAATAATTGCGTTTCAATGCTCCACTGTGGAACCTCATTTGTCTCCATTCGATAAGTTTAAAAAAAATAAATTTAGAGTACCCAATTCATTTTTTCCAATTAAGGGGCAATTTAGCGTGGCCAATCCACCTACCCTGCACATCTTTGGGTTGTGGGTGTGAGACCCACACAAACACGGGGAGAATGTGCAAACTCCACTCGGACAGTGACCTAGAGCCGGGATCGAACCTGGGACCTCGGTGCCGTAAGACAGCAGTGCTAACCACTGTGCCACCGTGCTGTCCCTCCATTCATTAAGTTAAGCAGAAGAGCTGACATTATCCAAAAATATCATCGGAGGCGTGATTACTCTGAAAATAAAACTGGTATTTGGGAAGTAATCTACTCACAGGCGATCCAATTTGCTGGTAGTGTTACAGTCTGTCCACACCACGCCTAGGAGGCGCACAAGAAGAACGTGTGGGGAAACCAGAGAAACACAGTTAGTTTTCTCTTCCTCTCTTTAGAGAATTACCTTGACTCCTCTATGTGACTCTGCAGATGGCCCAGCAGAAACTGGGAAACTGTGTAGGGAGTTGTAGGATGTAAAACTGCTTTCTACCATAGAATTCATTGTGCGTAGATGGGTATCACTGAAACACCAATCATTGTGCTCGCTGCTTTTAACTTCTGAATGCATCAATTCAATTAGAGGTCTGGGTTCAAGGACATTCTTTTCCTTCATCAAAATCACAATTAAAGTGGCATAACAATCTCCCCTTATTTCCTTACAAGGTTGCTGATTTCCTAATCCAGATTCAAGTCTACTGGTGAGGCTATAATTAGATAATATCTGGTGTCTGATAATATCTATTACCATTTACTTACTGGGAAATGGTTTGAGAGTTCTGTCAGCTGTGTTAACGTTAGTATGATTCTCAGTTTTCATACAACATTAAACATAGTGAAATATGCTATTGCATATTAATTACAAACAGGAATGGCATCAATGTGTATGGGTTACATTGTTAGGGGTGCAACATTGTCACTCTAGGTCCATCTAGACAAATGTTTGATGCTTCCCAATATGTTGCTCTAATACTTTGCTCGATTTGTAATTAATCCGGTACAATATTTATGCTGAATGTACTTTAAAATGCAGAATGTGCTGTAACAATAGTTTTTAAAAAAAATTTAGTGGACCCAATTATTTTTTGGGTTGTGGGGATGAAACCCACGCAAACACGGGGAGAATGGTGCTGTAACATTAGTAACTGCTAATTATAGTAAATTATAATGTAATAATACTTGTGATTTTGTGAGAAAAATATATATATATATGTCAGCTTGGCCCAATAGTAGCACTCTTGTCTATTACTCAGAAGGCTACATGGTCAAGCCTCACACCATGAGTTGAAATCTAGGCTGATACTACACTACAATCCTGAAGGAGTACCACATTATTGATGGTGGCATCTTTCAGATGAGTTTTCAGTCTGAGGCCCTACATTCTGTTCATGCAGAGGTATCCCATATCCTGACTAACATTTTCCTTCAATTGCCATCAATATAATGGGTAATCTCCATTTGCTTTATGTTGGATCTTGCTGCACATTTTTTGCATACTAAACAGTGACTGTTCTTCATTGGCTGTGAAATGCTTTGTGAAGTCTAGAGGTTGTGAAAGGTGCTATGTAAACGCAAGCTCTTATATGCACATATGCAAAGTATCTACTTGGATTACAGAGAGCAAGTGAGCAGCCATCTGTGGGGAAAATGGCAGAGGTGGAAGAGCATGTGTGTCCAGTAGTTATTAATTACAATCATTACTTTTAATATCTGTGTGGTGATCCACTGTAATAGGAGATGTAAGGTAGGACCTGCACTACAGGTTCGCCGGTAGCTCCTGCCAGCTGGCTCCGTCCAGGTAGAACTGCATAAATATGCATGACCTCCAGTGCCCTGCCATTTTGCAAGCTGCAGCAGGAGGCCACACATCTGACTGTAATAAAGCCACAGTTGTACCCAACCTTAGTCTTTGTGCAATTGATCGTGCATCAATTTATTACAGTCAGATTTTCCCCAGAATGGGTATCCGAATTAAGCCCGATTGCCTGCAGCTGGATCCTCACTCGCCCGACGCAAGGAAAGACCTTGCTCACTGGCTAGCATGTTTCGAGGCTTACATCAACGCGGCGGACCCCGCGCCAACGGAGGCTCAGAAGATAAACGTCCTGTACTCCAGACTGAGCTCCAGCGTGTTCCCGTTGATCCAAGATGCCACGACTTACACAAAAGCAATGGAACTCCTCAAAGAACACTACCCACAGAAGGCGAACATGCTCTTCGCCAGGCATGTACTTGCCACCCACTCGCAACTACCTGGTGAGTCCATCGAAGACTTCTGGCGGGCCCTAATTCCACTTGTCCGGGACTGTGACTGTCAGGCCGTCACGGCCACCGAACACTCGAATCTCCTCATGCGCGATGCCTTCGTGACTGGGATTGCGTCGGACCGCATCCGAGAACGAAGGGGCCACGCTCGAACTGGCGGAGACAAAAACCTTGGCGCTCTCCATAACGTACAATCGTACTTCTCCCGCCGCGCTGCCCACCCTTCTACCCCTTCCTACCTCTCCTGGACCTTGCCGACGACCTCCTCAGCCGGGGCCCTGCCTTCGCAATACGCCTGCGCCGCACGTCGATCCGCGCACCCCGGGGGTCCCCGCTGCTACTAGTGCAGTCAGCAGAATGACCCCCGCCAACACTGCCCGGCCCGCACTGCAGTTTGTAAAGCCTGCAGTAAAAAGGGCCACTTCGCGGCTCTGTGCCAGGCCCGTGCAGTCGCTGCGATCGCACCCGCTATCGCCCCCTCCCCCACACCAGATGCACAATGGGAGCCGCCATCTTCTCCTCCCAGGTCCATGTGCGACCAATGGACCATCTTGTCCCGACCCCGCAATGTACGCACCATGGGCGCCGCCATCTTGTCCCGACCCCGCAATGTGCGCACCATGGGCACCACCATCTTGTCCCGACCCCGCAATAAGCGCACCATGGGCACCGCCATCTTGTTCCCCAGAGGGTCCCTGAACATCTCGACATCGGAACCGCACCCGCTCGCCACCCGAAACATCCGATGGCTACCCGCAGCTCGACGCGTACCCCCTCCCACGCATATCTGATATGGTCAATCAGATTGCGCAGTACCAGGTCTTCTCAACAATTGACCTGAAATCCGCCTACCACCAGCTCCCCATCCAGAAGTCGGACCGGCCATACACTGCCTTCGAGGCGGACGGTCGCCTCTACCACTTCCTTAGGGTCCCTTTCGGTGTCACAGATGGGGTCTCAGTCTTCCAAAAAGAGATGGACCGAATGGTCGACCAGTATGGTTTGCGGGCCACCTTTCCGTACTTAGATAATATCACCATCTGCGGCCATGACCAGCAGGACCACGATGCCAACCTCGATAAATTCCTCTGCACTGCCACCCTTCTCAACCTGACCTACAACAAAGAGAAGTGTGTGTTCAGCACGACCCGGTTAGCCATTCTCGGCTATGTAGTCTGTGGTGGTATGTATTAAGGGTCATACGGTACACCATGAATGCCGAGGAGCTATTGGAGGACAGATGCTGGATCCCGATTGGATCCACCGCCTACTGGGCTCCACCCAGATAGGCGGGGTATAAGAACCTGGGTTTAATCCCCGCAGCTACATTCTGTGACTGAGCTGCTGGGGGAACGAGTCTGAACAAGTCTGCTCAATAAAGCCTCGATTTAAGTTCTTTACGTCTCGCCTCGTGTGTGATTGATGGTGCTACAATTTATTGAGCAGACGTAAAAAGGAATATGGAGTTCTGGATCGCCCCGGAGTGCCTGCGAATCGGCCCCCAAGCAGCTAACGCAACATCGGCGTTTAAACACTGGCTGGTGTGCTTTGAGGGATACGTCTGAACAGCCCCCGGCAGACCAACAGAAGACCAGAAGATGCAGGTCCTGCATTCCAGGGTGAGTCCCGAAATTTACTCACTCATCGAGGACACGGAAGAATTCCCAGCGGCGCTCAACTTGCTGAAGGAGATCTACATTAAGCCCGTCATCAGATCTACGCACGCTACCAGCTCACGACGAGATGACAAATCCCCGGGGAATCACTAGACGATTTCTTCAATGCTCTAACGATCCTGGGACGAAACTGCAACTGCCCAGCGGTTACGGCGAACGAACATACGGACCTCCTGATCAGAGACGCTTACGTAGCAGGTATGGCATCGTCGCAAATTCACCAGAGACTTTTAGAGAAAGACTCTCTCGGACTCACAGAGGTACGGGCCCTTGCAGCCTCCCTCGACGTGGCCTCCCAAAACGCCCGCGCCTATGCCCCCGACCGCGCTGCAGCCCCTTGGGCTCCGTGGACCCCCGCCGCGACCGACCCCCCGGCAACCCCAACCCCTCCACAAATGTGTGCAGCCAGAATCCCAGACCACCCGGGGGGCCCTCGCTGCTACTTTTGCGGGCAGTCAAAACACCCCCGCCAGCGCTGCCCGGCCCGCTCGGCCACCTGCAAAAGCTGCGGTAAAAAGGGGCACTACACAGCGGTGTGCCAGTCCCGTGGGGTCGCCGCTATCTCCGGGGAACAAATGGGACCACGGACTCAACCCCCCCAGCGACCCACGGGCGGCCAACGGGCGCTGCCATTTTGGACCCCGGACACCACGAGGGGGGGACGGGCGCCGCCATCTTCCTACCCACAGGCCGCGTGCGATCCATGGGAGCAGCCATTTTGTCCACCCCCGGCCACGTGCGACTCATGGGAGCGGCCATTTTGTCCACCCCCGACCGCGTGCGATCCATGGACGCCGCCATCTTGGCTGACAGGCAAGGACCCCAGCGTGGACGGCTCCACACTGCCTGAAGACAACGATCTGATACACCAACCACGTTTGGCATCGGTGACCCTCGACCAGTCGCGGCCTCGGACGCTCCAGACGACGACAAAGGTGCTGGTGAACGGCCACGAGACGCCGTGTTTGATCGACTCGGGGAGCACGGAGAGTTTTATTCACCCGGACATGGTAAGACGCTGTTCCCTTGTAATTCGGCCAAGCACCCAAAAAATTTTCCTGGCAGCAGGGTCCCACTCCGTTGAAATCAAAGGGTTCTGCATCGCAAGCCTAACGGTGCAGGGGAGAGAGTTCAAAAATTACCAGCTGTACGTCCTTCCCCACCTCTGCGCTCCCACCCTCCTGGGGTTGGACTTCCAATGCAACCTCCAGAGCTTAACATTCAAATTTGGCGGCCCTATACCCCCACTGACTATCTGCGGCCTCGCGACACTCAAGGTCGAACCGCCCTCTCTGTTTGCGAACCTCACCCCGGATTGCAAACCCGTCGCCACTAGGAGCAGACGGTACAGCACCCAGGACCGGACGTTTATCAGGTCCGAAGTCCAGCAGCTGCTGAAGGAAGGCATAATCCAGGCCAGCAATAGTCCCTGGAGAGCCCAGGTGGTAGTAGTGAAGACAGGGGAGAAGCAAAGGATGGTCGTAGACTACAGTCAGACCATTAACAGGTACACACAGCTAGATGCGTACCCTCTTCCCCGCATATCCGACATGGTCAATCGGATTGCATAGTACAAGGTCTTCTCCACCGTGGACCTTAAGTCCGCCTACCACCAGCTCCCCATTCGCCCCGGTGACCGCAAGTACACTGCCTTCGAAGCAGACGGGCGGCTATACCACTTCTTAAGGGTTCCATTCGGCGACACGAACGGAGTCTCGGTCTTCCAACGAGAGATGGACCGAATGGTCGACCAGCACGGTTTACGGGCCACGTTCCCGTACCTCGACAACGTCACCATCTGCGGCCACGACCAGCAGGACCACAACGCCAACCTCCGCAAATTCCTCCAGACCGCTAACGCCCTCAACCTCACCTACAACGAGGAAAAATGCGTGTTTAGCACCGACCGTCTAGCCATCCTTGGCTACGTAGTGCGTAATGGAGTGATAGGCCCCAACCCCGAACTCATCCGCCCCCTCATGGAGTTCCCTCTCCCCCACTGTACCAAAGCCCTGAAACGCTGCCTGGGCTTCTTTTCTTATTACGCCCAGTGGGTCCCCCAGTACGCAGACAAGGCCCGCCCACTAATCCAGTCCACTACTTTTCCCCTGTCGACAGAGGCCCGCCAGGCCTTCAGCCGCATCAAAACGGATATCGCAAAGGCCACGATGCGCGCCATCGATGAGTCCCTCCCCTTCCAAGTCAAGAACGACGCGTCCGACGTAGCTCTGGCGGCCACGCTCAACCAAGCAGGCAGACCCGTGGCCTTTTTCTCCCGGACCCTACACGCTTCAGAAATTTGCCACTCCTCAGTAGAAAAGGAGGCCCAAGCCATAGTGGAAGCTGTGCGACATTGGGGGCATTACCTGGCCTGTAGGAGATTCACCCTCCTCACTGACCAACGGTCGGTAGCCTTCATGTTCGATAGTGCACAGCGGGGCAAGATAAAAAACGACAAGATCCTGCGGTGGAGGATCGAACTCTCCACAATTATGAGATGTTGTACCGTCCCGGAAAGCTGAACGAGCCGTCCGATGCCCTATCTCGCGGCACTTGTGCCAACGCACAAGTGGACCATCTCCAAGCCCTCCACGAGGACCTCTGCCACCCGGGGGTCACTCGTTTCTACCACTTCATAAAGGCCCGCAACCTCCCTTACTCCGTCGAGGACGTCCGAACAGTCACCAGTAACTGCCAAATCTGCGCAGAATGCAAACCGCATTTTTTCAGGCCAGATAGAGCGCACCTGATAAAGGCTTCCCGTCCCTTTGAATGCCTCAGTTTGGATTTCAAAGGCCCCCTCCCCTCCACCGATCGCAACACGTACTTTCTTAACGTCATTGACGAATACTCCCGCTTCCCCTTCGCCATCCCCTGCCCCGACATGACCGCGGCCACGGTCATTAAAGCCCTCGACACCATCTTTACCCTGTTCGGTTTCCCCGCCTACATCCATAGCGACAGGGAGTCCTCCTTCATGAGTGACGAGCTGCGTCAATTCCTGCTCAGCAAGGGCATAGCCTCGAGCAGGACGACCAGCTACAACCCCCGGGGGAACGGGCAGGTAGAGAGGGAGAACGGAATGGTCTGGAAGACCGTCCTACTGGCCCGACGGTCTAGGAGTCTACCAACTTCCCGCTGGAAGGAAGTCCTCCCGGATGCCCTTCACTCTATCCGGTCCCTGCTGTGTACCACCACTAACCAAACGCCCCACGACCGCCTCCTTGTCTTCTCGAGGAGGTCCGCTTCTGGAACGTCACTTCCGACCTGGCTGGCGGCCCCGCGACCCATCCTGCTCCGGAAACATGTGCGGGCGCACAAATCAGACCCGCTGGTGGAAAAGGTACATCTACTCCACGCAAACCCGCAGTACGCCTACGTGGCGTACTCAGACGGCCGACAGGACACGGTCTCTCTGCGGGACCTGGCGCCCGCCTGAGCTCCCCACACCCCCCCCCCAACACAAATCATCTTGCCCTCACTCCCGCCGGTGCACCCCACAGCCACCCCCTTCCCGGGGGGATCGGTCCTCCTCCCAGGCCCTCCAGGAGTAAGGAAACAGAAGGGGACAGTGCGATGCTCCCAGAGTCGACCGGACCTGAGCCAGCACCACCACCACCACCCGGGCTGAGACGATCGGAAAGGGCGACCAGAGCACCATCTCGACTCATCGAATCGACTTAAGATGTATATAATTCAGTGGCCCAGTAAAGCGGCATTGTTGTAAATAGTTAACGCTGCAAATCGGGTAAAATGTGAATAATTCGGTGGCCCAGTAAAAGCGGCATGATTGTATATAGTTCAATGGTTAAGGTACCGACCCTGTAAACCCCACCACCATACCATCCACCACCCCGCCAGGTTCTTTTTTAACAAGGGGAGAATGTGGTGGTATGTATTAGGGGTAATACGGTACACCATGAATGCCGAGGAGCTATTGGAGGACAGATGCTGGATCCCGATTGGATCCGCCGCCTACTGGGCTCCACCCAGATAGGCGGGGTATAAGAACCTGGGTTTAATCCAGAACGAGTCTGAACAAGTCTGCTCAATAAAGCCTCGATTGAAGTTCTTTACGTCTCGCCTCGTGTGTGATCGATGGTGCTACAGTGGCCGCCAGAGCTACGTCGGACGCGTCGCTCTCGACTTGGAAGGGGAGGGCCCGACCCCGAGCGCATGCGCCCCCCTCATGGACCTTCCCCCTCCCCCACTGCCCAAAGGCCCTCAAACACTGCCTGGGGTTCTTTTCCTACTACGCTCAGTGGGTCCCAAACCATGCGACAAGGCACGCCCACTCATTCAGTCCACCCAATTCCCCCTAGCGGCCGAGGCACAACATGCTTTCGCCCGCATCAGAGCAGACATCGCCAAGGCCAGGATGCGCGCAGTGGACGAGTCACTGCCTTTCCAAGTAGAAAGCGACACTTCAGACGTCGCCCTTGCCGCCACCCTAAACCAGGCAGGCAGACCCGTGGCATTCTTTTCCCGCACCCTTCATGCCTCTGAAGTTCAACACTCATCAGTCGAGAAGGAGGCTCAAGCTATCGTTGAAGCTGTGTGGCATTGGAGGCATTACCTAGTCGATAAGAGATTCACTCTCCTTATGGACCAATGGTCGGTAGCCTTCATGTTCAATAACACACAGCGGGGCAAGATCAAAAATGATAAAACCTCGCGGTGGAGAATCGAGCTGTCCACCTATAATTACGAGATCTTGTATTGCCCCGGTAAACTCAACGAGCCCCCAGACGCCCTCTCCCGAGGTACATGTGCCAGCGCACAAGTGGACCAACTCCGGGCCCTACAGGATAGCCTTTGTCACCCGGGGGTCACCCGATTGTACCATCTGGTCAAAGCTCGCAATCTGCCCCACTCCGTCGAGGAAGGAAGGACAGTCACCAGGGACTGCCAGGTCTGTGCGGAGTACAAGCCGCACTTCTACCGGCCAGACCGTGCGCGCCTGGTGGAGGACTCCCGCCCCTTAGAACGCCTCAGCGTGGATTTCAAAGGGCTCCACCCCTCCACCGACCGTAACACGCATATTCTCAGTGTGGTCGATGAGTACTCCAGATTCCCCTTCTCCATCCCATGCCCCGATATGACGTCTGCCACCGTCATCAAGGCCCTCAGCACCATCTTCGCTCTGTTCAGTTTCCCCGCCTACATCCACAGTGTCAGGGGATCCTCATTCATGAGCGATGAGCTGCGTCAGTTCCTGCTCAGCAGGGGTATAGCCTCCAGCAGGACGACCAGCTACAACCCCCGGGGAAACGGGCAAGTAGAGCGGGAGAATGGGACGGTTTGGAGGTCCGTCCAGCTGGCCCTACGGTCCAGGAACCTCCTAGCCTCTCGCTGGCAGGAGGTCCTCCCTGATGCTCTGCACTCCATCCGGTCACTATTGTGCACCGCCACTAATAACACACCCCATGAACGTGTTTTTACCTTCCCCAGGAAGTCCACATCCGGTGTGTCACTCCCGACTTGGCTCGCTGCTCCAGGACCGGTCCTTCTCCGTAGGCACATCCGACTCCACAAGGCGGACCCCTTGGTGGACAGGGTTCACCTGCTCCACGCCAACCCTCAATATGCCTACGTTGAGTTCCCCGACGGCCGCCAAGATACTGTCTCACTCAGGGACCTGGCACCGTCAGGTTCCACCCCAACACACACCCCCACCAATGCGCCCCCCCCCCCACCTCCCACCGCGCCGCCAATATTGACCCCACCAGACCACCGACCCCCCTCCCCTTTTCCGCACAAGAGGACGAAGAGGACTTCTGCACACTCCCGGAGTTCCCCGATGACTGGCCAGCATCATCACTGCCACTACCGCCATCGGCTCCACCGCCAGCACCGACTTCGCCGCCACCATTACGCCAATCCCAACGAAGCACCAAAGCACCGGACCGGCTGAATCTTTGACAGGCTCCGGACCGTCAATATGGACTTTTCTTTCCTTACCACTGTACATAATTCCACTAATTGTATATAGTTTCACGTCACCCCCGCCGGACTCATTTTTAACAGGGGGTGAATGTGGTGATCCACTGTAATAGGAGATGTCAGGTAGGACCTGCACTACAGGTTCGCCGGTAGCTCCTGCCGGCTGGCTCCACCCAAGGAGAACTGTATAAATATGCGTGACCTCCAGTGCCCTGCCATTTCGCCAGCTGCAGCAGGAGGCCACGCATCTGACTGTAATAAAGCCGCAGTTGTACCCAACTTTAGTCTTTGTGCAATTGATCGTGCATCAATCTGAATGCATCAAATCAATTTGTAGCCTGGATTCCAGAACTGTTCTTAGGTACAGAAGATCCATGGCACAGCAGGAGGCCATTCAGCCCACTCAATCTGTGCCAGCTGGCAGAGAGCTAGCTCGCCGAATTTCACTTTCCAGATCTTGGCCCAGAGCCCTGGGGATTACAGCACTTCAAATCCATAATCCAATTGGTTTTAAATGCAATGAGGGTTTCTGCCTCTATCACCCAGACAGCAATGGAATTCAGATCCCACCAACCTATGGGTGAACATAAATTCTCCTCCACTCCCTCTAATCATTCAGTCACTGACTTAAATGATGCCTCTTGGTTAGTTTTCTGCTGAGGAAAATCGGCCCCATCTACCCACTCTACCTAGGCCACTGAATTTTCTTCATCGCGAGTAAATCTTCCAAGGTTTCCTTTGTTCCAAAGAAAATAACCACAGTCAATCTAATTTTCCTCATAGCTAAAATTCCCTTTTCTTGGCAACATCCTCATAAATCCTCTCTAAACCCTCTTTAGCCGTTCTTACAATCCAATGACATAATAATCTCCACTCAATTGTTTTGCCATTGCTCTGATGAGCTTTAGCCATTCACAGAAACATAGAAAATAGGAGGAGGAGTAAGCCCTATGTTCCCCAATCCATTATAGCCAACTCATGCCTCATACCATTGTCATTTCCTTATTTAGATTCAGGACCCTAGCCTCAAAACCAAATACAGGTGCGATTTAACCACCGCATTGCACCTGACAGGGATCTTGGCGCGCCAGTTAAATGGCGGGAAAGGCCAAAATCGAGATTTGCGCCGAGCGCAAATCAGTTTACTATCTAACCAACCCGGTCCCGATGGCGAGTTCTGGATCATGTCCAAATATGGCGAGAATATTAACCCTCATTTGTATTTATTTATATATCATTAGCGAGATTGAGTCAAATGCAACGGCCTCCGAGGAATTAAGCGACACCCAATGGGCGGTATTTATTACTCCTTTTTAAACACATGAAGCTGGCGCAATGGCTGCTGAGGGGAAGTGAGGAGGTCAGCAGCCATTTCCACTACCCAGCATGCAGCTCAAGGGCACTGGGCATTTGATCTTGAACCAATGTGTTTTGCAGGGGGGTAGGGAGACTGGGGATGGGGGTGCAGGCAGGCCCGCTGTGAAGATTAACTTGACAGAGACTTTACATGTATCCGGTGTAACATGTTTGCCATTCCCTCTGGCTACAGATAGTGCCCCAACCCCAGTGCCCACTCAGTGATCCTCATTTTGGGCTTCCATGGTTTACTGCTACATCTAAGTGTGTCCGCAGGATGCACATCAGAGGTGGTGGTAGCTTGCTGCTTTCTGCGCTCTGTGGCCTTTGATGCCCTTGGCGGACGTCCTCTGGAGCCGGGAGGCCCCAGCTGACGTACCGGTGGCACTAACATTGCCATGCCATCCTGTTCTGCCTGATCCTCTTGAGATGCGCCAGTATCAGGAGGTGGGGGGGGGTTTCAGTAGAATTGGAGACTGCCGTTGTCTCCTTGGTGGCAGGTTCTGGATTGGCTTCCAGCGCTTCCTCCTCCCTGATGGTGCCCATGGGGCCCTGGGGATCTCTTTGGGATGGAGGATCAGCTGGAATGAACTCCAGAGGCCTCAGAGTCTTCTGGTTCTGCCACTCTTGGTGGCTCCCTAATGTCTGCACCACGGTTTCGACACCCTCAGCGATGCTCCACAGGGACTGGACCTCGCTCTGCAGTGCCTCGGCAATGTCCCCCCTACATCTGGGAAATGCCCCTCGATGACTGGGACATGATGTCGAGGCCCTCAGCCATGGTCATCACAGACAGAGTCATCCCTTGGACACTACCACTCAAGATGCGGATGTCATGCTCCAGGTTTTCCACTGCGGGCACCACTCTAGCAATGTTAATCTTTGTGTCACACATTGTCAGCATCATCACCTGCACCAGTAGCCTTTTGGACTCACTGGAATGTCGCTGACATCCCCTCCTGAATGTCCTGGCTGTTTCCTATCATATGCATCAGCTCTGCGAGAACCTGGTCCAGAGGCTCGGCATATGACAGGGACCCAGTTGAGGTCTGGGATCCAGCAGGCCTCTGACTGCTGACTCCCTTGTATGTTCCTGCCTCCACCTGATGTGCATCAGCAACCGTGTGGTGCTCACCAGATTGTGCCCCAGAAACCTGTCCACTAATGTCACCCACCGAGATGTGTGTCTCTGTGCTGGTGGAGGGTGAGGGTGGTAGCTGTGATGCCTCAATGGTGATCTCCTCAGAGTTCTCGTCCGAGGTGGTCTCATGGGTGGTAGGAAGGGGGAATAACTTTGGATGACCCGGCCCCATCAGGTGGAGATCCTGCGAGACAATGGACATGTGGTCAGTGAGAGGGTAGGATCATTTTGTCTGACATGAGACTGATCATTTTGGCTCACTTGAGACAGGTCATCTAGGTGAAGGGGTAGTGGATCCTGACCTCTGCAGCACAGGCCAACCTCTCTGCTGGTGATTGTTCTCTCCACGGTCAACCCTGCGATTTCCAGGGCCCATTCCTCATGGTGTGTAAGGACTCGGATCTCTGGTACCCGACCCTCAGTCGGTGCTACTCGACCCCCATTCTTGGCTCATTGTCGCTTACTCTGGGCTATCTTCCCCTGCGGGGACAAAGAGAGGGCTTTGTGAGCCGCACTCTTGATGGGTCAAGGGGGGTCTACAATAGGTGCCATGTGTGGGCACCGCACATAGACAGGAAGGGGTTGTGCTGGTGGGTGCCGGTGGGTTCTGAGGAGCAAGCACGAAGATCGGATGTGGGGAGGGTGTGAGATGTCAGCCAGTGATTTGCAGGGGGGTGGGGGGTGGGGGGGGGGGGGGTGTGCGGGGGAGGGGGATCAGAATTTGAGGGGTGGCAGGCAGAACTGACACCAGGAGAGAGGTGGTAACTTACCCTTGCAGCTCGGTGGATATCATTGATCTTCTTCTGATATTGTACGGTGGTCCTCCTGGTCATGCTGCCCGCACTGACAGCCGCTGCCACTGCCTCCCAGGCGGTACTGGTAACCCTGCTGCTGATTCTCCTACCCCCTCGCATCGATGGCAGCGAGTAGCCTGGCCAGGCCGACATCCCCAAAGCAATGGGCAGGTCTGTGCACTGCTATGCTTGTGTGCTGACTGGGAGTGAGTGGTGAGGGAACGTTTAAAAGCAGCTCCCTCTGAACAGTGAGGCGCAAGTCTTGTGAATTAGACTGCGTGACAGCCAGTAATGGCGAGATGCTCATGGGGGCTCATTTCCAGCGCTAAGTGCCATTAAACATAGGCTGCGATCCTGCCATTGCAGTCGTCGAGAAACACTCTGACAAATGCGCCCAAAATCACACTCAGAAATGTTTTGGTTAAATCACACCCTATGTCACTCTACACCTTGATGATAATTCTATCATATTATGGTCGTTCATCCCCAAAGGGCCTCCCACAACTAGATTGCCAATGATGGCTTGTGCTCTAATTGATTCCTCAACGTATTGGTCCAGAAAACCATCTTGTATACACTCCAGATATTCCTTCTCCACAGTATTGTTACTAATTATTTGCCCAATCTATATGCAAATTAAATTACTAATGTTTCTTTATTGCACGCTTCTCTAATTTCATGTTTAATGCCTTTTCCAACATAAATACTGCAATTTAGGGGTCTATATACAACCCCCACTAATGGTCTTTGCTCCTTGATGTTTCTCAGCTCTACCCATACAGATTCCATATTGTTGAGGCTAATATCCTTCCTTACTATTGCGCTAGTTTCCTCTTTAACCAGCAATGCAACTCCACCGCCTTCTCCTTGTCATCGGTCGTTCCTTAATGCTGAATACACCCAAACCTGGGTGTTCATTTCTGTTATAACCTGCCTGCTAACCATTGGCTGGGGACTAATGACAATCCCACAACCCTGTGGGAGTATGAGCTTCCCCAATGAGGGGGGTGGAGAAATCATTAGCAAACTCCCTGTATAAATAAAGCTGGCCAGTTTGGAACCAGCAGGAAGGAGTGAGCAGCAAGTGAAGTTGCTGCTGCTGTATACATATGTTATTGTAAATAAATATTTTTTCTTTGTATCCTTAAAACTCGTGCTGGCTTCTTCGTGGCCCTCACAAAACTGGCGACGAGGGTTAAAGTGAATAGCTGTCTACACTGCTGAAGCCACCTCCCTGGATTTTTGTTGGATATAGATTGGAAGTTGTTTTCTGTTATACCATGCCTCTGTACAGACGTTTGGATGTTTTTGATGCTGCGCTGGAAAGCTGGAACCAGTACGGAAAACGGATGCGTTACTATTTCCGGGCAAACAATATCACCGAAAACGAGTGCCAGGTGATCATATTGCTCACCTACTGCGGCCCGCATATGTTTGGGGTTATTAGGAGCCTTATGTACCCAGCTGCACCGGACACCAAAACGTTTGATGAACTTGTGAATTTAGTGGGGCAACATTTTAACCCAACCCCGTCCACGATAGTCCAATGTTACCGGTTTAATACCACTGAGAGGACCCCAGGAGAATCCCTTGCCGACTTTCTATCCAGGCTATTCAAATAGTATTGTTCCGCGAGAGCGCAGAACGAGGAGAGCAGGAGCTACAGGGAATGGAGGTGCATACCTTGGGGTGCAACCCCTTCCGTCCGAAAACATCCCCCCGCACTCCTGCGGGTACCTTGGGCGAGGCGACTTCTGGATCGACGCCAGTGGCCGTCGGATATTCCTCCCCGAAGGGAGCCTTCTCCAGAACAAATGGATGAGGAGCCATGTCCGTGTCAGACTTGTAGGCGCTGACCCCGTCGCGGACGCCGGTCCTGGGGGCGCCAGAGGTGCCGTTGTTCCGACCGAAACTGGGACCAGCCCAGGGGCCGTACCTTCCGTGTGGATGAACCTGCGGTGACTACTCCTGAGGACGTGGAGACGGAGGACGACTGCATGCAGCTGCATTGTGTGGCAGCTCCCCGTGTGGCCCCCATTAAGGTGACAGTACGGGTCAATGGTCACCCGCTTGAGATGGAGTTGGACACTGGCGCAGCGGTCTCCGTGATCGCCCAGAGGACATTCGGCCGCATCAAGCAGGGTATACAGACCCTTAAATTAACCGACACACAGGCCAGGTTGGCCACCTACACGGGGGAACCATTGGACATTGCAGGAACTATGATGACCCCTGTTGTTTATGAACGCCAGGAGGGGCGTTTCCCACTTATCGTGGTGCGCGACCATGGGCCCAGCCTGTTGGGTTGGGACTGGTTGCGCCATTTGCGGTTGCAGTGGCAGCACATCCACCAAACAGTTTCTCGAGGGTTGACTGAGGTGCTCGGACGATACCCAGATGTATTCCATCCCGGTTTGGGGAAAATAAAAGGGGCCAGAGCCTGTATCCAAGTCGAACCAGGAGCCACGCTGCGCTATTTCCGGGCGCGCCCGGTGCCTTACGCCTTGCTCGAGAAGGTAGAAGGGGAGCTTACTCGTTTGGAGACTTCGGGTATTATCAGGCCTGTCCGTTTTGCTGACTGGGCAGCACCAATTGTACCTGTAATGAAGCCAGATGCCACAGTTCGATTGTGCGGCGACTATAAACTTACAGTGAATATGGGCTTCCCGAGTCGACCGATATCCAATGCCTCGCATAGAGGATCTCTACACGAAGCTTGCAGGCGGACTCGCATTCACAAAATTAGATATGAGTCACGCCTACCTACAGTTGGAGCTGGACCCTGCCTCCCGACCATATGTAACGATTAATACACACCGGGGCCTGTATGAATATACATGTTTGCCCTTTGGAGTATCCTCTGCCTGCGCTATTTTTCAACGCATTATGGAGGGCATTTTGAGAGGTTTACCGCGTGTCGCTGTCTACTTAGATGACGTTTTGATCACAGGGTGATGCGCTAAGCGTCAAGAACCACAAAGACATGTGAGACTTTAACTCAGGCTTTAATATACTACATGGGAGGCTTACCCGACACAGACGACCCCAGACAGAATGGGGCCTGTCCCAGAAGAGGTTCTTATACTGACTCCCGGGGGAGTGGCTAAGGCGGAGCTCTCCGTGGCCAGGTCGGGTTACCTACCAGTGACCGAACCTCTGCAGAGTTACAGTACAATACACAGTATTACAGGGCCACGTTACGCACAACTATTATATACTATGTACAATGGTAGGGAGGTACAGTGGTGTATCACCACACAGGGACATCGGAGCAGGAACATTTGGAAAAACTAGAGGCTGTCCTTAGACACTTTTCGGAGGCTGGAGTCCGTTTACGTCGCACAAAGTGCGTTTTTCAGGCGAAGGAAGTAGTCTACCTGGGTTATCGGGTGGACCGCGAAGGTTTGCACCCCTTCGCAGAGAAGGTGCGCGCGATTCAACAGGCCCCCGCCCCGACTGACACTTCGCATCTTCGTTCTTTTCTCGGCCTCGTAAACTATTACGGGAAGTTCCTCCCCAATCTGGCAACTACGCTGGCCCCGTGCACCTTCTGCTAAAGAAAAATCACACCTGGGTTTGGGGTCAGCTGCAAGAAATCGCTTTCCGGCGGGTAAAACAACAATTGTCGATGTCTGGGTTACTAACCCACTATGATCCTGGAAAGCCTTTGCTCGTCACATGTGATGCACCCCCGTATGGTATTGGGGCCGTCCTGTCCCACAAGATGGAGAACGGGGCCGAGCGGCCGATAGCTTTCGCCTCCCGCACATTGACTGCAGCGGAAAAAAAGTACGCGCAGATCGAGAAGGAGGGCCTGGCGGTGGTCTTGCGGTGAAACGTTTCCACCAGTACGTGTATGGCCGCCACTTCACTATCGTGACTGATCATAAGCCTCTGCTGGGACTTTTCAGAGAGGATAAGCCAATACCGCCAATTGCTTCCACACGGATCCAGCGCTGGGCTTTGTTGCTCGCTGCATAAGAATATTCTCTGGAGCACAAACCAGGAACTCAGATAGCAAATGCTGACGCACTGAGCCGATTGCCTTTATCGACTGGCCCCATTCGACCCCCACGACTGGTGAGGTGGTTGCAACCCTATATTTTATGGACACCTTGCCTGTCATGGCATCACAGATCCGTGAGTGGACCCAGACGGAGCCAGTCCTGTCAAAGGTTCGGCACATAGTCCTGTATGGTGGGCAGCATAGACAGCTCCCAGGCGAGTTGCAGACATTTTCCTCCAAGCTGTCAGAATTCAGCGTGGAAGACGGCATCCTCTTGTGGGGGGCGCGTGTGATTGTCCCGGAAAAAGGACAGGAGCTGATACTAAGAGACTTGCACAATGGGCATCCAGCTGTGACCAAAATGAAAATGTTGGCCCGGAGTTATGTCTGATGGTCAGGCCTTGACACCGACATTGAGAAGGTGGCCCAAAACTGCTCCATTTGCCAGGAGCATTAGAAGTTTCTGCCGGCCGCGCCCCTATATCACTGGGAATGGCCAGGGCGGCCTTGGGCGTGCTTGCATGTGGATTTCGCAGGCCCTTTTCAAGGATCCACGTTCCTTTTATTAATCGACGCCCAGTCTAAATGGCTGGAGGTGCATAAGATGCTAGGCACAACGTCCTGCGCAACAATTGAGAAGATGTGTTTGTCTTTTAGTACGCATAGCCTCCCCGAGGTACTGGTCACGGATAACGGCACTCCATTCACAAGTGAGGAGTTTGCGAGGTTCATGAAGATGAACGGCATACGTCATATCCGCACTGCCCCTTACCACCCGGCTTCAAATGGGTTGGCGGAGCGTGATGTGCAGACATTCAAACAGGGCCTAAAGAAGCAGTCTTCCGGGTCGATGGACACGAGACTGGCTCACTTTTTGTTTTCGTATAGGACCACCCCCCATGCGGTGACTGGGGTAGCTCCTAATGGGCTGGAGACTTCGCACTCACCTTAGCATGGTTTTCCCGGACATTGGCGCAAAAGTACGCCGCACACAAGAACGGCAGGGACAGGGTTTTTCTCGGCATCGGCCGATTCAGCAGTTTGCGCCCGGTGACCCAGTGTACGTTCGGAATTTTGCTGGTGGTGCCCAATGGGTTCCTGGTGTAATCTTTCGCCAAACGGGCCCTATATCTTACCAGGTGCAAGCCCAGGGTCATCTCCAGCACAAACATGTAGACCACGTTCGGTCCAGAAGACTATCCCTTCCAAAGATTCCCCGCCCCCGGAACCCATTTCTACAGCCACAGAGACCAGAGACAATGGAAAGTAGTCCTCACAATCTTCCACTGGTGCCTCACTCGAAGCCTGCGCAGGTCGTTACAGAACCGCGTGGAGATAGAGACGCTGAGATGACGGAGGCAGCAGACTCTGACTCCGAGATGGAGACACAGGACGCATCAGAGGGGGAATCCTCGGGCCCACGGGCCATGGATGTACAACCGTTACGCCATTCATCACGGAAGCGCCGGTCTCCGTCTCGTTACACGCCGTCCGATCCAGCACCTTGTGCAAATGGTGTCCGGCCTGCGGAAAAATGAGTCCGACGCCCATCTTCGCCAGGGTCTTCGGTGGATTCCTTGGACTTTGGGGGGGGGAGGGATGGTATAACCTGCCTGCATACCATTGGCTGGGGACTAATGACAATCCCACAATCCTGTGGGAGTATGAGCTCCCCAATGAGGGGGGTGGAGAAAACATTAGCAGACTCCCTGTATCAATAAAGCTGGCCAGTTTGGAACCAGCAGGAAGGAGTGAGCAGCAAGCGAAGTTGCTGCTGCTGTATATATATGTTGTTGTAAATAAATGTTATTTCTTTGTATCCTTAAAACTCGTGCTGGATTCTTCGTGGCCCTCACAAAAATTTCCAATCCCTGGTCACCCTGCAACATGTCTCCATAATCCTGACTATATCATCACAATTAACAATTTTTTGCACGATTAATTCATCCATTTTATTGCAAATGCTCCTCGAATTAAGATACAAAACCTTGAGGCTTGTCTTTTTAGCATTCCTTGTCCTGTTATCATTAATTTCCACAATGGTCCTTTTTGATTTTGGCTCTTGATTTCTCTGCCTGTCACTTTTCCTATTCCCCTTTTTGTCTTTTTTTCTGGTGTATGTGTCCCCCTCCTCTGACTCCTTCCATAGGTTCCCATTCCATGGCCATTTTGGTTTAAACCCTCCCCAAACACTCTAACAAACAATCCTCCTCGGACATCAGTCCTGGTCATGCCCAGATGTAAACCATCCAGTTTGTAGTGGTCCTAACTCCCCCAGAACTGGCCCCAATGTCCCATAATCTAAAACCCTTCCCATGCACCATCTCTCCAGCCACATATTCATCTGATATATCCTGTTATTTCTGCTCTGACCAGCACATGGCACTGGTAGTAATGCTGAGATCGCTACCTTTGAGGTCCTACTTTTGAACTTAATTCTATCTCCCTATATTCTGCTTTCAGGACCTCATCCTCTTTTTACCCATGTTGTTTATACCAATGTATACCACAACCATTGGCTGTTCACCCTCCACCTCCAGAATGTCCTGTAGCTGCTCTGAAACATCCTTGACCCGAGGGAGGCAACATACCATCCTGAAGTCTTGTTTGCAGCCACAGAAATGCTTATCTATTCTCCGTACATTTGAATATCCTCTCACTACTGCATTTCCACATTTTTCCCTTCCCCTGTGCAGCAGTGCCAACAGTTGTGCAACAAATTTGCCTGTTGCTGCTTTCCTCTGAGAGGCCGTTCCCCCGACAGTATCCAAAGCGGTGTATCTGTTTTTCAGAGGAATGGCCGTAGGCGATTCCTGCACTCCCTGCCTAGTCCTCCTGCTCTGCCTAGTGGTCACCCATTCCCTTCCTGCCTGTGGAGTCTTGGCCTGCGGAGTGACTATCTCTCTATATGCGTTAGCCATGATACACTCCACCTCACGGATGCTCCACTGCCACCGCTCCAGCTATGAAAGTCGGCCTTCCATGAGCTGCAGCTGAGACACTTCTTGCACACATGCTGGCCCTGTGTACTGGGCATGCTCCCTGCTTCCCACATAGTGCAGGAAGAGCACCCTACGGCTTTAAGCTCTCCATAAATTACCTCTTTAAATTAAACATTTTTAAAAATACTTAATATCACATATTATCAATTACCCTTGGGCTCTTCATCCCTTGTCCTTGTTACTGCGGAGCATAATCCTTACAAAGTATAAACCACAAAATATAGACCTTACAAACTATAAGTGATAAAGGTAGTAACAATTTGCCAACCGTACTCACCCAATCAGCTGCTTCAACTTGCTCCACATCATCTTTGAATCCTGACGTCACCTCAGGTGCTCCAAACCCCAAGCTAGCACTCCGTTCTCAGTCTTGTGCTCCTTCATCTTAGTTTCTCAGTTTACACCATATCAGTATAAATTATCCTGCACAGGAGCTTGCGTTGAAGCATTGTTTGGCATGCCCCAATTGGTGGAACTCTTACTGCTGAGTCAGAAGGTTATGCGTTGAAGTCCTATGACAGAGGCTTTGAGTGTAAAAAAAAAATCTAAATTGACACCCAGTGCAATATTGAGGAAATGCTGCAGTTTTGGATGTGGCATCTCTCAGATGAAATGTTGAACTAAAGTCTTGTCTGCTGCCTAAGCTGGATGTCGTAAAAGATCCCGGGCGCGATTCTCCGATATTGAGGCCAAGTGGCAATAGGCAGGGCCCGGGCACAACCTATTCTGGCCCCAACAGGGAGCCAGCACGGCTCCAGCCACCTTACGTGGTGCCACATGGGCGCCGCGCCAACACGCGCATGTGCAGTTGGGCCGCCCCATCCTGCGCATGCGTGGGGAACGTCTTACGCGCGCCGGCCCCGACCCAACATGGGGTCAGTGTTCAGGGGCCGGCCATGCCAGGAAATAGGCCCGGGGGGGAGAGGCCGGCCTGCCGATCGGTGGGCCCCGATCGTGGGCCAGACCCCATCGGAGGCCACCCCCCGGTGAACGAGCCTCCCCCCCACAGGCCGCCCCCCGAGCGTTCCCGCAGAGTTCCCGCCTGTAGCGACCAGCGCGAACGGCGCTGGCGGGACTCTGTCGTGTCAGAGCGGCCGCTCGGCCCATCTGGGCTGGAGAATCGGCGGCCCCGCCAATTCTGGCAGCCTGCAGCCGCTCCGACACCAGTAAGCCGGCGCAAATGCCGCCGATTCCCCGCACTTCGGAGAATCACCCGCCGGCGTTGGGGCACCGTGGCGCAATTGCGGCGATTCTCCGGCCCGGCATGAGGCTCGTAGAATCGCGCCCCCCATGTTTTTCTCTGGGAAAAATACAGATAGGCATTGGGGAAGTGGTGATGTACTGTTTTTCTAGGACTTTTCTACCTGTCAGTACTTTTCTAATGTCCTGTTTTGAAGACTCTATGTAGCTCTCAACTCTGAATACCACCTTGAATGATGGATGTTAAAAACATAATAGATTAGAATGAAGAATATTTTGCTTATTTTAAGTATTCTGTCAGTGCAGAAATAAATAGTGCACATTATTAATTTATTTTACACAAATTAATTAATATCAAACGTATTTATCCCCAAGAAAGAACTTGGGAAGAGCTGAGGGAGATCAACATTAGTAGAGAAATGGTGCTGGGAAAACTGATGGGATTGATGGCAGATAAATCACCAGGGCCTGAGAATCTGCATCCCACAGTGCTTAAGGAGGTTGCTCTGGAAATAGTGGATGCATTGGTGGTCATCTTCCAGGATTCTATAGACTCTGGAACTCTTTAGTAGATGTACGAGGCAAGTTTTTTATGCAGAGGGTAGTGGGTGCCTGGAACTCGCTACCGGAGGAGGTAGTGGAAGCAGGGACGATAGGGACATTTAAGGGGCATCTTGACAAATATATTAATAGGATGGGAATAGAAGGATACGGACCCAGGAAGTGTAGAAGATTGTAGTTTAGTCGGGCAGCATGGTCGGCACGGGCTTGGAGGGCCGAAGGGCCTGTTCCTGTGCTGTACATTTCTTTGTTCTTTGTCCTTTTGTCCCTGCAGATTGGAGGGTAGCTCACGTCACTCCGATATTCAAAAAGGGAGGTAGAGAGAAAGCAGGGAATTATAGACCAGTAAACCTAACATCGGTCGTGGGGAAAATGCTTGAATCCATTATCAAGGACTTTATAGCGGAACATTTAGAAAGCAGTGGCAGGATCAGTCAGAGTCAGCATGGATTTATGAAGGGAAAATCATGCTTGACAAATCTGTTGGAATTCTTTGAAGAGGTAACCAGTACAATCGACAAGAGGGAGCCAGTCAATGTGGTATATTTAGACTTTCAGAAGGCGTTTGACAAAGTCCATCATAAGAGCTTATTGTGCAAAAACTGGTTGGCAGAGAGGAAACAAAGAGTAGGGATTAATGGGTCCTTTTCAAATTGGCAGTCAGTAACCATTGGGGTAACACAGGGATCCCAGCTATTCACAATATATATTAATGATTTGGACGAGGGAACAAAATGTGACATCTCAAAGTTTGCAGATGATACCAAATTAAGTGGAAGGGTGAATTGTGACGAGGATGCAGGGATCCTACAGCAAGGTCTGGACAGGTTGGGCGAGTGGGCAAACCAATGGCAGATGCAATATAATTTGGATAAGTGTGAGGTTATTCATTTTGGAAGCAAAAACAGGAAGGCAGATTACTACATGAATGGTTGTAAATTGGGAGGGGGGAGTATGCAGCGGGACCTGGGTGTCCTTGTGCACCAGTCACTGAAGGTAAGCATGCAAGTGCAGCAGGCGGTAAAGAAGGCAAATGGTATGTTGGCCTTCATTGCAAGAGGTTTTGAGTATAGAAGGAAGGATGTGTTGCTGCAATTGTACAGTGCCTTGGTGAGGCCACACTTGGAGTATTATGTGCAGTTTTGGTCTCCTTCTCTGAGGAAGGATGTTCTTGTTCTCGAGGGAGTGCAGCGAAGGTTTACCAGACTGATTCCAGGGATGGGGGGATTGTCATATGAGGAGAGATTGACTAGGTTGGGATTGTTCTCGCTGGAGTTCAGAAGAATGAGGGGGGATCTCAGAGAGACTTATAACATTCTAACAGGACTAGACAGGGTAGATGCAGGGAAGATGTTACCAATGATGGGTGTTTCCAGAACCAGAGGTTCTGAGGATTCAGGGTAAACCATTTCGGACAGAGATAAGGAGACATTTCTTCACACAAAGAGTGGTGAGCCTGTGGAATTCATTACCACAGGAAGTAGTTGATGCTAAAACTTTGAATATATTCAAGAGGTGGCTAGATATAGCACTTGGGGAGAATGGGATCAAAGGCTATGGGGAGAAAGCAGGATTAGGCTATTGAGTTGGATGATCAGCCATGATCGTGACGAATGGCGGAGCAGGCTCGAAGGGCCAAAAGGCCTCCTCTTGCTCCTATCTTCTATGTATCTATGTATCTATAAAGCAAAACATTCCAATTGTCAGGGCCTCATTGTTATCATGTAACCTCGCCAGTTAGAAATCTATTGTTCAGTAACATCAAGTGGTGTACAAATTATTTTGAGAAGACCCTCAATATCAATAGTACAGGACATTTGGACTATCTGGATAGGTAAAGCAATTTGTGTGGTATTTTTAAAGGGTAGGCTTCCAGACCACAAAGGTAAAAATAAACAAGAGCTTTATTGGAAAGGTGTTTACTCCACTGGCTGTTAGGATAGACTGCCTGTTTAAACAATAAATTACGTTTTGGAGGATGTTGATTTCTGTGTGGTTGCCATCAAAGCTCAAGTGTTTGCTTTTTCACTATGTCTCCAACCTCTGGTGTTTATGGTTTAGTTAGTATGTCGTCCGTAACAGTTTCAACCGGAACTGACATAATGTTCGGAGGTTGCAGACTGTCGGTTGACTGTGTCTCTAGCAAACTAGTTCTAGTTGCGAAAAGTTGGTCAGCATGTTTCCTCCACATTACATCGTTCCCAGTTTGAACTGTGTTGGAGACCGCTCTTGGCTGTGCCAAGATGATTGCAGGTATCCATTTCTCACTTGTTCCTTGTGAATGCTTCCTGACCTTTCTGAAAAATACAGCATTTAGCTCTGTTCTCATGTTGCAAAACCGACTTTGCTGTTTCCTTTCAACAATTTCTCTCGTCTTAGCTGGCTTCAGCAAATCAAATGCTGTGCATAACTGATGTTTTACCGTGAGTAATGCCGGAGAACTTTGGGTTGTCGAATTTTTTATATTCCTGTCATCAGGAATTAGCTTGGTAATTTTGACAATAATCCTTGCTCACGGATTACCTTCAATGGATGCTTCATTGTTAGAACAAACCTTTCAGCCAGCCCATTTGTGGCAGGTTGATAAGGAGCAGATTGGATGTGTTGGATTCTGTTCTCCTTTGGATAATTTGTGAATTCTTGCAAAATGAACTGGAGCCCATTAACGTGTTGTTCAGGATAACCGAATCTTGCAAAAAGCTCACCCAGTCTTTCCATTGTTCTCTCGGAGGACGTATTCTTCATAATGGTGACGTAAGGCCATTTTGAATGCATGTCTATCACAATGAAAAACATTCATTCTTCGAATGGTCTGGCATAACTACATGAACTCTTTTCCAAGGCCTTTCTGGCCATTCGCATGGGTGTAATGGCACTAGTGGTGGCAGGTTTCGAACTTTTACGCAAGTCGAACACAGACCAACCTTCTCCTTGATTTCACTAACAAGCCCTGGCCACCAAAAGTAGCTACTGGCTATCTCCTTCATTCTTACTATCCCACAATGACCTTCATGAAGTTGGTTTATGACAAGTTTTCTTAACAATGGTGCAATGGTGACTCTCATTGCCCAGAGGAGACAACCAGCCTGTGCGGATAGTTAGAGTCTTCAGGTAACATATGGCTTCAACTCCGGGTTTGCTCCCGCTCTCTTGCCACAAAGTACCATGTCCATAACTTCTGACAAGAGTGGATCCTTTCTGGTACACTTCTTAACTTGTCCTGTGGTTGCAGGAGTTTTATCAACTTCTTCTAAATAGAAAATACCACCACTCGAATTATTAATTGATGACTCAATAGACAAAAATAATCGGGAGAAGCCATCAGTGTTCCCATGGAGATTTGATGAACAGTATTTTATCACTTATGTGCAGACAACAGTAATGTCCATCTCTGCATCCGGCTCACTGCTAGAGATGAAATACCGGTGTGCGGCCCAAGTATCATTGTCAGTGGTTGATAATCCATTAGTAAAGTAAATTTCCTTCAATATAGGTATTGGTAAAAAATAATTATTCCAAAAATGATGCCTAGAGTTTTCTTCTGTATTTGTGCATAGTTCATTTTTGCTTTGTTCAAGGATCTTGATGACCTTTATGAGCTTATCTCCAGATAAATGGGATCTAGTTTCACAACAAATTAAATCGCCACATATTTGCACTGAATTGTCATTCCTCATCCCGGGTACTATCAGCATGGCCCAACCACGTACATTAACAGGTTCAAGGACCTGATGATGTATGGCACTGACCTAGCTTTTAAACACCTTCCTTGGCTTTTGTCCTTAATCTTCAGCTTGACTGAGATTTCTTTCATGTTTCCCAGCTCTCCATTAAAGACAATGGCATATTTCTTTCAAATCTTCGGTAGACTGCTTCTGACTCTGACATGAGATTCACCTCAGCCCAGTTTAGCTTGATTTTCTCTAGCCAGTTTCTCCCTATTAGGGCTGGACAAGTGCAGGGACAAGTCTGTGGCCTGTCTGTTTAGCTGCACATTTACATCAATACATCCCCTCAACTGAACCACTTTCCCAGCATAGGTTTTTAGAATGATCTTTTCATTTAATCTTTATTAGTGTCACAAGTAGGCTTACATTAACATTACAATGAAGTTACTGTGAAAATCCCCTCATCGCAACACTACAGCGCCCGTTCGGGTACACAGAGGGATAATTCAGAATGTCCAATTCACCTAACAGGCACGTCTTTCAGAATTTGTGGGAGGAAACTGGAGCACCTGGAGGTAACCCATGCAGACACGGGAGAATGTGCAGACTCCGCACAGATAGTGACCCAAGCCGGGAATTGAATCTGGGTCTCGAGCTGTGAAGCAACAGTGTTAATCTTTGAGGGTGTTAAGGCAATATGTCATAGTTTCTCTTGGTAAATAGTTTCTGGCACCAACAAAACTGCTGCTCCAGTGTCCACCTCCATTTTCACAGTTGTCCGTCCAGTAAAGAAGTGATCCAGTAATACTTTGTTACGCCCGACAATGGGCAGTGTGTTTAATGACAGTTCATCATCAGACTGTGACTCTGGTCCTTTTTCATGCCCTTTTTGTATTATGTGGTGTTAAGTAATGGGTTAAGAGACATTATAATTAGTTGTCTCATTTATGTTAAGTATCCATTAATTGACACTGATATGTAAAGGGGCTTCAGGTGGCCTCTGTCAGGTGGTGTGTTGTTCAGAGTTTTGTGCAGAGGCCGTGGAAGTGAAATAAATGGTGTCTGGTGAAAAGGAACAAGAACTTTAGACTCTTCATTTCACAGCAACTAAAATGTCTAACAATGGTAGCAGAGGATGGTTGCTGTGCAAATATGCAGGTTTGAAAGATACAACTTTTCCTGATCAAACCAAGGAGTAAGTGAGAAGGAAAAAAAAAAAGATACATTGCTGAACCCAGGATAAAGATGGCTGGATATGACTATCCTCCCTTATTTTCTGAAAGGGAATCGTACGACCAATGGAGAAGTGCAGTGGTTATGTGGACTAAAGTAACTGTTTTAGGAAAGAGCAAACAAGGTATGGCATTGGCTCTTTCTCTACCATATGGCAGTAAAATCCGAAACAAAGTGCTTTCTGAGCTGGAATTGAAGAGTTAGACTCAGAAGAAGGTCTGGAGACTTTATTACATTATATGGATAAGATTTATAAGAAAGATGACTTGTTAAGTGCGTATGAAGCATGGTCGGATTTTGATAAGTTCCGAAAAATGGAGGATTTCTCCATGGAAGACTATATAATGGAATTTGGCAGACTATATAAAAGGCTGCAGAAACACAATCTGGAATTTCCACAGTCTGTGTTGGCCTTTAAATTACTTGACTGTGCTAGAGTGAGCAACATGGATAGACTCCTGGTTTTGACAGGAGTTCAGTTTACTGATAAGGATACCTTATTCGAACAGATGACAAAAGCTTTACAAAAGTTTCTGGGGGACCATTCGATTCCGATGGCTCTGATGACCCAAACAGGTCAGCCTGCAATAAGGCAGAATATGGAAGATACACTAGTAACAGGATGGCAAAATCGTATAGCTACGAACAGGGCTCAAGACTATAGACGGAGACCGAGACAAGGAAATTATGAAGACAGAAACCCAGTTAGAACTTACAATAGGAAGATGAACCCCAGAAATGCACGGGGCATGATAAATCGATGTGACTCTCAATACCATTATGATTTCAACTGTCCAACTCATTATGATAGAGTGTTTGAAGCGACACATGACACGGAAGAGTCAGAAGAGGAAAAAGATAGTGACCAGAAAGAAGGCATTGTCCTATTGACAAGTAGTTTTATGCCGGTAATGAGGGTGTTGGTTGCAGAATCCTTCAACTGTGCTGTATTGGACAGTGGCTGCACATCTACTGTGTGTGGAATTGACTGGTTAAAATGTTACCTGGACTCTTTGAATGCTGAAAATCGTAACAAGGTTAAGGAATTTGAAAGTTCCACAAGTTTCAGGTTTGGGAATGATAATACTCTGAAGTCGCTGAAAAGAGTGGTGATCCCTTGCAATATTGCCGGAGTGAATCATTTCATTAGCACAGATGTTGTATCAAGTGAGATACCTTTGCTTCTGAGCAGACCATCGATGAAGAAAGCACACATGAAACTGGATATGGAACAGGATAAGGCAACAGTTTTTGGAAAGACGGTGGACTTACAATTTACACAGTCGGGGCACTATTCTATTCCATTACTGACAAATAATTTTTCAAGTAGAGTGGTTAAGGATGTGTTAATGGCTGTTGAAAATGGGACTTTAGCTGATAAAAAGCTTGTGGTATTAAAACTGCATAGGCAATTTGCACATCCGTCTCCTCGGAGGCTGAAAAATTTATTAAAGGATGCAGGGGTAAGGGATGACGACTATACTAAACTGATAGAACAGGTTAGTGACTGCTGTGAAGTTTGTAGGAAGTACAGAAGGACACCAGCACGACCGATAGTAACCCTACCTTTGGCCAGGGATTTTAACGACATTGTGGCCATGGACCTTAAGATCTGGGATAAAGCAAATAATATATTTATTTTGCATTTTGTAGATTTAGCAACCAGATTTAGTCAATCAACAATTGTACGAAGTAAGGAAGAGAGTAATTCTGGATCAAAACGTGAAAAAATGGATAGGGACAGGAATGGGTCCCCCGGCAAAATTCCTTACGGACAATGGGGGAGAATTTGCTAATGATGAGTTTAGGGATATGTGTGAAAACATGAATACGGCTGCAAAAAGCCCATTTAGTAATGGTGTCTGTGAAAGAAATCATGCTGTCATCGATGACATGCTTCGGAAGATTTTGGCAGATCGACCAAATTGCAGGCTAAATTCAGCTGTAGCATGGGCAGTACATGCAAAGAATTCATTGCAGATGGTTGGGGGCTGTAGTCCTTATCAATTAGTGTTTGGTAGAAATCCTAAAATTCCGACCATTTTGGATGACAAGCCTCCAGCTTGGGAGGGGTCTACAATTAGCTCTGGTTTTGCTGAACATTTAAATGCATTACATAACAGTAGAAAAGGTTTTTTGGAAGCATAAGTCTCTGAAAGAATTCGCAGAGCTTTAAGACATACCGTATGGCCATCAGATGCCGTTTTTCAGCAAGGAGACATGGTATACTATAAGAGAGACAATTCTAATGAATGGAAAGGCCCAGGGAAGATCATAGGCATAGATGGCAAAACAATTATTTTGCAACATGGTAATCAAACTGTTAGGGTCCATTCATCAAGGATAATGGGTACAGATTACAAATGTTCTAATTTGGACAGCGCAGACAGACATGACGAGGAACCAGAGTCATCTGGTACACATGTGTTACAGAACTATGAGGACCAATTAACTGATATAGACAGGGTTTCTGTGGAGGAACACAACACTTCTGGTGAATTAAAACAGGCCATTTTTCCGAAAGGGCAACTGCCAAAAGTTGGTACAAAAGTCACATACTTGCCTGAAGTGTCTAGTCAATGGAAGGATGCAACTGTTATTAGTAGAGCAGGGAAGGCCACTGGAAAGTATAAACATTGGTTGATATGATTGGGGACGTAGTTTGTCAAGATCGCGGAACATGAGTAAGAGTACGAATACTAATAGGAGTAGAAGCCCACATGCACGTGAGATTTTGGTGGCTTCAAATAAATTAGATGAAAAAGTTATTAAAGAAGCTAAACAGCAAGAATTGCATAGTTGGAGTGAATTTGGGGTATACACGGAAGTACCGGATAGGGGACAAAGAGCTCTATCCCACAGATGGATTTGCACGGAAAAGGTTCTTCCGGATGGAACTTATAAGGCAAAGGCCAGGCTCGTGGCAAGGTGATTTGAAGAAAACTTAGAAGATCAGGATTTAAGGGTAGATTCACCTACAGCAGGAAAGGTTATTTTAAAGATCTTTTTGGCTCTATTAGCCACAAAGGCATGGGAATGCAAATCTATAGATATAAAAGCTGCCTTTTTGCAGGGGCATCAGCTCCAGAGAGACATTTTTCTCCGTCCTCCTAAAGAAGCAGCTAACACAGAAGGGGTACTCTGGAAGTTGAACAAATGTGTATATGGATTAAATGATGCATCTAGAGTCTGGTATTTTTCGGTAAGGTCAGTTTTGTTAAAAGTTAGGCTGTTGCCAGTTGAAAGCAGATCCTGCAATGTTTTACTGGCACTATAAAGAAATTCTTTCTGGCATTTTTATGATGCATGTCGATGATTTTTTGTGGGGTGGGACTAGTGATTTTGAAGCTATTGTAATCTCTGGTTTGAGGAAAGAATTCAGGGTTGGAAGTCAGGCTTCCGGGTGCATTTAAATATATTGGACTGGAAATTGGACAGACTAAGTTAGGGGCAACTTTACGTCAGCAATCTTATTTGGAAAGCATCACCCCAATAACAATTAGTCGTGGCCGAGTTTCACAAAAAGACGTAATGTTTTCAAAGATAGAAAAAGAGCAGCTGCGAAGTTTAATTGGGCAACTGAACTGGTTAGGTCGACAGACTAGACCGGACGTGAGTTTTAATGTCTTAGAGTTGAGTACAAAAATGAATGATCCCAAAGTGGAAGACATAATAAGAGCAAATAAAGCATTGGCCAAACTAAAAATGCAGGAGTGTGTTTTGAAGTTCCCGGTTTTAGATGACCTTAAGCACTTGAAACTCATAGTTTATAGTAATGAGTCCTACGCAAATTTATGTGATGGGGTTTCAAGCGCAGGAGGTTTTATAATTTTCCTTTTGGGGAACAATGGTAAATGTTGCCCACTTGTATGGGAAACAAAGACAATAAGGAGAGTGGTAAAAAGCACTTTGGCTGCTGAGACGTTATGCCTTGTAGAGGCAGTGGATATGGCTTTTTATAAGTATGATATTGACAGAAATTTTGGGGTTAGGGGATTTGGGTAATATACCTATTGACTGTCTCATTGACAATAAATCCCTGTGGGAAAATGTGCACTCTACAAAAAGTGTCAATGAAAAGAGGTTACGGATAGACATCGCAAGTTTGAAGCAGATGTTGGACAGAGGGGAAATAAAAATTAAATGGGTTGACAGGAGCTATCAACTGTCAGACTGTTTTACGAAGAGGGGGGCGAGTTCACAGAAACTTTTGGATATTGTTAATGAAGGGCGCTTGTTTCTGTGACTGTTTTTTTTTTCTTTCTCGTCCAAACAAAAAAAAACAAAAGGGGGGGACATCATGTGTGTGTTTTTGAGTTTCTTGAAATGTTGTTTTCACCTAATTGTTTTTTTTTCTCCAAGGAAGGGGGGACTGTTAAGTAATGGGTTAAGAGACATTGCAATTAGTTGTCTCATTTATGTTAAGTATCCATTAATTGACACTGATATGTAAAGGGGCTTCAGGTGGCCTTTGTCAGGTGGTGTGTTGTTAAGAGTTTTGTGCAGAGGCTGTGGAAGTGAAATAAATGGTGTTTAGTGAAAAGGAACAAGAACTTTAGACTCTTCATTTCACAGCAATTAAAACGTCTAACATATGGATCCTTTCCCCTCTATTTGGTTTTCCATTTGATACACTTGGTTCTTGCTTTTTACAGTTGTTGTCTTTCCCTAAAATGCACGTTCGATGTGCTCCTTTTTACGACAATTCCTGCATTTTCTATCTTTGCACCAGCAGTCTGTTGCTGCATGCCCAGTTTTTGCACATCAGTGGCAATTTCGAACCTGTGTCTGTGTTCAGGTCTCAGATGACATTTTATGGATTCTAGTGTTTGAACTTAATTATTGGGCTTCCTTAGCTGCTAATACCATAGAGATCGCAATTTCTAAAGCTCTCTTTAGGTTTCGGTTTCTTTCTGTTAACAGCCTTTTTTGGAGAGCTTCGCTTCTTAACCCACACACTAGTCTGTCTCTAGTAGTGTCGCTCAAGACATCACCAAATTCACAGTATTCAGCTAATTTCTTCAAAGTAGCTACAAACTGTGTGTTTGATTTCCCTTGTTGGTTACGATTATGGAACCTGAACCTCTTGGCAATGACCAAGATGAGAAGTGGCCCTGCGATACATCCACAATCTTATGAAGGTTTTTGAGCCTGTTATTTCTGACTGCACCAGGCATCACAGGAGGTTGAATGCCCCCCCCCCCCCCCACCCCCACCCCCCACCCCCACACCCCCACACATTGTACTCAGGAAAGTTGGGACTATAATATCTGGCACAGTTTTATATTCACTTGATTCCCATGGCACAACAAATTCCCGCCATTTGTACAATGGAAGGGGCTTGCATAAGCACAATGTGCCATTAGATCTTTACCACTACTTTGCTTCCTTTTTCAAACAAAGTACCCCTGAGCTCAGCCTGTTTCCTTCCGAGCTTTTGAACACCCCAAGTTTGAAAATATTGTTGCAGGGTACTTGCTACTCACAGTGCTCCCTGTACTGTTCCAGATCTTTCTGGGCAGAGCACGTGGCAAGCTTCCTCTTAAGTTATTTCCTCTCAAATCTATATTTAAATTTTGATTCCTTCGATGGCTACCACTGATGTTTGGCACACCTCCGTCACCAGCTTTAGTGCAGCAAAGTTTTTAGCTTTTTAATTCTTTTCAGATGTCCGTGTATGGATCAACAATTTTTCTATATTTTGTTTTACTTCTCCAGGAGTCTGCCAGCTTTATAAGAGCTTTATTGGAAAAGTGTTTACTCTACAAGCTGTAGGATAAACTTGCCCATGCAAACCGCAAATGATATATTCAAAACGTCACATGATCAGACTCTTAAAGTGACCTTGTTCCAACTAGGAACAAACATGAATACGCAATAGTTTGTATTATCACTTTATGATGTTTTATCACTGTATTAGGTTCAATAAATGTTTATTCCTGTAATGTTTTCCAGTTCACACATTTGCAGTTAGGTATTCTAGCATCATTGCAAAATCCAGAAATGACATGGTTCCGAGCATTCCAGATTGGAAAGCTAACAGAGTTTGATATTTCATTTGAAACAGAGGAATTATACAGGAATTCTTCTGGAGTATTAACTTAATTTTCCAGACTGAATGACGCATGGATACAAGCACATTGGCCCAGGAAGGAGGATAAGTGCAATGCTGCCACTAAGTTGTAGTGTGAACTCCAGTCATGAAGTTGGCATGATGCAACAAACACAGTTTCAATTTGTTGGACAGTGAAAATTGGCTGAAACTCCTCACCGGGCTGGTAAGAATGATTAAGCGTCACTTCAGTTCTCTGTTACTCCTCTTGCATGTTATTCTTTATCACACATTTTTCTCCACAGCCTGTTAGCTTAATATGCACCAGAGCTAAAAATTCAAGTCTTGACAGTGTTGATGTAACTTAGTCTTCTATAAGTACCTTGAAAATTTGTAATGGACTTTGCTCACTAGTCTTGATGTGAAATTAATGTAGCTAAATTGGAAGTGACACGGGACAGTGGTGGGGAAACAGCAGATGGAAGATAAAGGGAGAATCAGCCAGCAGATGCCAGTCACAACAAACCACGTAAAGCACCACAAGGTCACGGACTTACAGCAGCAGATAACTAGGCAATGGATACATCTACATCATGGTTTATCCCTTCATCCGGAGGCCCAGGGATTTCCGCTGTTCCTTGCCATGTAATGAAATCCCTGTTGGGAAATTCATTGTCTTGGACCATGAAGCAGAGCTAATCCAGGAAAGACCACCTAATTCAGCATACGTTATGACAAAATGGGAAATATTGTACCTTCACTACTATCAATTTCCACTGAAAGGCCGGTACCACTAATAAAGGTATTATCAAACATAAACGAATTGAAAACGATCCTGGCTGTTCTCTGCAATTTTAAATTCCCCAGAAAGTACACACCTGATGCATTTAAGCAAACACTTATGGTACTTTTTGTCAACTTTGGTGATTCAGATATTTTCTCAAATACAGGAAGGCACATAATAAGAGCTAATAATTTATAGATGTTTCAAAAAAAAATCAAAATAAACAGTCTGAGGAAAGATAGGCAGAAGGATTAGGTTTCAGACTCTGTGGAGGTTTCAGTCAGTCACCCAGACAGCATTCTTGTACGAAGAAGCTTTGTTTGTTTTTCCTGTCAGGAGTCCAGGCAGAACATTTACGATGTCCGTTTTATTTTCATCACCCAGACATTCGCGGGTTAAAGTTCGTGTTTCTGAATGTTAAAGCTCGAACATTCATCCCCCCCCCCCCAAAAAAAAAAAATTATCTGGCATAACCTTGGCATGTTGTTGGTATTAATCGACACCGTCGCCCAGAGAATCCGGATAAGGGGCCAAGAGATGGAACTATTGACGTTTTTTTTCCCCCTTGTCGGTATTTCTCACTGTTCCAGGGAATTAATATTAGTGCTAATTACACTTCCCAGTTCTTTAGATTATTGCACAATTTTGTGCAGCAATATTTTACAAGCTGGATCAATTTTTAACTTTGCAATAAAATAAGATGTTAAAGAGCACATCAATAAAAGATGCTGCAGAATGAATTGTCACATTGTGGCGGACGAAGGTTATTAAATGTGAGAAAGCTGATGCAAGAACTCAATGACAGAAAGCAGTGGGCCTCCAGTTAGCACATTGACTAGACGGCAACAGGTGTGGCATGCACTGTGCTGCAAGAAACAATCACCTTGGAATTTTCTAAGCAAACTAAAGCTGTGGGGATACAGTCCTGCTCAGTGCTAGAGTGCTATGGCAACGATTAGTCCTGTTGAGAGAGCCTCTGAGGCTAAACTACTGAAAGAATGGATTATATACCAGCTCTGACCAGTGAAGTTTAAGGAGGCTAGAGAGTAGCGAGGAGGAGTGAACAGTATATTCCATCCATGGCCATAAACAGTACATTCTAATTAATTTAGCCTCTACTCCACCCCTTTTGATTGAACGGCATGGCGCGGCGTGCAGAACAGAATGGATTATCTCACATCTTCATGTAAACTGGCATGTTGGTCACACTTGGAGTATCATACTTTGAGATTTCTTCTGCCCTAATTAAGAATACAGGAAATTGCATATTAGAGTTCGAATATTCTACTTGGGAGACGCTGAAGCGGCGTTCCTGCTGTGGAGAGATGCTTAGATTCTGCTTCACACTACCCCATAGAGGGTGGGGGAAATTGCAGAATCTTCTGGCCATTCTTACGTCCCTGATGGTGGGCTTGGAGTAGTTTTGTTGTAAGACAAGGAAAGCTGCCTATCCCCACACAACTGCAATTAGTACGTGACATAAACACCGCGGGGGGGGGGATGAAGATATTCCATCTATTGTTTTTAAATATATGGAATTGGGACACGTGTCAGATTGAAGCCTTATTTGCTGCTGCCGCCTTTAATAATACAAACTGAAATGAATCTGGACAATTTTAACCTTGAGTTTAACGGCATTGATTCACAACATAAAAACGTGCATTCAATTAAATCACTCCGTGGGCACTGTGAGGAATTCCCCTGTGCTTTACCAGAAAGTGGGTAAAAGACACAATGGAAGAATCTCCAGACCATCAGGTAGGTGCCACTTTAACGTCATCTTTGTTCATATACTACAGGCCAATTCCGTTTTATCGTCAGCTCCATTGGATTATGTTGCACTGAAAGAGAAAAATCATCTGACCAAGGCAAAAAAGAGAGCCGATGCTCTGGATCAACTAATTAAGCAGTAATCAACGGTAGAGCCAATCAGATAATTGCATCTTTCGTTCAACCGTAATCCACACTTTGTAAAACACAGGGGGTTAAGATAATGGTCATAGAAATACCCAGATTAACAAAACCAACCCAGATTAACTAAACTAACCCTGATGCCCTGTAACTTTAGAGTTAGGAGGAAGGCTAGACTAAGTCACGTGGAAAGCGAATATGATTTCAAAAGTGCAGACATGAGGCAGAAACCTGCAAAAAAAAAACATTGGGGTGAAAAGGTGAACGATCGATCAGAAACCTAAACATCAAAAATGACTGTGGAGTGAGTGTACCAATAACATTATATTTGAAATGAAAGTGCAAACGTTAATCACATAAGTGTGTTATGTAAACAGAGAATGTAGTGGGATGGATATGAATTACACCAGCTCGATGAACCAAACAGTGCTCTGTCAATTTGGGAATAGGTTTTTAAAAATTAGTACTCCTGGTGAAGAGTTTCGTGCAATAGGAAGTCAGGTTGGGAATTTGGGATTCAAATCCGTACTACCCCCCACCCGCTCCCTATTCCTGTATTTCTATTATGCACTCCTATTCAAAGCTCTGTGCTGAGAGTACAACATTATAACAGATTTACACTCTGCGGCATTATCACGTCGCCATATCTCTCTAGATCAATCCATTATATCTAAGCCATTGGAATGACATGTATCTAGCTGCAGATGACGGGACATTTATAAACACTGGAAAGTCAGTCGCTCCAGCAGACATGTTCCATCATTGTTTTCGTCAAATTAATCGTGTAGCACCAATCGAGACAAGAAACTACTTTAATAGGAACATTAACACCTCGGTTACAAGGCGATCCTGAATAGCGCGGAGTGATGATGTTGTGAGACGCATGTACATGCCACAATTATTAATCTTCAATTGCAGTCAGACTTTCGACAGTATTATTCATGCAGCGAATGGCCAGTGTGTGGATTAATTGGTGTTTAATGCACTTCAACACAGTGCAGGCTTCCTTTTTCAATTTGAACTCCAACCAAGCCGGGCACAAACGAACCTATAATTTATGCACACCTTCTCATTCAATGCAGCTTAATGAGATTGCACAACCCTGAGCGGAAATCGTGGAGACTTCAATCCACATCTCCACTGAGTAGATGCACGTGTGCTGCGGGCTTTTTCATAGACTTCATAAATCCCCCCCCCCCCCAAAAAAAAATCTGTAAATACAATCACCAGTTACTCAATAAACTAAGGTAATTAACTAAAGGTCTTCACGTGTAGTGTAAAACACGTGCCAGTGGGTTGAATTCAATTTTAACCACTGAGCCACTGTGCTGCCCCAGAATACAATTCTAAGCAATATTTTGTTGTGTATTCTAGTTTCTCGCTATCCTAATATATCTTTCGATGAAGTGCCGCTTTAGTTACAATAAAATTGTATGTGCACACAAGTTGTGGTCTAGGGTACTTGAACAGGATTCCGGTCTCAACAACTGCTGGGTGGTTGTGGCAGAGTGTGTGTTTGATTGGCTATTGCATTCTGGTGGGACGGGTTGGCTTGTTTCATTTTGTTCCAGTTCAGTGGGTTAGCTGATGAATGTATCATGTGATGATGCTGGCCTTGTATGGATGTGTAGTTTTAATAAATCCATGTGGATTGACTAAAATACCACTATGACATGAATGAGATTTTTCGCAATTGCAATAAAATCATGCGAACAATTTAAAACAAAATAGAGCCCAAACCAGCGAATCTTGTTCTATTTGCCTTCCTAAAATGGTAATCAATCCAAGTAACGCAAAAGCATGATGTAACTATGATTGCTGATAAAGTTCAGACTGCACACACCACAAAAGCTCATCTCTTTAATGCAACAAACGCACCTTACAGGAACCCCCCCAGCTGTGCTGTTTTATCTTTCAAATTATGACCCGAGGCAATATCTTTTACTATAATATTTTTGGAATAAGCTCAATGTATCACAGACAATAGCTCCCCATTGAAAGCAGGGCATTGCAAATATGTTGACATCTTCTAAAAAGTAGGATAGAATTACTCGGCACTGAAAGGTACACAAAAAACCCTGCCACTCCTAAAAGTAATATCTGTGATGGGACAATGCATATGATGTGGAAGTCTAAAGCCAATTGAAAGTGACGTTTCTATTCCATGAGGGTTTGTTTGAGGAAGAACTGATGCTGCCAGAAATTCATTTTTCTAATGTAATGAAAACATATCAGTCCCTAATTCTACGGCACTCTACTACTCACTCTTTCCCCCCCCCCCCCCCCTTTAACCTCGAGGTGCTTCTGTGAAACGTGCTATGGCCAGTTTTTGTTGAGTGTTAAGCACTTGAGTGAGGGCTGGTTTAGCTCAGTGGGTTAAACAGCTGGTTTGTAATGCAGAACTAGGCCAGCAGCGCGGGTTCAATTCCTGTACCAGCTGAGAATTCTGAATTCTCCCTCGGTGTACCCGAAGAGGCGCCGGAATGTGGTGACTTTTCACAGTAACTTCATTGCAGTGTTAATGTAAACCTACTTGTGACAAAAAAGATTATTTATTTATTAAAGGGACACAATTTTCAGACTGGCAGTGGTTGCTCTCGAAAATGCCCAGAAAAGTACAACTTTGGGATATGATTCTGATTTCAAATTGAAGGCCTTGGAGTGACAGTGGTTAGCACTGCAGCTTCGCAGAGCCAGGAACCCAGGTTCAATTCCGGCCTTGGGTGACTGCCAGTGTTGAGTTCCACTTTCTCCCTGTGCCTGCATGGGTTTTCTCCGGGTGCTTCGGTTTCCTCCCACAGGCCAAAGATGTGCAGGGTAGATGGATTGGCCGTGTTAAATTGCCCCTTCCAAGGCTGTGCAGGTTAGGTTATAGGATTACGGGGATAGGGTGGGGTGGACACTTGTAAACGAGCATAGTGCTCATTCAAAGGGTTGGTGCAGACTCAATGGGTCGATTGGCCTCCTTCTGCATTGTAGGGATTCTATGACTTTGAGTGTCTTTTATTTGTGCTTCACATTCCTGCTATGCAAAGCATCTTGGGACTTTTTAACCTGGTTAAAGGCGTGATGTAAATACAACTTGTTATAAAGATTTTCCAGTGTCTCCCACTCTCCTCTTTGCATTTCAAGTGTTGGTACTGCAGGGAAGGAGATTGAACTTTGAGGCTGATCTGTAAATATCTCGAAAATTAATCGATGGATTTCAACAACTTGGTACACTGGGTATGGCCTGAGAAAGATCTGATTTTTGTGAAGATTCTTTTTAAAAGATCCACTAACATTGGGAGATTAAACACATTTACTTTTCTTTAGGATGTTATGGGTTATTTTAATTAGAATGTTGTTGATTGTCTCAGCTGCAGTGTTGATATTTGACACAACCTCAAAATGTGAGCAGAGTTTTCAGCACAGGTTGTTGGATATGGATTGGCCTGAAGTCTCCTCGGTGAGATGGAAGCTCTTAATAAAAAGTTTTCTTTTTTCAACTTTGTAGTTACAGAGCATCAACCAGGAAGGGAAAAGCCTCCAGGGGGAGCTACGTAATTGTAATAACAGAGTTAACGCGGCACGGGGAAGGTATATGCTCCACTGGGTGCCCTCTTCTTATTACTACCGTATTTGTATTGGTTTCAGAAGCTTTGTTACTTTCTCCATGTGAAGCCCTGTTTCCTATCAGTGGCTAAGCCATACATTTTGTTATTCTTTCCAATCTGTTCAGACCCTAGTTTGCAAAAGAACCCCTAAGCTCTTCTCTCAGGCTCACTTTCACTCTGCATGCAGTAAAATTATAACTTCTTGGAAGTAACTGATTTTCTCTCTTTCATTGAATGAAACAGTATTTTGTGCAATCTGAGTTAACACAACATTGTGACAATACGTACACGAATGGTTTGGAATTAAAGACAGTATACTGGTTGCTAACATTTTTCAGGTCCATTCAATGAGTTACTAAACTAATTTTCAGATCAAATATACAAATAATTTCACCTGGGACAAATGAAGAGGGCAGCCCCCCCCCCCCCCCCCCCCCCCCCATCCATGCTGTGCTAACTCTACATTATTACAATATGCAGCTCTTGAGATTTTTCCCTGTCTGGTTGATGGTCTGCAAGAACACTGAAAAAATAAATCTTGTCATTCCGAGCTTCCATCTCACATGGCGTCTTCAGGCTGATCCACAGCCTGCAACCTGCTCAGAAAATTCTGCTCACACTTTGAAAGCAGTGACAAATTTCATCTACAAGCAACATTCTAACCAAAACAATCCACAAGTCACTTTGCCCTATCCCCTAATTAGAGGGATCCATTGGGAAAGAAAATCTGGATCCCTTTCTTGGCCAAAAGCTAATCTGTCCTTTTTGGGTCATGCACTACTGAGTACAAAGTTTCATTTTAAAATTATCCATTCGTTTTTGAGATCTACTGTTTACAGACAAACAAATTAACAAAGAGGAGCAAAAACATTCTCTGCCCACCTCCAGCAGCGGAGGTAACAAACATTTTCACCACAGGGAGCATCTTTTAATTGAATTAACAAACTGGCCTGATGTAAAGTCAGGTTAATGAATAATAAATTCAAAGAAACAAAGCAATCTTATTCAAGTATTGCCCATCGCAGGTTTGCTGCTGTTCTAGTCGCAGGTCACGGGGCAGTGTAATGCAGTACTGAGCTGCTTATAGATTATTGTTTACGGCGATCAGTATTCTCTCCTCCATGATTTTCTTTGCGGATTCTGAGATTCAATCCTGAGGTTTAATTCATATCAGTAACTAAACTGATTTTCACTGGAGATATGTGTTTACATGATTTATGAAAATACAGATAAACTAAACTTTGTGATTTTATTTTTCTGATATTGAATCTAAAGTCTATCTGGCCTAACCTAATGGACAGGGATTCTGACGAGTCAGAGGGGATATTTTAAGTGGTTTGAGGACATTCATAAACCGTTTCTATTGTCATCCTGGGAATCTCCTGGTGACCAAGTTCCCAGCAGAGCAGTTGCTTCAGGAGTCGGGTCTTAGCCACACAAATGACATGCCCTTCCAGCAGAACTCATAGTAAGTGATTAGCGACTCAATGCCAGGCATATTAGCTTGGGATGCTGCTGTTGGACTGCCTTACCTGCCACTGGATTTTGAGGAAGTTGCAAAAGCATTGTTTGTGGTACTTTTCAGTTGCCTGCTGTAGGCTGTACAAGTCTGCAAAGTATATAGGAGTGCAGAGATCACTGCTGTCCAATAAGCCATTCCCTTAATTTCTGGTTTGAGATCCAGGTCCTCAAATACTCTTCCTGAGTAGGCATATTGGAGGTGATGACACACAAACTGATGGTAGTTGAAGTGTCTGCAGGTTGTTCAGGAGTGGAAAATAAACATTGGGTTATATTGTAAGGAAGACGGAATAGGAGTGGAGGTCTGGTGGCACAGTGGTAGTGTCCCTACATCTGGGCTGGAGGGGAGGCAGTGGAGTAGTGGTATTGTTGCTGGACGAGTAATCCAGTGACCCAGGGTAATGGTCTGGAGACCTGTGTTTGAATCCCACCACAGTAGGTGGTGGAATTTAACTCAATAAAATATCTGAAACTAAAAGTCTAATGATGACCATGGAACCATTGTCAACTGTCATAAAAACCCATCTGGTTCACTGATGTCCTTTTAGGGAACGAAACCAGACATCTTTACCTGGTCTGGCCTACATGGGACTCCGTACCCACAGCAATGTGGTTGACTCTCAAGTGAACAAATCCAACCCAGCCAATTACCACCCTAACTGTCTACTCTCCATCAGCAAAGTGATGGAAGAAGTCACAACAGTGCTATCAAGTGGCACTTACTCAGTAATAACCTGCTCACGGATGCCCAGTTTGGGTTCTGCCAGGGTCACTTGGCTCCGGACCTCATTACAGCCTTGGCTCAAACATGGACAAAAGAGCTGAATGCCAGTGAGGGTGACTGCCCTTAATATCAAGGCAGTATTTGACCGAGTATGGCATCAAGAGGGCCTCAGGTCAATGGGAATCGGGGGAAAAACTCTCTGCTGGTTGGAGTCGTACCTGGTACAAAGGAAGATGGCTGTGGTGGTTGGAGGTTAATCATCTCGGCTCCAGGACATCACTGCAGGAGTTCCTCTGGTTAGTGTCCAAGGTCCAACCATCTTCAGCTGCTTCAACAATAAGGTCAGAATTGGGGATGCATGCAGCATTTGCAGTTCCTCAGATAATGAAGCAGTCCATGTCCAAATGCAGTAAGACCTGGACAATATCCAGGCTTGGGCTGAGAAGTGGCAAATAACATTGTGCTACACAAGTTCCTGACAATGACCATCTCCTACAAGAGAGGATCTAACCATTGCCCCTGGACATCCAATGGCATTACCATCGCTGAATTCCCCACTATCAACATCCTGGTGGGTTACTATTGATCAGAAACTGAACTGGACTAGCCATATATTAACTGTGGCTAACAGAGCAGGTCAAAGGCTAGGAATCCTACGGCGAGTAACTCGCCATCTGATCCGCAAGAACACCAGCTTTGTGTGCACCATTTACAAGATGCACTGCAGGAACTCGCCAAGGTTCCTTAGGCAACACCTTCCAAACCCACAACCATCTAGAATGACGAGCAGCAGATACTGCTGGCCTAACCAGCTAAACCTACATCCCGTAAATAATTTTTTTAAAAAAAGGAAGCCAAATGGATTTAACAAAAAAAAAGAAGCTCTGGGAAGTCCCACTCCAGGACTTGATGTTCACAGAATGTGCATTCATAACATTGCCATGAGATTGATTAGCAGCCTGTAAATCCTTGCAGTACACATGATGGCAGGTGGTAACGACATAAGGCAACAGTAAACCACTGCAGTACGTGTACTAAGTGTAATCGTGAACCAATCCAATGGCAGCCCATGGTCACCAACACCCTCTTCAGGCCGAGAGGAAGGGAACAGGAAAGAAATGAGGAAGTGGAGCAGTTTTAGTAAAAAGAATACATGCTGTAGAATACATTGGTTAAAGATCCAAAGTAAAACTGGGATTAATATATTAATGGTGTTGTATTATGGGAGGTAAATGGAATACAACATCTCTAGACAGATAAGGCGACAAATTAGGAATAAGAAAATACATTTCAGAGATTTTAATTATTTCAACATTGATTGTGACAGAGTAGGGATTGGAATACATAAAAGATGTCCTTCCTCACGCAACTCGAGCAGAACGCAAGGAAAAAAAAGAAGAGAATATCAAAGATCAGTGATGTATTTTACAAATAGAATGATTAAAGGAGGTGGGGTCCCTGTGAGGAGAGGTGTCTAAAGCTAATGTTTTTTTTTACAAATTCTCTTTTGGGGTTATATGGAGAGGGGCTGTGTGTGACAGGTCTGGGAGGGAGACCAAAGCAATACATATTTATTAAAAGGAGGGGGGAAGCTAATCTAGATAAATACAGGTTAGTTAATCTTCATGTGTGGGAGTACAAATGCTGGAATATTTAATCAAAGATTATGTTTGAAAATATCCAGATGAAAAGAAAGTAGATAGAGACTGGCAACGCAGATTTCAGAAAGGAAGAAGGTGCTTAAGGAAACCTGATGGTATTCCTTCAGCAGGGGCTGGTAAATGCAATCAATGCAGCATTCTTGGACATTCAGAAAACCTTTAACAAAGTACTGCACGACGCTCTTCTAGAAAAGGTAGCAAATTAGATTGTAAGAACTGAGACTTGTAAGAACTGAGACTCTGAATCAAGGGTTGTTTCTCACACTGAATTGAGGTTGATAATCGAGACCTGCAGTATTCTGGAGATATTTCTACTTGTAAATCCATGTATACAGTGAATACATTTTCTTATACAGAGGATTTTCCTTTTTCCCAAACAAGAAGAAATGTGTCAAACATGAAGGCAGTGCCCCCGTAGCATAATGAAAATGGACTGTGGCCTTTGGCTACATATCTCTGTTGTACATCATTTGAAGCTCTTTAGGTAAGGATTAATGCGGACTTTGTGCTATATGGATTAACAGCAACATCTGGTGCACTTCAGAGCTCTATAAACTCTTATTTCAAACTGATCCATCAATGTGTTGTAGACAGTCGATCCATTTCCTAATACTTAATTTTGCAATATTGTGTAAACCTGCTATTTTCAGCAGCTCTGCACTAATTAAGACAATCACAACTTTGTGCCTAAGCATCAGGCAAGGTCATTTATCTTGATGTATTTTCCACAATCAAAGAACAAATGAAGCCATTTCTGCGTCAAATTCATTGCACCAAAGGAAAAATGGCACACTAGAGACCCAGAGGCACTAGTCATTTACAACCAATTTAGAATGATATGTGATTAATGCTGCCTCTTTGTAGGTTCAAAGGTTCCTTTTGGCTACATAACTTGAGTCCAAGTAATTAAATTTATGCTTTTCCAAAGTCCCCCTTCAGTAAATAAGAATGCACCTGTTTCAAAGACTTGTGCCAATTTTAAAATAAATTAGTAATGTGCTTTTTAAAATATATATTTTTATTTTAAAAATTTCATTGATAACAAACACACCAACTTCAAACAGCGCAGAAAGTAGTTCTGACATAGTGTCATAATATTTTTTTTAAAAACCCAACTGATCTTAACTCCCACCAGTCCAACAAAAATTACGGAAGATCTCCATACCACCAGAACTCCCCTCCAGGCTATCAATGAGGCAAAGGCAAGAACATCTGCCTTCACCCCAGTCTGTGTCCCTGGTGAGTCAAACATCCCGAAAATGGCCACCAATGGACAAGGCTCCAGATCAATGTTAAGAATCGCTGACATGGTGCTGAAGGAGACCCAAAAGCTTACCATCATTGGACACGACTAGAACATGCAGGTGTGATTAGCAGGCCCACAAGAGCACCGCATACACCTGTGCTCCATTTCATCAAAAGAATCCACACATCCCAGCCTAATTTCTAAAAATTTTTTTTAAAGAGGACCCAATTATTATTATTTGTTTTCCAATTAAGGAGCAATTTAGCGTGGCCAATCCACCTAACCTGCACATCTTTGGGTTATGGGGGTGAAACCCACGCAGACATGGGGAGAATGTGCAAACTCCCCAAGGACAGTAACCCAGGGCCAGGATTCAAACCCTGGTCCTCAGCGCTGCAGTCCCAGTGCTAACCATTGTGCCACATGACGCCCTTTCCCATGACTTCAACGTCGCATCCAACCCGACAACACAAACCAATGGTCACCGCATATGGAGCCCAGCAATGCCATGGTGTTCAGCTTGTAATGCTGCCTAAACTGCCTCCATATCCTTAAAGTAGAGAACTACTAGGTTCCAGGAATACAATGCTGGGGAGAACTGGAGCGAATCCGTAACCAAAACCCGGAAACTCAAACCCTTACACGAACTTGTCTCCATTCCCTGCCATATGGAGTCTGACTCCCCCAGCACCTTCTCAACATTGGCTGCCCAATAATAAAGGAGAAAATAGGGTAACGACAGGTGCCCAGACTGCTGGTCCATCTGAAAGTACACCATACAAATTTTTGGTGACCTTAAAAGAAGTCACCAACTTGTTCACCGTGGCAAAATGGGCTGGACAAAGAAAACGGGGAGTCATTGGAACAGAAATAGGAACCTGGGTAGAATATTCATCTTAATCGTTTGGACCCTGTTCATCAGGAACTGCAGAAGGACATCCCACCTCTGTTAACCGGACCTCATCCTACTTGCTAGACTTGTACAATTTAATCTATGAAGCATGGACCAGTTATGGGTCACTTGGATACCCAGGTACCAGAAGCTATCTCTGTCAAGACAAAAAGGCAGTGCCCCCAGATTGGCTCCCCTCTCAAAGGCAGCACGGTAGCATTGTGGATAGCACAATTGCTTCACAGCTCCAGGGTGCCAGGTTCGATTCCGGCTTGGGTCACTGACTGTGCGGAGTCTGCACGTCCTCCCCGTGTCTGCGTGGGTTTCCTCCGGGTGCTCCGGTTTCCTCCCACAATCCAAAGATGTGCGGGTTAGGTGAATTGGCCAATGATAAATTGCCCTTAATGTCCAAATTGCCCTTGGTGTTGGGTGAAGGTGTTGAGTTTGGGTGGGGTGCTCTTTCCGAGGACCGGTGCAGACTCGAAGGGCCGAATGGCCTCCTTCTGCACTGTAAATTCAATGATAATCTATGATTAATCTAGGACAAACGTTCGGCACAACATCGTGGGCCGAAGGGCCTGTTCTGTGCTGTATTTTCTATGTTCTATGTTCTATGTTTAACTAGAAAATACTCTCACATTTCTCTGCGTTCAGCCCGAAAAGGAGACAAAGCTCTGCAGTAGTTTCATTATTTTGTCCGTAAAGGAGACTGGATCCGTAATGTACAAGAGCTGGTCATCTGCATGTTGAGACACCCTTTGCTCTCTCCCTCCTCCATTTGCCTCAGCGCTATAGCTAAAGGTTCTATTGTTAGTAGGAGCAGCGACAATGAGCACCCATGCCTTGTACTCCTATTCAGTGGAAAATACCCTGAACTCAACACATTAGTGTATACACCTCGGGCCTTCGGGGGTTTATACAGCAGCCAATCCCAAATCCAACTCTCCCAAGCACCTCAAAAAAGTACCCCCACTTCACCCTGCTGAATGCTTTCTTGGCATCCATAAGTATAATTACCTTTGGTTTGGGGGCTGGAGAAGGGGAGTGGACAACATTCCAAACCTGCTTATGTCCACTAGTTTCCTTCCTACCGATTTTAGGACCCTCTCCTTCTACCCAAAGCTGTGGAACTGAATGATGATCGCCCGAGGTGGCTCAGTTATCCAAGGCTTCTGCTGAAGCATAGAACATACAGTGCAGAAGGAGGCCATTTGGCCCATCGGGTCTGCACCGACCCACTTAAGCCCTCACTTCCAAGCGTCTGAATCGGGGGTGGGGGTCGGGGAGGCGGAAACAGGGCGCAAGCTGCTCACCTTGCATCGTCAGTGCCTTCTCGACACCCTCTAGTTCCTCGCCATGCTTCTTTACTGCCTCGATGGTCTTATCAAGTTTCACCCGGATGGTTCCAGCCCTTCCTCGATCAATTTCGCAGGCTCTCCGACATCAACTTCCACAGTATGTCTGCTGTTATCGGGGCGGCTGTTGTGGGCAATGCTGCTGTCACCATTTTCTCTGCTGTGGAACTGCGCAAAGTCTCCAAATCGTAGAATTTACAGTGCAGAAGGAGGCCATTTGGCCCATCAAGTCTGTACCAGCCCTTGGAAAGAGCACCCCACTTAAGCCCACACCTCCAAGACCACACCTCCAACCTATCCCAGTAACCCCACCTATCCTTTTATTTTTTTGGACACTGACTGCAATTTATCATGGCCAATCCACCTAACCTGCACATCTTTAGACTGTGGGAGGGAACCGGAGCACCCGGAGGAAACCCACGCAGGCATGGGGAGAACGTGCAGACGCCGCACAGACTGTGACACAAGTGGGAATCGAACCTGGGACCCTGGAGATGTGAAACAACTGTGCTAACCACTGCTACCGTGCTGCCCCAAAGAACTGTTGGTTTCTTGCTTCCTTTCCCCTTCATTTTTGCCATGTGTTTTGTGGGGAACCCTGTAGTATGGATCCAGAGTGCTTTCCTGCAAAAATCTCCTGAATATTAGGCAAAAAGACCTAAAAATCAGGGATCCTGGTTGGAGCTACCTAATAAGTGACCTCTCCCTCACATGCCACACTCTAAGCCCAAGGTGCTTTTGTTAAACCTTGTCCATCTTGTTCTTGTCTGTAAGTTCTTAAATAACACAAGTATACTTGTTCAAACATCTTTTATAGATTATGCAAATATATAAATATCTCAATGTAAAGTTGCACAACTGAATTGCATCTTCCTTTGTAGCAGAGAATGAAGTGAAATGGAAGGGCTCGAATAGCTATATGAAATTGAAGGACATTGTGATCTACTCCGACATCTTCACCAAATCTAATGTTTAGATGGAAGGTGCACAATGTGGGAACTATCCCAGTTTGAGTGACCCTCTGTTCTTCCATCATGTACCTAATCTCCATGGTTTAGCTGTGATCAGCAATTCACCACATGGAGAATCTCTACCATACTGTGCTATTGCTGTGCTATTGTATGTTTGTTTGTTGCATCTTTAGATCTTGTAATGGCTGTGATTTACCGGCCTCGTCGGACCTGACTTGGTGATGCGACGAGGCCGTTGAATCTCATGAGATTCGTGGCTCTCAATGTCTCGTGAGATTCATTGGAATCTTGAGATATTGCGAGCTATATCTAGCCCTCACTGGGATGCGCCTGATTCTTCCGGCGCCCAGGACATAAGAGCCGCGTCTGGGAGACCTTCGCAGGGCACCATTTAGTACTGGCCCACACAAATGTGGCAGTGCCAAGGTACCAGGTGTAATGGCACCGGCGGGGAGCCCCCTAGCCCCAGGGGGTCCCCCAGGCCATTAGAGACCCCGAGTGATCGGGCTCTCGGTATTTCCACTGCCATCCTGGCACCTTGGCACTGCTACCTGGGCACCCTTGATATGCCACACTTGACCGTGCCTGGGGTCGGGCCAGGGGTGTCTTCCCCATAAGAGGTGGGATGAGGGGGCTGGAGGACCACGGAAGAGGTAAGTTAGCTGCAGTGGGGGTGGGGGTGTGGGGGGGGGGGGGGGGTGAAGATTGGGGCGCATGCAAGTACGGCCTCTGGTGCATTCCCAACAGAGGCCCAAAAAAAAACGGTAAAGTGCCGTAGCATAGCGGGGTCTAGCGCCGAGAAACATTACACTCAACACCTACGAAACGGGACTCTGTTTTTGTCCCATTGCATCACATGCAATATATTTTCCTCTAATAAATCTTGCAAAAAACGTAGATGCGCATGTGAAATTGCAGCCCCTATGTAAGTTCATAAGTCATAAGATATAGAAGTAGGATTAGTCCATTTGGCCAATCGAGTCTGCTCCACCATTCGATCATAGCTGATCTCATTATGGTCTTATCTCCACCGTCCTGCTCAGTCTCTATAACTCTTCAATCCATCCATTACCAATTAAAAATCTGTGTAACTCCTCTTTAAATTTACTCACTGCCCCAGCATCCACCGCCCTCTGGGGTAGCGAATTCCACAGACTCAACCCTTTGGGAGAAGTACTTTCTCCTCCTCCTCCGTTTTTAAAATTTGCTACCTAAAACCTAAGGCTATGACCTCTCGTTCGAGACAAAATTAGCAAGCTGAGGAAAATTCACTGCTTTACTTCATTTCTATATTGCCTTTTTTTTCCTCCTACACCATCATCTGCAGAAAGAGAAACCTTATCCCAGAGAACTGTCAGGGTGTCTGGTAACAAGAAAGTCTGAGGTATCCAACAGTAGGTGAGGAAAGATTTAACAACTGTTGGTAGATAATAAAAACTCATGATGCAAGTAAAGAATCATCAATCAGTTACTCATGCACACTGATTTATCTTAAAAGATTCTGCAGTTGGGCAATATGCACAGTGACCGAATTACTTTCATCACAGATTGCGAGAGCTAAAACAGCAGTGGAATAGTGACAAATGGAGTTACCACAAGCAAAATTGCAGTCTGATAATAGTGAGTGTGATGTAAAAGAAATGATGGATGTGAATCTATTAAAAATAATTATAATTAACTTCCAGATGGTTCAGTGTCAAATACACTGCCCAGTTTCAAGCTGGACCTGGATCTCTTGACTATATCAACACCCCTGGGCTAAGGAGATGATGAATTGGTCTGGCTTTCCTCTCCTGATATTGCAATCTGATGACTCCTGCTGAATTGTGAGCATGTGGGAAAGTTGGGTGAAGATGGATTGGTTGCAGCTGCATTATCTCCTCCCGTATGATAGTTGGGTACTTGCAACAAAGAGTCAGTGGGTTGATTTGTATGCCCAGCAAGAAAGCATACTGTCAGGAAGAAAGGGATATACTGAGAATAGGGTTTTCTTTATCAATCTTTATTGTATGAGCTTTTTATTTCATACAAGCTTTTTTGGCGAGTTGATTTTGCTCCACTTTGGTCCCAGCTTCAATGAGCAACCATGAACCAATCATAACATCCCGACAGTGTAAAAGGAGGCCATTTGGCCCATCAAGTGTGCACTGGCCTTCCAAAAGAGCACCCTACCTGGGCCCACTTCACCCACCCAATCCTTGCAACCCCCACTTAATATGCATATCTTTCGACTGTGGGAACTGGAGCAAACCCACGCAAACGCGGGTAGAATGTGCAAACTCCACATAGGCATCCAAGGCTGTCCACACAAGACGCCTAAGGCCGGAATTGAACCCGGGTCTGTAGCACGGTGAGGCAGCAATGCTAATCACTGTTCCACGGTGACTGAAAACAGTTGGGAAATTGGAGGGAAGCCACAACTGAGCTGTCTTCATCCTGTTCATATTTGGTGCTAGCATCTTCTCTGCCAGAAGCTATGCATATTATTAGGACAATATTGGGAGAACAAAAAATTGAGAAGAATTGGCAAAAGTATTGGAGGGGAAGTGAAGGGAAATCTTATTAGGAGGTGAGTTATTATCATCTGCCAAAAAATTCCATAGTAAAAATTCCATGGATATTGAAAAGGGAAAATATTGCAGAGATATGGGGAAAGAGCAGGGCATAGGAACTAACTGGCTGACTTTTTTTCAAAGTGTCGCCGCACGAGTGATGGATTGATTGACTTCCTTCTGTTCAATATGATTCTATGAATAATGAACAACTAAGAACTGAATATTTTTCCCCACTGTCCATATCAAGCACTCCACAGAGGAAAATGCGCATCAGTCTCAACTGGATTTGAATCCAGATCAGAAATGAAAGAACATTAACTTAAATCACTATATCATCCAGTATTTCCCTATTTTTATCCTTTAGTATCAACACATTTGCAAAGATTCTTCCATTATTTTGTAATGGATGCAATAGAACCAATGTTGTATGCTCGATTTCTTGCAATGGTTTCCTTTGGTAGGCAAAGTTATTTTACTTTCTTGTTTTCGTTTTCTAACTTTTTTCCTGCCAGTATTTCTTCCTTGTTGGGCTGTGGACCCATGAATGTCAACCCATACGCACTACATTTTTTTACAATGTGACCATATTTAAGCCTAGATATTGATCATCAATGGAATACTTGATGACAGCACAGCCTCGTCCTGTTCTTATCTGCCTTGCGCCATTATCATACAAGCACATTTTCAGCATCAGCAACTTGGAAAAGGCCACCTATCAGATCTGGTATATTAATTCTATTCTTGTGAAAAGGGAGAGCAGGTAATTTATTACACAATGTACAGATTGTGATGAATGTAATAAATTGTTATATGTATTGTATTTTATATCTGTTGCAGTAATGTTATTAAAAGCCTGGGTTAAGGTCTGTTTGTGGCAGTAAAGTTATTAAAAACCCTGGTTTCAAATGCGGTGTCCCTACTAAAGCTCTAATCAAGGTGTCATAAAATTGAAGTCACCGTTGCTTCAAACCGTTTACTTGTTTACAAAGAAGTGGTTTACAGAGAGGTGGCTAATGGGATATTGTTATGCTTGCTGGAGCTTCCCTGGAAAGTAGATAATTTATGAGGGAGTAGTGTTTAGTCCTAGCTGAGCAGGTCATGGAATTTAGTGGGATACAGATGATGTAATTGATGGGAAGAGCCAGGTTCGTTTGCAGTTTTGCTAAATGCTGTTAGTTTAAGCAGAAGTGTCTGACAAGCTAAGAGTATTTTCAGATTGTTCCTTGAAAAGGATTTCTCTCTGCAAAGATCTGCTCAGATAGCAAGTAACCTGTTTTTAAACAAATTTAGAGTACCCAATTCATTTTTTCCAATTAAGGGGCAATTTAGTGTGGCCAATCCACCTACCTGGCACATCTTTGCGTTGTAGGGGCTAAACCCACGCAAACACTGGGAGAATGTGCAAACTCCACATGGACAGTGGGCCGGGGTCGAACCTGGGTCCTTGGTGCTGTGAGGCAGCAGTGCTAACCACTGTGCCATCGAACTGCCCCTGACCTGTTTTATTAACTTTATTAGTGGCATTTGAACTGTATTGGTTGCTTAATTGGAATTAGTGGTGGGTGTCGATAGTAAGTTTTCCTTTATTTTTAGAACTGTTTAACTGTCAATTATAAAGCTATTTCTTTGATAATGTGCTTAATTCTGTTTAAGTTAAAGTTTGTTTGAACATAAAAGATACCTATTGGTCAGAGTCATCACTCCTGGGGTAAAGTATCCTTTCCTCAGTTTTACAAATTAAACAAATTGCTTGGGGTTCCCATCCAGTATCCTAACAAAAGTTGGGGGCTGGTCTGGTATAACTATATATTGAACTCTTACTAGTCTTTGCCTATTGTGTACTAGGTTTCTGCTCAATTCACATGATAGATCTGTTGAGCTAATGCATTGTTCTTCTGAATTACAGGGAACCCTTGTGAACATACTTGTGAACATCCATCTAATTTATCTCTTATTTATAAATATATACACAATAATCTTTATTCGTGTCACAAGTAGGCTTACATTAACACTGCAATGAAGTTACTGTGAAAATCCCGGAGTCACCAGACTCCAGCACCTGTCCAGGTACACTGAGGGAGAATTCAGAATGTCAATTCACCTAACAAGCACGTCATTCGGAACTTGTGGGAGGAAACCGGAGCACACGGCGGAAACCCACGCAGACACGAAGAGAACATGCAGACTCTGCACAGACAATGACCCAAGCCGGGAATCAAACCCGGGTCCCTGGCGCTTTGAAGCAACAGTGCTAGCCACTGTGTCGCTGTGCCCCCCAACATTTAGTAATTGAGGTGTAGAGATTGTGCACTTTGTAACTCAAAGGGAAATTGATCATATGTCACTCCTGAAATCTGTTAAGTGCTTTTCATTCTATACTGACTGTGTGGTGACTTGGTACAGAGGGAATGAAAATCTCATTCTGTACTGATTATTGATTGTGTAAGTTCACTCAACTGTCAAGAAATTGCTTTTTAATAAAGTTGTTTTATGAAACTATAACACCATTCATTTATTAATATTCTGCAATGCGTGAAAATCGTGCTCTCCATTACTGGGACTGTGAAATCAGGTTTCTGTGATGTAGTCACTCTTGGAAATCTGTTATTCTTTAAGTAAACGGCTTGCCAAACAGCAAGTATAGTGAGAACACCATTTCTTACTCCATCAAGTAAGTCCTAAAATGACAATTGGGTTTGAATGTATGTCACCATCTTTAAAAGCTTATCGCCCAACTTAGGCAGGCAATTCTACTGCCCAGTGGTGGACCCTTGGGATTAGAGAGAGAGCAATATTAATCTAGCCTGCCCATTAGAGAGTAATATTGGATGGGGTGTAAAACTAGTGTTGAACGCAATCCGTTGAATTTCTCGATCAGTAAGTTAGTTGGAGTTACAATTGACTTCAAAGTGTCAACCACACTCTCGGTAGGATTGAGGCGGTGAGTCCTGCCTTACCATTTTCAGGGGGCTCCAACCCTGATTCCCCCAGACGGGAGCCCTCAAAATCGAAATTCCAGGCCATTGCTTTGAAATGAAAATAAACAGCCTGTGGCTACACTAGCAAATAGGATTAAACCTTTTACTTTCTTTTGAGGTCTAATTATTCAAGTTGAGTTTTCTAATATGCCAAGAACTGTCCACTTTCTTGTTTAAGGACAGGTTTTATGTTAGATCATTTGCTGTCATGTCTTTCATGCTAAATAAGTGAAAGACAGAAGACAAATGATTGTCTGCCCATTCATTTGATAACCTAATATGGCAGGGATAAATCATGTTCAAAGCTAAGGAGTTCAAAGAACATGGTGCATAAGGTGTAAATCTTTCACTTCATCATTTTACTCCTGCAGGACAGGCCTGATGAACTCCGAACGGTAGTGTATCTGCACACTGGAGATTGTATTTGACTTCACATGCATAGCAAACAAACTGGGTTCTGAAGTTTGAGAATAAACAGTGAAATATGTTGAAGAATGCCTTTTCCACTGAAGTTTTCCCTTTGTATTGGAGGCTGGTATTTGGAATGTAACTTGCCACCCCCAAAAAGGCAAATATTGAACGACTACTTAACATCAAGCCATTCAGAGTTTGTTTTCAATTTAGCACACATTGGGAAGGAGATGGATATGAAGTGTTTTTATTTCTCATGTTTTGTTGATTATAATGGTGAGGTAGCATATCTGAAGAGGTCTAATAATGAGGCATCCATATGGAAACTCATACTTGTATCTTCATTGATCTGCCAAACGGGCAAGTATTTGCCGAATAATAAATCTAATGATTTAGGAGATTGGGTTCCTGCCCAGTGAAAGATAGTCGTGTGGCGTCAGTTCATTATTGAAAAGTTTTGAAAATTGCGTGCGTACCTTTGTGAAATTGCTGCACTGTACTTTCAGGACGCATTGAAGTTGTTGGTACAGTTACGAGTAAGCTGGGAACTGCATGCTCTGAGGTCAGTTTAATTCGGGTTCAGTTGAGTCGGAGAGATTTCCAGGGTCCGACCTGCACAGCAGGTGTCTCAAATGTGGGTTTTCACAATCGGGTTGAACAGAAAATAATCTCCCCAGTTTGTCTCTGCTTCCAGTTGAAACCATTGTCAGCTGTGCTACAGTTCAAAAATATCTTGTTGGCTGCAAAGTGTTTTGGGACACCCTGAAACAATGAAAAGTGCTTTATAAATGCAAGCTTTTCTTTTCTTTTTCCAATTGTTCTTGTTCTGTGGGGCAGCTTAGTTGTACGAGTGAGTGTGTGTGTATATATAGAGAGATAGATAGATAGATTAAAGAAATAAAATTAAGAACTTGCATCTTATAGGTGTCTTTCATATCTTTGGGTTAGGCCAAAGTGCTTTTAATTGTCAAAGAGCATGTTTTATTGGGGATTTTAAAAGTCCTCGGATTTAATGCTGTGTAAGCTCCAGGTTCCGTTGGACGTTACCCATTCTGCTTGCCAACCATACCTTTTTGGAAGAGTCAGGAGAAGGCTGGTTTGGAAGAATGCTACGACATAGCCTGCAACTCTATATTGTGCAAAGAAATCTGTGAACTGCATTTTGATCTCCCTTGCGTTTTGAGGTTAGTGAGCCTCCTTCATTTTTTCATAATTATTGTCATAGTTTTGTACTTTGTTTGGTATGGTAACATGTTAACTATGGTTATGTCTGTCATGATATTTTGCCTTTCGGCTGCTTATGTCGATTGGTAATCCAGAAAACGAGGGGTAAAATCGAGGCTCTTTGTCTCCAGTGGTTGAAGAATCCAGATTGAGGGACCATAGATACAGAACACAATTGAATGTGAGGTATCTAGGACAGAACAAAGGAGAAACATGGTAGCACAGTGGTTAGCACTGTTCCTTCACAGCTCCAGGGTCCCAGGTTCGATTCATGGCTTGGGTCACTGTCTGTGCGGGGTCTGCATGTTCTCCCCGTGTCGGCGTGGGTTTCCTCCCACAGTCCAAAGATGTTGCAGTGTTAATATAAGCCTACTTGTGACAATAAAAAGATTATTATTATTATGGTGTGCAGGTTAGGTGGATTGGCCATGCTAAATTGCCCTTCAGTGTCTAAAAAAGGTTAGGTGGGGTTACGGAGATAGAGTGGAGGTGTGGGCTTAAGTAGGGTGCTCTTTTCTTGATCCTGGTCCAGGCCAGGATCAAGAACCCATGATCAGTTTGCATGAGTCCAAGTCGGGGACCTTCCCCAGCAACCTCTTAACAAAATCTACGTCATCCCAATTAGGGGCATATACATTGACCAGGACTACTCTCTCCCCCTCGAGCTTACCCCTAACCACAACAATAGTGCAATTTAAGTCATACAAAACGAAACAGGAACAGCAGGCACTGTCAACCATTCCTATCTGAACGCAGAAAGAGATCGCAAAAATTCCCCGAAAAACACCCCCATATCCGAACCATTCTAACATTCTCTTTTTCCAACAAAACTCGAACGCACAAGCGAAAAAGAGACATGAAGAGAAAAAAGACAAAAAACACACAAAAACCGAGATACAAAAGCATGAACCGAGATACAAAAGCATGAAGTAGGGTGCTCTTTTCAAGGGTCGCTGCAGACTCAATGGGCCAAATGGCCTCCTTCTGCGCTGTAAAATCTATTTATTTTAAAAAAACTTCTGTGGAATACACCACCAGACCAAATGATTACGGCAGAGACCATGGGGTGAACTTTTTTTTCCTGGCCTGTGGTGACCGGGTTGGAGGCAAGGGGGAGTGGGGAAAGAAGGAAGATGCTGTGTCGAGACAGCTTTTCAACATATTCTGGTCTCTTGGGAACTTTCCCAGGGGTAGTCTGAGACTAGGGGTAGCTGTTTCTCTTCCTGCACCTCGTGATTTCCATCTATTCTCACCGTAAATCCTTTCCTTGCTAGTCTGTCACCAGAGGCTTGAGGAGCGCCACTCATCGAGCATGGCCTACCAGGAATATCTCCTGCTCTTACCACCTGCCATTGGCATATGTTCGACAGATCTTGCAGGTTGATACTCAACCTGTTGGCCATATTATGAATGCACCTTTCTTTGCCATCAATTCCTGAACCCGGAGCTTCTAACTCTGAGGCAGGGACGCTACCCACTCGCCACAAGACCTCCCCACTAGGGACGGCTAAGTGCTCCACAGAGGTGGGAAGCCAATTAGAGTAATTAAGGCCCATTTTGTGAGGGCGCTAGTACGTTCCCCTTAAGCAAGGTGATTTCCTGGCGACCGGTTTTGCTGCCATCTGAGCCAGCAGCTCAATGCTGTGATACAGGGCAAGATCAAAGGCCACAGTCCTGTCCATCCACTGCTCCCGCAGATTGATTCGACACCCATCTTGACGGCCCACCAAGATTCGTGCCTCTTTGTTTGATGAATTGTTTGACGACTTTTTTTTGAAGACAACCAAGTTTGCCTCCTCCACCCTCTTGCTCGCCTACCTATCCCAGCTGCACAAACTCTCCCAGTCAGGCTGCTAGCTTCACATTCCTAAAACTCTTTAATTGGGCATCCAACCTCATTATTCCTCCCAGTGACCTAATAGGATGGTGAATGCAGAGGCGCTCAATGAGGAGGTTTCCTCCTGGAGGGTTACCCAGTGGGTACGCTGACATGGGTGGGCTTGGGACCCCTCTCGTTGGGGTTCCGAGACTTGCTGGAAACACCAGCCCCATGTCACTGTTTAAGAGTAGGAATAGGCTAGATAGGTGGTTGATCAGAAAAGGGATAAAGAAATATTGGAACAGCGTGGATATATGGGATAAGGACAGATAAAGACCAAACAGCTTGGTTAGGTGGAATAATTTGTTGCAAATTGCAGTTTATATGTAATTCTATGCAAAAAATGTACAGAAACAAGCTAAATTCCAAATGTTATCTCGATTTTCCTTTCAATCATGTATGGTGCAAAATGTGCTTTTTAAAAAAAAAAGTGAAAATGTACAAAAGTATAGCAATTGTTTGTCCAGTAACAAAATATGTTTGGGAAATGAAAGCAATATATTGCACTAATATCAAACACAATTGGATTTAATCATTTGTGAAAGCCACAAGCTGAAGAGCATGTTGTCAGGATTGATTCACAAAATGCTTTTTCAGCGTCAGAAAATAAAGTTGAGCTAAATAGTCCCCAAAACGATTCAATTCCTGTCTTTTAGTCTACATTTGTCCTAGTCTGTGGATGAAATGAATAAAAAAGATGAAGTGAAAAGACAGAGAAGCTGGATTCACGGCTCCAGGTTCACCAAAATGGCAGATAGATATTCAGCAGCAAAGGGACGACTTGTCTCCCAGCTAAGCGGCGTGCAGCACAGAAAGACCATCAACAGTTCTCTACTTGGACTTCCGGTTGCGGCTATGCCTAGGTAGGCCGCACGTTCGGCAGCTCCCGCCGGGAACTGACTTTTGGAATCTCTAGAGGGGCCCCAATGGCAATTGTTCGACGGCTTCCAGTGTGGGAAGGTGACAGCAAGGTCCCCCCCCCGACATTATATGGATTGGACCAGGAGTGGAGGGGTGAAAAAAGTGATCTTGGAGCAGCAAAAAGTGAGCGGGAGAAAAAACAAGATGGCGGCGGGTGGAGACCAAGCAGCATAGGCGCAGTGGTCGCAGGAGCAGCAGGGGTTTCTTAGACGCTGCTTTGAGGAGCTGAAAACCGGAATGCTGGCGCCAATGAAGGTGGCAATTGAGAAGCTAGTGGAAACCCAGAAGGCCCAAGGGGTGGCGAGCCGGGAGGTGCGGCAAAAAGCCTCTGAGAACGAGGACGAGATCTTGGGTCTGGCGGTGAAGGTGGAGGCGCATGAGGCGCTGCACAAGAGGTGGGCGGAAAGATTTGTGGACCTGGAGAATAGGTCGAGGAGGAAGAATCTTTGGATACTGGGTCTCCCCGAAGGAGTGGAGGGGCCCGATCCTGGGGCATATGTGAGCACGATGCTCAATTCGCTGATGGGCACGGGAGCCTTCCCGGGGCCTCTGGAGCTAGATGGGGCTCGCCGGGTCCTAGCAAGGAGACCCAAGGCCAACGAGCCACCAAGGGCGGTAGTGGTAAGGTTTTACCACTTTATGGACAGAGAGTGTGTTCTGAGATGGGCCAAGAAAGAGCGGAGCAGCAGGTGGGAGAACACGGAGATCTGAATCTACCAGGACTGGAGTGCGGAGGTGACTAAGAAGAGAACCGGTTTCAATCGGGCTAAGGCGGTGCTCCATCGGAAGGGGGTGAAGTTCAGTATGCTGCAGCGAGCGCGATTGTGGGTCACGTTCCAGGATCGGCACCACTATTTCGAAACGCCTGATGAGGCATGGAACTTTATACAAACTGAAAAGTTGGACTCAAACTGAGGGTCTGTTGTGGGGGGATGTTTGCTGTGTGTATGGTGTTTATTACGTTTAGGGACTGTTCCTCTGGTTTGGGTGCTGGATGGGGATGGGTGAAGGGATTTGATGGGGAGAGTGTGGGCGTCGGTGTTGGAGGGGCAGACCCCCATGAAGGAAGAGGGGGAGTGGAGGCCCGGGGATGGGGAATTGAGGTAAGGTCGCAAAAGGAGCTGCGCCAGAGGGGGCGGGGCCGGCTCAGGAAAGCGCGGGCTTTTTCCCGCGCTGGGGAAGGATGGGGGTGGGGGGCGGGGGGGGGGGGCGGTGCTGGAGAGGAGCACACACTGACTGCCAGGGAGGGGGAGGGGGGATTCTCACACTGGAGGGGGTCGATGGAATGGCAGGAGAGGCCGAGGTCAGCAGGAGTCAGCTGACTTACGGGAATGTTATGGGGGAGCAAAAGGGCTAGATGTGGATCTAGCGGGGGGAACGGGGGAAGAGGGGGGTATAGGGTTGCTGCTGCATTGGCCAAAGGGGAGCTGGAAGTAGGAGAGGTGGTCGGGGCGGGGGTCTGCCGTCTGGGGGACTGGAGGGTGCGGGAGGCGCGGGCACGTGGCTGGCCTAGAAAAGGAGATGGCTAGTCGGCGGGGGAGGGGGGGGGGGAGAGCAGCCTCCCAATCCGGCTGATAACTTGGAATGTGAGGGGCCTGAACGGGCCGGTAAAGAGGGCCCGGGTGTTCGCGCACTTAAAGGGACTGAAGGCAGACGTGGTCATGCTTCAGGAGACACATTTGAAGGTGGCAGATCAGGTTAGGCTGAGAAAGGGATGGGTAGGACAGGTATTCCATATAGGGCTGGATGCGAAGAACAGAGGGGCTGCAATACTGGTGGGGAAGCGGGTGTCGTTTGAGGCAATGAATATTGTAGTGGATAATGGAGGTCGATATGTGATGGTGAGCGGTAGGTTGCACGGTGTGCGGGTGGTACTGGTAAAGGCATATGCCCCGAACTGGGATGATGCCGGATTTATGAAACGCATGCTGGATTGGATTCCGGACCTGGAGGTAGGAAGCTTGATAATGGGGGGGGGATTTCAACACGGTGCTGGACCCAGCACTGGATCGCTCTAGGTCCAGGACGGGTAAGAGGCCGGCTGCTGCCAAGGTGCTTCGGGGGTTTATGGACCAGATGGGGGGAGTGGGTCCATGGAGGTTTGTCAGGCCCCACGTCCATAGAGCCTACTCCCGGATAGATTTTAAAATTTTGAGTAGGGCACTAATCCCGAAAGTGGAGGGAACGGAGTATTCGGCCATAGCCATCTCCGACCACGCCCCACACTGGGTGGAGCTGGAGTTGAGAGGAGAGGGACCAGCGCCCGCTGTGGCATCTAGATGTGGGATTATTGGCGGATGAGGAGGTGTGTCGGCAGGTGCGGGGGTGCATTGAAAGATATTTGGAGGCCAATGACAACGGGGAGGTGCAGGTGGGTGTAGTCTGTGAGGCGCTGAAGTCGGTGGTCAGGGGAGAGTTAATCTCCATCAGGGCCCACGGAGAAGAGAGAGAGCAGGGTGGGGGAGATCTTAAGGGTGGACAGGAGATATGTCGGGGCCCCCGAGGAGGGACTACTCAGGGAGTGGCGGAACCTCCAGATGGAGTTCGACCTGTTGACCACGGGGAAAGCAGAGGCACAGTGGAGGAAAGCACAGGGGGCGACGTATGAGTATGGGGAGAAGGCGGGCCGGATGCTGGCACACCAGCTTCGTAAGAGGGAGGCAGCGAGGGAGATAGGTGGAGTTAAGGATAGCGGGGGGGAATGCGGTGCAGAGTGCGGTGAGAATAAACAAGGTATTTAGGGACTGTGGTGGTGGTATGTATTAAGGGTAATACGGTACACCATGAATGCCGAGGAGCCATTGGAGGACAGATGCTGGATCCCGATTGGATCCGCCGCCTACTGGGCTCCACCCAGATAGGCGGGGTATAAGAACCTGGGTTAATCCCCGCAGCTGCATTCTGTGACTGAGCTGCTGGGGAATGAGTCTGAACAAGTCTGCTCAATAAAGCCTCGATTGAAGTTCTTTACGTCTCGCCTCATGTGTAATCGATGGTGCTACAATTTAGTGAGCAGACTTAAAAAGGAATATGGAGCTCCGGATCGCCCCGGAGTGCTTGCGAATCGGCCCCCAAGCAGCTAACGCAAAATCGGCGTTTAAGCACTGGCTGGCATGCTTTGAGGGATTGTAGCGCACAATGACTTACGAGAGAGACGAGTAGTGATGAAGTCGATGAGGCTTTATTCAGCGAGACTTGTCCCCAGCAGTTCAGCAACAGAATGAAGCGGCGGGGAGAAGCTCAGGTTCTTATACTCCGCCTTCAGGGCGGAGCCAGGAGTCAACAGCCAACCAGGACCCGGGATCTGTCAGCCAATAGCATCACAGCTTCACAGTCCCACATGACCCCTAATACATACCACCACATTCACCCCTTGTTAAAAAGGAACCCGGCGGGGTGGTGGTTCGCATGTTGGTAGGGGTTTACAAGGCTGGTCCTGGGAGGAAAATTGCGGGCATGTTACTACAGTTTTAGCCCTACACTGGGCTATGTACAAAGTTTGTGAAACTATTTACAATATTAGTAAGAGAAAAAAATTGTTTTTTGTTACAATCCAACAACATTCTTGGTGTCACGCCGATGCCACGAGTCGAGCGGGCGGTCTGGTCTTCCTCGTCGATCGCCTCAGCCCCGGTGGTGGTGCAGGTGCTTGTTCAGGCGTTGTCGTCTCCGGGAGCGTTTCGGTGTTTGTTCCTGTTTCACTCCTGGGCGGGCACGGGAGGAGGACCGATCCTCCCGGGAAGGGGGCGGTCGCAGGGTGCGCCGGTGGTAGGGAGGGGATGATCGGTGTCGGGGGGGTGTGTGTGTGTTGCCGGCGTGCGCCAGGTCTCGCAGGGAGGCCGTGTCCTGTCGGCCGTCGGGGTACGCCACGTAGGCGTACTGCGGGTTCGCGTGGAGAAGGTGAACCCTCTCGACCAACGGGTCCGACTTGTGCGCCCGCACATGTTTCCGGAGCAAGATGGGTCCTGGGGCCGCCAGCCAGGTCGGCAGCGACATTCCGGAGGAGGACTTCCTGGGGAAGACAAGGAGGCGCTCATGCGGCATTTGGTTAGTGGTGGTACACAGCAGCGACTGGATGGAGTGGAGAGCATCCGGGAGTACCTCCTGCCACCGGGAAACTGGGAGATCCCTGGACCATAGGGCCAGCAGGACAGTCTTCCAGACCGTGCCGTTCTCCCTCTCTACCTGCCCGTTCCCCCGGGGGTTGTAGCTGGTCGTCCTGCTCGAGGCTATGCCCTTGCTGAGCAGGAACTGGCGCAGCTCATCACTCATGAAAGAGGACCCCCTGTCGCTATGGATATATGCGGGGCAACCGAACAGTGTGAATATGGTGCCAAGGGCTTTAATGACTGTGGCCGCTGTCATGTCGGGGCAGGGGATGGCGAAGGGGAAACGAGAGTACTCGTCCACCATGTTCAGGAAGTATGCGTTGGGGTCGGTGGAGGGGAGGGGCCCTTTGAAATCCAAACTGAGGCGTTCAAAGGGGCGGGAAGCCTTGATCAGGTGCGCTCTATCCGGCCTGAAAAAGTGCGGTTTGCACTCTGCACAGATGTGGCAGTTCCTGGTGACTGTACGGACCTCCTCCACAGAGTAGGGGAGGTTGCGGGACTTTACGAAATGGTAGATTCGAGTGACCCCCGGGTGGCAGAGGTCCTCGTGGAGGGCTTGGAGGCGGTCTATTTGTGCGTTGGCACATGTGCCGCGGGATAGGGCATCGGACGGCTCGTTCAACTCTCCGGGACGGTACAAGGTCTCGTAGTTGAAGGTGGAGAGCTCGATCCTCCACCTTAAGATCTTGTCATTTTTAATTTTGCCCCGCTGTGCATTATCGAACATGAAGACAACCGACCGTTGGTCGGTGAGGAGAGTGAATCTCCTGCTGGCCAGGTAATGCCTCCAATGTCGCACAGCTTCCACTATGGCTTGGGCTTCCTTTTCCACTGAGGAGTGGCGGATTTCTGAGGCGTGGAGGGTTCTGGAGAAAAAGGCCACTGGTCTGCCCGCTTGGTTAAGGGTGGCCGCCAGAGCTACGTCGGATGCGTCGCTCTCGACCTGGAAGGGGAGGGACTCGTCGATGGCGCGCATCGTGGCCTTTGCGATATCCGCTTTGATGCGGCTGAAGGCCTGGCGAGCCTCTGTCGACAGGTGGAAGGTAGTGGTCTGTATTAGCGGGCGGGCCTTGTCTGCATACTGGGGGACCCACTGGGCGTAATATGAAAAGAACCCCAGGCAACATTTCAGGGCTTTGGAGCAGTGGGGGAGGGGAAATTCCATAAGGGGCCGCATGCGTTCGGGGTCGGGGCCTATTATCCCATTGCGCACTACGTATCCCAGGATGGCCAACCGGTTTGTGCTAAAAACGCACTTTTCCTCGTTGTATGTGAGGTTCAAGGCGTTAGCGGTCTGGAGGAATTTTTGGAGGTTGGCGTCGTGGTCCTGCTGATCGTGGCCGCAGATGGTTACGTTGTCGAGATACGGGAACGTGGCCTGCAACCCGTGCTGGTCAACCATTCGGTCCATCTCCCGTTGGAAGACCGAGACCCCGTTCGTGACACCAAATGGGACCCTTAGGAAGTGGTATAGACGCCCGTCTGCCTCGAAGGCTGTGTACTAGCGGTCACCTGGGCGGATGGGGAGCTGGTGGTAGGCGGACTTGAGGTCCACGGTGGAGAAAACCTAATACTGGGCAATCCGATTTACCATGTCGGATATGCGGGGGAGAGGGTACGCATCTAGCTGGGTGTACCTGTTAATGGTCTGGCTATAGTCTATGACCATCCTTTGCTTCTCCCCGGTCTTTACTACTACCACCTGGGCTCTCCAGGGACTATTGCTGGCCTGGATTATGCCTTCCTTCAGCAACCGCTGGACTTCAGACCGAATAAATATCCGGTCCTGGGCGCTGTACCGTCTGCTCCTAGTGGCGATGGGTTTGCAATCCGGGGTGAGGTTTGCAAACAAGGACGGCGGTTCAACCTTGAGAGTTGCGAGGCCGCAGATAGTGAGTGGGGGTATTGGGCCGCCGAATTGAAATGTTAGGCTCTGCAGGTTACACTGGAAATCTAATCCCAGTAATGTGGGCGCGCAGAGTTGGGGGAGGATGTAGAGCCTGTAGTTTTTAAACTCCCTCCCTTGCACCGTTAGGTTCGCAATGCAGAACCCTTTGATCTCTACGGAGTGGGATCCTGCAGCTAGGGAAATCTTTTGCGTACTTGGATGGATGGTCAGAAAACAGCGTCTTACCGTGTCTGGGTGAATGAAACTTTCGGTGCTCCCGGAGTCGATTAAGCATGATGTCTCGTGTCCATTGATCAGCACCATTGTTGTCGTCGTCTGGAGCGTCCGGGGCCGTGATTGATCCAGAGTCACCGAAGCCAGTCGTGGTCGTAGTGTCGCGGCGTCTTCTTCGGACCCCGTGGAGCCGTCGATGCTGGGGTCCTTTGTTGTCATCCAAGATGGCGGCGTCCATGAATCGCACGTGGCCGGGGGTGGACAAAATGGCCGCCCCCATGGATCGCACGTGGTCGGGGGTGGACAAAATGGCCGCCCCCATGAATCGCACGTGGCTGGGGGTCACAAGATGGCGGTGCCCATCCTCCCCTCGTGGTGCCCGGGACCTAAAATGGCGGCGCCCGTGGGTCGCACATGGGGCGCTGGGGGGGTTGGGGAGCGTTTGGGCTATGCTGGGCTCGTAATGGCCCTTCTTGCCGCAGCTTTTACAAATAGCTGCGCGGGCCGGGCAGCGCTGCCGGGGGTGTTTCGCTTGCCCGCAGAAATAGCAGCGGGCCCCCCCGGGATGGTCTGGCGCTTTAACATCGCAAGCCTGTGAGGGGGGGTTTTTGTCGCGACGGGGGTCCACGGAGCCCAAGGGGCTGCCGCGCGGTCGGGGCCGTAGGCACAGGCGTTTTGCGAGGCCACATCTAGGGAAGCTGCAATGGCCCGTGCCTCTGAGAGTCCTAACCACTCTCTTTCTAAAAGTCTTTGGCGGATTTGGGGAGAGTTCATACCTGCCACAAAAGCATCGCGAATTAGCATGTCCGTGTGTTCAATCGCGTTCACCGGCGGGCAGCTGCAGCCCCTTCCCAAAATTAGCAGCGCGGCGTAGAATTCTTCAAGCGATTCTCCGGGACTTTGCCGTCTCATTGCGAGTTGGTAGCCCGCATAGACCTGGTTCACGGGGGCGAACGTAGATGCTCTTCAGTAATGCGAGCGCCGTCGGGAAATCCTCTGCGTCTTCTATGAGAGGGTAAATTTCCGGGCTTACCCTCGAATGCAGGACCTGCATTTTCTGGTCTTCTGTGATCCGGCCGGGGGCCGTTTGGAGGTAGCCTTCAAAACATGCTTGCCAGTGTTTAAAAACTGCTGCCGAGTTCGCTGCGTGGGGGCTGATCCGCAGGCATTCCGGGGCGATCCGGAGCTCCATAGTCCTTTAAGCTTGCTTAATAAATTGTAGCGCACAATGACTTACGAGAGAGACGAGTAGTGATGAAGTCGATGAGGCTTTATTAAGCGAGACTTGTCCCCAGCAGTTCAGCAACAGAATGAAGCGGCGGGGAGAAGCTCAGGTTCTTATACTCCGCCTTCAGGGCGGAGCCAGGAGTCAACAGCCAACCAGGACCTGGGATCTGTCAGCCAATAGCATCACGGCTTCACAGTCCCACATGACCCCTAATACATACCACCACAGGGATACCTCCGAACGGCCCCCGGCAGACCAACAGAAGACCAGAAGATGCAGGTCCTGCATTCCAGGGTGAGTCCCGAAATCTACTCACTCATCGAGGATGCGGAAGAATTCCCAGCGGCGCTCAACTTGCTGAAGGAGATCTACATAAAGCCCGTCAACCAGGTCTACGCACGCTACCAGCTCGCGACGAGACAACAAATCCCCGGGGAATCGCTCGACGATTTCTTCAATGCTCTAACGATCCTGGGACAAAACTGCAACTGCCCAGCGGTTACGGCGAACGAACATACGGACCTCCTGATCAGAGACGCTTACATAGTAGGTTTGGCATCGTCGCAAATTCGCCAGAGACTTTTAGAGAAAGACCTTCTCGGACTCACAGAGGCAAGGGCCCTTGCAGCCTCCCTCGACGTGGCCTCCCAAAACGCCCGCGCCTATGCCCCCGACCGCGCTGCAGCCCCTTGGGCTCCGTGGACCCCCACCGCGACCGACCCCCCGGCAACCCCCACCCCTCCACACACGTGCGCAGCCAGAATCCCAGACCACCCGGGGGGGCCCCGCTGCTGTATTTGCAGGCAGCCAAAACACCCCCGCCAGCGCTGCCCGGCCCGCTCGGCCACCTGCAAAAGCTGCGGTAAAAAGGGGCACTACGCAGACCCCACGGTGTGCCAGTCCCGTGGGGTCGCCGCTATCTCCGGGGAACAAATGGGACCACGGGCTCAACCCCCCCCAGCGACCAACGGGCGGCCAACGGGCGCCACCATTTTGGACCCCGGACACCACGAGGGGGGGGACGGGCGCTGCCATCTTCCTACCCATGGGCCGCGTGCGATCCATGGGAGCGGCCATTTTGTCCATCCCCGGCCGCGTGCGACTCATGGGAGCGGCCATTTTGCCCACCCCCGACCGCGTGCGATCCATGGACGCCGCCATCTTGGCTGACAGGCAAGGACCCCAGCGTGGACGGCTCCACACTGCCTGAAGACAACAATCTGATACACCAACCACGTTTGGCATCGGTGACCCTCGACCAGTCGCGGCCCCGGACGCTCCAGACGACAACGACAAAGGTGCTGGTGAACGGGCACGAGACGCCGTGTTTGATCGACTCGGGGAGCACGGAGAGTTTTATTCACCCGGACACGGTAAGACGCTGTTCCCTTGTAATTCGGCCAAGCACCCAAACAATTTTCCTGGCGGCGGGGTCCCACTCCGTTGAAATCAATGGGTTCTGCATCGCAAACCTACCGGTGCAGGGGAGAGAGTTCAAAAATTACTGGCTGTATGTCCTTCCCCACCTCTGCGCTCCCACCCTCCTGGGGTTGGACTTCCAATGCAACCTCCAGAGCTTAACATTCAGATTTGGCGGCCCTATACCCCCACTGACGATCTGCGGCCTCGCGACACTCAAGGTCGAACCGCCCTCTCTGTTTGCGAACCTCACCCCGGATTGCAAACCCGTCGTCACTAGGAGCAGACGGTACAGCACCCAGGACCGGACGTTTATCAGGTCCGAAGTCCAGCGGCTGCTGAAGGAAGGCATAATCCAGGCCAGCAATAGTCCCTGGAGAGCCCAGGTGGTAGTAGTGAAGACAGGGGAGAAGCAAAGGATGGTCGTAGACTACAGTCAGACCATCAACAGGTACACACAGCTAGATGCGTACCCTCTTCCCCGCATATCCGACATGGTCAATCGGATTGCACAGTACAAGGTCTTCTCCACCGTGGACCTTAAGTCCGCCTACCACCAGCTCCCCATTCGCCCCGGTGACCGCAAGTACACTGCCTTCGAAGCAGACGGGCGACTATACCACTTCTTAAGGGTTCCATTCGGCGTCACGAACGGAGTCTCGGTCTTCCAACGGGAGATGGACTGAATGGTCGACCAGCACGGTTTACGGGCCACGTTCCCGTACCTCGACAACGTCACCATCTGCGGCCACGACCAGCAGGACCACGACGCCAACCTCTGCAAATTCCTCCAGACCGCTAACGCCCTCAACCTCCCCTACAACGAGGAAAAATGCGTGTTTAGCACCGACCGTCTAGCCATCCTTGGCTACGTAGTGCGTAATGGAGTGATAGGCCCTGACCCCGAACGCATGCGCCCCCTCATGGAGTTCCCTCTCCCCCACTGTACCAAAGCCCTGAAACGCTGCCTGGGCTTCTTTTCTTATTACACCCAGTGGGTCCCCCAGTACGCAGACAAGGCCCGCCCGCTAATCCAGTCCACTACTTTTCCCCTGTAGACAGAGGCCCGCCAGGCCTTCAGCCGCTTCAAAGCGGATATTGCAAAGGCCACGATGCACGCCATCGACGAGTCCCTCCCCTTCCAAGTCGAGAGCGACGCGTCCGACGTAGCTCTGGCGGCCACGCTCAACCAAGCGGGCAGACCCGTGGCCTTTGTCTCCCGGACCCTCCACGCCTCAGAAATTCGCCACTCCTCAGTAGAAAAGGAGGCCCAAGCCACAGTGGAAGCTGTGCGACATTGGAGGCATTACCTGGCCGGTAGGAGATTCACTCTCCTCACTGACCAACGGTCGGTAGCCTTCATGTTCGATAGTGCACAGCGGGGCAAGATAACAAACGACAAGATCCTGCGGTGGAGGATCAAACTCTCCACCTACAATTATGAGATCTTGTACCGTCCCGGAAAGCTGAATGAGCCGTCTGATGCCCTATCTCGCGGCACTTGTGCCAATGCACAAGTGGACCGTCTCCAAGCCCTCCACGAGGACCTCTGCCACCCGGGGGTCACTCGTTTCTACCACTTCATAAAGGCCCGCAACCTCCCTTACTCCGTCGAGGACGTCCGAACAGTCACCAGGCACTGCCAAATCTGCGCAGAATGCAAACTGCATTTTTCAGGCCAGATAGAGCGCACCTGATAAAGGCTTCCCGTCCCTTTGAACGCCTCAGTTTGGGCTTCAAAGGCCCCCTCCCCTCCACCGATCGCAACACGTACTTTCTTAACGTCGTTGACGCATACTCCCGCTTCCCCTTCGCCATCCCCTGCCCCGACATGACCGTGGCCACGGTCATTAAAGCCCTCGGCACCATCTTTACCCTGTTCGGTTTCCCCGCCTACATCCATAGCGACAGGGGGTCCTCCTTCATGAGTGACGAGCTGCGTCAATTCCTGCTCAGTAAGGGCATAGCCTCGAGCAGGACGACCAGCTACAACCCCTGGGGGAAAGGGCAGGTAGAGAGGGAGAACGGAATGGTCTGGAAGACCGTCCTACTGGCCCTATGGTCTAGGAGTCTCCCAACTTCCCGCTGGCAGGAAGTACTCCCGGATGCCCTTCATTCTATCCGGTCCCTGCTGTGTACCACCACTAACCAAACGCCTCACGACCGCCTCCTTGTCTTCTCTAGGAGGTCCGCTTCTGGAACGTCACTTCCGACCTGGCTGGCAGCCCCGGGACCCATCCTGCTCCGGAAACATGTGCGGGCGCACAAATCAGACCCACTGGTGGAGAAGGTACACCTACTCCACGCAAACCCGCAGTACGCCTATGTGGCGTACCCAGACGGCCGACAGGACACGGTCTCTCTGCGGGACCTGACGCCCGCCGGAGCTCCCCCCCCCCCCCCCCCCCCAACACAAATCACCTCCTCCTCACTCCCGCCGGTGCACCCCACAGCCACCCCCTTCCCGGGGGGATCAGTTCTCCTCCCAGGCCCATCCAGGGGTGAGGAAACAGAGGGGGACAGCGCGATGCTCCCAGAGTCGACCGGACCCGAGCCACCACCACCACCACCACCCGGGCTGAGACGATCGGAAAGGGCGACCAGAGCACCATCTCGACTCATCGAATCGACTTAATGTGTATAATTCAGTGGCCCAGTAAAGCGGCATTGTTGTAAATAGTTAACACTACAAATTGGGTAAAATGTGACTAATTCGGTGGCCCAGTAAAAGCGGCATGATTGTATATAGTTCAATAGTTAAGGCACCGACCCTGTAGCCCCCTACCACTGTACCACTCACCACCCCGCCGTGTTCTTTTTTAACAAGGGGAGAATGTGGTGGTATGTATTAAGGGTAATACGGTACACCATGAATGCCGAGGAGCCATTGGAGGACACATGCTGGATCCCGATTGGATCCGCCGCCTACTGGGCTCCACCCAGATAGGCGGGGTATAAGAACCTGGGTTAATCCCCGCAGCTGCATTCTGTGACTGAGCTGCTGGGGAACGAGTCTGAACAAGTCTGCTCAATAAAGCCTCGATTGAAGTTCTTTATGTCTCGCCTCGTGTGTAATCGATGGTGCTACAGGGACTTCTATGGGGATCTGTACAGATCTGAGCCCCAGGCGGGGGAAGAGGGGATGCGACGATTTTTGGATCAGCTGAGGTTCCTGAGGGTGGCGGAGCAGGAGATGGCTGGTTTAGGGGCGCCAATTGGGCTGGAGGAGCTCGTTAAAGGATTGGGGAGCATGCAGGCGGGGATGGCCCCGGGGCCAGATGGGTTCCTGGTCGGGTTTTACAGGAAATACGTGGACCTGCTAGGACCGTTGCTAGTGAGGACTTTCAATAAGGCAAGGGAGGGGGGGACCTTGCCCCCGACAATGTCCGGGGCAATGATCTCTCTGATCCTGAAGCGGGGCAAGGACCCACTGCAGTGTTGGTCGTATAGACCAATCTCGCTCTTCAATGTGGATCTAAGTTGCTGGCAAAAGTACTGGCCACGAGAATTGAGGACTGTGTCCCGGGGGTGATTCATGAGGACCAGATGGGATTTGTAAAGAGCAGGCAGCTAAACACTCAATGTGATTATGATGCCCTCGGTGGAGGGGGAAGCGGAGGTAGTGGCAGCTATGGACGCGGAGAAGGCCTTCGACCGGGTGGAGTGGGAGTATCTTTGGGAAGTGCTGCGGAGGTTTGGGTTCGGGGAGGGGTTCATCAGCTGGGTCAGATTGCTAAATAGAGTCCCGGTGGCGGGTGTGGCTACGAATTGGCGGAGGTCGGAGTACTTTCGGCTGTACCGAGGGACGAGGCAGGGGTGCACCCTGTCCCCCTTGCTGTTTGCACTGGCAATTGAGCCTCTGGCCATGGCACTAAGGGAGTCCAGGAAATGGAGGGGACTGGTCCGAGGGGGAGAGGAACATCGGGTGTCGCTGTATGCGGACGACCTGTTGCTGTATGTGGCAGATCCAGTGGAGGGGATGGCGGAGGTCATGCGGATCCTAAAGGAGTTTGGGGACTTCTCAGGGTATAAGCTCAATGTAGGGAAAAGTGAGCTCTTTGTGGTGCATCCAGGGGACCAGGGAAAGGGGATAGACGACCTGCCGTTGAAGAGGGCGGAAAGGAGCTTTCGGTACTTAGGGATCCAGGTGGCTGGGAGTTGGGGGGGCCCTGCACAGGCTCAATTTGACGTTGTTGGTGGAGCAGATGGAGGAGGATTTCAAAAGATGGGATGTGCTGCCACTCTCACTAGCGGGCAGGGTGCAGTCGGTTAAAATGATGGTCCTCCCGAGGTTTCTCTTTGTGTTCCAGTGCCTTCCCATTATGATTCCCAAGGCCTTTTTCAAACAGGTAGGTAGGGGTATCATGGGTTTCGTGTGGGCAAATAAGACCCCGAGGGTAAAGAGGGTGTTTCTGGAGCGTAGCAGGGACAGAGGGCTGGCTCTGCTGAATTTGTGCGACTATTATTGGGCTGCCAATGTGGCGATGATTCGTAAGCGGGTAATGGAGGGAGAGGGAGACGGGGCGACATGGAAGAGGTTGGAGATGGCGTCCTGTGTGGGCACGAGCCTGAGGGCGCTGGCGACGGCACCGTTGCCGCTCTCACCGACAAGGTATACCACGAGTCCGGTGGTGGCGGCGACGTTGAAGATCTGGGGGCAGTGGAGATGACACAGGGGCGAGGTGGGAGCCTCGGTTTGGTCCCCGATTCGGGAGAACCATCGGTTCGTCCCGGGAAGGATGGATGGGGGATTTCGGAGCTGGCATCGGGCAGGGATTAGAAGAATGGGGGACCTGTTTATAGATGGGACGTTTGCGAGCCTGGGGGCGCTGGAGGAGAAGTTTGGGTTACCCCCGGGAAATGCTTTCAGGTATATGCAAGTGAGGGCGTTTGTGAGGCGGCAGGTGAGGGAATTCCCGCTGCTCCCGGCACAGGGGACTCAGGACAGGGTGATTTCGGGTGTATGGGTTGGAGAAGGCAGGGTTTTGGTGATCTACCAGGAGCTCAAAGAAGAGGAGGAGGCCTCGGTAGAGGAGTTAAAGGGCAAGTGGGAGGAGGAGCTTGGGGAGGAGATAGATGAGGGTCTGTGGGCTGATGCCCTGAGTAGGGTTAATTCTTCCTCCTCTTGCGCCAGGCTCGGCCTAATACAATTCAAGGTTATTCACAGAGCGCACATGCCAGGGACGAGGTTGAGCAGGTTCTTTGGGGTGGAGGATAGATGTGGGAGGTGCTCGGGAAGCCCGGTGAATCATGTCCACATGTTCTGGTCGTGCCCGGCACTGGATGAGTTTTGGAGGGGTTTCGTGAGGACTATGTCCAAGGTGGTGAAAGTCCAGGTCAGGCCGAGTTGGGGGTTGGCATTATTTGGGGTAACGGACGAGCCGGGAGTGCAGGAGGCGAAAGAGGCCGGTATCCTGGCCTTTGCATCCCTGGTAGCCCGGCGGAGGATCTTGCTATTATGGAAGGATAATAAGCCCCCCAGTGTGGAAGCCTGGATAAATGACATGGCAGGGTTCATTAAGCTGGAGAGGATAAAGTTTGCCTTATGAGGGTCTGTGCAGGGGTTCTTCAGGCGGTGGCAACCGTTCCTAGACTATCTCGCGGAGCGTTAGGAGGAGGTCAGCAGCAGCAGCAACCCGAGGGGGGGGGGGCTTCCCTACGGGTACCTTTGAATGCCATATGGGGGGGTTACTGTACATGGGGAAACCCAATGTAAAAGTTTTGTATAATTCTTGACTGTTGTGTTTGTGTTTCTTTCTTTTTGTAATTGCGGGGGGGTCTGTTAAAAATGTTGTTGGAAAATTTGTATAAACATATTTTTTAAAAAACAAAACAGTTCTATACTTAACTGGTGAATCCAAGCAGATTCATAGGGATGCCATTGGTTTATAAGGACATTATTGGTCCTTCTTTGTCATTTTATTTCTTTTTTTTAATAAACATTTTATTGAGGGCTTTTTTTGGTATTATAACAACACCATAAACAATGGACATGAAACTATAAACATAGTGCAAAAGCCGTCATATGTCACATACTTTGTGCTGACATTTCCCTGAGCAATTTAATTTCAGTTTATCATTTGGGATACATTGCTTCAATTTCAGCAGTGATTTTAGTTATGTTTTACCAAATTGAGTAGTAACTATAAAAGTCGGAACTAAACAGCCTGTGATATACTAGACTGACGGATTGAATGTATCACATTCACAAGAGGAAATGCTTCACAAAGACCAGGGACCATGGATCTCAATCTAAGAGGAGGGAGGAAGAAAGAAGGGCAAGCTGAAATGGGCCTGAAAACCTGACGAGGCCAGAAACCCAGGGATCAAGTTTAATTTAATAATAGGATGAATTTGGAGTTAATGGTCAGCTACTTTCCAACTACATCGAGATGTTTGACATAATTGTGCCTTAAACCTGCCTAAAAAGCCATGCAATAGACCAAACAAAACCTCTGACGCCTTTGGAAACTCTCTCTCCTCCAGAGTTTCATGCCAATTAATATAGTCCGAACTAACAGTAGGCAGGACTTCTGTCCACAGATTGGGAGCTTCTCTGATTCTGCCCTTGTCCTCATTTGTGTTATGTTTAATGAAGAAGCTTGGCCACATTGGCACAGGTAAGCATGATAGGAAAATTGTATCTAAGATAGCTTTCAGTTACAATCAGGTCATTTTGCCGGCAATCCATTTTTGTGGTTTCCTATCACACTGAGAATTTTCCCAACGGTTAACAATTTGAATTACTTGTATTCGTAACCTGAATTTATATAGTACCTTTAATATTTTCCCTAATATTTCTAAATGTAAATGGTTTTATGCAGCTGTCGCTTATTACCCAGGAAGGTCCATGAACATCAGAATGAGATGTGACGGAAGGCTGTAATTTGGGTTGTAAATTTTGAAAATTCACAATTTTTAATAAATGAATAACTTTGAAACAGAATTAAATGCAGAAAGTATGGATTACATTCTTTTTCTCCTACCACAATCATTCCTTTATCTGGGATTCACTCGCATGAAGCTGGGTGTTTGACATTGGAAGGTGGGTCAGTCAGGAACATTTTTCATCTTGAGCCTTAAGAACCAGTTGTGAAGTCCACCTGTGGAACTGGCTGTCCAATCAATCACACAGTTGACAATCCCACAGAAATCTATCCCCCTCACTAGCATGGGTCCTTAAGGATAGTTGTGTGTAAACGTTTTGATCTTGACCTTTTGATGCCTGCTTTTGTTATAGTTGGTGTACATTTTCTTCAATTTTACTCTCCTCAAGGCACTGACACAGGCTGAAATATGGTTCCTTAAGTGACCAGCCTCCACCTGTGAGCCTGATCAGCCAGTAATGTCAGAAGCCTGAGTTTCCATTGAAGGCATCACAACCAAGTTGATCCGACTCTCATGACAGCTAACAATTACATTGCGAAAACTGACAAGATCACAACTGGTAGCTCACAGAGAGCCCTATCTTTATTTTAATTCCTGGGCTGTGGGTGTAAGACCAGCATTTAATATCAATCCTTTGCTGCCTTGGCTGAATGGTTTTCTGGGCCACTTCATATAACAATCACATTGGACAGTCACATATAGGCCAGGAGCAAGCGAGGGCAATAGTATCTCTGTTGACAACAATCCAGCTACTTTATGGTCGATTTTACTGAAAGCAGCATTTTGTATGAAAGGTGAATTAAAATTTAATCAGCATAGGAAGTTTAAATGCAATGATTGGGAAACCTGTGTCATGATAGGGAGATATTAGGAAATTGGGTCCAGAAATAGGTTCAAGATGTAACCGGCAATTTAGGGGTTAAAACAGACTGGGGATGGGGGTGGGGTGGGGGGGGGGAGGGGGAGGAGACTGCTGGCAGCAGAATCAAATAGATACACCCTCACCTTGCTGAGTCACATGATGCCAGTCAGAATTGAACTCCTTAGGGAATGCATAAGGTGATTCACTTGAGATCCATTGTCATTTGGGACAACCTTGTTTGACAAGCTATTATCCCATTATAGAGTCTGATGACTCATTTGTCCATCAGTGCAAGGCTAGGTGCATATGAATGGAATAGCTCTGGTCTTTTGTGTAAACAGGAGTGGGCAATCAAGCCCACATTACAGTTGAGTTCCAGTCTGGACATCCCAGAAGAGGACCTTTGTTTGAATTGCAGGGTGGACCTTAGAGAGAGAGAGAATCAATTTGGAACAGACCGGGAAGGAGCTATGAGCAGCCATGAAAAGGGTACTGAAATCTGTGCCAGAGGGAAGGATGCAAGCAGCCATGGACGAGGCTCTGAAAACTGCAACAGAGAAAAAGGATTCTGAAAGCTGTCCCAACAGAAGAAAGATTGCTTCCTAAATGCAAGAATCATCTTTGCCTGTCTATATAAGTGGAAAGAGCGCTGTGTTATTTAGAATGGTGTTTAATGGGAACCGACTGTGTTAATGTTAAGGAACTGCATGTTATTTGTTAGTGTTAGAACTGTGAAGTAAATGTTTAAATATTATTATTTATTTTTTTTGTTTATAAAATAACCAAGTCCTATTTCTTACATTCTCACACCTGGAACAAATCAATCTTTCTGCACAGTTTTAAAATGAGTAACAATGTCTTAGCCATTGTTGTGGGCTGACCAGGTGTGTGTAACACCTGATCTCATTCATGCCCCTTTAAATTGTAAAGTGATGAAATAAGGCCAGAGATCAGGCACCCACAAGAGGTAGGGAATCCTAATGATCACAGCAAAGTTGCAGTGTGATGATAATATGGAAAGAGAAGGCTTGTGCTGTGGGATTCCAGCAGCTGCTCTAAAGCATATCGGCTGCTGGCTTGCTAAGGAAATGGATCTTTCAACAGTCCTTGTGGTATTCCAATTCCTTCACATCCTTCTTCAAGTATGGTGCCCAGAACTGGATGCGGTACTTTTTAAAATAAATAAATAAATACATTTAGAGTACCCAATTTTTTTTTTCCCAATTAAGGGGGAATTTAGCATGGCCAATCCACCTAACCTACACATCTTTGGGTTGTGGGGGTGAAACCCCTGCAGACACAGGGAGAATGTGCAAACTTCACACGGACAGTGACCCAGAGCCAGGATTCGAACCCGGGTCCGCAGCACTGTAGACCCAGTGCTAACCACTGCGTGCCGCCCCTGGATGCAGTACTCCAAATGAGGCCTAACTAGTGTCTTATACAAGTTCAACATGTAGTCTTGTACTCAATGCCCCTGTTAATAAAGTCGTAAGATATTATTTGCATTATGAACTGCTCTTAACCTGCTTTTACCATCTTCAATAATTTATGTACATATGCACCAAGGTCCCGCTGTTCCTGCACCTCTGGAGTTTCTCCATATTCTTCCTGCCAAAATGAACCACCTTGCACTTCTCTACATTGAACTGCATTTGCCACTTGTCCGCCCAATCCGAAAACAGGTTGATGTCCTTCTGAAGTTCAAGACTAATCTCATTTAACAATGTTTCCAATCTTTGTATCATCTGGAAATTTTGAAAATATGTCTTTAACACCACAGTCTAGGTCATTAATATATATCAGGAAGAACAAGGGTCCCAAAACTGACCCCTGGGGAACTCCACTACAAACCTCCCTCAAATCTGGAAAACAAGCATTTATCACTACTCTACTCTTTTCTGTCACTCAACCAGTTTCTTATCCAAGTGCCTACTTTCCCTTTTATTCCATGATCTAGAATTTTGTTCACAGCTCTGTTGCATGGCACTGTATCAAATGCCTTTTGAACATCCATTTTCCATGGCCAACCTAAACCTTATGATACAATGGTCACAGAACCTTCAATGCTCGCACACTAAGATTTGATCCACTTGGGTCAACTCAATCCCCAGAACCAGGTCCAACAGCGCCTGCCCACTCGTTGGACTGGAAACATCCTGCTGCAGAAAACTATTTTGAATACATTCCAGGAACTCTCACCCCTCCTTGTCACTTTGCACTATTCCTATCCCAGTTTATTTGGATAATTGCACCTCTCTGTAATTTCTTTACAAATTTGTTTCTCTACATATCTTCCCTTAGTTGGTGGTCAATGATCAGCCTAGCATTAAGTTATTGCATCTTTTTAATTCCTTCCCTTTAAATAGATTCATCTTTGACCATTTTGGAACACTCTCTCTGCCCAGTACTGCAATGCCATCTTTAATCAATACTGCCATTCCCCATCCCTTTTTCTCCTTTCCTGTCTCTCATAAACACCCTGTATCCAGGAATATTTAACACCCAGTCCTGTCCTTCTTTAAGCCATGTCTCCATTATAGGAATAACATAATTATTCCAGGTTATTCACGAAGGCCTGCCATCTCAACTTATTCCCCCCGCCTGAGGTGTGTGGTGATCCTCAGGTTAAATCACCACCAGTCAGCTCTCCCCTCTCAAAGGGGAAAGCAGCCTGTGGTCATCTGGCACTATGGCGACTTTACCTAATATCATTCCTTTCCATTTGGCAACCCGTGCCTCTAGTTCATCGATCTTATTAACCATACCATGTACATTCCCATATATGCACATTAACCCTGCTTTTGGCTTTTTTACTTCCACCTTATTCTGACCCAATCTAATGACTTACTATTGACTACTAGAATTCTATCAAATTCTTCAAGTATTTCATTTACCTTGATAGTACTGTCAGATGTATCCTCCTTCTCAGTTAATACTCCTCTACTTCCCGCTGCCTGTTTTTCTCCTTGCATTCCTATTCCCTCCCAACCTAGTTTAAATCTTCCTCACTACATAAGATTCTGGGTGGACGTGACAGAGAAGAAGGGAGGGGGAGGGAACAAGACATTTATTTTCCCTTGGTGGTTACTCTGTGGAATTCTCTTCCCAGAGAGTAGTGACGGCTGAGTCATTGAATATACTGAAGGCTGAATATAACAGATTTTTGATTGACAAGGGAGCCAAGAGCTATAGGGGACAGAAGGAAAGTGGAATTGATGCCTGAATCTGATCAGCCAAGATCTTATTGATACGTGTAGCAGGCCCGAGGGGCCAAATGGCCTTTTCTTGCTCCTAATTCTTGTACGCTCTGTGGGACCCAGCAGCTGTTGGTAGAGCCAATCCAGGGAATAGCCTATATGCCGTTTGGACCTTGCACGCAATACAATCAACTCCCCAGGACTTGCATGTGCCTGAAAATGTTGAGTGAGGTGCTTGGGAAGGCCAGAGGATTCTTGGAGGACCAGGGCTAATATAATCCTCTTCATACATCCACAAACGTCTTATACGTCTGTTGCAACAAGTTGACAAATGTGCAATATTGACTCTGTTAATGTTACTTCCTGACGGCACACTGGCAAAGTGGTTCGCACTGCTGCCTCACAGTGTCAGGGACCTGGGTTCAATTCCGGCCTTGGGTGACCGTCTGTGTGCAGTTTGCACTTTCTCCCTGTGTCTGCGCGAGTTTCCTCCCACAGTCCAAAGATATGCAAGTTAAGTGGATTGGCCAAGCTAAATTGCCCCTTAGTGTCCAAACAAAGTTAGGTGGAGTTACGGGAATAGGGCTGGGTGTGGGTCTGGGTGGGGTGCTCCTTCAGAGGGTTGGTGCAGACTCGATGGGCCAAATGGCCGCCTCCTGCACTGTGGGGAGTCTATAGATTCTATGCAGCTCAGCTGCCATTGACACAAGGCTTTTCTATTTTATTGGTGTCTCCTGAAGAGGTACTTACAGTTCCAATTGGAAGCCATAACACAGACACTTGTCACCCAATACACCTGTGCCAACAGCATTACAGGAAAAACCAACTTGGGGAATTTAGGCAACCAGGGATTTGGGTCGTTCCCCCTGATTCCCATTAACTCCAGTTTTGCTAGCTTTTGCTCCTTGATGTCATACTCTGTCAAATGCTGCCTTGATGTCAAGGGCAGTTACTCTCGCCTCACCTCTGGAATTCAATTCATCTGTCCATGTTTAAACCAAGGCTGTAATGAGGTCTGGAACCAAGTGATGTACCATCAGTAACGACAGAAGATGAGTTGAGAGTGAAACTGTGGCTTTAATTAGCTTAAAGGTACCTGCTGGCAGCCGGCCCCAGACTGAAGGCAGGGCCGGAGGTTGGCCACCTTTATACCTGAGCCCGAGGGGAGGAGCCACAGGCGGAGCCAGCAGGGGCAAGTCCAGGCATGTTACCTACAGCAGGTATAATACAATACAGTGGTTTACCAAGCTTCCCTGGAAGAACCCAAAATGAGAATCAGTGAGCAGACTATTGCCGTATAATTGTCACTTGATGACACTGTTGCCGACACCTTCAATCACTGATCGAGGATAGATTGATGGGGTAGTAATTGGTCAGGTTGGCTATGTCCTGCTTTTTGTGGACAGGACATTCCTGTGCAATTTTCCACATTGCTGGCTAGATGCCGCAGTGTTGTAGCTGTACTGGAAAAGCTTGGCTAGGGCAGCAGTTAATTTTGAGCACAAGTCTTCAGTTTTATTGCTGGGATGTTGTCAGGGCCCATAGCCTTTTCTAATCCAAAGCCTTCAGCTGTTACTTGACATTGTGTAAAGTGAATACTGGCACCTGGAGACCTTAGGAGGAGGCCAAGATGGCTGCAAGTGCTTTAGCCTTGTCTTTTGCACTGATGTTCTGGCTCCTCCACCATTGAGGATGGGAAAGTTTTCCCTCCTGTTTCTATTGCTTCGTTTGCCAATTACCTTAAATCTGTGTCCTTTTGTTCTTGATCCTTCCACCAGTGGGAATAGTTTATCGCCATGTACTTTGTCCATCCGCCATGACTTTGGAAACCTCTATCAAATCTCCTCAAACTTCTCACCAAGGAAAATCGTCCAAATTCTCTAATCTATCCATGTAATTGAATGCTCTCCTACACCCTTTATTGAACCATGAATGGTGCCCCAGCTTAAAGATAATGGCAGAATAGGGGATGTACTAGGTCATTAGGTTACAGATTGTGGTGGAATAAAATTCTCCTGCTGTGCCACACGGATGCCCACTAGGTATACATTGTTGTGTCCTTTAGGTAGACCTTCAATTTCCCAGTATCAATCCAAAATAATTCTTGGCTTGTGAGGGTTTTCTTCCAACCTTTATCATTCTCAGCCTAGAAACTCTTAACTCCAGGATTGTCTTTCATAGTGTAGGTTTTCCTGGAGAATTTTACTTCTAACTAACGCTGTGAAAATCATCCAGGCTCATTTTAACTTCCCACAAATTTGGTCTTTCTATTCTGGAAGAAAATTCCCACCTGCATTCCCGTATGGTGAACCACTGAAACTTTGCCACCCCTAGCTGCTCTCCCTCCCAGACCGTGGTAGACCAACCTTGCCTGAGAGTTTCTGAGGCCTTGCTCATCTGAAAAACCATTTTTATGGCAATGTGAATTACAAGGGTCTTGCTTTGATTAGTTATCCTTGAGATTCCAACACTCTCGTATCTTGGAAGTAAATTAACAGTTTACAGCATAACTATTTAGAATCATAGCATTTACAGTGCAGGAGGCCCATCAAGTCTGCACCAGCCCTTGGAAAGAGCACCCTACCCTATCCCCGTAACCCAGTAACCCCACTTAACCTTTTTGGACACAAAAGGAAATTTAGCATGGCCAATCCACCTAACCTACACATCTTTGGACTGTGGGAGGATGGCATGTGGCACAATGGTTAGCATTACTGCCTCACGGCGCTGAGGATCCAGATTCGAATCCCGGCCCATGGTCACTGTCCATGTGGAGTTTGCACATTCTTCCCGTGTTTGCACGGGTTTCACTCCCACAACCCAAAGATGTGCAGGGTAGGTGGATTGGCTGTGCTAAATTGTCCCTTAATTGGAAAAAAAAAAGAATGGGTACTCTAATAATTGGGCAGCACGGGAGCATTGTGGATAGCACAATTGCTTTGCAGCTCCAGGGTCCAAGGTTCAATTCCTGGCTTGGGTCACTGTCTGTGCGGAGTCTGCACATTCTTCCCGGGTGTGCGTGGGTTTCCTCTGGGTGCTCCGGTTTCCTCCCACAGTCCAAAGATGTGCGGGTTAGGTGGATTGGCCATGATAGATTGCCCATAGTGTCCAAAATTGCCCTTAGTGTTGGGTGGGGCTACTGGGTTATGGGGATAAGGTGGGGGTGTGGGCTTGGGTAGGGAGCTCTTTCCAAGAGCCGATGTAGACACGATGGGCCGAATGGCCTTCTTCTGCACTGTAAATGATTCTATGATTCTAAATATATTTTAATCTTTGAACTGTGGGAGGAAACCGGAGCACCCGGAGGAAACCCACGCAGACACTGGGAGAACATGCAGACTGCGCACAGACAGTGATCCAAGCCGGAATCAAACCTGGGACCCTGGAGCTGTGAAGCAACTGTGCTAATCACTGTGCTACAAGGCTGCCCAATCAGCATGGTATTTTTACTCGACATTCTCAACTCTTTTCTTGGACTTTGACTCTCAGTCTATCCACTGTTTGCACACAGACAGCTGCCATTGTCCCAAGTGTATACACCTTGCACCATCTTCCCACTAAAATCAAAACCAGCCAGGCTTGCTGTCAGGTGGACTTCAGAGCAGGTCATATGACAATCTTTTTACTTTAAAGACACAGTCTGAAAGGAAAGCAACTTTATAAATTGCATAATTGTAACACCTTGCCCTAAAGAATTAAAAAGTCATTACCATAGTAGTGTTTTCATGAACACTATCCTGAATATGACTTCTAACATTCTATCCACTTTAACAACTAATTTACTACAAAAGTACAAGAAATATCACCCCACCCACCACCACCACCACCGTCACATTTTCCATTAAACAGCCTTTCTTGGCAGCAGCATGTTTAGCCTGTATCATCAAAACACATGTAACAATTAAGATTTAAAGTTCACTTTTCTACCAGTTTTTAAAGTTTGTCCTCTCACATGCATGGGAAATTGTTACCCTCCTCAGGCTTTACCTTCTGAGATGTAAATCTCCTTTCTCATGGTGATTAAGTTCACATTGTTTCCATGCCCCTGGTTAGACAATTGTTTGGTTAACCTTGCCAAGAACAACATCATAGTCCCTCTGGCTTCTGAATACTGGCTGGTGTAGTTATGCTTTTTACCCCCCCCAAAAAAATCTCCCCACTCGGCATAAGACTTGTCCAATTTCTTCGGAACCACAGCTTCCTCATCTTGAAGTTTTACTTTCCATTCTCTGACTCAAATCTGTCCTCATTTTCTTAGTAACTGCATCCATTAAAGCCAAATCATTTTGCTTATTGTCTCTATTGGTCCATTAACCTGGCAGTCTGCTGCTGTATTCTCTTGACATTTGTAATTGACTCTGCAGGCAAGTTTAATTGAGACAGATTCAGCTGATATTAACTCTTCCTATCAATCTAAAGTTTTACAGTCTTTTGCTTTCAGAAGTCTGAGCTTTTGCTCCTTTGGACACCCCTTTAGTCGAAACAGTGCTTTCTACAGCAGAATTATAAATAGTGCCTGATTTTGTTTCAATGAACTTGCGAGCCAGGCTAGGGGATGGCAGCATTCTATCGCCGACGAGGGCATTCCCTCGTATGAAATCAACATCATTAATATGTAATTTTGACACCACTGCAACAATAACAGACCCACTTGTGGTATTATCATAACTATCAGCATTGCAAAGGTTAATGTAGTGCTGAGAGTAGCCACTAGAGGGAGCTGCAGATGCAACTATATAAGGCAATGATGCTAGAACTTTGGGGGGGGGGGGGGGGGGACGGTTTGCAGACGATAGCTAGTGAAGGTCATAAGAGCAGATAGTGTGAGTAAGGTTAGATTATAGTTTATACCATTGACGAGATTAGGAGTAGATGAGTGTAGTTGGATGTTATTGACCAGTTGTGTATTCTTAAGGACCAAGTGTCGAATCCCAGTTTAGTAGTGTAAATAAAATCATAGCTTTGAGCTAAAAGCTATTCTGTGGTCTTTGTGAACACTACGCCAACCATCATGAAATAAGCAATACAAAAAACACCACATGGTATCAAGAGTCTATTTCTTATAAGAAACAGCAATTAGATTAGGTAGAATCACATTGGAGATTGAAGAAGCAATTCAGAAGCTACAGCTAAGAAAGAATCTACAGTAAATACTGATCAGAAGGTGGAGGTTTTAAGAAGCCTGACCACTTCAAGACACACAGGAAACTATGCCAGAACTGAGCTTTCTTTAAGCAACAATTTGAAGTTTTTATTTCTGCCTCTGCGCTTGACCATGCCTCAGACCAATGGAAAATAGCACTCCTAAATTTGGCTGGAGCTCTTTACTTCATTTGAATTCAGTGCAGATGAGGATAAAAATAAATACAGCATGGTGGTAGAGAGATTGCCAATCCTGAAAAAAGTCTATGAGCATTACCTGTATTAAAAAAAACAGCTGCAGTTCAGAGGAGAGTCTGTAGATTCATTCATCACCGTTCTAAAGCTGCAAACGCAGGCCGGTAATTTTTCCTCAGCCTCCGAGTCTATGCTGTGAGACAAAGTGGTGTTCAGAATAAAATGATGAACAGTTGTTTGAGAAAATGTTAAGAAGACCGGCTTTATCGATTGAAGACATTATAAATATGTGTAAGGCCAGTGAACAGGCATTGAGTGAATATGTTGAATTTGTGGCAAAAATTGTGGCGTGAAATCGGGGAAACGTGGCTGACGCCATTAATGCTGTGTCGCAGGAAAGAAAACTGCGTACAATGGCCGGTGGCCATTTTGAAAGTGACATTACTAGCGTGATGATGTGCACATGCTGTGGACATGCGCACAAATCAAAAAAATTGTCCGGCAAAAGGGAAACATTGTTCAATTGTGGCAGACTTTCCAGCACAGTGTTGTTAATCAGCAACTGTTCCGGTAACACAAATTGAAAAAGTCCTATTAAGATTTCAGACGGATCCAAAGTGCACAGAGTGCAGAGAAAAAATGCAACATTGTAGTGAATTGAGAGGATTGCTCACCATATTCACTTTCAAATACCTTCATGATGGAAGCTATCACTAGGATTGGATTTAACGGATTGGAAGGAAAGATCAGTAAAGGTACTCTCAAAGATAATTAAGGAGTGGACTGTCTCATTCGAAACAAATGGAGAATGATCCCATTTAAGATTGACACAGGAGCGCACGCAAATATTATCACATACCGATCTTTAACGCAAGCAATTGTAAAACCACTAATAAAGCTGTCGGCCTCGAGGCTCACACATTACAATGGTAACACAATAGCCACAAGAGGATCCTGCTGCCTTGTGAGGAATGAGAAGACTGAGATACCCATCGACTTCGAGGTGGTGAGGTTAAGAAATCATCGCTAATTAGAGTTGACGCTTCTGAAAGATTGCAGCTCGATGAAAGGATTCATTCAACCAGTATTTCAGATGACCAAGATGAAGAGTCCAGGGAAGACTGAGGTGTTGTGAACAACCTCTCCAAAGCTATCATTGATGCTGACATATCAGAACCCGAGTTAGTACGAAGAGTGGAAACTCAAGCTCGTTTAATCTCCGAGATACTGCCAGTACCTGACCACAAACTACAGACCATAAAAGCTGAAACTGAAAAGGACATGACGCTCCAGAAGGTGAAACAATATCTAAAAAAAGGATGGCTTGCTGGATGCAAATCCGTCTTTCAAGATATAAGAGATGATCTTGCTACAATCATCTCGAGAGAGATTCCTTGCTAGACGTCGAACACCAAACACAACAGTCACCACCTAATTCTAGTGCAAAAATAATATTACAGCTATTGAAAGGATACAAAAGAGAGGAACCAGGGTAATTGGAAAGGGATGTTGCGATTAGTGCAGATGGTAATACATTTGTAATAATCCTCATGAGACCCATGGGGATGACCCTATTGATCTCCCTGTGGAGCTCATAGAATATGAGCTTGCAGCTGAGGGGCAGAAGCCTAAACAGCTGGGCTCTGTGAACTGGGCAGTTAAAAGCCGACCAGGATTCAAACTGGCATTTTCGGACCGGTCCCGATCGGACTGATGTACTGCATGACGCGTTGCGGCCTTGTTTTGCTTTGACCTGTGTGCTAAAGGGACGTCCAACATTCATATTTTCTTCTGTGGGATTAGTTTTCCATGTTTCTGACCAAGCCTCCTATTTTGATCTTGCCACCATGCCTACGTTTGCTAGCACATTTTCCTAATATATTTTCATAATGAGTGCCCAGAATGGCACTAAGTTCACCCACGGCCTAACCAATGTGATTCACCATCTTGCTTGTGTTCACTGTACTTGTATACACCAAAACCCCATTTCCTCTTTTTATGGCTAACTTCACCTGCACGCAGGAACAATTAACTAAAACTGTATGTACACGCCGAGAAACATTGTCAATGATTGGAATCATGCCTAACGCAAAGTTTGTGTTTCTGGAAGCCAATCAGAGATATCCCTGCAGAGGATTCTCACAACAGCACCCAGGTCCCAATTATCTTTGCTTGCATCATCAAATGACCCTTCCCTCCATCATAAGGTCAGAATGGTTCAAGAAGGGGACATCCGCTGACAGCAATGTGCTGAGCGGATACATACGTGGTGACTCCCGGTGGAGTACTTGGCTTTGGGCTCTTTCCGCCCGATGTATGGCTGTTTGTTTTTTGAGGAAACTGAAGAGTTCAGTAGTATTGGATTCCCCCCCCCCCCCCCCCCCCCCCCCCCCCCGCACCTCCATTCGTGTAATGTCAAGCAGAAGTCGGGCCAGGGGACATCAACGGAATTTGGAGCTCTTTGAGTCCAGCAGGGGAAAACATGGTGGCAGTGGCGACTTCTGTTGAGACAGGGGCCCCTCAATGAATGGCCAAGAAATTGGTTAGCTTCCTGGTTGCCGAATTTAGGAAGCAGCGACAGGAGATGACCGAAGATCTAAAGAAGGCAATGGAGGGGGCTTAGGCCCCAATCCAGGTGACCATGGAAAGGTTGGGACTGGTGGATGGAGATACAAAGGAGAGATTCAAAAAACAGAGCCAGTGATCTCCGATTTATAGTGATTGGATTACCTCATTGGAGGCAGAGATGATGGTGCTGGGGGAGGAGTGGAGGGGTGCTAAAGGCCAAGGTTGCCAATCTAGAGAACCGCTCCAGGTGGGCAAAACCTAAGGATCATCGGCTGCTGGAGGGCCTGGAGGGCTCCAACTCCACAGACTACATGTCAGAAAGTTGATGGGGAAGAGGGTCATTTCGACCCTTCCTGAGTTAGACTGTGCCGATAGATTGCTGAGGCAGAAACCCAGATCGAGGGAGCCACCTTGGGCGATCATAGGTCAAGTTCCATCGTTACTGGAAAAAGAATGGGTCCTGAGGTGGGCGAAGGACCATCAGGACTGTAGATGAGATAGTCATGCCATACAGATATACCAAGGTCTTGGGACAGAGCTGGTGAGAAGATGTGCAGGTTTCGATGAGACCAAAGCTGCGCTGTACAAAAATAACGTGAGATTTGGGTGGTGTATTGGGCTCATCTTTGGGTAACTTTCATAAGAGTATAATAATCTTTATTGTCACAAGTAGGCTTAATTTAAAACTGCAATGATGTTCTGTGAAAATCCCTAGTCGCCACATTCCGGCACCTGTTCGGGTACACACAGAGGAGAACTCAGAATGTCCAATTCGCCTAACAACGTGCCTTTCGGGACTTGTGGGAGGAAACTAGAGCACCCGGAGGAAACCTACGCAGACACTGGGAGAACGTGCAGGCTCCCCCACAGATAGTGACTCAAGCTGGGAATCGAATCTGGGGAGCCTGGCGCTGTGAAGCAACAGTGCTAACCCACTGTGCTGCCATGTCGCCCAACAGGACAGAGACTATTATTTTGATGTGCCAGAGGAGCGAAAGAATTTGTCAGGAAGCAGACTGGGATGAACTGAAGTGATTGAGGACAATGGACTTGTTTATTTATTGTTAAGTCCATCTGTTCTTGTATCTGGTAGGGGATTTTTGTAAAGTGGGGCGGTTTTAGGATTGTGCTTGGGCTTTTAGGTGGGTATTTGTAGGGGGGCGGAGTTGGAGATAATGTATTGTACTGCTGAGCATTATATTTTGGGAAAGGGGACTGGATATTGTTTCCTTTTCTTCTAGGGTTCTGTGTTAAAGTTCAGTTTGGGGGCAGGGGGTTGATTCATTGATGTATTGTTATGTAGACTTTGATCTTTACTCTGTCTGGGGTCACTCTACTAGTGGTATAGCTAGTTAACAGGAAAAGAGGGAAGGGGGGAATGTCTGCAGCTTGTTACCATGTGGGATGTTTCAAAAAAAATAAAATTGTAGGTAATGAGCTTTTGGTTTTGTTTTGGTGGGGCTTATGGTGGAGGTTTGCTTTTTGATTGGTTATTTGTTTGGTTTCTGGGGCCGTGGAGGAGGAGAGGAGAGTGTTGACGATGGCAATTCCTTGGTTCTTGGGCTGATTTTATGGGGGATGTGGCGGCCATCTTGAGTGGTCCTAGAGCTCGCGCAGTTTGAGGCATTGTGGGAATGCCTGGCATGGTGGATATGGCTGATCCTGGATTGGGAGGGGGTCAAAGACCCCTTATCAAATCCTGGAATCCATCAGCGGTGGCGAAGGAGTTAGTGGTGTTCAGGGAACAGATGAGGGGGCAGACCCATGGACATTTAGGTTTCCGAGGTATATGGGGTTTTCCTTTTTTTCCTTCACGTCCACTGGATCTGCTCCCGAATATATTTCTTTATGATGGGTAGGTCACTTCTCCTAGGGGTTAAAGGGGGCGGGTAACTTGGTGATTGTTTTATCGGATTTGTTGTTGGAGCCGGGCTGCTCTCAGGAGACCCCCATGGAGACTGACCCGCTGTTGCTCGTGGAGAAGAGATTTTGTGAGTAACTATCTTCTGTATGGAATATGTTAGGTTTAACAGGAATGAGGCGGTGTCGCCGTCCATGCTCTGAGAGGCTCTGAAAGCGGTGGGGAGGGCCAAGATAATCTCATTTAAGGCACATAGAGATAAATCAGAGAAGGTGGAGAGACAGAGGCTGATGGACTCCATTCTCAAGGTGGATCGTTAGTACTCGATTGCCACAATGCCAGAATTATGGCAAACAAAAAGAGGTTGCAATGGAGTTTGAGTTGTTGACAACTGGGAACGTGATGACCCAGCTGCCTCGCTCGAGGGGGCTTTCTCTGAATATGAGGAGAAGGCTGGCCATCTGTTGGCTCACCAGCTTGATGCTCGGTCAATAACTCCTGAGACGAGATTGGAGACAATTGAAGGCTTTATTGTCATAGATGTTTCTCCCAGCAGCACAGGTACAGAATGCAGCTGCTGGGGAGACACAAGCTCTTAGACCAGTAGGCAGGCTTCACCAATGAAAATAGCAGTCTCAGGTACCTCCCACACCAATGGTCTTCCAGCATTATTCAGGGTACCGTAATACCCCTAATACCGACTACCACATTCACCCCCTGTTTAAAAAAAAAATAATCCGGCGGGGGTGGTGGTTTGCGTTATACAGTGGTAGAGGTGTAGGTTATGGTGGTACCCGGTATACATTAGCACAGTGTTTTGCCTAGTTACATGTCGCAACTATTTACGGTAATTATTTACAGTCAGAATGAAGCAATTAGTCGATCGGAGGCCCTGGTCGTCCTCTGCGATCGTCGTAGCTTCGGAGGTGATGCAGGCACCGGCTCGGGCACCTGTGGCTCCGGGAGCATGGCTTCAGCTTCTTCAGCAGCTTCATCACCCCTAGATGGGACCAGTGGAAGGACCGATCCACCTGGGAAGGGGGCGGCTGTGGGGTGCGCCGGTGGGAGGGAGGATGGGGTCGGTAGTGGAGGTGTGGGTAGGGATCCAGCGGGGGCCAGGTCCCGTAGGGAGACCATACCCTGTTGGCCGTCGGGGTATGCCACGTAGGCGTATTGAGGGTTAGCGTGCAGGCGGTGGACCCTCTCAACCAATGGGTCGAACTTGTGCGCCCGCACGTGTTTGCGGAGCAGGATTCTTGGACCGTAGTGCCAGTAGGACGGTCTTCCAGACCGTTGCGTTCTCCCTCTCCACCTGCTCATTTCCCCGGGGGTTGTAACTGGTTGTCCTGCTCGAGGCAATGCCCTTGCTGAGCAGGAATTGACGCAGTTCATCGCTCATGAAGGAGGACCCCCTATCGCTGTGTATGTAGGCGGGCAAACCAAACAGCATGAAGATACTGTGGAGGGCTTTTATGATGGTGGCTGCGGTCATGTCGGGGCACGGGATGGCGAATGGGAACCGGGAGTACTCGTCAATCACGTTCAGGAAGTACGTGTTGTGGTCGGTGGAGGGGAGGGGCCCTTTGAAGTCCATACTGAGACGTTCAAAGGGGCGGGAAGCCTTTAACCGGTGCGCATTCTCTGGCCTGTAGAAGTGCGACTTGCACTCCGCGCAGATTTGGCAATTCCTGGTGGCGGTCCTGACCTCCTCGATGGAGTAGGGCAGGTTTCGGGTCTTAATGAAATGAAAGAATCAAATGACCCCCGGGTGGCAGACGTCCTCGTGGACGGCCCGGAGGTGGTCCACTTATGCATTGGCACATGTGCCGCGGAATAGGGCATCTGGAGGCTCGTTTAGCTTTCCGGGACGATACAAGATCTCATAGTTGTAGGTGGAGAGCTCGATCCTCCACCGTAAGATCTTATCGTTCTTTATCTTGCCCTGCAGTGCATTATCGAACATGAAAGCAACCGACCGTTGGTCAGTGAGGAGAGTGAACCTCCTGCCGGCCAGGTAATGCCTCCAGTGCCGCACAGCTTCTACTATGGCCTGGGCCTCCTTTTCAACTGAGGAATGGCAGATTTCTGAAGCATGGAGGGTGTGTGAGAAGAAGGCTACGGGCCTGCCCGCTTGGTTGAGGGTGGCCGGCAGAGCTACGTCGGACGCGTCGCTCTCGACTTGGAAGGGGAGGGATTCGTCGATTGCGTGCATCGTGGCCTTTGCGATGTCCGCTTTGATGCGGCTGAAGGCCTGGCGAGCTTCTGCCATCAGGGGAAAAACCGTGGATTGAATTAGTGGGTGGGCCTTGTCCGCATAGTTGGGGACCCACTGGGCATAATATGAAAAAATTCCCAGGCAGCGTTTCAGGGCCTTGGAGCAGTGGGGGAGGGGGAACTCCATGAGGGGGCGTATGTGTTCGGGATCTGGGCCTATAACTCCATCATGCACTACGTAGCCGAGGATGGCTAGACGGTCGGCGCTGAACACGCATTTGTCCTTGTTATATGTTAGATTCAGGATTTTTGCGGTATGGAGGAATTTTCGGAGGTTGGTGTCGTGGTCCTGCTGGTCGTGCCCGCAGATGGTGACGTTATCGAGATACGGATCATGACCCGCAAACCATACCGGTCAACCATTCGGTCCATCCCCCGTTGGAAGACCGAGACTCCATTTGTGACACCGAAGGGAACCCTTAGGAAGTGGTAGAGCTGCCCATCTGCTTCGAATGCAGTGTACTTGCAGTCATCCGGGCGGATGGGGAGCTGGTGGTAGGCGGATTTTAGATCCACCGTGGAAAAGACCTTGTATTGTGCAATCTGATTGACCAGATCAGATATGCGGGGGAGAGGGTACGCATCAAGCTGCGTATACCTGTTGATGGTCTGACTCTAATCGATGACCATCCTATGGTTCTCCCCGGTCTTTACAACCACTACTTGAGCTCTCCAGGAGCTGTTGCTAGCCTCAATAATACCTTCCTTCAGTAACTGTTGGACTTCCGACCTAATGAAGGTCCGGTCCTGGGCTCTGCACCATCTGCTCCTGGCGGCGACGGGTTTGCAATCCGGGGTGAGGTTTGCAAACAGGGAAGGCGGATCGACTTTGAGGGTCGTGAGGCTGCAGACAATGAGGGGGTGTATCGGGCCGCCAAATTTAAAAGTTAAGCTCTGGAGGTTACATTGGAAGTTTAACCCTAGGAGCGTCGCAGCGCAGAGGTGAGGAAGGACGTAGAGCCGGTAATTTTTAAACACCCTTCCCTGGACTGTGAGGTTCGCTATGCAGAACCCTTTGATCTCTACCGAGTGAGACCCGGAGGCCAGGGCGATTTTTTTGGTTGACTGGGTGGACGGGAAGAGAATAGCACCTTACCGTATTGGGGTGTATGAAGCTCTCTGTGCTCCCGGAGTCGATCAGGCAGGATGTTTTATGCCCGTTGATGAGCACGGACGTCGGCGCAGTCGAGTGTTCGGGGCCGAGACTGGTCCAGGGTCACCGAGGCAAGTCGTGGCAAAATTTGGATGATTTCCTCGGGCAGTGTTTGGTCATCCGAGTCGGGATCCTGAGAGTCCAGCCAAGATGGTGGCGCCCATTGCCGCACATGGCTAGAGGTATACAAGATGGCGGCGCCCATCCGTCGCACGTGGTCCCCGGGGGACAAGATGGCGGCGCCCGGAGGCCGCACGTGGCCCTGGAGAAGGAAGATGGCGGTGCCCGCTGGCCGCACATGGCTCCTGGAGAGAGTTGTGGTGGCGGTCCCGGTTCGCCCCCGGAGACCGCGGCGACCGCCCGGGCCTGGCATACCGCCACAAAATGGCCCTTTTTGCCGCATCCTTTGCAGATGGATGAGCGGGCCGGGCAGCGCTGCTGGCTTGCCCGTAAAAATAGCAGTGGGGCCCCTCGGGGTTGCCTGGCAATCTCTCAGCACAAGTTTGTGGGGGGATGGGGGTTGCATCGGAGTTGGCCGCGGGGGGGGGGGGTTCTACGCTGCCCAAGGGGCTGCCGCGTGTCAGGGACATAAGCGCGGGCGTTTTGGGAGGCCACATCCAGGGAGCTAGCAAGGACCCGTGCCTCCTTGAGGCCTAGCGTCTCTTTCTCCAGCAATCGCTGGAGGATTTGGGAGGACAGCATACCTGCAACGAATGCGTCCCAGATGAAAGGTTCTGTGTGGTCGCTGGCCGAAACTTGCGGGCAGTCACAGTTCCTCCCTAACACCAGGAGCGCACGGTAGAACTCCTCCAGCAATTCCCCGGGGATTTGTCACCTTGTCGCTAGCAGATGTTGGGCGTAGACCTGGTTTACAGGGTGAATATAGTGTCCTTTCAGCAGGGTCATTGCGGCCTCAAAATCCTCCACATCCTCGATGAGGGTGTAGATCTCTGGGCTCACCCTCGAGTGGAGAACTTGCAGTTTCTGGTCCTCCATAGGTTCAGTCGTAGCCATCCTGAGGTACCCTTTGAAGCATGCCAGCCAGTGTTTGAAGGTTGCCGCTGAGTTTGCCGCGTGGGGGCTGAGTTGCAGACATTCCGGCTTGATTCGGAGCTCCATTCTTTAAAATCTAGTACAATAAATTGATGCTCGATCAATAACTCCTGAGACGAGATTGGAGACAATTGAAGGCTTTATTGTACTAGATGTTTCCCCCAGCAGTGCAGGTACAGAATGCAGCTGCTGGGGAGACACAGGCTCTTATACTCCGCCTTACTGGGCGGAACCAGCAGGCAGGCTTTACCAATGAAATAGCAGTATCCGGTACCTCCCACACCAATGGTCTTACTGTATTATTCGGGGTATCATAATACCCCTAATACCGACTACCACACAGCTGAGGTGGCAGGCAGCTTCTCGGCAGATGGTACAGGTTGGTTGGCAGGGTTGTTTCTGTCCCAAAGAAGGTGAATGAGGTGGTTGAGGCTTTCTATTGTAGGTTGTATGAATCGGAGCCCCAAGGTGGGGATTCATCAATGAGTCAATTTTTGGACAGATTGACCTTCCCAGAGGTGGAGCAGGAGAAAAGGCGCAAGTTGGAGGCGCCGATTGGGCTGGAAGAGATAATGAGTTGTATTCGGTTAATGCAGATGGGTAAGGCGCCGGGACCGGATAGGTTCCTTGTTGAATTTTCCAAACAGTTCGCTGGACTGCTGATCCCACTTTTACTAGATATGTTCAATGATTCCATATCATGTGGAGCTTTGCCGCCCACGCTGACACAGGCGTTGATTTCCTTGATCCTGCAGAAAGACCAGGCTCCATTGGAATGTGGGTCATATCGGCTGGTCTCGTTGTTCGATGCTGACATCGTTGTTCGATGCTGACATTAAGTTGTTGCAGAAGTTAGCAATGAAGCTGGAACTCCTCTACTGGAGGTCAATTCGAAGGAGCATACTGGATTTGTGAAGGGCCGCAGTAGTCAGCCAATATCAGGAGGTTGTCCAATGTGCTGTCACCCTCCTCGGAGAGCAAACCCAAGGTGATCATTTCGATGAATGCAGAGAAGGCGGTTGACAGGGTTGAGTTAAGGTACATCTTTAAAATCTTGGGGTGGTTTGGCTTTGGACCTACATTTGTATCATGGGTTAAGCTTTTATACAAGTGTACATACAATGCTCGGAGTTCTGTTTATTTCCAACTTGGCAGGGATACAAGACAACATAGGGATCCCTGTCATCTCCATTGCTGTTCAAGTTAACAATCAAGCCGCTGGCCATTGCATTGAGGTTGTTTCTTTTGGTAGCGGAGGATAGAGCGTGGGGTAGGTGGAGTATAGAGTGTCCTTGAATAGGAACGATCTGTTACTATATATTACAGACCCTCTCTCCAATGTTTGGAAGATAATGGAGCTGCTCAGGAGGTTTGGCTCTTTTTCGGGGTACAAGCTAAATCTGACAGCGATTTCTCCAGTGAACCCCCCGGGGATGGGAACTGGGGCGGGATTCTCCACAAATCGGCGGGGCGGGCTACTTCGGCGCCGAGGAGTGGTGTGAACCACTCCGGCATCGGGCCGCCTCGAAGGTGCAGAATCCCCCGCACCTTCAGGAGCTATGCCGGCACCGGAGTGTTTGGCGCTGCGCAGCTGGCGTGGAAGGGCTTGGCGCCACGCCAACCGGCGCCAAAGGGCCTCCGCCGGCTGGCGGAGCTGGCGCATGCGCGGGAGCGCCAGCATTTGCTGCCGCCATCCCAGCGCATGCGCAGGGGGGTTCTTCTCTGCACTGGCCATAGCGGAGGTTGACAGCGGCTGGTGCGGAGGGAAAGAGTGCCCCCACGGCACAGGCCCACCCGCATATTGGTGGGCCCCGATCGCGGGCCAGGCCACCGTGGGGGCACCCCCCGGGGCCAGATCCCCCCTGAGGATTCTGCGGGCCACCCGTAGAGCCAGGTCCCGCCGGTAAGGACCTGTTGTGATTTACGCCGGCGGGATCTGCCGAAAACGGGTGGCCACTCGGCCCATTGCGGGCCAGAGAATCACCGGGGGTGGCGCTGTCAGCAGCCGCCGACCGGCGTGCCTCGATTCCCGCTCCCGCCAAAACCCACGCGCTAGAGAATTCGGCAGCCGGCGGGGGCAGGATTCACGCCGCCCCCCAGCGATTCTCCGACCTGTAGATTGCCCTTGAAGGGGCAGTTAAGAGTCAAGCACATTGCTGTGGGTCTGGAGTCACATGTAGGCCAGAGCAGGTCAGAATGGCAAATTTCCTTCCCTGAAGGATATTAGTGAACCAGCCGGCAATCAGCAATGGTTTCATGGTCATTAGACTTTTCATTCCAGATTTTTTTTAAATTTCAAATTTCACCGCCTATTGTAGTGGGATTTGAACCTGGGTTCCCAGAGCATTGCCCTGGGTTTCTGGTTTACTAGTCCAGTGACAATACCACTATGCCACCGCCTCCCCGATAGAATGAGTTTATTTGTTATAATGAAAATTTTGTTGAATAGAATATTTAAAAAAATGGTTCAAGAGAAAGTTGGCCTGCCACCATCTTCTCGAGACAATTAAGAATGAGAAATAAACACCAACCTTGTCAGTAGTGCCTGCATCTTGACGGGCAGCACGGTAGCATTGTGGATAGCACAATTGCTTCACAGCTCCAGCGTCCCAGGTTCGATTCCGGCTTGGGTCACTGTCTGTGAGGAGTCTGCACATCCTCCCCGTGTCTGCGTGGGTTTCCTCCGGGTGCTCCGGTTTCCTCCCACAGTCCAAAGATGTGCAGGTTAGGTGGATTGGCCAAGATAAATTGCCCTTGGTGTCCAAAATTGCCCTTAGTGTTGGGTGAGGTTACTGGGTTATGAGGATAGGGTGGAGGTGTTGACCTTGGGTAGGGTGCTCTTTCCAAGAGCCGGTGCAGACTCGATGGGCCGAATGGCCCCCTTCTGCACTGTAAATTCTATGATAATCTTGCGAATAAATTGAACAAAACTTCCTGATCAGCAGAGTTCTTTCTGAAACTGCTTTTGATGGTGTTATTTTAATTCAGATTTTGGAAATCCAACATCAAAGGCAGCACAAAAGATGATTGGCTCCCAGGTCCAATTTAAACAATGATCAAGATTTTTAAAAAAACAGTAAGGATGTTCGTTAATGCTTCCCCTTATTTATGTCTGTAACTGTTTCCTTCTACTGCTCTGTAATAACCTGGCATGTCTCTTTCTTTTTGGAACACACTTGTAACTTTGGATCCTCCAATGCCTTGGTAGAAAACTAGTTTAGAAGAATTTTGGAACGTTGAGGTTTGTGCCTCTGCTTCTGACATTGAGCTTGTTTCTTTTAATGCAGTGTGGACCATCCAGACCCGTTAACTTATCAGCTTTAAGGATGGGATTTCCTCAGGGTTTTCCCGGATTGGTCACTGTTGCCGGAAACTCCATTTAAGGAGGCTGATCTAGCCAACCCAAGGAAATACCCAACATAGTCTTAATAGCCATTTTAATATTGCTTCCTTAATATTTAGATGGTAATTTATTGATCTGAAACATTAGCCCTGGGCAGGGTTTTTATACACTGATGGGAATGGGTGTGAAAGTTTGTGGCAACTGCCCCCTTGTGAGTGGCAGGTAGCCAATTAAATGGTGTTAAAGGCCATTAACGTCTATTGTTAGAAGCTGACTGGAATTTTCCATCAACCTCCCGGCACCTCGTGGCTTCAGGTCAAGACCAGATGCCTGGAGGCAGCAGACAGTCCATGATGGTGGCCCCACGGCTGGGTCTAATTTAAAAAAAAATGAATAATTTGGAGAGAAGACACCTCCATCTTAAGACTCCCTCTTTGTCTTACCTGAAACGTGAGTCTGCTACTTCTTCAGTGGTGGAGGGCCTCCTGTTGGCTCTTCCAGCTTTCAGAGCTTACCTGCCGTCCTTCACTGGATGACGCTGGCCCTCAAGTCACGAATTGGCCAATTTGAGGATTTTGTTTACTGCTGGGTGACTGTTCCCCAGATATGGGGTTGTGATCCCCATTTGACTCCGACATCGGGGTCCTGGCCTAAAATCCGACCTTCATTTCTCTCTTTGCAAAGCTGCTTGACCGTTTTAAGTATTTCCAGCATTTTCTGTTTCTATTTCACATTTTTGACACCTACAGTATTTAACTTTTATATTTGTAAGCACTTTTTTGGAAACCCTAGAAACCCTCCTCACTTTACTTTTCGCAAATGTGGAGGTAGAATATTTGTTAGGTTCAATGTTTACCCAGCCTCCACCATGAAGACTGTCGTCTTTGTTTCATTACTGTCCTCAGCCCTTCTTAGATCATTCCCCTTACCTTCATGGTGTTTACAAAATTTGTTGATATGACCAGCAGTCTTTTAATTTTGTATTCTCCTTTCCTGCTTTTTCTTTATGCCTTTGGTATTTTTTGCTGTATTGTTAACAGTAATTTGATTATATACCTTGAATTTTTTTTTATAACTGAATTTTGACCTAACTTTATTCACCTAAGCCTGTCCTTTGTCTCAACTGCAATTCTCCTGATTGAAGTGTTTTTAGCTTGTAGTCTATCCATGTCGTACTTAAATATTTCCCACTGCTTCTCTGATGTTTCACCTGCCAACATTTCCATTCAATTAATCAGACGTGTCATGTTAAGTCGTTCATCTGGGGTAGACCGATGTGGAATGAAAGAGAAAATAGTTGCTAGGGAGCCAAGTTCTTTAAGTGAAAAGCTAATCTTGAATTTTCTTCAAATAGTGAACAATGTTTACAGTGTTTGCAGTAATATAAGATTGTGTGTAGAAAAAAGTTCTTTTTAAATTTATATTGCTCAAGTCAGCTGAGTTGGAAGGGTACATTTAACATGAGTTCTACACTGGTTTTGGAGTTCAGGGTACATGTTTCGGTGCAATGTTCACGATTTGTACATATTTTCAAGTTGCTTAGCACAACTTTATCTTGTCAGCTACGGCCTACTATTAATTTGGACAAGTTGGGGATGAAATGTTGCGGACTAGCTTTCCATGTTGGAAACCTGTGTGACAGCATAGCCAGGGTTGTTAGGATGGCTGGGTTCCCCTTCCTGCCATCAAGAGGAGTCAGTGGCCAAGATATCACCACCACTACCGGCTGCCCCAAGGAGTGTTAATTGGATGGAGGCAGGACTTCTAGTCCTCAGTCAGGAGGAAGTCCCACCTCGGAGAGCTGCCAGCCAGTCCAACTGGCTGGCAGCTCTTTCAGCGCAGCAGCACCAGAAGCTGCAGTGGACAGGATTGGGACTGCAAGCGGTCCCCAGAGTCCAGGGATGAATTCTACCATGGATTCGCCGACAGATTCAATGGTGGACAGGGGGGAGGTGGCAAATAGAATCAGGCAGGAGTCCAAAAATTTGTTTCATGCTAGTGTGAATTTCCCATGGAATCTTCCACCGGTGCCCACCATGGCAGATCAGGGATCCTACTGAAGGCCAACATAAAACCAATTAGCATACTGCTAATGGGATGCTGTTATTTCTTTGATTGTCACAAAGAGAAAAGGTATAGAGTTCTGGATTCTTGTAAAATATGATGAGAGGTTTATTCAGGATGTTGCTCAACACAATCAAGATGGTGATCTCCCCAAAGTCCCCTCAAAACTCTTCTGATGTCGCTATACATGACGTGATGCAGAACCAGCAAGAATATAGTCCCTCTCTCTTTACTTCATTAGTGCACCGATAACAATTAACATTTATATAACAGCTCCCCTGATATGTTATTTCTATAAATTGCAATAAGACAGTCTGTGTCTATTCCTTATTTATGGTAGAATTCAGTGTTCTTGAACTCTGTTACCTACGACTCAGAAGTGTCCTCATTCCTTCCTGTAGATAGCACTTCTGGAGTAGTTATTTTGGTATCTGCCACTTTAGGCATTGAAAAGTCCTCAGAAACAGAATCTGAACTGGTCTCCATTCCAAAGTATAGTTCTCCAGATTGTGGTAAAATGGGCAATGGCCTGAATTTTAGGTTCCTGGTACCCTGCAGAGTTGTAATTGGCAACTCCATTGGATGTTGCGACCCTGACCTCATTGGCTGAGAGCCAGAGTGACTTCTGGAAGGGTGGGAAGAGGGGGATAAGAACAGGACACTCAGCAAGACTTGAAAGGCAATGGAGAAGACTCAATGGCAGACCAGAGAACAGATGGAAGAGGAGTGTGAGACCCACCTTTGCAGACGAGTGCCCTGAGATATCTGAGGCTGAGAGTATCGGACCAGCAGCTCAATCAAGTTCATAAGCACAGGTAGTATTAGAATCTCGGGCAAACTATATTTGAGGTATTTTGGGAGGATAACTGTGCTATTGTGTTTGCTAATTTGGGTTGAATTGTGAACTTTGTTCAAATCACAAATAAGGGCAGCTAGGTAAAAAGTTTTACTAATAAACTGGTCAAAGTGCTTGATAATTAACAAACAACTAGATCATCTAAAGGTAGAACCTCTTGAGAAGTTTCTGCAAACTCGTCCATGAAATTGGTCCTGTCTTTGCTAGGATCATACCTTGTACCCATTTCTTGTTAGTGGTGTAATTCCTAGATAACACTCTCTCCCTGGTGAAATACTTATCTTTTAGAGATTTTCTCCCTCCTAGCAATTTGCACTTGTTGTTGTCACTTGACAATCTCTGAAGTATCAGGTGGAGTTAACAAATCAAACTGTGTTTGTAGTTTTCTCTTGAACAGCAGCATCACTGGTGAACTTTGCATGGTAGCACTTGCAATGTTCCCTGATCTTACAATGCTTTGGTCGAATGCTTTAATGATTGCATAAAGTTTGGCAATCCATTTGTTGCTGGATGACATGGAACTGACTTGATATTATACTGTTCTCTTTCAAGTAGTGTTCAAACCCGAATGTAATGGTGGAGTTTTCGTTAGTTTTGCACAAGATTAGCATTACCCAACTTTATCTTCAATTTGAGCATCTAATCCTGGCCACCAAAGATAACTGCATGCAAATTCCTTCATCCTCACACCAGGATGCCCCTCATGCAGTTGGTCAAGGACTCAACTACACAAGCACGGAGGAATAATCACATGGATTCCCCACAGTAGAACTCCATTCTGCACTGTCAGCTCCAGTCTTTGTGTGATGTAGACCTTGAGTTCTGGATTTTTCTCATGAACATTTGACCGTGTTTCGTTTTGGACCAGGTCCATCACATTCCCCATCACTGGATCGGTTCTTGTATCTCTTTGAACTTGAGAAGTCAGAGGTACACAATCCACAAGCGAGAAAGGCAAAATATTGACAAAATGTTCTTCAGGATTGTGCTTGACTTGTAATGTCAATCGTGATAAAGCATCAGTTTTTGCATGTTGCTCGGTCTTGCAATACTGGATATCGTAAGTGTTTGCTGACAATATCAATGTCCATCTTTGCAATCTACTAGCTGCCGAAGAAGGTATACTTTTATACAGATTATAGTCCAGGTTCGATGATCAGTCAAAAGGGTAAAATGACGCTTGTAAAGATAATGTTGGAACCTTCTTATACCGAAAATTATTCTCAAAAGTTTATTTTTTAGCTGAATTCATTTCTGCGCTTGGAAGAGTGCGTGAAGCTAATGCTATTGGTCATTCCTCTGAAGGCAAAATGTGCAAGACAACTGCATCAACCCCAAGGGTGAGGTAACACAAGCTAATTGCAACTTCATTTTTGGATTATAGTGAACCAACAGCTCTGATTTCAGTAAAGCTTCTTTCATTTCATTGTATGCACTTTTACGTTCTCCTGACCATTGCCACCTGTGTTTGATGCATAGCAACTTGTGTAAAGGCTTCACTCATGCTGCTAAATTCGGCACAAATTTACCATAATAATTCATCAATCCTAAAAACAAGCATAATTGTGTCACATTTTGAGAATGTGGTACTTCTAAGATTGCTGACATTTTCTTTGGTTCTTTGTGTAAACCATATTTGTCGATACCATTACTTTTTTCCCTTAACTCTCAGGTTGTGGCGTTGTAAGCGCTTCAGGGTAGCTTCTAAATTCGTCAAGTGCTCCTGTTCATGCGAACCGATGATGAGTAGTGTGTCATTTAAGTAACATTGCAATCCATTCAATCCACTTAGAATTTGATCCATGGTTCTTTGAAAAAGAGCAAGCGCTGATGTTATTCCAAAGGAAAGTCTTCTCTAATGCAAATTCGCCACAATGTTAAGTAGTGGTTGTGATTCAAGAGTATTGGCCTAAATTGCTCAATCTCTCTTCATAAGACAATCCCCTCATCTTTGGAACCAATATAGTGAACCTCCTCTAAACTGTCTCCAATGCAACTACGTCGCTGCTAAAGGGGACCAAACCTGTACACAGTACTCCAGGTGAGGTCTCATCAATGCCATTGTACGATTACAGCAACATTTCCCTACTTTTAAACTCTATTTCTTTAGCTATAAAAGCAAAACTTCTATTTGCCTTCCTTATTACCTGCATGCTAGTTTCCTGCAATTCATGTATGAGGACACCCCGATCTCTCTGCACCGAAGCACTCTGAAGATTCTCTCCATTTCGATAATAAGTTGCCGTTACATTTTTCTGACCAAAATGGATAATCTCATACATATCCACGTTAAACTCCATCTGCCAAATTTTAGCCCACTCAGCCCACTATTTATATCCATTTGTAAATTTCTTATTTCCTCTTGTAACTTACTATCTCACCTATTTTAATGATATCTACAAATTTGGCTGTACTGCCTTCTATCCACGCATCTAAGTCGAACAGGTGCCGGAATGTGACGGCTTTTCACAGTAACTTAATTGAAGCCTACTTGTGACAATAAGTTGTTATTATTATTATTATATATTGTAAATAGTTGGGGGCCGAGGACCAAACCCTGTGGTACCCCACTAGCTACATCCTGCCAACCAGAAAAAGACCCATTTAACCCGACCCTCCCCCTTCTCTCTGTTAGACAGTCTTCTATCCAAGCTAATAAATTACTTCTAATTTCATGTAATCTTATATTGTGTATAACCTTTTGTGCAGCACCTTATCAAATGCTGCAAATATACTATATCTATAGGATCCCCATTATCCACTTGACTTGTTACATCTTCGAAGAACTCTATAAATGTCTAAAATTCTGATGGGGTTGGACAGATTGGATGCAGGGGTGTTATTTCCTCTGGCTGGATTGTCTATAATAATCTTTATTGTCACAAGTAGGCTTACATTAACACTGCAATGAAGTTACTGTGAAAAGTCCCTAGTCGCCACATTCTGGCCCCTGTTCGGGTGCACAGAGAGAGAATTCAGAATGTCCAAATTACCTAACAGCCCATCTTTCGGGACTTGTGGGAGGAAACCGGAGCACCCAGAGGAAACCCACGCAGACGTGCAGACTCCGCACAGACAGTGACCCAAGCGGGAATCGAACCTGGGACATTGGCGTTGTGAAGCAACATTACTAACTACTATGCTACCGTGCTATGGAGTAGAGGACTAAGATTAGGAGAATATCTTGACTTGAGGGTGGTGAACCCAAGGAATTCTCTACCACTGAGACTGTGGAGGTCAAGTCACTGAATGTATTTCAGAAGGAATTAGATAAATTTCTAGACTCTTAATGTATTGAGGTATATGAGGTGGGGGGGGAGGGGGTGGCGAGAGGGGAAGTATGCCTTTGAGATAGAGGTTCAATCGTGATCATTGAATGGCAGAGCAGGCTTGAAGGGCCGAATGTCCTGCTCTTATTTTCTATGTTTGTCAACTTATCCTGGCAGAGACCCGATGTGCCAAATAGTCGCCTTCTATGTCACATGATTCTATGAATAAAGTCTTCAGGTTGGGGATTAAGAACAATTTAATGAATGCTTCTTTTACCAAATGTATATTATGGAACTTGATTTGTATTTTACGTGATAAAGCTAGAATTGAAAGCTCAAAGAGTTTAGGAAGAGATGCTCGAGCAGATGCGAGATGCTATGAAGCAGGGCTTTGTTTCAAGGCCAATTAAAGATTAATTTGATAAGCTTCGAATGAAATTTACTACTGTGCAAAAAGAGCCATTAGAGGGAACTATATTTATACCCACTGGATACAGACCACAGCTTCTTTTGATACTAGGGCTAGAACTTGTTTTTGAGAAGTGAGGGAAATGTCATTACAAATCTTCGGCTTGCTCCCCCATTCAAAAATGATCAAATCTAAGTACAGGAAAGTACATATTAAACAATCATCACCCCCAGTGAATGAATTCAATTTTCTTTATTTTAGCAGGTATTCCCCTAATTTAACTTGTTATGCTTGTGACAAATGATCTTTTGAAGGAACTTGCTAGGCAAATAGAAAAACACAATTATTTCATTGATCATCAACCATATTTGATTTTTTTTCCACCTTGTAAAGCAATAGTGTGGTTGAGGTTTAATACTGCAGCTTTGATCATTTCTCCTGCAAAGCAAATTTGCCATGACAACCCAACATAGGAGGTTTTGAAGCAGGTTTTTCAGCAACGGGGTTAAAAGAACGCACACTGAGGGGTTTACACCCCTTTCAACAACCGTTGTTAGCGTTGAACTATTAATGCTCCAACCAGAAGCACAAAAAGATTGCCACTATCATTGAGAACGAAACCAGTTCTCCATCTATAAACACAGCTGGATTGTGGATACAATGGGAGATGCTAACTTTTTTGTGAATTTTTTGAACTCCACTGATACTTTCCTTGTGTCTTTTTTCCAATTTCATTGTTAAGAGCATGAAGTAAGAAACAGATTAATGAGCACAACGTAGCTGAGACCACTGTTAGTAAGCATTGGGGACTACTGGTGTGAAACTGAATCTTAATTTTGTTGTGGTGACATGAACTGGGCAGATATGCAATAAGTAACGTCCTCCTTTTACATGATGAGGAATAAATATTTTTTAAACACAAACCCCTCTATCATAGGACCAGGAGTAGGCCATTCAGCCCGTCGAGCCTGTTCTGACATTTAGTACGATCATGGGTGATCAGACACTTCAATGCCTTTTACCCACGCTATCCTCATAACCCTTTGCATTATTGTTAATCAGAAATCTAGCAATCTCCTCCTTAAACATACTCAATGACTTGAGCTTCCATTGCCGCCTGCGGTAGAGAATACCAAAGATTCCCAACCCTCTGTGAAAAGAAATTTCTCCTCATCTTGGTCCTAATTGGCATTACTGTTATTTTGAAATTGTGTCTAGTTCTAGATGCCCGGACCAAGGGAGGCATCTTTCCTGCATCTACCCTGTCTATTCCTTTAAGTATTTTGTTGGTTTCAATGTGATGTGTAAACGCAGTTCACAGAGGACTAAAACTTCCTTAGTGTAACAAATACAATCTTCAACCCAATAGAATATGCCTAGCTTTACAATTGAAATTGTGTTCCAGCAAGGCAGATATGACAAGGACACAAAAAAAGTTAAACTGAATGAAATTCCTATCTAATTTGATTTTACTTGTCTTGTAACCATAAAAAATATAAAAGGAATTGGTAGCCCTGCCCCAAGCTTGAGGGCAACTTCAGATGGTCAGGGCATTGTCTGATGTGCTTAAAATTGTTCTTGATAAATTCACAAAGAAAAAATGAAAAATGTAGTTCTATTTAAATTTGCAGTATGCCATCCTGGGAATGAATAGAGACTTGATTTTCCTGAGGATGCCTTAAAAATGTATATTCTGCAGGCTGGTATATTAAGGAATTGTCATATTTGAATAATTATTGTTTGGAATTCTCTTTTTCCATCCAGAATAATTTTCAGAATAGCATTGATTGTTTCAATTAATAAAAAATGTAAGAATATATTTTTAAAACGATGGGCCGAATGGCCTCCTTTTGTGCAGTAAAGCTCTATGACTATGACACCTCTTATTCTTCATAACTCCAAAGAATACAGGCCCAGTTTGCAACATCTCTCTTCATAAGACAGTCTGCAGGCCGGAACAAGTCTGGTGTGCTCCCTCTATGGCAATAATATTTTTTCTGAAGTAAGGGGACCAAAACTGCACACAGTATTCCAGGTGCAGTCTAACCAAGCTTCTACACAATCTGAACCAAGACCTCACTACTCCTGTACTCAAATCCTCTTGCGTCAAAGACTAATATTCCAATAGCCTTCCGACTGGAAGAGAGGTCCTGCTAACCTTCATAGCTCAAATGAAAAGACCCCTTGGTTCTTGGAGTTCCCTTTATAAGCAAAGTTTCCCTGGCATCATCTTCCTGAATAACTTCTCCATGGCCTTGACATTTTTCCTTCATTAAGGCAGCAAAAAAACTGAGGACAAATCTTTTTTTTTAATAAATATTTTATTGAACATTTTTGGCCAACCAACACAGTACATTGTGCATCCTTTACACAACATTATAACAATACAGATAACAATGACCTATTTTATATACACAAAAAACAAAAAATAAATAAATATTAAATAACAAAAATGAAAACTAGCCCTAATTGGCAACTGCCTTGTCACAAGCTACACCCCCCCGCCCCCCCCCCCCCCCCATCCCTCCCCCCCCCCCCAAAAAAAAATCCTGGACTGCTGCTGCTGCCTTCTTTTTTCCCCCCATCTATCTATCCGCAAGATATTCGACGAACGGTTGCCACCGCCTGGTGAACCCTTGAGCCGACCCCCTTAGGACGAACTTAATCCGCTCTAGCTTTATGAACCCCGCCATGTCATTTATCCAGGTCTCCACCCCCGGGGGCTTGGCTTCTTTCCACATTAACAATATCCTGCGCCGGGCTACTAGGGACGCAAAGGCCAAAACATCGGCCTCTCACGCCTCCTGCACTCCCGGCTCTTGCGCAACCCCAAATATAGCCAGCCCCCAGCTTGGTTCGACCCGGACTCCTACTACTTTTGAAAGCGCCTTTGTCACCCCCATCCAAAACCCCTGTAGTGCCGGGCATGACCAAAACATATGGGTATGATTCGCTGGGCTTCTCGAGCACCTCGCACACCTATCCTCCACCCCAAAAAATTTACTGATCCGTGTTCCAGTCATATGTGCCCTGTGTAATACCTTAAACTGAATCAGGCTTAGCCTGGCACACGAGGACGACGAGTTTACCCTGCTTAGGGCATCTGCCCACAGCCCCTCCTCGATCTCCTCCCCTAGCTCTTCTTCCCATTTCCCTTTTAGTTCATCCACCATATTCTCCCCTTCGTCCCTCATTTCCCTATATATATCTGACACCTTACCATCCCCCACCCATTTCTTTGAGATCACTCTGTCCTGCACCTCTTGTGTCGGGAGCTGCGGAAATTCCCTCACCTGTTGCCTCGCAAAAGCCCTCAATTGCATATACCTGAATGCATTCCCTTGGGGCAACCCGTATTTCTCGGTCAGCGCTCCCAGACTCGCGAACTTCCCATCCACAAATAGATCTTTCAGTTGCGTTATTCCTGCCCTTTGCCACATTCCATATCCCCCATCCATTCCCCCCGGGGCAAACCTATGGTTGTTTCTTATCGGGGACCCCCCCAATTCTCCAGTCTTTCCCCTATGTCGTCTCCACTGTCCCCAAATCTTCAGTGTAGCTACCACCACCGGGCTTGTGGTGTAGTTCCTCGGTGAGAACGGCAATGGGGCTGTCACCATAGCCTGCAGGCTAGTCCCCCTACAGGACGCCCTCTCTAATCTCTTCCACGCCGCTCCCTCCTCCTCTCCCATCCACTTACTCACCATTGAAATATTAGCGGCCCAATAGTACTCACTTAGGCTCGGTAGTGCCAGCACCCCCCTATCCCTACTGCGCTGTAAGAATCCCTTCCTCACTCTCGGAGTCTTCCCGGCCCAAACAAAACCCATGATGCTCTTTTCTATCCTTTTAAAAAAAGCCTTCGTGATCACCACCGGGAGGCACTGAAACACAAAGAGGAATCTCGGGAGGATCACCATCTTAACCGCCTGCACCCTCCCTGCCATTGACAGGGCTACCATGTCCCATCTCTTGAAATCATCCTCCATCTGTTCCACCAACCGCGTTAAACTTAACCTATGCAATGTGCCCCAATTCTTAGCTATCTGGATCCCCAGGTAACGAAAGTCTCTTGTTACCTTCCTCAACGGTAGGTCCTCTATTTCTCTACTCTGCTCCCCTGGATGCACCACAAACAGCTCACTCTTCCCCATGTTCAATTTATACCCTGAGAAATCCCCAAACTCCCCAAGTATCCGCATTATTTCTGGCATCCCCTCCGCCGGATCCGCCACATATAGTAGCAAATCATCCGCATACAAAGATACCCGGTGTTCTTCTCCTCCCCTAAGTACTCCCCTCCATCTCTTGGAACCCCTCAGCGCTATCGCCAGGGGCTCAATTGCCAGTGCAAACAGTAATGGGGACAGAGGACATCCCTGCCTTGTCCCTCTATGGAGCCGAAAATATGCCGATTCCCGTCCATTCGTGACCACACTCGCCACTGGGGCCCTGTACAATAGCTGCACCCATCTAACATACCCCTCTCCAAAACCAAATATCCTCAACACCTCCCACAAATAATCCCATTCGACTCTATCGAATGCTTTCTCGGCATCCATCGCCACTACTATCTCCGTTTCACCCTCTGGTGGGGCCATCATCATTACCCCTAATAGCCTCCGTATATTCGTGTTCAGCTGTCTCCCCTTCACAAACCCAGTTTGGTCCTCGTGAACCACCCCCGGGACACATTCCTCTATTCTCATTGCCATTACCTTGGCCAGGACCTTGGCATCCACATTTAGGAGGGAAATTGTTCTGTAGGACCCGCATTGTAGCGGGTCCTTTTCCTTCTTTAAGAGAAGCGATATCGTTGCTTCAGACATAGTCGGGGGCAATTGTCCCCTTTCCTTTGCCTCATTAAAGGTCCTCGTCAGTACCGGGGCGAGCAAGTCCAAATATTTTCTGTAGAATTCAACTGGGAATCCGTCCGGTCCCGGGGCCTTTCCCGTCTGCATATTCCTAATTCCTTTCACCACTTCTTCTACCTCGATCTGTGCTCCCAGTCCCACCCTTTCCTGCTCTTTCACCTTGGGAATTTCCAGCCGATCCAAAAAGTCCATCATTCTCTCCCTCCCATCCGGGGGTTGAGCTTCATATAATTTTTTATAAAATGTCTTGAACACTTCATTCACTCTCTCCGCTCCCCGCTCCATCTCTCCTTCCTCGTCCCTCACTCCCCCTATTTCCCTCGCTGCTCCCCTTTTCCTCAATTGGTGTGCCAGCAATCTGCTCGCCTTCTCCCCATATTCATACTGTACACCCTGCGCCTTCCTCCATTGTGCCTCTGCAGTGCCTGTAGTCAGCAAGTCAAATTCCACATGCAGCCTTTGCCTTTCCCTGTACAATCCCTCCTCCGGTGCTTCCGCATATTGTCTGTCCACCCTCAAAAGTTCTTGCAGCAACCGCTCCCATTCCTTACTCTCCTGCTTCCCTTTATGTGCCCTTATTGATATCAGCTCCCCCCTAACCACCGCCTTCAACGCCTCCCAGACCACTCCCACCTGAACCTCCCCATTGTCATTGAGTTCCAAGTACTTTTCAATACATCCCCTCACCCTTAGACACACCCCCTCATCCGCCATTAGTCCCATGTCCATTCTCCAGGGTGGGCACCCTCCTGCTTCCTCCCCTATCTCCAAGTCCACCCAGTGTGGGGCATGATCCGAAATGGCTATAGCCGTATATTCCGTTCCCCTCACCTTCGGGATCAGTGCCCTACCCAGCACAAAAAAGTCTATGCGCGAATAGACTTTATGGACATAGGAGAAAAACGAGAACTCCTTACTCCTAGGTCTACTGAATCTCCACGGGTCCACACCTCCCATCTGCTCCATAAAATCTTTAAGCACCTTGGCTGCTGCCGGCCTCCTACCAGTCCTGGACTTCGACCTATCCAGCCCTGGTTCCAACACCGTGTTAAAGTCTCTCCCCATTATCAGCTTTCCCGTCTCTAGGTCCGGAATGCGTCCTAGCATTCGCCTCATAAAATTGGCATCATCCCAGTTCGGGGCATACACGTTTACCAAAACCACCATCTCTCCCTGTAGTTTACCACTCACCATCACGTATCTGCCCCCGTTATCCGCCACTATAGTCTTTGCCTCGAACATTACCCGCTTCCCCACTAATATAGCCACCCCCCTGTTTTTCGCATCCAGCCCCGAATGGAACACCTGCCCCACCCATCCTTTGCGCAGCCTAACCTGGTCTATCAGTTTCAGGTGTGTTTCCTGTAACATAACCACATCTGCTTTAAGTTTCTTAAGGTGTGCGAGTACCCGTGTCCTCTTTATCGGCCCGTTGAGCCCTCTCACGTTCCACGTGATCAGCCGAGTTGGGGGGCTTCCCACCCCCCCCCCCTTGCCGATTAGCCATCATCTTTTTCCAGCTTCTCACCCAGTTCCCACGCAGCTGTATCTCCCCCAGGCGGTGCCCCCCCGCCCATCCTCTCCCGTACCCACTCCCCCCTTTCCCCAGCAGCAGCAACCCAATAATTCCCCCCTCCCACCCCCCCCGCTAGACCCCCCGCTCGCGTAATTACTCCCCCCATGTTGCTCCCAGAAGTCAGCAAACTCTGGCTGACCTCGGCTTCCCCCCGTGACCACGGCTCGCACCGTGCGACGCCCCCTCCTTCCTGCTTCTCTATTCCCGCCATAATTATCATAGCGCGGGAACCAAGCCCGCGCTTCTCCCTTGGCCCCGCCCCCCATGACCAACGCCCCATCTCCTCTCCCTCCCCACCGCCCCCCATCACCACCTGTGGGAGAGAGAAAAGTTACCATACCGCAGGATTAGAACATAAAACCCCTCTTCGCCCCCCACATTCGCCCCACCACTTTGTCCAAACGTTCTTTTTAATAATCCACTCATTCCAGTTTTTCTTCTACAATAAAAGTCCACGCTTCATCCGCCGTCTCAAAGTAGTGGTGCCTCCCTTGATATGTGACCCACAGTCTTGCCGGTTGCAGCATTCCAAATTTTATCTTCCTTTTATGAAGCACCGCCTTGGCCCGATTAAAGCTCGCCCTCCTTCTCGCCACCTCCGCACTCCAGTCTTGATAAACGCGGATCACCGCGTTCTCCCATTTACTGCACCGAGTTCTCTTCGCCCATCTAAGGACCATTTCTCTATCTTTGAAACGGAAGAATCTCACCACTATGGCTCTGGGAGTTTCTCCTGCTCTCGATCCTCGCGCCATAACTCGGTACGCTCCCTCCACCTCCAACGGACCCGCCGGGGCCTCCGCTCCCATTAACGAGTGCAGCATCGTGCTCACATATGCCCCGACGTCCGCCCCCTCCACACCTTCAGGAAGACCAAGAATCCTCAGGTTGTTCCTCCTTGCGTTGTTTTCCAGTGCCTCCAACCTCTCCACACATCGTTTCTGATGTGCCTCCTGTATCTCCGTCTTCACCACCAGGCCGTGTATATCGTCCTCATTCTCGGCTGCCTTCGCCTTCACGACCCGAAGCTCCTGCTCCTGGGTCTTTTGTTCCTCCTTTAGCCCTTCGATCGCCTGTAGTATCGGGGCCAACAGTTCTTTCTTCATTTCCTTTTTTATCTCCTCCACGCAGCATTTCAAGAACTCTTGTTGTTCAGGGCCCCATATGAAACTGCCACCTTCCGACGCCATCTTGGTTTTAGCTTGCCTTCCTTGCCGCTGTTCCAAAGGATCCGCTGCAATCCGGCCACTTTCCTCTCCTTTTTCCATCCGTGTCCAGAGGGAATTCCCTTCTGGTTTACCGCACGGTGTTTTTTGCCGTTAAAATTGCTGTTGGGGCTCCTGTCAAGAGCCCAAAAGTCCGTTCCACCGGGAGCTGCCGAAACATGCGACTTAGCTGGTCATCGCCACACCCGGAAGTCCTGAGGACAAATCTTAATTGTCGTATTATCAGTTAGTTGTATCAGTTTACCATTAACTCTTTGCTTTTGTTCTTTCACTCTTTTTTTTATTTTGCCACCTTCTTTGCATTCCTTTTTGCTTTCTTTCACACTACTCCTTCCCCACTACCCCCTTCTCAACTTCTTGCTCTCATTTGATTTTTGACTTTACCGGGACTTTTTCCCACCCCCCCTCTCTTCTTTAACCTATTGTTCTCGCGATGTTTTCTCACTTTGTCATGGTCCTGACTATGACACTTGGCACAGTGGTTAGCATTGCTGCCTCACCGCCTCAGGTACCTGGGTTCAATTCCAGCCTTGAGTGACTGTGTGAGGTTTACACTTTCTCCCCGTGTCTGCGTGGGTTTTCTCCCACAGTCCAAAGATCTGCAGATTGGGTGGATTGACCATGCTAAACTTCCCCTTCATGTCCAGGAATGTGCGGGTTAGGTGGGGTTACGAGGACAGGATGGAGGAGTGAGCCGCGTGAGGGTGCTCTTTCAGGCTGTCGGTGCAGACTCGATGGGCCAAATGGCCTCCTTCTACACTGGAGGAATTCTATGAAGTGCTTGGCCTGGATTGAATTCATCCAAATGATAGCTGAGCCATGATTATACATTCACTGAATGGAGAAATCAGAGGTACAAACCGGCACCCTCCCACTCCTGCACATCTACATCAGTTTACATCATCCTGTACATCTGGATTGATGCATGGCTCTGAACTATCAACCTGCTGCATTTTTAAAAAAACAATCACCCTTTGGGCTGGTGTGTATGGATTTTGCATTTTTCTATATTGCTTGGTTTGGCAAATTTCATTAAAAAAAATATCATCTATCTTCAGTGCACCTATATCCTAGACCAGCAGAAATTATTATTTTGAATACACCAAAAAGCTTGCAGTCAGAAACATACACCAAGCCTTGTCATAGTATAAAAAGAGAAACTGCACTCAGTTCAACAACTTTGGTTATAATCAATCTTTTCCGAAGATGTCTTTATATTCCATCTCAGCTTTAACTCTCTTCCTTTGTACCCTCAAACAGTAAACACAGCCTAAATACATAAGTGCGTATTTCAAATGTGATGTTAAATCATTAGTCTATCCATATATATTTACTATTCACAATTTATACTGATAAACACCACCCCTTTTAGCCGGTGAGTCAGTCACGCCTGCCAGGCTGGCAATGGGAGGGTATTGGGGCTCAACGCAGACCCAGCTGAGTAAGGCTTAAGACAGCTCCCCCACCCCCCGTGGTAACTGAAAGCCCTGGCTGGTGGGCAGTGTTTTCGAGGATCCACATAACACAGTCTGCTTCACTTCCGCTTGAATGAAATGGCAGTCCTGGGCTCCTCGGAGAAGCTCGTCAGCTGAGTATTGCTGTTCAAAGAAAAGAGGCTATTAAAGTTAACGACGTGGAACACACATGGGAGTAGGTAACTTACACTGAAAACATTATCCCCATGGTCATTTTTCCTTTTAATTATGAGTTTTTGTTTGGTGTGTGAAATAACCCTAGAGGCCAGTTAGAAGTTACACCTAGTGTTTGTTACATATTTTTTCAAAGAACAGCGCACATGTGTCGATTTGCCTGTTAAAGTGGAACCTGCTGTAAAGAGAACAAGCTTAAGTCCAAATTAAATGAAACGTCAGAGACACACTTCATTCAGGGTTCTCAAATTACTTGATCATTATCACAGTACTTACTGTAGGTTTATCCTGATTTCAATATAAGGAACAAATCCATTTATAAAAATGTTGAAAATGTATTTTCATTTCACTTACAAGATACTGCGAGGCCTGGATAGAATGGACGTGGCGGGGACATTTCCACTTGTAGGAAAAACAAGAACCAGAGGACACCATCTCAGACTAAAGGGACGATCCTTTAAAACAGAGATGAGGAGGAATTTCTTCAGCCAGAGGTTGGTGAATCTGTGGAACTCTTTGCCGCAGAAGGCTGTGGAGGCCAATTCACTGAGTGTCTTTAAGACAGAGATAGATAGGTTCTTGATTAATAAGGGGATCAGGGGTTAAGGGGAGAAGGCAGGAGAATGGGGATGAGAAAATATCAGCCATGATTGAATGGCGGAGCAGACTCGATGGGCCGAGTGGCCTAATTCTGCTCCTATGTCTTATGTCTTATGGTATCTTTCAAAGAGTATTGGGCAGAGCAGTAGGGTTAGCACACTGTACTTGCATACCAGAATCCCTTGCTTAAGTTGAGACTAATCTGAAAGAATGAAGGTCTCCACTTTTTGTTTGCTGTTGAATTCTTTGCACAAATTTGAACAATTTTGACTTATTTCCAGTGTACAGAGGATAACAGCTGAAAAAGCCAGATTTTTGTGCCTGAGGCTGGAATGAGGAGATGGGATTAATGCCGCCTTTGTGATCCCACCTCTTGAGACTGCCGACACATGGGATCTTTCAGGAATCCGGGCACTATGTGGCCTTGAGTTTGACCTGCCACCTCTTGAGGTGGAAATGGAGGCAGGCCCATTTCAGAGTAGACAGGTTAAAGGACTCTCCTCTGTTCCCAAAAATCTTCAGCCCAGTGCTTCTGATGCAATAAATGCTTCATCTATGAATGTCCTGACCACTTTAAACCCCCTCGCCCTTCCCTTTTCCTCCTCCACCCCCTCACCCCCTCACCCACTCCCTCATCCCCTCTACCTCCTCGGTCCTTCAACCCCCTCACCCATTAACCACATTATGAACAAAACTCAAGTTCTGTTATAGCCTTTGGGTAGCCCATAAAAATAAACAGACTCTTCACACCATCTGTGTAAACTAAGGCAAGTGTTTGTAAAATGATTAGCCAAAATGCTGCCAAGAGCCCATAAAACTCCCCAAGTAAACAAGCAAACTTCAGAACCTCTATCTTAATAGATGTCTAGACAGAATACATAAAATCAATGGGGAAAGGATTCAATATTTATACAGTGTTACCATGGTAGGCTATCCTTTCAACAGTGTGAAATATACTGTACCATTTTGTCCTCCAGATGAACATTTTAACTCGCCTGAAGACTTTTACACATAGACAGCGTTGATCTTTTACTTGACAGCTTGTCAGTTGGTAAAAATAACAATCTGGTAATGCACATTCTTTGAGGGGGACTTAGATCTTCCAATCGCAGCACTGTCATAATTCACCTTAATGAACACTGATACAATTGACGTTGCAATGATGAACTGTAAAGTAGACAAACCATTTGACTCGCCTTTTCAACACCTCTATGCAGTTGGTATAAAATCCAACTGCCGCTAAAGTCTGGATACCTCCTTGATAATTAAAGAATTACTGGAGACCAGCTCTTTATGAGCCCAAACTGCTGTCACTTGTATGAATGCGGGGAGAAGGCCAGCCAACTGTTCGCTCTCAGTTAAGGCGGCAAGAGGCTGCCAGGGTGATTCTGGGATTATGCAGGTGTGGTAATCGGAGGTGGGGGGGAGGGAGAGAGGGGATTGGTCTCAACCCCAGAGAAAGAAAGTTAATGAGGTGTTTGGTCCCTTTTATGAGGGACTTTACAGGTTGGAGCCATCAGCGGAAGAGCAGGCGATGGTTGTGTTTTGAAGGCTTTGGAGTTTCCTCAGGCGGGGGATAACGTACTGGATACATTGGAGGTGTCGATCGGGTTGGAGGAGGTCCACAAGGTCCTGGGTAAGATGCAGGTGGGGAAAGAGCCGGGGCCTGATGGGTTCCCGACAAAACGTTATGAGAAGTTCGCGGACAAGCTGGCCCCATTGGTGCTGGGGATGTTAATGACTCATTGTCGTGGGGTTCCCTTCCTGGGACATTGAGGCAGGAGTCCATCTCCCTCCTTCTGAAGAAGGACAAGGACCCCTCAGAGTGTGGATCATACTGCCCAATCTCTCTGCTCAATGTTGATGCAAATCTTTTGCCTAAAATCCTAGCATTGAAGCTGGAGCTCTGCCTCATGGAGGTGGTGGGGGAAGCCCAAACGCGGTTTGTGAGAGGCAGAAAACTGTCATCCAATGTGAGGAGGCTGTTAATGTAGTTCTTACACTGGCAGTGGGACCAGAACTGGAGATAATTGTGTATCTAATTCCAAAGAGGCATTCGATAGGGTTGAGTGGAGCTACTTGTTCACGGTTCTGGAGAAGCTTGGGATTTGTCCTGAGTTTGCATCATGGGTCCTGCTGTTATATGAAGCACTGGCTTCTAGAGTTCGAATGAACAACATGAATTTGCAGTCATTCAGGCTGCACAGGGAGATGAGGCAAAGATGCCCTATGTCCCTGCTGTTGTTCACATTGGCGATCGAACCATTGGCGATTGCTTTGAGGTCTTTGGATAAGTGGGGGGAATTTTGAGGGATGGAGTAGAGCTAGGGGGTTCCTCTCCATGGATGACATTTTACTGTATGTTAGAAATCCAGGGCCTGTTATGGGGGCGATAATGGAGATATTGTTTTAAAATTTAAACTTCCCAATTCACTTTTATTTTCCAATTAAGGGGCAATTTAGTGTGGCCAATCCACCTAACCTGCACATCTTTGGGTTGTGGGGGGTGAGACCCACGCAGACACGGGGAGAATGTGCAAATTCCACAAGGACTGTGACCCGGGGCTAACTACTGTGCATCCGTGCCGCCCCTGATAATGGGGATATTTCAGAGGTTCGTTTCCTTTTCAGGATATAAACTAAATGTTGGGAAGAGTGAATATTTTGTGGTAAGCCTTCTGAGGATTAGGTGCTGGGTAGGGGGATTACCATTCCGTCTGGCAGGGACCGGTTTCGCTATTTGGGGGTTCAGATGGCCTGGGATTAGACATGACTTTGGTAACTGAATTTTACAAGCTTGGGGAGCAGAGTTAGAGCGGGAATTTCAGAAGTGGGACAGCCTTCCATTGTTTCTGGCAGGCCGAGTTCAAACTATTGAGATGAATATTTTGCCGCGGTTTCTGTTCTTATTTCAATGCCTCCCAGTTTTTCTGTCAAAGGGGCTGTTTCGCACAGGGCTAAATCGCTGGCTTTGAAAGCGGACCAAGGCAGGCCAGCAGCACGGTTCAATTCCCGTAACAGCCTCCCCGAACAGGTGCCGGAATGTGGTGACTAGGGGCTTTTCACAGTAACTTCATTTGAAGCCTACTTGTGACAATAAGCAATTTCTTTTCATTTTCATTTCATTTTTCAAAGTCGTTTTTGCGGGAGATGGAGCAGCTCATAACAGGCTCCATATGGGTGGGGAGAACACCTTGAATTCGGAGAAGGGTCCTACCGAAGGTTGGCGCTGCCAGATTTGTTATATTATTACTGGGTGGCCAATATGGAGAAGATATGGAGTGGTTTGGGGTCAGGAGGTTGGTTGGATACAGATGCAGTCTGGGTCACGTCGAGGGATAGGTCTGGGTGCCTTGGTGCCACCATCTCTGCCATTTTCACCAGCAAAATAACGAGAATAATAGCATAAAAATGGTAGTTCACATCAGTTCAATGACTTTTAGATGACTTTGTACTGCGAGGACTTCAACAGCACACTCTGCTTACAGCACTTTGTGTACTTCCAAATTTAACTGTACAGAAGCTGCTGTTAGCTCCATAAACTGACAGTTTTGCCATCATTACAATCGCAAAGCCTGGGCCGCTATTTCCTGGGCTGCTCGGATAAGGAGTGAGCAGATTCAACACCCCATACTTTACATGCAGACTATGGAATGTAACCAGGACTGGGCAGTAGAGGGAGAATGTAGACACTGGAGTTTTGTTTGGGGAGCCAGGAAGCCGTTTTGTGGAAATTTCTCTGAGGAGATACCTTCAATTGAATGGTGTCCATGGTGGGTAAATTGTAAATAAAATGTGCTTTAGAAAATGAGTACTTAATGATTGAACTTTTAACATTTTCCATTTAATTGATAGTCCACTGGCAATCTCATAGAATCACTACAGTACAGAAGGAGGCCATTCGGCCCATTGAGTCTGCACCAACAATCTGAAAGAGGACTCTACCTAGGCCCACACCCCAACCCTATCCTTCAATTAGCTCAGTTGGCTGCGTGGCTAGCAGCATTCAATTCCTGTACTGGCTGAGGTTATTGATGAAGGCCTTGCCTCGCCCCTCGCCTGAGGTGTGGTGACCCTCAGGTTAAACCACCAACAGCCAGCTCTCTCTCTTGCAGAAGGGGAGAGCAGCCTGTGGTCCTCGGGGACTGTGGTGATTTTCATTTTTCATTTCACATTGTTGTGGAAGTAAAGAAAGAGCATTATTCTGCATTTACCTCCAGCTATGCCTGATTTTGTAATGTTCGATACTGGCACTGGCTGTTAAAATAGAAAACTATTTATTCCCAACATGACTCAACTTAACTGAGATTACAAAACCATTAAATTAATCTGCCTGTTATTTGTTTTATTCTTGGACATTGGCCCTTTAAGACCTTTGTTTCCCCCCCCCCCCCCCCCATTTCAGGATATCAAATCTTATTCAAACATACAGTAAAGTCTTTTATAAATCACCATGGAGCATCTGTACATTAAAATCACTCTGTTTCTGATAGTAGATCTGTTTTAGTGCTGAGACTGGTCAGATGGAACAACACAGTAGATCTTGTGATTAGAAAGTTAACTCAAACTAATGGAGCCCTCTAGCGGTGAATCATCGAACAGTTTCACAGCAGCATTTTCCACGAACCTGTCTTTGTATACTGTAGATTAAGAGACAATAAATACTCTCTGGTTTTTACTTTTGAGGACACACAATCGAGTTATAGTTTTTGGAAAAAGTCCCGCTAGTCTCCCTGATGTGGTACTGTTTTCCTAAACCAATCTATATTACGCTAAGGGGAAATAGTATAGCTTAGCATTTTATTGACCTTCAGTCTAAAAGTGCTGTTGTTAGCTGCTCGCTTCCACAGGCCAATGACCATAAAGAGAAGTCTAATGTCATCTCCTAGTGTGAGTGGGAGAGAAAGATAATGCAAAGATCCATTAAAGATTTCATACCAGCAAAGAGAAGTTTATGTCTGTTTTTTATTAATCATGTAATGACCCCAAGGCGCTCCATATGTATTCATTAACACAGCTGTTGTCGGTCAGGAAATGACAGTAAATGGTACAATTCACATAAGAACATTTATTCCATTGCTGTTACGGATAATGAGATTAGCACAAATAAGCACTAACTGCACAGCATGCAGGACACAGCCTTATTTTACCAACTGGTCAGAGGCCATAAAAAAACAACATTACTGTACATATGCACAGAGGACGACGCTCTCTCTTAAAGGCACAGCACCATTCAACATTCAAAGGTGTCTGCTGAATGCTGTCTCACCATGTTCTGTGCTACAGAACAATCGTAATAGGTTAATGAAAGCAAACAATTGCTGCAGAACGTTTGTGACATTGATCAATGGAATGGTTGGTGGATAATTTTTTAAATTGGCTGTTTTGATAAAATGTGACTGCCCGCAGTAAACATCAGTGCAACCATTACTTGATTTGATAATTTTTTTGATGAATGATTTTTTTGGTGAGAAATCCGAGCTTAATGTGATCAATTTTCCATTAGACCTATTGGTTTGCCTTCTCTTGGTATGTGAAAATAAAATTCCTGTTGCCAGAGTGGGGAAATCATTGAAAGGCAGTCCAGTTTAAGAGACAGTGTCTGTGTCATAATTCTGACAAATGACGAGGGACAGTATGACATCCTGCGACAAGCCCCATGAATTTCTCTATGTGTCGTCTATAGCCAGTTTACTGCAACTTGTACAAAAATGGCCCAGCTATAGTGGGGATGAGATTAACCCTCACAACAGGCAGAATAGGTCCAGAGTGGATGCTGTTTAACAAAAAAATTAAAGCCCCCCTAACCCACTAAGTATGTTTTTCTGAGCTGGTCCCGACAGTGGGCTGCACCGATGACCAGTGCCTGGGAGGCAGGATGGTTCAAATAACTTTTAAATCGGGCTCCAGCAGTGCAGTTGGAAGTCTGACTTAACTTTAACAGGTTGAATTCTCCCCACCTTGTACTGAGTGCAGTAGCGAGTGTAAAATTTGATGCCCCACCGCCCCGCTTGCAGTGGCGAGTTTTCAAGCTGTAGCTTAGTGGTGCCTCCCTCGGTTGGCCGCTGGACAGAGTGGAGGCCTGTCGCCATGTCCTCATTACCTACCTCTGGTTGCAGGAGGTAACCAACTTCACCATAAGGGCTGGATCAGTGCCAATACTGCACAGAAAAGGTCAGCCATCCTGTGCAGAAAGAGGATGAATGATCTCACCCGTGTCATCAGGGTAAGTCAACCACCTCAATTTACACACTTGCGCGCCCATCAGACGTTCACAGTGATCTCACTCAATACCAGCTCAAGCGACACCACCACTTACTCACTCACACACCGAGATCGAAACCACACATGGCACCACTCACCGACCACATGTGCCAGGCATCATTCTTCTCTGGCTTGGCATGTACCTTGCCCACACCCTCTCCATCTGTCTTTGTACAGAACAAGCTGGAACACAACTAAAGGGAGAGGTCCTAGAACAGGAGTGGAGGGCTGGAATTCGAGGTCTTCACTGATTTGGAGAACCGAGCCATCACGCTAGTTGGCGTGTTGGCGGCAAACACTCGCATGAGGATCCAGCACCAGCTCATCCCTTACTCAATGCTGCTGTGAGTGCACTATCCTGTTTTTTATTTGGTTTCCATGCACTAAATACCTCCATGTTCTTTCATAGGCACTTCTGCCAAGTGCCCAAGTCTGTGAAGCAACCAAGCCCTCCACTCCAGCCCTAAGCACATCTCTGATGAGAAGAAGACCTGTCACAGCATTCAATCACACCTTCCACCTGTGCAGAGGCACACGCTTCAGTGGGACCTAGTTCTAGAGCAGTCTCTGGGTCAAAATCATATGGGCATGGCATACAATCTGGTCTACAGCATAAAGAGTCAGGGACATCTGATGTCGCCGGCACTTGGGCAAACGTCCAGATTTAGTCACACCTCGGTTGCTGGAGCAGCAGCAACAATCTCGGGAGTATCAGGAAGGGATGTCAGCTGCCTTCTTCGGATTACAACGTACAGTGGAGGGGTCTGTCCACCTTTGGTCAGAGATCAGAGTGCTGGCATGTCAGTGTGTCAAGGCCAACACTGGCAGGATGGTGGCTGCCATGGATACCTTCGTCAAGGACATCAGTCCTGCACTGCTGCAGGAACAGCACTCCATTGCTGTAGGCATTAGTGTCAACAGGAGGGGTGTGGGGCACCTCAATCGCATGCCAGCTGCCCTAATCCTCAAGGGCAGCCAGGGACCCTCAGACACCCATAAAGAGGAGGACCAACAGTTGCCCCCCCACCCCCTCCCCCCAATCTGGGACTCTCTGGCCCATCCATATCCACTCTTCCTGTGACCTCATCACCATCAGCTCTACAGGCTGAGGAGGGTGCACCTGCCCCACAGCAGGACACCCAAAACAGGCTGGGACCCTCCAGGTCCCGGCCCTCCGTAGGACACCTGCCAAGGAAATCACAGACAACAGGGCGTAAGGGTCAGCAGGCAGCCTCGACCCCTACTGTGGATCAATCAATGTCGAGCAAACACCAAAACCGAGCAGCCAGGTTAGAAAAGTTTAAAAGATTCACGAGCACAAGGGTGTCACAGGTGTTGACAACATGTATATCGTTGTACATAGATGTAAATAGAACAACACCCATTTAACTTCTCTTGTATCTGCCTCCTTTTTATGATGAACTGTGTCGCTGTCAATCATGTGATGCCATGGTCCCTCCTCCCACTTTTCACAGATGTCACTATTACGTGCCTATTGTCTGTGTAGTATGCTTCCATGCTGCACAATGTCTGACCCTTTTGCACATTAGTCTGAACATCAGTGATATCTCGACCTGAATGTCAAACGTGCTTGTTGAACGAACCTTGTTCACATGCTTTTCAGAGTAATGTTCTGTTTAATTTTGGCTGTGTAAGATTGAGGCAAAGGTGTTCTCCTATCGTGTCTGCATTCTTGAAAAGTGAAAGTGCAGTGTATAGGGAGAGATGTATTCATGCATGGAGAAGGGTCATATGTTGAGCAACTCCATGTGCTCTCTGTCTCGCGGCAGGATTTTCATGCTATGAGTCCTTATTCAGAGCTTGTACATCTGCTAAACACATCAATAGGTGGGCGCACCTTATCACCTCAAAGTGAAGAAGCCCATTCCCCCTCAGCCACATTATTGTTCTGACGCTTGAATATCAAACCTTGAGTGTCTGTCATGCTGTAATTGTGGCTCTGAAGGGGACAAAGTCCTCATCACAAACTAGAGATGCAGTGGTACGTCCCCTCATTTGAGCACTCGCCGAAGTCACTGATTCTAATCTCAAATGATGACTTCTGTTGGGCAATAGAGGCTTTGAGCAAGCTCTAGAAGGACACATGGTTGCTTTAGACAATGTGGAGGGGAGCAAAAATGTACTGAAGCTGAAGTATGCTCTTTATTAGCAACAATGCATGCCCTTGAGGGATTCATGGTGTTTGAGCATTTTGGACAGGCCCTGCCACAATGTCTGTGTTAAAAAGGAAGCATTTTAATGTCTGGCAGGCAAGTGATTGACAACATCATGCTCAGGTGGTCCGTTTCTATATTAAGCTGAGGATAAATGCAGCCCAGGATGCATTTTGGTGTGATTTTGAAGAAGGCACAACAGTCGACTGAGCCATCTCCAAATGGATTCACAACACCCAACCATCATTGGCTGTCTTGTGCAAAGTGTGAATCATCTGATTCACCATCAATGTTACACAGAGTGCATAGTGCCATTGCCTCAAATAGATCTCCTTTTTTTTAATAAACAATTTTATTGAGGTATTTTTGGCATATAAAACAATGGCATTGTATAGTACTGTACAAAAAGAAAAGCAAATAACGCATAGTACAAACCCCAACTCCATTCTCGCAAGGACCTGCCTAAACCACCCCCTACTCTACCCTAGCCCCCCCCCCCCCCCCAGCTGATGGTTAATTCTCCGCGAAGAAGTCAATGAATGGCTGTCACCTCCGGGCGAACCCCGATAGTGAACCTCTCAAGGCGAACGTAACTTTCTCTAGGCCGAGAAACCTCGCCATGTCCGATAGCCATACTTCGGTCTTCGAGGGTCTTGAGTCCCTCCATGCCAACAGTATTTGTCGCCGGGCTACCAGGGAAGCAAAGGCCAAGACGTCGGCCTCCTTCTCCTCCTGGACTCCCGGGTCTTCCAACACCCCAAAGATTGCCACCTCAGGACTCATTACCACCCCAGTTTTCAAAACCCGGGACATGATGTCCGTGAATCCCTGCCAGTACCCCCTGAGTTTAGGGCACGACCAGAACATGCGCGTGTGATTAGCCGGCCGTCCGCCACATCTAGCACACTTGTCTTCCAGCCCGAAGAATTTACTCATCTGGGCCACCATCATGTGGGCTCAGTGCACGACCTTAAACTGGATCAGACTGAGCCTGGCGCATGTTGCGGTCGTGTTTACTCTGCTCAGAGCTTCGGCCTAAATACCGTCCTCCATTTCCCCCGAGCTCCTCTTCCCACTTCAGCTTCAGTTCCTCAGTCTGTGTATCCTCTGCTCCGATTAGTTCTTTGTAAATATCTGAGACTCTACCCTCACCTACCTCTCCCCTCGATACTACCCTGTCCTGCCTCCCCTTTGGCGGGAGGCTTGGGAAGGACGGCACCAGCCTGCGTACGAAATCCCGCTCCTGCAAGTATCTAAAGGAGCATTGTCAGTTAAAGGCTTTCAGCTACGAAACCACTGAGTGTCAACTGACAGTCCCTGACTCTTGTAAGATGCCGTTGAGACTGGAATGCTGGAGAGACACTTGAGGAGGCAGCACCTTCTGATGCTGAGGGTTCATCATCCTTCAAAGGATCAGGACAACCTGAGTCTGATATGTAACTAATCATTCTCATGTTGATGTGCATGTGCAAAATGAGAGGAATTGCAATGCTGGTGTTTATGCTGGCCCATGATGGAGGACACTTGTCCAAGAGGGTACTCGCTACAAATCATTGTCCTTCTGGTGGTTATCAGGGCCTCATGCGCTCACCTTTCTAGTCTGGCCCATACTATGGCCTCTTCCTCTGCAGCCTTTTCTTCCTTGAACTCATCATCCTCAACCCTTTTGAGGTCCTCCTCATTGAAGAAGACGTGCGGCTCCTCCCCCTTTCATCTGGCAGGTCCTCCCCTCTTTGCAGTGCCAGATTGTGCAGCGCACAGCAAGCCACGATGATCCATGGGACTCTCCATGGAATGTACTGGAGTGCTCTGACAGATCTATTCATGCATCAGAATCACTTCTTTTGGATTCCTGTGGTGTGCTCCATTAATGCCCGGCTAGCGGCATGAACCTCGTTGTACCATTTGTCTGTAGGAGTCCAAGGTCATCAATGAAGAGCCAGCCCTGGATCATGTTTGGTCTCATGAAGATGTCGAGGATCTGTGATCTACTCGAGATGCACGAGTTGTGGATGTTTCCTGCATGATCAGATTCTTGTGGTCGCAGATCAGCTACACATTGAGCGAGTGGTAGCCTTTCTGGTTTATGTATTGCCGTGCCTGTTGCCAGGGAGCTTTAAAGTCACACAAGTGCAGTCGATGGCACCCTGCACCCGTGGGAATCGGGCAATTTCAGCAGAGCCCAGTTCTCTGGCATCCTGGCTCACATGATCTCTGTTGAAGTTGATGTAATTGTTGGTCTTGGCAAAAAGAAAGTCTGTGATCTCATGAATGCATTAGTGCCTGGACACTTGAATGTTCTCACAGATGTCCCCAGTTGCACCCTGGAATGAGCCACTGGTGTAGAAGTTCAGAGGGGCCATTAATTTCACAGCCACTGGCAACGGTTGCCTTCCCAGTCCCCATGGTGCCAATTCCTAGACAATGCAGCAAATGTGAGTTACCAGATCCCTGGACCTGCGGAGCTGTTGGCAACACTGGTTCCTGCTGGTCTACAAATAAGAGATGAGAGTTCTGTAGACCCTGGACTCTGTGAGCCTCAACCTCTGTGTCCAGAGGTGACCCTACTGACCTGTGGTCTTGAGGCTCTTTTTCCTCTCTTTGGCAATCCAAAGGGTCACATTCTTCTCCCCTGCCTGGAAACAATACTTCAGGCAATGATAAATCCAGCCTCCACCTCCCTGCGGTATCAATGTGAAACACTCCAGAGTCAGCATTAGACTCCAAAGGTTTTCTTTCTGTCAATAACTCGTCAGTGAATGTGTGTTCAAGGGTTTTGTTTCCAGGTTGAGAGTACTTGCCCCTGAAATGATGGCCAGTGCGGGCTGTTTCAAGATTCCCCCTCCACGACATGACCGCTATGGCATTGCTTTGGCCAAGTGTTTGTGTGTGCTGCTTCCAGCCCAGACACTGGGAGCCTCATTCACTGCATGCTAATACTATTGGGAATTATTTGAAGATTATATGTTGTGATATGTTGTGTTGCCCTATTATGTATTTTCTTTTATTCCGTTTTCTTCTCATGTACTTAATGATCTGTTGAGCTGCTCGCAAAAAAATACTTTTCACTGTACCTCGGTACACGTGACAATAAACAAATCCAATCCAATCCAATCCAAGGGGTCCTGCGACTTTTGTTCAGTGAACCATCCAGTGGCAACTTTCTAACAGGCTTCTGAAGTTTGTCCATTCGCCCAGTTGCTATTATTCTGGGGAATTTCCACAGAGTTAACAAAGGGGTAAAACAGGGGTAAACACTCTGAAGGGATTTGACTTGCATGAATAGCCATCATTACTTGACTGGCCTGATTCCATGCAGTGTCATTGAAAGGTTCCTAACATGTCTTAGCTGTGCCTCTCTCCTCATTTGGGAGTGCACAGTTCAATTGTGTACTCCTCTAATTGGCCCCCTGCAGTGCATGAAGCTGCCCTTCAATCCACCCACCCTCACCAGCAGAGCTTCTCATTTTAATTTTGTACTGCTCCATCGCTGCAGGCTAGATGATGGTGGAGCAGAACTCTCATTGCCAGACCAGCTTGGACTCTCCCTGTGTGACTATAATCCCGTTGTGCTTCTGTTTCATTTAGTTTGTTAGCCCCTGAACTTTTTTAAATGGATGTGCCTGTAGCCCATGTGGACCTCGCCCATCTCCATCTTGATGCCACCGACCACTTATACTGTTCAACATATACCCGCCACCCTTATCCTCCCCGCATGTATCGGAGTATTACCATCCCCACTCATAAGTCCCAGTACAGGACTAGCCCTGCAACCCCTCTGCTTTCTGAGGCCATTTGTGCCTTTCCCCAGTACAGGCCTAGCCAGGTAGATAGGCCTGTCTCCTCTATGAGGCCAGTTGCCTCCCTTCCCCAGTTCACCCCTATCTCTGCAGTCCTTGAAACCCCACCCTGCCTTACCGCTGGTCTGGTAGGTAGAGACTTGCCTGTGGCAAACCCTGGAAACCAATGTGATGGTGCCTGCAAATCCTGGCACTGATTCTTATAAATGCTTCGCAATGCCTGGTAGTCGAATTAACCTCAAAGAGGAGTGTGCAGGTCGCCAGGTGCACGCGCTTATGCATCATTGTGAAACACTTTGTTCTAGTTGAACACAAGATAGACCTGGATGATCCGGTGTGGGGATATGATTCTGGCCAGGAGACCATAGAATGACATGCAAAAATATTGAAATGACCTTCCCGATGTGTTGTGGCGAGAAATGTGGCCTGCCTTTGATGGGTGGAGCACAAAGTCATGACCTGGTTTTACAATGACAAAGAACTGATTGTTGGCCTTCTTGCGATATTTTACGCTGCTAGCATGACACGCTGCCCACCGCAAAGAGGAGTGGAAAATCCCGGCCAATGATTGGGAAACTTGGCAGCAAAACAGAAATTGGAACAGCCAGATCAAGCAGGTAGTATAACTCTGCTTGTGAGCCTGGATGAGTGCTGCATCCGAAACCTCAAACAGATTGGCTGCCCGTTGCGGTCCCTGCCCACAACCAAAATTGGCTGGCAGCCCCACCCTTCGAACCCCACAATCCCACCCTGTGATATGTCAACGTCACCCACCCCAAAACCCAACTTGTGCTCTATGATCTTTCCTGATTTTTGGGAACCATCCCAACAGTGACCAATGCAGCCTTCTGGAGTTGACCTTCCTGCCCAGCAGTGCCCAGCCTGTCAATCTGGCCAGTAGCTGGGCAGGAAACAGAGTTTAAAGAAACAGAACTGAAGTCGGGGCCTCTGCATTTCTGGGATTTCTGGTTCCAACAACCCCTTCACCTGACAAACAGTCTCTCCCTGCCTCCCACAAATATCGAGGCATCCCACAAATATCAATGCCAGACTCTGAGCGGGTTAGAAATAATAAATCAGTTATCCAAGGTGATTCATGATAATTTACATTCATGAACACAATAACCTTTGGAGGGTTCATCACCTCCTGGTATCATTAAAGTAGAGGTTAATGGTAGGAGGAAAGGATTTGAGTGGAGAGGATTTTCCGCTTGTGTACGCAACATGAATAACTCTTAAAAGCCTTCCTTTTGAAGGCAATGTTAACGGGTCTTCTCTTACCAACTGCTCACCTAGCCGGATACCATTGTATTGAAGCAGAAATGAAGTGAACACATTCTCTACATTTTAGTCTATCAAAAGGAATGCATCATCAATTGATATATCTGAGAGCTCATTTCTTAAAAGTAAACACATCCTGAACAGTCTGTAAAAAATTTAACTACTGAACAAATTTCACATGAATTACTGTACCTGATATCAGCGGAGATCATTCTTTTATTAAGGAAAACTGGATATTATGGTTTTATAAGCAATGAGACTTTTCTTCTGTGTTGTTTAAGTATGCTCCTTTGTGGGTTTTATTTATATGGGAATAACTTTGGGATCTACTTGTTCTTTCTCCCCAGCCATATCTAAATTTCATGGTTCAGATCCTCGTCACGGCAGAGGCCTATCCCTTTGCATGGAGCATAATTCTAAATCTGAGGCAGAAATCCAGCCACTTTTGCAGGCCTCTCATGGTAACCAGTGGCGACTGTGATGCTGTATGGCTGCTAGCCAATGATGGCATATAGAAGATCTCAAAATCTGAGTTTACATTGAGGATTTTCTGCTTACTGACATTTTCTGCCATTGCTAAAGTGGTCTGTACAAACAGATGGTCTGGTGGAGGGGCTGATTGACCAGCTGTGATGGTACATGTGCATTTGGGGAAACACACCTATATTTTATCTTGTGGTGATTGTCACAAAACACTTTAATGTTATCTGTGAGGGTATCCCAACTTGGAACACCAGTTCATGGGGATGTATAGTTTTGTTCTGTTTTGGTGTGACAAGTGAAACCACAGTGAGAATAAATAGCCCAGTCATCGTGTAATAGTTATTAAAGTATTGAGACAGTCCAGTGTTTTCGATGCCGCCTTCCAAATGTGGAATATTGGAATATGAAATGAGTCTGGGCTATGGCATTCACCCGCCCGTGGTCCACGCACAATCTCTGGGTTTCATCCGGTTCGGGTACCATGACAATAGGGGAGCTCCAATCACTGCAACTCAATTCAATAAGGTCAGTCCTGAGCCTATACTCAACCGCCTTCTGTACCTGTGATAATTTAGCTGGATTTAACCGAGATGGATATTGTTTGATTTGATTCGCGTCCCCCACAACTATGGAATGCATTGTTAACCGCGTGCTACCTTGTTTATTCCCACCAATACATTTATAGGACTGCAGTAACTCTGTCAATTCGCCCTGCCTCTTATCTTGGAGATGATGTAACCACTGGATTAAATGTTCCAGTGCTTCTACAGTGTCCAGCTGAATTATAGTGAAGTCACTGTCAGAATCTGACCCCTCATCTTCCCGCTGCTTCATTACTAACAAGATCTCCTGCTTGTACACATCTACTGTAACCCATTATTATTTTTTTACATGTTCACATGACACATTCTGTGATTTCTGTCTATCTGGGGTGCGTACCAGATAGTTTTCCTTGCTCACTTATCTTTCAATGTACCAAGGTCCACTAAATCTAGCTTTCAGGGATGTGCCAGACACAGTGTTTTTTTTTAATAAACATTTTATTGAGATTTTGTTTTTGGCATTGTAACAGCAGCAATATAAACAATGTACATAAAAATATAAACATAGTGCAAATACCACTTCCCTCCCCCACAGGTCCCACAATTAATTAACCCCCTAATCTACACTAACCTAACCCCCCCCCCCCCCCCCCCCCCCCCCGCCCTTCTGCTGACGATTAATTCTCTGCGAAGAAGTCCGGGCGAACCCTAGCAACCCTACCCTTCTCATGGCAAACTTAATTTTCTCCAGGCAGAGAAAGCCAGCCATGTCCGATTAGGCAGGTCTCCGACTTCGGGGACCTTGAGTCCCTCCATGCTAGTAATATCCGCCTCCGGGCTACCAGGGAAGCAAAGGCCAGAATATCTGCCTCTTTCTCCTCCTGGATTCCTGGATCCTGCAACACCCTGAAAATCGCCACCTCTGGACCCAATGTCACCCTTGTATTTAATACCTTGGGCATGACGTCAGCAAACCCCTGCCAAATTCCCCTCAGCTTTGGACATGCCCAGAACATGTGAACATGGTTCGCTGGTCCTCCCGCACACTTTGTGCACCTATCTTCCACCGCAAAGAATCTGCTCATCTGGGCCACTGTCATGTGAGCCCGGTGAACGACCTTGAATTGAATCAGGCTGAGTCTGGCACAAGTTGCGGTCGCGTTGACTCTACTCAATGCGTCTGCCCAGAGGCCCTCCTCTATCTCTCCCTCCAGCTCCTCCTCCCACTTTCGCTTCAGCTCCTCGGTCTGCATCTCCTCTGATTCCATAAGCTCCTTATAAATGTTAGAAACGCTCCCCTCACCTATCCATCCTCTAGAAACCACCCTATCCTGAATCCCCCTTAGCAGCAGGAGTGGGAAGGTTGGCACCTGTCTACGCAGAAAGTCCCGCACCTGCAGATATCGAAATTCGTTTCCCCCGCCAATGCAAACTTCTCCTCCAGCGCCCTCATACTCGGAAAGCTCCCCTCTATAAACAAGTCCCCCATCCTCTCAATCCCCACTCTCCGCCATACTTGTGGTTCCGAATATGGCACCCACAACTTGTGCCCATGCAAGACGTCGCCTCCATATGCCCCCATGCCGACCGCCACCACCCCCCCCCCAACCAGCCACTTCCTAATCATGGCTATGTTAGCCGCCCAGTAATAATTGCTAAAGTTCAGCAGCGCCAGCGCGCCCTCTCCCCGACTCCGCTCAAGCATTACCCTCCTCACTCGCGGGGACATGCCCCCCCCCACACAAAGCCCGCGATAACTTTATTGACCCGCTTAAAAAAGGACCGCGGAATGAAGGTGGGGAGGCATTGAAATACAAACAGGAATCTCGGGAGGACTGTCATTTTCACCGTTTGGACTCTACCAGCTATAGACAACGGGAGCGCGTCCCATCGCCGGAAATCATCCTTCATCTGATCCACCAACCGGGCCAAGTTCAGTTTATGTAGCCGGTCCCAATCCCGCGCCACTTGGATACCTAGGTACCTGAAACTGCCCCTGCCAATCTAAACGGCAGTTCCCCCAGTTGCCTCTCCTGACCCCTCGCCTGGACCGCAAACATCTCGCTCTTCCCCATATTAAGCTTAAACCCCGAAAACTGGCCTAATCCCCTAAAACTCCCATGATTTCTTCCATCCCCTCAATTGGATCCGAAAAATACAGAAGCAGGTCGTCCGCCTAAAGTGAGACTCTGTGCTCCAGACACCCCGGACCAGCCCCTTGAGGCCCTCAGAGCAATTGCCGGCGGCTCTATAGCCAGCGCAAACAGCAGGGGGAGAGGGGGCATCCCTGTCTCGTCCCCCGGTGCAGTCTAAAATAGTCCGAAGTCGTCCTGTTCGTCCGCACACTTGCCACAAGAGCCTGGTGCAGCAACCTGACCCAGTCAATAAAGCCCCTCCCAAATCCGAACCACCCCAGAATCTCCCATAAATAATCCCACTCAACCCAGTCAAAAGCTTTCTCTGCATCCATCGCGACCACTACCTCCACCTCCCTACTTTCTGGGGGCATCATGATCACATTTAACAGCCTTCTTACATTGGCCACCAGCTGCCTGCCCTTAACGAACCCCGTCTGATCCTCCACAATCATATTCAGTACACAATCCTCAATCCTGGAGGACAAAATGTTTGGCCAGCAGTTTGGCGTCTACGTTCAACAGGGAAATTGACCTGTAAGACCCACATAGCTCCGGGTTCTTGTCCCATTTCAGGATAAGAGAAATCGTGGCCTGTGACATCGTCTGGGGCAGAACCCCCCTTTCCCTTGCCTCATTAAACACCTTCATCAGCACCGGTCCCAATATCCCGGAGAACTTTTTATAGAATTCTGCTGGGTACCCGTCCGGTCCCGGGGCCTTACCCGACTGCATAGCCTTCAAGCCCTCCGCTATCTCCTCCAACCCGATCGGGGCCCCCAGCCTTTCTACCAGCTCCCCGTCCACCTTTGGGAAAGTCAGCCCCTCCACGAAGTACCTAATCCCCTCCGGCCCCCCAGGGGGTTCCGACCTGTACAACCTGCTGTAAAAATCCCTAAACGTCTTACTCACCCCTGCCGAATCCCCAACTAAGTTCCCATCCCCGTCAATAATTTTCCCTATTTCTCTAGCTGCCTCCCTCTTTCTGAGCTGCTGTGCAAGCATCCTGCTGGCCTTCTCACCATGCTCATATACCGCCCCCCTCGCCTTTCTGAGCTGTTCCACTGCCCTCCCTGTGGTTAACAAGCTGAACTCCGCCTGTAGCCTCCGCCGTTCCCTTAAAAGCCCTATCTCTGGAGTCACCGCATACCTCCTGTCGACTTGCAGAATCTCTTTCACCAGTTGGTACGTCTCTGCCCTGTGCGTCCTGTCCCTGTGAGCCCGGATCAAGATCAGCTCTCCTCTCACCACTGCCTTCAGCGCCTCCCAGAGCACCGCTGCTGAGACCTCCCCCGTATCATTTACCTGCAGGTAATTTTGTATGCATTTCCTCAGCCTCTCGCACACCTGGGGGAACAGCCTCTTCGTCCGCCAATAACCCTACATCTAACCTCCATTGTGGGCGCTGATTGCTATCTGTACTAACCTGCAGGTCAACCCAGTGTGGAGCATGGTCCAAGATCGTAATCGCCGAGTACCCCATGTCCACCATCGCTGCCAGCAAGGCCCTACCCAAAACAAAGAAATCGATCCGAGAGTATACCTTATGTATTTGGGAGTAGAAGGAAAACTCCTTCACCCTCAGCTGCCCAAATCTCCATGGATCAACCTCACCCCATCTGCTCCATGAACCCTTTCCTTTCCTTTGCCCTGCCCGTTTTCGAGCATGACCGATCCAGGATGGAATCAATAACTGTATTAAAGTCCCCTCCCATGATCAGCTTGTGCGAGTCCAGGTCCGGTATCTTCCCCAACATCCTCTTTATAAATTCCACATCATCCCAATTTGGCGCACATACATAAACCAGCACTAACTTCATCCCCTCCAGCTTACCACTAACCATAATATATCAAACCCCCACATCCGAAACTATTCTACCCACCTCAAATATCACCCACTTATTAATCAAGATCGCAACCCCTCTAGTCTTTGTATCCAGCCCCGAGTGGAAAACCTGACTGACCCAGCCTTTCCTCAATCTAACCTAGTCCACTACTCTAAGGTGCGTCTCCTTCAGCATTACCACATCCGCCTTCAGTCCCCTCAGGTGCGCGAACACACTTGCCCTCTTAACCAGCCCATTTAACCCTCGAACATTCCAGATGATCAGCCTAGTTGGGGGGCAAAGAGTGCCCTCCCTCTGCCGATCAGCCATCCCCTTTCTTGGGCCCGCCTCCAGCCCATGCGCCGCACCTCCTCCGGCCCGCCCCCGCCACCGACTTCTTCACTGTCCCTCCACCGAAGTCCCTCCACCGAAGTCCCTCCCTCGTCAGCAGAACCGCTACCCCCCCTCTCCCCCTAGCAACACTACTCTAAAACCTAACCCATATAATAAACTAAACATATGCACCCCCCCCCCCCCCCCCCACTGCGCTTCCGTGTGCTAGCTCACCCAGCTAGCTTGGTGGCCCCCGCCCCTGGTGCCAAAAAGTCTCCCACCTATTGTTCTCTCACTCCCCTCCCCCCCACTCATACTAACAAATCCCCTCATCTAACAATCCCCACACAAGCACCCAGCTGAAAAACAAAACCGCCACCCACCGAAATCCAAACAAGCATGTCTCCATCCCACAAAAGTGCGCATCAACAAAAAAGACATTGCCAACATCCACCAAAAAAAAGAAAACAGCAAAACTTCCCCCCCCCCCTTCTTAAACAAAACTCAAAAACAGAAGAGAAAAAATAAGAGGAGAAAAAAATAAATAAATAAAAACAAGGCACAATATAAGCCAACAAGTTGCATCAAAGTTCGAGAGTTCTCAGCCCCCCACCAATCCTTTTCTTTTTGCAAAGTCCAACGCATCTTCGGGTGACTCAAAATAATGATGCTGGTTGTCATATGTGACCCAAAGACAAGCCGGATACAGCAGTCCAAACTTCACCTGTTTCTTGAAGAAGATTGACTTAACTTGGTTGAAGCCTGCTCTTTTCCTAGCCACCTCCACACTCAGGTCCTGGCACACCCGCAGGATACTGTTGTCCCATTTACAGCTCCGCGCTCGCTTGGCCCACTGAAGAATACATTCCTTGTCCAGGAACCTGTGGAATCTCACCACCATTGCCCTTGGAGGGTCCCCAGTTCACAGCTTCCTCGCGAGCGCTCTGTGCGCCCTGTCCACCTCCAAGGGTCGGGAGAACGTCCCTTCCCCAGCAGCTTTTCGAACATACCCGCTATGTATGCCCCAGTATCTGCTTCATCGGCCCCTTCCGGGAGACCAACAATTCTTAAGTTCTGTCGGCGGGACCGATTCTCTAGGTCCTCCACCTTCTCCCGAAGCCTTTACTGCTGGTCCCGCAGCAACCCCACCTCCAGCTCCACCGCAGTTTGATGCTCCTCCTGCTCAGCCAGCGCCTTCTCAATCTTCTGGATCGCCCGATCCTGGGCGTCCAATATGTGCTCCAGCCGATCAATCGACTCTTTAATCGGGTCCAGGCAGTCTTGTTTCTGCTTGGCAAAGCCGTCCTGGATGACCTGCATCAACTGCTCCGTTGATCACTGGGCCAACACACCGGGGGTCTGGTCCTCGGCCATGCTGTCTCCTGCTGCAGCTGCAGCACAGCTATTGCCTATCTTCCTATTTCTGCCTTTTCGTGCACTTCTGGTTCTTTTCTCCATACACAGATAAGTGGAAACGGTGCCCAATTGCCTCAGCCTTCGACTTTACAGCTTAAAACCGGAAAAAAGTCCAGGAGAAAGGTCCAAAAGTCCGACCAGAGCGGGAGCCACCAAATGTGCGACTTACTCCTTCATAGTCGCCACCGGAAGCCCCGTGCCAGACACAGTTAACCACACGAGCACTCTCTCTCCGGTTACAAACCTCTAAGTCTGAGCCTTTGTATCAGCCCTGGCTATTACTCCATGTTAGACTGTCTTTCAATGTGTTACTTTTGAGTCACTCTATTGTAATTCAATCCACCTCTTTGAATTGAATACAATTTCCTTGTCCTCTGTGTCTGTCTCATTGTCATTTAGCTGGTTAAAAATTATATCAGATAACCTGATCTCACTGTCTGCCTCATTTTCATTCAGCCTGCTAAAGATGGTATCAGGTAACCTGATTCCTGGGCTCGCAACTCCTCCCTATTTTGTCTTTGTTTATGAGCCTTTAATTGCATCACCATGCAATTGAGAAATGCTTCAGAGGGGTCTATTTGTAATTTTTCTGTGGTAGGATTCTCTACTGGCTGTTCAACTACAGTAAACATCACTACCATCTGGGATCCTATGATATAATTCCCTAGAATGCCTGCAGTGGGCAACGTTTTTAACCACACCTACCAATACTTCCCCTGTCTTCAAGCTTCTCTGTGAGCTTATTTTTACAAAAGGAATTTCTTTCCTTTCTCCGAGAATGCTGCTGATAAGTACCATTTCTTTTAATATCCCTTCTGGACAACAAACATCATTATCCCACATTAGGGATTGCCCCTGTATATTGTAACATTTAATATATTTTCCCCTTTGATCCTATCCATAGGGAAATACTTTACCCTAGCACACAAATTCTTTAAACATGCCTGCCACCTGCTGGGCATTCTGACCCAGTACAAGTTGTGCACACATGTTCCATCCTATCAGTTGACAAAGGATCATCTGGACTTGAAACGTTAGCTCTTTTCTCTCCCTACAGATGCTGCCAGACCTGCTGAGATTTTCCAGCATTTCTCTGTCGTTTCAGATTCCAGCATCCACAGTAATTTGCTTTTATCCACCCTACTGTTTCCTCCTTTACTCAGTGTGCAAATCCCACCTGCATCTCCTGTTCTCCAGCCTCTAATTTCAAATTTCCAGTTTTAAGATTTGTAACACCCACCGGCAGACCATTTAATCTCCAACATAGTGATTTAGTATGGCCCAGTTTGTTGCAATGAAAACATTTGACTTTTTTCATATCTCTCATTCCTTCAATGGACTCTGTTATATTTTGGGGTGAGACCTCCTTTGAGTTTCTGACCACTCCTCCTTGGGCTGACCTGTCCTTTCTTGCACCTCCCCAATTACACACTTTATCTGATTTAAAATTGGGCTTAAAGAAATGCTTTGGTCTATGAACCCGCTCATACTTGTCCGTAAGCTTCTCAGCTTGTCTGGCAGTTCTAACTTTCTGCTCCTCTACATGAGTTCTAATCATGGGAGGCAACAAATCTTTACATTTCTCCAACAGAATTATCTCCCTAAGGGCTTCACAGGTTTCTCCTATTTTCAAGGCCTTTACCCACCTGTAAAAATTACTTTGCTTAACTCTTTTGAATTCAAGGTAAGTCTGTTTTCTAAATTTCTGTCCGTATTCCTCTGGTACGAGCTCAAAGGCCCCAAATATAGCTTTCTTCACTGTCTCATAGTCTCTAGACCTTTCCTCTGATAAGGACATGCAGGCTTCACCAGCCCTACCTACAAGTTTAGCCTGTAAGAGTAAGATCCAACAATCTTGTGGCAATCTCAATTGTTTAGCTATTTTCTCAAAAGCACAAATTTTGGTAGAGCCCGCACTTATCGGAACATCTCCCCACTCGGTTCCCATCTAGAACCACTTTCCTTCACCACCGGCTTTAACCTTTCGGTTGCTGCTGCCTGTTTGTGAAGTTGGAAGTCTCTCTCTCTCTCTCTCTGGCTTTCTTCATTTCCCTTTTAAACTCTCTCTCTTCTCAGTCCTGTTGAAACACACTCTTGCGCTCTTTTCCCTGCACCCATAACTATTTAATTTCTATGTCTCTTTGCAATTGAAGTTTCGCTATTTCAAAATCCTCCATTGTTGAATTTAAAAAAAAAAAAAATCTTTATTGTCACAAGTAGGCTTACATTAACACTGCAACGAAGTTACTGTGGAAAGCCATATTCCGGCACCTGTTCGGGTACACAGAGGGAGAATTCAGAATATCCAATTCACCTAACAATACGCCTTTCGGGACTCGTAGGAGGAAACTGGAGCACCCGGAAGAAACCCAAGCAGACACGGGGAGAACGTGCAGACTCCGCACAGGCAGTGGTCCAAGCCGGGAATTGAACCTGGGACCCTGAGGCTGTGAAGCAACAGGGCTACCCAGTGTGCTACCGTGCCACTCATGATCCGGCTAATCCCTCTCATATATTTAAATGTGTTGCGAGGCTTTCAATTATTTCAGCTTTCTTAGCTCTTGTAGATAAGACTACTTCCAATTTATCTGCTAATTGTCTCAATTTGGTTTTAGGCACACTTTTCAAATTTGCCACTGTTAACATTCTCGACATCCAGATAAGATCGAGCTTGGTCAAGAGCCATTTTCTGCAGCCTTCTAACTTAATGTAGCTTGTTCTTACTTGTTCCACTTCTCACTCTCATAATGTTTGTATACCCAAGGAATTAAGCCTTTTTAAGACCCTGGACTAGGCCCCCAATTTTCTGTCATGAAGCATGCTGATGTTATCTGCGAGAGTATCCCAATTTGGACCAACAGTTTGTGGTGGTATTTAGTTTAGTTTTGTTTCGGTGTCAGGAGACAAGTGAAACTCCAGTGGGAATAAATAGCCCAGTTGCTGTGTAATAATTATTAAAGACTATTTATTAAAGTAAATAAAAGACAAATACATATAAGCAGGACTACTCTACTCTCACGCAATTAAGATGTACGAATTACTGAACGCACACAGTTTATATATAGAACATACCCCTTGTTATAAAATATATCTATGATACCTGAACCCAGTAAGACTTTCCCTCTTCCTCAAACAACATCCAAAATGAATAATCGGCTATAATTATCATACAATACAGTGATGAACCTGGGAACCGTCTTTTTCCTGATCCATCAAAGAGAGTTAAGTGCTGTCAATTTCCAGCTCAGCACTTCAAAATCATTCAAGCATGAAGGGGCGTGATTGGAGTGCACTTTGAAGTGGTTGATGTTTGTAGAAACTGCTGTTTCTGCACTTAGACTTACTCATCCATGAAGAAGAAGCAAGGCTAACAGCTATTTTGTGGAAGCTGTCAATCAACAGGCCACTAGCAGAAATGAATGAATGGCTTGTATCTAATGTATCTGAGGGGTTTAAACACAGGTTACCAGGTTACAGCTGTTCTCTTTCCAGGAATGAACATGTGGGGCTTCCAGGTGAGTGTTACAACTGTACTTTTTTTCATTGCCCCTGTCTGGACTTCTCTCTAGCTCCTAGTCAGAGGTCTCTTTTCTGAGAGGGGATATCCCTCTAGTTAGGGGGTCCCTGTGGAGGGTCCCTCTAGTTAGGATGTCCCTGTGTGGGTTTCTTTAGTTATGGTCTCCCTGTGGTGGGTTCCTTTAGTTAGGAGGTCCTTGTGTGTCCCTCTAGTTAGGAAGTACCTGTGATGGGTCCCTTTAGTTAGGGGATCCCTGTGGGGGTTCCTTTAGTTACGGAGCCTCTGGGGGTTCCCCTGGTTAGGAGGTCCCTGTGGGGGTCCCTTTACTTTGGGGGTGCCAGGGGGCTCCCTTTTTAGGGGGTCCCTGGGAGGTCTGCTTATTTACGGGATCTTGGGGGAGGGGGACGGGTTGGGTCGCCCCATGCTTGGGGGAATGGGAGACACCCAGAAAAATCTTTGCGTTGCATGGGGGAGGGGATGGGGGTCTGATTTGTGGTGCGGGGGGAGTGGTCGGCCACGGAGCTTCGCTATCGGTCTGCCCGCTCAAAGTGGCGGCCTAATAATGTGATTCCCTCGGGAATCCCTCATATTCCTTGCCATGCTTTTAAATTTGCACAGCGAGGGATACTGAATCGCTCCATGATTTGTGCTCTCAGCGGGAAAGTAATTCAATAGCAATTGTCCTCCAGTGGGAGAACATAATCTCCCAAACAGAGAATCCTGTCCGCTCTCTTTTCTGATCACAGGTGCTGACTGTATAATTCCAGCCTTGATTTTGCTCTGCGGGGTTGCAGGTTTTTCTTCTTTGAACATAATATAGTTAGGAATAGTTTTGTTTTTGAATTGATACTCCATGCAGGCCTGTAGTCCATTTACTCTGCGATCCAAACAGAGGATGTTCTTGGCCATCCAGAGGATGCTCTGAGCTCTTAGCAACTTATTTATTTGGTCCATTTCAAGATCATTGGGTTTCATCTGTGATAAATATGAAGCACTTCTGTTTTGTTCTGATCTGTGGTAGTATCTATAAATCAGACAAAATCAACAAATTGCATTTTTAAGATTAAAGGACCAAATTTTAAAAAGCCACCTCTGTGACTTCTAGAATGTAAGGGTGGCTGTTACAGTTTCTGTGGTAACAGATGTGTGCAGATTTGTATGTTACAGGGTAAAAATGGGTTTCCCCCATGTTATGGGCACAGGGGTGATGAATTTCAACCTGCCTGCACTGGTTCCGATGAAGGTGGGAAGCATGCAACTTCGGTGCTGCCCACCTTATTGACATGATCGTGGCTCTGGGTCACGCAACTTCCATGTGTCAGATTTTGATCATTCTGCTCACTTTTACAATTTCAAATATCTATGGATTTTATTCTGTAAGCACAGTTTAAAATTAAGTGGTTCAGTTTTGATGTGTTGGGCAATTAACAGTCAAGATAGTTGGGGAAACAAGAAAAACAGATGTTTGTGAAGGAACAAATTTGTTTTCTTGTTTTGTTACAGAGCTCATTTGTGTCTTGAGCTGAAGATGTCCTAATGACCAAAACACCAGTATGTGCTTGTTTTTAAGTCAGTGGGAAGGAATGGCTAAAACAGTGTGAACTTAGGATGACACTGTTATACAAACCATACATTGCTTTAATTGATTTGCACCAGGGCGGAAATTTTTATTCTCTGATATTACGATAAGAACTAGTCTTAACTGTTGATTTTAATAGCTTTAGTGTGGGCTTGAGTTTTGGGTAAAGATATATTGACAAGAGAATGTGACTATTTATGGATTCCCTGGAACTGGAAGGAGAAGTGCATTTGTTTGTGACGGAATGTAAACTGGAGTTTCTGACCTACAAAGCAGGGGTTGTTGCAAATGTGGGGTGTGTTATTGAAAATATGGAAATATGTCATTTGAAACATGGAAGTTTGGCAATATCTGGTCTGAGAGAAACATGAGAGGATACAGGGAAAGATCCCACAAAGGGTTAACAGCAGCTGCAAAGAGCAGGATTGTAAAATGCAGATATCCTTGGTCAAGCAGGCTTAGCAAACAAGACAAACAGGATTTTAAATGAAGCCAAAAACAATGGCTCACACCTTCATTGAAAGTAACTATCTTAGTAAGCATCTGGAAAAGAAAGGATGAGGTTCAGTTGAATTTGGTGACAATTCTAGGTGTGAAATTTTGCTAATACCAGGTAAATTGAAGAAAACTGGAGACTATCTACGAGAAACATAATTCAAAGCCAAAATCAAAGTCAAAATTATGAGCTGAGGACACAATTGGAAAATAAAAGTATAGAAATGACAGGAATTAAAAGTAACACCTCTTGAAGTCAAAGCATTTTGAACATCACAAAGGAAACAATGTAATCAGAGACCTGAGAGCTGAGGTCATGTCAAAATGAATACTTAGTTGGATTAGAATGTTTAGATCAAAGATACTTTTTACAATCAAAGTGAAAAATGTTACTTTACAATAAAGTCATAAAAACTTAATAACTATTAGAAAGAGAATATAAACCTAGAGACCAGAGCAGGAACTATACAGAACCAGAACTCAGAGAGGCGGAGAAGCAGAGAAGGAACAAGCAGCTCAGAGTCAGATTACAGTCAGCTCAGCCATGGGACAGGGACAGGGCACAGAAGCTGAGCTAAAACAGCTAATACATCTAAAGAAGACCAGATTTTAAAAAGAAGATTAATTGTCAAGTTGGGCCTGAAGGTCCCTTCAACCAACCAGAAGGAACCAGAAGCAAGATTTTTTTCCTTTCTGTAAAGAAAGTATTTGCAGCTTTTAAAAGAAAAAATATAATAATAAAATAACTTGATTTAACCTGAAAAAGACTTTATTCCAAAGTCTACTTTACTTACTTAGCAATGCGGGACCCAGGATCGATGCTACTAAGTGGTAAGTAGATGAAATCTTCGGTGAAGGTATGGGTTATACTGGGGGATAACTTGAAAACATAGTTTGACCTGAATAGCACCCACTGAAGCCTGCATCGGAGTCAGGGAGTGAGAATCCCAGATCACCATTTAGAATGTCGGCCCTTTTTGGTATGGGGGACTTCTAAGAATAGTGGTGAGTTTTCAAAAACAGGTGACATGATGAACTGCATCCTATAGCCCAGGGGTTTCAAAGTGTGGGTCACAATTCGTGAATGGGTCGCGGGCAGGTGTCAGAGTGATCGGGGTATTGAAGCATGTGTATGGAAGATAAATTTGACCTCCTCTTGTGAGAGGGGGGGGGGCACGGTAGCACAGTGGGTAGCTCAGTTGCTTCACAGCTCCAGGGTCCCAGGTTCGATTCCCGGCTTGGGTCACTGTCTGAGCAGAATCTGTACGTTCTCCCCGTGTCTGCTCCGGTTTCCTTCGGGTGCTCCGGTTTCCTACCACAGTCCAAAAGATGTGTAGATTAGGTGGATCAGCCATGCAAAGTTGCCCTTAGGTTAGGTTAGGTGGGGTTACTGGGTTACAGGGATAGGGTGGAGGTGTGAGCTAATTAGCTAGTGCAGACTCGATGGACCTAATGGCCTCCTTCTGTACTGTAGATTCTATTGAGCCTAATTTAATTCAAAATGGTGCATAGAGCACACATGACAGTATCACGGATGAGTCATTTTTTTTCCAGAGGTGGAGGATAAATTTGGGTTGTGTTCACGGGGGCCGGCAAATCACATTCACATGTTCTGGTCTTGCCCGAAGTTGGTGGGAGTTTTGAGAGTTTTTTTCGGGGGTTATATCGGAGATTTTTGGGGTGAAGGTGCCCACAGCCCGGGGTGTCAGAGGCTCCGGGAGAGCAGGCAGGGAGAGAGGCTGACTGGTTGGCCTTTGCCTACTTCACAGCTGATCTTGTTAGGGTAATGGGCTCCGGAGCCTCCCAAGGTCATTAGGGGATCAGAGGCGGTGTTCTTCTTGAGGTGGAGATTGTTCATCGCCTCCTTTTAAGGAGTGGCAGACATCAGTGCGGGGGCGGGATGCGGAGTGAGGGGGGCAGGAGTGTTTTGTTATGGGTTATCTTTGTTTTAACATTATAATTATAAAGTGGGACATGCAGGGTAGTTAAGGTAATGGGGGGAGGTTTTGTACTTTGGCAAGTGTACATATATGAATGTTTCCTGTGTTTTTTAAATATAAATTGAAAATGCCTTGAATAAAAATATGAAAAAAAAGAAACATAAAAATGCCTGAGAGTTCCCTGCCATGGTACCAATAAAACATGCCAGGTCTGCCTTCAGTCTGAAACAGCCCAAATTTAGCAAAATGGGTCTAGCTGAAAAGTACCATACACTGGGAGCATCATTCAAACCATAGACACACTTATTTAACTTCCAAAGTCTTCCTTCTACACCAAGTGCAGATCATTTTTAGCATGTACCGCATATGCCAGCACGTTTGCAACTTGTTGGTTGGCCAGTATCTTATGCAATCTCACCAATTACTACATGGGGCGGGATCGCCGATACATGGGCTAAGTGTTGCACACCGGTGTCAGCGGTCGTTATGGGGCCCGATTCTCCGGTCCACATGGGGGCTAGCACGGGCTCGGCGGGAAGCGTGGGGGCACGGCCTCAGAGCAGCATCAGAGGCATGGCGCCGCGTTGATTGCGCGGCGCCGCAGCACACATAAAGCGATGCGAGCGCACAGACCACCGACGCAGCAAGATGGCACGACGCCGAGCAACGCCCCGGTTTACAGACCACGAGCTGGAGATGCTCCTGGACGCCCTCGAGGAGAGTACCCCGGACCCGGCCAGCGGGTCCCAGCCAACGTGGCCCGGCATCTTTAGAGGGAGGTGGGCGTGGCCGTCAGTGCCATCGCGGTGACACCCAGGACTGGCGAGCAGTGTCGTAAAAAGGTCAATGACCTCCTCGGGGCAGCCAGGGTGAGTACCCAGCAATGTGCCCATGGCACCAACCCCCCTACCCCCCACACATGTGACACCCATCCCCTCCCCAGGGGGACAGTACAACCACAGCCGTGACCCACAGCATTGGCCATGTGCCCTGTGCACCCATGCCAACATAGACCTAACTGCCGGGCTGCATGCATCGGACCGCCTAACAATGCTGTTATTTGTGTGACCCCCCCCAAGGAGAAGAGCGCCCATAACCAACAAGAGCGAGCCAAAACCGAAAGGGGTGAAGCTGACTTGCGGCCCCTCACCATGCACAAGCAGAGAGCCCTGGACATAGTTGGTGCATCCGAGGACCTGGAGGTTGCCAATGCCGGGATCAATGCCATGTTCAATTCTGGTCGCCACACTACCAGAAGGATGTGGAGGCTTTAGAGAGGGCGCAGAAGAGATTTACCAGGATGTTGCCTGGTATGGAGGGCATTAGCTATGAGGAGCGGTTGAATAAACTCGGTTTGTTCTCACTGGAACGACGGAGGTTGAGGGGCGACCTGATAGAGGGCTACAAAATTATGAGGGGCATAGACAGAGTGGATAGTCAGAGGCTTTTCCACAGGGTAGAGGGGTCAATTACTAGGGGGCATAGGTTTAAGGTGCGAGGGGCAAAGTTTAGAGGAGATGTACGAGGCAAGTTTTTTACATAGAGTGAGTGCCTGAAACTCGCTGCCGGAGGAGGTGGTGGAAGCAGGGACGATAGTGACATTTAAGGGGCATCTTGACAAATACATGAATAGGATGGGAATAGAGGGATACGGACCCAGGAACTGTAGAAGATTGTAGTTTGGGATACTATATGTATCGGTCCGCGATGTCTTACAGGGCCTCAATGAAGGCCTGGATGCACCTGTGCACCAATGGCTGCGAGATGCCAGACAGGTCCCCACTCGGCGACTGGAACGACCCCATCGCAAAGATGTTGAGGGCGACCGTCACCTTGACGGCCACCGGGATGGCATGTCCACCCCCGGTCCCATGTGGTGCCAGGTGTGCCAAAAGTTGGCAGATATGATCAACGGTCTCCCGGCTCATCCGGAGTCTCCTCCTGCACTCCCTGTCTGGGAAGTCCTCGAAGAACATGCGGCGCCGGTAAACACGAGGCCTCATCGGACGCCTCTGTGGCCTTGGCACACCCTCCTCCTTGGTACCCTCGTGCTGTGGCTCCCGCACGGTGTGGTACTCCTCCTGTGCCTCTCGGGCATGTGGCCTGGGCGGCTTGCACATGCCCCACTGCAGCCCGCTGCTCTACAACAGGCTCCGCCACCTCCCTGTCACGCCACTGCTCCAGCTCCCAGTGGTCCTCATGCAGGGCAGTGGACTCCACCACGGCGGCCAACAACGCTGGAAGATGGCTAAACATTATACGATCTGCAGGGAGTGGGTGTAGACAGGGTTTCATCATTGGTATACCCCCCCTCCACAACCAGGTGCCATGGGCTACATGGCCGGACCCGGTTGCCAGCCCCCCCCGCCCCCTCGGTACCCTGACATCTGTCGGCCGTCCCCCTTGCCAGGGCCACGGTGTGTTCTGCCCTGGACATACCCGCTGGTGGGTGCCGGGACGCCTGAGCCATGGTGGCGAACGGATTGGGTGGCTATCTGCGTGTCCGCCGCCATAGCGTCTGGGCCGTTGGATCTGAAACCCCCCCCATCGCAGGAGGCCTCCTCCACGCCGCCCGCAGCCACGGCCGTGCAGCTCCCCCTCCCGGTCCGTCCCCCTCCCCCAACGCTGTCACCCACCCCCCTCCGGGGGGCCTCCCCACGCCGTCACCGACCTCCTCCTGCAGCGTCAGCCAGCATGACTGGTCGATGCTTTTTATAGCAGACTAGAAGGGCGCCGGCGTGACATCGGCCCATCCGGGACGGAGAATCGCTGGGCCATCGTAGAATCGCCACTACGACCACTTTTTCCGTGCGTCGGGGTGCAATGTGCACGCTCCGTTTATTTCCACCTCTCAGCCACAATATTCACGACTTTAATATTCAAATTCTCACACATGTCCCCAAATTCATCTTTTGCAAACTCTACTCCATTATCCATCAAAAAATGTTGTTGGTTTTCATAGCCCAGAGCCACTGTCATTAAGTTCCCTTTACCTTTGGAAGATTTACAACAGGATGTGTTGGTGTCCTCTGATATTTGATACAAATGTCTCATTGAGATGCAACTTACTCATTAAGAGTTTCATATTCCCACAGCAGAGCTTTTAATTTCTGTGAAGAGGAATATGTGAATTGTCAATGTGATTTCCAAATAATAATTTTCCTGGCAGCCAAACCCTCACCCCCTGAAGTCAACACAACTGTCTGAATTTCTCAAAGAGAAACATATAATTTCCTCAATGGTATGCAGTAATGCCCTGATCGAGTAAATCCACAGCTTTCCTGAATACAAATACCTTGTCATCTGTGCTATTTTTCACTCAGGGCTTGCTTAACAATAAAGGATCTCACTGGTGATCACATCAGAACTAATGAAGAGACTTATCCCACATATTTTGCACAGGATGACCACTCGTTTTGAAAGAGTTTAGCATATCATCCCCAAACCTAAAGCATGTGGAGTTTTCATACTCTTCAATCTTGCGCTGATCTTCCTTGTTAAGAGATTCCAAGTAGCAATTGAGATAATGCACCCCACACCCATTGTAGAGGTGCAACCGCTATCCAACACCACGCCATTAAATGAATCAATGACCAAAATGCTCATCACCAGACTCAAGCTTCCAGTAACTGTGGTGATATACATCACTGTAAGTGCACAAAGGGTTAATGTACATACACTACACCTAGCTAGACACTAGAGGGAGCACCAGAGACATGGCACACAGACAGTCAACCAATAGGTCAGTAAGATAGGACATGACCAATGGCAGTCATGATACATACAGAGGTGACACTACCACAGGAGGGCATGACACCAACCCATATAAAAGGACACATCACACATGCTCAGTCTCTTTCCAGTGGAGACTCTCAGTGAGTACAGACACAGGGTTGATTGAACATCACTCCCACCGCGTTGAGTGAAGCAGACTGGTTAGTCAGTCTGAGTAGCTATAGCAGGATTAGCAGTAGTGTCGAATCCAAGTAGGAGAACTGTTAATAGTTTAATAAACATGTTAAAGCTATCTCCAAGTCTGAACCTTCCTTTGTCAGAGTGCACATCAAGGAAGCAGCTTATGCTACGTCAAGAGCATAACAAAACATGGTTCCAGGAGTGAACTGTTTCAATCCATATAGTTAAAACTCAGCAAACAGTGACTACCAGCAACAGCAGCCAGGCAAGATGATGTTCGAGATTCCGCTTCCAGAGCAGCTCAGGTACCAAGGCAATCTCAGTGAAAACTGGCGTTGGTTCCAGCAGAGATTCGAGATCTACCTGGTAGCGCCCGACCTAGACTGCGTGGCGGGTGCAGAGAAAATAAAGCTTCTACTTACAATCGCGGGTCCAGAAGCAGCTGAAATCTTCTAGACCTTCAAATATTCAAAGGGGCAAAACAAGAGCGACTACCAGGCAGTTCTGGACAAATTCCAAGAATTCTGCGAGGAACATACAAGAAGAAAAGGTAAAAGAGGCGCCAAAACTCACCGCGAGGTAGGCTTGCAGCAACGAACGGCAGTTTTGAATTGCAGCCATCTTGGAAAAGGTGCTGCACATGCGCAGTTGCGCGAAGAGCGCACAAAACGGGAAGGTCCGTTTGCACATGTGCAAGAAGCCGCGCGCGCACGCGCAATTGAGAACAAGGCCCCAAGTAAAGGAACAACGATCTGCGCATGCACAATCGCTTCCTACGCACTATGTCACACGTTTCATGACGCCAGGGGCCCCGGAGCACGCCCACTTAAAGGGGAAATGTCCCAAAACACGTTTAAAAAATTTTAACGCCTCAAAACCAGATTTGTTCACCTGGAACAACAGCACAATGCCTGAAATTCGACCAGTAGCTGAAAGTAACCTCCGCAGAACCCTGCAACAAGCAGTTAGCACTGCCCAAAGAGATGATACAGTCCTTGAAGACTATGACTCAGACCTTGAATTCTTCTTTGGACATCGCGAGCCCAATGCCAGCTCTGACACAAAACGTGATGATATGATCTTGGAAGACAACGACTCAGATGAAGCTTTCACCTTGGGAGGCTACCCCAGTACCAAATCTGATCCGCAACTAGACGTGTTGCACATTGACGACCCCGATGACGAGTTCTTCGGATTTGAGGATCTTCAGCCCAGCATATACGACATCCCGACTCGTGAGTGCAGGATTATGCTGCGGCCTGACACCAAGAGACGGAGAGCGGTACAAGCCCACAGAGAGCGGCTTGCTGCCACACAGAGTGGTCCACGCAACGCGAAGGGTCCCCGACTCCACCCAGAGAGTGGTCCAAGCACCACAAAGGGTCCCTGCCTCCACACAGAAAGCGATGAAAGACTCCACAGTGAGCTCGTGGACAGACTCCACGATAGAAGCAACGCAAGACTCCAGAGCGCAGTCGTTGCATGAACAAGAAGTGATGACAGTTTCCACAGAGAGACCAATGCACGATTCCACACAAGGAATGCTGCAAGACTCCACAGAGGGAGTGACACAAGCCTCCACAGGGAGCTCGTGGACAGCCTCCACTATAGAAGCAATGAAGTCTCCAAAGCGCAGTCCTTGCATGAACAAGACCATGAGGGTCTAGCAACCTCCTCTGAGCAACCAGCAGCAGACAATGCAAGTCTGCCACACTCAAGTGAACAACAGAAAGACTATGACAGTCTGCCACGCTCAAGTGTACAGCAAGCAGACTATGACAGTCCACCCAGATTATTTGAGCCACCAGAAGAAGACTCTGACAGTGTACCCAGCTCAAGTGAACGACAAGAAGACACTGAGGCTCTACCCACTGTATGTGAGTCAAGTGACGATGGCATCCCACTTCCCATACCAGATGTGCAACGTGACAGACCTCAGCTGGTGTGTACAGAGGCACTCGACAATCACAGTGAGACTACTGGTGACTCCGGTGACGCCACGTTACTTCAAACCTCATTCGCTCAAGCCTCTCCACAAGCAAATGCATTCCTGAATGTTTTGACTCTGGGCGGGGAGCATCAAGAAATCTCAGCTGACTCAGGTGAACCAGAAATGACTCCGGATGGGGAGCACGACAAACCAAAACTGACTCAGGTGAAACAGACCAGACTCCAGACGGGGAGCATCGACAAGTCAAAACTGATTCAAGTTAGCTGGACATGACTTCAGACGGGGAGCGCCGCAAACTCAGTGACGGCACGCTCAAGAAAACAGCAGATGCCACAAAGGATGCTGACACGAGTAACTGTGTGAAGGACTCGTATTATCCACAGAGTGTGGTCCTTGAGCGCAGCAAACATGACAAAAAAAACCAACCAACACAACGACAACATCAAAGGCAATAGCAAGAAGCGTACCAAAGGCAACAATGTCAACTCAAGCACGACAAAAATAACACCAATGGAACTACGACTGGTACGACATGGTACAACTCTGCCCATGAGGGGCACTGTTACTGCTCAGCTCAGTACAATGGCATGCCATGGCAGGATGATGCATCTTACCAATTCACGTTTGCTGCACTACCAACAGGCAACCTGGCTTTTAGGACAGATGCCATCAAGAATTACCACCACAAGCTTTGAAAGAAAAAAAAACAGAGTCCAAATCCGACAACGAAGTGATTTGACCACTTCTTGGTTCCTTCAGCACAGGGACACTGATGGCGTTTACAATGCATCAACATCACCAACTCACCAACCAAACAAGAAAGTCACTCAACCATAATAATTAATGAACTTTGGACTCATGTATATGATTTGGACTTATTGTTTAATGATTACTGTTATCATAACTTGTACAGAGTATCACTCATCTACCTAGTTTGTTCAATTTTCTTTAACACTGTACAGAAAATATGTAACACGAAAAAAGGGGGGATGTGGTGATATACATCACTAAGTACACAAAGGGTTAATGTACATACACTACACCTAGCTAGACACTAGAGGGAGCACCAGAGATATGACACACAGACAGTCAACCAATAGGTCAGTAAGATAGGACACGACCAATGGGCAGTCATGATACACCCAGAGGTGACACTACCACAGGAGGGCATTACACCAACCCATATAAAAGGACACATCACACATGCTCAGTCTCTTTCCAGTGGAGACTCTCAGTGAGTACAGACACAGGGTTGATTGAACATCACTCCCGCCACGTGGATTGTAGCAGACTGGTTAGTCAGGCTGAGTAGCTATAGCAGGATTAACAGTAGCCTCGAATCCAAGTATTGATAATAGTTTAATAAATGTGTTAAAGCTATCTCCAAGTCTGAACCTTCCTTTATCAGAGTGCACATCAAGGAAGCAGCTTATGTTATGTCAAGAGCATAACAAAACAGTAGCCATTGCAATTCCTTCAGGGCAGTCATCTTCCTCATTCTCAACATTGGAATTGTCTGTTTCATATGTTGCCTCAAAGTCTCAATTCTTTTGTGGTTCAGGCAACTCATTCTGTAATAATATTTGAAACGCAACAAAGATATCTGTTAATCACTCCCCATGCATCACAGTTAATCACAGTAGCACAGTGGTTAGCACAGTTGCTTCACAGCTCCAGGGTCCCGGCTTGGGTCACTGTCTGTGCGGAGTTTGCACGTTGTCCCCGTGTCTGCGTGGGTTTCCTCCGGGTGCTCCGGTTTCCACCCACAGTCCAAAGATGTGCAGGTTAGGTGGATTGACCATGCTAAATTGCCCTTAGTGTCCAAAACGTTTAAGTGGGGTTACTGGGTTACGGGGATAGCGTGGAGGTGTTGGCTTAGGTAGCGTGCTCTTTCCAAGGGCTGGTGCAGACTCAATGGGCTGAATGGCCTCCTTCTGCACTGTACGTTCTATGATTCTATGATGATTCTATGATTCTATTGTTCGGGAATATATGGTTGCTATCTCAGAACCACTTATTGTCTTGATTCTTAAATTGACTACAAGTGCGACCCTCTTCAGACCACCTATCAGAAACTCTGTTTTATATTGATGCCTATGTCTAGTATTCAGCAACCACAGAGTCCTTCATTCTTTGCATCATTGCAGAGTTGTCAGTATTTGATCTGAAATTTCCTGGAAATGCCTGCTTTCCCAATTTTCTTTTCGGGCAGCAATCATTTGGTCTAAAAGGAAAGGTTCTCTATGAAATTGAAATGCCATCAGTACTGGAAGTTTATCTGTATGTGAAATCCGTGCACAAACAGTAATTTGAATGCAAGCACAGACTCGTGGGAATTTAGGTCAAACTTTGTCCTCTTATGCAAACTATCAAAGTCCATATATACTCTTCTATGGACTGATTTCCTGTCTTCTTAAATTTATCAAAAGTTGAGCACACTTCATGGACTTCCAACAGGTCACCTTTCTTGTAAATCGTATCCATACATTGTAACAGAAGATTTAATCTCTCTTCAGTGTTCATGTCGCCCACATCCAGCTCTGAAAATACTTCACTTTTAATTTATTTTTTCCTGGTGGTGTCAAAGCCAAACCTTACTTCCAATTGGATAACAAGGTAACCCGAATCCGCATTTCCACCTCAATTTTTCCACTGCTCACGTGCTTCAGACTTTGAAAAAATGGTGGATAATCAAAGTGTGAGAATTTTAATCGGGCTTTTTTGCACTCGAGGTTCGTGCTCTGAGGTTGCCAGAAGCAATTTTTAGTCAAAGATAGAGACAAAAATTCTGAATTCAGCTTTTGACCGCCACAGCTCAATGTTCATTCTCTGCCATCATGTTAGAATTTGCTGCTCATAAACTGAGCAAGGGAGGAATGTAAGTTATGCTGCACTCCATCTGAGACCAATATATTCTTCCTGAGGTGTTGTGCCCAAAACAACCCTCGTTATCCCACTTGTGATCTAATTGGGGTTTTGTTATAGCTGTAATATAACTTTTACCACCCTTTATATCTAGTCCTCTACATATAAAGGTCAGCATTCCATTAATTCTTATTGATTATTTTCTGTGTTGGCGGGGTAGAAACCCAATCTGCAGAAATGGATCTGCAATAGTAACGAATGGGGGAATGGAGAGTTTTGACATAATGCACATTGCACCATTTCGCACTCATATTGTCTATTGGTGGTAATAATCCATGTAGTATGCTTGAGTTTCAATACTGACACACTGTCTCAAATCTGGCTCACTGAAAACCAGATTTGTCCAAAAATCGGACACTTCTAAAAGCTGCCATGCATGGATTTCAATTCTTATTAAAGGAGTAAAATAACTTACTCGGGTTTGTTTGGCATCGGCGCTGTGGCATGCAGGATGAGCTATCAGCTTTGCGCGCCAGTCTTTTACTGTGCCTCGAATAGTCTGAGCAACTCTTGACACCACCCACCTGGCTCAGTCCATCCCGAAAACCAGCAATATCCGAACATTGGCCTAGATTTAATGCCAAGGTTGCTAGTTTTGACACATTGTACCTGTACTAATACATGATCCATTAAAATTTGAACCTTGCTATACCGGATTCCACCTTCTGAGGTTTAGGTAAATGTCCTTCCTGATATTTTCCTTTTGAAAACAGGAATACTGCATATCAGGAATTTTTTAAAAATGCACTGCCATTTGAAACATTTATTCTGTAAATGTTGCTATTTTATTTTAGGACTTGTTTGTCCACCCAGCCACCACCCACCCCCCCTCCCAATGCCAAATGTTAAAGGAAAGTATAGAACAAAGAAGATAGAAAAGTACAGCACAGCCTGCACCAACCATGTTGTCCGTCTAACCTAAAACCTTCTACACTTCCGGGGTCCATATCCCTCTATTCCCATCCTATTCATGTACTTGTCAAGACGCACCTTAAATGTCACTATTTACCTGTTTCCATCACCTCCTCTGGCACCGAGATCCAGGCACCCACTACCCTCTGTGTAAAAGATTTCCCTCACCTAACTAAGATTCTATAGAGCTGCAGCATGACTTGCCAATTTTTATTTTCAATGCCCCGGCCGATGAAGGCAAGCATGCTGTACGCTTTCTTGACTATCTTCTCCACCTGCGTTGCCACTTGCAGTGACCTGTGGACCTGTACACCCAGATCCCTCTGCCTGTAGTACTCTTAATGGTTCTGCCATTCACTGTATACTTACCCCCTGTATTAGACCTTCCAAAATGCAATACCTCACACTTGTCCAGATTAAACACCATCTGCCATCTCTCCACCCAGGTCTCCAACCAATTTATATCCTGCTGTATCCTCTGACAGTCCTCATTGCTATCTGCAATTCCACCAAGCTTGGTGTCATCCGCAAGCTTACTAACCAGAGCAGTTACATTTTCCTCCAGATCATTTATTTTTACTACAAACAGCAAAGGTCCCAGCACTGATCCCTGCAGAACATCACTAGTCACAACCCTCCATTCAGAAAAGCACGCTTCCTCTGCTACCCTCTGTCTTCTATGACAGACCCAGTTCTGTATCCATCTAGCCAGCTGACCTCTGATCCCATGTGACTTCATCTTCTGTACCAGTCTGCCATGAGGGACCTTATCAAAAGCCTTATTGAAGTCCATGTAGATTACATCCACTGTCCTACCTTCATCAATCATCTTCATCACATGTTTGATAAAAGACATTTAAGTGACAGGTGGCTATATGGTTAAATGGAAGTTATATTTCTGTAGAATAGCTAATAGGCAATTTGGTGCAAAAGCAAAATACTGTATATGTTGGAAATCTGAAATAAAAACAGAAAATGCTGGAAATACTCGAGTTAATGTCAGGGATATTCTGACCATGGCATGGTGATCCATTGACTTTGACGGGACTGGAAGGCCCCACTGGTGGGAAAGACTGGAAGATCCTACCCGTAACGTTTCAGGTCTGTTTATGGCAATTTGATAGCTTGATTAGATCATAAAAAACACCTTACACTCATTCAGTTGAAAAGTCCTTTGTTCCTTGTTTCTGTGAACAGATGGGAGATAAAAAGAGACAAGGCACAGTGGGGGGGGGGGGGGGGGGGGGGGGGTGCGGGGGGGAGACTTTCTGAAACAGGAAGGCTGTTTTGACATTCACCTTTGTAATTAAGTAATGTTAAATAATTCATATCAGGCTGTGTCTCATCAAATGTTCAGTCATCTACATTAAGGGGGATTACTGAAGTACACAAGAAAAAGACACAAATGCATGATACAATGGCTACCATCACTACACTTCCAGGTTATGGTATCATACAAGGAGATCCAGGGCAAGAAAGTCAATAAAAATAAAGTTTTCCGACAACTTCTAGAAATGAATGACCCAATTAGATCTGGGAATGTACAACATCAGCCACTGGAGGGGACTGATTGTAGCCTGCAAGTTTTACATCAACAGTTTCCACTACAATCAAAAGACCGATCCTGTGTCATAACATCTGAATGTTGCTTGTTTTCATATCCTTTTGATAGCTGCTGATACAAACTGAAGGTAGTACAAGATTCGGGTCTTGCCTTGGATATATTTTGGAATACTCTGATATTGGTCACTCCTGTAAGGGATCTGAGTGTGTTGTACAGTTTAATATTCAATATGTGATAATGGGACCCAAGCAAGTTAAAATGTGGGGTGGGATTTACTGGTTGTTCCCGCCAGCGGGAAATTCCGGTCCCAAACCCGGTGCACGTGTTTGCCGGCATCGCGGGACTGGTAGATCAGGAAAACATGTGGCGGGGAGGTCGGTAAATCCCACCCATGATCGTTGTGTCTTTTACACATGCCCACATGCATATTACTTCAATCTTTTTGACTGGAACTGAGAAAACATTCAATGAGATGAGGGTAGTTATGGCTTTTTAAGAAGTTTTATTTCACAGGCAAGTGAACACACAGAAGGACGACTCACTTAATTCAGTCATTGAATGCATATTCAACTAATAATATTATGATCTCAGTAGAGACCAGTAACGTGTTTAATCTTTCTTTTAGAATCCTAAAACCCACATTTTTACTAAAAGAATGAAGCCACAAGGTTCATTGATTAAATCAAAAGTATTTTACCAAACAAAAATAAAACATTAATATTATCTTAAAATATGTTACAGTGAAGATATTAAAAGCACAATTAATCTCAGTTACTTATGCTCTAAACCAAATTTCCTAACTCAAATTTCTTAGTACACCATTTGATCTACAGCCCAGAACTCAAGTCAGATATTTATCAACCTTTGGAAGATTGACAAATTTGTCTGAGTATTGCTTCAAATATTCATGTGAGCTGAGATTTATTGGGTCGTTCCCTTATTTCCAGCAAGGTTTTCCTTCAAAACTCTTCCAGCTGTCCCACAGTTGTCGACTGCCAATCCAACACAGACGTAGCTGGTCCCTTAAACTTGGCCACCTTGGGTCAGAACTCCTGGATTCTAATATTCTTTAATTCTGGAGTCTTGAAACTAGGGCAGGATTCTCTGGCCGCATTCGCCTGGCGACCGGAGAATCCCGCCCGAGGTCCATGGAATTCTTCATTGTACGCAACTCACCCGTGGCATTCTTGCGGTGGGCGGTGCAGGGCGGGAGAATCCAGCCCTAGAACTCTCTTTCTCTTTTTTTCTCTATCTCTCTCTATCTCCCCTCAACTTGGTTATCCCAGAAGTCTAACTCACTGTTAGTAGAGCTCTTCAGTTAACGAGGGTTAAAACTCTTTCAGCTAGGAAACTGAGTTTCAAATGAACTCTGCTGGAAAGAAATGTTACTTGTTTTGCTTCAGACTGCTCTAAAAAAAAATTCATTACACTAGAGTTAAATTCATAATCTACTGAACCCCACAATTAACTTCTTATTCACCCTTCACTATTCCATTATTTATCTCCTACGTAATTGGTCACATGGTCATGCTTTACCAGAAATCAACTCCCAGAGAAGCTTAGTTCCTAAAGGGTTAATCACCCCAAAGTAAAATACAGGTTTCTTTCCTCCAAAAGCCCATGGGCCATCATAATAGAAGATAAAGAATATGAAATGAAATGAAAATCGCTTATTGCACAAGTAGGCTTCAAATGAAGTTACTGTGAAAAGCCCCTAGTCACCACATTCCGGCGCCTGTTCAGGGAGGCTGGTATGGGAATTGAACCATGCTGCTGGCCTGCCTTGGTCTGCTTTCAAAGCCAGCGATTTAGCCCAGTGTGTTAAACTAGCCCCAGGATGCTTCACTTCCTTTAAACTTCTTGCCCAGGTGTGGAACTGACACTTTTGATCAGCTTCCGATAACAGAAACTCTAAATTTAAATTGTGAATGAAATCAATACCATTTTGAATATCTAACCTCGCATCCCAAACTCCCAAATCAGTTAGGGATCTCATTTGATTTTAATGAATGATGTCAAAATTAGTCGTTATTGGTTTTTCAGAGCATGCACTCCAGTTGAATGGACTGAGGCTCCCCTTTTAAAAAATCAATTTAAAGTACCCAATTCGTTTTTTTCCCAATGAAGGGGCAATTTAGCGTGGCCAGTCCACCTGCCCTGCATATCATTGTTGTGAGAGTGAGACCCACGCAGACACGGGGAGAATGCACAAACTCCACACGGACAGTGACGCGGGACCGGGATCGACCTGTGACCTCGGCGCCGTGAGGCAGCAATGCTAACCACTGTGCCACTGCGATGTCCCAAAGCTCCCCTTTAATTCAAATTTACTCATTTGCTTAATTTAGCTACCTAATGCACCGCCACGAAAAACTTGCTGATTTTGCCTGCATCTATGCCACATCGTTTACCTTGCTGGCAGTGACCCAAGGGATGTGTCAGGTGGGATGACCCTGAATACTGTACTCCTGTTCCACCTGACATCTTTAAAGATCTATTGTTTTTTAGAAGCTAACCTCTCCTTGGAGATCGCTGCTTAGGCTGCAGTAGTTGCTGATGATTCCTGGGGTAGGTATGGAGCCTTCCTCCACTCATTACAGACAAATTTATATAAAGGGGGCTAAAATGTACATTGGTGCTCACATTTACAGATGTAAGTTATTCAGCATCTGCTGTAGGCTAATGCCAAAGACATCTGTAAAAATGGAAAATCCTTCCCCACTTAAAAAGCAACTTATGCATTAAAATGTAAAATGATACATGAACATAATTTTTCAGAATATAATATTACTAAAGCAATATCAAAAGCAGCTGACATTTTGGTTGCATACTTGTTTTTGCAGTAATTATAACTAAAATATGTATGACCGGTACTGCCAGAGTAATTTACACGTAAACAAAATGCTTTTTCTTAACACCAGTATGTGTTTAACAAAAATTTCATCAGTTGATGAGAAGTACTGCAAAGAACAACATTTATTCTTCTTTCCTTCATACTTTCAGTTAATCTGTCTAACTTCTTTATATTACTATCTGGGTATCTCTTTGCATTTCTATTATCTTGACTCTGCTGTATCAACATTTCTGTGCCAAATCTGAACTTTGACTACCAACTCTACTTAATTGGGGGCAGCATGGTAGCACAGTGGGTAGCACTGTTGCTTCGCAACACCAGGGTCCTAGGTTCAATTCTCAGCTTGGGTCACTGTCTGCACATTCTCCCTGTGTCTGCGCGGGTTTCCTCCGGATGCTCTGGTTGCCTCCCACAAGTCCCGAAAGACGTGCTTGTTTGGTGAATTGGATATTCTTAATTCTCCCTCAGTGTACCCGAACAGGCGCCGCAATGTGGTGACTAGTGACTTTTCATAGTAACTTCATTGCAGTGTTAATATAAGCCTACTTGTGACAATAAAGATGATTATTATAATTAGGACTATGACATTGATTTCTCCATCGCTTTTTTCAACCAGTGAATTCTGAAACCTTTTGTTTCTTTATGACTTTCACTTTCTTTCAGACGGTTACTTTGGGCTGTGGGGGGTATTTGGACTATAGGCAGTTTCTCATGTTCTCCTGTTGTCAGATTTTCTATTTCAAGCATGATACTGATGGGGGTCTCTCTTCAATCTTCATTAGATATGTGAATGCACCTTGTCACTTTGCAACAACTCCAATCACATACTTCTCATCACCTTTACCTTCTGGCCTCTCTAATTTTTATACCCGGTGTATCTCGACTCATCTTCATTTTGTTTTGATTTTCTCTTACTTTTCTATTGACATCACATGTAAACAAACCAAACCTTGTCCATGAACATGTTTGAATCTGTTGTAGACTGTGGAATAATTCTGTAAGGGAATAAAAAATTGACTATCCTGTGTTGAAGAGTCACATAGAAATTACTGCCTTGCTTGTTGTCTAGAAAATACTTCTGCAAAGATTTCTTCACAATCTGTACACTTCTTTCTGCAGCACCATTCAATATGATGCTATTAGAATGTGTTTGATTTCATTCTTACTCTGAAATTTTTCAAACTCTTACAATGTAAACTGTGGGCCATTATCTGACTCAATAAATTGCAAATCAACTTTTTTAAACTTCAATAGTTTGGACACTTGTGTTATTGGGCATAGAATCAAAAATGATCCACTTGTTATAACTATCGACCAAAACATGGTACTCCTTATTTTCCACTTCAAATAAATCGACATGTACTTGTCCCCACAGGTTTCTTGTGTTTGACCATTGGGTGGATTGTTTCTCGTTCTGAGGCACACTTCACAATGTTCACCAATTCTTCAATATTCCCATCCACCTTTGGCTACCAAAACTAGTTTCTTGTATTGCTTTCATACAGACTATCCCTGTGCCCTTGATGAAATTCCTCTAACAATCTCTCGTTAAACCTTGGAGGAATAATGACTCTTACACCCCATAGGAAACAGCCTTGATCTACACTCATTTCTACGCGTGAAATATTCCTGCAATTTCTCATCTTCACACTCTTTAGGTCAGCTAGTCATGGCATAATTGAGCACTTTACTGAGCACCACATCCATGTAAGTTCCTCCACTACTTTCTCTGGCAGACACTGACATGTTACTTCAGTATGTAGAAGTAATTCACAGGCATTCTCAGTGGCTCGGAATGAATAAGTCTTCATGGGAATTTTTGAAAGAAAATCTGCATTATCACAATGTCCTGATTCACCATATTTAATATCGTACTGCTGGGCCATCAAATCAACGCCCATATCTGAAGCCATGCTGCTGTGAGCGATGGTCTTCCATTTTATGAACCAAATATTATCATAATGACTTGGTGGTCAATTAACAAAGTTTACTTCCTACCGTACAAGTATCTTGAAACTTAATAGCACCATATATGATTGCTGATGCCGCTTTTTAAATTGTTTAATTTTATTCTGACTTTGTTAAAGCACATGAAACATGAGGAATAGACCTCTCCACACAATCATCCATTAGGGCGTGTACTTTCTCTGCTTCAAATATTTTCTGACATTCCACAGACCACTTCCAATCTATTCCATCTTTGAGCAGTAAAATGAATATTTCTTCATAATACTAAGTTCCAATTTGTCATATCTGGCATCGCTGGTCTGAGTACTTAGGCAATTTAATTCTCCGATCAGGCTTCTTAACGTCTTTGGATGTAAGATATCTTGTGATATGATTAACACTTTCTAGATATGATTGTTGATTCAGGGTTACTCCCAACCTATTCTGATTAATGTCTAAGCCTATATATTTAAAAGCCCCTGAAGCCAGACTTCCAATCTTAAATTCCCCTTTGATCTTATCTTTCACGAATTGCTAAAATTTGGCAGAACCTCCCCATCAAAAATCATTGACATGCATCATAAAGATGCCTGAGGGTTTCTCTTTGTGATACCAGTTGAATATTGCTAGGTCTGCTTTCAGCTGAGTACAACCCACTTTCAGAGCAATACAGACCAAACCAAGAAATACCATACTGTTGACACACCATTCAATCCATAAATGCATTTGTTTAATATTCATAGCTTCCTTTCTCATAGAATCATTGAATCATAGAATTTACAGTGCAGAAGGAGGCCATTCAGGCCATCGAGTCTGCACCGGCCCTTGGAAAGAGCACCCTACCCAAGCCCACACTTCCACTCTATCCCTGTAACCCAGTAACCCCACCTAACCTTTTTGGACACTAAGGGCAATTTAGCATGGCTAATCCACCTAACCTGCACATTTTTGGACAATGGAAGGAAACCGGAGCACCCGGTGGAAACCCACGCAGACACGTGAAGAAAGTGCAGACTTCGCACGGACAGTGACCCAAGCCAGGAATCGAACCTGGGACCCTGGAGCTGTGAAACAACTGTGCTAATCACTGTGTTACCCTGCCCCCTTCTATATCACTAACGTCTTTAGATTAGTTTCAGAAACATGTCTCTTTGACATTCTTAAACCAGCAAAATGTGGCTTTTGTATCAATTGACCTTCACTCCCATGAATGTGTGGCAAACTAGGTGAAGAAGGTTTTCAAGATTACTTTCGCTGTCATGCGGGAATCCACTCTAACATTTTGACGTTCAAGTCCCTCTTTGAAACCCCAAGCCATTAGTTTCGCATTAGCCTTAAATGTCCCATCAAGAAGTATTTTTTTCCATACATATCCATCTGTATGATAAGGCTCGCTAATCCCTATCTGGCAGTTGTAGACATCTAATTCCTTCTAACTATCCAACTCGTTTTGTTTTGCCTCTCCTTAAATTATTTTCTAATTTGTTTACAGCCACCAAAACTGGCCAATCATTAGGGCTTCTACTTCTGGGAGTGTTCCTAGATTATTCTATAATCCATGTTCTTTTGTATAGCCTAGAGAAGCTAGGCCCCTATTTCCCTCCAAAGTTTTACTGGGTAATTACTAAAGGATGTCTTCCTCCCATGATCACCAATTCTATTGCTGATACATGATTGTCTCCTAGTGCCAGAGTCACTCCCAGATCCATTATGGGGACTCACACTGTGTTTTCTTGCTTTCTACTAGAGAATAGAACCATAGAATTCTTATAGTGCAGAAGGAGGCCATTTGGCCCTCGAGTCTGCACCGACCCTCTGAAAGAGCAACCTCACTAGGCCCACTCCCCTACCTATAACCATAACCCCACTTAACCTACACAGATTTGGACACTGAGGGGCAATTTAGCATGGCCAATCCACCTATCCTGCATGTCTTTGGACTGTTGGAAGAGACCGGAGCACCCGGAGGAAACTCGCACAGATATGGAGAGAAAGTGCAAACTCCACACAGAAAGTGACCCAAGGCCAGAATTGAACCCATATCTCTGGTGCTGTGAGATAACAGTGCTAGCCACTGTGCTGACCAACCATTTCAGCTGATTTGGCCAGTTTATAGATTTTACCTCTTTTCCATCACCTTGGAGATACAGTCAATACTTGAACTTGTCAGTGGCTTTCCCTGTTCTCCCTACAATGGTCACTTGCCTCCATTCGCTGGATCCTTCTGGTGTGAAACCCATCCTAATACCCACTCTAGACAGTTGTCCTTTTGGTATGATAGCTCTGTTCTGTGTGTGGGTATCACTTTGTCTATAGTGCCTAATCAACGTCCCTAATCTTGTCCCTAATCTACCATATTTGGTTCCTCTTAACTGCCAACATGTGAATATATGAGGCTAATGATGCCAAATCGCCTTCAATGAATTACTTAGATTCTGAAAGTTTATAATCAATTCCGATGAGCTAAGATGAATGGACTTTAATAGTTCATGTTGCAGAACCACTGTCTTTCCATTAAAACCCTTACCCAGATCATTCCACTCTTTAAGACCCTCTCTTTTATAGTATGTTAAATCCCCAGGATTAAAGTTTTCTTGGTCATTCTTACGTGATACCATAAAACTTGCTGAATTTCCTTCTGTGTCTTTTCCGTCTTGCTTCTCCGAGCAGGGCATTCAAATCCACTGGAAAAGTAGAACTATAGAAGGTATTTTGGGATTCCTCCCGTAGACCAATTGATACGGATATAGCCCCCAATCATTTGAAGTGAATTCTCTGTATGGATTTCCCAGGCCAGGGCAGATGTTAGCTTGTAATTGGGTTGGTTGGCGAAGATCTTGTGGAGCATCTCATTGATCACTGTGTGGTTTCTTTCAGAGTCCGTGTCTGAAAGGACTTCGAGTTGAAGTGTTCATCTTAACATTGTTGATATTTTTGTATGTATTTATGTTCGCCATTAGCAAATTCCACCCCACCCACTCTTTAGTGACCTCAAACTAATTCCTGAACCTGAAACAAGTAGAACTTTTTTTTTTAATAAACATTTTATTGAGGTATTTTTGGTATTGTAACAACAACAAAATAAACAATGTACATGAAACTATAAACAGAGTGCAAAAGCCGTCTCCCGTCCTTACAGGTCCAACCTTTATTAACCCCCTACTCTAAGCAGAACTAACCGCCCCCCCCCCCCCCCCCCTCCTTCTGCTGACGATTAATTTTCCATGAAGAAGTCGATGAACGGCTGCCACCTCCGGGCAATCCCTAACAGTGACCCTCTCAAGGCGAACTTGATTTTCTCCAAACAGAGAAAGCTAGCTATGTCCCATAGCCAGGTCTCCGACTTTGGGGGTTTTGAGTCCCTCCATGCTAATAGTATCTGTCTCCGGGCTACCAGGGAAGCAAAGGCCAGAACGTCTGCCTCTTCTCCTGGATTCCCGGGTCTTCCGACACCCCGAAAATCGCCACCTCTGGACTCAGTGTCACCCTTGTTTTTAAAACCTTGGACATGACGTCTGCAAACCCCTGCCAAAATCTCCTCAGCTTCGGACATGCCCAGAACATGTGGACATAGTTCCCTGGTCCTCCCGCACGTTTGCACACCTGTCTTCTACCCCTGCTCATCTGCTCATCCGGGCCACTGTCATGTGAGCCCGTTGAACGACCTTGAATTGTATCAGGCTGAGCCTGGCACATGTTGCGGGTGCATTGACTCTACTCAACGCGTCTGCCCAGAGACCATCCTCTATCTCTCCTCCCAGCTCCTCCTCCCACTTGCGCATCAGCTCCTCAGTCTGCGTCTCCTCTGACCCCATAAGTTCCTTGTAAATGTCAGAGACGCTCCCTTCTCCTACCCACCCTCTGGAAACTACCCTGTGCTGAATCCCCCTTAGGGGTAGGAGCAGGAAGGTTGATACCTGTTTATGTAGGAAGTCCCGCACCTGCAGGTAACTGAATTTGTTTCCCCTCTCCAACCCAAACTTCTCCTCCAGCGCCCTCATACTCGGAAAGCTCCCCTCTATAAACATGTCCCCCATCCTCTCAATCCCTGCTCTCCGCCATATCCGGAACCCCCCACCAATACTTCTCGGGGCAAACTGGTGATTATTACAGATTGGGGCCCAGACCGATGCTCCCTCTGCTCCCACATGTCACCTCCATTGCTCCCAGACTCTCAGGGGCGCCACCACCACAGGGCTGGTGGAGTACCGTGCCGACAGGAACAGCAGAGGCGCAGTTACCAACGCCCCATGACTGATGCCCTTGCATGAAACCGCCTCCATACGCTCCCATGCCGACCCCTCCCCCACCACCCACTTCCTGATCATGGCTATATTCGCCGCCCAGCAATAGTTACTAAAATTTGGCAGCACCAGCCCGCCCTCTCCCCGATTCCGCTCAAGCATTACCTTCCTTACCCGCAGGGTCTTGCCCGCCCAAACAAAGCTAGTGATCACTTTGTTGACCCGTTTAAAAAAGGGCCGCGGAATAAAGATGGGGACACACTGAAATACAAACAGGAATCTCGGGAGGAATGTAATTTTCACCATCTGCACCATCCTAGCCAGTGACAACGGAAGCGCGTCCCATCTCCGAAAATCGTCCTTCATTTGATCTACTAGTCGGGCCAGATTTAATTTATGCAGCCGGTCCCATTCCTGCGCCACTTGAATGCCTAGGTACCTAAAGCTTCCCCCTACTAATCTAAACGGCAGCTCCCCCAATCACCTCTCCTGTCCTCTCGTCTGGACCGCAAACATCTCACTTTTCCCCATATTTAGCTCATACCCCGAAAATCGGCAAAAATTCCCCGAGAATCCTCATGATTTCTTCCATCCCCTCTATTGGGTCCGATACATACAGGAGCAGGCCGTCTACATAAAGCGAGACTCTGTGCTCCCCCCCCCACCCCCCTCCCGGACCAGCCCCTTGAGGCTCTCAGAGCAATTTCCAACGGCTCTATAGCTAGCGCGAACAATAGTGGGGAGAGGGGGCATCCCTGTCTCGTCTCCCGGTGCAGTCGAAAATAGCCAGATGTTGTCCTATTCGTCCGTACACTTGCCACAGGAGCCTGATACAGCAACCTGGCCCGGTCAATAAAGCCCCGCCCAAATCCGAACCGTCCCAGTACCTCACACAGATAATCCCATTCTACTCGATCAAAGGCCTTTTCTGCGTCCATTGCGACCACTACCTCCACCTCCCTACCTTCCGGGGGCATCATGATCACGTTTAACAACATTCTTACATTGGCCACCAACTGTCTACCCTTAACAAACCCCATCTGGTCCTTCCCAATAACGTCCGGAATACAATCTTCAGTCCTGGAGGACAAGATTTTGGCCAGCAGTTTGGCATCTACATTCAACAGGGATGTCGGCTTATAGGACCCACACAGCTCCGGTTTCTTGTCCCGCTTCAGAGTCAGCGAAATCGTGGCCTGTGACATCGTCGGGGGCAGCACCCCTCTTTCCCTTGCCTCATTGAACATCCTCATCAACATCGGCCCCAATATCCCAGAGAACATTTTATAAAACTCCACTGGGTACCCGTCCGGCCCAGGGGCTTTACCCGCCTGCATGTCCTTCAGACCCACCACTATCTCTTCCAACCCGATCGGGGCCCCGAGCCCTTCTACCAGCTCCCCGTCTACCTTTGGGAAATTCAGCCCCTCCAAGAAATGCCTCATCCCCTCCAGCCCTGTAGGGGGTTTCGACCTGTACAGCCTACTGTAGAAATCCTGAAGGCCTTATTCACCCCTGCTGAATCTCCAACCAGGTTCCCACCTCCGTCATTTACTTTCCCTATCTCCCTAGCTGCCTCCCTCTTCCGAAGCTGCTGTGCAAGCATTCTGCTGGCCTTCTCTCCATGTTCATAGATCGCCCCCCTCGCCTTTCTCAGCTGCTCCACTGCCCACCCTGTAGTTAACAAGGCGAACTCCGCCTGTAGCCTCCGCCGTTACATGAAAAGCCCTGCCTCTGGGGTCTCCACATACCTCTTATCGATCTGTAGTATCTCCTTTACCAGTCGGTCCGTCTCTGCCCTGTCCACCTTCTCCCTATGGGCCTGTATCGAGATCAGCTCCCCTCTGACCACCACCTTCAGTGCTTTCCACACCACCGCTGCTGAAACTCCCCCCGTGTCATTGACCTGCAGGTAGCTCTGAATACATTTCCTCAGCCGCTCGCACACCCCTTCGTCAGCCAAAAGTCCCACATCTAACCTCCAATGCGGGCGCTGGTTACTGTCTTTACTAATCTGCAGGTCAACCCAGTGTGGAGCATGGTCTGAGATTGTGATCGCCGAGTACCCCGTGTCCACCACCCCTGCCAGTAAGGCCCTGCTCAAAATGAAGAAATCGGTCCGGGAGTACACTTTATGCACGTGTGAGTAGAAGGAGAACTCCTTCACCCTCGGCTTCCCAAATGCCATGGATCCCCCCCCCCCCCCCCCCATCTGCTCCATGAGCCCTTTTAGTTCCTGTGCCATTGCTGGCACCCTGCCCGTTTTCGAGCTTGACCGGTCCAAGCCAGGGTCCATAACTGTGTGAAGTCCCCTCCCATGACCAACTTGTGCGAGTCCAGGTCCGATATCTTCCCCAGAATCCTCTTTATAAACTCCACATCATCCCAATTTGGTGCATACACATTTACTAATACCACCTGCACCCCCTCCGGTTTCCCACTGACCATAATGTACCGACCTCCACATCCGAGACTATTCTACCCACTTCAAACACCACCCGCTTATTGATCAGGATCGTGACCCCTCTAGTTTTTGAGTCTAGTCCCGAGTGAAAGACCTGACTGACCCAGCCTTTCCTCAATCTAATCTGGTCAGTTACTCTAAGGTGCATCTCCTGCAACCTTACCACGTCCGCCTTCAGTCCCCTAAGTTGGGCGAACACACATGCCCTCTTGACCGGCCCATTTAACCCTCGAACATTCCAGATGACAGCCTAGTTGGGGGGCTCATTGCCCCCCCCCCTTGCCGATGAGCCATCCCCTTTTTTGGGCCTGCCTCCAGCCCATGCTCCACCCCAGACAGCCTCCGCCCCCAACTTTCTCTCTGTCCCTTAGCCCAAGTCCCTCCCTCATCAGCAGAACATTTACCCCCCTCACCCCTCGTGACAACACTCTGTAAGCCAACCCCTTTAATAAACCAAACATATGCACACCCCCCACTGCACTTCGGAGAGTTAGCTCACCCAGCTAGCTTGGTTCCCCCCATTCCTGGCGCCGGATAGTCTCCCACCTATTGTTCCCTCCCCACCTCTCCCCCGCTCATACAAACAAACTCCAACATCAAACAATCCCCACACAATTGCCCGACAGAAAAACACCAAGATCTAAACAAGCACACCTCCATCACCCCAACAGTGCAAATGAAAACCTTAACTTACTCAGCTCTACCGCTGGTCCCAAATCAATGCAAAAGGCATTACAAACATCTTCCACAAAACAAAAAAAGAGAAACTTTTTAAAAAAAGAACAGAAAAAAAACAAGAACGTTGCAGCAAAGTTCAGAAGTTCTCAGTCCACCACCAGTCCTTTCCTTTTCGCGAAGTCCAGCGCGTCCACAGGCGACTCAAAATAAAAGTGCTGTTCCTCGTGCGTGACCCAGAGATGGGCCGGATAGAACAGTCCGAACTTCACCTCTTTCTTAAAAGGATCGACCTAATCTGGTTGATGCCTGCTCTTCTCCTGGCCACCTCCACACTTAGGTCTTGGTAAACCCGCAGGATACTATTGTCCCACTTACAGCTCCGTGTCTGCTTGGCCCACTGTAGAATGCGCTCCTTATCCAAGTACCTGTGGAATCTCACCACCATTGCCCTCGGGGGGGGGGGGGGGGTCTCCAATTCGCAGCTTCCTCGCAAGCGCTCTGTGAGCCCTGTCCACCCTCCAAGTGTCGGGAGAATGGCCATTCCCCCAGCAGCTGCTCAAACATACCCTTATGTATGCCCCAACATCCGCTCCTTCGGACCCCTCCGGGAGCCCCAACGATTCTCAGGTTCTGCCAGCGGACCTATTCTCTAGGTCCTCCACCTTCTTCAGGAGCCTTTTCTGCTCGTCTCTCAGCATCCCACCTCCAACTCCACCACAGTTTGATGTTCCTCCTGCTCAGCCAGCGCCTTCTCTACTTCTGGATCGCCCGATCTTGGGCGTCCAATCTAAGCTCCAGCCGCTCAATTGACTCTTTATTCGGGTCCAAGCAGTCCCATTTCTGCTTAGCAAAGCCTTCCTGAATAACTTGCACCAGCTGCTCCGTTGACCGCTGGGTCGACAAACCAGAGGTCCGGTCCTCCGCCATGCTGTCTCCTGCTGCAGCTTCAGCCCAAGCCTTCTCTGTCTTTCTGTTTCTGCCTTTACGAGCACTTCTAGTCCTTCTCTCCATGCACCGATGTGGGAATTCAGTACACAATTGCCTCTGTCATCAGTTTTACAATTCAAGTCCGGTAGAAAATCAGGAGAAAAGGTCCAAAAGTCCGACCAGAGCGGGAGCCACCAAATGTGCGACTTACTCCTTCATAGCCACCACCGGAGGTCAACAAGTAGAACTTTAATATTCCTTGAATTTCCTTCGATCCTCATTACTGAGTGAACCTAAATGATATTTTAACAAATTCATTCCACATTCTGTCAAGGTGCAACCATTGCCTAACACTGCACAATTAAAACGAATCCACGACTAATACACTTATTATTGGACTGAAGCTTCATGTGACTAGTACAGCTAACTCTTTAACTTCCAAACTTTCTAAGTCGCTTTGATAACCCAGGTGTTCTGCATTGAGCAATTTATCATATAATGATATTTTAAGTCACATCTGAAACACCTGTGAACAGATTCCCAGATGTCCCGGAGGTTCATTCATCCATCATCACTCCAATCCTGTCACTGCCAAATTTGCCAAAAATGCCTTTATCCTCCTTTCTTTTGTCTGTCTTCCTCTGTTGTACCGATGCCAGCAGCTTGTATCTGAGTGACCTCGAAAGATCACGATCATTGAGTCCTCTGTGACGCTACGGAATGTCCCATTTATGCCACAAAGGCTGCTGGAAATAACTGCTTTCCAGGAATTATTTTAAAAGGATCTGACATCTAATCGAAAAGTGTGTCTTTCTGCGATTCTAGCTTCAGTAAAGACCGAGTTCCATGTTTGACACTTTAATAATAATAATAATCTTTATTGTCACAAGTAGGCTTACATTAACACTGCAATGAAGTTACTGTGAAAATCCCCTAGGCGCCACATTCCGGCGCCTGTTCGGGTACACTGAGGGAGAATTCAGAATGTCCAAATTCCCTAACTGCATGTCTATCGGGACTTGTGGGAGGAAACCGGAGCACCCGGAGGAAACCCATGCAGACACGGGGAGAACGTGGAGACTCCACACAGACAGTGACCCAAGCCGGGAATCGAACCTGGGATCCTGGAGGTGTGAAGCAGCATTGCTACCCAAATCTAACAATTGGAAAGTGAGTGTTGAACAAAGGATTTTGAAATTGAAGTTTTGCGATCTTTTATGTAGGCCATTAGGGGAGCACGGTAGCACAAGTGGCTAGCACTGTGGCTTCACAGAGCCAGGGTCCCAGGTTCGATTCCCCGCTGGGTCACTGTCTGTGCGGAGTCTGCACGTTCTCCCCGTGTCTGCGTGGGTTTCCTCCGGGTGCTCCGGTTTCCTCCCACAGTCCAAAGACGTGCAGGTTAGGTGGATTTGCCACGCTAAATTGCCCTTAGTGTCCAAAAAAGGTTAGGAGGGGTTATTGGGTTACGGGGATAGAGTGGAAGTGAAGGGCTTAAGTGGGTCGGTGCAGACTCGATGGGCCGAATGGCCTCCTTCTGCACTGTTCTATGTAATCTATGTAATCTACTCTATTGAAGTGCATTCCTCAATTAAATAACCGTCCGTCTTTCCAAATCTATTCCTTTGACCATGTTTTGCCGACATCTAAAACCCTCACACAGCAGGGAGGATGTGAGAATGTACCTCCAGACCCAGGCAGCACTTTGAAGCCAGAGAGCATGAGCTGTATGAAAGTTCAAGGCCATTGGTTATGGCGGCCAGGCCGTCGGGGATTATTGTCTGTGTAGCTGGCTGTTCAAGTTAGAAGGTACTTTTAATCCCTAACCCTTGGGAGCTGGGGGAATGAAATTGCCCCCTAAGGATGAAGTTGATACGCTAATTGCAGTCTTCACATGCATCTGGTGTGCCTAGCCTGCCACAAGGAGAAGCCAGTTGCCAAATCAGGTTCCTGACCCTTCCTTGATGAGTCAATTGTGCTAATTTAGTCAGTATTCCAATGTTCCAATTCCACTAATTGGCACCCAATTTTTAACTCTATGTAAGACGCGGATCCGTCAGCAACTCCTTACGCTGCTGGCTGATGACTGATGCCTCATCTCAGATCTGGACGGCATTAAGGTACACACCCCAAACATTTCTAATGTCCTTTTCTCTCCGGATCTGTCCAGCGAGGATGCTTGCAGAGTTTTCTGGGAGGACCTACCTCAGGTTGGCCCGGAGGGCACCGGAAACTCTGATGCCTCTCTGAGCTTGGAGGTGCTGACCATGTCCTCCACAGCCTCTCTAGGGGCAGGATCTTGAGCGTGGAGTTCTTCAGGGCATTGTGGGCCGTTCTTGAGAACAACCATGCGGGCGGTCCTGGGGAAGAATATCGCAACCGGGGAGATGCCCCTTGCTTGGCGCAGTGCTGTTATTGCCCCTGCTGCCCAAGAAGGGGGATCCCAGCCTTCTTAAAAACTGGTGCCTGGTCTCCCTCCTCAGCACGGACTATAAAATGTTTGCCAGGGCAATGTCGTCTCGCCATGACTCCGTGCTGGACCACATGATCCACCCTGATCAGTCCTATATGTTCCCGAGCCGGATCATTTATGACAACGTTCATGTGGTCGGGGGCCATCACTCTCAGAGGGTTGGTCCGTCGAACGCCTTCCTGTCTCTTGACCAGGAGAAGGTATTTGACAAGGTGGATCATGAACACCTATTCAGAACTCTGCGGGCTTCCCGACGCGACCACAGAGTGTCTCGTTAAGGTTAATGCACCCCTGATGGCGCCCCTTCGCTTTGGCCCCTTATCTGGCCAGCTGTATTTTATCTGAGTGGTGTCTTTCCTGTGCTAATTGTGGAGTAGGTTGTCGTGATTGGTTCTGCATGGGCCGGCCATCAGGATAGTCCTTTCGACCTACGCTGATGACGTGCTCCTCATATTCATGGACCGACCTGTGGAGGATGCATGAGGCTGTGTTTTCTACTGCGTCCTCTGCCAGGATCAACTGGGTCAAGTATTCTGGATTTCTGGTCAGTCTGCGGTGGATGGACCCCTCATGGAGGAGCCCAGGCCTTTCACCTGGAGCAGAACCAGCCTCCTCTACTTGGGAGTCCAACTTTGCCCGGATAAGGAATCCTGACCGGTGAATTGGCAAGAGCTGGAAGCCAAGGTCACCGCTCGCCTGAACATCTGCACAGGACTGCTCTGAGTGCTGTCTCACAAGGACTGAGTTCTGATCATAAGCCAGCTGATTGCTTCCAGTTGTGGTACCAGATGGTTACTTTGACCCCTCTCCTGTCTTTGTTACAAAAATCCAGAGAATGCTCATCGAGTTCTTCTGCGACATAAGACAACACTGGGTCGCTGCTGAGGTTCTGAATTTCCTGCTTAGGAATGTTGGTCAGACATTGGTGTGCCTTTGCACCCAAGTGCCGATGTTCCGCCTTCAGACCTTGCAGCGTTACCTCTACATCAAACTTATTTCTTCTGCCAGGTGCATGGCCTGAACTATGATGTGAGGCTCCTCTTCAGAGATCTGACATGTCTTCGTCACTCCTTACAGGTATTTTACCAGGGCCTACTCAGTCTGGAACATAGTCACCTCGCGCCACAGCTCTGCCCACTTCTGAGTAGCAACTGTCGTCAGGGAGGTGCTGCTCAGGAATACGCACCTCGATCAATACCATTTTGGAAGGCTGGCGGAGGGACTGATTATGGCTGCTGGGATGATCAGGGATGTGATGGGTGGCGGAGGAGTGGTCTGGATGATACGCCACGAGTTGGCACAACGTACAGTGTTGAGTGTCCGGCTCGCGACCAATGCCATCCATTACCTCAAAATGGTCGTGCTCTGACCCGACGGCAATTATGCTCTCGAGGCAATGTAGATGTGCAGTTTACTCCCCTCTGAGCGTACCCCTGCTTGGATGGAATTTCACAATTCCACAATTTCATAAGCCAGCTGATTGCTTCCAGTTGTGGTACCAGGTGGTCACTTCGACCCCTCTCCTGCCTTTGTTACAAAAATCCAGAGAATGCTCATAGAGTTCTCCTGGGACCCCCCCCCCCCCCCCCCCCCCCCCCCGCCATCCCTCTGGAGCCGGAGCTCCATAGCCTGAGCTGCCTCGTAGAAATGCCCTCCATGCCCTTTTACATTCCATGGAGGGGTTTCCTGTATGGGCTGTTGCTGTAAGCCCTTCAATTCCTTGCCCATCGCCCGGACACCCCTTGGCACGCCTTGTTGCAGTCCAGTGGCAGAGGTCCCCAATGGAGGTCCCTCTACAGAGGAGTCCTCCCCCTTAACATTGGGGACCAGGGGTGGAGGGTGTTACATGCAGTTGTACCATATAACCGTAGGATGCGTTGGTTCATGGACTCACAAGATGCCTGCCCTTTTTTGCAGCGTTGTGGAGTCCGTGGGCCATACTAATGTAACTTTTTTTAGACTGCACTCCCTCCTTAGTTACTTTAAAAACCTTTTGTTGCAGTTGTGTTTGCACTTTAGCCTCATGCTTCTGATCTACGGGCACCTTGTGAGGGGAAGGGTGGGGATGGAGGAGGACCCTCTCATGAACCTGCTCCTGGGCCTGGCCAAACTTGGCATTAACAGGTCGAGGCAGCGGGTGACCGAGGGGATCGTCCGACTCGACTGTCTGCCCATCTACTGCAGCTACGTTTGCAGCCGGGTCTACCTGGAGCAGATGCATTCAGTGTCCAATGACACCCACAAGACCTTTCGTACACCATTGAGTTCCAGAGGGGTGCCTTTTTTGACACCTTTAATCACATTTTGGTTTGATATTGTTGAGCGTCATTCGCTTTTTGTTCATGGCAGTTTCCCTTTAAGGAACTGTCCCTTTAATTTTTCCTTTAGTTTATTTGACTTAGTTTACTTGGTTATTTGTGTTCATCAAAACAGTTGGCAGCCTAGCCCCCAAGTATTAAATTCACGGTGCATACTTGTGGCACCATCGATAACACACGAGGCAAGACGTAGAGAACTCAATCGAGGCTTTATTGAGCAGACCTGTTCCCCAGCAGCTCAGTTACAGAATGCGGCTGCTGGGAGAACCTGGGTTCTTATACCCCGCATTTTTGGGTGGAGCCCAGTAGGCGGCAGATCCAATCAGGACCCAGTACCTGTCCACCAATAGCCCCTCGGCATCATGGTGTACCGTATTACTCCTAATACATACCACCACATTCACCCCTTGTTAAAAAGGAACCCGGCGGGGTGGTGGGTGGTATGGTGGTAGGGGTTTACAGGGTCGGTATTGTGCCTTAACCATTAACTATGTACAACAATGCCGCTTTTACTGGGCCACAGAATTATTTACATCTTAAACCGATTCGCAGCATTAACTATGTACAACAATGCCGCTTTTACTGGGCAGCAGAATTAGTAACATCTTAAACCGATTCGATGAGCCGAGAGGGTGCCCTGGTCGCCCTTTCCGATCGTCTCAGCCCGGGTGGTGGTGGTGGTGCTGGCTCGGGTCCGGTCGACTCTGGGAGCGTTGCGCTGTCCGTCCCTGTTTCCTTACTCCTGGATGGGCCTGCGAGGAGAACCGATCCCCCCGGGAAGGGGGTGGCTGTGGGGTGCACCGGCGGGAGTGAGGGGGTGGTGATTGGTGTTGGGGGGGGTGTGGGGAGCTCCGGCGGGTGCCAGGTCCTGCAGGGAGACCGTGTCCTGTCGGCCGTCGGGGTACGCCACGTAGGCGTACTGTGGGTTTGCGTGGGTGAGATGTACCTTTTCCACCAACGGGTCTGATTTATGCGCCCGCACATGTTTCCGGAGCAGGATGGGTCCCGGGGCTGCCAGCCAGGTCGGAAGTGACTTCCAGAGGCGGACTTCCTAGGGAAGACAAGGAGGCGCTCGTGAGGCGTTAAGTTAGCCGTGGTGCACAGCAGGGACCGGGTACAGTGAAGGGCATCCGGGAGGACTTCCTGCCAGCAGGAAGTTGGGAGACTCTTAGACCGTAGGGCCAGTAGGACGGTCTTCCAGACCGTTCCGTTCTCCCTTTCTACCTGCCCGTTCCCCCGGGGGTTGTAACTGGTCGTCCTGCTCGAGGCTATGCCCTTGCTGAGCAGGAATTGACGCAGTTCGTCACTTATGAAGGCGAACCCCCTATCGCTATGGATGTAGGCGGGGAAACCGAACAGAGTAAAGATGGTGCAGAGGGCTTTAATGACCGTGGCCGCGGTCATGTCAGGGCAGGGGATGGCGAAGGGGAAACGGGAGTATTCGTCAACAACATTAAGAAAGTACGCTTTGCGATCGGTGGAGGGGAGGGGGCCTTTGAAATCCAAACTGAGGCGTTCAAAGGGACGGGAAGCCTTTTTCAGGTACGCTCTATCTGGCCTGAAAAAATGCGGTTTGCATTCTGCGCAGGTTTGGCAGTTCCTGGTGACTGTTCGGACGTCCTCGACGGAGTACGGGAGGTTGCGGGCCTTTATGAAGTGGTAGAAACGAGTGACCTGAGCTGCTGGGGAACAAGTCTGCTCAATAAATTGTGGCACCATCGATAACACACGAGGCGAGACGTAGAGAACTCAATCGAGGCTTTATTGAGCAGACTTGTTCCCCAGCAGCTCAGTTGCAGAATGCGGCTGCTGGGAGAACCTGGGTTCTTATACCCCGCCTTTCTGGGTGGAGCCCAGTAGGCGGCAGATCCAATCAGGACCCAGTATCTGTCCACCAATAGCCCCTCGACATCATGGCGAACCGTATTACCCCTAATACATACCATCACATTACTCACATCTACATAACAGAGAGGTGACCCCAATGTGGCCCTCCATGCAAGATGTTACGGTGAATTCGCTCATCAGTCACCCGTTCACGGAATGACGGGAGTCAGCATCTTGTTCCCCCGTGAGGTTAGAACGCAGAGACATTGAATGCACTCAACTACCCTCACTACTCACCCATGGGGGCTGGGGGTGAGCACATGGGCGCTGAGATTCTTCAGGCTCGAAGTGCTTCATTCAGGTGGAGTTGAGAGAGGCAACTGTGGGAAAGTGGCTATTTTATGCCAGGGGAGAGAGTGAGGCTCAGTGGAAAGGTACCCACATAGGAGGATGCACATGGGTGGATGCCTCAAACCTTGGCTGGGGCCCACATGGGGCGCAGGGCAATGGGCACCCTCATTGACTCTCGGTTTGGTGATGATCAGGACTAGGGTGTGAAGACCTCTCTCAACATGGGGTCTCACTTCTTCTCACTAGAGTGGAGCCTGCAGGTGGTCGTCAACATGGTCTCCCCATTCATGGACTGGGCGCTAAAGTATCTGACCGGATACTGCAGGAGAATTATGGTGACTTGCAGTGCGGACAGAGCATTGCTCATCTTAACATCTGCAAAATGTCTGACTCCTGCCTGACAGAGAGCTGAATGCGACCTATCACTGAACGGGTGATCTGGAGGTCGTAGAGGCAGAATGACGCATCTCCACGGCAGCATTACTGCATCATCTGTGTGGGAGGTGGGGGTAAATTGAGGTCTCTTTGGGCTTTGCCTGATGCTGGCTCTCACAAACACTTTCTTGCTTAGGCCCATGGCTAAAAGAGCAGCTTAACACCTAAAACTAGTGGATGAATGTGGTATTTCAGCGAATAAATAAATCTGGTGATTTTTAACTGCCTGACTGCCTGGTTTCTGCTGGGTCTGCTCTTTTGCACCCCTTTTGTTTTCCATTTGTTACAATATCTAATTGCTGAGCCCAAACAAGAATGTACTAACAAATTGTGTTAACTAAGGTTCTCAAGCTGTTGCTGAGAGTTAGATTGCAACTACAAACCAGTTAACTATTCCATCGTATCAAAACTATTATGCAGTTACCAGGGAAACAAAACAAGGATGTGATGAACGTTGCTCACATACCAAAAATTTAGTACAATTTATTTTAATTTTACAGCAATAAAATGGTGATTTCCATCTAGTGTTCATTGAATCAGCTCTTGGTATTTATCGGGTCAATTTATGAATTTACTTCCGTTACGGAGCATTGTCTGCTCGGAGATATATTGGGAATTTGAATACAGATTTTGCAGTTTCCCACCATAAATTTTAATAGGTTCAAAATCATTGTGGGAGAGGCAGAAAAGCGAAAGAGAGTGTGCCTAACTTGATTGAATTACCTCTCCAGTGCCAGATTATCAAAGCTACTTAAACTCTCTTTTATCTGCTTATCCATCATTATATAAATGATATTCAGACTGTTGAATTTCTAAACAGGGTACAACATTTGGATAGGTGGACATATGATTTAAATTAATATGTTTATTAGGAACCAGCTTGAACAAAGCACCCATATATTTCCTGCATACATTTTGTTCGTTTGAGAAACATTTGTAAATGGCTCCTTGCAAATAATGGGTGGGATCCACCCCCCTCCCCCCCATCCCCCACCCCCTCTGTGGTGTTCTTTATGATGCTGTTTTCAGGGTGGATGTGGTCGTGTTAACAAAGACCACAGAAGCTAAGTTCATTAACGAAGCTAACTTTTATTTACACTACTTAAATTAAACTCGATCAGTTACTCCTATAGTAAACAATAATAATAGTAATCTACATTCTACTAACATGAGTCTCTGCACTATAATCCTCACTGTACTCTATCCTCTCTAGATTTCTCCTATGCACTCTACTCCAGCCTTCCCTCTCCCAGATGCCTGAGAGTCAGTGCTTTATATACTACTGACATTAGCACGGTAGCACAGTGGTTAGCACTGTTGCTTCACAGCGCCAGGGTCCAAGGTTCGATCCCCGGCTTGGGTCACTATCTCTGTGGAGTCTGCACGTTACCCCGTGTCTGTGTGGGTTTCCTCCGAGTGCTTCGGTTTCCTCCCACAAGTCCCGAAAGACGCACTGTTAGGTGAATTGGGCATTCTGAATTCTCCCTCAGTGTACCCGAACAGGCGCTCGAGTGTGGCGACTAGGGGATTTTCACAGTAACTTCATTGCAGTATTAATGTTGTCATAATATGCACCCATGCACATCATGAGGTAAAAGCAGGCAGTGACAGACACCCAGGTGAGCCAATCAACATACAGGACAGAACACAACCAATCACCAGACAGAACACCAGAGGGGGGCTTCCAACTATAAAACACACAAGGCATCAGCACTCCGTCTCTTTCCACTGGTGTCAACTGTAGTGACAGTCAGGGTGTACATAGCAGACAGCACCTTCTACATGTGGATCAGAGCTAGACTGGTCAAGATAGTTAGAGTTAGTTTACTTAGAGTAGTAGAGAGTCAACTCACAGGCAGCTGTGAGCATTGTTACAGAAGTTCAATAAATTGTATTGAACCAATGCCTACGTTTGGTGTATGCTTTGTAGTCTATCTGCATCGTGTTGCAGTCCGTGTTACCCCAGGGTGAATAACACGACATGATACCAGGAGTCGCTACTTCGTCTAAGTAACTTACCTTCAAGAAGTCACTGACAACCAGCAAGTGCCTTCCAGCGGCATGGAGAAGATCCAGGCACATCTACAGTTCTGGATCTCTGGAAACCTTGGCGCCAACTGGCGGGTCTTCAAGCAGAAATTCAGTCCATACATTGAGGCCTCGGGCCTCGAAAATGCGTCCGATGCCAGAAAAATCGCGCTGCTCCTATCGACTGCAGGGGACCAGGCCATCCAAATCTTTTGCAGACGGCGAGGACAAGACCAAGTTCCAGACCGTGTCAGCCAAATTCGACAGTCACTGTGAAGTCGAAACAAAAAAGAGCTTTGAGCGCTATGTCTTCCAGCAACGCCTTCAGGGTAAGGATGAGCCTTTCCAATCTTTTCTCACTCATCTCCACATTCTAGCGCAATCCTGCAACTATGGTGACACTGCTGATTCCCTCATCAGGGATCAGATGGTGTTTGGCGTCCACTCCGACGCTCTGCGCGGGCAGCTCCTAAAAAAAAAAAAATGACCCTGCCAGTAGCCATCGAGACGTGTAAAGTCCATAAACAGGCAAAAAGTCGCTATTCCCGCCTTAAATCGGCAGAACAGGACCAACTTGCCCCCTTCGAGGCAGAGTGTACAGGCCATCGCCCGAATGCGGAGCCTTAGCATCGATGAAGGCGGCCATTTCGCACGCTTTTCCCGGGATCCCACACATGCGCACCAGGGATGGGTGAACGAAGCGGCCGAAGACCACACTGCGTAGGTGCGAGCGGCGGCTGACTGCACTGCACATGTGCGACGACGCACGGAGTGTTACGATGTCAACGTGATGACGTGCCCGAACTGCGGCACCGCCCATTTAAAGCGGCAATGCCCTGAAAGAGGCAGGCAATGTTTAAATTGTGGGAAGCCTGGCCATTATGCAGCTTTATGCAGGTCTGCACCTCCGATCGTGGGCCAGCAATCCCAGTTCCAACGCAAACGCGTTCGAAGTGTGCAGCAAGGGCTGCTGGATTCGGAACCTGATACCGCCACGGATCCAGAGGACGACTGCCCGGTTGTCCCCATATTGTGTGGGCATCATTATCATGTATGACAAGGCCTCCTCTGCACGTTCAGCAACACACATACCCATCCTCAAGGTGGATTCTGCGGACGAGTGGCGTGCAATCGTACAAGTCAACCAATGCAGCGTCCGATTCAAACTGGACACTGGTGCTTCAGCCAATCTCATATCTCAAGCAGATCTTGCTCACATCCAAAGGCAGCCAAAAATTCTTCTGCCGACCTGCCAGCTGCGTGACTATAATGGCAATGCCATTACTGCGTTAGGGTCCTGTCACCTGCATGTCTCCAACAAGGCCATCAAGGCCACATTGCGGTTTGAAATCGTCAAGCCCGACAAGGCTTCCCTGCTTGTTGCCCATGCATGCAAGCTACTCAATCTCGTCCAGTGCATACATGCCATGTCCACTGCCAATATGAATCTTCAGGCCAACATTGACGAGCTACTATTGCAATATCCGGACGTGTTCAGTGGGATGGGCACGCTGCCCTACCGCTACAAAATCTTGTTCAGGCCTGATGCCACGCCTGTGATCCATGCACCACGCTGGGTGCCGGCTCCCCTGAAGGACCGGTTAACGGCAAAGCTGCAGGAGCTCCAAGACCAGGGTATAATCTCTAAAGTGACGGAACCGACTAACTGAGTCAGCTCGATGGTCTGTGTGAAGAAGCCCTCTGGAGAACTGCGCATTTGTATAGATCCCAAGGATCTTAACCGGAACATAATGTGGGAAGCGGGAGGAGCTGACAAGTGAGATGGCACATGCCAAATTCTTTACAAAGCTAGATGCATCGCGTGGCTTCTGGAAGATACAACTGGACGAGTCCAGCAGGAAGCTCTGCATGTTTAATACACCTTTCGGAAGGTACTGTTACAACCGCATGCCGTTTGGTATTGTTTCGGCCTCCAAAATCTTTCACAGGATCATGGAGCAGGTGCTGGAGGGCATTGAGGGTGTGTGGGTTTATGTGGATGACGTCATTATATGGTCCACGACCCCGGAGGAACACATATCTCGTCTCCAACATGTCTTTAGACCCATACATGCCAATGGCCTTAAGTTGAACAAAGCCAAATGCTCCTTTGGCATGTCATCAATCAAGTTTTTGGGTGATCAAATATCCCAGCAGGGCGTGCAACCGAACTCGGACCAAGTCAAGGCCATCAACACCATGAAGACCCCGGAAGACAAAAAGGCGGTACTCCGCTTCCTGGGTATGGTAAATTATTTGGGAAAGTTCATTCCCAACATCGCATCACACACCACGGCTCTCAGGCATCTGGTGAAGAAGTCCACTGCCTTTCAGTGGCTACGCACACATCAAGCAGAGTGGCTCGGGTTAAAGGCAAAGCTCACCACTGCTCCGGTACTAGGGTTTTTTGACCGAGAGCGGGAGACCAAAATCTCCACGGACGCCAGCCAGGACGGCATTGGTGCGGTGCTCCTCCAGAAGGATGACTCCTCGTCCTGGGCTCCAGTGGCCTATGCATCAAGGGCCATGACCCCCACTGAGCAACGGTATGCTCAGGTAGAAAAAGAATGCCTGCGCCTTCTCACCGGTATCGTGAAGTTCCACGATTATGTATGTGGTCTGCCAACCTTCACAGTAGAGACTGATCACAGACCCCTAGTCCATATCATTCACAAGGACTTGAATGACATGACGCCCCGGCTTCAGCGCATTCTCCTTCGACTCCGCAGGTATGATTTCGAACTGGTTTACACACCTGGAAAGGTGCTAATCATTGCGGATGCCCTGTCCAGCTCCATCACCTCGCCCTGTGAACAGGTCGACTTCATCTGCCAAATTGAGGCATAGGTGAAACTGTGTGCCAGCACCCTTCCGGCATCCGACGAACGACTCGTCAACATTTGAGAAGAGACTGCCAAGGACCTTCTTCTGCAGTAGGTCATACATCACCTTGCAAATGGCTGGCAGAAGAGGCAATGCCCCCAGTTTTTTAATGTTAAGGATGACCTAACAGTTGTCGAGGGGATCCTCCTCAAGTTGGATCGCATCGTCGTTCCTCGCAGCCTCCAGAGCTTAGTGCTCACGCAGATCTACGAGGGACACCTCGGTATTGAGAAGTGCTGGCGCAGGGCCCAGCAGGCTGTCTATTGGCCTGGCATCAATGAGGACATATCAAACATGGCCCTCAATTGCGCGACCTACCAGTGTTTCCAGCCTGCTCAGCCCAAAGAAACTCTCCAGCAGCATGAGATCGTGACCTCTCTGTGGTCTTAGGTGGAGATCGACCTTTTTCACGCCAATGGGCGTGACTATGTTCTTTGCCAGGCATGGTATACCGCTCACGGTCATGAGCGACAACAGTCCCTGTTTCTGGAGCCTTGGCCCAACTTCGCAAAGCTATACCAGTTCCAGCACATCACCTCGAGCCCGCATTACCCGCAATCTAATGGGAAGGTCGAAAAAGGGGTCCATATCGTGAAGCAAATGCTCTACAATGCTGCGGACTCAGCTTCGGACTTTAACCTTGCGCTCCTGGTGTACAGGGCAAGCCCTCTGTCCACCGGTATGTCTCCGATACAACTCCTTATGAATCGTAACCTGCGGATGACTGTTCCAGCCATTCATTTACCTGACCTGGATCACCATCCAGTGCTGCAAAAGATGCAGCAAATCAGACACCGGCAAAAGCTGACATACGATGCTCATGCTACTGATCTGCCCGTGCTCTCTCCGAAGGATGCTGTTCGCATCAAGTTGCCTGGTGGAGGCTGGTCAGCTCCAGCTGTTGTTGTTCGACAGGCTGCTCCCAGGTCGTTCGTGGTTCGCATGGCTGATGGATCTATTGTCAGACACAACAGAAGGGCACTACGCAAACCTGCCTGCCCACCACCGGATCTCACGTTCCCAGATGTCGTTATGTCTTCTCCGGACACCTCGCTCCACGAGGCCACCAATCTGGCTGCATTCCCGCCTGTCAAGGCGCCATCAACCCCACCCCCACCTCTCAGGCGGTCGACAAAAATCCGACACCAGCCCCAGCGACTGGACTTATAAATATTTCCTTTGTATATATTGTTCTGTATATGCACGCTAGACACCTTACATGTACATATGCATTCACTCACCAATTGCTGTAAATAGTTATCTCTGTAAATATGTTGTATATGCTCTAAGCAACCGCCAAATTTTTTTTAAAAGGGGGGATGTCATAATATGCACCTATGCACATCATGAGGTAAAAGCAGGCAGTGACAGACACCCAGGTGAGCCAATCAACATACAGGACAGAACACAACCAATCACCAGACAGAACACCAGAGGGGGGCTTTCAACTATAAAACACACGAGGAATCAGCACTCCGCCTCTTTCCACTGGTGACAACTGTAGTGACAGTCAGGGTGTACATAGCAGACAGCACCTTCTACATGTCGATCAGAGCTAGCCTGGTCTAGATAGTTAGAGTTAGTTTACTTAGAGTAGTAGAGAGTCAACTCACAGCCAGCTGTGAGCATTGTTACAGAAGTTCAATAAATTGTATTGAACCAACGCCTACGTTTGGTGTATGCTTTGTAGTCTATCTGCATCGTGTTGCAGTCTGTGTTACCCCAGGGTGAATAATGCGACAAATGTATGCCTACATGTGACAATATTCAAGATTATTATTATTACTGCATCTAGCTCTATCTAATGATTGATTGTTAACATGACATTAACTCTTTGTATACTGAATGCTTCTATAAAATTATGCCCCCCACAACATTGTTACCTGCCCCCTGCCGGCATCCCCCCGTCCCTACCCCTTGACATGGCCAGGGTGCCAGTGCACTGCCCCGCAATGTCCCTGACCAACCCCCCCCCCCAACCCCGGCATGGTCACCTTGTCCGTTGCAGAGAAGTAGTGATTCCCGCTGGCATGATGCCATGCAGTGGGGGGGTAACATATGACGTCCCCGGAAGATACTGCATCACTTAAACACATTCAGATTGATGGATTCAGACGCCCTCACTTGACATGAACCTGATTACGTCGCTGGCGGGGAAGATCTCATTCTGAGATCTCTCTGCGCAAATCCCGTCATGACCCTCTCACGAGAATTAGCGGCCATAACAGGATTTGCACCCACCGCGAACAGGCCTGGAAGTTTGTGGCCAATGTATCAGACTTTAGCTGACTGACAAACCGTTTTTGACAATAATAGTTACCACGTGCCAAGCTGTTATCCTCATCAAGCTACTGCTGTCACTTCAGGCATCTTGACCACTTCCAATGTCAACAATGTATTTTTGGCTACAAGTAGCTGGACAGGGAGTCGAACACAAATAACCTCAAGCACTGTACTTTAGCTGGAATTGTGATCATAATCATAGATGTCATAGAATCATAGAACATAGAATTTACAGGACAGACGGAGGCCATTCAGTCCATCGAGTCTGCACCGGCCCTTACAAAGAGCACCTTACTGAAGCCCACGTACCTACCCTATTTAGGCCCCGTAACCTAGTAACCCCACTTAACATTTTTTGGACACTAAGGGCAATTCAGCATGGCCAATCCACCTAACCAGCACATCTTTGGACTGTGAGAGGAAACCGGAGCACCCGGACGAAACTCACGCAGACACGGGGAGAACGTGCAGACTCCACACAGTGACCCAGCCAGGAATCGAACCTGGGACCTTGGAGCTGTGGAGCAACTGTGTTAACCACTATGCTACTGTGCTGCCCTCTGGACAAACGTTGCATTGCTCTGGACATGCCATCACAGCCTGATTATGGAGTTCCAAAGGCATCTCCTGTGCTAAACTGTGGTTCGAATATTGCAGCAGAGATAATCAGATCGAACTCAATAACGACACATTGAAATTGGCCTTCAAGTCTTGCAATTGAACCCACAACCTGGGAAAATACAGACCACATTAGCAGCATGTCTGCTACGTCAGTTTAATGAAGTTAAGTGTATGAGCTTGCGAGATCTGGTTGCAGAGCACCCAGCAGAATGCAACTTGATTGACCTCGTCATGTGGCTTTCAATCTGATATTATGCAACTGTCCATGTACAACCAAGAACGGGCATATTCCCTCCAGTGCACCCATACTTGCCCTTCAACTTGACAAGATACACCATCACATGTTTGATCAAATAGATGAATGTAAAAGTGCAGAAATAAACGTGGCTATGCTAATATGCAAATGTACATGCACACATGTTCAGAAGATCATGGGTAGGATTCTCCATCCAGCGACGGCGGAATCGCGAAGCACAATTGGACGGAGAATCATGCGTCAGCCAGAAATCGGCGGCAGGCGCCCAATGGAATGCAATGTGCCGGTGCCTCGACAGTGGCATGAATGCATTCTACGCCACATCGACAGTAAACATCTTTGGCATATCATCAACAGGCCTTCCCCAGTATTCTCCAGGCCTCCCGTGATGCTTCGCCTCTGCCAGGAAGAATTACCTTTGTCGAGGTTCACCTGTGGCATTTAATATCAGGAAACACGTGCTGTGGCTGCTGAGGGAGAGAGCGGATGTAGGACATGTTCCCAAAGATGCAGCCGCTGGCAGGGCTGGCTGGGAATAGTGAGGGGGTGACCAGGGGATGGGCCATGGGGTTGGGGTGTTCCACCGGGACCGGGGTGTGTAGCCAGTTAAAATGGCTAACTCCCGATTAGAATGGCCAAACCCCGATTTAAAATGGCAAACGGAAGAGGCTGATGGGAAAATCAGCCAACAGGACTCAAACAGACAGCTGCAGGGAAAACTGTGTATTCGCCTCTGGGGAGGCCAGACAGAATCGATACTAAGCCATCAGCATAACAACACACCAGCCATCTGAATATTAAGTAGCAATCCCCGGGAACAATGTGCAACAAATTAGACACACAAAGCCAACCCAGACTTTTCGGCGCCAGCAGGAGCCTACACAAAGAGAGGTGAACGACCACCCCAAAACCGCCCATCTATCAAGGAATCGCTCCAGCATTGGAGAATATCGAACCAAGTGATTGGGACGAAGTCCAATCACTTGGAACCAAGTACAGAGTCCGCCCCGAAAGGCGGGAAGCCCCTGGGGACTATAAGAATAGAGTCCAAGTTCAAATCGGCCCTTCTTCTGACCTTCTGCAACCGCCGCTAAAATCGTAAGTCTTACTTCAACGCTCGCTACGATATAGGTGCTCCTGGCTATCGACCTGTGCCAGCTTTGAATCCCGCAGGCTCAGAACCCATACGAAAGGCCATTCGTTTCCCTGACCTGGTGGGCCATTCCCAAAGTTAAGTACTGGCCTGTTAGTTGTAGGAAGTAGCTTAGAAGTAGAATTAATGGATAAGTATTGATTACTGTATATAATAAATGTGCGTTGATTTAACTCTTACTAAGCGGTGTGTTGGATTATTGATCATTACTCGGACTTGAACCACGTGGCGACTCAAGAACAAAGGTGATAGAACAGAGCAATTAAACTAAGGCTAAAACGAGCAACAGGTGTCCAGGCATGCACGGCTGCGGCCTTCAAGGTAACTATCCTGCCTACACACCCCACTGATCGCCCACCGTGGCCCATTGCTGAGCAGAGTGACACCGGCCACCCCCCCCCCCCCACACACACACCCATCCCCATCCCCCTCCCCCACAACCGGGCGCCGCCTGGGCGGCGTGGCTCCACGCATCACACGGTCCACCCAAGCGGAACACCCACAGTAGCCCCAAGGAGGGCACCAGACGGGGGCTATAGGACGTACTGCTGGCACAGGTAGCACCAGCCACTGGTACCCCTGCCGGCAGGGATGGGCCGAAGGCCCCATGGTGCCAGGCACTGGCAGGGCCAGGGGCATGGTAGGGAGGGCAGAGGGCCAGGGGGAGCAGCCAGTGGTGGGTGTGGGAATGGGGAGGGAGTTTGTGCGCCGCCTTCTCCTGGGGGCGGGGGGGGGGGGGGGGGGGCGGGGGGAGGACAGAAAATGCGCAGTGTGAGGCAGTTGGACGTGTGAGAAACACCGCTCACTTAATAATAATTTACACTTAGCCAAATTCTGAAGAACTATTTTATTCAATCGATCTTGCAAGAGCGGGTGCAGCCCATCAACATTGGCAGACACAAAGAATTCATACAGCATCACTTGTTATATACAATCTGTGAGAAACACATCCCACAAACTGCCGAAAGGGCAGTTTCCTTATCAGTGATTCCTTATTTGGACTTGTTATGTTCATTTTGTCTTCCCCCTTGTTGAGTGGTTTCTGTTAGCTTCTGGTATATCCTTGGACCGTCAATTAAAAGATACGAATGAGGCCCCCTGCTTGCACCTGCGTCCTGTTATTGTACATCCCTTTCCTTCCCGAAGGTCAGTCCTGTACATAGTTACAACAACTTGCTCACTGTAGCTTACACAGAACTCCACTTGACATCTTATTTTCCCATCAGGCCCTATTGTTGACATCTTAATTGTGAACCAGAGTTATACATGTAAAAACAACATAAAATGTTCATTTCTCATAATTCCCCCCCTTTTTTTTTACTCTTGTTGCTTTTTACACTATGTCGTCCCTTCTAGCCTACCCCAAAATTGTCCAACATCCTCTCAACCTCTCTTTCTATGGGGTCGTCCTCTCCTTCAGTCTTCCCTCTTTCTAGTAGGCAAATTGTTTCCTGGCCTCCCTTACCCAGGGGTAATGGAATCTGCTTGGTCAAGGCTGTTTCGATGAGCCTCTGCACCAAGCCTCTTACGCACGGGATGATGCAACAGCCTATTGCCGCCAATGCTCCTATTACTACGGTAATGGAGGTGAGGATGGATACAATTAACCCTTTCCATTTCCCAAACATTCATCAAATGAGGTGGGTATGCTTCGTTTAGATCGTTTCCCTTTAACACTCACCTTCTCCCTTTGTCTTTCATAGGTTATACTGAAAGGTATGTCTAGCTGAACTAATGCGCATGTCCCTTTCCATTGGGGGGGGGGGGTAGAGTGGGTCTTAGGATTTTTCCTCCGCAATACCACCATATATCTGCACGTGGTATTTTTAGTGATGTGTAATTGCCCTGGGTGGTCACGTTCTTAGTCTCAAGACAAGTCTTGAGTTCTCCCATATCTTTACTTAGCCCCGTATCAGAACGACTTATACACGATGTATGATGCGTCACGGTAACCAAGAAGGAGGGAGGGTTTGCTGATTGTTTCTGCTCAACAGGAGGAAACATCAGAGATAGGGCAGTGCAGGTCTTGTTGCCCCAGGTTGTCTCATCTTGGTACAAGGCCATCATGCATTCCATGCTCCCTCTATTTTCTGTCCACCCCATTGGAAAGGGCTCCATATGGGCCTGTGGTCTACCTGATGCGCAAGCATAACAATTGTCTTTCTTCAGCGTCTGGGCCGAATACCTCACCCACTCAATCCACACATTCTATCCCTCATAGCCGAATACCCACTTAATCCACACATTCTGTCCCTCATAGCCGGTTTCTATCTCAAAGGCTTTCTCTAAATCTTTTATTTCTATTATTTTGACTCCCTGTCCTTCTTCCTTTTTTTTTTCCTAGTTCCATTTGTGGGAGCTGCCCCCTGGTCGATTGAGATACGGAAGCAGCATTTAGTCTCGCTATTTCTCATTTTTACCCCGAACATCTCATTTCTTAGTGAACAATGCTTATTGCCTGTCTCGGTCCAGGCCGTGTGTGATGTATACGGGGTTACAAGTTCCAGCCTTGCACGTTGAGGGGGAATTTCCATTAATCTGGTGAATGGATACGACCGGTGGTGCCCCTCTGGGCAATTGGCCCCCCTCTCTGTAATCATCCCCCCTCGTTAATAATGAAGAGACTCCATCCTAAACTCCTTTCCATTCCCCGCTGACTCGCAGTCTATGAGGGTGCATCGATCAGTCCGTATTACCTGAGGGTACCGACTTTCTGGGATTGTCAATGTAACCAGACGACCGTTTCCGTACTCCCACATCATGAATATTATTATACATTGCAGAGTCCATTTTAGCTGTAGTTTCGTCATATTATTGAACAGTTCAGGATTTAGTGTCTTTTCAACCTTATCTTTAATGGTTCCTCAGTGGCCTCCACATGCCATTGTTCCTGTTCAGGTGGTGATTTCACGGGACCCTTCGTTCTGCTGTAATGAGTCCAACCTTTTTCCGCGGTTCGTATGGCAGTCTCTGTGGTTAACAAAACCAGGAACGGTCCGTCCCAAGTGGGTTGAAGCTTGGTTTCCTTCCACAAATTCACCAGTACCCAATCTCCTGGTTTAAATTTGTGGACTGCGAATTCAAGGGGAGGTATCTGCGCTCGCAGTCCTTGTCTCCTGAGGAATGATAATGAGGAAGACAGTGCCAGTATATATTTCTTTACATAGATATCTTTACATTCTGCAATGAGCAATTCTCCCATTGTTCCATGGTATGGCAATCCGAACAACATTTTGTATGGGGACAACCCCAAATCTTTTCTTGGAGCCGTTCGGGGTCTTAGAAGGGCTATCGGTAAGCATTTTGTCCAGGGGAGCCTAGTCTCTAGGATTATTTTTGACAAATGATTTTTAAGGGTTTGATTCATCCTTTCCACCCGTCCCGATGAGGGGGGGTGCCAAGGAGTGTGAAAGTCCCAATTTATCTCCAAACTTCTCATGGTTTCTTGTAAAACCTTAGAGGTAAAATGACTTCCCCTGTCCGAGTCTATATTTTCTACCAACCCGTATCGGGGAATTATTTGCTCCAGAATGATTTTAGAGACTCCGCCTGCGGTGGCGGTGGTTGTAGGGTAAGCTTATTTCAGCCTTCGCACGGTTGGTAGTTCAGTATTTGCAACCTTCTCTGTAACAAACTGTCTCTCTCTCTCTGTCTCTCTCACTCTCTGTCTCTCTCTCTCTGTCTCTTTCTGTATTGAAACACTGACTCCAGGCAGTTGCAGCCTTCTCTATAACAAACTGTCTCTCTCTCTCTCTCTGTATTGAAACAGTGACTCCAGGCATGTTGCAGCCTTCTCTGTAACAAACTGTCTCTCTCTCTCTCTCTCTGTATTGAAACAGTGACTCCAGGCATGTTGCAGCCTTCTCTGTAACAAACTGTCTCTCTCTCTCTCTCTCTCTGTATTTAAACAGTGACTCCAGGCATGTTGCAGCCTTCTCTGTAACAAACTGTATCTCTCTCTCTGTCTCTCTCTGCCTCTCTGTCTCTCTCTCTCTCTCTCTGCTCTCTCTCTCTCTGCTCTCTCTCTCTGTCTCTCTCTCTCTCTGTCTCTGTCTCTGTCTCTCTCTCTGTATCTCTCTCTCTCTGTCTCTCTGTATCTCTCTGTCTCTCTCACTCTCTGTCTCTCTCTCTGTCTTTGTCTCTCTCGGTCTCTCTCTCTCTCTCTGTCTCTCTCTCTGTCCCTGTCTCTCTCTGTCTGTCTCTCTCTGTTCTCTCTCTCTCTGCTCTCTCTCTCTCTGTATCTCTCTCTCTCTCTGTATCTGTCTCTCTCTGTCTCTGTCTCTCTCTCTCTGTATCTCTCTCTCTCTGTCTCTCTCTCTGTCTCTGTATCTCTCTCTGTCTGTCTCTCTCTCTCTCAGTATCCCTCTCTCTCTCTGTCTCTCTCTGTCTCTGTCTCACTCTCTCTCTCTCTCTCTCAGTATCTCTCTCTGTCTCTGTCTCACTCTCTCTCTCTCTCTCTCAGTATCTCTCTCTGTCTCTGTCTCACTCTCTCTCTCTCTCTCTCAGTATCTCTCTCTGTCTCTGTATCTCGCTCTGTCTCTGTATCTCTCTCTGTCTCTCTCTCTCTCTCAGTATCTCTCTCTCTCTGTCTCTCTCTCCCTGTCTGTCTCTCTCTCTCTCTGTCTCTCTCTCCCTGTCTGTCTCTCTCTCTGTCTCTCTCTCTCTCTCTCTCTGTCTCTTTTGGTTTGCTTCCCCCTGGCGGGTGTTTATTCTCCCACAGTCGCATGCCTGCTCTTCTAATCATACCCCTTTCTTCCCCCGTGAATAGGATACTCATAATGGACATTAATTCGGTCCATGTGTATATATTAGGACCTAAGAACTGATCGAATTGGTCTGCCAGTCCTAAGGGGTCTTCCATTAACGTCTTCATCTTTTTTTTTGAATGCTCTGACTTCTTGAGAATTTACAAATCCTACTTCTCCCTCTCCAATAGGGACTTCCCGAAGGGGGTTCATTTTTGTTATTTCTGGTTCCTCTACCTGCCCTTTCGCGGATCTTAATTGCATTTTATTCTCTCCTTTTTCAGGGACTTTCTCTGATTTGCCTTTATTCATTTGTTGGTCATTTGGCGAGACATCGTCGTTTGACTTATTCTTATAAGGGGGTGGCAAATTATCTAGGACGTCCCATTGTTTAAGAGGGGCGGTGGGAACGTCTTCGCCCTGTGGGATTAATGGATATATTCGGGTGGCGTTCCTGCTGGGAAGCCAACAACTCGCGTAGCTTACTTCTTTATCAGAACAGAGTCTTTTATCATTGACATATATATATATTCAAAATTTGGCACACCCAATCTTCGTCCGAACCGTATTTCGGCCAAAAGACTGAGGGTTTACGGATTGCTTCTTTTATCCATATGAAGCAACAAAATTTTATCATTGTTTTCCTGTCCTTATTTTTTTTGTACAACTCTCAAAATCCCAATTCACTAACATCCGACCCAATGTACTTTCTGGTGGGATATCCTTAGGGATTTTTTTAGCGGGGCCGTCTCCTTGTTTCGAGTTTTTACTTCCCATTGTAATGTAATCAACCTTCACTTATTTCTAAGTAAAGTGTCTAGTTATGACTGGTCCGTCAAAACAATCACAATTCTGAAAGTACTTATATCATCAATCCCCCCATACACTTATACGGATGTCTAGATACGAACTCAAGTCAACAAGGTAATACTTTTTTTTTTTAATAAATATTTTATTGAAAATTTTTGGTCAACCAACACAATCCATTGTGCATCCTTTACACAATATTATAACAGCACAAATAACAATGACCTATTTTATATAAACAAAAAACAAAAAATGAATAAATATTAAATAACAAAAATGAAAACTAGCCCTAATTGGCAACTGCCTTGTCACAAGCTACACCCCCCCCGCCCCCCCCCCCCCCCCCCCCACCCACCCCTCCCCCCCCCCCCCCAAATCCTGGGCTGCTGCTGCTGCCTTCTTTTTCCCCTTCCATCTATCTATCCGCAAGGTATTCGACGAACGGTTGCCACCGCCTGGTGAACCCTTGAGCCGACCCCCTTAGGACGAACTTAATCCGCTCTAGCTTTATAAACCCCGCCATGTCATTTATCCAGGTCTCCACCCCCGGGGGCTTGGCTTCTTTCCACATTAGCAATATCCTGCGCCGGGCTACTAGGGACGCAAAGGCCAAAACATCGGCCTCTCTCGCCTCCTGCACTCCCGGCTCTTGTGCAACCCCAAATATAGCCAACCCCCAGCTTGGTTCGACCCGGACCCCCACTACTTTTGAAAGCACCTTTGTCACCCCCATCCAAAACCCCCGTAGTGCCGGGCATGACCAAAACATATGGGTATGATTCGCTGGGCTTCTCGAGCACCTCGCACACCTATCCTCCACCCCAAAAAATTTACTGAGCCGCGCTCCAGTCATATGCGCCCTGTGTAATACCTTAAACTGAATCAGGCTTAGCCTGGCACACGAGGACGACGAGTTTACCCTACTTAGGGCATCTGCCCACAGCCCCTCCTCGATCTCCTCCCCCAGCTCTACTTCCCATTTCCCTTTTAGTTCATCTACCATAGTCTCCCCTTCGTCCCTCATTTCCCTATATATATCTGACACCTTACCATCCCCCACCCATGTCTTTGAGATCACTCTGTCCTGCACCTCTTGTGTCGGGAGCTGCAGAAATTCCCTCACCTGTTGCCTCGCAAAAGCCCTCAGTTGCATATACCTGAATGCATTCCCTTGGGGCAACCCATATTTCTCGGTCAGCGCTCCCAGACTCGCGAACTTCCCATCACAAATAGATCTTTCAGTTGCGTTATTCCTGCTCTTTGCCACATTCCATATCCCCCATCCATTCCCCCCGGGGCAAACCTATGGTTGTTTCTTATCGGGGACCCCCCTAAAGCTCCAGTCTTTCCCCTATGCCGTCTCCACTGTCCCCAAATCTTCAGTGTAGCTACCACCACCGGGCTTGTGGTGTAGTTCCTCGGTGAGAACGGCAATGGGGCTGTCACCATAGCCTGCAGGCTAGTCCCCCTACAGGACGCCCTCTCTAATCTCTTCCACGCCGCTCCCTCCTCCTCTCCCATCCACTTACTCACCATTGAAATATTAGCGGCCCAATAGTACTCACTGAGGCTCGGTAGTGCCAGCCCCCCCCTATCCCTGCTACGCTGTAAGAATCCCTTCCTCACTCTCGGGGTCTTCCCAGCCCAAACAAAACCCATGATGCTCTTTTCAATCCTTTTAAAAAAAACCTTCGTGATCACCACCGGGAGGCACTGAAACACAAAGAGGAATCTCGGGAGGACCACCATCTTAACCGCCTGCACCCTCCCTGCCATTGACAGGGCTACCATATCCCATCTCTTGAAATCTTCCTCCATCTGTTCCACCAACCGCGTTAAATTTAACCTGTGTAATGTGCCCCAATTCTTAGCTATCTGGATCCCCAGGTAACGAAAGTCTCTTGTTACCTTCCTCAACGGTAGGTCCTCTATTTCTCTACTCTGCTCCCCTGGATGCACCACAAACAGCTCACTCTTCCCCATGTTCAAATTATACCCTGAAAAATCCCCAAACTCCCCCAGTATCCGCATTATTTCTGGCATCCCCTCCGCCGGGTCCGCCACATATAGTAGCAAATCGTCCGCATACAAAGATACCCGGTGTTCTTCTCCTCCCCTAAGTACTCCCCTCCACTTCTTGGAACCCCTCAGCGCTATCGCCAGGGGCTCAATCGCCAGTGCAAACAGTAATGGGGACAGAGGGCATCCCTGCCTTGTCCCTCTATGGAGCCGAAAATATGCCGATCCCCGTCCATTCGTGACCACACTCGCCACTGGGGCCCTATACAATAGCTGCACCCATCTAACATACCCCTCTCCAAAACCAAATCTCCTCAACACCTCCCACAAATAATCCCATTCCACTCTATCAAATGCTTTCTCGGCATCCATCGCCACTACTATCTCTGTTTCACCCTCTGGTGGGGCCATCATCATTACCCCTAACAGCCTCCGTATATTCGTGTTCAGCTGTCTCCCCTTCACAAACCCAGTTTGGTCCTCGTGAACCACCCCCGGGACACATTCCTCTATTCTCATTGCCATTACCTTGGCCAGGACCTTGGCATCCACATTTAGGAGGGAAATTGGTCTGTAGGACCCGCATTGTAGCGGGTCCTTTTCCTTCTTTAAGAGAAGCGATATCGTTGCTTCCGACATAGTCGGGGGCAGTTGTCCCCTTTCCTTTGCCTCATTAAAGGTCCTCGTCAGTACCGGGGCGAGCAAGTCCAAATATTTCCTATAGAATTCGACTGGGAATCCGTCCGGTCCCGGGGCCTTTCCCGTCTGCATGCTCCTAATTCCTTTCACCACTTCTTCTACCTCGATCTGTGCTCCCAGTCCCACCCTTTCCTGCTCTTTCACCTTGGGAATTTCCAGCCGATCCAAAAAGTCCATCATTCTCTCCTTCCCATCCGGGGGTTGAGCTTCATATAATTTTTTATAAAATGTCTTGAACACTTCATTCACTCTCTCCGCTCCCCGCTCCATCTCTCCTTCCTCGTCCCTCACTCCCCCTATTTCCCTCGCTGCTCCCCTTTTCCTCAATTGGTGTGCCAGCAACCTGCTCGCCTTCTCCCCATATTCATACTGTACACCCTGTGCCTTCCTCCATTGTGCCTCTGCAGTGCCTGTAGTCAGCAAGTCAAATTCCACATGCAGCCTTTGCCTTTCCCTGTACAATCCCTCCTCCGGTGCTTCCGCATATTGTCTGTCCACCCTCAAAAGTTCTTGCAGCAACCGCTCCCGTTCCTTACTCTCCTGCTTCCCTTTGTGTGCCCTTATTGATATCAGCTCCCCCCTAACCACCGCCTTCAACGCCTCCCAGACCACTCCCACCTGGACCTCCCCATTGTCATTGAGTTCCAAGTACTTTTCAATACATCCCCTCACCCTTAGACACACCCCCTCATCCGCCATTAGTCCCATGTCCATTCTCCAGGGTGGGCGCCCTCCTATTTCCTCCCCTATCTCCAAGTCCACCCAGTGTGGGGCGTGATCCGAAATGGCTATAGCCGTATACTCCGTTCCCTTCACCTTCGGGATCAATGCCCTACCCAGCACAAAAAAGTCTATGCGCGAATAGACTTTATGGACATAGGAGAAAAACGAGAACTCCTTACTCCTAGGTCTACTGAATCTCCACGGGTCCACACCTCCCATCTGCTCCATAAAATCTTTAAGCACCTTGGCTGCTGCCGGCCTCCTTCCAGTCCTGGACTTCGACCTATCCAGCCCTGGTTCCAACACCGTGTTAAAGTCTCCCCCCATTATCAGCTTTCCCGTCTCTAGGTCCGGAATGCGTCCTAGCATCCGCCTCATAAAATTGGCATCATCCCAGTTCGGGGCATACACGTTTACCAAAACCACCGTCTCTCCCTGTAGTTTGCCACTCACCATCACGTATCTGCCCCCGTTATCCGCCACTATAGTCTTTGCCTCGAACATTACCCGCTTCCCCACTAATATAGCCACCCCCCTGTTTTTCGCATCTAGCCCCGAATGGAACACCTGCCCCACCCATCCTTTGCGCAGCCTAACCTGGTCTATCAGTTTCAGGTGCGTTTCCTGTAACATAACCACATTTGCTTTAAGTTTCTTAAGGTGTGCGAGTACCCGTGCCCTCTTTATCGGCCCGTTGAGCCCTCTCACGTTCCACGTGATCAGCCGAGTTGGGGGGCTTCCCACCGCCCCCCCCTTGCCGATTAGCCATCATCTTTTTCCAGCTTCTCACCCAGTTCCCACGCAGCTGTATCTCCCCCAGGCGGTGCCCCCCCGCCCGTCCTCTCCCGTACCCGCTCCCCCCTTTCCCCAGCAGCAGCAACCCAGTAATTCCCCCCTCCCACCCCCCCCGCTAGACCCCACGCTAGCGTAATTACTCCCCCCATGTTGCTCCCAGAAGTCAGCAAACTCTGGCTGACCTCGGCTTCCCCCCGTGACCACGGCTCGCACCGTGCGACGCCCCCTCCTTCCTGCTTCTCTATTCCCGCCATAATTATCATAGCGCGGGAGCCAAGCCCGCGCTTCTCCCTTGGCCCCGCCCCCCATGGCCAACGCCCCATCTCCTCTCCCTCCCCACCTCCCCCCATCACCCCCTGTGGGAGAGAGAAAAGTTACCACACCGCAGGATTAGAACATAAAACCCCTCTTCGCCCCCCACATTCGCCCCACCACTTTGTCCAAACGTTCTTTTTAATAATCCACTCATTCCAGTTTTTCTTCTACAATAAAAGTCCACGCTTCATCCGCCGTCTCAAAGTAGTGGTGCCTTCCTTGATATGTGACCCACAGTCTTGCCGGTTGCAGCATTCCAAATTTTATCTTCCTTTTATGAAGCACCGCCTTGGCCCGATTAAAGCTCGCCCTCCTTCTCGCCACCTCCGCACTCCAGTCTTGATAAACGCGGATCACCGCGTTCTCCCATTTACTGCTCCGAGTTTTCTTCGCCCATCTAAGGACCATTTCTCTATCCTTAAAACGGAGGAATCTCACCACTATGGCTCTGGGAGTTTCTCCTGCTCTCGGTCCTCGCGCCATAACTCGGTATGCTCCCTCCACCTCCAACGGACCCGGCGGGGCCTCCGCTCCCATTAACGAGTGCAGCATCGTGCTCACATATACCCCGACGTCCGCACCCTCCACACCCTCAGGAAGACCAAGAATCCTCAGGTTGTTCCTCCTTGCGTTGTTTTCCAGTGCCTCCAACCTCTCCACACATCGTTTCTGATGTGCCTCCTGTATCTCCGTCTTCACCACCAGGCCCTGTATATCGTCCTCATTCTCGGCTGCCTTCGCCTTCACGACCCGAAGCTCCCGCTCCTGGGTCTTTTGTTCCTCCTTTAGCCCTTCGATCGCCTGTAGTGTCGGGGCCAACAGCTCTTTCTTCATTTCCTTTTTTATCTCTTCCACGCAGCATTTCAAGAACTCTTGTTGTTCAGGGCCCCATGTGAAACTGCCACCTTCCGACGCCATCTTGGTTTTTGCTTGCCTTCCTTGCCGCTGTTCCAAAGGATCCACTGCAATCCGGCCACTTTCCTCTCCTTTTTCCATCCGTGTCCAGGGGGAATTCCCTTCTGGTTTACCGCACGGTGTTTTTAGCCGTTAAAATTGCCGTTGGGGCTCCTATCAAGAGCCCAAAAGTCCGTTCCACCGGGAGCTGCCGAAACGTGCGACTTAGCTGGTCATCGCCGCACCCGGAAGTCTCAACAAGGTAATACTTAAAAGTCGTTTTTCTTACCTTGCTCCGTGCACAGAGTTGCCTGACTTTCACTTTCACGGCGTGCCTGCCACTATAATCCGTTATTTGCTTCTTCAGAATGACTACCCTAGGAACGTGTTCAGTTGACCGTGGGTAACTACTCAAGACGAAGTACGAGACCCGTCTTCGTACGGTTCGCGTCTTCTCGGTTCCTCTTGAGCCACCCCCTTTAATCAACGAAGATGATCCCGGACCGAGCCCCCAATTGTGAGAAACACCGCTCACTTAATAATAATTTACACTTAGCCAAATTCTGAAGAACTATTTTATTCAATCGATCTTGCAAGAGCGGGTGCAGCCCATCAACATTGGCAGACACAAAGAATTCATACAGCATCACTTGTTATATACAATCTGTGAGAAACACATCCCACAAACTGCCGAAAGGGCAGTTTCCTTATCAGTGATTCCTTATTTGGACTTGTTATGTTCATTTTGTCTTCCCCCTTGTTGAGTGGTTTCTGTTAGCTTCTGGTATATCCTTGGACCGTCAATTAAAATATACGAATGAGGCCCCCTGCTTGCACCTGCGTCCTGTTATTGTACATCCCGTTCCTTCCCGAAGGTCAGTCCTGTACATAGTTACAACAACTTGCTCACTGTAGCTTACACAGAACTCCACTCGACATCTTATTTTCCCATCAGGCCCTATTGTTGACATCTTAATTGTGAACCAGAGTTATACATGTAAAAACAACATAAAATGCTCATTTCTCATAGACGTGGGCAGCAAAGGGAGTGGCCTGTGTGTGCAGTGCACCAGTCATCGTGAGTGGTATGGGTTCTGGCATGGGGTGCGAGCAGACTGCCAGCGGGTGGGATACGGTTGTCCTCTGGGTGGGGGAGTGCGGTACGGTTGTATGGGACGGGGATTGGTGCCAGCTGGTTACTTACCCTGGCCGTGTTGAGGAGGTCATGCAGCTTTTTACGGCACTGCTGGCCGGTTCTGGCGGTGGGTCCCACGGCGCTCACGGTCTCTGCTACCTGCGCCCAGGCCCGTCCACAGCATCTGGTAGGGTCTCGTGCTCTGCATCTGCAAAATGGGGTGCCATTTTCTTGGCTGGAATGAGTGTGTGTGGGGAGTGGAATGCTTATCTGTGGCTGCAGCTAGTCAGTCTCTCAAGTGCCAATTCCATCCCTAGCGAATCGGACACCGTTTTGCATTGGAATTGCACTAGCTCCATTTGGCGCGAGTGCTAGCCCATTAACAGATTGGTAGAAAACCACTGATTCAGTCCTGACATCAGCACTTAGTCTCTGAAACAGAGAAGCCGGCCCCATGTCCCCAACGAGAGTAATTTTTGTTGAAGCAGGACACGACAATAACGGCGTGTACATTCTGAGCCAAAAAGTTCCTGCATTATCGCTGTGGTTTCTCACACAGTCTCTGAAGGTATAGCTGGTGAATGGATTCATTGTATCGGAGGGCCAACCTCTCAATTAGAAACAAGCACGTTTTGCAGGTTGATATATTGTTTGGAAAACCAGCTCTCCTCCCCTTCCATTCTGTTGCAAAGGGGTGGGTAAATACTGAGCTGCTTTGACTATTTCCACTGAGTAAGTGCCTCTGCTCAGAGCACTCTAAGGTTATTGGGGCAAAGTGAATGTTGACCTTGATGAAGCCGGGCAATGATGCTGTAATTCATGTGTGTGCATTTAACATCCAGACATATTAAAGCTGTTACACTCACCGTGTTAGGTACAAATTACAATACTCTTACATTATGATACAGCTTTGCCTGCAGATACTGATGTTTCTGCCTACATTGTTCCTGCAAATCCTTGATCATTATTTCTGTATATGGGCGAAATCTACCGGCCGCGTTGCACCTGAAAAGCAGCATGTTGAGGTCGGATGCCGGGAGATTCCCTCTTCCAGGATTTATCCGGCTCGCCACGCCTCGCTGGATCTAATGCAATCTCATGAGACATCGCGAGAGGGGAGGCGGTGGCATAGTGGTATTGACGCTGGACTAGTAATCCAGAGATTCAGGATAATGATCTGGGGACCTGGGTTCAAATCCCACCACAGCAGGTGATGGAATTTATGCTCAATAAAATATCTGGAATTAAAAGGTCTCATGATGACAATTAAACCATTGTCGATAGTGGGAAAAACCCATCTGGTTAACTAATGTCCTTTAGGGGAAGTAAATCTGCCGTCCTTACCCGGCCTGGCCGACTTGTGACTCCGGACCCACAGCAATGTGGTTCACTCTTAACTACCCCTCAAGGGCAATTAGCGATGCCCACATCCCATGAACGAATAAAAAAAAGTATCATGCACACTGTGGGCGGGATCACTTTCTGGCAAATCTGCACATTAGAGTGAGACCGCTAGTCTCAATGTAATATGCGTTCCCGAACTCTAACCAAAGCGTGGGATCTAACTCCCCCGTCTTGGAGACCTCGGGTGAGTGTTTTTCAGTACTGGCCTCCACAAATGGGGACTAGATGGAATGCACTCATGGGGGTCTCCCAGGGGATCGGAGGCCCCCAGGTGCATGCCCTCTGGGCAGGGTGGCACCCTGGCACTGCCGGTGCCACCTGGGCATCCTGGCACTGGCACTGTGGCAGGGCCACCTTTGTGCCAGCCTGGCACTGTCAAGGTGCCCAGGTGGCATTGCCATGCTGGCTTGTTTTGCACGACGGGTACTGGGCCTGGGGGTGCCAAGGATGAGTTGGGGCTTGGGGGGTGGGTTCGTGGGTCACCTTGGTGGGGTCGAGAGAATGGGACGCCATTTTTAAATGGCATCCTGATCTCTCACTGCAGTGAGACGCTCCTCAGTGCTGAAAACAGCATTAAGTGTGGCCTCGGCCGCACGTTCCTCACTGAGGCCCTCGAACTCCCCAAATGGCCGTCCGATAGTGTGGTGTTTCTTGACTTGAATCAAAATAGAAATGTATCTGATGGGAGTATCAGGCTTTCAAAGTAATATTGCCAAAACAAAGTGGAAAACAACCAGAAAGCTGAGAGACCAAAGCCAGAATGAAGAGATAGACAACTGTGTGAAATGTTTCTTCTCATATATGGAGGGCAGAGCATATAGTCCAGACCTCCACCAGTAGATTTCTCGGAGTTCAGTGAGAGTGGCCCAGGATGAGTCACTTTCTTTGCTCTGTTCTAATGAAGAAATCCTTGTTTGCCCCAGCTGATATCTTCCTTGATGGGTGTTAGTATCAAGAAATCATTCTATGAGGAAGTGTTTGAGGGAGTCCTGCCTGCCCAGTGCATTATAGTGACAACATCTATAGTTAAAAGATCATCAACTATGAAACACCTTTTACTTTTTATAATTGCTTTGCAACATAAGTGATATGATAGAAAAAATACAATCCCATTTGAGTCCCGAACTGGTGCCTGTCATGATATTCAAACACACATCACAACACACACATCATGATAGACAGACCAAATTGGCACACAATACACGACAGCCAATCACAGACAAGAACAGACACAGTATAAGACAAGAAACACGACACCTCCTGGTCAATCCATCTGGAGACAGGACAAGGCCAGGACCTCATTAACAAGACACTCACATTGTCACCACGTGCTGAGTACCAAGTCAGATGTGTAAATAACTAGTTGGAATAAAACTGCGTTGTACCAATCGCAACCGTGTTGGTTCGTCTGTACCTCAGAGTACCCAACACCACATGGTACCAGTGGGTGAATCGATACTTACCGGCAAATCTGCCATCCTGAGCCATGGACACCCACAACAAACCGCAGCTGTTGCAAGTCGCTGGGAACCTGGGCACCAATTGGAAGCTCTTCAAGCAGCGATTCGAACTGTTCATGCGAGCCAAAGAAAAACAGGGCGCCTTGGACGAAACAAAGATTGCAATGCTCCTCACTACCGCAGGTCAGCACGCCATCGATGTATACAACTCCTTGGTGTTCGCGGAAGGCGAGAACAAATCTAAATATGACACGGTCCTCCTCAAGCTCGACCAGCACTTCAACATTGAGGTCAATGAAAGCTTTGAGAGGTATATCTTTCAGCAGCACCTACAAGGTAAGGATGAGCTCTTTCAGTCCTTCCTGATGCACCTCCGCATACTCGCGCAGTCCTGCGGTTACGGCACCACCTCAGAGTCCATGATCCGGGACCAGATCGTTTTTGGCGTTGCCTCCAGTGGCCTACGCCAGCAGCTTCTAAAAATTAAAGGCCTGACCTTAGCATCTGCAGTTGAAGCCTGTGTCCTGCATGAAAATGCGACCAGCCGCTATGCCCAATTTCAGGCGACCGAATCGGCACGGAGGGGGTCCCAAGCGATCGAATCGGCAAGCCAGGCCGCCCACGAGGCCGAACACATCCAGGCAATCGAGTTTCTCCCGGCCCGCGGCCCGGATGAGGGCGGCCGTTTCGCCCGCTTTTTGAGGCCTCCCGCGTTTGTGCGCGCCAAAACCTACGGCAACACTGAGGGACGTGCTGCGCAGGCGCACCCGACGCAAGACCGAACTGTGCATGCGCAGTGGCGTAGTGAACGCCATGACGCATGACGTGCGGCAACTGTGGAGCTGCACATTTAAAAGGGCAATGTCCTGCAAAAACCCGACAATGCCTACGCTGTGGCAAGATGGGCCACTACGCTGCCTACTGTCGAGCGGCTCAACCTGTGGATCTGCCACATCTCCAACAACCTCGCAGGAACGTGCGGACCATTCAGCCTCCACATCACGACATCCAAACCGACGACACAGATGACCAAGACGCCTTCCGGGTTGCGGTCATTGATGTGAACCGGGTCAACACCATCAATCCGGCCGATGAATGGAGTGCCACCCTGACGGTCAACCGATCGCCGATCACTTTCCGCCTGGACACCGGCGCCTCCACCAACCTCATAGCATGGTCAGCATTCTATGCCATGAAGGTCAGACCACCAATCCAGCCATCCCGATGCAAGATGGTCGACTATAACGGGAACGTTATCCCGGCCATGGGATCCTGCCAGCTCCAGGTGACACACAAAACACACACGGCCGCACTCTCATTCGAGATAGTTGGCTCATCGAAGAACTCCCTGCTGGGCGCACAGGCTTGTAAGGCTCTCCACCTTGTGCAACAAATTCTCTCTCTCTCTCCAGACGGCACGTCTGACTTCCCGGATGCAGAGTTCTCCGCACAGCTCCAATTGTTCCTCGCCCACAACCAGGAGGCATTCGAAGGTATGGGAACACTGCCATACACCTACCGAATTCGCCTCAAACCGGACACCATCCCGGTCGTTCACGCACCTCGCAGGGTTCCTGCGTCACTTAAAGACCGCCTCAAGCTGCAGCTGCAGGATCTCCAGGACCAAGGGGTCCTATCCAGGGTCACGGAGCCCACACCATGGGTCAGCTCCATGGTATGTGTCAAGAAGCCCTCTGGCGAGCTCCGCATCTGTATAGACCCCAAAGACTTCAATAATAACATTATGCGGGAACATTATCCCATACCCAAACGGGAGGAGATCACCAGTGAAATGGCCCAAGCGAAGATATTCACGAAACTGGAAGCTTCTAAAGGATTTTGGCAGATCCAACTGGACCCGTCCAGCCGAAAGCTATGTACCTTCAACACCCCTTTCGGCAGATTCTGCTACAAGCGGATGCCATTTGGCATCATCTCGGCATCCGAGGTCTTCCACAGAATCATGGAGCAGATGATGGAAGGCATCAAAGGGGTGCGCGTATATGTGGACGATGTCATCATCTGGTCCACCACACCGCAGGAGCACATACATCGTCTCCAACGCGTTTTTGCTCGCATACGGGAAAACGGCCTGCGCCTCAACCGAGCCAAGTGCGCCTTTGGCCAGACCGAATTGAAGTTCCTGGGGGACCATATCTCCCGGTCAGGGGTCCGTCCGGATGCAGACAAGGTGAGCGCCATCACAGCCATGCCGCAGCCGGCCGACAAGAAGGCTGTCCTACGCTTCCTTGGCATGGTCAACTTCCTAGGGAAATTCATTCCCAACCTTGCCTCCCACACAACGACTCTGTGCCACCTCATCAAAAAATCTACAGAGTTCCAGTGGCAACACACACACCAGCTGGAATGGGAGGAGCTCAAATGCAAACTCACCACGGCACCAGTGTTGGCGTTCTTCGACACGTCTCGTCCCACCAAAATCTCAACTGATGCCAGCCAATCCGGCATTGGAGCAGTGCTCCTGCAGAGGGATGACACGTCGTCATGGGCCCCGGTTGCCTATGCATCACGGGCCATGACCCCCACAGAGCAGCGCTACGCGCAAATCGAAAAAGAATGCCTGGGCTTGCTAACCGGTTTAGACAAGTTCCACGATTACGTCTATGGTCTTCCACGGTTCACGGTCGAAACTGACCACCGCCCCCTGGTAAGCATAATAAACAAGGACCTGAACGAGATGACCCCTCGCCTCCAGCGCATCCTACTTAAACTCAGGAGGTACGACTTCCAACTGGTCTACACTCCAGGGAAGGACCTCATCGTGGCGGATGCCCTATCCAGAGCAGTGAGCACGCCGCCAGATGCGGAGGGGTTCATATGTCAGGTCGAGGCACAGGTGGCCTTGACAGCGGCAAATCTGCCGGCTGACGACTCCAGTCTGTCCCGCATCCGCCGAGAGACAGCGGCCGACCCCCTTTTGCAGCGAGTGATGCACCACATGACGGGAGGATGGCTCAAAGGGCAGTGCCCGCAGTTCTATAATGTACGAGACGACCTAGCCATCATTGATGGGATCCTTCTGAAGCTGGACCGGACTGTGATTCCGCACAGTATGCGCCAGCTGGTTCTCGATCAAATACACGAAGGCCACTTGGGGGTCGAGAAGTGCAGATGGAGGGCCCGAGAGGCGGTGTACTGGCCGGGCATCAGTGACGATATTGCCAACATGGTGCTCAACTGCACAACCTGCCAAAGGTTTCAGCCGGCGCAACCTCCTGAGACGCTTCTGCCCCATGAGCTGGTGACGTCCCCCTGGGCGAAGGTGGGTGTCGACCTATTTCACGCGCTTGGCATGGACTATGTTATCATAGTGGACTACTTCTCCAATTACCCAGAAGTCAGACGCCTGCACGATCTGACGTCGTCTGCTGTTATCAGGGCCTGCAAAGACACCTTTGCTCGCCACGGCATTCCGATGACTGTCATGTCGGACAATGGGCCCTGTTTTGCCAGCCGTGAATGGTCGTCCTTTGCGGCCTCGTATGGCTTCACACAGGTGACGTCCATCCCTCGGCATCCCCAGTCCAATGGAAAGGCGGAGAAGGGCGTTCACATTGCCAAGCGGCTCCTCTGCAAGGCTGCTGCTGCCGGATCAGACTTCTACCTCGCCCTGCTGGCCTATCGATCGGCCCCGCTAGCCACGGGTCTCTCGCCAGCACAGCTGCTGATGGGTCGCGCCTTCAGAACCACTGTACCTTCCAACCTGGCACCAACAATAGACCATGCTCCGGTACTGCATAGGATGCAACTGCAGCGCGATCGCCAGAAGAGATCGTACGACGCAAGGGCAACTGATCTTCCCTCCCTGGCCCCTGGAGACAACGTCCGCATTCACCTACCAGACGGTGGCTGGTCAGCACCTGCCGAAGTTCTCCAACGCGTGGCTCCCCGCTCATTCCTGGTACGCATGCCGGATGGATCCGTGCATAGGCGCAATCGCCGAGCCCTTCGCCTACTTCCACGCTCGCAACGGAACCATACACAGACGCCGTGTCCTCCACTGGTTCCTGATAGCGACTTCGTGGAGCTGCCATATACCATGCCCCTTCTGTCACCGCCCGTGGGCAGACTCGCACCTCAGCCAGTGGTTCTCGACCCACCCTTGAGGCGGTCAACCCGAATTCGTCGCCCACCTACTAGACTGGACTTATGAGCCTGTTCACATGTCAAATTTTAGCAACTACTGTATTGTAACATGTCACTGTTTTATCGTACCAGGCCTCGTTTGATCGGTACAAATTTCTTTTTCTTTTGTTATGGTACAACCTTGTTAGCATGTCACACCTGACATCGCCCCTTGTATATAGTTACGCCACATGTACATGCTGTAAATATCACGCACACACACCTTTAGCTGCACTCAGGACACATTTATATTTATAACCACGTAGGCACATAATCTTGTAAAAAAGGGGAGATGTCATGATATTCAAACACACATCACAACACACACATCATGATAGACAGACCAACAGACCAATTGGCACACATAACATGACAGCCAATCACAGACAAGAGCAGACAGAGTATAAGACAAAAAACACGACACCTCCTGGTCAATCCATCTGGAGACAGGACAAGGCCAGGACCTCATTAACAAGACACTCACATTGTCACCACGTGCTGAGTACCAAGTCAGATGTGTAAATAACTAGTTGGAATAAAACTGCGTTGTACCAATCGCAACCGTGTTGGTTCGTCTGTACCTCAGAGCACCCAACACCACAGTGCCTAAACCAGCAGCACTAATGTTGGTGACAAGAGGAAAGTAGCTGCTCTATGTTGGCGACTCGTCACCTCTGTCCTTGCCTAGCAGCGAGAGATAAAATCTGTCACAGTTCTCATCACTCACAATGAGTGCATGAGTATTAACCTGATTCACTTGTTAAAAATGGTGCACAGATGGGGCAGCACGGTGGCGCAGTGGGCTAGCCCTGCTGCCTCATGGCGCTGAGGTCCCAGGTTCGATCCTGGTTCTGGGTCACTGTCTGTATGGAGTTTGCACATTATCCCTGTGTTTGCATGAGCTTTACCCCCACAATCCAAAGATGTGCAGGCTAGGTGGATTGCCACACTAAATTGACCCTTAATTAGAAAAAATGAATTGGGTACTCTAAATTTATGAAAAAAACGTGGCGTACAGTTAAACCAGAATAGGCTGCATCTCCTTGTTGCTCTAAAGGGTAAAGCAAGCTAACTTATCCTCAAAGGGTGGAAATCAAAGAATATTCTGGTGCTAAGGAGTAAAAGATAACTTATGAAAGGAGCAGTTCCAATTGTGCATTTCTCCCTTCGTAACTCGATTTTCACGCCTTTGACAAATTCAATTGTGAAGTCAAGGGGCTGATGTCATTAATACAGGAGGTTAATAAGGTGCAGATTTACTAAAGTACACACTGAACTCTCCTAAACAGCAGCATGCTTAATATGTTACAAGCAGTACCTTTTGGAATCAAATTCAGCAACACTAGCCAATGGTTATTGCTATCTTCCCCAATACAGGGAGCTGTCATGATGATCAGGGATGGTGGAAGAGCTGGGGTTGGAAGCATGTATCAGCCGGTTAAAGTGTCCGCCTTGCAAATGAATGCATGACAAGAGCACCATTCTTCTAACGGCTTCTGTACATGACGTTGAGAATCCTTTCATCTCCACACAGAGACCGCACAGTAAAGCTAGGATAAAGAGTGGCAGTGGAAGCTCTGAGATGTAAATTAAATTGTCTGTCCCAGCAGTGTGTCAGTTTGATAACTGACCAGTAGCCACATGCTATCATTTCTTTTCGCCCTAACCAGTGACCTGACCATTTCAACATGACCAGGTCACCAGTTGTGAAAGCATTGGTGACACACCAGTACACGCAGCAACTCTCGATTTACTTTCCAAATGACCAGACACAATTTGTTTCTCAGTTTGAGGAATGTGCACGCTCTTAAAGGGCAGCTCCTTCCTAATGATTATAATTGTGGGTGATTTACAAGGTCACTTTCTGGAAAAAGTGGCATTAATTTGTTTGAAGCTGAAGTTAATAAAAACCTACTAATTGCCAGGAATGGCAGATGTCCTGCATTTTTAAAACCTAGTCTGAAGCCACTTGTTTAGGTTAATTCCAGATTCTGTGCTTTTCTATCGCTTCCTTTGAGGGTTTTTTTTATAGTTGAGATGCCCATTATAATTTTAATTTTTAAACTGCCCTTCAAATGCCCTTTCCCCAGGGCTGAACACTCCTCCACCACCAAAAGCACAGGCAAGAAACTGGTCCTAACTAGTAAAGTCACCCTGTGCATCTGAGGAGCATGAGCGGAACCAAAAAGGCTGCACCATCTCGTGTTTCTCCTCTGTATACAGAGAAGGGCCTGGCCTCCTCTGAGCCCTTGGCATGGCAACTCAGCTGCAACTAACAATTCACCTGACGGTTCCAGGTATCAATCCATATTGAACAGTTTTTGGCACTGAACATTTTAGACCGAATAACATCTGGCAGCAACACTTATTTTTAGCGGAGGGTGTGCAAGGTGGTGAAATCCCTCTTCTGACAAATTTGGAGGAATCCCTGTTTTACTTCACCAACGCTGGCTGAAAGCAATGGATGTGAGTGGCTGTACAACATAAGGACCTAGAAATTTGCCCACACCTGAATTGGGGTACAATCTGGATGTAGCATTTGCTCATCGGAGCAGATGGCAGGACCACAAAAAATTGGTATGTATAGTATATATAGTACTGCTATATAGTATTTGTGAACTGCGGACACCAGTTGCCATGAGAAACAAGTAGGCCCGGGGGTTGGGAGTGACCAGGGGATGGGTGGCAGCATAATCATGAGGGAGGGTGTGTGTGAACCAAGGCCAGCAGCTACGTGCAATTTTAATGTGGCGTCAGGAGAAACAATTTTGATCCCCCCCCGCCCCCCTCCCAATATAACCCTGCAAAATGATACTTCTAATCTATTTCAAAAGTTGCTTTTGAATCTGCTTCGATCACTCTTTCAGGCAGTGCATTGCTGGTCATAGCAATTTACTGTGTAAAACAAAATCCTCATCTCCCCATACCTTTGTTGTCAAATGTTTAAAATCTGTGAAATGTCTGGGGTTCCAGACTAAGTAAGCAAACAAATGTGTCTTGATTTGTTTTCTGGCAGCATGTAGCAGTCCATTTAAAGATTATTGGCTTGTTTGCCAATCACCTGTGGAATCTGGCCCAAGGCATGATTTACATTAAAAAAAATTTTTTTCCAAACATATATAAAAAGTTACAACACATGAACAATTCAGATTCAGGAAACAAACTTCCCAACACACAGTTTGTACAAATTTTTCCCATTTTTCACGCCCCCCCCCGCAGCGAACTACTCCTCAAACTCGGTCACGTACATCCTCCACCTTGCCACGAAGCCCTCGGCTGAACCCTTTAACTCGTATTTGATCTTTTCCAGGCGAAGAAAGTCATATAAGTCACCCAGCCAGGCCGCTATCCCCCATGGCGTTGCCGACCGCCACTCCAATAAGATCCGCCGCCAGGCAATAAGAGAGGCAAAGGCCACAACATCGGACTTCCTCCCCTCCATCAGCTCCGGCTTCTCTGAAATCCCAAATATCGCCACCAATATCGCTCAACCTCCCACCCCTACTATCCTTGTTAGCGCCGCTAACACTCCCACCCAGAATCTCTCAAACTTTTTGCAGCCCCAGAACATATGCCACGTGATTCACTGGTCCCCGCCCACACTTCTCACACTCGTCTGCCACCGCCTAAAAGAACCCACTCATTCTTGCCCGAGTCATGTATACCACCTTGAACTGTATCCGACTCATCCTTGCGCACATGGAGATCGCATTTACCCTTCGCAGTGCCACACTCCATACTCCCCAGTTTATCTCCCCTCCCAGCTCCCTTTCCCACTTCTCCTTAATCTTCACCAGCTGCTCATCTCCCTGCTCTCCCATCTACCTGTATATGTCTCCGATCCTGTCCTCCCCTTCCACATTCAGAAGCAGCAATAGCTCCAACAGGGTGTACCTCGGCAACCTGGGGAACTGTATCCAAACCTTCCGCGCGAAGTTCCTTACCTGCAGGTACCTAAATAATAATAATAATCATATAATAATGAAACCCACTTCCTTTCGGGAGCTCTACCCACTCCTTCAATTCATCAATTCATCTATACTGGCAAACCCTTCTTCCCGATATAAATCCCTCATCTTAACCAGCCCCACTTCCTATACGTGCCATCTATCCCACCCCCGGCTCAAAACCATGGTTTTCACACAACGGCATTAACACCAACATATAGGGGTATGGGCTTAAGTAGGGTGCTCTTTCCAAGAGCCGGTGTAGACTCGATGGGCCAAATGGCCTCCTTTGCACTGTAAATTCTATGATTCTATGATCCCTCTATCCTAAAGTGCCTCCTCAACTGGTTCCAGATCTTCACCGTGGACTGCACCGCCAGGCTCTCCGAGTATCTGCTTGGTGCTATTGGCAATGCCGCCGTCACCATAGCCCTTAAGCAGTACCCCCTACAGGATTCGTGCTCCATGCTAACCCAGTCTATCCCTTCTCCTTCCCACCATCTCCTAACCTTCTCCACGTTCGTCGGCCAATACTATTGTAGCAAGTTCAGCAATATCAACCCTCCCTGCTGCCTTTGCCTCTTTAACAAGGTCCTCTTAACCCTTGGCACTTTCCCTGCCCATACAAAGTCCGAAATAATCGTGTCTAGTTTTCGAAAGAAGGCCTTCGGTATAAAGATCGGGAATGTATGGAAAATGAACAGGAACCTCAGCAGAATGTTCATCTTCACCACTTGGACCTTCCCTGCCAAAGCCAAGTGCAGCGTGTCCCACCTCTTGAGATCCTTCCTAGCCTCTTCCACCAGTTTTGTTAATTCTATTTGTGTGGCATCGCCCATTCCCTCGCTATCTGAATCCCCAGCTATCTAAACCTGTCTCTGGCCGCCTTAAATGGCATCACCCTAAATTGGCTCGCCGACCCAACTGATTCACTAGGAACACTTCGCTTTTCCCTGCATTTGACTTATATCCTGAGAACGCCCCAAACTTCTCCAACAGGCCCACGATCCTCTCCATGCTCTCTCGTGGGTCCGAAACATACAATAGTAGTTCGTCAGCATAGACCGACACCCGATGCTCCTTCCGTCCCCTCATAAACCCTCACCACTCTGCCGACTCCCTAAGAGCCATTAGCAGAGGCTCTGTAGCCAGTGCAAACAGCAGTGGCGACAGCGGGCACCCTGCCTTGTTCCCCTGTGTAGTTCAAAGATCCGTGGGCCCATGTCATTGAACAAAGAACAAACAAAGAGCAAAGAAAAATACAGCACAGGAACAGGCCTTCGGCCCTCCAAGCCTGCACCGACCATGCTGCCCGTCTAAACTAAAATCTTCTACACTTCAGGGGTTCGTATCCCTCTATTCCCATTCTATTCATGTATTTATCAAGATGCCCCTTAAACGTCAGTATCGTCCCTGCTTCCACCACCCCCTCCAGCAGCGGGTTCCAGGCACCCACTACCCTCTGTGTAAAAAACTTGCCTCGTACATCTCCTCTAAATCTTGCCCCTTGCACCTTAGACCTATGCCCCCTAATAATTGACCCCTCTACCCTGGGAAACAATCTCTGACAATCCACTCTGCCTATGCCCCTCATAATTTTGTAGACCTCTTGATGCGCGATCAATTGCACAAAGATGCAGATTGGGTACAACTGTGGCTTTATTACAGTCAGATGCGTGGCCTCCTGCTGCAGCTGGCAAAATGGCAGGACACTGGAGGTCATGCATATTTATACAGTTCTTAGTGGGCGGCGCCAGCCGGCAGGGGCTACCGGCGAACCTGTAGTGCAGGTCCTACCTTACATCCCCTAATACAGTGGTTCACCACACCTCTCTCAGGTCGCCCCTCAACCTCTGTCCGCACACTCGCCCTCGGTGCCACAAATAACAGGTGCAGCGGTACCACAAACTTCAGCCCAAACCCAAGCCTTCCCAGGAGCTCAAACAGGTACCGCCAGTCGAAAGCCTTCTCCATGTCCATGGACATCATTACCTCCAGTTTCTGAGCTCTCAAAGGGGTCATGATGACATTTAACAACCTTCTTATATTGCTAGAAGGCTGCCTGCCCTTTACGAAGCCTGTTTGGTCCTCCGCAGCCACCCCCGGGACACAACCTTCCATCCTTCCCACCACCAACTTAGCCAGCACTTTCACATCTGTATTTAACAACGACATGGACCGATACGTCCTACATTCCAACGGATACTTACCGTTTTTCAGTATTAATGGGATCATTGCCTGTGTCATCGTCTCCGGCAGCTCCCCCTTCTCCAACACCATTATTAAACGCCCCCAAGAGATGTGATGCCAGGTTTGCGGTGAACTCCTTATAAAATTCCACTTTGTTGCCATCGGATCTCGGGGCTTTCCCCGACCTCATACTCCTTATACTATCCAATATCTCCCTCAGTCCTAGGGGCTCCTCTCGTGCCTGCCTCTTCTCTTCCTCCAACTGTGGAAACTCCAGTTCATCTAAAAACCTTCCCATGTCCTGCTCTTCACCCCCCGGTTCTGGCCTGTACAGCTCCTTGTAATAATAATCCCTAAACGCCTTGTATATCTTCCCCAGCACTGATACTGTTGCTTGTATTAGCCTTAGTTTATTTGCTCTAATTCTGTCTCCTTTGCTCTTGAGTCGCCAGGTATCTTTCTGATACCGCCACGTGGTTCAAGTCCGAGTAATGATTAATAATCCAACACACCGCTTAGTAAGAGTTAAATCAACGCTCATTTATTATATACAGCAATTAATACTTAGACATTAATTCTACTTCTAAACTACTACCAACCACTAACAGGCCAATACTTAACTTTGGAAATGGCCCACCAGGTCAGGGAAACGAATGGCCTTTCGAATGGGTTCTGAGCCTGCGGGATTCAAAAGCTGGTACAGGTCGATAGTCTGGAGTGTCTATCTGGTAGCGATTGTTGGAGTAAGACTTACGTTCTCTTTCAGCAAGGGTCTCGAAGGGTGCGGGGAGGAGAAGAAGGGTCAATTTGAACTTGGCCCCTATTCTTATAGTCCCCAGGGGCTTCCTGCCTCTCGGGGCGGACCTTGTACCTGGTTCCAAGTGATTGGACTTGGTCCCAATCACTTGGTTCGATATTCTCCTATACTGGAGCGATTCCTTGATCGAGGGGTGGTCGTTTACCTCTCTTTGTGTCAGCTCCTGCTGGCGCCGAAGGGTCTGGGTCGGCTTTGTGTGTCTATTTTGGATCGATTGTTCCCGGGGATTGCTGCTTAGTATGCAGATGGCTGGGGTGTTGTTATGTTGATGGCTGCAGGTATCGGTTTGGTCTGGCTTCTCCAGAGGCGAATACACTGTTTTACCTGCAGCTGTCTGTTTGAGTCCTGTTGGCTGATTTTCCCATCAGCCTCTTCCGTTCGCCATTTTAAATCGGGGTTTGGCCATTCTAATCGGGAGTCAACCATTTTACATGGCTACAATACCACAACCTCTGCCCCAGTTCATACCTTCAATATTTCCCTGGATGCAGCCTGCCTCCATAGCTGATGCGGACTCGCCTTCTCCCCATGCTTGTATTGCACCGCTCTTGCCCTACGCAGTTGCCCTACCGCCCTCCCCGTTGTCAGCCTGTCAAACTGCCCCTGCAACTTTTTCCTCCTCGCCAATCCCTCCACGGTGGGCACCCTTGTATACTCCCTGTCCACCTCCACTATCTCGCTCACTAGACGGTCATGTTCCACCCTCCTTTCCCTATCTGCACGAGCCTTAAAGAAAATAATTTTCCCCGAACCAATGTCTTCAGTGCTTCCCACAAAATGGCCGCCGACACCTCCCCACTCTGATTCAACTCCATTTATTCCTTAAATCCTCCTTCGCCTTATCACAAAAACCTCCATCCGCCAACAACCCCGAATCAAACCTCCACCCCAGCCTCTGCTCTCGTCCTGATCTAAACCGAATCTCTAGCCAATGGGGCGCCTGGTTCGACTTAACTATCCCAGCATACTCTGCCCCCTTCACCCCAACCAAAACCTCACGACTCACTACAAAGTAATCAATCCTGGAATACACCTTATTAATTTGTGAAAAGAAGGAAAAGAAAGGTAAAGAAGGAAAAGAAAGTGCCGCGGATCCACCACACCCATCCTCTCCATAAACCCCCCAGTTCCCTTGCCATTCATACCCTACCCATTGACCTGGGGCTCAATCTATTCCACCCTCGGCTCTAGGACACAGTTAAAATCTCCTTCCATGATCAACTGGTGCGTGGCCAAATCCGGGATTGTTGCCAGGTACTTTCTCATAAAACCCACATCATCCTAATTTAAGCATACACATTTACCAACACCAACGGTGCCCCTTCCAATACCCCACTCGCAATCATACATCTCCCACCTGGATCCCTCACCTCCTTCACACTCACAAATCCTACTTTTTTGCTCTTTAAAATCACCACACCCCTTGATTTAGAATCAAACCCCGAGTGAAAAACCTGCCCGACACCCCTTACTTAACCTAAGCTGGTCCTTCACATGGAGGTGCGTTTCTTTCAGAATGACCACCCCCGCTTTCAAGCTCCTGAGGTGCGTAAACACCCGTGACCTTTTAACCGGCCCTGGCAATGTCTTCCACTATCAAGTGCACCCATTCATAGATTGACATAACTGGCACACGCAGCTTACCAGTACCAAATGACCGAGACCGGCAGACCAAGTTCCTCTCATCCTGTTGTTGACTTCCCAGAGTGTGTGCACTGCACCTTCAGCACTTGTTTTCCACCTGAAGAAGTATATTCTCACTGTAATGATTTGTAGACAGACATGTACCTAAAGGGTTAATCACAACACCTAGCGGTGACACTACCACTAGAGGGCATTACTAGATCCACTATATAACTGAGTTCCCAGAAGCTCTCGCTCTCTTTCAGCTCTCTTGCCAGCAGGAGTTACCAGAGAACAGCAGTGTAGCAGAGAGGATCTCAGCCTGGACACCACGTGTAGCTTAGATATAGTTTGTACAGTTAGTTATCCTTACTTTATTGCTAGAGTTAATTCAGTGGAGTGTCAAACTCATTCATTAGTTTTACCATTACTTAATACATTCTTTCAGTTTACTTCGAAGACTCGAGTGTTCTTCAACATTATCTACAGTTAGTAGCGACATATATTACTTAAACCCAGTAATATAGCATGCTACCAGGAGTAGGAATATAATATAACACTCACGAGCAAAACTATTTGAGTGACCCTGGTTTCAGTCTTTGCTGACAAACTCAAACAAGATAGCAAATTATCATTTCAGGATAATTTACCTCCCCATCAATAGTAACCTTAAGACTTCCTAAGCACATTAGAACTTGCAGTTCATGTGTGTGAGGAAGTAGCGCAAATCCTTTCACATGTGGAGATTAATGTTAAGTGGCGTTATAATATTTTTACGAACAAATTTAGAAATGTAACTTGTTAACAAAATTAGCATTTAAATAGTGAATATTAACAGGATCATTTAACTGCGGCCTCACATAAAATAATACATAAGCACGAAATGGTTACTTGATCAAGAAAGTGCAGTCATAGCCCCAGTATGAATTAGTGCCTGACTGAAAGGAAATGAGAAACTAAAGAAAAATGAATTTACTTTGTTAAAACATGTTTTATACTTTTGCTCCAGAGAGAATTGAAATTTGGTCACAAAAGTTATGCAATATCAGGACGGCACGCGGCACATAGAACATAGAACATTACAGCGCAGTACAGGCCCTTCGGCCCTCGATGTTGCGCCGACCTGTGAAACCACTCTAAAGCCCATCTACACTATTCCCTTATTGTCCATATGTCTATCCAATGACCATTTGAATGCCCTTAGTGTTGGTGAGTCCACTACTGTTGCAGGCAGGGCATTCCACGCCCTTACTACTCTCTGAGTAAAGAACCTACCTCTGACATCTGTCTTATATCTATCTCCCCTCAATTTAAAGCTATGTCCCCTCGTGCTAGACATCACCATCCGAGGAAAAAGGCTCTCACTGTCCACCCTATCCAATCCTCTGATCATCTTGTATGCCTCAATTACGTCACCTCTTAACCTTCTTCTCTCTAACGAAAACAGCCTCAAGTCCCTCAGCCTTTCCTCATAAGATCTTCCCTCCATACCAGGCAACATTCTGGTAAATCTCCTCTGCACCCTTTCCAATGCTTCCACATCCTTCCTATAATGCGGCGACCAGAATTGCACGCAATACTCCAAATGCGGCCGCACCAGAGTTTTGTACAGCTGCAACATGAACTCATGGCTCCGAAACTCAATCCCTCTACCAATAAAAGCTAACACACCGGACACCTTCTTAACAACCCTCTCAACCGGAGTGGCAACTTTCAGGGATCTATGTACATGGACACCGCGATCTCTCTGCTCATCCACACTGCCAAGAATCTTACCATTAGCCCAGTACTCAGACTTCCTGTTATTCCTTCCAAAATGAATCACCTCACACTTTTCTGCATTAAACTCCATTTTCCACCTCTCAGCCCAGTGCTGCAGCTTATCTATGTCCCTCTGTAACTTGTAACATCCTTCCGCACTGTCCACAACTCCACCGACTTTAGTGTCATCTGCAAATTTACTCACCCATCCTTCTACGCCCTCCTCCAGGTCATTTATAAAAATGACAAACAACAGTGGCCCCAAAACAGATCCTTGTGGTACACCGCTAGTAACTGGACTCCAGTCTGAACACTTCCCATCAACCACCACCCTTTGTCTTCTTCCAGCTAGCCAATTTCTGATCCAAACTGCTAAATCTCCCTGAATCCCATGCTTCCGTATTTTCCATGGGGAACCTTATCAAACGCTTTACTGAAATCCATATACATCACATCAACTGCTTTACCCTCATCCACCTGTTTGGTCACCTTCTCAAAGAACTCAGTAAGGTTTGTGAGGCACGACCTACCCTTCACAAAACCGTGTTGACTATGTCTAATCAAATTATTCCTTTCCAGATGATTATACACCCTATCTCTTATATACCTTTCCAAGATTTTGCCCACAACAGAAGTAAGGCTCACTGGTCTATAGTTACCGGCGTTGTCTCTACGCCCCTTCTTGAACAAGGGAACAACATTTGCTATCCTCCAGTCTTCTGGCACTATTCCTGTAGACAAAGATGACTTAAAGATCAAAGGCTCAGCAATCTCCTCCCTAGCTTCCCAGAGAATCCGAGGATAAATCCCATCTGGCCCAGGGGACTTATCTACTTTCACACTTTCCAGAATTGTTAACACCTCCTCCTTATGAACCTCAAGCCCTTCTAGTCTAGTAGCCTGAATCTCAGTATTCTCCTCGACAACATTGCCTTTTTCCTGTGTGAATACTGACGGAAAATATTCATTTAGCACCTCTCCTATCTCCTCGGACTCCAAGCACAACTTCCCACTACTGTTCTTGACTGGCCCTACTCTTACCCGAGTCATTCTTTTATTCCTGACATATCTATAGAAGGTTATCAAGGGTCATCCTTGATCCTACCTGCCAAAGACTTCTCATGTCCCCTCCTGGCTCTTCTTAGCTCTCTCTTTAGGTCCTTCCTAGCTAACGTGTAGCTCTCGAGCGCCCTTACTGAACCTTCATGTCTCATCTTTACATAAGCCTCCTTCTTCCTCTTGACAAGTGTTTCGACTGCCTTAGTAAACCAATGTTCCCTTGCTCGACCACTTCCTCCCTGCCTGACAGGTACATACTTATCAAGGACACGCAGTAGCTGTTCCTTGAACAAGCTCCACATTTCCATTGTGCCCATCCCCTGCAGTTTTCCTCTCCATCCGATGCATCCTAAGTCTTGCCTCATCGCATCATAATTGCCTTTCCCCCAGATATAACTCTTGCCCTGCGGTATATACCTATCCCTTTCCATCACTAAAGTAAACTTAATCGAATTGTGGTCACTATCACCAAAGTGCTCACCTACCTCCAAATCTAACACTTGTCCTGGTTCATTACCCAGTACCAAATCCAATATGGCCTAGCCTCTCGTTGGCCTATCTACATACTGTGTCTGGAAACCCTCCTGCACACATTGGACAAAAACGGACCCATCTAAAGTACTCGAACTATAACGTTTCCAGTCAATATTTGGAAAGTTAAAGTCCCCCATAACAACTACCCTGTTGCTTTCGCTCCTATCCAGAATCATCTTTGCAATCCTTTCCTCTACATCTCTGGAACTTTTCGGAGGCCTATAGAAAACCCCTAACAGGGTGACCTCTCCTTTCCTGTTTCTAACCTCAGCCCATACTACCTCAGTAGACGAGTCCTCATCAAACGTCCTTTCTGCCACCGTAATACTGTGGTTAAAACTACGGCGCACACAGGGGATATAGGACAGGGTGCTTTCAGGGGTGTGGGTCGGAGAGGGCAAGGTGTCAGAGATTTACCGAGAGATGAGGGAAGAGGGGGAAGAGTCGGTGGGCGAACTAAAAGGAAAGTGGGAAGAAGAACTAGGGGAGGAGATAGAGGAGGGTATGTGGGCTGATGCCCTAAGCAGGGTAAATTCCTCTTCCTCATGCGCCAGGCTTAGCCTGATTCAATTTAAGGTGCTACATAGAGCACACATAACGGGAGCAAGATTGAGCAGGTTCTTTGGAGTGGAGGACAAATGTGGGAGATGTGGCGGGAGCCCGGCAAACCACGCACATATGTTTTGGGCGTGCCCGGCACTGGAAGGGTATTGGAAGGGAGTGACGGGAGTGATTTCGCGGGTGGTGAAGGCCCGGGTCAAACCAGGCTGGGGGTTAGCTCTATTTGGAGTTGCGGAAGAGCCGGGAGTGCAGGAGGCGAAAGAGGCCGACGTTGTGGCCTTTGCGTCCCTAGTAGCCCGGCGCAGGATCCTACTCATGTGGAAGGAGGCGAAACCCCCCGGACTGGAGGCCTGGGTAAATGATATGGCGGGGTTCATTAAACTGGAGCAGATAAAGTTTGCCCTGAGAGGATCGGCTCAAGGGTTCACCAGGCGGTGGCAGCCATTTCTCGACTACCTAGGGGAACGTTAGAGGGAAGACAGATGACCAGCAGCAGCAACCCAGGGGGAAGGGGGGGGGGGGGGTTAGTTTAGTTTAGGTCAAAGATAAAGGGGTTTTGTTACTTGTGTATTGTTAAAAATTTCTGTATTGTTATTGTTGCGTTTGCTTTGTAAGAGGGGAAAAATTGTTGTTTGGGAAAAAAATTTCAATAAAACATATTTTTAAAAAAAACTACGGCGCTGAGGACCCGGGTTCGAATCCTGGCCCTGGGTCACTGTCCGTGTGGAGTTTGCACATTCTCCCTGTGTCTGCGTGTCCTTCACCCCCCACAACCCAAAGATGTGCAGGTTAGGTGGATTGGCCACGCTAAATTGCCCCTTAATTGGAAAAAAAATGATTGGGTACTCTAAATTTATTTTTTAAAAGTTATGCAATATCTTTCATTTAAATCACAAGGTTGGGGCGGTGGAGGGGGTATATTAACAAATTAAACTTAAATAAAAATAAAGTAATAAATAATCAATAAAAATAACTTCAGTTAAAAGCTATTTTATATTGCAAATGATGTATTGTATTGTGTATATGTGGACAAGTCACTTTCCTCAATAGTGTGTGTTTATGCATGAGCTGGGAACCTGCTCCCTCTTTGTAATCAGTCAGTAGTGAGAAGGAAGAGTTATGCGATTCCTTTTTTATAAAATCTGAGCATCTGTTTAAGCAACAAATGGCTGTAAGGTGTAATTATCTGATCACCACTGACCTCCAGAAAATTCAACATGACCTTTCTTTGAGAGGGCTGATAATGATAATGGAGGGGGGAGAAAAGAGATGCCTGTCAGCTGGCTTCCTGAAGCTTGTTGACTTTGTCGACCAGATTCCAAAGAAGCTTTTCAGCTTTGGTGTTCATGCCCATATTAAGCAATAGTTGAATGGCGGTGGCAATGAATGTGAGTTATTCTGGGTGTGTCAAGTTGTGTCAGGTCAATGTTAGTGTTGAAAGAGCAGCAAGCAAAGAAATAATACTGTGCACCCGGTTCAGTGCAAGAAGCTTAGATTTTTCACCTAAAGTCCCAGGCAGACATACGGTGGGGCCGATTCCTCTGCGTAAACCCATTGAGTGTATGCGGTGTCATGGTTTCTGGGGTCAAACTGAAGTAAAATAACTTGGGCTAACTCCAAGCATTAGGAGAGACTGTCAGTCAGAGGGGGAGAAAATCAAGGAAGGCCAATGTCTGGCATGAAGTGGAAGGCGCGATGTGAGTGTGAGGCTAAAGTTGTTGGCCTGAGACCCAATCATGGTTGTGTGTGGGGGTTGGGTGGTGGGGGTGCTGCAGAAATGGAGAGGGGAGGTGAAGGGTTGGGGCAGGGAGACTGATGGACAGGGCAGGCAATAAACCAGAAAGGTGGATTGGTGGTGGGTGGAGAGTTGGGGATGAAGATCAGTCTGTGCTGGTAGAACCCTACTGTATCTTTGAAAAGCCAGGAGGAGCCACTCCTACTCTTGACATACAAGAGGTACAAACAGCACACTCTCATTGCTTCTTTTCATCCTGAAATAATTACCCCTCCTCTTTAAGGTCCTGCTGAAGGCTTTTCACATTTAACTCACCCTAACCCATTCAAATCACTGAGGTGCCATTGGGTCTCCGTAAGGTTCTGGAATTTGCCTTCATTGATTGTTACGATTTGGGTGCCGAAGCTCAATTCATTCACCTGTCTGTAAAGGTGGGTGAGCATGAACAGCAGACGGGCATTGAGGTCTTCTTGAGCCACTTGATTTGCTTTAAATCTCTTTGTTGGTAATCCCTCCTAATGCAAAATAATCTCAGAAAAGGGGATTCTCATTGTAAAACCCATAAGTGCCTCTGAAGGAATGGCAAGAACTGGCATTAAAGCAAAAGAAAACACGCACTATAGAAGACAAATTAAGGAAAATGGTGAAGAACTAGTTGAAATACATTTAATTTTACATTACTGTGCTCCGTTCACTTTTGTGCTCACTGCCATCTAGCAACCCTGGATGCCCATTTTGCATGGGCACGATTTATACCAATCATCGGGAAACTGCACATTTGCTCAATTAGCACCAAAGGTCAGATTGTGGCAAATCTCAGCTATTGTCCTGAACACACTTCCCACTTGCACTTCAGCCCTTGGAGCAACAATAACCCCAATTAAAAGCAATAACGGCTGTGAATCATGGCACCGGTATTAAGGACTATTGTGGAGGAGGTGTTGTTGTTTATTCTTACTGATTGTGGTCTGTGGGTCAGGAAGTCGAGAATCTAGTTGCAGAGGGAGGAGCCAAGTCCTAGGTTTTGGAGTTTTGATATGAGCTTGGCTGGGATTATGGTGTTGAAGGCGGAGCTGTAGTCAATGAACAGGAGTCCTTGTTGTTGAGATGCTCCAGGGATGACTGTAGGGCCAGGGAGATGATGTTTGCTGTGGACCGGTTGTGGCGGTATGCAAATTGCAGTGGATCTCGGCATTCTGGCGGTATGGAGTTTATGTGTCTCATGACCAACCTCTCGAAGCACTTCATAATGATAGATGTCAAGGCTACCGGATGGTAGTCACTGAGGCACGTTGCCTGGTTCTTCTTTGGCAGCGGTATGATGGTGGTCTTCTTGAAGCAGGTGGGAACTTCGGAATGGAGTAGGAAGAGGTTGATGATGTCTGCAAACATATCCACCAGTTGGTCCGCACAGGACCTGAATTCATGAGCAGGGACTCCATCAGGACCCACTGCTTTCCGAGGGTTCACTTTCAAGAAGGCCGACCTGACTTCGGAAGCTGTGATGGTAGGTATGGTTGTGTGCGAGGCTGCTTGGGCAGATGACAACAGTTTGTTGGTTTCCTGCTCGAAATGAACATATAAAGCATTGAGTTCATCGGGGAGAGCGGCGCTGTTGCCAAAGATTCTACTTGGCTTTGCCTTATAGCCCGTTATGTTGTTTAAACCTTGCTACAACCAACGAGAGTCCGTGTTGTTAGTCTCTGTGACTCTAGCTTGGTCTGATATTACCTCTTGGGATCCCTGATGGCTTTGCCAAGGTCGTACCTGGATTTCTTGTATAGATCAGGGTGGCCTGTCTTGAACACCTCAGACCTGGCCTTCAGTAGGGAGTGGATCTCCCGGTTAAACCATGGTTTCCGGTTGACGAATGCATGTACTACCTTCTTTGGCACACAATCTTCTACACACTTACTGGTGAAGTCTGTGACAGCAGTGGCATACTCCTATAGGTTGGTCACTTAATTCTTGAATATGGACCAGGCCACTGGCTCCAAGCAGTCGCGTAGTATGGGCGGCACTTCACAGTCAGGTGTTCCAGGTCCAGGGAGCAGTAATCCACCAGGGTCGCCATGTCCGAGCTCAGGAGGAGTTGATGAAATGAAATGAAATGAAAATCACTTATTGTCACAAGTAGGCTTCAATGAAGTTACTGTGAAAAGCCCCTAGTCGCCACATTCCGGCGCCTGTTCGGGGAGGCTGTTCCAGGAATTGAACCGTGCTGTTGGCTTGCCTTGGTCTGCTTTCAAAGCCAGCGATTTAGCCCTGTGCTAAACAGGAGGCAAACCCCTCCACCTTCCCTTTGTCCAATGATGCCGTACGGTCTATCCGGTGAATTGAGAAGCCGTCAGGTTGTATGGCACAATCTGGTGAGGCAGGAAGTGAAATGAAACACAGCACATAGCAGTCTCTTATTTCCCTCTGAGATGTAAGTCTAGCGTTCAGCGCATCCAGCTTGTTTTCGATCGCTTGGATGTTTGCCAGGAGTATGCGGGGGGAGGAGACTTGAAACCGCGTTGCTTTAGTCTCACCTGCAGACCACCACGTTTACCTCACTTCCTCAGTCAGCGGCTGCTTCTGGATGGTCCCGGGATCTGCTGGGAGAGGTCTGACCTTGTGGAAGGTAAATGGTTGCCTCTGGCGGGGTCCCGGGCGTTGGGTGCGATTTCGGGGTTGCCGGTGGGGCACGTATGCAATACGGTCAAACCCCTGGGTTCTGCGAGTATGTGTCTACCTTTCAGCATGTTCGGGTCCTTGCGTGGGTTCTCTGCCATTTTGGGGTTATTTAGTCTGGGTTCGGGTTGTAGGCAGGGTCATCCTGGGTCAGGTTGGGCTGGGTCACGCGTTCAGTTCCAGCGTTCATGGTCTGGCCGGGCGTTCCTGGAATCAGGCCTTGGAGAAGGCCTGGTCGAGCCTCCACATGGATTCTCCTTTCCTTGATCTGTCAGTAAGTCTGGGCGCTGGGCGGGCTTCTCCGGGTTGGGTCAGGTCGGGTCTCGTGGTCGGGCGCCGGGACGGGCACTCCGGGGGCCGGGGTCACTTCCTAGGCCAAGTCGGGAACTTTGGGAGCCGGGTCGATTCCTACTTGAGGTCGGGGTTGGACTGCCGCGTCGGGCCTCTTCCACTTCCAGGTCGAGGCCAGGATCAGGTGGTTGGAAGACTCCTGCTGGGTCGGATCGAGTCGGGCCGTATGGGCTGGCCCACGGATGTCTGAGGATCTTCAGACCTGTAAGTAAACATAAAAGAGAATGTTTTGAGATAGTATTAATGTTAGAATTAAGATTTAAAAGGTTCTAAGAGATGTAGGAAGAGGATCTGTGGGAGAGAGCTCGCAGAGAGTCAACATGCTCCGGCGCCATCTTGGTTGCTGGTCATTTCATTGCTGGCCAGTGGCTTGCTGGTCATTTCAAAGGGAAGTTAGAGTCAACACATGAGGATCTGGAATTATGTACAGGCCAGACCAAGTAAGGATGGCCAATGTCATTCTCTAAAGAACATTAGTGAACCAGATGGGTTTTTATGACAATTAATCATAGTTTTATGGTCAACATTACTGAGATGAGCTTTATAGTCCAGATTTATTATTTGAATTGAAATCCCACCAGGCCTGTGTTCTGGAATACTAGGTAAGTGACAATACCACTACAATACCACTACCACTAGTGCAAAAATTCACTAGACTCTGGGGTGGTCCCGGCGGATTGAAAATTAGCAAACATGACACCACTGTTTAAAAAAGGAGGTAGGCAGAAAGCGGGTAATTATAGGCCAGTGAGCTTAACTTCGGTAGTAGGGAAGATGCTGGAATCTATCATCAAGGAAGAAATAGCGAGGCATCTGGATGGAAATTGTCCCATTGGGCAGACGCAGCATGGGTTCATAAAGGACAGGTCGTGCCTAACTAATTTAGTGGAATTTTTTGAGGACATTTACAGTGCGGTAGATAACGGGGAGCCCATGGATGTGGTATATCTGGATTTCCAGAAAGCCTTTGACAAGGTGCCACACAAAAGGTTACTTGATAAGATAAAGATGCATGGCATTAAGGGGAAAGTAGTAGCATGGATAGAGGATTGGTTAATTAATAGAAAGCAAAGAGTGGGGATTAATGGGTGTTTCTCTGGTTGGCAATCAGTAGCTAGTGGTGTCCCTCAGGGATCAGTGTTGGGCCCACAACTGTTCACAATTTACATAGATGATTTGGAGTTGGGGACCAAGGGCAATGTGTCCAAGTTTGCAGACGACACTAAGATAAGTGGTAAAGCAAAAAGTGCAGAGGATACTGGAAGTCTGCAGAGGGATTTGGATAGGCTAAGCGAATGGGCTAGGGTCTGGCAGATGGAATACAATGTTGACAAATGTGAGATTATCCATTTTGGTAGGAATAACAGCAAAAGGGATTATTATTTAAATGATAAAATATTAAAACAGGCTGCTGTGCAGAGAGACCTGGGTGTGCTAGTGCATGAGTCGCAAAAAGTTGGTTTACAGGTGCAACAGGTGATTAAGAAGGCAAATGGAATTTTGTCCTTCATTGCTAGAGGGATGGAGTTTAAGACTAGGGAGGTTATGCTGCAATTGTATAAGGTGTTAGTGAGGCCACACCTGGAGTATTGTGTTCAGTTTTGGTCTCCTTACTTGAGAAAGGACGTACTGGCACTGGAGGGTGTGCAGAGGAGATTCACTAGGTTAATCCCAGAGCTGAAGGGGTTGGATTACGAGGAGAGGTTGAGTAGACTGGGACTGTACTCATTGGAATTTAGAAGGATGAGGGGGGATCTTATAGAAACATATAAGATTATGAAGGGAATAGATAGGATAGATGCGGGCAGGTTGTTTCCACTGGCGGGTGAAAGCAGAACTAGGGGGCATGGCCTCAAAATAAGGGGAAGTAGATTTAGGACTGAGTTTAGGAGGAACTTCGTCACCCAAAGGGCTGTGAATCTATGGAATTCCTTGCCCAGTGAAGCAGTAGAGGCTCCTTCATTAAATGTTTTTAAGATAAAGATGGATAGTTTTTTGAAGAATAAAGGGATTAAGGGTTATGGTGTTCGGGCCGGAAAGTGGAGCTTAGTCCACAAAAGATCAGCCATGATCTCATTGAATGGTGGAGCAGGCTCGAGGGGCCAGATGGCCTACTCCTGCTCCTAGTTCTTATGTTCTTATGTAACACCATCTCCCACAAAGATATTGGAGAAGTGAAGCTGCTGAAGCTGAGGATTTTCACCCTTTTTCAGGTTGCAGCCTGTGGTCTAATTTTGAGTTTCTTCGAGTTTGGTTGCACAGCGGGCTGGCAGCACGGTAGCACAAGTGGATAGCACTGTGGCTTTACAGCGCCAGGGTCCCAGGTTCGATTCCCCTCTGGGTCACTGTGTGTGCGGAGTTTGCACGTTCTCCCTGTGTCTGCGTGGGTTTCCTCCGGGTGCTCCGGTTTCCTCCCACTGTCAAAAGACGTGCAGTTTGGGTGGACTGGCCATGATAAATTGCCCTTAGTGACCCAAAAAAAAGGTTAGGAGGGGTTATTGGGTTACCGGGATAGGGTGGAAGTGAGGGCTTAAGTGGGTCGGTGCAGACTCGATGGGCCAAATGGCCTCCTTCTGCACTGTATGTTCTACAGTGGAATAATTACTGAGTGTGGAACTAGCATCTCAAAAATTGAAGGCTGTGAAGTGACAGTATAACTCTGACTTATCTGACTATTGTACGCCTTCAGACAAATCTTTTTCCTATCATATGAGTAGTACAAATGCATCATAGTCCTAGCAGAGGCTAGGAAGATTACTGTTTCTTTCAAGAACGCAGATCATGAAATGCATCTTTCCATTTGAACACTATGGTCAGGATTTTGCGGTCGGTGACTAAGCAAGGGCCTTCGCCACTGCCGACAACGAAAGATACAGCGAAGGATCTTGCAATGACTTTACACTCCACTGCATCGCAAGAAAGTTAGAGGATTTCCAGCATGAAACTGAAGTGATGTCATCAAAACATCCAAGCAACCAATCATATCAAAGAATCTTCACAAACAGTTAACCAGGAATTGAAAAGCACTACAATTAAATCCCTTATATGTGTGGGTTTGGAGGGGGTGGGGGATTAGGGGAGGGGGGAGTATCCACAGTGCAGCTTGGGGTGGAGCAGTGAATGATAGACTGCAACTTCAGGATTTCTGCATTAAGATACCCGTGCGTTAAATCCTAAAGTTGCAGTCAGTATCAGAGGGTGAACCCCGACAGCTCTTTGTCAAAAATCCTGCAAAAAAACTTTCTTTTGTCACTTCTGATCCAGTCTAAATATAAGGTTGATTTTAGAAAAGTGCGCTGAAGTTTCTCGTAAGACAAGTTAAAACGGGACATGTTGGTGATTGGCATGAGATATTTTGCCTAATTGTTTTTCTAACGTCTGGAATTTCTAATAAGAGATAGCTATAAATCACTTGAAGTGTCCAGATACAATTTGGATAATGCCTTATGACAAGTTGGGTCTTGTAAGTTTAAAGAAATAATACCAGAAACATATAGAGGATTGAGGCAGAAAAATAATTGGTAAATCTATTGTAGGAATTTTAATACAAAAAATGGATGGATTTGGATCGAGTGGGGAGTCAAAATATTAAAAATCAGAATCCCGACACCAACCCACTGGCAACACGTCTACCTTTGGTTTTAATGGAGTTGGGGATAGGGGTTCGGAAGACCAGTCTGTTCCAAGGTGTGTTTCCCACTTTAAGATGATAATGCAGCTGTGAATCTTATTGTTAGTCAACATTTTGAATTCAACTCTGAATGACTGGACTTCCTGAGTCTCTGAATACCTAGCAGCTGCACCCAAGCATGGATTATTGGACTTAGGGGATAAATTAGCTCCTCAATACAGCAAGCTTACCCGCCATAAGGGGGAATAGGCCCCTCAGCCTGACATTTACCATTTCCCCCGACTTTCAAACAAATCTTTTGATCTCCACTTCCCGCCCCCCCCCCCCCCCCCCCAAACCACAGTTCTCCGCAGGCACCCCCCAACCCCGGATGGACCCACCTTTCCCCACCCACCTCATTTGCAAAATTGACCCCTCCCCTGTGGCATGGGCCTACCTTGTGCTGTGGCCTCATCTGGTCTGCTCCCCATCTGGCTGGAAGCCAAGCCTGTCAATCGTGTTGGTTTGGAGTTGGGGATCCTGTCAGTGACATCGGGCGTGATTCTCCGGAAAGATTTCTAAGTGTTGGTAGCGAGCGGGAACTTTCCCGGCTCTCGGCCCAGCGAGGCCAGCAACGCAATTCAACGTTAATTGGTCCACTTAACGAGGCCCCATGGGCATCTTGCCGCAAATGAAGGCTCACCAGCCGATTCACCAGGACCGTGCTCGGCAGGCCCCCGCTAACAAGGTCGAGCAGCACTTAAGCAGCAATTACGCAGACAACCCTAGCCAGCTCGCAACAATGGCTCCCACGAGACAGGCCCCAAGATTCAGGATTGCAGATCAGAGGAGGCTGCTAGACACAGTGGAGGCCAAGAGACATGTCCTGTTCCCCAAGGGTCTTGAAGGGTCAGCCACAGGGCAGCCAGTGATGCCTGGAATGAGGTGGTGGCAGCTGTGAGCGCCGGCAGTGTGACCAGGAGGACTGGACTCCAGTGCCAAAAAAGGTCAATGACCTACACCGGGCTGCATGATTGAATAGACACTAGCGAACCCCCCCCCCCGCCCCCCGGAGATCTTTCCACCCCACACGTGAATCCACCCCCCAACTCTCCATGTGACCCCCAAGTCTCACTCCCCCCTCTTCTCCCTTCAACCCCCCCCCCAACCCTTCCATCACCCCCCCCCCTCCCACCACTGTAAACCATGCGTGTGGCTAATGATGCCCTCTCTGTGTCTCCTCAGGAAAAGCTCTCCTACAATCGCTGGGAGAGGGCCCAGACTGGCGGTGGGGTGCCAGACTTTAAGGGCCGGGATTTTCCATCGGGTGGCTCAGTGCCGACGCCAGCGTAAAAACGGGAGTGTTTTACCCTGGCTCCGGCGCCCGTTCCGGGACCCCATTCTGTGGCCCACAGGGGGCTAGCACGGCGCTGGAGGGGCCCATGCCGCTCCAGCTGCCGATCCTTGCACCGCGGGGTTCACGCATGCGCAGTTGGGCCGGCGCCAACTAGCACATGCGCAGTGGCCTTCTTCCCCCCGCCGGCCCCGACGCCAAATGGCGCAGGGCTACAGGAGCCGGCGCGGAGGAAAGGAGGCCCCCCGACAGAGACGCCAGCCCGCCGATTGGTGGGCTCTGATCATGGGCCAGGCCACTACGGAGGCTTCCCCCGGGGTCGGACCGCCCCCCCCCCCCTTCCCACAGGCCGCCCCCGGACTCTTCAATGCTGAGGTCCCGTCGGCTCAGAGGATGTTAGAACGATGCCAGCGGGACTCGGCTTTTTGGTGACGGCTCCTCGGCCCATCCAGGCCGGAGAATCGACGTGCCGGCCCGGGCCGGAGAGTCGCCGCATACCCCGACCGGTGCCGCGCCGACCATGCCGGCCCCTATGACACCGATTCTCCGATCTGCGGAGAATCGCGTCCCGGCATCGGGGCGGCGTGGCGCGATTCGCGCGGCCCGCGGGCGATTCTCTGACCCAGCGGGGGGGTTGGAGAATTCCACCCAAGAATCCTCACCTCCTTCGAGGCGCAGGCCCTGGAGGTGACGACTGGGTGACTGAGGACAGGGCGGTCATCAATGCGGAGGATAGCGGACACCGCAGAGGTGAGGAACCACCAGGATCCACCCGGAGGACCTGTCAAACGTGAGTTGCCTTACTGACTGACCCATCCCTCCCACTGACCACATATTTATTCTCCCACAGGTCCTCCTGGATGGCCCCCTCTCCAGCCTCCTATGAGAACACCCCGGAGGAGAGCTCTGAGGAAGACACGATTGAGGCGTCACATCTATCATCCCCATCCTCCGCCAGTGCAGATACACACACCTCGGTGGGAAATGTTAGTGGTCAGACATCTGGGGCACAATCTGGTGAGCAGCACACTGCTGCTGATGCACATCAGGTGGATTGAGGAACCCCCAGGTGAGACAGCAGTCGGTGGTCTGCTGGATCTCAGGACCCAGCTGGGTCCCAGCCTGATGGTGAGCCTGTGGAAGAGGCTTTCCCGGCGCTGATCGAGACATTAAGATGTGGCCATGACATTCAGAGGGAGATATCAGCGAGACTCCAGCAGGTCAATAGCCGCTTGGAGGAATCCCAAAAGCTACAGGTGCAACAGATGTCACTGGCAATGCATGGCACCGAGGCCAACACTGCTAGTTTGGCGACCGCAGTGGAGAGCCTGGTGTACGATGGCGGCCCCATGAGTGGAGGTGTCCAAGACATCACGCAGTTGATGATGGCCATGGCTGAGGGTCTCGGCAGAATGTCCGCCTCACTGATGCATGTTACCCAGTACCAGGCTGACCTTGATGAGGTTAATGGGACATGTCTCACTCTCAGATGGGAATAGCCGATACGCTGCGGAGCGTCGTAGTCGTAGGTGGGAATGGCGAGGCGCTGCAGAGCATGCCCCAGTCACTGAGGACCTTGGGGAGCCGCCAGGGCTGGCAAAGCCAGATGATGCAGGGGCAGCCGAGGCTTGAACCAGATGCCCCTCTGTCCCAAGGCGAACCCCAAGGCCCAATGGGCACTGAGCTGGAGGAGGGGGCACTGGGTGCCAACTTGGACCCATCCCACCCCAAATGGTGCGAATTGGCATGCTGCCTGCATAACAAACAATGGGTGTAGGTTAATCTCACTTTGCCATTTTCAAGGGTTATGGAATTTATCCCACAAGCTCTTGAACATTTCAATTGAAAGCGGCAGATGGATGTCATGTCCTCTCCTCCCTCTGCCAGGTTTTCCTGGTGGAAGTGAACCCTTGATTAGAAAAATCAACTCTTCAGCCTCTAAAATCCAAACACTGTTTCTGAGGCATCAGTAATTTACATAGAAGAGTTTCTAAGATAGTCGTTTGGTAATGAAAAAGAGACATACTTGTGAAAGCTTTTGATCTTAGACTCATCGAGACTTATCACAAGAATACAAACCCAAGGGAAGCAACAAATTCATACTGGATTAGAAGAGAGTGCTGACTGGTTGGTAGCGGTGTTGTCATGGAGAATGCACTGTCCGATGGTGACTGACATTACGCCTGTTCAGCTAAACAAAATAAGTGACCATACATTGGTTCAATTCTCAGTGCAAGGCCTTGATCAATCAGAGTTAAGCAAGATGGTTTAAATCTTTTAAGATGCTTGTCAGTTAATTGGTCATTTACTACTCTGGTAATCATGTTAAACATTGAGTTTTGCTGTTCCATCATTTTGAAAGAATTACTATTATTAAATTTACAGATCTTTTGTTCATTTTTGAGGAATTTCTAATACTTCTGTTGAAACAGTGAGAGGATGGTTTAAGTGCGGCTGACAGTTAAAGGGCATTCAGTGAGACACTTCTATTTTCTACCTTGCGTAAATAAGTCATAATTTAATTTGTGTTGTGTTGATCCCAACCACTGTGCCCTGATCAGTATTCATTAGTTGCATTAAAAATATTGCCAAAATTCAGCAGAAACAGGGGGATGAAGATAGGCTTGTTGAAACTAAGCAAGAAATTTTAAAAGACCACTGTGCCAATGAGATGTACTTTTTAAGTTATTGGTTTAAAACTGTTTGCTTTAATTTAAATTACTGATTGAAACAGAATTCAATAGAAACTACATTACATACTAACTAGATGTGGTTGTCTGAAAGCCAACATAGAGCCTGTTTCTCAGGAGGATATTCAATTAATCAATACAAAAGTTGATCATGAAAATTTTGATCTGTCGCCAATAATGTGGAACAGGGAAGGTCAAAAATAGGTCATACATTTAATTGCACCCATAAATATCTTTTGAAAGGAATGATGAAGTGCTGAGCTGAGAGAATGGATTCTCCGCCTCCCAGTGGCAGCAGCTAGAATCGCAATCGGGCGGAGAAAAGCAGGTAATGCAAAAATGGCGATTTGCATCCCGCGCCGCGTCCGACGCCATGCTCCAGACCCTCGCTGGCAGCAGGAATGAAGTTTGCTCTTCGCAACGCAAGGCCCATGCAACACTGTCATTTGCATGAATTTGAATGTCATAAGCAGGTTGGACAACTTGGGCGGAATTATTCGGAAATCGGCGGGGCGGGCAACTCCGGCGGGAAGGAGTGGCGTGAACTACTCCGGCGTCGGGTCGCCCCGAATCCTCTGCACCTTCAGGGGCTAGGCCGGCGCTGGAGTGGTTTGTGCCACGCTGGCTGGTGCAGAAGGGGCTTGGCGCCACGCCAACCGGCGCCAAAGTGCCTCCGCCGGCCGACGCGAGTTGCCGCATGCGCGGGAGCACCAGCATTTGCTGCCGTCATCCCACCGCATGCGCAGGGGGGTTTCATCTCCGCGCCGGCCATCGCGGACCGGTACACCAGCCGGCGCGGAAATGTAGAGTGCCCCCACGGCACAGGCCCGCCCGCGGATCGGGGCACTCCCCCGAGGATCCCGGAGGCCGCCCGCCAGGTCCCGCCGGTAAATACCTGTCGTAATATACGCAGGCGAGATCCGCCAAAAACAGGTGGCCACTCCACCGATTGCGGGCCGGAGAATCGCCGGGGGGCCCGCTGCCAGCGGCCGCTGACGGCGCTGCGCGATTCCCGCACCCGCCAAATCCCCGGCGCCGGAGAATTCGGCAGCCGGCGGGGGCGGGATTCACGCCGCCCCCCCCCCGGCAATTCTCCGACCCGGCCCAAGATGCTCCACTTCTCCGCAATGTAAGGGGTGGGGGGGAGTAACACACGCACGAATGGGGCAAGTATTTACAAGCGGGGCCTGAATGGCATGGCTTTTGAGGAGGAGTCAGAAGGTAAGAAAACTCTTTAAAAACTATCAAAGCTATCGGGTTTGCTGGGGGCGGGGGGCAGGGTTGCCTGGGCCGCTGGGTGTAGCGGGGAACGACTTGGTGCCAAGTCCATGCACTCAGGGTTGTCCCCCTCGGAGTGGCCTGGCTCAGACCGCCATTACTGCATATAGAATCGTGGATTCCCTACAATGCAGAAGGAGGCCATTCAGCCCATCGGGTCTGCACTGACCCATTGAAAGAGCACCCTGCCTAGGCCCATACCCCTGCCCTATCCCCATAACCCTACCTAACGTTTTGGACACCAAGGGGCAATTTGGCTTGGCCAATCCACCTAAACTGCACATCTTTGGACTGTGGGGAGTAAACCGGAGCACCCGGAGGAAACCCACGCAGACACGGGGAGAAAGTACAAACTACACACCGACAGCCACCCGAGGTCGGAATCAAACCCGGGTCTCAGGCATTGTAAGGCAGCAGTACTAACCACTGTGCTACCGTGCTGGAGTATGTGAATTACATTAACTTCCCTGGTGCTACTTACAGGCTTCTGGCTGTCCATACTGCTGTCTGCTCAGTGTGTCCTGTAAATGCTCAGAGGGCCTCTGGTGAGGTGGGAACCCACCCAGTCCGCCCCCCGCCCCCCCCCCCCCCCCAACACGCCCCCCCCAACACCTCCAACCCCCCCACCAACCCCCCCAACCCCTCCCCCCCCCACCCCCCCACCCCCCAACCCCCCCCCCACCCGCCACCCCCCGCACCCCCCCCCCCACCCCCCAACCCCCCCACCCCCCCACTCGATCTGAAAGGGGAGGGACTCGTCGACCACGTGCATCGTGGCCTTGGCGATGTCTGCCTTGATGCGGTTGAAGGCCTGGCGGGCCTCAGCCGTCAGGTGAAAAATTGTGGACTAAATAAGTGGGCGGGCCTTGTCTGCATAATTAGGGACCCACTGGGCATAGTAGGGGAAAACCCCCCGGCATCATTTCAGGGCCTTGGGGCAGTGGGGGAGGGGGAGTTCCATGAGGGGGTGCATGCGGTCGGGGTCGGGCCCTAGAACTCCATTTTCCACGATATAGCCAAGGATGGCTAAGCGGTTGGTGCGAAACACGCATTTCTCCTTATTGTACGTGAGGTTAAGGAGTTTGGTGGTTTGGAGGAATTTTTGGAGGTTAGCGTCGTGGTCCTGCTGATCATGGCCGCAGGTGGTGACGTTATCTAGGTACGGGAAGGTGGCCCGCAGTCCGAACCGGTCAACCATTTGGTCCATCTCACGTTGGAAGACCGAGACCCCATTAGTTACGCTGAAGGGAACCCTAAGGAAGTGATAGAGGCAGCCATCTGCTTCGAACGCAGTGTATTGGCGGTCCTCCGGGCGGATGGGGAGCTGGTGGTAGGCGGGCTTCAGGTCCACTGTGGAAAAGACCCGATACTGCGCAATCTGATTGGCCATGCCAGATATGCGTGGGAGGGAGTATGCGTCGAGCTGCGTGTACCGATTGATGGTCTGACTGTAGTCAATGACCATCCTATGCTTCTCCCCAGTCTTTACTACTACCACTTGAGCTCTCCAGGGGCTGTTGCTGGCCTCAATGACTCCTTCCCGCAGAAGCCGTTGGACCTCCGACCTGATGAAGGTCCTGTCCTGGGCACTGTACTTTCTGCTCCTGGTGGCGACGGGTTTGCAATCAGGGGTGAGGTTTGCAAACAAGGAAGGTGGATCGACCTTAAGGGTCGTGAGGCCGCATACGGTGAGGGGGTTAGGGGTCCGCCGAATTTTAAGGTTAAGCTTTGGAGGTGGCACTGGAAGTCCAGGCCGAGTAACAGGGCAGCGCAGAGGTGGGGGAGGACGTAGAGCCGGAAGTTGCGAAACTCTACGCCTTGGAAAGTGAGGGTCGCGATGCACTACCCCCGGATTTCCATGGAATGGGATCCCGAGGCCAGGGAGATTTTCTGAGTAACGGGGTGTACCACGAGGGAGTAGCGCCTGCACGTCCGAGGGTTCCTCAGCGGATGTTCGGAGGTAGCTTTCGAATCAGGCTAGCCAGTGGTCAAAAGCGGACGTAGCGTTTGCTGCTTGAGGGCTCAGCTGCAGGCGATCAGGCTTGATGCGAAGATCCATCATTTTAAAATCTTTGCTCAATAAATTGATGCACTATCAATTACCACAAAGACGAGAGTAGTGGAATAATCGAGGCTTTATTGAGCAAAGATGTTGTGCCTCCTGTAGCTGCCACCAGAATGGCTGCAGCACCGGTGAGCACACACATTTATACGCCGCCTACTGGGCGGAGCCAGCAGGCAGGGATTTACCCATATACCTCTATTATACGTGTCGTACCATAATACATATAATACTGCTACTGGTGACTACCACAAACCCCACCCTGCCCACTCATGCAAAGTTACTGAAGACCACTAACACATTTCTCCAAAAGGGGGACTACCCAAATTGGCACGATATAAGTGGGGTGTTCTCCCACTGATGCAACATTCTCCAGTGCAGTGAACGTGATGTGGCTGTAACATGTTGGAATGTAGCTCATATAACTTCAGGCTCTCAAATCGCCAGCAATACCTGCATTATGGTAGAGATAAGAGGAAGTGTTGAAAATCTGATATAAGATCTGAAAAAGCTGGAAATAGACAGGTCTGTCAGCAATTGAAGAAACTAAAAACAGTTGAATATTCTAGGTACCTTTCATCAGAATAGATTTTATCAAAAATAGTTTTCGGATGCAGACAGGTTGTCATAATATACACCAGTATATCATGGTGCAGACACACACTGATGGACACACAGTGGGACCAATCAACATACACAACACCGCAGCCAATCACCAGTGAGAGCACACGCACTATAAAGACAGGGGGCATCAGAGTTCCCGCTCATTCGAGCTGCAGCTAGCTAGGAGGACAGAGCTCACAGCCTGCAACACAGACATTCACCATGTACTGAGTGCATCGACTGGTTAGGTGAAGGCAAAAGTCTTTAGTTAAAGCTAGTATTGTGTTAACCCACAGTTAGAGTATGTTAAACAGTTAATGATTCAATAAAATAGTGTTGCACTATTTCAAGTATTGGTGACCTGTATGTGTTCCACGGATCCAGAACACCCAACACAACATGATACCAGGTGTTGAGGGATATTAGCACTTCTTAGACCTACCTGCAAGTGATCTGCCTTCCGTCATCCTGCAACATGGGCAACATCAGCCCGAGGCCTAGGGGCCAACTGGAAGATATTCAAACAGCGCTTCCAGCTCTTCCTTGAGGCCACAGACAGGGAGGACGCCTCGGATACCAGGAAGATTGCTCTTCTCCTCTCCACGGCCGGAGACCACGCCATCCACATTTTCAATTCTTTCACCTTTGCGGATGATGAAGATAAAACAAAGTTGAAGACGGTCCTCCTCAAGTTTGACACCCACTGCAGCGTAGAGGTGAATGAAAGTTTCGAGCACTACGTGTTCCAACAGCGTTTGCAGGGTAAGGATCAACCTTTCCAATCCTTTCTCACGCACCTCCGCATCCTTGCGCAGTCTTGCAGCTACGAACCCACATCCGACTCCATGATACTCGACCAGATCGTTTTCGGTGTTCAGTCGGACCCCCTACGACAGCAGCTCCTCAAAGTAAAGCAGCTCACCCTAGCGACCGCCATTGAGACCTGTGTCTTACACGAAAACGCCACGAGTCGGTATTCCCACATCCAAGCGGCTGAAACAGCGCGGCAAGGTCCCCACGAGGCGGAACGGGTCCAAGTGATTGAGCAACTCCAGGGCCTCAGCCTGGATGAGGGCGGCCATTTCGCACGCTTTTCACGGACTCACGCACTTGTGCGCACCAAACGAGGGGACGGCGATGTCGAAGAACATAATGCGCAGGCGCGCACCACGCACGACCGCACCACGCATGCGCGGTGGCGCAGCGAACGTGCTGATGCTACGACGGGCGGCAACTGTGGCTCCACCCATTTAAAACGGCAATGCCCTGCCAAATCTCGACAATACCTACAATATGGAGACTTGGCCACTATGCTGCCTTCTGCCGAGCAGCTCAGCCTGCCAAATCATATCGCTTCAGCCAGCCTCGCAGGAACGTCCAGGCAATTCAACCCACGGTCACCGAGTCCGATGCGGACCTCCCACACAGCAGTGACACTGAGGACCCGAAGGCGCCTTTTCGAGACGGTGTCGTGACACAAAACAGGCTGTCCCCGAAGCAAAGACACCAGCCGCTGTCGGTATACAGCATCGATCCAGACGATGAGTGGTGTGCCACCCTGATGGTCAACCAGAATTCGTCGCCCACCTCAGAGACTTAATTTGTGAACTTTGTGGACTTATGGGGCGGAATTCTCCCCCCCCCCCGTCCACGCCGGGTGGGAGAATCACCCGGGCGCCGTGCGAGTCCCGCCACGCCGCTCTGACCCCCGCACACGATACTCCCCCCCCCCCCCCCCCAAACCTGCGCGGCACAAATCACGGCTAGCCGCTGGGAGAATCGCCGCTTGCCGTTGGTAATGGGCGAGTGGCGATTCTCCGGCCCAGCTGGGCCAAGCGGCCTGCCCGACACGACAGGTTCCCGCCGGCGTCATCCACACCTGGTCGCTGCCGGCAGGAACAGCGCGGAAATGCTGGGGGGGGTGTGGCCTGTGGGGGGACGAGGGGGTTCCTGCACCGGGGTGGGGGGGGCTCAAAAGGGGTCTGGCCCACGATCGGTGCCCACCGATGGGCGGGCTGGTGTCTCTGAAGGAGGACCTCCTTTCCTCCGCTGCCCTGCAAGATCCATCCGACATCTTCTTGCTGGGCGGCCGAGGGTAGGACGGCAACCGCGCATGTGCGGGTGACGTCATTTACGCGGCGCCGGTCGTGTCATTTACGCGGCGCCGCTTTTACGCGGCGCTAAGGCCCGGCGCGCGTAAATGACGCGGTGCCGCTCCTAGCCCCCCGAGAGCGGGAGAATAGGGGGCTGGGAACGGCCTCTGACGCCAGAGTGAAACACTCCGGTTTTCACTCCGGTGTCGGGACTTAGTCTCCCGATGGGAGAATTGCACCCTTACATTTTCTGATTTTTTCTGTTCTTCCGTTTGATCGTTTACATGGTTTGTATATAGTGTTCATCTCATTGTTCTTGTGATATACTGTTTTTCTGCACCAGGCACCTTCCCATGTAAATAGCTTAGTTCTCATGTACATAGTCCTGTAAATATTTTGCACACATGTAGTCAGGGACATTCTCACCATACACTATTTATTGCCACACAGGTGCATTTTTTATAAAAGGGGGGATGTCATAATATACACCAGTATATCATGGTGCAGACACACACACTGATGGACACACAGTGGGACCAATCAACACACACAACACCGCAGCCAACCACCAGTTAGAACACACGCACTATAAAGACAGGGGGCATCAGAGTTCCCGCTCATTCAAGTAGCAGCTAGCTAGGAGCACAGTGCTCACAGCCTGCAACACAGACATTCACCATGTGCTGAGTGCATCAACTGGTTAGGACAAGGCAAAGGTCTTTAGTTAAAGCTAGTATCGTATTTACCCACAGTTCAAGTATGTTTAAATAGTTAACCTTTTAATAAAATAGTGTTGCACTATTTCAAGTGTTGGTGACCTGTATGTGTTCCACGGATCCAGAACACCCAACACAACACAGACTAACTGTAGAATACAGAAATCGTTGGCGTTTTCTGACTTTGTTTTTTTTGTGTTTAAATTGCATGCCATTTTAACCTGTCATATTTTAGCCTTATGCTCCAACTCCGTCTTCTCTCCTGGTTTATTTCTTTCTTTCTCGTCATTCCTGCTTCTTGTTGAAGCAAATGATTGTCTGGTCTCCACATTTGTTCGAGTATCTGTCAATAGCAACCCCTAAATTCCAAAGGAAGATGCACTTTAGCAGAGGAGGCTACGTTCTTTTCAATGTTGTATTTGGAAATGATTAATCTGCCATTTCAAAATAATTCTTTTAAATATAGCCTACATGAAAGTTGTTAAAATTTGCCTGAGACGAACATGTCAAAACTATGATCCAGGTTTTAAATATTCATTAAAATAAAAGCATATAGATGCTGGAGGACTGAAATAAAAAGCAAAAATGCTGGAAAAGTTCCACAGTTCCTCCAGCATCTGTGGGAGAGAAACTTGGGGCAGGATTCTCCATTTAGGATATGGGGCTCGAATCCCTGGAAATATTTCGAAGTGTTGTAGTGAGCAGGAATTGCCGCGAGCTTCTCAGTGCTCGGCCCAGCGAGGCCGGCAAAGCTATTCAACGTTAATTGGCCCACTTAACGAGGCCCCACGGGTTTCTCGCTGCAAATGAAGGCTTGGCAGCTGATACGCTGGCACCACGCTCGCCAGCCCCCCGCTAACAAGGCCGAGCAGCACTTAAACCACATTTGCTCAGCCAACCCCACCAGCTCGCAACAGTGGCGCCAAGAGACCAACTTCCAGATTTGGGGATGCAGATCTGGGGAGGCTGCTAGGGACTGTGGAGGCCAGGAGAGATGTCCTGTTCCCCCAAGGGTCCCGGAGGGTGAGCCACAGGACAGCCAGTGTTGCCTGGGACGAGGTGGCGGTGGCTGAGAGCGCCAGGACTGTGACCAGGGGGATTAGCCTCTAGTGCCGGCAAAAGGTCAATGACCTACACAGGGCAGCACAAGTGAGTCAACACCGATGACCCCACCGAGACCTTTCCGCCCACTTGCAAGCATCCAACCCCCAACTCTCTAACTACCCCAACCCTCCCTCCACTCCCCCCTCCCTTCAATCCCCCAAAGCCTTCCTTCACACCACCCCCTCTCCCTCAACCCTCCCCTAACCCTTCCTTCACACTGCTCCTTCCACCACTGTGAACCATGCGTGCCGCTAATGATGCCCTCTCTATATCTCCTCAGGAAAAGCTCTCCTACAATCGCCGGGAGAGGGCCCAGGCCAGCAGTAGTGTGCCAGACATTAGAATCCTCACCACCTTCGAGGAGTGTGCCCTGGAGGTGACAGGGGTGGCCGAAGACAGAGCTGTCACCAACGCGGAAGCTGGCGGATGCCGCAGAGGTGAGGAACCACTGGGCACCATCCAAAAGACCTGTCAAACGTGAGTTGTTATTGCCTTACTGACTGATCACTCCCACTGACCACATGTCCATTCTCCCACAGGTCCTCCATCGACGATGCAGGCCCACCCCGGATGGCCCCTTCTACTGTATCCCAGGTGAACACCTCAGCGGAGAGATCCAAGGAAGACACGGCCGATGCATCACAGCTGTCATACCCAACCTCTACCAATGCAGATATACGCACCTCAGTGAAAAACGTTAGTGGTCAGGCTCCTTGGGGAGTTTCCCCCTTTGGGCCACTTTAATAGATTTCCTGCACTGCTGAGCTGATATCGCCAGCAGGACCAGTTCCTCGCAGATCGGGGCACCATTTTGACCGGCTGCCATAATCGCTGCATGTCCATCCCTTTCAAGTCCCCCCCCCCACTCCCATCTTTTAGAACCCCCCCTCACCGCCCCCTCTAATGGGCAAGGACATCTCCCCGGCCCGACCACTGGCATGGCAAATCTGGCACCTGGGCACTGCCAGCCTGGCACCCTGCAGTGCCCCAACACCATGGCAGTGCCACCCGAGCATTTTCAGTGTGCTTGGGTGGCACTGCCAGGCTGACAGTGCAAAGGTGCCCGGTGCCGGGGGGAGTGCCAGGGTATTACACTGCCCTGTCTCCGACCATTCGGGGGTCTCTAATGGCCTGCAAGGTGCCATAAGGGGGCTGAATCGCACCTGTTAACTCTGTTTATCTCCCCAGAGATGTAGGAAAAGTCATATTGGATACTAATCCACAGATGCTGCAAAGTTGATATTTTCCAGTATTTTCTTTTCTTATTGTCCATGTCCAAATGTAGCAAGACCTGGACAAAATCCTGGCTCGGGCTAAGAATTGGCAAGTAATATTTGCTCCACGTAAATTCTAGACAATGACCATCTCTAACCAGAGAGAATCTAACCATTCCCCCGTGATATTCAATGGCATTCCCATCACTGAATCCCCCACTATCAACATCCTGCGAGTTACCATTGACCAGAAGCTGAACTGGACTAGCCATATAAATACTGTGACTACAGGAGCAGGTCAGAGGCTGGGAATCCTGCGGTGAGTAACTCACTCACTGACTCCCCAAAGTTGGTCCACCATCCACAATGCATAAGTCAGGAATGGAATTCTCTCCACTTGCGTGTATGAGTGCAGCTCCAACAAGACTCAAGAAGCTTGACATCATCCAGGACAAAGCAGCCCACTTGATTGGCATCCCTTCCACAAACCCCCGATGCACAGTGTGTACCATCTACAAGTACTCAGGAACTCACCAAGGTTCCTCAACAGGTTCCTTGACCACAACTATCTAGAAGAACAAGGGTAGCAGATAACGGGAACACAACCACCTGAGGTTTCTCGTCAAGTCACTCACCATCCTGACTTGGAAATATATCGCTGTTCCTTCACTGTCGCTGGGTCAAAATTCTGGAACTCCCTCCCTAACGGCACTATGTGTGTGCCTACACCGCAGGGATTGCAACGGTTCAAGAAGGCAGTTCACCACCACCTCAAGGGCAATTAGGGATGGGCAATGAATGTTGGTCTATCCAGCAAAGCCCACATCCCTTGATTGAATTTCAAAAAATGTTGTGATGTATTACTTTCAAGGCCAGTGCGAGTTGACTGGAGATATGGTAGTGGACCTTCTCGACTTACTGCAGTCCATGCAGTGAGGCTTCTTCCACAGTGATCTTAGGCTGAGAATTCCAAAATTTTGACCCAATGACGTTCCAGTTCCAGGATTTTGACCCTGCAATATTCCACTTCCATAAAGAAAAATATTCTCTTCTCCCATATTCCTTAAACATAAATATGACAAAATTGTGTTGCAGCAATACTGAAGAGCCTATGTTGTAAAGCACTCTGCTAAAATAGTTTTTAAAACAACTTTTTTATCTCTACTATTGGAAATGACCAAGATGTACTTCCAAAATACAATGCACTAGTGACATCCAGTGGAACCAAATAATCATCAAGATTACTATGCATTACAGAAAGTGTTTGATGGATAAATAGGTGGTTGAACTGGTTTGTTTTTATGTAAAGGGCTTTAAAACTGCAGTATATTCACTTCTGTGGAGAAATAATCTATGTAAGTAATCAAAATGGAGAAAAAGGAGTTCTTAAGGACTTGTTAATGCTTTGTAGTGTTAGGAATGTGCTTTTGCAATCCCATTCCACAGAAATAAAAATTATGCTTCCTTCGACTTGGAAACACTTTGAAAAAGGTGGTGGTATTGTTGTCTCATTAAAGCTGATGTCAATTTATGAGCGGGGTTGATGGTACAAGGAGGTATATTTTTAACCCTGTAGCAAGGTAAATTAAAACACTTTCACAAACAGTGATCTGGATTCTCCGTTTCAGTGGCTAAGTGCCGGCTCAAACAGAGAATATGCGGGAGGTTTACGATGAAAGAATTGGTGTCGACCCCTCACCGATTCCGGGACCGGTGAGCGATTTGCAGTGGCGCCGGGTGAAACTCCCGGCTCCCGGGCCGAAAATGGCCAGAGAATGGCCAGGTACCTGGCTGCGCAGGTGCATGGTTGATGACCTGCAGCGGTCACGCCATACAATATGGCACAGTCGTGTGCGGACCCAATCACCCATCCGCAATCCCACAGGCCACCCCTTGGCCACCCCTCACCAGTCCCCCTGGCCCTCATGGAAGCTCCCCCAGCCAGCGGCATGGATCCCAGCCGAGTGTGGCAGCACTGGAGACAGTCCGCAGCCACCACGCCGGGTCCCCGGATCGCTGAGACCACCTGTGTCCCACGCCGTCGGGAACTCGGCCCATCGGGGGCAGAGCATCGTAGGAGGGCCGGCCGATGATACACCATCGCGATTATGCCATTTCTGAGGGAGCGGAGCATGGCTGACAGGCGCCAAACCGGCGCCAGCCCTGATTTGGGCTTCGGAGTCAATTCTCCGCCCGATCGCTGATTACGATATCGGCATCGGGCAACGGCGAATCCAGTCCAGTATTTGTGAACAATAGCAGTTCAGCAAAACAGTTTTTTGTTCGGTCAATAGACAGAGAAAGATATTTCCCAGTATCAGCTGGCATGCATTATGCAAAGCAAGGTATCTGGGGCGTCATTCTCCGCCGGCGGGAGTCTCCGTTTTGCCGGCGCCCGGGGGTTTCCCGACGGCGTGGGGCTGCCCCACAATGGGAAACCCCATTGACCGGCCGGTGTTACGGAGACTCCCGCCGGCCGGTCGGGGCAGAAATGTGGCGGGGCGGGTAGGAGAATTTTGCCCCTGATTTCCAAGGGACGTGGGTGATTGTCCCATGACATGCAGAGTCCCGGCCTTCACATTCAAACTCCCCTGGGTCGATGCAGTTTCTGCTGTTTTACTTTTTTTATTTGTTCATGGGACATGGGCGTTGCAGGCTGTGCCAGCATTTATTGCCCATCCCTCATTGCCCTTCAAGGGACAGTTAAGAGTTGACCACATTACTGTGTATCTGGAGTCACATGTGGCAGACTGGGGAAGGACAGCAGATTTCCTTCCCTGAAGGTCATTAGTGAATCAGATGGGTTTTTAACGACAATTGACAATGGTTTCATGGTCATGATTAGATTTTTAATTCCAGTTATTTTATTGAGTTGAAATTCCATCACACCTGCCATGGTGGGATTCGAACCCAGGTCCCCAGATCATTATCCTGCGTCTCTGGATTACTAGTCGAGCAACAATATCACTATGCTACCGCCTCCCCTAAAACTGCTGCTGTGGGTGCACATACTGAAAATTACCAAAGCTGTCATTACTTATTTTTCTTCAACTTATCGGATAAAGATAATACCTTGGAAACTGTTATATTTCTGAGTCTACCACAAAGAGAAAAGGAATGGAGGTCCCCACACTCTGGCTTCTTTCATACACGATGAGAGGTTTGATTAAGAGTTGTTGCTCGTACAATCTAAAATGGAGATCTGAAAACCCACACAAATACTCTGCTGACACAACTACAGATCACGTGACGCAACACCAGCAGGGATATATTCTCTGATACATACGACAAAGTTGTCCTCCTTAATTGGTACTCTCATGAGCAAACCAGTGCAGTTGGGGAACTGATGCATACTTTAGAGTTTGGTGAATGGAGGAGTTTAAAGTGTTCATTTTGTTCTTAAATTTTGCTCTTAAAATCATCTAGACTAGTCTGCAATTAGCAGTAACTGGAAAGTACTGTACAAGGTTCTTTCTTTCTTGCAGCTGAGACAGGGTAAAAACATTCTGCTGTGAGAGCTGACTAGTTAATTGGCTAACTGGTTGCATATGGTTTTTCTAGTCCCAGTTCAGTTGGCTGTAAATACAGGGGGCAGGGTTCACCGTTGGTCGATGCCAAAATCACAAAATGCGATTGGGCGGAAAATAGCCACCGACACCACAATCGTGGTAGGTGCCGGTTTGACGCCAAAATGGGATCTTCCTGCATCCCGAAAATGGCATAAATGCATTGATCGCCACGCAGCGTTCAAGCACCGTTGGCATATCATGAGCGGACCTGACCCGTTATTCTCTGGGGCCTCCGCGATTCACCGCCATCGGTGGCTCGAGTTCCCGACGGCGCAGTTGATGTGTGGTCTCAGCGGTTGGGAACCCAGCGTGGCGGCTGCGGACTGTATCCAGCGCCGCCACAGTCGGCTGGGAGCTGTGCTGCTGGCCAGGAGGGCTTCCGGGAGAGCTGGGGGGACTTGTGGGGGGTGGCCAAGGGGTGGCCAGGGGTCAGTATTTGGCAGGTCGGGTCTGCGCACAGCCGGCGCCATGTTTTTCGGTGCGACCATTGCAGGTCGTCGCCATGCGCATGCGCGGCCACGGACCTGGCCATTCTCCAGTCCTTTTTGTCGTGGGAGCCAAGAGTTTCACTCGGCGTGGCTGCTAGCCCCTCACCGGTCACAGGATCCTTCGTAAAAACGCCACAGTTTCTCCGCTGGCGTCAACTCTTAGCCTCAGAAATGGTGAATCCAGCCCAAGGTTCTTTAGTGCAGCCTTGGCAAATAAGCACAGCTGAGGAACTGAGTGTATACTTGGAATTGGTGGAGTGGGGGAGTTCGGTGAAGAGGGCGGAAGTAGGCATTTGTTTCCTTTTGTCTTTTCTATCTTTCTCACCCTGTAGGAATTGACTCTTACTCTGCTATAGAGACAGGAGCTAGCTGTTTGTTGAGTATCTGATAAGTGGTTGAGGTCTAGTCTATTCCTACAGTTTGAAATAGTACACAAATTGGTGATAAAGTTAACAAAATATATTTAAAAATTGACATAAATAAGTGACTAATATAATTAAGGAATTAATTAAAACACATTAAGGATGGCAGGACAGATGATGTGTCAAGTCTGCAACATGTGGGACTGCCTAGATACCTTTGTGATCAAGAGCAAACACATCTGCAGTAAGTATTTGCAGCGTGAGGAACTCTGAGCTTGAGGCCACTCTGCAGACATTGCCATTCATCAGGGGGAGGAAAGTTACCTGGATGCTTTGTACCAGGAAGCAGTCACACCACTTAGGACAGGGGCTTCTGATTTGGTCAGTGGTCAGGGGCAGGAGGGTATGACTGCGGGTGAGGCAGCCAAGGGGACCCAGAGGCCAGGAGTGTGAGTCTCCACAATTGCCCAATAGGTTTGAGGTTCTCTCAGCTTGTTTGGATAAGAGCGGGGACTGAGGATGGATGAGCAAACTGACTATGGCACCAGGATGAAGAAGCCATGCAAGTGGGGGGGGAGAAAAAAGGAATGTGAGGAGATTGACATTGGTCTCTGCAGCAATAGGCAAGAGCCCAGAGTGCTGTGTTGCCTGCCCGGCGCCAGGGTTTAGGACATCTGCTCAGGCTGGAGAGGAACTTGCAGTGGGAGGGGGAGGATCCAGTTGTTATGGTTCATGTAGGTATCAACAGCACAGGTAGAATGAGGAAAGAGGTTCTGCATGCAGAGTTTGAGGAGCTAGACACAAATTTGAAAAGCAGAACCCCAAAGGATATAATCTTTGGATTATTACCTGATCCATGTACAAATTGGCATAGGGTATATAAAATCAGAGAGGTGAATGTGTGGCTCAAAGACTGATGTTGGAGAAGTGGATTCCAGTTTGTGCGGTACTGGCACCAGTACCAGGGAAAATGGGACCTGTGCCGTTGAGACGGTCTACACTTGAACTGTACTGGGGCTGATATTCTAGTGAGCCGCATAACTAGGGAAGTAGAGAGAGTTTTAAACCGAATAGTGGAGGCAAGGGATAAAATTGGGGAAGATGTGGGATACTGAAGTGTAGAGTCAAGACAAGAGAGGACGGGACTAATAAGGAAAATGATAAACATACCATGGCAGGCAGGGCATGGAGTACAGATCTAAGTGTATATCAGCAAATAAGTCTAGATGCTATAAAAATAATAAAAGGATAAAACATGCTGCATTTGAAACAAAACAGATGAACTGAAATTAGAAATTAATAAATATAATCTAACAGCCATTACAGAGACGTGGCCACAGGATGACAAAGATTGGGATTGGATCTTGAGGGGTATGTGACATTTGAGAAGGACAGGAAGCTAAGAAAACATGTGGGAGTGGCTCTGATGGTATTAGCACATTAGGGTGGAATTACCTAATGTAGTGTCTTGAAATACTGGTGCCCACCAGTAGATCAACAAATAAATGGTTTATTAAGGTAATTAACTATTTACAGCGAGTGAGATAAAGGCTACTACACTCCATGACTCCAAACGTTATGGTTAGTCCCTCTTTTTTTAACTTGAGAGTAAGCCTTTTCAGCATCAGTCACATTCCTCGAGGCATAGGCAATGGGCTTTTCTGAACCATCTTCCATCTTATCCGATAAAACCGCTCCGATTCTGTAAGGAGACGCGTCGCAGGTAAGAATTTCACTTTTGAGGGGTCAAAATGAACTAGAAGACTGGATGACTGCAAAGTTAGTTTAATCTGTTCAAAGGCATCTTTCTGATGCTCTCCAATGCCACCTCTGGCGCTTCTTGAGCAGTGTGTGCCGGGGTGCCAACATTGCAGAAAGATTAAGAATAAATCTTCCATAATAATTCACCTTCCTAAAAAGATTTCAATTCTGACATATTATGGGGACTGGTGCTTGTGGTAGTCACCACTATTGTATTATATTGTATATACTGCACTGCATACGAGGGTATTACGGTAAGGCCCCTGTACTACAGGTACGGGGGTAGATCCCTGCCTGCTGGCTCAGCCCAGTAGGCGGAGTATAAATGTGTGTGCTCTCCGAACTGCAGCCATTTCGGCAGCAGCTGTAGGAGGCTACACATCTCTGCTTAATAAAGCCTCGATTATCTCTACTCTCGTCTCGTTGTAATTGATAGTGCATCAGTGCTGTCTTAATTGCTTTTATCTTCACCTCCATTGGATGCAGCCCGTGGGCATCCAAATGAAACCCAAAGTACATCACTTCATGAGCCTGGAATGCACACTTTTCCCTTTTCAGCCTTACTCCGGCCTTCTAAAATCTCGTTAAACCTCTTCAATATTGCGAGGTGCTCGTCTTCGGATATTCCTGTAATCGATACATCATCTAGATAGACAACCATCTTAGGTAGGTCCTGTAGTAAGCTTTCCATCGTGCACTGGAAAATCGCACACACCAATGAGACTCTGAAGGGTAGCTGTGTATACCGGTATAAGCCTTTGTTGGTGTTTATAGCAACTAATTCTGTAGTTGCCACATCTAATTCTAATTGTTGGTACACATGGCTCATATCAAGTTTAGTGATATTAAGTTTAGTCCCAGTGAGCCAGAGAAGACATAGCCAGAGTGAGACACAACGAAGAGTGAGTTTGGGAATTTGAACCTCGGTGGGAATTCGAAGCTGGGTGGGGAGGAGGTGCTTTTATCCCTGGTATGTGGCTGGTAAGTAGTTTGTCTTTTCATTTGTATATTTATTTATTTTTTCTTTCGTTTTTTGGAATTGTAGTTGTGTAAGTTAACCAAAGGTTTAAGACATGGCAGGAGATCCCAGACCCGTGTCATGCTCCTCGTGTGCGATGTGGGAGCTCAGGGACAGGTCCACTATCCCTGGCTCCTTCACGTGCAAGAAGTGTGTCCAGTTGCAGCTCCTGTTCGACCACTTGACGGCTCTGAAGCTGCGGATGGACTCACTTTGGAGCATCCGCGATGCTGAGGACGTCGTGGATAGCACGTTTAGCGAGTTGGTCACACCACAGGTGAATGTTACTGAGGGATATAGAAAATGGATGACCAAAAGACAGAGCAAGAGTAGGAAGGCAGTGCAGGTATCCCCTGCGGTCATCTCCCTGTGAAACAGATATACCGCTTTGGATACTGCTCACCAGGGGAAGGCAGCAGCAGCCAGGTTCATGGCACCGTGGCTGGCTCTGCTGTGCAGCAGGGCAGGAAGTAGAATGGCAGGTCTATAGTGATAGGGGACTCAATCGTAAGGGGAATAGACAGGCAGTTCTGCGGATGCAATCGAGACTCCAGGATGGTATGTTGCCTCCCTGGTGCAAGGGTCAAGGATGTCTCGGAGCGGCTGCAGGACATTCTGGGGGTGGAGGGTGAACAGCCAGCTGTCGTGGTGCACATAGGCACCAACGATATAGGTAAAAAACAGGATGAGGTCACAAAAGCTGAATTCAGGGAGTTAGGAGTTAAACTAAAAAGTAGGACCTCAAAGTTTGTAATCTCAGGATTGCTACCAGTGCCACGAGCTAATCAGAGTAGGAATGTCAGGATAGATAGGATGAATGCGTGGCTCGAGAGACGGTGCAAGAGGGAGGGATTCAAATTCCTGGGGCATTGGTACCAGTTCTGGGGGAGGTGAAACCAGTACAAACCGGACGGTCTGCACCTGGGCAGGACTGGAACCGATGTCCAAGGGGGGGTGTTTGCTGGAGCTGTTGGGGAGGGTTTAAACTAATGTGGCAGGGGGATAAGAACATAAGAACTAGGAACAGGAGTAGGCCATCTGGCCCCTCGAGCCTGCTCCGCCATTTAATGAGATCATGGCTGATCTTTGTGGACTCAGCTCCACTCTCCGGCCCGTACACCATATCCCCGAATCCCTTTACTCTTTAGAAAGGCATCTATCTTTTTCTTAAGAACGTTTAAAGAAGGAGCCTCAACTGCTTCACTGGGCAAGGAATTCCAGAGATTCACAACCCTTTGGGTGAAGAAGTTCCTCCTACACTCCGTCCTAAATCTACCTCCCCTTATTTTGAGGCTATGCCCCCTAGTTCTGCTTTCCCCAACCAGTGGAAACAACCTGCCCGCATCTATCCTATCTATTCCCTTCATAATTTTATATGTCTCAATAAGATCCCCCCGCATCCTTCTAAACTCCAATGAGTACAGTCCCAGTCTACTCAACCTCTCGTCATAATCTAATCCCCTCAACTCTGGGATCAACCTAGTGAATCTTCTCTGCACTCCCTCCAGTGCCAATATGTCCTTTCTCAGGTAAGGAGACCAAAACTGAACACAATACTCCAGATGCGGCCTCACCAACATCCTATACAATTGCAGCATAACCTCACTAGTCCTGAACTCCATCCTTCTAGCAATGAAAGACAAAACTCGATTAGCCTTCTTAATCACCTGTTGCACCTGCACACCAACTTTTTGCGACTCGTGCACCAGCACACCCAGGTCCCTCTGCACAGCAGCATGTTTTAACATCTTACCGTTTAAATAATAATCCATTCTGCTGTTATTCCTCCCAAAATGGATAGCCTCACACTTGGCAACATTGAATTCCATCTGCCAGACCCTAGCCCATTCACCTAACCTATCCAAATCCTTCTGCAGACTTCCGGTATCCTCTGCCCTTGGGATGGGATCCAATGTAGGAAGTCGGAGGGAAGTAAAACGGGGCCAGAAACAAAAAACAGTAAGGGGGAAAGTGTAAGGCAGAGAGGCCATAGTGAAAAATCAAAAAGGGCCACAGGACAGGATACAGTGACTGAGGAGAGTGTGAAAAGGGAGGTGGCCAATGCAGGATTGAGAGTGCTGTACCTAAATGCGCGCAGTATACGGAACAAGGTAAATGAGCTTGTTGCGTCCATTGAAATTGGCCGGTACGATGGTGTGGGCATCACAGAGACGTGGCTGCAAGGGGATCAGGGCTGGGATCTAAATATCCAAGGATATGTGTCCTATCGAAAGGACAGGCAGATGGGCAAAGGGGGCGGGGTTGCATTGTTAGTAAGGAATGAAGTTAAATCGATAGCAAGGAGCGATATAGGATCAGAAGGCATAGAATCTCTGTGGGTAGAGTTGAGGAATCGCAAAGGTAAAAAGACCCTGATGGGAGTTATGTACAGGCCCCCTAGCAGTAGTCAGGGTGTGGGGCAGAAAATAAATCAGGAGATAGAAAAGGCATGTAAAAAAGGCAATATTACAATAATCATGGGGGACTTCAATGTGCAGGTGGACTGGGAAAATCAGGTTGGTAGTGGATCCCAAGAAATGGAATTTGTGGAATGTCTAAGAGATGTTTTTTTGGAGCAGCTTGTGACAGAGCCTACGAGAGAACAAGCAATTCTGGATTTGTAATGAGGCAGACTTGATTAGGGAACTTAAGGTGAAGGAACCCTTAGGGAGCAGTGACCACAATATGATAGAATTTACCCTGCAGTTTGAGAGGGAGAAGCTGTAATCAGATGCAACAGTATTATAATTAAATAATGGTAACTACAAAGACATAAGGGGGGAGCTGGCCAGAGTTGATTGGAGAAGGAGCCTAGCAGGGAAGACAGTGGAACAGCAATGGCAGGAGTTTTTGGGGGTTATTAGGGAGGCACAACAGAAATTGATCCCAAGGAGGAGGAAACATGCGAAGGGGAGGACAAGGCATCCATGGCTGACGAGGGATGTCAAGGACAGCATAAAGGCTAAGGAAAAAGCATACTAAGTGGCGAGGATTAGTGGGAAACCAGAACATTGGGATGCCTTTAAAAGTGAGCAGAGGACAACTAAAAAAGCAATAAGGGGGGAGAAGATGAAGTATGAGTGCAAGCTAGCTAGTAATATAAAGGAAGATAGGAAGAGATTTTTTCAGTATATAAAAGGTAAGAGAGAGGCAAAAATAGACATTGGACTATAGAAAATGTGGCTGGAGAAGTAATAATAGGAAACAAATAAATGGCAGAGGAACTGAATAGTTACTTTGCATCAGTCTTCATGGTGAAAGACACCAGTGGGATGCCAGAGCTCCAGGAGAATCAGCGGGCAGAGGTGAGTGCAGTGACCATTACTAAGGAGAAGGTTCTGGGAAACTGGAAGGTTTGAAGGTGGATAAGTCACCTGGATCAGATGGACTACACCCCAGGGTACTAAAAGAGATAGCTGAGGAAATTATGGAGGCATTAGTGATGATCTTTCAGGAATCACTGGAGGCAGGAAGGGTCCCAGAGGACTGGAAGGTGGCTAATGTAACACCACTGTTTAAGAAGGGAGGGAGGCAGAAGACGGGAAATTATAGGCCGGTTAGCCTGACTTCGGTCATTGGTAAGATTTTAGAGTCTGATATTAAAGATGAGATCGCAAAGCACTTGGAAGTGCATGGTGAAATAGGAATGAGTCAGCACAGCTTTGTCAAAGGGAGGTCATGTCTGACAAATCTGTTAGAGTTCTTTGAGGAGGTAACAAGCAAGTTAGACAAAGGAGAATCAGTGGACGTGAGTTATTTAGATTTCCAGAAGGCCTTTGACAAGGTGCTGCATAGGAGACTGTTAAATAAGTTAAAAGCCCATGGTGTTAAGGGTAAGATCCTAGCATGGATAGACGATTGGCTGACTGGCAGAAGGCAAAGAGTGGGGTAAAGGGGTCTTTTTCAGGATGGCAGCCGGTGACTAGTGGTGTGCCTCAGGGGTTTGTGCTGGGACCACAACTTTTCACAATATACATTAATGATCTGGAAGAATGCACTCAAGGCACTGTTGCTAAGTTTGCAGATGATACAACGATCTGTAGAGGGACAGGTAGTATTGAGGAAGCAAGGGGGCTGCAGAAGGATTTGGACAGGCTGGGAGAGTGGGCAATGAAGTGGCAAATGAAATACAATGTGGAAAAGTGTGAGGTTATGCACTTTGGAAGGAGGAATCTAGGCATAGACTATTTTCTAAATGGGGAAATGCTTCGGAAAGCAAAAGCACAAAGGGACTTGGGAGTCCTTGTTCACGATTCTCTTAAGATTAATGTGCAGGTTCAGTCAGCAGTTAAGAAGGCAAATGCAATGTTAGCATGTCAAGAGGGCTAGAATACAAGACCAGGGATATAATTCTGAGGCTATATAAGGCTCTGGTCAGACCCCATTTGGAGTATTGTGAGCAGTTTTGGGCCCCATATCTAAGGAAGGATGTGCTGGCCTTGGTAAGGGTCCAGAGGAGGTTCACAAAATGATCCCTGGAATGAAGAACTTGTCGTATGAGGAATGTTTGAGGATGCTGGGTCTGTACTCGCTGGAGTTTAGAAGGATGAGGGGGGATCTTATTGAAACTTACAGGATACTGCGAGGCCTGGATAGAGTGGACGTGGAGAGGATGTTTCCACTTGTAGGAAAAACTAGAACCAGAGGACACCATCTCAGATTAAAGGGACGATCATTTAAAATAGAGATGAGGAGGGGTTTCTTCAGCCAGAGGGTGGTGAATCTGTGGAACACTTTGCCGCAGGAGGCTGTGGAGGCCAAATCACTGAGTATCTTTAAGGCAGAGATAGATAGGTTCTTGATTAATAAGGGGATCTGGGGTTATGGGGAGAAGGCAGGAGAATGGAGATGAGAAAATATCAGCCATGATTGAATGGCGGAGCAGACCCGATGGGCCAAGTGGCCTAATTCTGCTCCTATTCCTATGTCTTATGGTCTTATGGTCTTAACCTCCTGCTAATTTAGCGTGTAAATCTTCAATTCTCGTTATTGGGTATAGGTCGAATGTTGCTGCCTGATTCAAGATTAATTTGCAATCTCCACATAGCCCAATGGTTTTATTTGGCTTAACTACTGGCATGATGGGAGTCGTCCATTCTGACAACTATACAGGCTTGCGTTCAGACTCAACCTTCTCATGTAAGGCATTAGGGAACGGGTCGGGTTCTGAAAAACTTGAGCATGGCCTCAGGATCCACTTAAAGTTTTGCTTTTAGGTCCTGTAACTTGTCTAACTTGTCTTGGAACATCTGGTATTTTTTTAAGACCCCAGGAAAATCTCCTTCGTTAATTTTGAAAATTTCTGGCTAGTTTAATCTAATTTGATTAAGCCAATCTCGGCCCATCTGACTTTGTCCCGTCCCCCCCCCCTCCCCCCCAAACCACTCCTGCCCCCAGGTTGTTCCGAGGATCCTTAAAGCTTCCCCTGTATATGTGGCTAGACTGGCCATTGTGCTTCTTAACTTCAAGGACTGGACCCCATCATAAATAACAATCTGTTTATTCACCTACAACTGTAGCGGAGGCACCCATGTCTACCTCCATTCTGAGTGGCTGACCATTTGCCATCAACACAATCATAACTGGGGCCATCTTGCCCACTTTAATGTTGTTTAACCAGAAAACCTCAGATCCGTTTTCAGGGTTATTCTCAACACTGTATACTGGAATCGGAACTTTTTTTTATTGTTGGTCCCCGGTAGGCTCTGCTTAGTTTTGCACTTTCTTCTAATGTGCCCTCTCCTATTGCAGGCATAACATATCACTTCCTGAACATACATCTCTCTTGGGGGTGATCTCCCGCACACCGGTAGCATTCTTCATTACTCTTGGTCTGTGGACCAAATTCCCTGCACCTCTTTTGCTCCTTTCTGAATCAGATTTTAGGACTCAGCCATATATTACAGCAGCAGTTTATTAGAGAATCTCATTATCTTTGCTGATTACTGACTTCACCTTCATCCCTGACACCACGACTACCAGCGGCTTCCTGCCAAACGTGGTGGACCTCACCTGCTTGCACACTTCGCAGGTCCATCGCCCACTTTCAGCACTTTCTTCATTACTCTTGGTCTGTGGACCAAATTCCCTGCACCTCTTTTGCTCCTTTCTGAATCAGATTTTAGGACTCAGCCATATATTACAGCAGCAGTTTATTAGAGAATCTCATTATCTTTGCTGATTACTGACTTCACCTTCATCCCTGACACCACGACTACCAGCGGCTTCCTGCCAAACGTGGTGGACCTCACCTGCTTGCACACTTCACAGGTCCATCGCCCACTTTCAGCACTTTCCATAGCCTGGGCGACCTCGAATTGCTTCTTTAAGGTATCTCTGCCTCTGCTAATCATTTCCTTTGTATGGCCGTGCCGATAAAACCACAGACTAGTCTGTCTCTCAGCATATTGTTGAGTGCAGACGCAAACGTGCACTGTTTAGCCGTTTGTGTTAGGCATGCCAAGATTGTCGTTATCATTTCCCCTTGGGCTCATGTCATCGAATTAAATTGCATTATTATTGAGGGCTTCAGGTGATATTGTTCCTGAATACTACTGATTCTACAAGCCCCAAATGTTTTGGAGTCGGCGGAATCAGGAGATGCCAGACTCCTTATCAGGTTATAGATTGGAGCCCCCCAGGCTGACAATAGGGGTACCCCCTGCTTCTCTTTCCCCCCCCCACCAATTTTATTGACCTTAAAAAAATAGTGCAGGCATTCGGCACATAGCACCCACTGCTCTATGTTAAGGTCGAAAGGCTCAAAGTTCCGCAAAACAGCCATTTTGACACTCTCAGACTGCTGAACGAGTTTTCTTCAAAGAAAAGGCTTCCACACGAGATCTACACTCCTGATTTCTGTAGGAAGACACTCCGATTGATCCTCATCACCAAATGTAACATTCTGAAAGACTGGTGATACCAAGTCGATCAACGAATAAATGTTTTTTTAAGGTAAGTAACTATTTACAGCAAGTGAGATAAAGGCTACCATACTCTATGACTCCAGACTCCTAACTGCAAGGGGAAACCTGCACTCAGCCCCAGGATTCATGTGCTGCGGCCCGACTGACCAAATGGGTCACATGACCCTCCAAGAACCCTTAAAGGGGCCGCTACCACACCTAAGTTCAGGAAACCAGGATGTAGAAGCAGTTTTGGTTCAGATGAGAAATGATACAGGCAAGAAGTCACTTGTGTGAGTGATGTACAGAATCCCTCATTGTAAATACATGACAAGACAGAGTATGAAAGAAGAGATAGCGGGAGCTTGTCAGAAAGGTATGGCGATAATCATGACCTATTTTAGTGTACATATAGATTGGAAAAAGATGGGCAAAGGCAGTGTAGATGAGAAGTTCACAGAAAGTTTTCAGGATAGTTTCACAGAACAACACGTTCTGGGGCCAAAGGGCAGCTAAACAAGACCTGGAACGAAATTCTCTGGTATCGGCGCGATGTCCGCCGACCGGCGCCAAAAACGGCGTAAATCAGTCGGGCATCGCGCCGCCCGAAAGGTGCGGAATCCTCCGCATCTTTGGGGGCCGAGCCCTAACCTTGAGGGGCTAGGCCCGCGCCGGACTGATTTCCGCCCCGCCAGCTGCCGCAGAAATGACATTGCCAGGCGGCGCATGCGCGGGAGCGTTAGCGGCCGCTCACGGCATCCCCGCGCATGCGCTGTGGAGGGAGTCTCTTCCACCTCTGCCATGGTGGAGACCGTGGCAAAGGCGGAAGGAAAAGAGTGCCCCCACGGCACAGGCCCGCCCGCGGATCGGTGGGCCCCGATCGCGGGCCAGGCCACCGTGGGGGCACGCCCCGGGGCCAGATCGCCCCGCCTTGTCCCGGCGGTAAGGTAGGTGGTTTAATCCACGCTGGCGGGACAGGCATCCTAGCAGCGGGATTTTGGCCTATCCGATCCGGAGAACCGCGGGGGGGCGGGGGGGGGGCCAACCGGTGCGGCGCAATTCGCGCCCCTGCCGAATCTCCGGTGCCGGAGAATTCGGCAACTGGCGGGGGCGGGATTCACGCCAGCCCCCGGCGATTCTCCGACCCAGCGGGGGGTCGGAGAATTTCGCCCCTGATATTGTGTAATAAGTTCTTCCCAACAATTAACTATACAGTTTGTACAGATTTTCCTCCTTTTTCAGCCCCCCGCCCCCCCGCGACGAACAGCTCCTCAAACACGGTCCACAAACATCTCCCAACTTTTCTCAACCTCCCCTGCTAAGCCCCTTAACTCATACTTTATCTTCTCTAACCACAGGAAGTCGTACAGGTCACCCAACCATGCTGCTACCCCCGGCGGCGATGCCGACCGCCATTCCAGCAAAATTCGCCGCCGTGCAATCAGAGAGGCGAAGGCCAAGACATCGGCCTTCCTTCTCTCCATGAGCTCCGGCTTCTCTGAAACCCCAAATATCACCACCAAAGGGTCCGGGTCCACTCCCTCCTCCACTATCCTGGCTAAGACCGCGAACACTCCCGCCCAGAATCTTCCCAATTTTTCACAACCCCAAAACATGCGTGCATGATTCGCTGGCCCCTGCCCACACCTCTCACACTCATCTGCTACCCCCTGAAAGAACCCACTCATTCTCGCCCGAGTCATATGCACCCTGTGCACCACCTTAAACTGTATCAGGCTCATCCTTGCACAAGAGGAGGTCCTGTTTACCCTTCGCAGTGCCTCACTCCATACTCCCCAATTGATCTTCATTCCTAACTTTGCTTCCCATTTCTCCTTAATCTTCAACACCTGCCCGCCTCCCTGCTTCCCCCAGCCATTTATATATATCCCCAATTCTTCCCTCCCTTCCACATCCAGAAGCAGCAGTCGCTCCAGCAGGGTGTATCCCGGCAATCTAGGGAAACCCTTCCAGACCTTTCGTGCAAAGTCCCTAAACTGTAGATACCTGAACTCACTACCTGTCACCAGCTCTACTCTCCCCCTTAGCTCCTCCAGACGGACGAACCCTTCCTCCAAATACAAATCCCTCACCTTGACCACCCCAGTTCCCTCCACCTCCTGTATACACTATCGCGAGGGAATGGACGGGGCTCCATAAATGGAACTTAACAAAGCTGGTGGAGGAGGCCAGGGAGGATCTTAAGAGGTGGGATACACTGCACTTAACATTGGCGGGGAGGGTCCAAGTGGTGAAAATAAATATTCTGCCGAGGTTCTTGTTTATCTTTCAGGCTCTCCCGATCTTTATACCATCGGAAAGTGGACACAATCATCTCTGACTTTGTATGGGTGGGGAAGGTGCCGAGGGTGGGGAGGACCTTGCTACAGAGGCAGAGGCAGTGGGGGTTGGTGTTGCCAAACCTGCTTCATTATAATTGAGTGGCAAATGGGGACAAGGTGCGGTGGTGGTGGGAAGGAGAAGGGATAGAGTGGGTTAGGATGGAGGAGGAATCTTGTGAGGGGTCTAGTTTGAGGGCTATGGTGATGGCAGCATTGCCAATGGCTCCGAGTAGGTAATCAGGGAGCCCAGTGGTGCAGTCCACGGTGAAGATAAGTTCAGATAAATTGATAACCTCATCATGAAGATAACCCTAGGTAGCAGCAATTAGAATATAATTGAATTTTACATTCAGTTTGAGGGAGTTGAGAGTGCGTCCAAGACTATTATTTTGAACTTAAACAAGGGCAATTACCTGGGCATGAAAGTGGAGCTGGCTAAAGTGAACTGGCAAATGTGCTTCAGATTCAGTGGCAGACATTTGAAGGAATATTTCAGAATACACAGAATAGACACATTCCAGTGAGAAAGAAAAATTCCAAGGTGAGGGCTCAACAGTGGTTAACTAAAAAAGTTAAAGACAGCATTAAACTAAAAGAAAAAACATATATTTGTGCAAAGGTGAGTGCAGGTCAGAAGATTGGAAAGAATATAAAAAAACATCAAAGAATGACAAAAAGATTGATAAGGAGAGAAAGCTCGCTGGGAATATAAAGACGGATGGTAAGAGTTTCCATAGATAATTAAATAAGAAAAGAGTTAACAAAATGAGTGTTGGTCCTATAGAAAAGGTGCCTGGGGAATTGATAATGGAAAGTAGGGTGATGGCGGATGAATTAAACCAGTATTTTGCATCTGCCTTCACTATAGAGGACACAGGGAACATCCCAGAAATTATTGTAAATCAGGCAATGGGAGGGAGGGAGGAACTCAGGAAGATTACAAGCAGCAGGAAAGTGGCATTGCCCAAATTGTTGGGTCAGTGGGTTGATAAATCCCCAGGTCTGGATGGACTTCAACTTAAGATCTTGATGGAAGTGGTATACTATCCAGAATTTAGCAAATTGGGACTCGTGCCGAGATAGATATCACAGAGGGGACGGAGGGTACCAATTTTGCGGACCTCACTCAGGGACCAGTTACAACATTCCATTCTATCATAGAGTGGTCACTCATTCGACCAGTATGCCTATGCTCCTTGGAATTCTCACCCTTAAGAACCCAATTTCATCACTTCCCTCTATTTTCAAAAGCTTCTTGAGGCCCATTCTCTTCCACTTTTCTCTTTCTCCCTCCGGCTTGATGTTCAGTGATGGCCCACCTCCCTATAAAGCTCCCTAACATATTGACCTGCATCTGGAAAAATGTGCCAGGTGATGTGTTATGTACTCTGAGATAACACAGGCTGCAACTGGATGCAGCTTTAAGCAAAAGATACTCCAGTCCTTGAAGTTAGTTCAATCTGATTTATTGAACCAGTAGCACAGTTTTCTATAAGTTCGACTCTCTGCTAACCTAAGTGTGGTTACTCTGTCTGACTGAACCAGATCAGCTCTTAGCCACGTGCTGGAGGTGTGATACTGTAAATACACCTTGACTCACTCTGTAGATGTTCATCAGTGGAAAGAGGCGGAGTGTGAGTGCCTCCTGCCTTTTATAGTGAGATACCACCCCTGAGTGTCCTGCCTCCTCATTGGTCATGACCTCTTCTCTGTGTTCATTAGCTGCCTGTCTGTGTATCATTATCTGCATGTCTGCATATCATGACTCCAGGAAAGTAATTTTGAGTGAGGGCAAGTGCAAGCGTCCGTTCGGCCAGCCTACCTGGAAAGTGTTTGGAGACAGCCACAGGAGTTGGCGAGTGTAGAGGTGGGCGGGGCTGTTTAAAAGGCCTACCTCAGTGCAGTGGGTCTTGGTCCCAGATATAATGAAAAAGTAAAGCCCTTGTAGACCTTACCCCTCATACATCCTCACTTCCTACCTATACTCCCCATGTCCCATCTTTGACACCTCATGCAAGCCATGAGTGCTTTGATAAAGCATAAACATTACTTATTATTGAATGTTTAACTGAATAGATTATGACCTGTTTTGTAACCAGTTTTGTATTGTTAACGATTTACTCTTAGTTCCTCAGATGGATAGAGTCCCAAAGCACAGGAAAACAACTGTATTTTTGTAAAAGTAAACATAATTCTTAAAACAATTAGATAGATTGGATAATAAAATGGATAAGATAAATTCACAAAATGGAGCATAAATAAAAGAATAAAAGAAAGAATAGAAATAATTATTTGGCAGTTTTAAAATAATGTTTAAAAACATATTTTGTAATAGAAATGTTACAGAAAGTTGCAAATAGCTCTCAGAATCACTTATGGCGCAGAGGAGAGTCAATACTGTGTCTCCATGCAGCAATCCAGTCAGCCATTCAAATACTCTATCACAGTGGTTACCAACCTCTTATATGTTATGGCACACCTCTATACCATAAACGATTTTGAGGCACACCCTCTATTATCTCTGCCTTCTTCACTTACTGGGAACTTTGTTTTTAACTTCTTGCTGTCCTCTCTCCTTTAAAACAAACCTTCCCTGTCTCTCTCGCTTATGTAAGGGTCCTTCCTGGGCAGCACAGTGGCCTAGTGGTTAGCACAGCTGTCTCACGGCGCTGAGGTCCCAGGTTCGATCCTGGCTCTGGGTCACTGTCCATGTGGAGTTTGTACATTCTTCCCGTGTCTGCGTGGGTTTCGCCCCCACAACCCAAAAATGTGCAGAGTAGGTGGATTGGCCACACTAAATTGCCCCTTAATTGGAAAAAATAATTGGGTAATCTAAATTTTTTTTTAATGTAAGGGTCCTTCCTGCTTATTCTCTTATTTTCCCTTTCTTTTCATTTTGCTGTTATATTTTTGATCCATGGATGATTTATGGACATGTGTCTTTAAGGCAGCCTGATACTTTAATTGAAACAGAAGGGAGCAGTGGCCTGCACCTTTAATTAAAACAGAAGAATCCAGAAGGCTGTACTGGTTTAGATTGGTGATTGCAGACTGGCTGGCATCAGTGATGACTCGGTTTGTTTGATTCGGCTGGTGGTCACTGAATTGGCCCACAAGCTTGTGCTCAGCCCGGTGACAGGTGGTGATTAGAGGTGATCCCACTGGAATGTTTACAGAGTCACAAGGTTCCAGTTTGGTTTCAGTTTTGATTCCGGGAGCCTGGATGAGGAGATCTAACTAACTCTCTCTGAGGGCTGACTCTTCCTCCAGCAAGCCTGGGTGCTGCTCTCTTGAGACTGCAGAGGCCTGAAGTCAAATCACGAGCTGAAAGCAGAGTTTGATGTGAAATAATGTGTCTCTCCAGAAAGCTATAGGCCTGAAGGTGAACCTTGAGCAGAAGGCCCAGTTTGATGAGAAATAAGGCATTTCTGCAGAAAGCCTGCTGCCTGTGAGCATTGTATTTTCTAACCTGCGGGGACCCTGAATGGAAGACTCTACAAAGAAGACCATTACCGACTGTAAACCAGAGACTTTAATCAGCAAGCTAGCTGTGAAGAATGTGTGCTAAAGAACCACCATCTGAAGCAAAGACTCTGAACTATTGACTTTCATCCTTATTATTTTTTTACCCCTTTCCACCCCTCAGTGTTTGTATGTGTGGGTGTAGGGTGGGCCAGTTAAAGTAGGAAGTAGATCTTAGCTTGTAGTTAACCAGTTAGATTTACTGCATATTTCATCATTATTCTTGTTATAAATTCTTGTTATAAGTAATTGTGTTTCAACTCACAAACCTGGTGAATGTGATTATTGGTAGCCAAGGGCTGGATACTTTGGGTATTTTTATAAGAATTACTGATTAATTCACTTGTGTTGTGACTCCAGGGCACGTGGGGCTGGAATTGACCGTGCATTAGACCTGGGTGCCGGAACACCTCTTCCAGGGTTTTTGTGCCCTTCTTGAGTCTTTGCTTTTTGTGCAGGCATATGGGAACTTTGTCTTCAGCCCCATGTCCCATTGGTCAGACACATGGACCTGACCAACATAAGAAATCTAAACCATGCATGTGCGGCTCTTTCCCAGACTCATCGGGTCTTGGAGATGCCAACCACAGAGCTAACAAAGGTTAGTTTTAGTTTACTTACCTGAATTTTGAATCTTTTTCCACGGCACACACTTGGGAGCCTTCATGGAACACCAGGTGGGAACCACTGCTCTGTCCTGTAGCCCATGAAGTTTATTTCCTTCAAGTGTCCATCCAGTTTTCTGTTGAAATCATTGATCTTCTTTGCCTCCAACTCCCTCATGGGCAGGGAATTCCAGGTCATTGCCACTAACTGTGTAAAACAAAAGTTCTTCTTTATATTCCCCCAACAACTCTTGCTCAAAATCTTAAATCTGCATCTCCTAATCCTTGTACCGTCGGCTAATTGGAACAGATTTCCTTCCACCTTATTAAAAACTGTCATAATCTTGTACACCTGTATCAAATCCTCTCTCAATCTCCTTCCCTCCAAAGAGAGCAAACCCAACTTCTCCAGCCTAACCTTGTTGTTGAAATCCCCCATCCCTGGAACCATTCTGGTAAACCTCCTCTGCACACACCCAAGAACCCTCACATCCTTCCTAAAGCGTGGCAACCAGAACAGGAAGCAACAGTGTAATTGTGGTCTCACCAGAGTTTTATAAAACTCCTCCAAGTTTGGTGTAATTGAAATTTGGTATCATTTGGAAATTTTACTCTGTGGGCACGTATTGGCCGGAACTCTCCAGCCATTGAGTTTCTCGGTTCCCACCGGCAGCTCACACCTTCCCGTAGGTTTCTTGGCTGCATGAGGTGGCTTCAACGGGAAATTCCATCGAGAAGCGGCGGGAGTGGAGAAACCCACCACCAGTGAAAGGCGCACCACCAAGAAACACGTGGCTGGAGACCGGAGAATCCCACCGATTGATTCATTCCACCATCTGGTGTTCCCAATGGACTGCATTCTTTGAGGGGAAACCTCTCAGGAAATCGCAAACTGTTCATCCCATATTTACTCAAAATGAACTTCCTATGCGTGGCACTTCCCGCTGGAAATGAAGGATCACATCATCACTCCTAAAGTGATCCTTGAGGCTCAGGGTATTTAAGGTAAAGTATTATAATAAGAGGCCAGCCAGTCGATCAGGATTTCCTGGATGTGTATGAGTTAATAATAACTGTGGAGGGATTCTCCATCCAGCAATGCCGGAATCACGAAACGCGATTGGACAGAGACTCACGCGTGAGCCGAAAATTGTGGCCGGTGCCTGACGGAATTCCATGCTCCAGTGCATCGACAGCGGCGCCACTGCATTTTACTCTGCACGTACTGTAAACGCCATTGCCATATCATTAATGGGCCCGACCCGGTATTCTCCACAGCCTCCGCGATGTCCTGCCTCTGCCAGGAGAAATTACTGACGGCAAGATTCACTTATGTTTTTAAAAATCAGGAAACAGGTGCTGTGGCGTCTGAGGGAGAGAACAGAGATAGGTCATGTTCCCAGAAGTGCGACCACCAGATGCTGGCGGGGGAGAGGGGGGCCGAGGTTGGAGGAGTAGCAGGATGTCACCAGGAAATGGGCAGTGGGGTCGGGGTGACCCGCCCAAGACCGAAGTGTCCAGGCACAGTCCACCATTGCTGCGCACCTCACTGACCTGCCTACCATGGCCCATGGATGCGCAGATTGACACCGGCCGTATGGGTCGTCTCCCCACCCCCCCCCCCCCCCATCTCCATGCTCCACCCCCCTGCTACAACCGATCGCCACTCATCGACGGGACATCACACTGCCCAACCAAGTGGAACGCCCACAGTAGCCCCTACAAAAGGGCACCGGACAAGAGCCGCAGTGCTTGGGTAGAGCCATCCACTGGTACCCGTGCCGGAAGGGACAGGTGCTAGGGCCAGAGGCCCCCACCTTGCCAGGCACCGACGGGGCCAGCGATACGGTGCGGAGGGCAGAGTGCCTGGGGAAATGGCTTGGGGTGGGTGTGGGGATGGGGGAGGAGGGGGGAAGGGGGACATGCAGGGGCAGCGACTGAAGTGCAGGCCGGGGTCACCTTGTAGCTCGTTGGACCTCATTGGGGGCATGGGGTACATACCATACTAACATGTTAACATGTCTGCCTTTCACCCACTGCAGACAATGGAATCCAACCAGGAATGGAGGCCTTCGTCCTAGCCGTCACAGTCCTTGGGAATGCACTGAGGCTGTACGAGGAGGAGCTGCTCGAGGAGGACCCTGCAGCAGCAGAGGCTGCCCCAGAGGAACAGGAGCCAGCTGGTGAAGATGGAGAGCCAGCCGGCCAACAAGCCGAGGAGGAGGTGGGAGGGAGACTCCGCATCTGGCCTCGTGCGTACCCGCAGCGCCTGCCATTCAGGGACCTGGCAGACCAGCATGCCTTTGAAGACTCCAGCTGAGCAGGGGGACAGTGCGACATATTTGCCGGATCATGGAGCATCTGGAATCATGGGGATGCGGGAGGAGAAGACTGCTCCGAGTGGCCGTCAAGGTGATGGCCGCCCTGAAGCTTTACACCATGGGGTCCGGCGGATTCGCCGGGACCAAATCCACCAGCACCCTGCTAACGAGCGGGAACAGCACTTAATCCAATCGCACAGAGCAAATCCCACACAGCACGCAGGTATGTCACCAAGGAGACCAGCTCCAAGATGCGAAGGTTGTTGGACATGGTGGAGTCAAGCCAGGCACCCTTTTTTCCTAGGGCCTCGGTGGGTCAGCCACTGCCAGTGCCCTCTAAAAGGAAGTGGCAGCAGACGTCAGTGCAGGGAGTGTCACAAGGACCGCCACACAGTCACCCAAAAAGCCAAATGACTTCTACCAGGCCACACGGGTGAGTTTGCATCGCCATCGATCCCGCATGTTATCCCACCCCACCCCCTGGACATCCATCAGCCAGGTTCCCAGTGAGTACCCCTTATCCCACAAGGTCCAATCGGTCACTCTCGGGTCTCCCTCGAAGATGCCGGGGATCTCAAAGTGCCCCAGGTTTTAGCTGTTGTGCACACTCCCTGGCAAGCGTTAGGTGAATTGGATATGCTGAATTCTCTGCACTGGAATGTGGCACCTGGGGCTTTTCACAGTAACTTCATTGCAGTGTTACTATAAGCCGACTTGTGACAATAAAGATTTTTTTTTAAACGTGCACACGCGGTGCATGATCTTCATGTGGTGCTCGCACACAAGTTGGACGTTCAGGGAGTGACCCTCCCATAGTGCGTTCAGGATGGGGGGAGAGTCGGGGATTGATTCAGGAACCTCGCAGATCAGGGCGCCATTTAAAAATGGCGTCTTTATCTCTTGCTACACTGGGGAGTTCCAGCAAGCAGAGCTCCGAAGTGTACAAAACAGGCCGCACATTCCCTGCTGAGGTCCCCTATAAAACGCGAGCCATTGCGAGCGCCGGGAAACACGTGGCTAAACGCGCTCGCTATGGGACTTTGTTCCCATTTAGTTGAATCGAGCCCTTAGTCATTTTTTGGGAGTATTCCATCCTTAGCACAGGCACAGATTAACTCAGCAATCCTGATGTAGCAGCATCTCATTCACTGCTGTGCTGTGCATTTTCTTCATTATATTTTAGCTTCTTCTACCTTAACCTCATGTGTTGGCTGTAATCTTGCTTATTAGTGCTTTTCATTTCCTGGTTTGCGGTCTGTGACAATTCTTGAATCTGATTGGCTGCTTAGCATTACTCAGCTCAACACTGGGAATTTCAATTCACTTCATGGCGAGAGAGATAACCTTCTCGCACGCCACCGAGATTGCTAGATCTCTCAGCAAGTCCATCTTCAGGGCCAATGGCAATCGCCATTGTTTATTCACACACCGCAAATTATGGACCCACTGCTTCTGCATCAATTTCCTAAGGGTCAGTTAAGTTTTAATTACCCTTCATCTCTCTTAAAAACTGATGGGCTATCTATTTCCTGCACGTTCAGGAAATTGCATTCATTTATGTGCATAGAATACTGCTGTAGGGCATCCTTCCTCCTGTCAAAACCTTCAGCTAAAATGTTACTGTGGAGACAAACACATTTCTCTTGCTACAATTATCAATGAGGAATTTCCCCTGAAAATGCCCATTAGCTGGAAATGGTGAATATGTTGTCATTTTATGTTGTCACCATATTTATTTTGTTTTGTCATATTATTATGTCGTAGAAAAAAAGCAGGCATTAATCAGGACAATGAATCATTTTTAAAATGGTCATACTAGATTGGTAATCATACATATCTCATTTTTCACAAAAGCTCTTTTTTACCAAGTATGGACTCTTTCCTGCCAGAGCTCTTATTCTGTGGAATTTGTCCAGTAGGATCCATACACATAATTAAGCTGGACCACAATTTGGCTGCTGTCGAAACTAACAGAGCAACTCAACGGCAAGCACCTGTGCTTAATTTTGCTCCCTTGACAAGCCTGAGGGTCATATCACAGACACATTTGCTTCAAGGCGCTTTCTACACATTTTTCTGTGCCAGTCTAACTTAAGAAGTGTAAGGAAATAAAATTAACAAATTGTAAGCTAACGGTGAGGTGGAATGTACTTTGTGAGGCAACAGTAAAAAAAAAGAGCCCTGCTCTGGAGCAGATGAAGCCGTGCCTGAGGGCAGGCTTATGTGAACCTGTGACCCTTGGAAACAAGATGGAGTTCCTGCTGCGGCTGGTGTTCCTGCTGTGAGGGAGCCAGCCCATTGCACTTCAGGGCAAAGGTCAAGATGTGACAAATGACCATGGCCTTTGCAATAAAACGTCTCGGCTTTTAAGCTGAAGAACCAGTAGTGTGCTGAGAAGAGAGAAACAGATTTTTAAGCATACATTGATACTGAAGGATGCGTCCCCAAAATTGGTAAAGCAAAATAAAAAATTTGATTTAGGCCAGGGTGTTTTGAGAAGATATGGAATTAGCCAGATAAGAGGAAATAGGCGGTCTTTGGAGATGCTATTTAAATAAAATAATAATCTTTTTGATGCGCAATCAATTACTCTCAAGAGAAGGTGAGGCATAACTAATAGGCTTTAATCTGCTAGAACTCTTCCCCAGCAGCTTCGATACAGAAAGTGAAGGCTGCTGGGATGGCACCGGTTCTTATACTCCGCCTCTCAGGGCGGAGCTATGTACATCAGCCAATGGTAGACTCCTGGGTCTAACCAATGGTCATCCACCTCTCAGGTACCGCAATACCTGGTATTACCACACTTTTTATTGTCACAAGTAGGCTTACATTAACACTGCAATGACGTTACTGTGAAAATCCCCTAGTCGCCACATTCCGGCGCCTGTTCGGGTACACAGAGGGATAATTCAGAATGTCCAAATTACCAAACAGCATGTCTTTCGGGAGTTATGGGAGGAAACCGGAGCACCCGGAGGAAACCCATACAGGCACAGCTGGAAGTTCAGCTCAATATCGAACAGGACACGGGTTGTGATGAGACTGCTTTTACCTGAGATAGTGGCCAGGCAGCGGGCTGGAATCGATGGTGAGGGAATGGTCCTAAGCCAGTCATGTGGTCCACGGAGCCCGCCCCTTTAAAGCGGCTGCACTACCACAATGTGGGAAGAAGGTCAGCCAGGAAAGTGTTGGCATAGGCAACTCTAGAGAGAATAGAGGCATGGATGTGTTTAGGCAGGAATGAAGTCCCACGATGATATGGAGAAGAAAATATGTGGTCTTGGTGACAGAATGGATTTGTGGTCGGAATCGCCTCTTGAGGTCAAATAGTACAGCGAATGGTCCAGCCTTAGGCAGTGGGTGGGTAGAAAGATGGAGTCAACGTTTCAGGAATAGAGTTTGACTTCAGTCTTCCAAATATTTAGATGAAGGAAATTTCTACTCGTCAGGTACTGGATACTGGAAAAGTGGCAAGGTGTGTCAGAGACAGAGGACGTAGAGCTGGGTGTCAGAAGTGTACATGTCGGCTGGGTGGATTCAATGTATAAGATCTGGGGGAGGGAGGGTGTTGAGAGATTTAGAGATTTGTTCGTGGAGGGTATGTTTGCTGGGCTGGAGAAGTTCCAACTCCCGGGAGGGAATGTTTTCAGGTATTTGCAGGTGCAAAACATTGTGCGTGAGGAAATCTCTTTGTTTCCTTGGTTGCCGGCGCCTTCACTTATGGATAAGGTGTTATCTCTTGACTAGATAGGAGAAGGGAGGATATTAGACGTATGGGCAGATGATGCTGCTGGAGAAGGCTTCGCTGGAGGAAGCAAAGGGGAAATGGGAAGAAAGGTTGGGCTTGGTTTTGGAGGAGAGGGTGTGGAGCCAGGTTCTGCAAGGTTGAGTTTGATTCAGTTTAAAGTGATGCACAGGGCACACTGACCAGGGCACGTATGAGTGGATTCTTCATGGATATATTGGATTGCATTGTTCAAAGAGGCCGGCGAACCACTCGTATATGTTCTGGTCTCGCCCTAAGCTGGTTAAGTTCTGGGTTTCCTTCTTCAAAACTGTCATGATATTCAAACACACACATCATGATAGACAGACCAACAGACCAATTAGCACACATAACACGACAGCCAATCACAGACAAGGGCAGAGACAGTATAAGACAAGAAACACGACACCTGGTGGTCAGTCCATCTGGAGACAAGGACAAGGACAGGACCTGATTAACAAGACACTCAGAGATTCACCATGTGCTGAGTACCAAGACAGATCTGTAAATACCAAGTTGGAATAAAACTGCGTTGAACCAATCGCAACCGTGTTGGTTCATCTGTACCTCAGAGCACCCAACACCACAAAAACAATGCAGGAGATTTTGGGAGTTAGAATGCAGCCGTGCCTAAAGTGGCGATCTTTGGAGTGGCGGAATTACCAGGGCTGCAGGAGGGGAAGAAGGCTGATATCTTGGCCTTTGCCTCGCTAATAGCCTGGAGGCGAGTCTTGCTCGGATGGAGGGCATCTGCGCCGCCTAAGCCTTGGCATGGTTGAGGCATTTGTCAGAATTCCTGCATTTGGAAAAGATCAAGAATACCATAAGGGGATCAGAGGAGGGGTGGCTGCCGCTCATTACCTACTTTAAAGAGCTGGTTGTTGTCGGCAACGTGGGCGGGGGGGGGGGGGGGGACGGTTCTGGATAAGTCCGAGTTGGGTTGTGGGTATATTTTTTATAAAAGTTGTCTACATTTATTTGACTATTCTGTATGTTATAATTGAAAATTTTTCTGAATTAAAAAATATTTAAAACATGTGGAATTAAAAATTTTTTTGAGCGATGTCACTGAGGGACAGAATATAAATGGAGGGGCCAAGGATAGATTCATGGGGGACTCCAGAGTTAACTCCAGGGGGGTGGCATTGTTAATTAGAGATAGTGTAACAGCTGCAGAAAGGCTGTTCGAGGAGTATCTGCCTACTGAGGTAGTATGGGTTGAAGTCAGAAATAGGAAAGGAGCAGTCACCTTGTTAGGAGTTTTCTATAGGCCCCCCCAATAGCAGCAGAGATGTGGAGGAACAGATTGGGAAACAGATTTTGGAAAGGTGCAGAAGTCACAGGGTAGTAGTCATGGGTGACTTCAACTTCCCAAACATTGAGTGGAAACTCTTTAGATCAAATAGTTTGGATGGGGTGGTGTTTGTGCAGTGTGTCCAGGAAGCTTTTCTAACACAGTATGTAGGTTGTCCGACCAGAGGGGAGGCAATATTGGATTTGGTACTTGGTAATGAACCAGGGCAAGTGATAGATTTGTTAGTGGGGGAGCATTTTGGAGATAGTGACCACAATTCTGTGACTTTCACTTTAGTAATGGAGAGGGATAGGTGCATGCAACAGGGCAAGGTTTACAATTGGGGGAAGGGTAAATACGATGTTGTCAGACAAGAATTGAAGTGCATAAGTTGGGAACATAGGCTGTCAGGGAAGGACACAAGTGAAATGTGGAACTTGTTCAAGGAACAGGTACTACGTGTCCTTGATATGTATGTCCCTGTCAGGCAGGGAAGAGATGGTCGAGTGAGGGAACCATGGTTGACAAGAGAGGTTGAATGTCTTGTTAAGAGGAAAAAGGAGACTTATGTAAGGCTGAGGAAACAAGGTTCAGACAAGGCACTGGAGGGATACAAGATAGCTAGGAGGGAACTGAAGAAAGGGATTAGGAGAGCTAAGAGAGGGCATGAACAATCTTTGGCGGGTAGGATCAAGGAAAACCCCAAGGCCTTTTACACATATGTGAGAAATATGAGAATGACTAGAGCAAGGGTAGGTCTGATCAAGGACAGTAACGGGAGATTGTGTATTGAGTCTGAAGAGATAGGAGAGGTCTTGAACGAGTACTTTTCTTATGTATTTACAAATGAGAGGGGCCATATTGTTGGAGAGGACAGTGTGAAATAAGCTTGAGGAAATACTTGTTAGGAAGGAAGATATGTTGGGCATTTTGAAAAACTTGAGGATAGGCAAGTCCCCCGGGCCTGACGGGATATATCCAAGGATTCAATGGGAAGCAAGAGATGAAATTGCAGAGCCGTTGGCAATGATCTTTTCGTCCTCACTGACAACAGGAGTGGTACCAGGGGATTGGAGAGTGGCGAATGTCGTGCCCCTGTTCAAAAAAGGGACTAGGGATAACCCTGGGCATTACAGGCCAGTTAGTCTTACTTCGGTGGTAGGCAAAGTAATGGAAAGGGTACTGAAGGATAGGATTTCTGAGCATCTGGAAAGACACTGCTTGATTAGGGATAGTCAGCACGGATTTGTGAGGGGTAGGTCTTGCCTTACAAGTCTTATTGAATTCTTTGAGGAGGTGACCAAGCATGTGGATGAAGGTAAAGCAGTGGATGTAGTGTACATGGATTTTAGTAAGGCATTTGATAAGGTTCCCCATGGTAGGCTTATGCAGAAAGTAAGGGGGCATGGGATAGTGGGAAATTTGGCCAGTTGGATAACGAACTGACTAACCGATAGAAGTCAGAGAGTGGTGATGGATGGCAAATATTCAGCCTGGATCCCAGTTACCAGTGGCGTACCGCAGGGATCAGTTCTGGGTCCTCTGCTGTTTGTGATTTTCATTAATGACTTGGATGAGGGAGTTGAAGGGTGGGTCAGTAAATTTGCAGACGATACAAAGATTGGTGGAGTTGAGGATAGTGAGGAGGGCTGTTGTCGGCTGCAAAGAGACATAGATAGGATGCAGAGCTGGGCTGAGAAGTGGCAGATGGAGTTTAACCCTGAAATGTGTGAGGTTGTCCATTTTGGAAGGACAAATATGAATGCGGAATACAGGGTTAACGGTAGAGTTCTTGGCAATGTGGAGGAGCAGAGAGATCTTGGGGTCTATGTTCATACATCTTTGAAAGTTGCCACTCAAGTGGATAGAGCTGTGAAGAAGGCCTATGGTGTGCTAGCATTTATTAACAGAGGGATTGAATTTAAGAGCCGTGAGGTGATGATGCAGCTCTACAAAACTTTGGTAAGGCCACATTTGGAGTACTGTGTACGGTTCTGGTCGCCTCATTTTAGGAAGGATGTGGAAGCTTTGGAAAAGGTGCAAAGGAAATTTACCAGGATATTGCCTGGAATGGAGAGTAGGTCTTACGAGGAAAGGTTGAGGGTGCTAGGCCTTTTCTCATTGGAACGGAGAAGGATGAGGGGCGACTTGATAGAGGTTTATAAGATGATCAGGGGAATAGATAGAGTAGACAGTCAGAGACTTTGTCCCCAGGTGGAACAAAGCATTACAAGGGGACATAAATTTAAGGTGAATGGTGGAAGATTTAGGGGGGGATGTCAGAGGTAGGTTCTTTACCCAGAGAGTAGTGGGGGCATGGAATGCACTGCCTGTGGAAGTAGTTGAATCGGAAACATTAGGGACCTTCAAGCACCTATTGGATAGGTACATGGATTACGGTAGAATGATATAGTGTAGATTAATTTGTTCTTAAGGGCAGCACGGTAGCATTGTGGATAGCACAATTACTTCACAGCTCCAGGGTCCCAGGTTCGATCCCGGCTTGTGTCACTGTCTGTGCGGAGTCTGCACATCCTCCCCATGTGTGCATGGGTTTCCTCCGGGTGCTCCGGTTTCCTCCCACAGTCCAAAGATGTGCAGGTTAGGTGGATTGGCCATGATAAATTGCCCTTAGTGTTGGGTGGAGGTGTTGACCTTGGGTAGGGTGCTCTTCCCAAGAGCCGGTGCAGACTCAATGAGCCGAATGGCCTCCTTCTGCACTGTAAATTCAATGATAATCTATGAATAATCTAGGACAAAGGTTCAGCACAACATCGTGGGCCGAAGGGCCTGTTCTGTGCTGTATTTTTCTATGTTCTATGTTCTATGTTTAACCGTGTTAGAGCAGGAAGAGGAGCCAGTAATTGACTGCTGGGAAAACACAGCAGGAGAGACACTGTCAGTGCTTTATGGGGGTGCAAACCTGATTGAAGGGATTCAGAATGTCCTTGGTTCAGCCTTCTCTTCGAATTTGGAAAGGATATACAATAAAAAAATGATTCTTCCTTGCAGCATTTAGCTATCGTATAGATACAGTTAATAATAATGTGAATCAAATTGCTGGTGTCATTAGCCACCAGAGGTCAGCAGCAGACCAGAGTAGCAGCTGCCATAAATGTCCAATATGTCTACAGTGAAGACAAATTAAATTAGATTAGAAACTTAATTGCCTTCAAATCAGAAGCAACACAAACAGGACAGTAATACGCTGTGTCTACTTGAAATTCAGACAAAGGAGTGCTTTTGACAAATCTGTAGATGTTTACAAAAGGCAGGCACAGCATCACCAGTAAGGGCCTGGAGAGAGCATTTAATGACAGTGTGGGAGAATGAGTGGTGGTCCCACTGAAACATACTGACAGAGCCCAAGGAAGAAAAACTAAAGTGGTCAATTATTTATCGATGCTTTATTATTTAACTCTATAATAGAATAAGCATCAACTAAACCATAAAATAATAATATACTGGAGGAAATTGAAATGGCCTAACTGTCAGCTTTAAATAAGTAAGTAGGCGTAATGGGTTAAACCCTAAACTTAGGAATAGAAGTAATTTATAGAAATCAGATTACATCCCTCTGATAATTTGTATCCAACTGAATTGACAATACTAATACGTGAATAACTGGACACAAAATATGTAATAGCAAAGTAATTTATAGAAATCAGATTACATCCCTCTGATAATTTGTATCCAACTGAATTGACAATACTAATACGTGAATAACTGGACACAAAATATGTAATAGCAGCACAGGCAGTGTGCTAGGACTGCAGTATGAGGGAATTTATGGACCGTGAGATTGTTCCAGGCGAGAATACTTGTGAGGAAAGTCTCTTGGGTCACTCAGACCCCACCATTCGGCTACAGGATGAGTTCGAGAGACTGACACATATGGAAGGGCAAGGGATATCAGGGTGGTTTACTCCAGAGCAGTTACACGTCTTATTGATGCAGGGAGGGGAAGAGGAATATGTGACTAACAGTCTCCAAGGTGGGGAGACAATTAGTGAACGAAAGGGAGGACGAGCTGCAGAAAACTGTTCCTATTTAACAGGAATGATGGCCGGGATTCTCCGAGCCTCTGCGCCGAAATCGCGCTCAGTGCAGGGGCGGAGAATGGGGCCTCCGACCCGCGATCGGACCCGACATTGGGATGCGAACCTCCGGCAACCGGAGAATCAGCGGCAGACGACGCACGCGGTCGCTGCTGAGCCGGTCGGGGGCCATTGAAAGAGGCCCATGCGCCGATTCTCCACGGTCGACCGGCCGAGTTCCTGCCGACATGGTTCACGTATGGTTCCACCTGGCGAGAGCTCGGCGTCGCGGATGCGGTGGCCGTCCTGAAGGGGGAATGGGGGGGCGGGCGGTTCAGTCTCCAGGGGTGGCCTCCATGACGGCAAGGCCTGTGATCAGGGGCCGCCGGCGGCAGGTGCGCGCGATCTTGGGGAGGCCCACCTTCTTCCGCGCCAGCCCTCTGTGTGGCTCCGCCATGTTGCACGGACCCGGCGCCGCAGCCGGCCGCCACGCGGATGCGCGGACCCATGGCCTGGATTGTAGGGCCACGTATGGCAGCTGGACCTGCGTGGAGCACTCCGGCACCGTGCTGGCCCCTGTGGGGAATCACTGGGCCAAGAGGCCCGTTGACGCTAGCATGAAACACTCCGGTGTTTATGCCGGCGTCAACACTTAGCCGCGTTTTTGGAGAATCCCGGCTGATGTACTTTCTGCTTGTGGGAATAACAAAGAAGGCTGGTCAAAATGCTGATCAACGCACCCTGGAGCAAGAAATAGCTCAGCAAGGGGGCGGAGAGGGTCAGAACAGGAAGATTATAGTTGTAGAGGATTCAATAATTAGAGGGTATCAAGTTGCAACCAAGACATCATTGCCCACCTGTTTCCAGGATAGAAGATTTATTGAAGCAGCTGGAAAGGGAAGGAACGACCAGTTTGTTGCGGACCATGTCAGTACCAACAGCATGGGAAAGCAAAGGGAGGAGGTGCTACTGAGGGGTTACCTAAAGCAAGGAGCTAAAATTTAAAAAGCAGGGCCTTGAGAATGGTAATCTCCAGCCTACTGACCAAGCCATGTGCTAATTGGTGTAGGGATCAAGAGATGTAAAAGTAATGGTGTAGCTAGCAAGACATGGAAAAGGAAGGTTTCCATTTCAGAACACCAGCACTGGGATAAGCTGTACCAGGCTAACCGGAATCACTGTCGTAATGGAAAGGGATTCATAGTTCTGTAGAAAGTAAGGACTTTAAACCAGGAAAGTGGAAGCGAGAAGGGAAAGAATAAGAATGGAAGAGAGTAAAGACCAGAGTGTAAAAATGATAACATATACACTCTTAATAATAATAAGGATCTTTTAATGCCACAAGTAGGCTAACATTAACACTGCATTAAAATTACTGTGAAAAGCCCCTAGTCGCCACATTCCGGCGCCTGTTCGGGTATACAGAGGGAGAATTCAGAATTCTCTCAGCCAGTACGGGAATTGAACTCTTAGAACAGGATAGGTTACGTAGTGGTTTTAGAGAAAGTTAATGGAGTCTGGTCACTCTTTACTCAGAGGTCTAACCCTTTCAGTTCTGGTTACCTCCTTGCAAATTTTATTTTCACCTTTCAAGACACTAGAGCTGTTCACGTTACTTGCAGGGCAGGAATGTACACTCCCTGGGGCCTGGTGGGCAGGGACATCAAGTTAGGTCTGATGCCACAGGCACCTTTCCCAGTGGTTACTACACACACTCAACCCCACCACAATTTCATGTGCAGTGGGGGAGGAGTCAGGTGTTGAATTCAAACCGTTATTGGACATTTAAGGGTCTCCGCTGTCATCCTTCACGGTGGAAGGAGCCACTTTGAAGTCCTGGCTTACTGGCTGGAAAGGCAGTATAGCTTCCTTACACGTTCTCTGGACCCATCAGAGGCATCAACCTCCCCAGGTGTGGCCACTTCCCCCTGATCTATTCACCATGTCGCCCACCCGCTTCGCCCCCTGGATTTATTTGTTTCCCCACCCCATTTCGGGGCTGAATTTTCCTGCTGGATTTGGGACCCCGATGACCAGACAAAATGGGCATCCAAAGCACACACTCGCCAGCAGTGAGACTGGTGCAGGGATAAGCAGCCTTCTAATTGGCCACCTCCAAGCTTGCCGTCCATTGAAGGATAGTGGCTGAGCTCCTGATACTGCTGGCCCAATCCCAGAGCCAGCGGCTCTGAATCCCTAGTTGCCCCATTGGAGGAAGCGGACACTGCTGTTGCTGGTTGGAGACAGAGAGGCAGCCCAACATGGAGGCACCCTCGGAGAGGCAGCTTTCAAATAAAACTTCAGAACGGAGGGGTGCCTTGATTCCTTGACCCGCTCTTTACACTGTGGAGCCTCTGACTTTGATGGGCAACCTGGGCAGCTGCCTCCACAGAGTTGACATTGCCCCTGCCATGACAGGGAGCCACTCTGCCTTCAGTCTAATGCTGCTGGGCCATCTGAATCTGTTTGGGGCCTTAAATAAGGTAATTAGCTGCCCATCCCCATTCAGTGGACAGTCCCTGCCCATCAGTGGGAGAATTCCCCAGCAATGGGAATGTGTCATGGAGCTGTCCCGATGTGGTGCCCCACTGTTTACCTGCATCACCCCCACCTCAGTCACTCTTGTCTTGACTCCCCCTACCCTATGGCCGTGAGAAATCTGCTTGTGTTTTCCAAGCAGTATGTGGCCTCCATATTACTCAGACCATTGTGCATTACCTTACACTTCTATTGAAATTAATTTGCCAACTTCATGCCCTTTTCAAGTTTATTAATGTCCTCAGAAGTGACCAATACCTCCTAATTTGCTGCTGTGTGTTAATTTTTAAATTGTACTTCATTTGAACCAAGTTATTGGAGATAATAATACCTCTTAAAAACAAAGCAGCAATGATGAAAAATTAGATCATATTAACCCAGAACTTCCATTCCCTCGGGTGGGGGGCAGGGGGAGGGGGAATAGGTGAGGGGAGGGGGGGGGGGGGGGGGGGAGGGGGGGTCATCCACTGCGCGACCCCCCACCCTGAAGCAACTATATGAGGGCCACAATGGAATTGCTCTAAAGTTTAAACTTCGAACGGGTAATTATCCTGCGCTGGGAACCATCTGATACTTTGATTTAATTGGAGACTTTGGATGGTTTCAACTCTCAGCAGAATAGTAACCCAGGGTATGTTAGAAGGATTAAAACCACTTCTAACTCCTGGGTAATTATAGTACTGACCACTCACTTAACCCTGCCACCCTCCAACCAGACCCCCAACTACACACCCACTCCCTGACCACCCCCACTCCCTGAATAGCTCCATCCCCTGCCCCCCCCCCCTGATGACCCCCTCCCAACTAAATCTCAATTACACTCCCCACTGCACATCCACACCCCCAACTGTGCCCTATCTCCTGACCACCCTCCTGATGACTCCTGCCCCGCCCAACCCTGACTTCCCTCCCAAATCCCCCCAACAATGTCCAACTGCCCTCCTGACTACTTTCAACCATCCGTCGAGTACTTTCTCACCTCTGACTGACCACCTGACCCCACCTCGACCCATCCTACCCGTCGCACCCCATCCTACTCACCAGACCCATCCTTACCCCCCGAATCATCCATTTCCCCCCCCCACCCATCCCACCCAACCCATCCTTACTCCCTCAACTCTTCCTTTCCCCCTTCCCCTCCCCACCCAATCCATACTCCCCCCACCATCCTTATACCCCCTCCCTCATCCTACCCACTGACCACCGATTCTACAGCCCCAATCCACCCTAATCCCATTCTCCCTGACTTCTTAAAGTAGCTGGTTATTTAAACTTACCTTCTTTACACCAGCTGTTTCCTTAAAAAGGGGTCGCGGCTTCACTTCCCCCACCATTGCTGCCCTGTTTAGAAGTATTCCAGGAACCGGTATACTGCAGGTTTCTCTCATGCCTGAGTCAGAAGCTGGGGGAGAAATGTCCAACTCCCGAACAAGATAAGTGGGGTAGCAATCCGGCTGTGACCCTCATTCCCTTTTGTGTGGTTACACACACTAACCATCTTGTCGTGATCCCAACTGCTGTTACTACGGAACAAATCAGATTCCAGAGTGAAACGTGGCTTGATAAATCCTAACTTTTAGTTTTGTTTTAGAAATAGTGGTAAGTTACTGAGCAAATTCACAGGAGTCTGCTGATGAACTTTAAACGGCTAGAATATAACATTTATTAAACAAGAAAAATGAACTGACAAAAAGGTGGGAAAAGTCTCAGTACTAAAAGAAGAAAATTATTCAAATTTTCACGATTGCTTCACTCCAGCTATATCTTTTCAGGCTCACTCAAATTCAAAAAGAGAACAATTTGCCATATCTGTTTTATACTCGAATATTCAGGGTCAGTCTACAGCACCTGTAAACTAACTGGAGAACTGTGGACAGATCTATCACATTCCTAAGTAAATGACAGATGCAACCAAAGCAGATTCTCAACAACCCACCTAGACACTTGCCACAACGTGAGCCAACCAATCTCACTGAAACTTTGCCTTTTTGGCAAGAGTTTCCAATCTCTATGTTTGAAAAACTCACCTTGGAATTCTTTCCAAATGTCACTCCAACTTGGATGGCTTCATCAAGGATCCACCTCCAGAGTTTCAATTTCAGCTTCGGGCAGCACAGTAGCACAAGTGGCTAGCACTGTGGCTTCACAGCGCCAGGGTCTCAGGTTCGATTCCCCGCTGGGTCACTGTCTGTGCAGAATCTGCACGTTTTCCCCGTGTCTGCGTGGGTTTCCCACAGTCCAAAGACGTGCAGGTTAGGTGGATTGGCCATGCTAAATTGCCCTTAGTCCAAAAAAGGTTAGGAGGGGTTATTGGGTTACGGGGATAGGGTGGAAGTGAGTGCTTAAGTGAGTCGGTGCGGACTTGATGGCCCGAATGGACTCTTTCTGCACTGTATGTTCTATGTTCGGAGACTCCATGCTCTGGATCTCTGCATACACTCAAGTTTCACCTTCCAAGCACAATTTCACATCTTCAGCTATGTCAAGCAGACACCACTGTGCTAAACAATATTTTTGCCCTTACAGTCCACAGCACGGAATCACCAACCTTCAGCTGTCCTCTTGGTTCTTCAGACTTCTCTCGAGACCACTTTTCTGTTCCCCACAGCGCTCTCTCTCTCTTTAATTCTGTTCCTGACCTCTGTCCTTGTCCATTACCCGTGACCTTCTTCTGGGATCTGTTTCTGTTCCACTCCCTGGTTGGAATCTTGTTCATTGTTTGGAATCTTCTCCCTATTCCCCTCCTCGTGTCCTGCTCCCTGGGACATCTTCTCTCAAATGGTGCTTCTAATCAGGTCAGATGACCTGCAGTTTCACGCTGTTTCACTTCTCTTCTTTTTTCCCTCTGCACATGTGCACAGAATTGATTCCTGACGACTTCCAATGGCGACCATGGAGGAGTAGGTCACACATTCAATAGCTCCCGCCTGGATCGGACTTTCGGACCTTTTTTCCCCACTTTTCTTGGACTTTAGGGGATAGATCGGTGCAGCGGACAATATTAAGAAGGATTCTTTCTCCGAAGTACGGCTAATTGGACTAGAAGTGGCCGTGTGAAAAGACTCAGCCCGGATAGAGTGAAGCAGTCGGAGCTGGTATCGCAGCGCAGCATGGCGGAGGGTCAGGACCAGGGAGCGGTGGCTCAGTGGTCTAAGGAGCAGCAGATGAAGTTCTTTAAGGACTGTTTCGCTGAGCTGAAAAAGGAAACATTGGACCCGATCAAGGTTGCGATCGATCAAGTGGTATTGAATCAGGCGGCCCAAGGGAAAGCGATACAAGAAATTGAGCTGAAGTTGTCCAGCCAGGCGGACTATCTAACTGTACTGGAGCACAAGGTGGAGGAGTTGGATGAGCGACACAAGAGAATACAGGAGAAGCTGTAGGACCTGAAGAACAGGTCCAGAAGGCAGAACTTAAGGATTGTTGGCCTCCCTGAAGGAATTGAGGGGTCGAACGCAGGAGCACACGTGGCGGGCATGTTGGAGACGCTGATGGGGCCCGGGGCATTTTCTAGGAACCTGGAAGTGGATGGAGCGCATAGAGCCCTCGCAAGGAAGCTTAAGGCGAATGACCCGCCGAGGGCCATGGCGGTGCGTTTCCACCATTTTTCGGACAAAGAACTTGTTTTGCGGTGGGCCAAGAAAGAGCGGAGCAACAGATGGGAGAACTGCGAGGTGCGCATCTATCAGGACCTGGGAGCGGAGCTGGCCAAGAGACATGCTGAGTTCAATCGGGTGAAGGCGATCCTCTTCAGGAAGGGGTGAAACTCGGGATGCTGTATCCAGCGCGGTTGTGGGTTACGCACGAAGACCGGCATCTTTACTTTGAGACACCGGACGATGTATGGTCATTTATCAAAGAAAAGAAGTTAGAAGCGTCTTAAAGTACACTTAAGTCTCGAAGAAGTAATGTGACGGTGGTTCGTAATCTTTGTAATTTTCATATTGGTTCAAATAAAATTGAATGTAGTTTTGGGTTAAGTGTTGGGCTGGGGTGGTGGTTTGTGGGTGCTTTGCTTTGCAGGGATTTGATGCAGAGGACTGGTGTTGGTGCTATTCTGTGGGAGGTTGGGTCTTGTTTCAAGTGATTGTTTCTTCATTGGTTTATGCTAATTTCTTTTTACTTGAGGTTGTTTACTTACTGGGGAATGCAATGTTGTTAAATGGTTTATTCATGTCGGGAGAGGGGTTCGAACAATAGGGAGTCAGACTGTTTGGCACCAGGGGTGGAGTTTGTCGAGGTCTCAGCTGACTCTCGGAAGCGAGGTGGGGGGTGAGCATATGCTAAGTCGGTGCCTGAATTGGGGGATCAGATTTCGGGTGCTGTTGTGGGGGGGGAGGGGGGAAGGGAGAGGCTGCTTTGCTGACAGGGGAGGAACTATCATCGGGGGACAAATGAGAGGTGGGGGCGTCAGCTGCTTGTGGGGGAGCTCGGGGAAGCAGGAGGCGCGGGCTCGGGGCTGGTGGCTAGTCGGCAGGGGGGGTGGGGGTGGGGGGTGGCAGCCCCCCATCCAGGCTGATTATGTGAAATGTGAGAGGTTTGAATGGGCCGGTCAAAAGGGCTCGCGTTTTCGCGCATTTAAAGGGGCTGAAGGCAGACGTAGCAATGCTTCAGGAGACACATCTGATGATTATTGACCAGACGAGATTGAGAAAGGGGTGGGTTGGTCAGGTGTTCCACTCGGGGCTGGACTCAAAGACCAGGGGGGTAGCGATACTGATTAGTAAGCGGGTGGCTTTTGAGGCTGGAAGAATTGTGGCTGATAAGTGGGGTAGATATATAATGGTGAATGGGCAGTTGGAAGGTGTACGGGTGGTGCTTGTGAACGTATATGCGCCGAACTGGGACGATGAGGCTTTTATGAGGCGGGTGTTCGGCAGGATCCCGGACTTGGAGTCTCATGCCCTGATCATGGGGGGAAACTTTAACACGGTCATTGATCCCGATCTGGACCGGTCAAAATCCGGGACTGGAAGGAGGCCTGTCGTGGCAAAGGAGTTGAGGGGTTGTATGGAGCAGATGGGGGGGTGTAGACCCGTGGAGATTCGAGTGGCCGAGGGCGAAGGAGTTTTCGTTTTTTTCTTATGTCCATCAAGTTTACTCCCGTATTGATTTTTTTGTTCTAAGCGGGGCGTTAATCCCGAAGGTGACGGGGACGGAATATTCGGCGATTGCAGTCTCTGATCATGCTCCGCATTGGGTGGATTTGCGGTTGAGTGAGGAGAGAGGGCAGCACCCATTGTGGAGATTAGATGTGGGGTTGTTAGCGCACAAAGCGGTCTGCGGGCAGGTGAATAAGTCCATCCAGAATTACCTGGAAACAAATGATACAGGAGAGGTATCAGCAGCGACAGTTTGGGAGGCTCTGAAGGCAGTTGTAAGAGGGGAACTAATTTTGATTCGGTCCCAGAGAGAAAAGGTGGAACGAGCAGAGAGGGAGAAGTTAGTGGAGGAGATACTTCGAGTGGATCGGAGATATGTGGTGGCCCCGGATGCTGGGCTCCTGAGGGAGCACCGGAAGCTGCAGGCAGAGTTTGAGTTGTTGACCCCGGGGAGGGCGGTGGAGCAGTTGAGGTGGGCAAGGGGGGCAGTCTACGAATATGGGGAAAAGGCGAGCAGGGTGCTGGCCCACCAGCTTAGGAAGAGAGAGGCGGCCAGGGAGATTGGGAGAGTAAAGAATAGGGAGGGTAACATGGTCTTGGATCCAGGGGGTGTGAACAACGTTTTTAAAGAATTTTATAGCAATTTATATGAGTCGGAACCCCCGACTGAAGCGGAAGGGATGAGGTGTGTGGTAGTATGTATTGGGGGTCATGTGGGACTGGAAGCCCTAATGTCATTGGCTGACAGATCCCGGGTCCTGGTTGGCCGTTGACCTCTAGCTCCGCCCTGAAGGCGGAGTATAAGAAGCCGGAGTCCTCCCCCGCGGGCATCACCCCGCCGGGTTCATTTTTGACAAGGGGTGAATGTGGTAGTATGTATTGGGGGTCATGTGGGACTGGAAGCCCTAATGTCATTGGCTGACAGAACCCGGGTCCTGGTTGGCCGTTGACCTCTAGCTCCGCCCTGAAGGTGGAGTATAAGAAGCCGGAGTCTTCCCCCGCAGGCCAGTTTACTATCGAGCTGCGGGGGAACAGACACGCTTAATAAAGCCTCATCGACTTCACTCTATTCATCTCACGGAATCTTTGTGCGATACAATTTATTAAGCGTGCCTAAAAAGGACTATGGAGCTCAGGATCATTCCGGAATGCCTGAGGATCAGCCCCCACGCAGTGAACGCGGCAGTAGCCTTCAAGCACTGGCAGACTTGCTTCGAGGCCTACCTCAGAACGACCACCGGCTGGGTCACAGAAGACCAAAAACTGCAGGTCCTGCACTCGAGGGTGAGCACGGAGATTTTCTCCCTCATCGAAGACGCGGAGGATTTCCAGACGGCGTTCGCAGCACCTGAAAAGTCTCTATGTCCGCCCAGTTAACCAAATCTACGCTCGCTACCAGCTCGCGATGAGACGGCAAGCTCCCGGAGAATCGATGGACGAATTCTACGCCGCGCTGCTGATTTTGGGACGAGCCTGCAGCTGCCCGTCGGTGAACGCAAACGAACACACGGACATGTTAATGCGCGATGCTTTTGTGGCAGGTATGCAATCCTTCAAATCCGCCAAAGACTTCTAGAAAAAGAGTCGCTAGGACTCTCAGAGGCACGGGCCCTAGCAGCCTCCCTAGACGTGGCCGCGCGTAATACCCGCGCCTACGGCCCCGACCGCGCGGCAGCCCATTGGGCCCCGTACGTACCCGTCGCGGCAAACCCCCTACCCGCCCCCCCCCCCCCGGACACCCCACAGGCTTGCGTGGTCCAAACGCCGAGTCGCACCGGGGGCGCCCGCTGTTATTTCTGCGGCCAGGCGAAACACCCCCGACAGCGCTGCCCGGCCCGCGCAGCTATCTGCAAGAGCTGCGGGAAAAAGGGCCATTATGTGGTTGTGTGCCGGTCCCGCAAGGTCGCCGCTGTCCCGGGAGAACAGGGAGCCCTGCAAGCCGTTTACGCGCCCCAACCCCCCCAGCACGCCATGTACGACCCGCAGGCGCAGCCGCTCTGGGTCCTGACCACCGCGGTCCCGGGAGAACAGGGAGCCCTGCACGCCGCTTACGCTCCCCAACCCCCCTCCCCGCAGCCCATGTATGACCCGCCGCCGGCGCTACCGCTTTGGGTCCCGGCCAACACTCTCCACGGAGAGGAGGGAGCTTTGCGCGTCCCTAACGCCCCCCTAACCCCCACCCTGCGCCCCACGCTTGACCCGCCGGCGCCACCTACTTGGGCCCCGACCACCGCTGTCCCCGGTGAGGGAGCTCCACGCGGTTCTAGCGCTCGCGGTCCTAGCGTTCGCGGTCCTAGCGCTCCCAGCCCCCCCAGCGCTCCATGTGCGACCCACAGACGCCGCCATTTTGGGTCCCGGCCACCGCTGTCCCCAGAGAAGAGGGAGTCCTGCGTGTTCCTAACGCTCCCCAACCCCCCCAGCGCCCCATGTGCGACCCGCAGGCGCCGCCATTTTGGGTCCCGGCCACCACGAGGGGAGGAGGGGCGCCGCCATCTTGGACCGCCCCAGACCTGTACGACGCGTGGGGGCGGCCATTTTGTCCACCCCGCCGCCATCTTGTGACCCCCCAGCCACGTGCGATGTATGGGGGCGGCCATTTTGTTCATCCCCGACGCCATCTTGGACGGCAACAACGGACCCCACTCCACTACTACAACCACGTCTCGCTTCAATTACGCTCGATCAAGCTCGGCCCCGGACACTCCAGACGACGACGACAACGGTGCTAATAAACGGCCACGAGACGCCATGCCTAGTCGACTCCGGGAGCACGGAGAGCTTTATCCACCCCGACACGGTAAGACGCTGTTCCTTGACCACCTATCCCAGCGCACAAAAGATTTCCCTAGCTGCAGGATCCCACTCCGTACAGATCCAGGGATTCTGCATAGTTACCCTAACGGTGCAGGGGAGGGAGTTCAAAAACTACAAACTAAACGTCCTTCCCCAACTCTGTGCCCCCACCTTGCTGGGATTAGATTTCCAATGCAATCTACAGAGCCTTACGTTCAAATTCGGCGGCCCAATACCCCCACTCACTATCTGCGGCCTCGCAACCCTCAAGGTGCAACCCCCGTCTTTGTTTGCGAACCTCACCCCGGATTGCAAACCCGTCGCCACTAGGAGCAGACGGTACAGCGCCCAGGACCGGACCTTCATTCGGTCCGAAGTCCAGCGGCTACTAAAGGAGGGCATAATCCAGGCCAGCAATAGTCCCTGGAGAGCGCAGGTGGTAGTAGTGAAGACAGGGGAGAAACAAAGGATGGTCATTGACTATAGCCAGACCATGGACAGGTACACACAACTAGATGCGTACCCTCTCCCCCGCATATCCGACATGGTCAACCGGATTGCCCAATATAAAGTCTTCTCCACCGTGGACCTCAAGTCCGCCTACCATCAGCTCCCCATCCGCCCAAGTGACCGCAAGTACACAGCCTTCGAGGCAGACGGGCGATTATACCATTTCCTACGGGTCCCTTTTGGCGTCACAAACGGGGTCTCGGTCTTCCAACGGGAGATGGACCGAATGGTTGATCAACATGGGTTGCGGGCCACGTTCCCGTATCTCGACAATGTAACCATCTGCGGCCACGATCAGCAGGACCACGACGCCAACCTCCAAAAATTCCTCCAGACCGCCAAAGCCTTGAACCTCACGTACAACGAGGACAAGTGCGTTTTTAGCACCGATCGGCTAGCCATTCTGGTAGTGCGCAATGGGATAATAGGCCCCGACCCCGAACGTATGCGCGCACTCATGGAATTTCCCCTCCCGCACTGCCCAAAAGCCCTGAAACGCTGACTGGGGTTCTTTTCACACTACGCCCAGTGGGTCCCCCAGTACGCAGACAAGGCCCGCCCCCTAATACAGACCACGACCTTCCCTCTGTCGACAGAGGCTTGCCAGGCCTTCAGCCGCATCAAAGCGGATATCGCAAAGGCCACGATGCGCGCCATCGACGAGTCCCTCCCCTTCCAGGTCGAGAGCGACGCCTCCGACGTAGCTCTAGCGGCCACCCTTAACCAAGCGGGCAGACCCGTGGCCTTTTTCTCCCGGACCCTCCACGCCTCAGAAATCCGCCACTCTTCAGTAGAAAAGGAAGCCCAAGCCATAGTGGAAGCTGTGCGACATTGGAGGCATTACCTGGCCGGCAGGAGATTCACTCTCCTCACTGACCAACGCTCGGTAGCCTTCATGTTCGATAATACACAGCGGGGCAAAATCAAAAACGACAAGATCTTAAGGTGGAGGATCGAGCTCTCCACCTTCAACTATGAGATTTTGTATCGTCCCGGAAAGCTGAACGAGCCGTCCGATGCCCTATCCCGCAGCACATGTGCCAACGCACAAATTAACCGCCTCCAAACCTTCCACGAGGACCTCTGCCACCCGGTGGTCACTCGGTTTTACCACTTCATCAAGTCCCGCAATCTCCCATACTCTTTAGAGGAGGTCCGTACAGTCACAAGGGACTGCCACATCCGCGCGGAATGCAAGCCGCATTTTTTCAGGCCGGATGGAGCGCACCTGATTAAGGCTTCCCGCCCCTTTGAACGCCTCAGTCTCGATTTCAAAGGGCCCCTCCCCTCCACCGACCGCAACGCATATTTTCTTAATGTGGTGGACGAATACTCCCGCTTCCCTTTTGCCATTCCCTGTTCTGACATGACCGCGGCCACAGTCATTAAAGCCCTGAACAGCATCTTCACACTGTTCGGTTACCCCGCATACGTCCACAGCGACAGGGGGTCCTCTTTCATGAGTGACGAGCTGCGCCAGTTCCTGCTCAGCAAGGGCATAGCCTCAAGCAGGACGACCAGCTACAACCCCCGGGGGAACGGGCAAGTAGAGAGGGAGAACGGCACGGTCTGGAAGGCCGTCCTACTGGCCCTACGGTCCAGGGACCTCCCAGTTTCACGGTGGCAGGAGGTCCTCCCGGACGCTCTCCACTCCATCCGGTCGTTATTATGTACGAGCACTAATCAAACGCCTCATGAGCGTCTCCTTGTTTTCCCTCGGAGGTCCTCCTCTGGAACGTCACTGCCGACCTGGCTGGCGGCCCCAGGACCCATCCTGCTCCGAAAGCATGTTGCGGCACATAAGGCGGACCCGTTGGTCGAAAGGGTTCACCTCCTCCACGCGAACCCCCAGTACGCCTACGTGGAGTACCCCGACGGCCGACAGGACACGGTCTCCCTGCGGGATCTGGCGCCCGCCGGCAACACGCACACCCCCCCGACACCATCAACCCAACCCCCCCCTTCCTGCCACCGCCGCACCCCGCGACCGCCCCCTTCCCAGGAGGATCGGTTCCCCTCCCCTCAGCACCGACCAAGAATAAAGCCCAAGCTGAAACCGTAAGGCTCCTGGAGGCGACAACACCGGTACAAGCACCACCACCACCGGGGCCGAGGCGATCGACACGGACGACCAGACCACCCGACCGACTCGTGGCGTCGATCTAAAACTAAATATGGACTTTTCACAAGAACATTTTGCTTTTCTTCCTATACCCTCTGTAAATAGTTGCAACAGGACAAAATTGTACAATACTGTATTGTCATGTGAATGTTTTTTTTCCTCCCAGGACCAGCCCTGTAAACCCTTACCACCATATGAAGCATCACCCCGCCGGGTTCATTTTTGACAAGGGGTGAATGTGGTAGTATGTATTGGGGGTCATGTGGGACTGGAAGCCCTAATGTCATTGGCTGACAGATCCCGGGTCCTGGTTGGCCATTGACCTCTAGCTCCGCCCTGAAGGCGGAGTATAAGAAGCCGGAGCCTTCCCCCGCAGGCCAGTTTACTATCGAGCTGCGGGGGAATAGACACGCTTAATAAAGCCTCATCGACTTCACTCTATTCGTCTCACGGAGTCTTTGTGCGCTACAATGTGATTCCTAGATCAGTTGAGGTTTCCAAGGGTGAAGGAGGACCTGGTGGAGGGGTTGGGGGCCCCGATTGAGGCAGAGGAAATTGTTAAAGGATTGGAGGGCATGCAGTCGGGCAAGGCTCCGGGGCCAGACGGTAACCCGGTAGAATTTTACAAGAAGTTCTCAGAGGTGTTGTGCCCTCTGCTGATGAGGACCTTTAACGAGGCCAGAGAGAGGGGAATCCTCCCCCCAACGATGTCGCAGGCCTCGATTTCACTCATTCTTAAACGAGAGAAGGACCCGGAGCAATGTGGGTCATATAGGCCGATATCACTATTGAACGTAGATGCCAAGCTGCTGGCTAAGATTTTGGCCACCAGAATAGAAGACTGTGTTCCATGGGTGATAGGGGAGGACCAAACTGGGTTTGTTAAGGGCAAACAGCTCAATGCTAACGTCCGGAGGCTTTTAAATGTAATTATGATGCCTTCAGAAGGAGAGGAGGCGGAGGTGGTGGCTGCGATGGACACGGAGAAGGCTTTTGATTGGGTGGAGTGGGAGTCTTTATGGGAGACGCTGGGAAGGTTTGGGTTTGACGAGGGCCTTATTGACTGGGTGCGATTGCTCTACCAGTCGCCGGTAGCGAATGTGTGCATGAACTGGCTGAGGTCTGGGTACTTTAAGCTACACCGAGGGACGAGGCAGAGGTGCTCCCTCTCCCCGTTGCTGTTCACTCTGGCTATAGAGCCGTTGGCCATGACGCTGAGAGCATCAAGGAAGTGGCAGGAGCTGGTTGTGGGGTGTGTGTGTGTGTGGGGGGGGGGGGGGGGGTGGAGCACCGGGTTTCGCTGTACGCGGACGGTCTGCTCTTGTACATCTCGGACCCGGTGGAGGGGTTGGGGGAGGTTATGCAAATCTTGGGGGAATTTGACAGGTTTTCGGGGTATAAATTGAACATGGGAAAAAGTGAATTGTTCGTGATCCAGGCAAGGGGGCAGGAGAGGAGACTGAAGGAGCTGCCGCTCAGGATGGTAGAGAGGAGCTTTCGCTACCTGGGAATACAGGTGGCTCGGAAATGGGAAGCATTACACAAGCTCAACCTAACCCGGCTGGTAGAAAAAATGGAAGGGTACTTTAAAAGATGGGACCTGCTCCCGCTTTCGCTGGCGGGGAGGGTACAGACCGTGAAAATGACGGTCCTCCCCAGATTTTTGTTTGTCTTCCAGTGCCTCCCCACCTTCATCCCTAAGGCCTTTTTTAAGCGGGTGAATAAGATTATTTCGGGCTTTGTATGGGTGAATAAAATCCCGCGAGTGAAGAAAATGTTGTTGGAGGGCAGTCGGTGGGGAGGGTGGGTTGGCGCTGCCGAACCTCTGCATCTACTACTGGGCGGCGAATATAGCGATGATTAGGAAGTGGGTGGTGAGGGAGGGGTCGGCATGGGAGGTTTTCACACAACCAGCACCCCTCCGATCATGTTGCCCACACTCCATCCTCTGGCCCTTCTGGGAAGGACTCACCATATACAGGGGCCAGGCATCTCATCCAACCTCTGCTCCATCCCCTCTGATCACATACCTTTCTTTCATCTTCAAACAGACAAGCTGGCCCACAACAGGTGCGAAAGAGCACAAACGGGAAGGACGCCTGACATCATTGCCCTCAGCAAGTTAAGGAGTCACAGCTGGGCTGGCTGGGGAGGACAGGGATCGCCCCTGTGGGGAAGGGGTGATTGGCATCTCCCAGCAACCTAGTACGGATCACAGCTTCATCACTTAATCAAATCCTGACATTCACAGTGAGTCCCATGCAGTCTTTTATTGCTCATGTTCAACAACTGAAACTCTCTTCACTATGGGCATGATTCTCCGGCCTCATTGCGCTCACGCTCGAGCTAAACGAGGCCGGAGAACAGCGGGAAGGGCCAAAAGCAAGAGCTGCACCAGGTGCCAAACGGAGGGTCCCGCTGTCGGTGGGGGCATGCCGCCCCAGAAAGCGAGTCTGGCGAGACGGAAAATCGCACCCGATATACAAATCACGGGACCTAAAATGTGGGAAATACTCAACGGGTTAGGCAGCATCTGTGAGGAGAGAAATATAATTAATGTTTCAGGTCTGTGACCTTTCATCAAAACTGGGAAAAGGTTGTGAGCATGGAGTGGGTGAGACAGAAACTGAACTGGACTAGCCAAGTTGGATATTTTGACAATGCAAAGGAAGCCCATCATTCGGAACTACGGCAGTGACAGGGTGCTGCACTAACATCATCACTTAGAAAGGTGTACAGGAGGGAAATTTCAGGGCAGGGGCTGACATCATGGGAATCATTACCTACATAACAGAATTTATAAAGAGAGATTCCGTTTTCTTGCTCTCGGAAGAGCAATGCTTCAGCGGGCTTACTTATCATATAAGATGGTCACAGACATATGCAACCTCCTAGAAGAAGACCAGGTAGCCATGCATTACTATTGGTGTGAAAGTCACCAATTCTTTCTGCTTCTGGTGCCTCCCAGAGCTCTATTGTAGATAATGGGCGAAATTCTCCCCCAACGGCGCGATGTCCGCCGACTGGCACCAAAAACGGCGCTAATCAGACGGGCATCGCGCCGGCCCAAAGGTGCGGAATGCTCCGCATCTTTGGGGGCCGAGCCCCAACATTGAGGGGCTAGGCCGGCGCTGGAGGGATTTCCGCCCCGCCAGCTGGCGGAAACGGCCTTTGTTGCCCCACCAGCTGACACGGAAATGCGGCGCATGCGCGGGAGCGTCAGCGGCCGCCGACAGTTTCCCGCGCATGCGCAGTGGGGAGAGTCGCTTCCGCCTCCGCCATGGTGGAGGCCGTGGCGGAGGCGGAAGGGAAAGTGTGCCCCCACGGCACAGGCCCGCCCGCGGATCGGTGGGCCCCGATCGCGGGCCAGGCCACCGTGGGGGCACCCCCCGGGGTCAGATCGCCCCGCGCCCCCCCCAGGACCTCGGAGCCCGCCCACGCCGCCTGGTCCCGCCGGTAAATACCAGCTTTGATTTACGCCGGCGGGACAGGCAATCTCTGGGCGGGACTTCGGCCCATCCGGGCCGGAGAATTGAGCGGGGGGTCCCGCCAACCGGCACGGCCCGATTCCCGCCCCCGCCCAATCTTCGGTACCGGAGACTTCAGCGGGGGCGGGATTCACGGCGGCCAACGGCCATTCTCCGATCCGGCGGGGGGTCGGAGAATGACGCCCAATGTTTCTCTATACTGAGATGGGAGGATGCCCAGAGTACTGAGTTTGCAATGCCATGATCATCAGCTTATATTAACTATGGCTCCTGACAGCAAAGATCATAGTTTGCAGCACAAATATATCAGCTATCCTGCTCCAATCTCAACAGTTGGCAGACAGAGGAGTTAGATTATTGCTACATCTTGCTACAATCTCTCACAGCTACAGTTTAATATCCTACACATTCTCCCACTGATGAAGAGCCAAAAGGACTCAAAACATTAGCTCTGCTTTCTCTCCTTATCGATGCTGTCAGACCTGCTGAGATTTTCCAGCATCCTCTGTTCTTGCTTCCATTTTCAAGCATCCATTGTATTTTCCTTATTCTAGACAGATTATTGGCTGACAAGGAAATCACAGGGTATCGGGGATCGGCAGGATAGTGGCACTGAGGCCACAATCAGATCAACCATGATGTTATTAAATGGCGAAGCAGGCTTGAGGGGCTGAATGGCCTACTCCTGCTCCCAATTCATATCCTCATGTTGACTCACAGAAGTGAGATTGATGTCACTGGAGATGGCTACACGACATGCAAAATGGAGAAGAGTAACTATGGTTACTGTTCCTCTTCCCGCACCGAGTGGTGTACAAGTGGTGTGATTGTGGCCATGAGTCATGGAACACGATCATGGAACACATCAAATCAACCTGTTCCAAGAGGCACTTCCCCCAACCAGCAGGCACAATTTAATGTAACCTGCCAAAGTGGGCGTCATGGTGAGCGGGGATACAAACTCACTGGAGTGGGCAAGTTCGAACCACCAGAGAGAAAACTGGCCGAGGAGTTCAGTGGTGAACCCAGCAAGAAGCCAGACCAGATGCTTAAGCGGGCAGATAGGAAACATTTGCATGCTGCTGAATGCTGCCGAAAGCACTTCTCGGAATTGCGGGAGTGGCCAGTCAGCTCCCCAACCAGGGAAAGCTGGCAGCGCTGAAGGGCGCGGTTCTCCGGCCTTGTTGTGCTTTCACTTGAGCGAAACAAGGCCAGTGGCCATGTACTCAGCAGTGTGACCACACACTAGCAGGTGGCATCAGATATGAGTCAGGTGACATCTGGCTACCAGCAGAAGGTTGTACGGCGTACATGAGGTCTGCCGTGCATATGGGTAGTTCCAAGAGAGTCTAATGTAACTCTATGATAACTTTGTCTGTATCTGATCGTTACCTTACCACATGTACATTAATAAATCATTGTTCTGGCGAAGTCACCAGCACTTCTGTTGATTCATTGCTAGACAAGAATAGGGAACACAACAGTGGGTTGCTGGCAAGTGCAGTGCCGACAAATCGGCTGGTGTGCCTTCATTTGCAGCGAGAAGCTCGCGGGGCCTCGTTAAGTGGACCAAGTAACGTTGTATAACATTGCTGGCCTCACTGGGTCGAGCGGTGGGAAGCTCGTGGCAGTTCCCACTCGCTGCCACACTGAGAAATCTTTCCGGAGAATCGCACCCAAAGTCTCTGAGCCTCGTCTCTCTGAGGCGGAAGGTCAGCCAGTCCAGAGCAGCACAGAACGGAGTTTACAGAGTCACAACCGAGAGGCATGGAGAGGAAGTGCAAGGCATGATGGAACAGTCTCAGGTGACAGGGCCAAAATCAGACCCATGAAGATCACATGGTGCTGGACACATTGTGGGGGAAGAGAACTGCTGAAGGAAGGCACTGCCACAGACATCAGAGGCACCGTTACCGATGAGGCAGCGACAGCAAGACCCATTCCCAGCAGGTCCCCTAATCGGCTGGTGACCACAGTCAGCCAGTCCCTTCCCATCCACCTGAGAATGTGGCCAGCCTCATCCCCTGTCCCCTGCCAGTGGCATTCTTGTTGCCTGGATTAAACTGTGCCAAACTCAACACCCCATTCGGAGTTATTTTTGTGGGCATAGCTGGTTCAGCATTTATTGCTTTTCAGAGGGAACTTAAGAGTCAACAAGAGACTTCCGGTGACAGCAGGCGGGAGGCAGCCGCAGAATGGAGGGCTCCCGTTCGGGAACGGCATTTTCGGGGCTTTAAGCCTTGTATTTATCACTCTGAGCTTTGGATTTCCCGAGATGTGGAAACATTTCTCATCATGCATGCGGTATAAAAAGATGAATCTAGACTTCCGGTAATGGCATGTAGGGAGAGGTCTTCCATTAGGTAGCTCCTGCCAGGGTACTTCTTTTTTGGCCTTTTTGCCTGGTTTCTGGGGTGGTCTTGTTGAAAAAACCCATCCATCTGAAGATATAAGGAACCGGTAACTGGAGAAGGCCAAGAAACTGGGAATCATTTGTTTAGATACCTCCAGATTTATAACTTTGTGCGAAAGGCTTTTCCACAATTTCCTTTGGCACCATTGTCTGCTCGGGCGCAATCTTGCTTTAGCAGGATCTGGGGGGGGTGGGGTGGCAGTATTTCAGGTATCTACAGGCAGATCCTGTCGGTGGAATCAGCCCCTATGGATGAGGTGAAAGTGAAGTGGGAGGGTGAAATAGGACCTATTTTGGATGAGGAGGTGTGAAGTGAAGCCCTTCACAGGGTAAACTCCACGTCTTCCTGTGCACGGCTCAGCTTGATCCAGCTCAAGGTGGTACATATGGCTCACCTGACGAAGGTTAGGAAGAGTGTGTTTTTTCCGGGGGTAGAAAACAAGTACGTGCGATGTTCCCGGGAGCCGGCCAACCACGCCCATGTGCTCTAGCTGTATCCCAAGCTGGTAAACCTTTGGGTCTCCTTAAACATCACATCTGAGATTCTTAACATTCATCTGGAGCCTTGTCCTTTGGTGGCCATTTCCGGGGTGTCGGACTCATCGTGCTGCAAATGGCGGTGAAGGCTAATGTTCTTCCCTAGCCGGAGGCAAGTTCTGCTGTGGTGGAAATCTCCTTCTTGTCCTAGTGCCTTGTTTTGGTTGGGTCACTTCATGGAATTTTTGCCTCTGGAGAAGGTCAAGTACACTGTCAGGGGGTCGGTTGAAAGTTCTACCTGAGATGGCAACCATTCATTTCTTTCTTTAAGAAGTTAGACACCGTCAGTTGTTTGGGATGTTGAAGGTGGGGGAGGGGTTATTCTTTTCCTTTTTGTTTTCTTTGGATGAGAGTTACGTGGTTGGTGATGCTTTTGTTATACTATTTTCTGTTACATCCATTCTTTGTGCTATTCGTTTTGTTATAAATTTATTATCATAAATGAAATATTTTCAATAAAAATATATTTTTTAAAAGATGAATCTTAAACGCAGGATCACACTTTGAAAAATATTGCACAGTTGCATTCTAAAAACGTTCTGTGTGTATCCCGCAAAGGAAAATTAATTTATGAAGAAAAATTAAATTTTTAGTGAGCAAGTCTTCAAAAACAGAAAGAAAATAACCCATATTGATATTCTTACATCATAGATGAAAAAGTTGAAAGATAAACTAGCTATTATTTTACCCTAAAGAAAATATCTAACCATGATGTAAAGGAGAACTTTATCAGGAAACATCACTATAAATGTTAACTCCCGAGGGGAGAGACACATTGACTACAGTGGGACTTGAATTTACCCTAATAATCTGACTGGATTAATAAAAGCTCTAAAGTAACATTGACACTGTTATATTATTGATTAACACACGTGCACCAAAATCCTTTCTGTACATTTTCTTGGAGGCATTAACCCATTTATTTTAAATGTGTTTATGCCACTGCAAAAGAAACAATGGGCACGATTCTCCAGAAAGATTTCTAACTGTTGTAGTGAGCGGGAACTGCCGCGAGCTTTCCAGCGCTTAGCCCAGCGAGGCCAGCAACGCTATTCAACGTTAGTTGGTCCACTTAACGAGGACTCACAGCAAATGAAGGCTCGTCAGCCGATTCAGCAGCCCCCCGCTAACAGCTCGCAACAATAGCGCCGAGGAAACAGTCACCAGATTCCAGGGCGCTGACCTGAGGAGGCTGCTGGACACAGTGGAGGCCAGGAGGGATGTCCTGTTCCCAGGAAGGTCCAGGAGGGTGAGCCATAGGGCCAGTGCTGCCTGGGATGAGGTGGCAGCGGCTGTGAGCTCGGGGAATGTGACCAGAAGGACTGGCCTCCAATGCAGGAAGAAGGCCAATGACCTACACCGGGCAGCACGAGTGAGTAGACACCAATGCACCCCCCCCCCCCCCGCCCAGACCTTTCCACCCCAACGGGAGGTCCACCGCCCTCCACCTTTAATCCCCCAAACCCTTCCTCCACCCCCCTCCCCACTTCAACCACCCCAACCCATCCTTCAGAACCCCCTCCCACCACTGTGAACCACGCTTGTGACTAACAATGCCACCCCCCAGTGTCGCCTCAGGAAAAGCTCTCCCACAATTGCTGGGAGAGGTCCCAGACAGGCGGTGGCATGCCAGACTTGGGGATCCTCACCACCTTCGAGGAGCGAGGCCTGGAGGTAACCGGTGTGGCCGAGGACTAGGCGGTCACCAACGCAGAGACTGGCGGACACCACAGAGGCGAGGACCCACCAGGCTCCACCCGGAGGACCTGTTTAACATGAGTTGGTATTGCCTTATTGACTGACCCATCCCTCCTGCCGACCACATGACCATTCTCCCACAGTGCCGACCCATCCCGGGTGGCATCCTCTCCAGTCTCCCATGAGACCACCTCTCAGGAGAGCGCCGAGATTGCCACCATACTAGCCGCGTCACAGCTGTCATTCACCCACCTTCCACCAGCGCAGATACACGCACCTCGGCTGGACATCTTAGTCAGGCTTCTGGGGCACAATCTGGTGAGCAGCACATTACTGCTGATGATGTACATCAGGTGAAGGCAGGAACCCTCAGGCAAGACAGCAGTCGGAGGTCTGCTGGATCGCAGGACCCAGCTGCGTCCCAGCCTGATGCCGAGCTTGTGGAGGCAGGTTTCTCGGATATGATGGAGACGTTAGGTTGCGGCCAGGACATTCGGAGGGAGATGTCAGCGTCACTCCAGCAGATCCATAGCTTGGAGGAGTCCCAGAGTCTACAGGCGCAGGAAATATCGCGAGCAATGCGTGGCATGGAGGCCAACACTGCTAGCTTGACACTCGCAGTAGAGAGCCTGGTGCACGACGTTCTACCATTACTAGCTGGAGGATGTGACCCAGTACCAGGATGACCTTGATGAGGTGCTGTGGGACATGTCCCGCTCTCAGATGGGATTGGCTGAGGCACTGCGGAGCTTGTCTCAGTCATGGGTGGTCATTGCCGAGGCGCTGCAGAGCATGACCCAGTCACTGAAGAGCATCGCCGAGGGCATCAACACGATGGTGCAGACCATGGGGAACTGCCAGGTGTGGCAGAGCCAGATGATGCAGGGGCAGCCAGGGCTTGAACCAGCTGCATCTTCATCCCAATGTGAAACTCAGGGCCCTGTGGGCACCGAGCGGGAGGAGGAGCGCTGGGTGTCAACTTACCCCAGCTTCCGCCCATTAAATTCCTCTGTTGAGACTGCGTCTCACACCCAACACACGGGGCAGGGTGGCATGGCTGTGCATGTGGCATCGACAAGTGAGCCGGAACCCTCCGGCCTCGGAAGACACCCACCAGGGGCATCAAAGGCCATGGTACATGGTAAGCAGCTGACTGCCTCCACCTCTGATGTGCATCCTGGGGCCACACCTAGACATAGCAGTAGAGCTATGAGGGCCAAGCACATCAAGGATCACTGAGGACACATGGGGAGGGGTGGTAGGGGGTGAGGGGACAGAGGGTGGGGGAGGGGCAGCACCATCTGGAGGGTGGGGAATTGTAAAACACAATAAACACCTTTGTGCACAACTAGTATGACGCCTCTGTCACTTTCTTCCGCAATGCGGTCTGACCTCCAAACCAAAGGTCTATCTCTCCAGGCATCTCCTCCTACCCGTGGCACTCACCTACCATCCTGCCGTGGACATGTCCCCGGAGCTGTGTCTCAACCCCTGGGTGTTTGAATATTGACTGCTGCGTGTGTGGTGTTGCCTCCCGCAGTGTTCAGGCACAGTGTCCAGGCATCGAGGTGTGATTCGAATGCTAGGCAATGACTCCCATATGCTACATGGCCCGCCCACCCATGGGAATCCACTTTGGTTGTGTGAAGTGGTCACTTAACACGATTGTTAATTCCCTATGAGCGATAGCCTTCAGCCGCATGGTCAGAGGCCTCGGCAATCGGTGGGGGTAATGGGTGGTCGGTGGGGCAGACACCCCAGGAACAGAGCCACATGCAGTTGCCCCGGTTGCCACCCCAGGGCCACCCCCACCTCCCATGGAGGCCTACCCCTGCGGAGAGTCCCCCATCCCCAGCCAGAGGTCCCCCACCTCCCATCGAACACTGGGGTGGCAAGCCCAGCGCCCCTGGGCTCTTTGCCTGTGAGCAAAGATGGCTACTCACCTCCTCGGCTCCCCACAGAAGGCCTTCCACCAGGTTCATGTTTTTCGAAAGGTGTACTAAACGGCTGGGGAGGCCGCTGAATGACGGGAGTCCGCTGGATGTGGGGGTGGTACTCGTTAATTATAATGAAATAGGGCTTAAGTGGTGATAATTGCTTTCTCGTCACGCTACGGTGAGATCCCAATTTTCCTCACGGGAGTGGGCCGGTTACTTTGCAGACTGTTTGGCGTCTGGCATGTTTCTTGTTTTCTGCCTCTTCCACTATTTATCGGCCTTGTTTTGCTTGAGCAAGAGTGTAACGAGGCCAGAGAATCGCGCCTATAATGTGTATGGCACACAGTTCATAACATTACTGAGATTTAATTCCAGATTCCTATTTGCAAGGAAGCTTGACTGATAGCACCCTTGATCGATGCAAAAGAAGATCCAATAATTTCATAGCCACACATTAAACACTTCCTGCGCATCTGGTAATGTTTTGCAGATTTGCAAGTATTTATATTAGAGAAATGAAACCATACTGCAAGCGTTGATTTTACTGGCACAAAGATTTGGCAATCAAAATCAAAGTAATTAGTGAGCTTGTTTCAGTCTATTCAGTCGTTTCTGTATTAGGTTAATTATTGAATTCTTACTTTTGTGATGATATGAGTAGCTACAATTAATTCAAGTACAAAAATATAGCTGCGATGATAACACCCAAAGTAGATTTTATATCTTGAGGACTGATAATGCCAAAACACAACAATGGACAAGATAATTCCATCTGCAATGCTTATTGAAAGGCTCATTACAACAATAGTTCTATAAATCAGACATCCCATGTATTGCTGAAGGCTGATTTGTGAATATGCATCACACTGTTTCACTTCCTTTGTCCCCATGTACAACCATAGCCCAGACCTTTTGTGGTTACATTAGTGTATGAATTGTCATGATATTCAAACACACACATCATGATGGACACACTAACAGGCAAATCAGAGTACACAACACCACAACCAATCACAGACAAGAACACCAACCACATAAAAAGCACGAGCACGACACCTGGAGGTCAGTAGGTCTGGGGAGAAGGGAACAGAAAGAGCTGATGAAACACCACAAGCAGGGAGCCCCCCACGTGCAGAGTGCAAAGACCAAGTTGTAAATAGTGAGTTTAAATAAAGAAGTGTTGTACCATATGCAACTGTGTTGGCTCATCTGTGTGTCAGAACACCCAACACCACATGGTACAGGAGTGGATCGATACCTGCCTACTAACCTGCCATTCTGGACATGGACCACACCGGCAAACCGCAGCCGATGCAAGTCACGGGGAACCTAGGCACCAACTGGAAGCTCTACAGGCAGCGATTTGACCTGTACATCCGTGCCACCGAAAAACAGAATGCCTCGGATGATTCGAAGATTGCAATGCTCCTCTTCTACGCAGGCCCCCACCCGAACGATGTCTTTAATTCACTGGTGTTCGAAGAAGGCGAAAACCAGGCCAAATATGACACGGTCATCCTCAAACTGGACCAGCACTTTCAAACTGAAGTAAACGAAACTTTTGAAAGATACATCTTTCAGCAACGCCTGCAAGGTAAGGAGGAGCTTTTTCAACCCTTTTTGACGCACCTCCGGATTCTAGCGCAGTCCTGCGGTTACGGCACCACTACAGAGTCCATGATCAGGGACCAGATTGTTTTTGGCGTTGCCTCTAGTGGCCTACGCCAGCAGCTTCTTAAAATAAAGAGCCTCACCTTAGCGTCTGCTGTGGAAGCCTGTGTCCTCCATGAAAATGCTACCTGCCGTTTTGCCCGATTTCAGGCGTCCGAGTTGGCACGGAGGGGGTCCCCAGCCGTCGAATCGGCAAGCCAGGCCGCCCACGACGTTGAACGCATCCAGGCCGTCGATTTCTTCCCGCCCCACGGCCCGGACGACAGCGGCCGCTTCCCGCGCTTTTCGCGGTCTCCCGCGCAGGTGCGCGCCAAAAATAACGGCCACAACGAGGGACGCACTGCGCAGGCGCGCCCACCGCAAGATCGCACTGCGCATGCGCAGTGGCGCAACGAACGCCGTGACGTCATGACGTGCAGAAATTGTGGAGGTCTACACTTAAAAGGGCAATGTCCTGCAAAATACCGACAGTGCAACAGATGTGCCATGATAGGCCACTACGCAGCCCGCTGTCGTGCGGCTCAACCCATGGATCCGGCGCATCCTCGACAACCTCGCACACGAGTCAGGACCGTCCAGCCCACGCATCAAGACTTCCAATTAAGTGATGCAGATGACCAGGATGACTTCCGAGTTGCCGTCATTGATGTCAACAAGGTCAATGCCATCAATCCAGACGATGAGTGGTGTGCCACCCTGACGGTCAACCGATCGCGCGTCGCCTTCCGTCTGGACACCGGCGCATCCGCCAACCTGATTGCTTACTCTGCAGTCCAGGCCATGAAGGTCAAACCACCCATCACACCATCCCGGCTTAAGATGGTTGACTATAACGGGAACGTTATCCCGTCCATAGGATCTTGCCAGCTACAGGTGACTCACAAGAGGTACACGGCCACACTCCCCTTCGAAGTTGTGGGCTCATCAAAGGACTCGTTACTGGGCGCACAAGCGTGTAAGGTCCTTCACCTGGTACAGCGCATCATGTCTCTCTCTCCAGATGAGATATCCGACTTCCCGGATGCTGAGTTCCACGCGAATCTCCATTCCCTCCTCGCTCACAACCAGGAGGTTTTTGAAGGCATGGGGACATTGCCACACACGTACAAGATTCGACTCAGACCGGACGCCATCCCTGTCGTTCACGCACCTCGCAGGGTTCCTGCGCCTCTCAAAGACCGCCTCAAGGCACAACTGCAGATTCTTCAGGACCAAGGGGTCCTATCCAAGGTCACGGAGCCCACGCCATGGGTCAGCTCCATGGTCTGTGTAAAGAAGCCCTCTGGCGAGCTCCGTATATGTATAGATCCAAAAGATCTGAACAACAACATCATGCGGGAACACTATCCCATCCCGAAACGAGAAGACCTCACCAGCGAGATGGCGCGAGCCAACATATTCACTAAATTGGATGCGTCCAAAGGATTCTGGCAGATCAAACTGGACCCGGCCAGCCGAAGACTATGCACATTCAACACCCCTTTTGGCAGATTCTGCTACAACCGGATGCCATTCGGCATCATTTCGGCATCTGAAGTATTCCACCGCATTATGGAACAGATGATGGAAGGCATCGAAGGGGTACGTGTATATGTGGACGATATCATCATTTGGTCCACCACTCCGCAGGAACACATGCATCGTCTGCGACGTGTCTTCACCCGCATACGGCAAAATGGCCTGCGTCTCAACCGTGCGAAGTGTGCTTTCGGCCAGACGGAGCTGAAATTCCTCGGGGACCACATCTCAAGGTCCGGGGTCCGTCCCGATGCAGACAAGGTTAGCGCCATCACAGCCATGCCACGACCGGCTGACAAGAAGGCTGTCTTAAGATTCCTCGGCATGGTCAACTTCCTTGGGAAGTTCATTCCCAACCTGGCTTCTCATACAACAAACATGCGCCATCTCGTAAAAAAATCGACGGAATTCAACTGGCACCAGTCGCATCAGCGGGAATGGGAGGAGCTCAAGCACAAACTGGTCACGGCACCAGTGCTGGCCTTCTTTGACACGACTCGCCCTACAAAGATCTCAACAGACGCCAGCCAATCTGGTATTGGAGCGGTACTCCTCCAAAAAGACAGCACGTCATCATGGGCCCCGGTTGCGTATGCCTCACGAGCCATGACCCCTACCGAACAGCGCTACGCGCAAATCGAAAAAGAATGCCTGGGCTTGTTAACTGGACTGGACAAGTTCCACGACTATGTGTATGGCCTGCCACGATTCACGGTCGAAACTGACCACCGCCCCCTGGTCAACATCATTAACAAAGACCTGAACGACATGACTCCTCGCCTCCAGCGCATCTTACTCAAACTCAGGAGGTACGATTTTGAACTGATCTACACTCCGGGGAAGGAACTCATCGTGGCGGACACTCTTTCCCGAGCAGTGAGCACACCACCAGATGCAGAGGGGTTCGTGCGTCAAATTGAGGCACACGTGACTCTGACAGCAGCAAATATGCCAGCTGATGATCCTAGTCTGGCCCACATACGCGCAGAGACGGCGACTGACCCTCTGCTGCAGCGAGTGATGCGCCACATGACGGAAGGGTGGCTAAAAGGGCAGTGCCCCCAGTTTTATAATGTGCGAGATGATCTCACCAATATAGACGGGGTCCTTATGAAATCGCATAGGATCGTCATTCCACACAGTGTGCGCCAGATGATTCTTCGTCAACTACACGAAGGCCACTTGGGCGTCGAAAAATGCAGACGAAGGGCCCGGGAGGCGGTATATTGGCCGGGTATTAATGAAGACATAGCCAACATGGTGCTCAACTGCACAACCTGTCAGAGGTTTCAGCCAGCGCAACCTCCGGAAACACTTCTACCACACGAGATGGTGACGTCCCCCTGGGCGAAGGTGGGTGTTGACCTATTTCACGCGCTCGGCAGAGATTACATTGTTATTATAGACTACTTCTCAAACTACCCGGAAGTCATGCCTCTCCATGATCTGACGTCGTCCGCAGTCATTGGGGCCTGCAAGGAAACGTTTGCTCGCCATGGCATTCCAAGGACTGTCATGTCAGACAATGGACCTTGTTTTGCCAGCCGTGAATGGTCGTCCTTTGCCGCAGCATATGGTTTCACTCATGTGACATCCAGCCCTCTGCATCCACAATCGAACGGGAAGGCTGAAAAGGGTGTCCACATCGCAAAGCGGCTCCTGTGCAAGGCGGCTGATGCCGGATCGGACTTTAACCTTGCCTTGCTGGCCTATCGATCGGCCCCGTTATCCACGGGCCTCTCGCCAGCGCAGCTACTAATGGGTCGCTCCCTCAGGACGACGGTACCTTCCGTCCTGGCACCGACAACAGACCATGAGGCGGTTCTTCGGAACATGCAACTGCAGCGTGATCGCCAGAAAGGGCGGTACGACACACGAGCGACGGACCTGCCCCCCCTGTCCTCCGGAGACAAAGTACGCGTCCATCAACCGTATGGTGGCTGGTCAGCACCGGCCGAAGTCCTCCGACAAGTGGCTCCCCGCTCGTTCCTGGTTCGCATGCCGGATGGTTCCGTGCGTCGCCGCAATCGGCGCGCCCTTCGCCGACTTCCACGCTCACAGCCACACAACACGCCAGATCCTCAACAGGCTTCCGAGGATGACTTTGTGGAGCTGCCGCACATCACGCCCTTTCCATCGCCACCCATGGCCATGCCTGCACAGCAGCCGGTGGTTCTTGATCCACCCTTAAGGCGGTCAACCCGAATTCGTCGCAAACCCATTAGAATGGACTTATAATACAGTTCATATGCTTAATAAGTTGGACAATTTTACATGATAACCTGTTGTTGTTTATCGTTCCAGATGTCGTCTGACTGGGCAACTGATCAAATTTTTTTTTTTTCTTCTTCTCTCGTTCGCATTTCTGTTATGTTATGGTACAACTGGATTCATGTGACGCACTCGACATCGCCCCATGTACATAGTTCCGTCATAGACACATGCTGCACACGACACACACACACTCTTAGATGCACTCACGTCACGATCATATTTATTACCACGTAGGCACATATCTTTGTAAAAAGGGGGGATGTCATGATATTCAAACACACACATCATGATGGACACACTAACAGGCAAATCAGAGTACACAACACCACAACCAATCACAGACAAGAACACCAACCACATAAAAAGCACGAGCACGACACCTGGAGGTCAGTAGGTCTGGGGAGAAGGGAACAGAAAGAGCTGATGAAACACCACAAGCAGGGAGCCCCCCACGTGCAGAGTGCAAAGACCAAGTTGTAAATAGTGAGTTTAAATAAAGAAGTGTTGTACCATATGCAACTGTGTTGGCTCATCTGTGTGTCAGAACACCCAACACCACATGAATGTTTGATTTAATCAACTGAAATCATACTGCCCAATATTTCAATTTTAATTCATTAAATTTAAATTTATTTAAAATGTTGAAAATGGACAAAGCAATGTCATACAAACGCATTAAGCAATCATATATTAAAACCAAAGGTAATTTTCAGTTTATGAGTTTCTAATATTTGTCTTTAACCAAAGAAATTGGTTGATATGAAATAATTGATATGATTGATAGGTTTCAAACCTATTCAAATAGTGTTAGAGTCGCAGTCGTAGAGGTTTACAGCATGAAAACAGGCCCTTCGGCCCAACTTGCCCATGCTGCCCAGTTTTTAACCACTAAGCTAGTCCCAATTTCCCACATTTGGCCCATAACCCTCTATACCCAGCTTTCCCATATAACTGTCTGAATGCTTTTTAAAAGACAACATTGTACCCACCTATACCACTGCTTCTACAGCTCGATCCAGACACTTTGTGTGAAAGAATTGCCCACTGGACCCTTTTGTATCTCTCCCCTCTCACCTTAAACCTATGTCCTCTAGTTTTAGACACCTCTACCTTTCGGAAAAGATGTTGACTATCTAGCTTATATATGCCCCTCATTATTTTATAGACTTCTATAAGGTCACCCTTATAGACTCCTACGCTCCAGGGAAAAAGGTCCAGTCAATCCAGGCTCTCCTTATAACTCAAACCATCAAGTCCCGGTAGCATCCTAGTCACTCTTTTCTGCACTCTTTCTAGTTTAATAATTGTTGTACGCTCAATAACGGCGCTTAGAGAGTAAAACTGTAAAGAAGGCTTTAATAAGCTAAGAACTAGCCTGGTGCCGAGACGGGTGCTAACTGGGTGCCACCCACAAGGCGGCCCCTTATATACGGCTCCCAGGTGGGCAGAGCCGGAGGCGGAGTTCCCCAGGGTTCCAAGGGGACATCAACTTACATGATGACAAGGGTACAGTAGTACAGTAACCGTTCATCACATTCACCCCCTGTTTTTAAAAAAAGTCCGGCGGGGGTAAGTGCCATCATAAGTCCATTCGTCTCGGTGGCCTGATCGTCCTTATCGACCTCCTCAGCTCGGGCAGTGGTGCGGCGGACACAGACGTCTTAGTTGAGGGTATGTCCGGGAGCACGGTGGTCGGAGCCTTGGCCCGGGTCGGGGTAGGAGATCGGGGCGCAGGGGGACTAGGTGGGGCTGGTGGTAGCGGTGCCGGCGCCGGCGGGGTGTGTAGTGGGGGGCGTTAGGGGGCCCGCACGGTAGGTGCCCACCAACGGGGAGTGGGGCCGGGAGGGGGTGTGTTGTAGTGGGTGCCGGGTCCTGCAGGGGAGCTGCGAGGGAAGGGGTGTCTGTAGTGGGGGAACCAGCGGATGCCAGATCCCGGAGGGAAACCGCATCTTGCCTGCCATCGGGATACTCGACATAGGCGTAACTGGGGTTTGCATGTAGTAATCGGACCTTCTCGACCAGGGGGTCCGTTTTATGGCTCCTCGTGTGCCTCCGGAGAAGAACAGGTCCCGGAGCCATCAGCCAAGGTGGAAGCGAGACCGCGGAGGTAGACTTCCTGAGGAAGACAAACAATCGGTTCTGATGGGTCTCATTCGTGGCCGTGCAGAGGAGCGACCAAATGGAGTGTAGGGCGTCGTGCAGGACTTCCTCCAGTGGGTAGTTGGGAGACTTCTCGACCGTAAGGCCAGAAGGACAGCCATCCACACTATCGCGTTCTCCCTCTCCACCTGCCCGTTTCCCCGTAGGGTATAACTGGTCGTTCTGCATGAGGCGATTCCTTTGCTGAGCAGATACTGACGCAGTTCATCGCTCATGAACGATGTACCCCAGTCGCTGTGGATATAAGCGGGGAAACAGAACAGGGTGAAGATGGTGTGCAGTGCCTTTATCACGGTGGCAGAGGTCATGTCGGGGCAGGGAATGGCGAATGGGAAGTGGGAGAACTCATCGATAACGGTGAGGAAATAGGCATTGTGGTTGGTGGACGGGAGGGGCCCCTTGAAGTCCACGCTTAGTCGCTCAAAGGGCCCCGAGGCCTTCACGAGCTGAGCCTTGTCTGGCCGGTAGAAGTGCGGTTTGCACTCCGCACAGATCTGGCAGGCCCAGGTCATGGCCTTGACCTCCTTGGTTGAGTAAGGTAGGTTGCGGGACTTGATAAAGTGGGCGAGCCGGGTAACCCCCGGGTGGCAGAGGTCATTGTGGATGGCTTGCAGCTGGTCCTCCTGCACGTTGGCGCACGTGCTGCGGGACAGGGCATCTGGGGGCTCGTTGAGCTCCCCTGGGCGATACTTGATATCGTACGCGTAGGTGGAGAGTTCGATCCTCCACCTCAAAATTTTATCGTTTTTTATTTTGCCCCGTTGCGCGTTATTGAACATAAAGGCGACCGACCGTTGGTCGGTGACGAGGGTGAACCTCCTACCGGCTAGGTAGTGCCTCCAGTGCCATACAGCCTCCACAATGGCTTGTGCCTCCTTCTCGACTGCAGAGTGTCGAATCTCGGAGGCGGTGAGGGTCCGGGAGAAGAACGCAACTGGTCTGCAGCCTGGTTGAGGGTAGCAGCCAGGGCGATGTCTGATGCATCGCTCTCTACCTGGAAGGGGATAGTTTCGTCCACCATGCGAATAGCGGCCTTGGTGATATCGGCCTTGATGCAGTTGAAGGCCAATCGAGCCTCAGCCGAGGGGGGAAATATCGTGGTCTTTATGAGTGGCCGGCTTTGTCCGCATATTTTGTAACCCACTGGGCGTAATAGGAGAAGAGCCCCAAGCACCGTTGAGGGCCTTGAGGCTGCGGGGAAGGGGGAGTTCCTTTAGGGGGCGCTCCTTTAGGGGGCGCATGCGGTCGGGGTCGGGACCTAGGACCCCGTTTTCCATGACATAGCCGAGGATGGCTAGCCGGGTTGTGTGGAAAACGCATTTTTCCTCGTTATAGGTCAGTTAAGGGCTCGGGCGGTCTGGAGGAACTTTTTGAGGTTAGCGTCATGGTCCTGCGGGGTATGGCCGCAGATGGTGACATTGTCCAAGTACGGGTATGTAGCTGCAAACTGTACTGGTCCACCATTTGGTCCATCACCCTTTGAAAGACGGAGACCCCATTTGTGACGCCGAAGTGGACCCTGAGGAAGTGGAAGAGCCGGCCGGCTGCTTCAAAGGCAGTATAGAGGCGGTCTTTTGGTCGGATGGGGAGCTGGTGGTAGGTGGATTTGTGGTCGACCGTGGAAAATACTCGGTATTGGACGATCCGATTTACCATTTCTGCTAGGCGAGGAAGGGGGTACGCATCAAGCTACGTGATGCGGTTTATGGTCTGGCTATAATCCACGACCATCCGGTTCTTATCCCCGGACCGGACTACCAAGACTTGTGCTCTCCAAGGGCTGTTGCTAGCCTCGATGACCCCCTCTCCCAGTAAACGCTGGACCTCTGACTTGATGAAAGTCATGACTTGGGCACTGTCTGCCTGGGCTATTAGTCCGCTCTTCAAGAGCTAAGGGAAAAGTGGTGCTACATCTAACCCTGACTGCCTTGTGAATATCAAGAAATTGAAGCTGTTATAGTTCCATGTCAGCATCCTGAATCACATTTCTATTACAGCTATTCAATTGTTTGGGATCTATGATTGAAGGTGGTGTACACATAGTCCATGTTATGTGACAGGTGCAGTTGAATAAGTGATTGTGAAAGGAAGGAATATAGATTAGGATGTGTTAACTGCCAACATACGGCTGAGGAAGATGGTGCATTGAGCAGAATACACAATAGATCAGAGTTATTTGAACAGAAGTATGCTATCTTTTCACTATAATTTTATGTAATAATCTGGAGTTCAAATTGTGTGCATCATATTAGTACTAAGTCATTAGCCCTTTTAAATAGAGGATAATGGAGTTTCATATAAATACATTACCAGTGATTTTGACTCATGTCTCCATTTAGAAAAAAGCTTTTAAAGATAAAATACAATTTATAAATTAATGGAGATATTATAAACATATTATTACAATATTAAACCAGATTGCTATATAGAGATCACCCAATTCTGTTAAGATTCATAAAAGAGGATATCCATCCAGTGAGGGAGAATCATAATCCCGTTTTATAGCATTAGGAGAACAAAAGCATCTTCCATTCTTGGATTCAAGATCTATGAAAGTCAGGGGCTGGGTAAGGTTAGTCTATTCCACACCAAAGTCTTTTTACGGCATAATTAAAGCTGCCTGGCTACAGTACTGGAGAGATACAAGAATAATTGGCATGCTTAAGCCACACTGCCTCGTGAATACGAGGAAACCAAAACTGGTTCAGCTGCAGTTCAGCACTCAGTATCCGTTCAAAAAGTCTGCATCCAACATCAATTTGGAAACTTCACACACTGGCCACCATACCTTCTAATTTTTTTCTTGGAGTGCGTGGGTGATTTTTAAAAAAAAAATTTTAGAGTACCCAATTTTATTTTTCCAATTAAGGGGCAATTTAGCGTGGCCAATCTGCCTAACCTGCACATCTTTGGGTTGTGGGGGTGAAATCCACGCAGACATGGGGAGAATGTGCAAACTCCACACAGACAGTGACCCAGGGCCGGGATTCGAACCTGGGTCCTCAGCGCCGCAGTCCCAGTGCTATTCACTGTGCCACATGCCGCCCTGGGTGATTTGTTTAAGTGTGTGAGCTCTTTAAAAATGTTTACGTGGCCATGAGCAGTTACTTAAAGGATCCAACTTGTGGGTGGTCACATTGCACAAAGGTAACATTGACCACCGGGCCGATTTTCCTACCCATTGTATCCCAAGTGCATCAATTGACAGGATGTAATGAACAGAAAAATGGCACGCAGACCTGTTGTTGTACTGGAGCTTAATTGCCCCTTCTGCATTGACATGTATTTCCAGTGAGGTGGGCCTAGTGGGCTCCTACATTAAAGAGGTGAAGACAGATAAAGGAGCTAGAAACAATCTGGAAGTAATGTAATAACACCAAATTTGTAAGTTTCCTGTCTGAGGTGGGTGAACTGCAGTTTTGTACAATGCTCAAATAAATTGCAGCTAAACTGCACCCTGAGGTTGAAATGCCTTTCAAGGAACAGCCAGTCACTTACTTGGGCCTGGATCTTATCTGGGTGGCAGACTGGGAGCTGATAGGGTTGGGAGTACGCTATCACGAGCGGGGGTACGAAAATCAGAAGTATGTTAATTGTATCCGTCAGTCGTTTCTGAAGAGGCTGAAGTTTGCTCAGGAGGTTAACAGCAGAAGCACGCATTCTTCATATACATTCTCCTTGCGGGTGTACTCATCCCTCTCCCTATACACTTCCTCACAGCCCCATCCACCACTGACACTCATTCGCATCCTTATGCAATGTGACCCCTCTCCCTCATAGTCACCCTCTTAAACGATTTTCATCCATCAGGTGAACACGTGCCACTGAACTCTAATTGGTCCCTTCTTTCTCTCCTTGAAGGAGAAGAGGCCGCAGAACAAAAGGCAGAGACCTGCAGTAATCCTTCAGTCACCTCGCAATTCACAAGTGCAGAGGGGAAGACACTGGAGAGCAGTGGCGTTCAAGCATGTCCGACCATCAGAGATGGGAACATCCCAGCTATGGCAGAATAATATCAGTCAAATGTCATACCGCTGTCATGTAAACAACTCATGGAATACTATCATGTTGATATGAGAAGTTGCAACATTCTTGCCTTGCCAGTACTCATTCATCTCTTTTGTCTCTCATAGAGCTTTCACGCATGTAGCAGGAGTTAACTGAAGTAATTAGAAATGATTTTTCTGAAGGGTTCATTTGTTCTGAGGGTGCACCATACAGGATTCAGGAAGACCATGCACCAGCTAAGATATTTGCACTTTGAGGAGTCCAGATAAGACCATAAGACATAGGAGCAGAATTAGGCCATTTGGCCCATCGAGTCTGCTCCGCCATTCAATCATGGCTGATATTTTTCTCATCCCCCTTCTCCCCATAACCCCTGATACCCTTATTAATCAAGAACCTCTGTCTTAAAGACACTCAGTGATTTGGCCTCCACAGGCTTTCTGCGGCAAAGAGTTCCACAGATTCACCACCCTCTGGCTGAAGAAATTCCTCCTCATCTCTGTTTTAAAGGAGCGTCCCTTTAGTCTGAGATTGGGTCCTCTGGTTCTAGTTTTATCTACAAGTGGAAACATCCTCTCCACGTCCACTCTATCCAGGCCTTGCAGTATCCTGTAAGATAGCCAATTAGTTGAGATTTCCTCTGCCAACTCACATTTCACAAGTGAGCAGGAGCCAATGGTAATGATGGGGACAGCAGTGAATGTTAGTAGTGGAGTGTTGTTGAGTCTACACTCATCCAGGAAAGTGGAGAGTATTCCGCCTCACTTCTGACTTAACTTTGTCGATGAATGACATGCTTTAGAAAGTCAGGAGGTGAGTTACTCACCAGAGAATTCCCAGCCTCTGATTCGCTATTGTAGTATTCATGTGGTTGGTCCACTTCAGTTTCTGATCAATGGTAACCTCCAGGGTGTTGATGCTGGAGGATTCAGCGATCGTGGTGCTGCTGAATATCAAGAGGAGCTGGAGTCGGTCATTTCCAGGCACTTACGTGGCACAATGTTTCCTGCCATTTATTAGTCCAAATCTGAATATTGTCCAAAATGCAGACTGCTTCAGTATCTGAGGAGTTAGGAATGTTACTAAAAACTATAGAATCTGCAGTGAAAATCCCCATTCCTGATCTTATGACAGCGTAAGGCCAATGCTGAAGCAGCTCGAGGTGGTTGAGCTGAACACGGTGCGCTGGGTAACTTCTGCAGTGATTTTCTGGAACTGAAATGATTGGCCTCTAACAACCACAGCCGTCTTCTTTTGTGCAAGGTATTTATGAGATAATGGGTTGGATTCACCATTTTGCAGGCTGTGCACTGACGCCGGTGTAGGAACTGTGGCGTTTTACGACGTCAAAATTGGCGGCTAACCTCACCGATCCTGCGACTGGTAAGAGGTGAGCAGCCGCGCCGAGTAAAACTCCCGTCTCCCACGATATAAACGGCTGGAGAATGGGCGGGTCCTTGAACACGCATGCGCATGGCGACGACCTGTAGCTGTCGCGCCGTAAAACATGGCGCCGGCTGTGCGCGGACCCGACCTGCCCAATAATGGCCTCCTGGCCAACCCCCACCAGTCTTCCCAGCCCTTGGGGAAGCCCCCCCGGCCATCAGCACAGCTCCCAGCTGACTGTGGCGGTGCGGGACACAGTCCGCAGCTGGCACGCCGGGTTCCCGACCGTTGAGACCCCATGTCCCCTGCACGGTTGGGAACTCGGTCCATTGGGAGCAGAGCATCAGGGGAGGGCCTTCAAGTGCCGGAGCACTCCGGTGCCGGAGAATTCGGCAACCGGCGGGGGCGGGGTTCATGCCAGCTCCCGGCGATTCTCCGACCCAGCGGGGGGTCGGAGAATCCCGCCCCTGATTTATAAAACATTTGAATATGGACTTTGAGTTCTGTACCCTGAAGGGCTACAGAGAAAGAACTGAAAGTTGGGATTATGCTGGATAATTTTGGATGGCACAGATACAGTGAATGAAAATCGCTTATTGTCACAAGTAGGCTTCAAATGAAGTTACTGGAAAAGCCCCTAGTCGCCACATTCCGGCGCCTGTTCGGGGAGGCTGTTACGTGGTCCAAATGATCGCCTGTTGGGCCATGTAATTTTCTATATTTCTGTTTCTAGCTTTTGGTTCAGCCAGTACAGAATATTCCCCCATTTCCATTGGCTTAACTTTTGCTTTGGTTCCTGCCACACAGAGTCAAACCCTACCTTGATGTCAGGGCAGTCACTCTCCCCACGACCTTGGGAGTTCTGCTCCTTTGTTCATGTTTGGATCAAGGCTGTAATGGGATCTGAAGCCAGGGGCCATGGCAGAACACAAACTGAGCATCCGTGAGCAGATTATTGGTAAATGTGTGCCATTTGATTACACTGTTGACGACACCTTGCATCACTTTCTGATGACTAAGCGTATTCTGATGGAATTCGATTTGTCCTTCTTTACGTGGACAGACTGGGCAATTTTCCACCCTGTTGAATAGGTGCCAGTATTGTGTCCGTTCGGATGCGTACCCTGCCAACTCTTCAGGTAGCGGGATGGCAAACCCCACTATTGGAATACTCTGCTCACTGTCCCAGGAGTGAGGCTCCTACCTGACCACAGAATCTATCAGTCTTGACAGACTGCATCTGCTTGAGGAGCAATGTATTCAGAGGTTCCCTTATGGATTGATGGGTGTTAATCTTTGGGACTTTTAGCTACTTTGTTTAGAAGGGAATTTTGCTTCAACCTATCTTATGGTTTTGATATAAAGTCAGATTCAACATTCTTGGGCGGGATTCTCCGAAACGCCGGCTAAGTGTTGATGCCGGCGTAAACACCGGAGCGTTTCATGCCAGCATCAACGGGACCCAAAGCCCAGCGATTCTGTGGCCCACAAGGGGCCAGTATGGGCACCACGGGAAGCGTGGGGGCGCAGCCCCAGACCGGAGTCAGAGACCCGCGCTGGGTAATTGACATGGCGCCGCAGCGCACTCAAATAGTTGCGAATCCCCACACACAGCCGACGCTTGCAAGATGGCCGCGCAGCGCCAACGTTCCGGGATGCTGACCTCGACACGCTCCTGGACGCCGTCGAGCAGATGGGGGGTTCTCTGTACCCCGGACCCGGCTGCAGGACCACACGCAACATTGTCCGGTGTATGTGGAGGGAGGTGGCCGATGCCGTCAGCGCCGTCAGGATGATACCCAGGGCAGGCGAGCAGTGTCGCAAGAAGCTGAACGACCTACTCAGGGCAGTCAGGGTGAGTACCCAGCAATGTGCCCATGGCACCAACCACTCTATGCCCCACACGTGACACAACCCCCCAACCCCAGGGGGACGATACAATCCCCGCTGTGACCCCACATGGCTGCACCTCCCATGCCAGCCGCATTGGCCGGGTGCCCTGTGCACCTTCGCGATCATAGACCCAACTGCTGGGCTGCATGTGTCGGACCACCTAACACTGATGATGTATGTGTGCCCCCCCCCCCCCCACCCCATCCAGGACAAGACCGCGCACAACTGTAGAGAGCGGGAGAAAACTGGAGGGGGTACACCTGAATTTCACGCCCTCACTGTGCATGAACAGAGTGTACTGGACGTGGCTGGCGGACCCAAGGACCAGGAAGTTGCCCATGCCGAGATCGGGGGCGCGCCACCAAGTGAGAACGCCCTGCCTGGCCCCAACCCCTCACCCCACCCCTCCCCATACCCCACCCTGCAATCCACCCCCTCACCCCTCACCCCACCCCACAATCCACCCCCTCACCCCACACCCCTCACCCCACCCCTCACCCCACAATCCACCCCACCCCTCACCCCACCCCTCACCCCAGTCTAACCATACATGCTGTATTGTGTCTTGCAGGAGTACCCGACAATTGACCCGGCCCATCAGGCGCACCCCACCCGCAGCCAATGCCAGGGTGGCCACCCCCAAAGGACTCAGGCAATGACGGGGAGGGCAGCCGCAACAACAGCCCTCTGGCTGAGTCCAGCCAGAAACCACAACCCAGGGGACGGAAACACAGGGGACAGACAGACAGGACACCACAGCCCAGGGGACCAGCACAGAGGAGACAGACAGACAGGACACCACAGCCCAGGGGACCAGCACAGAGGAGACAGACAGACAGGACACCACAGCCCAGGGAACCAGCACAGAGGAGACAGACAGACGTGGCACCACAGCCCAGGGGACCAGCACAGAGGAGACAGACATGACACCACAACCCAGGGGACCAGCAAACAGGGGACAGACAGACATGACACCACAGCCCAGGGGACGCCGGACTTCGGGTCCGATGAGGACATCGACTTCACGCCACTGCTATCTCCTACAACCTCCAGCATCGCAGGGTCTATCACCTCGGTTGGTCTCTTTAGCGATGAGGCTTCTGGGACACTCACTAGTGAGCACCACACAGCCCCTCCGGTACAGGTGGAGGTAGGAGCAGCCGAGGGGCCGGATGTTCTGAGTGCAGACCGGCCCCAGCAACCAGCTGCCGCCCAGACAGGTCCCGGGTTCCTGGAATACCCACACCCACCCAGTGAACGATGCAGTCAGAGGCCCAGGGACGAGAGAACGGAATGACGGCTGGTTTCCAGCACCTGCAGTCCAGGTGAAGGAGTGCATCCGCTTGCAGGAGCAGGGAATGGTGCCGATCATGCTTGGCACCCAGGCCGAAACCGCACGGGTGGCGTCTGCGGTGGAGGCAATGGGGGCGACGGTGTCGGACATAGGTCGGAGTATTGAAGTAAAAAACTCACCACTATTCTTAGAATTCCCCCTATACCAGAAAGTGTCAATAAGACATTCTAAATGGTGAATAGGGATTCTCACTCCCTGACTCCTATGCAGACTTAAGTGGGTGCTATTCGGGTCAATCTATATTTTCAAGTTATCCCCGGTACAACCCATATCTTCATAGAAGATTTCATCTACTTACTACTTAGTAACATTGATCCTGGGTCCCGCATTGCTAAGTAAGTAAAGTAGACTTTGTAATAACCACTGTTTCAGGTTAAAACTTTAAGCTATTTTATTATTATATTTTTTCTTTTAAAAGATAAAATCACTGTCTTTACAGAAAAGTAAAACGATCTTGCTTCTGGATTCTCCTGGTTGGTTGAAAAGACCTTCAGGTCTGTCATAATATGCACCCATGCACATCATGAGGTAAAAACAGGCAGTGACAGACACCCAGGTTAGCCAATCAAAATACAGGACAGAACACAACCAATCACCAGACAGAACACCAGAGGGGGGCTTCCAACTATAAAACACATGAGGCATCAGCGCTCCGCCTCTTTCCACTGATGACAACTGTAGTGACAGTCAGGGTGTATATATCAGTCAGCACCTTCTACACGTGGATCAGAGCTAGCCTGGTCTAGTAAGTTAGAGTTAGTACACTTAGAGTAGTAGAGTGTCAACCCACAGCCAGCTGTGTGCACTGTTACAGAAGTTCAATAAATCATATTGAACCAATGCCTACATTTGGTGTATGCTTTACCGTTCATCTGCATCCTGTTGCAGTCCGTGTTACCCCAGGGTGAATAACACGACAATGTCTACCTTGACAATCTCTCTTCTTTATCTTTTGGATTTCTCCTGATGGATTCGCTGTTCTGCTCGGTTTTTGTGTTATATCCTTCCCATGACTGAGGGCAGCTATGAGAGCTGACTCTGCTGGCTGTTACCGATTTGGGGTTTATATTTCCCTTACCACAGTTATTAAGTTTATATGACATTATCATAAATTAACTTTGTTTTTCTCTTGACTGTTCAAGGTACCTTTAATCTTAATTACTTCTTACACGACTATGTATTCATGTTGAGCATGACTTCAGCTCATCAAACTCTGATTACATTTTTTTCCTTTGTAATGTTCAATTGTTCTTTGACCCTAGTGGGGTTCTGGTTCCTGTCACTTCTAAAGTTGCTTTATTACCAAATCGTGCCCTTAGCTTGTCAGAACTCTGGGCCCGATTTGGGGTTATCCTGTGCTCTCATGGACACGTCGTCTCCTGCTTCCCATATTCAACTGGTGTCAGCAGGATTTCACACCTAAACATTTGTCACCCAATTCAACTGAAGACCCTGGCAATTCTTTTTTCGCTGCTTACTAAAATAATTAATTTCAAAGAAGGTGCAAAATATTGTTTCTTTCCATGTAACTAAAAGTTCAATCTGCTTTGACTTGAAAGACAGGCATCAGTTTTACAGCTTGAACAGTCACAAGCTGTTTTCTTAATGCTTGTTTGATAAAGGCTATCTGCATTTCAAAACCTTCTTTTGCAGCTGCTGTTAATCCTTCATGGGATTTTTCCCTACACTTTCTCATGTACCCTCAGGTCAGGTTTTGCCAGACTTCCATGTTTCAAATTACATATTTTCCCATTTTTACTTTACAGTATGCAAGACCTGGGGCTTGCTGTGCACGCGGCTTCTGTGGCCCAGGACAGGGCTGCCCACTCACAGGCAACCATGAGCCAGGGCCAGTGGCAGATCGCAGCGGCACTCAGCACCATGGCCCAGTCTCAGCAGGCCATGGCGCAGTCTCAGCAGGCCACCCCAGAGAACATCGGCGCCATTGCCCAGGTGCTGGCCAGTGTTGCACAGACCCAGACAGGGATGGCCAACTCCCTGAGGCTCCATGGCTGCAAACTTGCAGACCCTGGTCGATACCAGAGCAGGCCTTCAGGACTGGCAGCACCAGGTGCCGGGGGTGCCTCGGGTGTTGGATCCGCTCGCACCCCCCTCCCATGGAGAAGCCCAGGGATCATCGGGCACCCCGAGGGAGGAGGAGGTGCCGGGGCCCGTTCCGGGTCCCCCTGCAGGGGAGGTCCCGGAACACCTTGGCACCTCGGACTCCCCCCTACCGTCCCTAGTGCATCTGGTGGGCAGCGGGCAGAACAGGGTGGCAGCACACCATCCCGGTTGCCCGAGGCGCAGCCTGGCCCATCCAGGCTGGGCCCCAGGAAACGACCGCCAAAGGGGACCCTAGTCACAGGGCAAGAGTCACAGCAGTCCGCCTCCACTTCTGCTGTACCGTCTGGGGAAACACCGAGACGTAGTCATAGGGCCCGTAAGGCCAGAAAGGTAGAGACTTAGTAAGTTGGCACGGGTGCAGGGCACAGATTAGTTATAGGGGCTAGGGTCATGTACAGATTTTCCCTCATTAAACACACTGTAACACCTATGAAAGCTGCCTCTGTGCTCTGTCAGTGCCAGTGTGGGTGAGGGGTGATGGAACGTTGAGCTCTGGTGAGTGTGACAGACCACGTTCATGGAGTAGGGCCCCTTCCTGTTCATGAACATTGCCCTGTTGTCCGATGGTGGCCGCATGGCAACATGCACCCCATCGATCGTCCCCTGGACCATGAGTATCCTAGCGACCGTGGCGAATCCCGCTGCCCGGGCATCTTGATGGACGCGGTCCACGGGGAACTGAATGTACCGGTCCACGATGTCATACAGGGCGTCAGTCACTGCACGGATACACCTGTGCACCGATACCAGCGGGATGCCAGACAGCTCACCACTCGGCGACTGGAACAACCTGTCGCATAGATGTTGAGCGTGACCGTCACCTTGATGGCCACCGGGAGAGGGTGTCCATCCCCAGTCCCACACGGTGCCAGGTGTGCCATCAGGTGGCAGATATGGGCGATGGTTTCCCAGCTCATCTGGAGTCTCCTCCTGCTTGCTCTGTCTGGGAGATCCTGGAAGGAAATGCGGCGCCGGTACACATAAGGTCTCATCGGGCGCCTCCGCTGCCGTGGTACCACCTCCTCCACCCCCCTCTCCTCCTCCTCCTCCCCCTCGTCGTGGTCCTCCTCCTCCTCCTTGGCCTGTCGGTTAGGCGGCCTTCCAGCCTGAGTGGCCGGCACCTGCCCCACTGCGGCCCGTTCCTCTGCTGCAGCCTCCGCCGCCTCCCTGTCACGCCCCTGCTCCAGCTCCCACAGGGCTTCATACAGGGCAGCGGCTCCCGCCACGGCGGCCAACCACGCTGGAAGATGCCCAAACATTACGATCTCCAGGGGGTGCAGGTAGAAAAAGTTTCATCATGGCGCATACCCCTCTCCAGAACCAGGTGGCATGGGCTACATGGTCGCCCCAGTTGGCAGCTCGCGCCTCAGCCACGCATGCCCCCCCCCACCCCCGCCCCCTCGGTGCCCCGACTCCTGTCGTTCGTCCCTCCTGCGTGGGCCACCGTTTGATGGCACTGCCCTCACCGGGGGTTTCCGTGGGTGCGGCCATGGATCTACCCGCTGGTAGGTGCGACCGGCTTGGTGGGGGGGGGGCGGCGCAGCCGGGGAGGTTTTGGGGAGGGCAGCACCCATATGAACAGCCGGGAGGCCTGGGCTGAGCCAGCGACCGGGGTTGGTGCCCACCTGCGTGGCCGGCGTCATGGCATCCATGGCGTTGGCTCTGCCCTGTCATGGCGTGCCGTTCCCGGCCGCGGCGGCTGTCTGTCCGCAACTCCCCCCCCCCCCCCCCCCCCCGCCCCCAACCCAGCACCAGGTTATCCCATTAGGTCTCTTCGTGAGCTCTTCCAATATTACAGTGAAAAAGCTCTCTTTAGACAGAATAGTTTCAATAAGAATGTTAGAAAATGTTGTATCTAGCGCACAAATCGGTGCAGTGTTCCATATTTGTACTTTGAGAACCATAGAAGCTTGTAGCACAGAAGATTATTCAGTATCACGCCTATGCAGCTCTTTGAAAGCAGTATTCAATTATTATCATTTTCCTGCTCTTTCTCAAGAACCCTGCATATTTTTCCACTTCAAGTCTATTAAATTCCCTTTTGAAAGTTGCTATTGAATTTACTTTCACTATCCTTTCAGGCAATGCATTCCAGATCACAATATTAAAAAAATTAAACAAAAAAAAAAATCACATCTGGCCATTTTATCGATTGCCTTAAATCTATGTTTAACTGATTACTAATCATTTTCCCAATGGAAACAATTTCTCCTTATTTGCTCTATCTAAACGCTTCATAATTTTGAATTAAATCTCTATTTTACCTTTGCTCCGAAGAAGAACAATCACAGCTACTATAAACTATGCATGTAACTGAAGTCCCTCATTGTACCATTCTGATAAATCTCATCTGTACCCTGTTTAAGGCAGTGCCATCCTTGCTAAAATATGGGCTGGGATTCTCCGACCCCACGCCGGGTTGGCGAATCGCCGGTCACGCCGGAAATTCCCGCCACCAGCTCCGACATCGGGTGACCAGAGAATCGGCGGCAGTCGCACATGCGCGGTCAACGCAGCGCCGATCGGGGGCTGTTGAAAACGGCCCCCGCTGCGATTCTCCGTGATCGACCGGTCGAATTCCCGCCGCATTCTGCCGGCGTGGTTCCAACCTGGTACCAACCTGGCGGGAGCTCGGACCAGCGACCGCGGTGGCCGTCCTGATGGGGGGGTGGGGGGGATCAGACTCCAGCGATCGGGGGCTACCGATCGGCAGGCGCACACGATCTGGAGAGGGCCTACCTCCTTTAGCGCAGGCCCGCTGTGTGGCTCCGCCATGTTGTGTGGCGCCGGCACGGAAAAGGCCACCACGCGCATGCACCGGCGCGGAAACGGCTACCACGCGCATGTGCCAGCGTCAAAATGGCCACCATGCGCATGCGCGAACCCGCGCCGGAAGTGCACGGCCGCGTATCGCCGCCGGAGCAATGCGCAGCACTCCGGCACTGTGCTGGCCTCCTGTGGCCCACTGAATCGCTGGGCCAAGAGGCCCATTGACGCCTGCGTGAAACACTCCGGTGTTTACGCCGGCGTCAACACTTGGCCGGAATTTCGGAGAATCCCAGCCATGATGTCTAGAATTGGAACAATTATAAATTGTGTTGTGGTTCATGGTAAATCATTATTCTGGTTATCCATCTATAATATGAAAAATAAGTCAAGGAATTGGGTTATATTTGACCTTTTCACATGAAAGCTTGTTATGACCTTGGGTTAGTTTATCGTATGACTGATCATTAAAGATGCAAGGCCAACTTTTGGGAGAAACCGATGAGGCGGAACGATTGAAAATATCTATTGAAAACACCAGAAACCTAGAACAAATGGTAAAGAACATTCTCTACCAATGCTCAATCAAAGATTTCAGAATAATCATTGTATTTCACCTCCTAATTCCCGAATTTGTTTCACTGTTCTTCCAAACCTTATGTTTCTTCTGACTACAACTCTCAAGGTTGGGTCATTTAAAGTATTTGGCTGCTGTATGTTTGTGACAACATACGTCTTTGCATATTGACATATGTCTGGGCGGCGGTAGCATTGTGGCTTCGCAGCGCCAGGGTCCAAGGTTCGATTCCTGGCTTGGGTGACTGTGCAGAGTCTGCACGTTCTCTTCGTGTCTGCGTGGGTTTCTTCCGGGTGCTCCGGTTTCCTCCCACAAGTCCTGAAAGACGTGCTGTTAGGTGAATTGGACATTCTGAATTCACCCTCTGTTACCCGAACAGGCATCGGAATTGGCGAATAAGGGCTTCTCACAGTAACTTCTTTGCAGTGTGTATTTAAGCCTACTTGTGACAATAAAGATTATTAAAAAAACATAATTAAGAAGCTCTTGAGAGTGAGGGCTGTTGCCCATTTTGCATTAAATCAGCATGGAGGTGGTCGAATGATATAAATTGGTGTTGCTGGAAAGAGCACTATCCTAGTATGCATCGGCCCCTCTGGACGAGATTCTACTTCATAACAACAATTTCAATAAATGAAGAGTCAAATGTCACAATTGTTAAAGCTAAATGATAAATATGAAATATAAAGGTTACGAAAGGAATTAAAGGATTCAAATGATTTAATGAAAGACCACAGTTAATGTGTTTATGTAAGCTGATTAGTGGCCTATTTATATAGTCTTAACTTCTATTTGGGGACCTTTTTAAGGAAGAGTTCATCCCTCTTTGAAGTGATTTTAAAGCAGACTATCTTCCTCAAATGGCCAGAAATAACCTGCACTGGTTTAGCTTTGAGCTGTCATTCCAGCTGCAACGAAAATTAGCATATTCATTTTTATAGCTTCAGCCCCAAAATCTCGTCAGTATATTCATTTATTGATCATTACACATTAGTTAAATGCTCGAACAAAAAAAAATATCCTGAACAATTCTAAAGGAGATCCACTGATTTAACTGGCTAATTATATCATGCTAGGTATGAAGGTGCAGAAGGTAAGCATGATGTGTTCAGCTAAATTGGGGGCAACTAAGGAGCTTAAAGGAGAAAGAAAACTTGGAAGGAGGTGTAGCGCACAAAGACTCCGTGAGACGAATAGAGTGAAGTCGATGAGGCTTTATTAAGCGTGTCTGTTCCCCCGCAGCTCGATAGTAGACTAGCCTGCGGGGGAGGATTCCGGCTTCTTATACTCCGCCTTCAGGGCGGAGCTAGAGGTCAACGGCCAACCAGGACCCGGGATCTGTCAGCCAATGACATTAGGGCTTCCAGTCCCACATGACCCCTAATACATACTACCACAGGAGGCGACTATTGGGAAGAAGGAAGCCATTATTTTTGTTCCCTTATCCAAACTCCAGTTCCTAACTATCGACTCCAGCCCTCTCTCTAGCAACAGTCTGAGATTAAGCCAGCCTGTTCACAACCTTGATGTCATATTTGACCCCGGAAATGAGCTTCCGACCTCAGATTCATGTTATCGTTAACACCACATTTTTCCACCTCCATAACATCACATGGCTTCGTTCCTGGCTCAGCTCATTTGCTGCCGAAACACTTGCTCATTCTGTCATTACTTCTAGAGTTGACTATTCCAAAGCACTCCTGGCTAGTCACCCATATTCTACGCTCTGTAAATTTGAGATCATCCAAAACTCCACGGCCCATGTCTTAACTTATACAAAGTCCTGCTTTCCTATCACTCCTATGCTTGCTGACCTACAGTGGCTCCCAGGGAAGCAACGCCATGATTTAAAAACTCTTGTCTTTGTTTTCAAATCCCTCCATGACCTTGCCCTTTCCTAGCTCTGGAATCTCCTCCAACCCCACAACCATCAAGACAAATTTGCATGCCTCTTTTTACAGACTCTTTTCCATCTCCTATTTTAATCATTCCATCACTGGTGGCTGCACCTTCAGTTGTCTCGGCTCTGGAATACCTTCCATAAACTTCTCTGTCTCTCTTTCCCCCTTTAAGACACTCCTTAGAACTGACCTCTTCAACCAAACTTTTGTGTGGCTCAGTGTCATACTTTGCTTTATAATGCTCTTGTGAAGTCCCTTGTGACGTTTCATTCCATTAAAGGCGCTATATAAATATCAGTTGTTGTTGCAGGTAGGGTGACTGTTTTGACATCCTGGGAAATAATGAGTTCGACTCTGGTGGTATATGATGAGTCTTTATTTCAATGCAGATAGGATAACATAATCTGTATTTTTTGATGTAAAAGTCTGTATAATAAAATATAACATTATGCAATAATTTATGAACAAAATCATTGAAATCTGATAGAAATGTGACTTGCATAATCTAGGAATTTAGTCACCTTAAGGTGCAATGTTCCAAACTGTCACTCAAACAGCGTCTTGATGCTGTTCTATATGATAATTGTTAATGTATTCTGACTGGACAATTTTCTGGTTATCGACTGCAGAAAAACACTTGACAAAAATGCAGCAATTGCTTTATCATCAGTGATCCTCAAGTGTGGATGTCATCACATACCAGTTTTCTGGAACATTCTTGTCATCATTTGTCTACTTCAATGCTGGACCAGATAGGAAAAAGGAATAAAATTAAATGAGGCTTCCCACGTGAATTTTAGAGTTGTTTTTATGACTAATGATATCGGGCAGAATTTAACGGAAACATTTTAAAGTTCATTTGTAGTGGGTTTTTCAGGGAGTTCTCCACTGCTATCAAACGAGACTTAGGGCATGATTCTCCGGTCTCATTGCGCTCTTGCTCGAGCGAAACGAGCCAGTGAATAGAGTGAGAGGCAGAAAATGAGAAACTAGCCGGTCGCCAAACAGTTTGCGATGTAACCAGCCCACTCCCGTAGGCGGAATCAGAATCTCGTCGCGGTGTGGCAAGAAACCAATTATCACCAATTAAGCCCTATTTCCGTACAATCCACATCCAGCGGCCTTCCGGGGAAGGGAGGCGCTGGGAGGGGAGGGGGAGGGCAACCACGTGCTGCACCACATGCCAACCCCTGGATCATGTGTAGCCATTCCAGGGGCAACTCCTGTCCCTTCCCATCTGCCCCACCGACCACCCATATTCCCCATCGACTGCCAAGGCCTCTGACCATGCGGCTGAAGGCTATTGCTAATAGGGAATTGGCAATCGTGGTTAAGTGAGCACTTCACACATCCCAAATGGATTCGTAGGCGGGCCATGTAGCATGTGGGAGTCATTGCCTAGCATCCCAATCACACCTCGATGCCTGGACACTGTGCCTGAACACTGCGGGAGGCAACACCACACAAGAAGCAGCCAACGTCCAAACACCCAGGGGATGGGACACAGCTCCGGGGACATGTCCACGGCCGGAGGGTGGGTGAGTGCCACAGAGAGGGGAAGATGCCTGGTGAGAAGGGGCAAGGGATCGGAGGTTGGCGCGCATTGCAGAAGAAAGTGACAGAAGCGTAATACTGGTTGTGCCCAAGGGTGTTTATCGAGTCTTACAATTCTCCACCCTCCCGATGGTGCTGTCCCCTCCCCCACCCCGCCCCCTCACCCCCTACCTACCCCACCACCCCATTCCCCCTCCCCCCCGTGCCCCCAGTGATTCTCGATGTGCTTGGCCCTCCTAGCTCTACCGCTACATCTAGGTGTATCCCCAGGATGCACATCTGAGGTGGAGGCAGCCTGCTGCTTACCACATCCCATGGCATTCGATGCTCCTATCGGGGGTCCTCTAGGGGCTCTGAGGCCGGTGGGTCCCGGCTCATATGTCAGCAGCACATGCACAGCTGTGCCGCCCTGTCCCGTGTGTTGGCTGTGAGACGGATTTCATCAGAGGATTGGAACTCGGGGAGGAGCTGGTGCCCACTGCTGCCCCTCCATGGGACGGATCTGGCTTGGCCCCCTAGCGCCCACTCCTTCTGCTCGTTGCCTATAGGTCCCTGGGCTTCACCTTGGGATGGAGGGGCAGCTGGTTCGAGCGCCGGCTGCCCCTGCATCATCTGGCTCTGCCAGCCCTGGCGGTTCCCCATGGTCTGCACCATCGTGTCTAAGCTGTCGGCGATGCTCCTCAATGACTGGGTCATGCACTGCAGCGCCTCGGCAATGGCCACCTGCGACTGGGACAAGCTCCGCAGTGCCTCGGCCATTCCCACCTGAGAGCGGGACATGTCCCACAGAACCTCATCAAGGTCAGCCTGGTACAGGGTCACATCCTCCAGCGAGTCAAACATTCAACCAAGCTCTCCACTGCGGTCACCACCCTAGCAGTGTTGGCCTCCGTGCCACCTCCTGCGCCCGTAGCTTCTGGGACTCCTCCAAGCGGCTAGGGATCTGATGGAGTGACGCTGACATCTCCCTCTGAATGTTCTGCCGCCCCTAACGTCTCCATCAGCTCCAGAGTGACCTCTTCCACAGGCTCAGCATCATGTTGGGATGCTACCATGCCTGGGTGTTCCTGCCTCCTTCTGATGTACATCAGCAGCAGTGTGGTGCTCACCAGATTGTGCCCCAGAAAGCTGACCACTAACATTTCCCACCGAGGTGCGTGTATCTGCGCTGGTGGAAGGTGTGGATAACAGCTGTGATGCGTCTATTACGTGGCATCCTCGGAGCTCTCCTCCGAGGTGGTCTCATGGGAAGCTGGAGAGGGTGCCACTCGGGATGGGCCTGTGTCGTCGGTGGAGGACGTGCGGGAGAATGGACATGTGGTCAGTGGGAGGGATGGGTCAGTCAGTAAGGCAATAACAACTCACGTTTGACAGGTCCTTTGGCTGGGGCCAGTGGTTCCTCACCTCTGCTTCGTGCTAGGCCTCTGCGTTGGTGACCGCACTGTCCTCAGCCACACCAGTCACCTCGAGGGCACGCTCCTCGAATGAGGTGAGGACTTTTATGTCTGTCACACCACCGCTAGGGTGGGTCGTCTCCCAATGGTTCTTGGAGAACTTTTCCTGAGGAGACACAGAGAGGGTATCATTAGCCCCGCCGGTTCGGAGAATCGCTGGGGGGCGCCGTGAATCCCACCCACGCTGGCTGCTGAATTCTCCAGCGCCGGGGATTTGGCGGGGGCGGGAATCACGCCGCGCCGGTCGGCGGATGCTAGCAGCCGGCCCCCCGCCGATTCTCCGGCCCGCGATGGGCCGAGTGGCTGCCCATTTTCAGCTGGAGAAGATCCCCCCCTGTGCATGCACTGGGATGATGCCAGCACACGCTGGAGCTCCTGCGCATGTGCCAACTCGCGCCGACCAGCGGAGGCCCTTCGGCGCCGGTTGGCGTGGTGCCAAGCCTCTTCCCCGCCAGCCAGCGCAGCACAAACCACTCCGGCGCCAGCCTAGCCCCTGAAGGTGTGGAGGATTCCGCACCTTTGGGGCGGCCCAACGCCGGAGTGGCTCACGCCACTCCTTCCCCCCGGAGTTACCCGCCCCGCCGATTCCCGCAGAATCTCGCCCGTGGTTCACAGTGGTGGGACGGGGTGTGAAGGAAGGGTTGGGGGGCGTTGAAGGAGGGGAGTGGAGGGATGGTTGGGGGAGGTCGCATGGAGAGTTGGGGGGTGGACTCTCCAGTGGAAAGGTCTCGGTGGAGGGAGGAGTGGGTGGCAGCATTGGAGTCTACCCACTCGTGATGCCCGGTGTAGATCATTCCCTGCATTGGAGGCCGGTCCTCCTGGTCACACTCCCAGCACTCACAGCCATCGCCACCTCATCCCAGGCAGCACAGGCTGCCCTGTGGCTCACCCTCCGGGGACCTCGGCGGAACAGGACATCCCTCCTGGCCTCCACAGCACCTAGCAGCCTCCCCAGATCTGCAACCCCGAATCTTGGGGTCGGTCTCAAAGAACAAAGAACAAAGAACAAAGAAATGTACAGCACAGGAACAGGCCCTTCGGCCCTCCAAGCCCGTGCCGACCATACTGCCCGACTAAACTACAATCTTCTACACTTCCTGGGTCCGTATCCTTCTATTCCCATCCTATTCATATATTTGTCAAGATGCCCCTTAAATGTCCCTATCGTCCCTGCCTCCACTACCTCCTCCGGTAGTGAGTTCCAGGCACCCACTACCCTCTGCGTAAAAAACTTGCCTCGTACATCTACTCTAAACTTTGCCCCTCTCACCTTAAACCTATGCCCCCTAGTAATTGACCCCTCTACCCTGGGGAAAAGCCTCTGACTATCCACTCTGTCTATGCCCCTCATAATTTTGTATACCTCTATCAGGTCGCCCCTCAACCTCCTTCGTTCCAGTGAGAACAAACCGAGTTTATTCAATCGCTCCTCATAGCTTATGCCCTCCATACCAGGCAACATTCTGGTAAATCTCTTCTGCACCCTCTCTAAAGCCTCCACATCCTTCTGGTAGTGTGGCGACCAGAATTGAACACTATACTCCAAGTGTGGCCTAACTAAGGTTCTATGTCTCCTCGGCGCCATTGTTGCGAGCTGGCTGGGGTTGGCTGAGCAAGTGTTGCTTAAGTGCTGCTCAACCTTGTTAGCGGGGGACTGGCAAGCGGAATGCCAGCGAATTGGCTGGCGAGCCTTCATTTGCGAAACAAACCCCTGGGGCCTCATTAAGTGGACCAATTAATGTTGAATAGTGTTGCCGGCTTCACCAGGCCGAGCGCCGAGAAGCTCGCGGCAGTTCCCGCCTGTTAGGTCGCTGAGACATTTTTCCAGAGAATCGTGCCCTTAGTCATTTTTTTAGGCCCTGGGGAGTTTCTCACCAGTTTAGCCCATTTCAGCACTTGGAAGCTGAACTCAGAGATTAGGCTGCCATTTTGAAAGGGTGCCCCGATCTCTAAGTGAGCTTGTGGGTCCCCCCACCCATCGGCAATGTCACCCCCACACACATGGACAATATCCCACACCCCTCTCCGAGGACACCATGGGATCCCTGGGGGTCCCCGCTCCTCAAGCTCCCCCACGCCACTTACTGGTCCCCCCCTTCCAGGACCGGCACCCATCACCCCCAAACTCCCAGAGGTCCATACTTACCTGCCATGCAACACCCCCCCCATCCTTCACACCCTCACTCCACCCTCCTTTGATGGGCATGGCCCTGTTGTGCCCTGACACTTGCCAGTCCCTCCCTGGCACCTGGATACCCTTGCAATGCCACCTGGGCAGTGCTCCTGCCAGCCTGGCAGTGCCATGATGCCAGCTGGGCAGTGCCAAGATTCCCATGTTCCAGGAGGAAGGCCAAGGAGCCAACCTGCACAATCCCTTGCCATCCAGGGGTCTCCGATGGCCTGGGAGACCCTCTGGGTGCCGTTCCACCTGGTCCACAATTGTGTGAACAGTATTGAATGGCACAGGGTTGCAGCCTCGCTGGGGAGGCTGGTCGATGCCGGGAGGCCAGTAGATCCCGAGTAAGCCTTCCTAAGTAGGTTTAAACAATACTTAGATGCAAGCTGTGTGGTCACGCCACTATTGGGCATGCTGAAGGCTACCGGAAAGCCCGCGAGAGGCCTTTACCGGCCACGTTGTGCTCTCGCTTGAGCGCAAAGTGGCCACAAAATCGCACCCACCATTTAAAATTACTGCACAGTCAGTGAATCAATCACAGTGTTCATTACTGTTAATTTACAATTAATGATAATGCAAAAATAACTTTTCCGCACTGACAAATGCAACTCAACTGAGTGTTTGTGTCATCAAATACAAATATATGATATGTGACATCCATTCATCTTGTGTTGGTCATTAAAATTTATATTTCCAACTCACCCTTCATACCCCTCGTCCCGGGCTTCCTGGAATTCACTGCTCCTGGGTCTTGGGGGTCACTTTCAAAATTCTCACTCCACTGATGTATAACTGATTTGCTTTTGCACACAGCGAATGCTGCCCAGCCCCACTGGATTTCTGGGCCAATTTCTGACAGCTCCTGGTTAACTCTCTACAAATCCTCAACCCTCACTGGGTGACCTTTCCCCACTTATAATTAATCCCTCATTCCCTCTCCACACTGTCTGACTCCATGCTTTCTGCAAGTCAATTTTATTCAAGCACAGGATTTCTTACTCTTTCATATTGAAATGCCCTGTTCTCTGCACGTAATGTCTCCTAATTTCTGCTATGCCCATATCACCTGAATTCCCTCTGTGTTCATTTATGGAACCATAGAATGATTACAGCAGAGAAAGAGGCCTTTCAGCCCATCATGTCCAGGCAAGAACAGCTTATCTAGTCCCATTCACCTGCCCTTTCCCCATTACCCTTCAATTTTTTTCTCTGTATCTATCTAATTCCCTTTTGCAAGCCACAATTTAAGCTGCCTACATCTTAGCCAGTCCATTTCTTCATGTCGCCGTTGGTTCTTTTGGCAATCACCTTAAATCTGTGTCCTCTGGTCTTGATCCTTCTGCCAATGGGAATAGTCTCTGACTATCTTTTCTGTCCAGAGGCCTCATCATCTAGAAAACTTCTACCAAATCTTCCTCAACCTTCTCAAAGCAGAACAGCTTCAGCTTCGCAAATCTATCCACATAATTGAAGACCCTCATCCCTAAAGCCATTGTTGTACATCTTTCTGCACCTTCTCTAAAGCCTTCACACCCTTCCTAAAGCATGGTGTTCTTAATCGGACATATGACTGCAGTTGAGGCTGAACCTGTGTTTTAGACAGTTATTTTGTATTCTATGCCTCAATTTATGACAGCCCAGGATTCCATCTGGCTTTCTAATCACTTTCTCTACTTTCCCTGCCACCTTCAATGATTTATATACATATATTTCCAGTTGTGTTCTTCTACCTCCTTTAAAATTGTACCCTTGATTTTATATTGTCTCTATTTGTTATTCCTCCTCCAGTTCACAATACTTCCAAGTTTTGTGTCATCTGCAAATTTTGAAACTCCTCCCCAGACATCTCCACTCTAACTATGAGTTGAAGGGCAGCAAGGTGGCACAGTGGTTAGCACTGCTGCCTCATGGCGCATCGTCCCAGGTTCAATCCTGGCTCTGGGTCACTGTCCGTGTGCAGTTTGCACATTCTCCCTGTGTTTGCATGGGTTTTGGTCCCCCCACAATCCAAAGATGTGCAGGGTAGGTGAATTGGCCATGCTAAATTTCCCCTTAATTGGAAAAAATAAATTGGGTACCCTAAATTTATTTTTTTTAAACTATGAGTCGACATCTCTTTCGGCTTCATCTCCTTTATATAAATGTACTCTGAGCTCTGCTTGTCCATGGCAACCACCTTCTACTCACTCGACACTATTCCCACTGAACTGTTAACCACTCAACTTCCTTTTCTGGCTCCCATACAAAGTTAAATTGTAAAAGGGTTCCCTCTGTTCATACATTACCAACCTCCACTGTTGAAGGCATCCTAATCATGCCTTCCTCAGACACCTCAACTTTCTGTCTTTGCAAACTACAGTCCTACCCACAAACTCTTTTTCCCCTCAGGTCCTTGAAGCTGCCAAATCTGAGTCCATTTTTCCCACAGCTCTCCAAGTTTCTGCCTTTACCACAGCACTAAAATGGCTCTATGCCAAATCACATACAACATTTTCCATGACTATGGGCAGGATTATTAACTCCTAATGAAGCAGGTTTATTCACCCCTAATGGGGGCAAGAATGCAAATTCACACCACCGCCTAGAATGCCAGTTTGCCAATTCCATCGGGCCATTTAGCGTACAATTCTAAAACAAAGTAAATTGGGAATGAGTGAGGAGCATTGCCTTAAGAGGCTGAGGCAGAAGGCTCTGATGGAGCTGTTCCAAATGCTGAATGGAGCCCCACAAATCGAGGTTCAATATGGCACTCAAAGATGCAATGAAAGTCATCATGGCCATCAATATGTATGTCTCAGGATTGTTTTACGTAAGATATGACAATGTATGCACTGTCAGCCAGTTTGATGCACACAGATTCACCACAGAAGTAATAGGGATCTTGTTCTGCTTGCCCAACATTTTAAATCTTTTAAAGGACCCACAGTATCAGCACAATAAATTTCTATAGATTTGCTGACCATGCATTCACTGACCTCATGCATGGCATCATTTGGTTCCCTGTGCCCAGAATTATTTTATACATGAATGCCAATCGATGCTACTCCATCAATTTGCAGCTGGTATGTGACTAAAATGCACAATTATGCAGTTACGTACCGAGGAAAATGTTTTATGTTTAAGGATACTTCTCAATGACACCATTATTTCAAAGAAAGGAAGACCAAGTTTACTCACTGCAGACATGGTTAATGGCCCTTTTGTACCAAGTATAAACAGAAGCAGAACGCAGAAATTATGATGCACAGTGAGTTCTCCCAGTGAGCCAGAGAAGACACAACCAAGAGTGAGTTTGGGAATTTTAATCTAGGTGGGAATTCGAAGCTGGGTGGGGAGGAGGTACTTTTTTATCCCTGGTAAGTGACTGGTAAGTAGTTTTTCTTTTCATTGTCTAATTTATTTATTTTTTTCTTTCGTTTTTTGGAATTGTAGTTGTATAAGTTAACCTAAGGTTTAAGACATGACAGGAGATCTCAGACATGTGTCATGCTCCTTGTGTGTGATGTGGGAGCTCAGGGACACATCCACTGTCCCTGAGCCCTTCACGTGCAAGAAGTGTGTCCAGTTGCCGCTCCTGTTAGATCGCTTGATGGCTCTGGAGCTGCGGATGGACTCACTTTGGAGCATCAGTGATGCTGAGGACATCGTGGATAGCACGTTTAGCGGGTTGGTCACACCGCATGTGAAAGATACTGAGGGAGATAGAAAATGGGTGACCAAAAACAGAGCAAGAGTAGGAAGGCAGTGCAGGTGTCCTCTACGGTCATCTCCCTGCAAAACAGATAAACCGTTTTGGATACTGTTGAGGGAGATGGCTCACCAGGGGAAGGCAGCAGCAGCCAGGTTCATGGCACCATGGCTGGCTTTGCTGCGCAGCTGGGCAGGAAGAAGAATGGCAGGCTATAGTGACAGGGGACTCAATCGTAAGGGGAATAGACAGGTGGTTCTGCGGACGCAATCAAGACTCCAGGATGGTATGTTGCCTCCCTGGTGCAAGGGTCAAGGATGTCTCAGAGCAGCTGCAGGCCATTCTGGGGGGGAGGGTGAACAGCCAGCTGTTGTGGTGCACATAGGCACCAGGTAAAAAGAACTGGACGAGGTCCTACAAGCTGAATTCAGGGAGTTAGGAGTTAAACTAAAAAGTAGGACCTCAAAGGTAGTAATCTCAGGATTGCTACCAGTGCCACGAGCTAGTCAGGGTAGGAATGTCAGGTTGGATAGGATGAATGCGTGGCTCGAGAGATGGTGCAAGAGGGAGGGACTAAAATTCCTGGGGCATTGGAATCGGTTCTGGGGGAGGTGGGACCAGTACAAACCGGACGGTCTGCACCTGGGCAGGACTGGAACCGATATCCATTGGGGGGGGGGGGGGGTGTTTGCTAGAGCTGTTGGGGAGGGTTTAAACTAATGTGGCAGGGGGATGGGAACTGACGCAGGAAGTTGAGGAGCAGCACGGTAGCATTGTGGATAGCACAATTGCTTCACAGCTCCAGGGTCCCAGGTTCGATTCCGGCTTGGGTCACTGTCTGTGCGGAGTCTGCACATCCTCCCCGTGTGTGCGTGGGTTTCCTCCAGGTGCTCCAGTTTCCTCCCACAGTCCAAAGATGTGCAGGTTAGGTGGATTGGCCATGCTAAATTGCCCTTAGTGTCCAAAATTGCCCTTAGTGTTGGGTGGGGTTACTGGGGTTATGGGGATAGGGTGGAGGTGTTGACCTTGGGTAGAGTGCTCTTTCCAAGAGCCGGTGCAGACTCGATGGGCTGAATGGCCTCCTCCTGCACTGTAAATTCTAGAATTCTATGAAGTTGGAAGGTAGTAAAACAGGGACAGAAACAAAAAACAGTAAGGGGGAAAGTGTAAGGCAGAGAAACCATAGTCAAAAATCAAAAAGGGCGACAGTACAAGGTACAGTGATGGAGGGGAGCTCAGTGAATAGGAACAGGAATACTAAAAGGAATAAAATGGGAAGGAAAAACATTAATAGTAAGCGACGCGGCAGGTTGTTACAGGAAGATATGGGTTCAACGACAAGGAAAATTAGGAGAAAGGTTAAGAGGAAATATAACTTAGGAGAGGTTACTGATTAAGGCGTTAAGATTCAAAACAGTGGTAAAAAAGCCAACATAAGTGTACTTTACCTGAATGCTCGGAGTATTCGGAATAAGGTAAATGAGTTGATGGCGCAAATCATCGTGAATGACTATGATTTAGTGGCCATTACTGAAACATGGTTAAAGGATGGTCACGACTGGGGGTTAAATAACCAAGGGTATCAAACTATTCGGAAGGACAGAGTGGATGGTAAGGGAGGTGGTGTAGCTCTGTTATTTAAGGATGACATCGGTGCTATGGAGGATAAGGTTGAATCCATTTGGGTGGAAATCAGGAATAGTAAGGTGAAAAAGTCACTTATAGGAGTGGTCTACAGGCCACCAAATAGTAACATTATGGTAGGGCAGGCAATAAACAAAGAAATAACGGATGCATGTAGAAATGGTACAGCAGTTATCATGGGGGACTTTAAGCTACATGTCGATTGGTTTAACCAGGTCGGTCAAGGCAGCCTTGAGGAGGAGTTTATAGAATGTATCCGCGATAGTTTCCTAGAACAATATGTAATGGAACCTATGAGGGAACAAGCGGTCCTAGATCTGGTCCTGTGTAATGAGACAGGATTGATTCATGATCGCATAGTTAGGGATCCTCTCGGAAGGAGCGATCACAATATGGTGGAATTTAAAATACAGATGGAGGGTGAGAAGGTAAAATCAAACACTAGTGTTTTGTGCTTAAACAAAGGAGATTACAATGGGATGAGAGAAGAACTAGCTAAGGGAGACTGGGAGCAAAGCCTTTATGGTGAAACAGTTGAGGAACAGTGGAGAATCTTCCAAGTGATTTTTCACAGTGCTCAGCAAAGGTTTATACTTACAAAAAGGAAGGACGGTAGAAAGAGGAAAAATCGACCGTGGATATCTAAGGAAATAAGGGAGAGTATCCAATTGAAGGAAAAAGCATACAAAGTGGCAAAGATTAGTGGGAAACAGAGGACTGGGAAATCTTTAGGGGACAACAGAAAGCTACTAAAAAAGCTATAAAGAAGAGTAAGATAGATTATGAGAGTAAACTTGCTCAGAATATAAAAACAGATAGTAAAAGTTTCTACAAATATACAAAACAAAAAAGAGTGGCTAAGGTAAATATTGGTCCTTCAGAGGATGAGAAGGGAGATTTAATAATGGGAGATGAGGAAATGGCTGAGGAACTGAACAGGTTTTTTGGGTCGGTCTTCACAGTGGAAGACACAAATAACATGCCAGTGACTGATAGAAATTAGGCTATGACAGGTGAGGACCTTGAGAGGATTGTTATCACTAAGGAGGTAGTGATGGGCAAGCTAATGGGGCTAAAGTCCCCTGGCCCTGATGGAATGCATCCCAGAGTGCTAAAAGAGATGGCTAGGGAAATTGCAAATGCACTAGTGATAATTTACCAAAATTCACTAGACTCGGGTGGTCCCAGTGGATTGGAAATTAGCAAACGTGACACCACGACACCATTGTTTAAAAAAGGAGGTAAGCAGAAAGCACGTAATTATAGGCCAGTGAGCTTAACTTCGGTAGTAGGGAAGATGCTGGAATCTATCATCAAGGAAGAAATAGCGAGGCATCTGGATGGAAATTGTCCCATTGGGCAGACGCAGCATGGGTTCATAAAGGGCAGGTCGTGCCTAACTAATTTAGTGGAATTTTTTGAGGACATTACCAGTGCGGTAGATAACGGGGAGCCAATGGATGTGGTATATATGGATCAGTGTTGGGCCCACAATTGTTCACAATTTACATAGATGATTTGGAGTTGTGGACCAAGGGCAATGTGTCCAAGTTTGCAGATGACACTAAGATGAGTGGTAAAGCAAAAAGTGCAGAGGATACTGGAAGTCTGCAGAGGGATTTGGATAGGCTAAGTGAATGGGCTAGGGTCTGGCAGATGGAATACAATGTTGACAAATGTGAGGTTATCCATTTTGGTAGGAATAACAGCAAAAGGGATTATTATTTAAATGATAAAATATTAAAACATGCTGCTGTGCAGAGAGACCTGGGTGTGCTCGTGCATGAGTAGCACAAAGTTGGTTTACAGGTGCAACAGGTGATTAAGAAGGCAAATGGAATTTTGTCCTTCATTGCTAGAGGGATGGAGTTTAAGACTAGTGAGGTTATGCTGCAATTGTATAAAGTGTTAGTGAGGCCACACTGGAGTATTGTGTTCAGTTTTGGTCCCCTCACTTGAGAAAGGACGTACTGGCACTGGAGGGTGTGCAGAGGAGATTCACTAGGTTAATCCCAGAGCTGAAGGGGTTGGATTACGAGGAGAGGTTGAGTAGACTGGGACTGTACTCGTTGGAATTTAGAAGGATGAGGGGGGGATCTTATAGAAACATATAAAATTATGAAGGGAATAGATAGGTTAGATGCGGGCAGGTTGTTTCCACTGGCGGGTGAAAGCAGAACTAGGGGGCATGGCCTCAAAATAAGGGGAAGTAGATTTAGGACTGAGTTTAGGAGGAACTTCTTCACCCAAAGGGTTGTGAATCTATGGAATTCCTTGCCCAGTGAAGCAGTAGAGGCTCCTTCATTAAATGTTTTTAAGATAAAGATAGATAGTTTTTTGAAGAATAAAGGGATTAAGGGTTATGGTGTTCGGGCCGGAAAGTGGAGCTGAGTCCACAAAAGATCAGCCATGATCTCATTGAATGGTGGAGCAGGCTCGAGGGGCCAGATGGCCTACTCCTGCTCCTAGTTCTTATGTTCTTATGTAACACCATCTCCCACAAAGACATTGGAGAAGTGAAACTGCTGAAGCTGAGGATTTTCACCCTTTTTCAGGTTGCAGCCTGTGGTATAATTTTGAGTTTCTTAGAGTTTGGTTGCACAGCGGGCAGGCAGCACGGTAGCACAAGTGGATAGCACCGTTGGCTTCACAGCGCCAGGGTCCCAGGTTCGATTCCCCTCTGGGTCACTGTGTGTGCGAAACATATTTTTGTGATGGCCACGAAGAATCCAGCACGAGTTTTAAGGATACAAAGTAATAACATTTATTTACAATAACATATATATATAACAGTAGCAGTAACTTCCCTTGCTGCATACTCCTTCCTGCTGGTTCCTGAATTGGCCAGCTTTATTTATACTAGGAGTTTACTAATGGTTTCTCCGCCCCCCTCATTGGGGAAGCTCATACTCCCACAGGATTGTGGGATTGCCATTAGTCCCCAGCCAATGGTAAGTAGGCAGGTTATAACATCCCATCCTCGTCGCCAGTTTTGTGAGGGCCACGAAGAATCCAGCACGGGTTTTAAGGATACACAGTAATAACATTTATTTACAATAACATATATATATAATAGTAGCAGTAACTTCCCTTGCTGCATACTCCTTCCTGCTGGTTCCAAACTGGCCAGCTTTATTTATACCAGGAGTTTACTAATGGTTTCTCCGCCCCCCTCATTGGGGAAGCTCATACTCCCACAGGATTGTGGGATTGTCATTAGTCCCCAGCCAATGGTAAGTAGGCAGGTTATAACACATATAAAATTATGAAGGGGATAGGATAGATGCGGGCAGGTTACTTCCACTGGCGGGTGTTAAATGTTATGGGCGAGGCATTTTCAGAACCCCAAAATGTATCATGGAGTTCAACCAACTGCTCCCTTTAATGGATTTGTTGATTTTCCTAGCACACACCTTTTTCTCTCGGTGCGGGATTACAATTATGGACACTTGGGTTTTTAAACACAAACACTGTTTATTCCATGAACTCAACTTAACATCTTAAATAAACATTGGATCTCTTATCACCCCTTACTTCAAAGATAACTCAGAAAATATTGCAACAGTAAATAACTCCTTAAAATGTTCCTTCAAACTTCCAAGAGGCTTAACACCTTTAAACAGTATCACATCAGGTTAAAGGATATATATATTTTTTCTGTAGAATGGCAGAGACATATTAGCTTGGTTGACTTCAGCTCCAGCACCTTGCTTTTTTCCTGCAGCTCTCTGGACACACACAGCCACACACAAACTGCTTTTTCCAACTGGCTTTCTCCCTCCAAGCAACTCACAGCAAACCAAAACTTCTCAAGCTGCTGTCTCAAACTGGCTTTCTCCTTTTAATCAGCTCACAGCAAAACAGCCAGGCACTTTTAAACTTCTCTCAGCAAAACCAGCCAGGCACTTTTAAACTGCTCTCAGCCAAACCAGCCAGGCACTTTTCAAACTGCAAAATTTCAAAATGGCTGAACTGAGCTGAGCTCCACCCACTCTATGACATCACTGTTTTCTTAAAGGTACATTGCTTAACCATCTTAAAGGTACTCTCACATGCCACCTCCCCCCAAGAAAAAAAACACCATCAACTTCAAGATATTTCATTTTTCACTTTTGCACCATCCACTAAGAAATGTACACAATAAATATACCTTTTCGTTTTTAAAAAAAAACAACACGCGCAAACAGATATAATAATAGAGTCCATTTTTCTTTGTTCTTCTTCCTCCAACCAAAATCTTTCTCGATTGACAGTCTCTTTGAACAAAATCTCTGCACGATCCATCCATTCCTCTACTCCTCGGCATTTCTCTTTAGAATCAGATACTTTAGTTCAATCTGACCACAGAGCCCCTTGCAATTCTCCAATACAGGAGCATTGGTGATCACAGCTTTCAGGCAGCCAAATGCCTGTTGAAAGTCCGCTGTCCATTGAAATTGATTACGTTTCTTCAGCAATTCCATCAGTGGAGTAATCACACCACAAAACCTTTGCACAACTGTTCGAACAAATTCATTCATGCTAGAAGATCGCATTATCTCCCTTCGTCTTGAGGGTATCGGAAACTCCGCAAGGAAAGCGATTCGGGCTTCTCCAAATTCACTTTCGGCTAGGTTCATCACCAAACCCGCCTCCTGAAGTCGATCGAAGAACTCCATACGATGTTTTAAATGTTCTTTCCATGTCTGGAAGTTGGAAATAAAAGCAGATTGTCCCACTTTCTCAATGCAATCCTTCAAACGTGGGATAGGATAAGAGTCCGTTCTTGTAACTGCATTCACCTTTCGATAGTCCACACACAACCGTTGGGTACTGTCTGGTTTAGGTACCATCACTATGGGTAAGCTCCATTGGCTGCAATTCACTTCAATTATGCCATTCTTCAGCATACTCTCAATCTCTCTGTTAACCTGTGCCAATTTTAAAGAATTAAGTCCAATGGATGTTGTTTGATAGGAACAGCATTTCCCACATCTACATCATGTATAGCCATTTTAGTACTTCCCAATTTATCTCTACAAACTTGCCCATGTGATATCAATAACTCTTTCAGGTCAGTTCGTTTTTCCTCTGGAAGGTAATTTAACAATTCATCCCAATTTTTAAGAACATCCTCATTTTCCAATTTAATTTGAGGTATGTCAACTTCACAGTCATCTGGATTTGGTTCGACACTTTGAGTTAGAATCATTAAAACCTCCTTTTTTTCTCCTTCCCTTTCAAAGTACCTTTTAAGCATATTCACATGACACACTCGGTGAGTCTTCCTTCTATCTGGTGTTTTTACCACATTATTCACCTCACTTAATTTCCTTCAATCTGATGGGGTCCACAAAACCTAGCTTCTAAAGGCTCCCCTACCACTGGTAACAACACGAAAACTTTATCCCCACTGGCAAAACTACGAACTTTGGATTTCTTGTCCGCTACCCATTTCATCACATTTTGTGCAACTTTCAAATGTTGTCTAGCCAATTCACCTGCTCTATTTAATCATTCCCTAAAATTTGACACGTAATCCAATAGTGTAATTTCCGATTTCTCGCCCACCAATTTTTCCTGCATCAATTTAAGTGGTCCTCTTACCTCATGACCAAAAATTTGTTCAAAAGGACTAAATTTGGTAGACTCATTAGGTGCATCCCTAATTGCAAACAATACGAATGGGATTCCTTTGTCCCAATCCTCTGGATAATCTTGACAATACGCCCTCAACATTGTCTTTAATGTCTCCTGCCACCTTTCTAACGCTCCCTGTGATTCTGGATGGTATGCAGTTGATTTAAATTATTTTATTCCTGAGCTATCCATAACTTCTTTGAATAACTTTGAAGTAAAATTCGTTCCTTGATCCGACTGAATTTCTGTGGGTAGTCCATATCTAGTAAAGAATTTAAGTAACTCCTCCACAATCCTTTTAGCTGTAATATTACGTACTGGAATGGCCTCTGGAAACCTAATAGACAGATCCATTACAGTCAAAAAATATTGATTCCCACTTTTTGTTTAGGAAGCGGTCCTACACAATCGATTAGGATCCTTGTAAAAGGTTCCTCAAATGCTGGAATGGGTATTAAGGGTGCTGGTTTTATCACTGCTCGAGGTTTCCCTGTCACTTGACATGTGTGACATGATTGACAACATTTAACTACATCTTTATGTAGTCCAGGCCAATAAAAATGTTTCTGGATTTTAGCTTGAGTTTTCCTTATTCCCAAATAACCTCCCACTGGTACCTCATGTGCAACTCTCAACACCTCCTTTCTATATCCTACCGGCAATACTAATTGATGAACTTCTGCCCACTTTTCATCCACCTGCATATGTACAGGTCTCCATTCTCTCATCAAGACATCATTTGTACGGTAATAACACTCTGGTATACTCTCAGATTCCTCTTCCGTATATGCTTTCTGATATATCTGTTCTATTTCTACATCTTTCTGTTTTAACTCCGCCAATTTTCCTGAACTAAAAATATCCGCCTCATCCTGTTCTTGTTCTTTTTCAACCATCTGATCAAAAATCGTTTCTGATAATTGCACTTGAACTTCATCTTCACTCTTTGATTTCTCATCTTGTCTTAACCTGTGACTTTGCGATCTTGTTACTACACAATCCGGAAAAATCCCAGGATATTTGTCCTTCAACCCTTCAGTTGACTGATTTTCCACTGGTTCATCAACCACAGTAGGCATCACTCCCACCTGCGATCCAGCTATATCATTACCCAAGATAAACTGTATTCCTGGACAAGATAGTTTCTCTATTACTCCTACTACCACTTCACCACTCTTCACTGGGCTTTCCAACCTTACCTTATATAATGGAACACTACTCCTCTCACCCTGAATTCCACATATCACCACCTTTTCTGGCAACATTCTTCCCAAATGACATAATTCCCCATCTCTTATCATTAAAGATTGATTGGCCCCTGTATCTCTTAAGATTGTAACTTCTTTACCTGCTCCTCCTGATACACATGAGTAAACTTTACCCACACAAGTAAATTATTTCAAGACATCTGGCACCTTCTTAACAATTACTTCTTGAACAGGCTGTACAATCGTTTGCACCTCCTTCGTTTCCCTTGGGCTTTCCTTTACCACTCTAACAAATCCCACTGTCTTATCCTGTTTTACCACATCAGCCTTCCCAGTGCTTTTCTTCAACCACCAGCACTGTGACTTTACATGGCCTAGTTTATTACAGTGAAAACATCTGAAACTTTTCATTTCTTTTCCACCCTCCTGGATTTCTTTTTAAATCTGAGGTACACTCTCTTTATTGTCTCCCATCAGATCACCTTTACCTTTACCACTTGAGTATTTTTCATGTCCCCAGGTTCTATCCCTCACCGGCTGAAACTGATGTCGGAAACCAATCTTTGATTTATGAACTAATTCATAATCATCTGCCATTTCCGCTGCAATCTCACAGTTTTAACCCTCTGTTCTTCCACATGAGTTCTCACTATATCAGGAATTGAATTTTTAAACTCCTCCAAAAGTATAGTTTCTCTGAGAGCTTCATACGTTTAGTCTATTTTCAAGGCCCTTATCCACCTATCAAAATTACTCTGTTTGAGCCTTTCAAACTCCATGTATGTTTGACCAAATTCTTTCCTTAAATTTCTAAACCTTTGTCTGTAAGCTTCAGGCACTAGCTCATATGCACTTAAGATGGATTTCTTCACCTCCTCATACGTTCCAGATACCTCCTCCGGTAGTGATGCAAACACTTCACTAGCTCTACCTACGAGCTTTGTTTGAATCAGTAACACACACATGTCCTGTGGCCATTTCATTTGTTTAGCTACCTTCTCAAATGAAATGAAAAAGTCTTCCACTTCATTCTCGTCCAACCTTGGCAATGCTTGGACGTATTTAAATAGATTCCCACCAAGCCTTCGACTATGACTATGACGCTCTTTCTCACTATCCTCATCCCTATCATCCAACTGTACGTTTCCCTTTACATCTGCCAATTTTAACTGATTGTCATGTTTCATGGCCATTTTCTGAAGTTCAAACTCCCTCTCTTTATCTTTTTCCCTGATCTGTATCTCCCTTTCTTTTTCTTTTTGTTCTGCTATGGCTATTCTTTCTTTTCTCCTTTCTTCTCTCACTTTTTCTTTTTCCTCTCTCTCTCTTTTTCCTCGCTCTCTCTTTCCTCTCTCTCACTCTCATATGCAAGCCGTTTTAATTCTTTCTCATGTTCCATTTGTTTCATTTGCAACTGAATTTTTGCCATTTCCAATGAGTCAAACTCTATCTAAGGCAACTTTAACTGCTTAACCACTGCCATAATTACCTCAGCTTTTCGCATTTTGTCAGGTAATGTTAACTGCAATGTTCTTGCCAAATCTAACAGTTTGCTTTTCGTTTCTGTCCGTAAAGTACTACGTGTAACATTCTCCACCCCCAAAAACTTCTGAGCCTCTGAAAGAACCATTGTTCACAACACCCTCCCCACTTAAACTAAAATACCACACCGGAAAAGCAACAATCCTTCACTGTCATTAAGTTCACAAAAGCCAATCAAATAGATATACTTTTATCCCCCTCGAGCCCCCAATTGTTATGGGCGACGCGTTTTCAGAACCCCAAAATGTATCATGGAGTTCAACGAAACTCTCCCTTTAATGGATTTTGTTGCTTTTCCTAGCACACGGCTTTTTCCCGAGGTGCGGGATTACAATTATGGACACGTGAGTTTTTAAACACAAAAACACTGTCTATTCCATGACCTCAACTTAATATCTTAAAGAAACATTGGATCGCTTAACACCCCTTACTTCAAAGATAACTCAGAAAATATTGCAACAGTAAATAACTCCTTAAAATGCTCCTTCAAATTTCCAAGAGACTTAACACCTTTAAACAGTATCACATCAGGTTAAAGGATATATATATATTCTGTAGAATGGCAGAGACAGATTAGCTTGGTTGACTTCAGCTCCAGCACCTTGCTTTTTTCCTGCAGCTCTCTGGACACACACAAACTGCTTTTTCCAACAGGCTTTCTTCCTCCAAGCAACTCACAGCAAACCAGAACTTCTCAAGCTGCTGTCTCAAACTGGCTTTCTCCTTTTAATGAGCTCACAGCAAAACAGCCAGGCACTTTTAAAACTGCAAAACTTCAAAATGGCTGAACTGAGCTGAGCTCCACCCACTAATGACATTACTGTTTTCTTAAAGGTACATTGCTTAAACATCCAGTTCTTAAAGGTACTCTCACATGACATAAGGGTTATGGTTTTCGGGCCGGAAAGTGGAGCTGAGTCCACAAAAGATCAGCCATGATCTCATTGAATGGCGGAGCAGGCTCGAGGGGCCAGATGGCCTACTCCTGCCCCTAGTTCTTATGTTCTTATCTAGAAGGATGATCACTGATCATTTGATTGGAACCTGAAGCAGAACTTAAAAAATGTGTGCAGAGATAGGTTAGGGATACAAAGTGGTGTCAAAGTACAACCTACAACCCTTGCAGAGTTTCAAGAGTAAATATTGCCTGCTACATAACTTTGTTCTGCAAAGTCATCATTTCCCTTAAGGAGCAGTGAAGGCGACTTCTGGGTGCGGTGATGACCAGCTAGGTCGCACGTTTCGGCAGCTCCCGGTGAAACGGACTTTTGGGCTCTTGATAGGAGCCCCAACGGCAATTTTAACGGCAAAAAACACTGTGCTGTAATCCAGAAGGGAATCCCCCCTGGACACAGATGGAAAAAAGAGAGGAAAGTGGCCGGATTGCGGTGGATCCTCTAGAGCAGCGGCCAGGAAGGCAGGCACAAAGCAAGATGGCGTCGGAAGGAGGCAGTTTAATATGGGGCCCTGACCAACAAGAGTTCCTGCGGCATTGCGTGGAAGAACTCAAAAAGGAGATGAAGAAGGAGCTGTTGGCCCCGATATTACAAGCGATTGAGGGGCTAAAGGAGGAGCAAAAGACCCAGGAACAGGAGCTTCAGGTTGTGAAGGCAAAGGCTGCTGAGAATGAGGACGACATACAGGGCCTGGTGGTGAAAACGGAGATGCACGAGGCACAACACAAAAGGTGTGTGGAAAGGCTGGAGGTGCTGGAGAATAATGCGAGGAGGAAGAATTTAAGGATTCTTGGTCTTCCCGAAGGTGTAGAAGGGGCGGACGTCGGGGCATATGTGAGCACGATGCTGCACTCGTTAATGGGATTGGAGGCCCCGACGGGTCCGCTGGAGGTGGTGGGAGCCTATCGAGTTATGGCGCGAAGACCGAGGGCTGGAGAAATTCCTCGAGCCATAGTGGTGAGATTTCTCCGATATAAGGACAGAGAGATGGTCCTCAGATGGGCAAAGAAAATTCGGAGCAGTAGGTGGGAGAACGAGGTGATCCGCGTATATCATGATTGGAGTGCGGAGGTGGCGAGAAGGAGGGCAAGCTTTAATCGGGCCAAGGCGGTGCTGCACAAACGGAAGATTAAATTTGGAATGCTGCAACCGGCAAGACTGTGGGTCACACATCAAGGGAAACACCACTACTTTGAAACGGCAGATGAGTCGTGGACATTTATTGTCGAGGAGAAACTGGAGTGAGCGGGCCATAAAAAGAACGTTTGGGACAAAGTGGGGGGGTGAATATGTGGGATGAAGGGGGGAAAAGAGGGAAGAGATGACTTCCCAAGTTGTTAATCCTACGACCCTGTAACTTTTCTCTCTTCCCCATGTCGTGGGGGAGGGGGGGGAGGTAGGATGAGGAGCTGAGGGCGCCGGCCATTGGGGGGGGGGGCCAAAAGGGAAGCGCGGGCTTTGTTCCCGCGCTGTGGTAATCACGGCGGGAACAGGGAAACAGGAAGGAGGGGGCCTCGCACAGTGTGAGCCGAGGTCACGGGGGGAAGCCGAGGTCGGCCAGAGTTTGCTGACTTCTGGGAGCAACATGGGGGTTGCAATTACGCTAATTTGGGATCTAGCGGGGGGGGGGGGGGGTTAACTGGGTTGCTGCTGCTGGGGAGAAGGGGGAGCTGGTATGGGGGGGGGGGGGTGGTCGGGGCGGGGGGGGGCCGCTTGGGGGAGATACGGCTACGTGGGAACCGGGTGAGGAGCTTGATTGAAAAAGGAGATGGCTAGTCGTCAAGGGGGGGATAAAGAGCCCCCCAACCCGGTTGATCACGTGGAATGTGAGAGGGCTGAACGGGCCGATTAAGAGGGCACGGGTACTCGCACACCTAAAGAAACTTAAGGCAGATGTGGTTATGCTTCAGGAGACGCATCTGAAGCTGATAGACCAGGTCAGACTACGCAAAGGATGGGTGGGGCAGGTGTTTCATTCGGGGCTCGATGCAAAAAACAGGGGGGTGGCCATACTAGTGGGGAAGCGGGTAATGTTTGAGGCAAAGACTATAGTGGCGGATAGTGGGAGCAGATACGTGATGGTGAGTGGCAAATTGCAAGGGGAGGCGGTGGTATTAGTGAGCGTGTATGCCCCGAACTGGGATGATGCCAACTTTATGAGGCTTATGTTAGGACGAATCCCGGACCTAGAAGTGGGGAAGTTGGTAATGGGTGGAGATTTTAATACGGTGCTGGACCCAGGGCTGGACAGATCTAGGTCCAGGACCGGAAGGAGGCCGGCTGCAGCTAGGGTGCTTAAGGACTTTATGGAGCAGATGGGAGGAGTAGACCCCTGGAGATTTAGTAAACCTAGGAGTAAGGAGTTTTCGTTTTTCTCCTATGTCCACAAAGTTTATTCACGAATAGATTTTTTTGTTTTGGGAAGGGCATTGATCCCAAAGGTGACGGGGACGGAGTACACGGCTATAGCCATTTCGGATCATGCTCCACATTGGGTGGACCTGGAGATAGGGGAAGAAAAACAACAGCGTCCACCCTGGAGAATGGTCATGGGATTATTGGCAGATGAGGGGGTGTGTTTAAGGGTGAGGGGGTGTATTGAAAGGTACTTGGAACTCAACGATAATGGGGAGGTACAGGTGGGCGTGGTCTGGGAGGCGCTGAAGGCAGTGGTTAGAGGGGAGCTGATATCTATTAGGGCACATAAAGGAAAGCAGGAGGGTAGGGAAAGGGAGCAGTTGTTGAAAGAACTTCTGAGGGTGGACAGACAATATGCGGAGGCACCGGAGGAGGGACTGTACAGGGAAAGACAAAGGCTACATGTAGAATTTGACTTGTTGACTACGGGTAATGCAGAGGCACAATGGAGGAAGGCGCAGGGTGTACAGTACGAATACGGGGAGAAGGCGAGCAGATTGCTGGCCCACCAACTGAGGAAAAGGGGAACAGCGAGGGAGATAGGGGGGGTGAGAGATGAGGAGGGAGAGATGGAGCGGGGAGCGGAGAGAGTGAATGGAGTGTTCAAGGCATTTTACGAAAGATTATATGAAGCTCAGCCCCCGGATGGGAAGGAGAGAATGATGTGCTTTCTGGATCAGCTGGAATTTCCTAAGGTGGAGGAGCAGGAGAGGGTGGGACTGGGAGCACAGATTGAGATGGAGGAAGTGGTGAAAGGGATTGGGAGCATGCAGGCGGGGAAGGCCCCGGGACCAGACGGATTCCCAGTTGAATTCTATAGGAAATATATGGACTTGCTGGCCCCGCTACTGATGAGAACCTTTAATGAGGTGAGGGAAAGGGGGCAGCTGCCCCCGACTATGTCAGAGGCAACGATATCGCTCCTCCAAAAGAAGGAAAAAGACCCGCTGCAATGCGGGTCCTACAGGCCCATTTCCCTTCTGAATGTGGGCGCTAAGATTCTGGCCAAGGTAATGGCAATGAGGATAGAGGATTGTGTCCCGGGGGTGGTTCATGAGGACCAAACTGGGTTTGTGAAGGGGAGACAGCTGAATACAAATATACGGAGGCTGCTAGGGGTAATGATGATGCCCCCACCAGAGGGGGAAGCGGAGATAGTGGTGGCGATGGATGCCGAGAAAGCATTTGATAGAGTGGAGTGGGACTATTTGTGGGAGGTGCTGAGGAGATTTGGTTTTGGGGATGGGTATATCAGGTGGGTACAGTTGCTGTATAGGGCCCCGATGGCGAGCGTGGTCACGAATGGACGGGGGTCTGACTATTTGCGGCTCCATAGAGGGACGAGGCAGGGATGTCCTCTGTCCCCATTATTGTTTGCACTGGCGATTGAACCCCTGGCCATAGCATTGAGGTGTTCCAGGAAGTGGAGGGGAGTAATCAGGGGGGGGGAGAAGAACACCGGGTGTCTCTGTATGCGGATGATTTGTTGCTATATGTGGCGGGCCCGGCGGAGGGGATGCCAGAGATAATGCGGATACTTGGGGAGTTTGGGGATTTTTCAGGGTATAAACTGAAAATGGGGAAAAGTGAGTTGTTTGTGGTGCATCCAGGGGAGCAGAGCAGAGAGATAGAGGATTTACCGTTGAGGAAGGTAACAAGGGACTTCCGGTACTTGGGGATCAAGATAGCCAAGAATTGGGGTACATTACACAGGCTTAATTTAACGCGGTTGGTGGAACAGACGGAGGAGGACTTTAAGAGATGGGACATGGTGTCCCTGTCATTGGCAGGTAGGGTGCAGGCGGTTAAAATGGTGGTCCTCCCGAGATTCCTTTTTGTGTTTCAGTGCCTCCCGTTGGTGATCACGAAGGCTTTTTTCAAAAGAATCGAGAAGAGTATTATGAGTTTTGTGTGGGCTGGGAAGGCCCCGAGAGTGAGGAGGGGATTCTTGCAGCGTAGTAGGGACAGGGGGAGGGGGGGGGGGGGGCTGGCACTACCGAGCCTAAGTGAGTACTACTGGGCCGCCAATGTTTCAATGGTGTGTAAGTGGATGGAAGAAGGGGAGGGAGCGGCGTGGAAGAGATTGGAGAGGGCGTCCTGCAGGGGGACTAGCCTACAAGCAATGGTGACGCCACCGTTGCCATTCTCACCAAAGAAATACACCACAAGCCCGGTGGTGGTGGCTACATTGAAAATTTGGGGGCAGTGGAGACGGCATAGGGGAAGGACGGGAGCTTCGGTGCGGTCCCCGATAAGAAACAATCATAGGTTTGTTCCGGGGAGAATGGATGGGGGATTTGGAGCATGGCAAAGAGCTGGGGTAGTACAACTGAGAGATCTGTTTGTAGATGGGACGTTTGCGAGTCTGGGAGCGCTGACGGAAAAATATGGGTTGCCCCAAGGGAATGCATTTCGGTACATGCAATTGAGGGCTTTTGCTAGGCAACAGGTGAGGGAATTCCCGCAGCTCCCGACGCAGGAGGTGCAGGATAGATTGATCTCAGAGACATGGGTGGGGGATGGTAAGGTGTCGGACAGACACAGGGAAATGAGGGACGAGGGGGAGATCATGGTAGATGAGCTGAAAGGTAAATGGGAAGAAGAACTGGGGGAGGAGATTGAGGAGGGGCTGTGGGCTGATGCCCTACGTAGGGTAAACTCATCGTCCTCGTGTGCCAGGCTAAGCCTGATACAATTTAAGGTGTTACACAGGGCGCATATGACTGGAGCACGGCTTAGTAAATTTTTGGGGGTAGAGGATAGGTGTGCGAGATGCTCGAGAGGCCCAGCGAATCACACCCACATGTTCTGGTCATGCCCGGCACTACAGGGGTTCTGGGTGGGGGTGGCAAAGGTGCTTTCGAAGGTGGTGGGGGTCCGGGTCGAACCAAGCTGGGGATTGGCTATATTTGGGGTTGCAGAAGAGCCGGGAGTGCAGGAGGCGAGAGAGGCTGACGTGTTGGCCTTTGCGTCCCTAGTAGCCCGGCCCAGGATATTGTTAATGTGGAAGGAAGCCAAACCCCCGGGTGTGGAGACCTGGATAAACGACATGGCAGGGGTTATAAAGTTAGAACGGATTAAGTTTGTGTTAAGGGGTTCGGCTCAGGGGTTCACCAGGCGGTGGCAACCGTTCGTCGATTACCTCACAGAAAGATAGAGGGAATGGAAAAGAAGTAGACAACAGCAGCAACCCAGGGGGGAGGGGGGGAGGGGGGGGGGGGGGGGGAGGAATCGAACGGACTCTCACAGATGTTATTGTATATGTATAATATGTATAGGTATTTGTTATAGGTAATTGTATATTGGATTGTTGGATTGTATTTTTGGAGAGTATTTATTTTGGACAAGGCAGTTGCCATTCAGTTTTGTTTTTGTTTATATATTATCTATTTATTTGTTTAAAACTGGCCACTGTTATTTATATTGCTTTATTGTTGTGTAAAAGAAACACTACGTACTGTTATGTTTGGCCAAAAATCTTGAATAAAATATATATATTTTTTAAAAAGGAGCAGTGAAGGCCAAGGTTGTGACAGAGTAGGAAGCTGAATAATGACAAAGAAACAGCTAAGAACCAGTGCATCATGGCAGAGTAGCATTACACCAGTAATCATTTATGTGATGTGGGCATCACTGGTAAGGCTAACTAAACGTTGGAAAGAGTAAGTATTTTGTGGTTAGCCCTTTGGGGGGAGTAGCTGGATTGGGGGGCTACCATTCCACTTGTCTGGGACTAGTTCTGGTATCTGGTGGTCCAGGCGGGTCAGGATTGGACATGGCTTCGCAAATTGAATTACACTAGCCCTGGTGAGTAGAGTCAGGGTGGATCTACAGAGGTGGGACGGCCTTCCGTTGTCATTGGTGGGCCATTTTATTTCAATGCTTCCCAGTTTTTCTACCCAAGTCATTTCTCCAGGAGATGGAGTGGCTCATATTGGGTTTCATATGGGCAGGGAACACTCCTCGGATCCGACAGAGGCTAGGCAGGCGGGGGATTTGCGCTGCTGAATTTGATGTTTCATTATTGGGCGCCCAATGCGGAGAAGTTGTTGGAGTGGTGTGGGGACCAGAAAGTTACTTGGGTGCGGATGCAGCCGGGGTTGTGGAAAGGGTCTAGCTTGGAGGCGCGGGTGACAGCATTGCCGCAATTTGCGCCAGCGAAATACTCTTCGAACCCAGTGGTTGTCTACACTTTGAAAATATAGCGGCAACTCAGTCAGCATTTTAAGTTGAGAATAGTGTCAAGATGGGGCCCTATCTGTGGGAATCATGTGTTTGAACCGGCGAAATTGGATGCCACATTTGGGGGGGGGGGGGCGGGGGGTAGAAAGGTAAGGGGCTGGAGAGGATGAGGGATTTGTTTCTGGAGGTGCAGTTTGCCTGCTTGGAGGAGTTGAAAGATAAAGCAGGACTTTGGGCGCGTGTACTTGGTTCGACGGGCATTTCCAACATTCCTGGTAGCGCTGCCGTCCACTTTGTTGGAGAGGATTGGCTCCTGTGCGGGGTCAGAAGAGGGGCAGCGCGTCTGAGGTATATGGACGGGTCTTGGTGGAAGAGCAGGTTTTGGTGGAAGAGATGAAGGTCAGGTGTGAGGAGGAGCTGGGACGAATTTTGGAGCAGGAGCTGTGGAGTGAGTTCCTCCGCAGGGTGAATGCTACATCATCTTGTGTGAGGTTGAGCATGATACAGCTCAAGGTGGTATTTAGGGCACACCTCACCAAGGCCAGGATGAGTTGACTTTTTTTGCGGGAGCTGAAGATTGGTGCGCGCAGTGTTTGAACTTGCGAATCACATGCACGTGTTCTGGTCCTGTGTCAAGTTTGGACTGAACATCGGTGAGCAGGTTATTGTTGAGTAAGTATCACTTAATAGCACTGTTGACAACAACTTCCATCACTTTTCTGATGATTGAGAGCAGGCTGATGGGGAAGCAATTAGTTGGAATGAATTTGTCCTGCTTTTTGTGCAAATCGGCAGGCAAAGTAGAGTAGGTAAGGCGATTAAAATCTTAAGGGATACAGTAACAAGTCAATCTTTAATGGTGAGACATAAGGAGATGTGTAGTTTGGAAGGAGAATTGCCAGAAACAGTGCTAATGTGTCCCATTACTGCTAAGAGTCTTAGTGTGCCACTATGTAAGGTAAGGGCTGGGAGTCCAATGGGAAGTGGTGAAGTGATAGGAGGAATAATGGAACATATACCATTTTTAGGGGCATTATTTATCTTGGGTAATAATGTAGCTGGACCACAGGTGGGAGTGCAGCCTACTGTAGCTGAACAGCCAGTGAAAGGTCAAATAACAGAGATGTTGCAAGAAGTATATCTGGGAGTGTTTCCTGATTGTGGGGAACCTGATCACAAAGCCACAGGCTGAGACAGGAGGAAGAGAACTTGAGGAATATGATAGGAAGGCTGAGATTGAATTATCAGACACCTTGTTTGATCAGATAATAAGCCAAGACAAAGAGCATGAAGTGGATGAATTGTCAGAAACCGTAGTAAATCAAATGGTTAGTACAGCGCCAGAGCAGGCAGTGAAGGAAGCAGATGCCTGTAGTTCAGGCAAGTTGGTTGAATTGAAACAAAAATATTCAGAGCTAAGGAAGTTATACCTGAGAGCATATCCGGAGATGTAATCTGAATGTATACCAGAATGGTATTACAGTAGAAATAAGGTTTGATGAGAAAATGGAGACCTTTAAATATTCGAGCAGATGAGAAAGGAGCAAAAGGTCATCAAGCAGTATTACCAGTGGGCTATAGAAAGGAGGTTTTACGGGTAGCGCATGGGGCTCCAGCAGGAGGTCATTTTGGGATAAGGAAGACCCAAGCAAAAGTACAAATAATTTTTTATTGGCCTGGACTGCATAAGGATGTAATTGAATTTAGCCGTACATGTCTCACCTGTCAGGTAATAGGGAAGCCTCAAGCAGTACTCAAACCAGCACCTTTAATACCCATTTCCACATTTGAGGAACCATTAAAAGCAAGATTTAGTGGGCCTTATCAGAAAGAAAGGAAATTGAGTGAGGTGAATCATTTGATAAGAACGCCAGACAGAAGGAGGACTCACAGAGTGTGTCAGGTTAAAAAGCAAAAAAGGTTATTTTGATAGAGAAGGAAAGAAGGAGGAAGTGGGGTTTTTTAAATTTAGAATACCCAATTCATTTTTTTCCAATTAAGGGGCAATTTGGGGTGGCCAATCCAACTAGCCTGCACATCTTTGGGTTGTGAGGGCGAAACCCACGCAAACACGGGGAGAATGTGCAAATTCCACACGGACAGTGACTGGGATCGAAACTGGGACCTAGGCGCCGTGAGGCAGCAGGGCTAACCCACTGCGCCACCGTGCTGCCCTGAAGGAGGAAGTTAGTCGTAACTCAGGGAGGAGAGGTAACTCAAGATAATTCTGTATTTGACATTCCTCAAATAAATTGGACACGACGAATTGTTCACAAATTGGGATAATTCATTGAGTTATCTTTCAGAGGAAAATCAAAATGACCTGAAAGAGTCATTACTCACACAGAGCTGAGTGGGGGTTAATTTGGGATGCACAAAAATAATTAAGCAAGATGTAGCAATTCGAAATGCTACTCCCATTAAACAACACTCAATCATGCAAGCTCTATCCACTAACGACAGCACAGGTACAAAAGGCAGGTACAAACGCAAAACAGAGCGCCTCGACAGAGTTGACGAAGGACGAAAAGCTAAGAAGCAACTGACATGGGAACTTCATCCAGCAGGAGGCATCAGTGATGATGGAAAGGAAAGATAGTCTGGAAAAGCATATTTGGAAGAAAGCTGAGATAAAGCACCCGAGTGCATTGAAACTGCAGCATACCAGCAATTATCTGCCTGAGATCGAAGAGGAGCAATCCCAACAAAGAAGAGGGCCGCCCATGAGGCAGCAGATGGTAATGAAAGAAACCGCAGGAACCATGGAGTTCCAAGCAGAGTCAAATTCCTATCGTAATGGTGATACAGGAAGTATCGGATCTGCTCAGGAGGAACAGATGAAGGACTGAAGCTCTCTCACAGTTTCACAGAGAGCACCGCCATGGTGGAATACGGAATCTAGAGGTTGGAGAGCTGGTACAAATAGAATAATCATAAACGTTTCAACATGCAATGACTGGTGTGTGACATTGTCCAAATGCATCAGCTGTTACCAATAATTTTTGGCTATCCTCAACAGGCAGCAAAAGAATAAGGGCATGAAACCATTGATAAATGTAACAAACTGATGAATGCTGCAACAACAATCAATAATCTGCTGTACGATCAAACGAAAAAAAGAACTGCTGGTAAAGCCAGATGACTGCACATAACTGAATTATTTATGCAGTTTTTGTTGTGTAAAAGTATGGAGATGATCACCGAGACAATTTTTAGGTCTGATAATACCAGGACTACTTGGACATGGGGAAAGGCTACAAAGGACTATATTCATATGATGTTTGTTACAAAAATGAAAACAAAAGTACCATCGAACGTAAACTGTATGTAATAGTAAGAAATGTTTTGAATGGAAAAAAGAGTTCAGAAAATGAAGCCATCTCTGTATATTGATGGTTCTCTTTTTTAGGAAGGGAGGTATCAGGACAGGGAGATATTATAAATTTGGGATCAAAAATGGGGTCCAAAAATGAAGCAGATATTTAAAAGGTTTAAACAGATTGAAGGAAAATGCTGTTAGCCCAAACTCAAAGGGATACGCCCATAGATATCATGGATATCTAAGGAAATAAGGGAGAATATCAAATTGAAGGAAAAAGCATACAAAGTGGCAAAGATTAGTGGGAGACTAGAGGACTGGGAAATCTTTAGGGGGCAACAGAAAGCTACTAAAAAAGCGATAAAGAAGAGTAAGATAGGTTATGAGAGGAGTAAACTTGCTCAGAATATAAAAACAGATAGTAAATGTTTTTACAAATATATAAAACAAAAAAGAGTGGCTAAGGTAAATATTGGTCCTTTAGAGGATGAGAAGGGAGATTTAATAATGGGAGATGAGGAAATGGCTGAGGAACTGAACAGGTTTTTTGGGTCGGTCTTCACAGTGGAAGACACAAATAACATGTCAGTGACTGATAGAAATGAGGCTATGACAGGTGAGTACCTTGAGAGGATTGTTATCACTAAAGAGGTGGGCAAGCTAATGGGGCTAAAGGTAGACAAGTCTCCTGGCCCTGATGGAATGCATCCCAGAGTGCTAAAAGAGATGGCTAGGGAAATTGCAATTGCACTAGTGATAATTTACCAAAATTCACTAGACTCTGGGGTGGTCCCAGCAGATTGGAAATTAGCAAACGTGACACCACTGTTTAAAAAAGGAGGTAGGCAGAAAGCGGGTAATTATAGGCCAGTGAGCTTAGCTTCGGTAGTAGGGAAGATGCTGGAATCTATCATCAAGGGAGAAATAGCAAGGCACCTGGATGGAAATTGTCCCAATGGGCAGATGCAGCACGGGTTCATAAAGGGCAGGTCGTGCCTAACTAATTTAGTGGAATTTTTTGAGGACATTACCAGTGCGGTAGGTAACAGGGAGCCAATGGATGTGGTATATATGGATTTCCAGAAAGCCTTTGACAAGGTGCCACACAAAAGGTTGCTGCATAAGATAAAGATGCATGGCATTAAGGGCATTAAGTAGTAGCATGGATAGAGGATTGGTTAATTAATAGAAAGCAAAGAGTGGGGATTAATGGGTGTTTCTCTGGTTGGCAATCAGTAGCTAGTGGTGTCCTTCAGAGATTAGTGTTCGACCCACAATTGTTCACAATTTACATAGATGATTTGGAGTTGGGGACCAAGGGCAATGTGTCCAAGTTTGCAGATGACACTAAGATGAGTGGTAAAGCAAAAAGGACGTACTGGCACTGGAGGGTGTGCAGAGGAGATTCACTAGGTTAATCCCAGAGCTGAAGGGGTTGGATTACGAGGAGAGGTTGAGTAGACTGGGACTGTGCTCGTTGGAATTTAGAAGGATGAGGGGGGGATCTTATAGAAACATATAAAATTATGAAAGGAATAGATAGGTTAGATGCAGGCAGGTTGTTTCCGCTGGTGGGTGAAAGCAGAACTAGGGGACATGGCCTCAAAATAAGGGGAAGTAGATTTAGGACTGAGTTTAGGAGGAACTTCTTCACCCAAAGGGTTGTGAATCTATGGAATTCCTTGCCCAGTGAAGCAGTAGAGGCTCCTTCATTAAATGTTTTTAAGATAAAGATAGATAGTTTTTTCAAGAATAAAAGGATTAAGGGTTATGGGATTCGGGCCGGAAAGTGGAGCTGAGTCCACAAAAGATCAGTCATGATCTCATTGAATGGTGGAGCAGGCTCGAGGGGCCAGATGGCCTACTCCTGCTCCTATTTCTTATGTTCCTATACCTGGCAGAGTCACATTCTCCCATTGAGACTTAAACTAACTCATTAGGCAATGCATAATGTGATTCACCAAAGACCCATTGTCTTTCGGGATATTCCTGCATGACCAGCCATTATCCCATTAACAGAGTCTGATGACATAATGGTTTATCAATGGAAGGTAGTTGCATATCAATGGCATAGCTTTGGCCTTTTGTGTAAACGGGAATGGGCTATAAGCCAAATAGCAAGAACAGATTCAAGTTTAACCACCTCGGGCAGAGAAGCTTTTCTTGAAGGGCTGGGTGGTGCTTAGAGAGAGAAAAGAGAAGAGACAGAGAGCAATCCTTTTGGAAAAAAAGACAGAAGCATATGGGCAGCCAGGAACATAGGTCATGGAACCTCGAAACAGAAGGATGTGGAGAGCAGCCAGTCAGGTCACGAAGCCTGCTAGTTTAAAGATGTAAGCAGCCATGGAACAGTCATGAAAAATTGCCAGAGAGAGAGAAAGCTTTGAAAAAGGATTCTGAAAGAATCTAACAGAAGAAAAAAATGCTTCCTAATTGAGAATGCTGCCTTTGCCTGGATATGTAAGTGGAACAAGAGCTGTATTTTAATGTCAAGTGTTGTTTAATGGGACAATAATAATAATCTTTATTAGTGTCACAAGTAGGCTTACATTAACACTGCAATGAAGTTACTGTGAAAAGTCCCTAATCACCACATTCCGGCACCTGCTCGGGTACATGGAGGGAGAATTCAGAATGTCCAATTCACCTAACAAGCATGTCTTTTGGGACTTGTGGGAGGAAACCCACGCACCTGGAGGAAACCCACGCAGACACAGGGAGAACATGCAGACTCCTCACAGACAGTGACCCAAGCCGGGAATCGAACCTGGGACCCTGGCGTTGTGAAGGAACAGTGCTAACCATTGTGCTGCGTGTTAAAGTTAAGAAACTGCAGATAATACATTGTTAGAACTGTGTAGTTTGAAAGTTCAAATATTGTTTTCTTACTTTTGTTTTAGCAACTTTTTGATTATAAAATAACAAAGCCCAATTTCTTATATTATCCGCCCCGTAATGAATCTATCGTTTCTGCACAGTCTTATAACACGTCCGGTTCAGCATCTTAAATTTTGTTGAGGGCTGACCAGACATCCGTAACATTTGGAAGGATGAGGTCAAGCAGGTTATTCCCTTGTGCTTGTTCTTTCACCGCCTGCTGCTGACCCAGTCTGGTAACTACGTCCTTCACAATTCGTCCAGCTCAAACAATGGTTGTGAGTCACTCCGGTTAATGCACATTGAAGTTTTATCCTTCCACCTAGCTCTTGATACCCTCAGTGTAATTTCCAAGTGTTGTTCAATATGGAGGAGTTTTGAGGGAGGGCAATAAATGGTCATCAGTAGGCGGTTTCCTTGACCTTAGCTTTACTTTGACCTCATGGAATCACATGTTGAGAATTCCCAAGGCAACTGCCCCCTGACTGTATTACCTCCTCTGGTAGATGTGTCCTGCTGGAGGACAGAACCTAGCCAAGGATGGCGGAAGGCTCTTGGACATTGTTTGTAAACAAATTTGATTGACTTTTTTGAGCATGTGACCAGGTGTGTAGATGAGGGTAGTGCAGCTGATGTAGTTTAAATGGACTTCAGCAAAGCCTACGACAAGGTCCCACACAGGAGACATATAAAGAAGGCAAATGCACATGGGATACATGGCAACTTGGTAAGGTGGATTCAAAATTGGCTTAGCTGTAGGAGACAGAGGGTGATGACCTTCTGGGCAGCACAGTAGCACAAGTGGATAGCACTGTGGCTTCACAGCACCCGGGTCCCAGGTTCGATTCCCTGCTGGGTCACTGTCTGTGCGGAGTCTGCACGTTTTCTCTGTGTCTGCCTGGGTTTCCTCCAGGTCCTCCGGTTTCCTCCCACAGTCCAAAGACGTGCAGGTTAGGTGGATTGGCCATGATAAATTGCCCTTAGTGACCAAAAAGGTTAGGAGGGGTTGTTGGGTTACGGGGATAGGGTGGAAGTGAGGGCTTAAGTGGGTCGGTGCAGACTCGATTGGCCAAATGGCCTCCTACTGCACTGTATGTTTATGTTCTATGACAGGCGGCTGCTTTAGTGTCTGGAAGCCAGTGACCAGTGGCGTACCACAGAGATCTGTGCTGGGCCCCCTATTGTTTGTCATTTATGTAAATGACATAGATAACCAGATGGGGGTTGGATCATTACGTTTGCGGATGACACAAAGATTGGCCGGGTGGTTAACAGTGAAGTTGAGTGCCTTGGGTTACAGGAAGATATAGATGAGATGGTCAAATGGGCAGAAAAGTGGCAGATGGAATTTGACCCTGAAAAGTGTGAGGTGATACACTATGGAAGGAATAATGTGACAAGGACGTATTCAATGAATGGCATGACACTGGGAAGTTGCGAGAAACAAAGGGACCTTGGAGTGTTTGTCCCTAGATCTCTGATGGCGAAAGGACAGGTTCATAGGGTTGTGATAAAGGCATATGGGACACTTGCCTTTATCAATCAAGGCATAGATTACAAAAGCAGGGAGGTCATGTTGGAGTTGTATAGAACTTTGGTGAGGCCACGGCTGGAGTACTGGGTGCGATTCTGGTCGCCACATTATAGGAAGGATGTGATTGCACTGGAGGGGGTGCAGAGGCGATTCACCAGGATGTTGCCTGGGATGGAACATTTAAGATATGAAGAGAGATTGGATAGGCTTGGGTTGTTTTTGCTTGAGCAGAGAAGATTGAGGGGTGACCTGATCGAGGTGTACAAGATTATGAAGAGCATGGACAAGGTGGACAGGGAGAAGCTGTTCCCCTTAGTTGAAGGGACGGTTACTAAGGGACATAAGTTCAAGGTTAAAGGAGGAGGTTTAGGGGGGATTTGTGGAAAAGCTTCTTTACCCAGAAGGTGGTGATAGTCTGGAATGCACTGCCTGGGAGGGTGGTAGAGGTGAGTTGCCTTGCATCCTTTAAAAAGTACCTGGATGAGCACTTGGCATGTCATAACACTCCAGGCTATGGGCCAGGTGCTAGCGAATGGGGTTAGGTAGGCAGGTCAGGTGTTTTTCATGGGTCGGTGCAGACTCGATGGGCCTCTTCTGTGCTGTATTATTCTGTGATTCTAAAGTATGGTTATATGCATGACTATGGCCTAAATCTTCTAGTCCTGCAGGCAGGACGGACAAGCAAAAGGCTGTTGCCCTTGTGCGGAAATATCCAGTCCTAGGGTGGGTGGGACCAGAAAACCCCACCCTATGTCAGGTTGGTGCTAGGCCAGACTGTGGGACTCTTCAAACTTTGACATAGATCCCCAGATGTTAGTGAAGCAGACTTTGCAGGGTCATCTCTGTTCAGTGTGCCTTGGACATAAACAAATCTGGTGTCCGGTTTAGCTTTAGCTCAGTTGGCTGAACAGTTGGTCCATGATGCAGAACAAGGCCAACAGCGCAGGCTCAATTCTCGTACCAGCTGAGGTCATTCATGAAGGTCCTGCCTTCTGAATCTTATCCCTCGTCTGAGTTATGGTGATCATCAGGTTAAATCCCCATCCGTCAGCTCTCCCCCACAAAGGGGAAAGCAGACTCTGGTCATCTGGGATTATGCTGACTTTATTTTGTTATACCCACTGTGGATGATTTTGAATAAGCAGTGAAGATTGCTCTTTCTAAGCCTTTATCTGTTGCGAATATTCTTCCCCATTGTTATACCCTGCTATCTATTCCCACACTTAACTGTGACTTGTTTTTCCTGAACACTGAAATATAAATACCTTATGCAATACAGTTCAAGTGATGTATTTTTAGTTTTCCATTTTGTTGGCAGTACAGGTTGACAGTTTATTTTGTCAGTGGAACTTGCTCATGTTTACCTAATGAATGTGATCTGGGACTGTAGCTTACTACTGCTTCTCTGTAATTCTTAATGGAAAAAAAGCAGCTGCAATGGCTGGCTGCAAGGTTTCACTGCCAGTGTTCTTGAATTGGGCATGGAGTATCGCCTTCAAATGCCATGGATCCAGAAGGCACTGCAGGCAAGTCATTCAAGCCCATTGCCGTCTGCCTACCTGGTCCTAATGGTTTATGGCACATCCTCCATGAACTTATTATCAAGGTCATTTGGAGTGTGCTGCCTGGCTGATCCTCTATTTCTTCAACAACAAAAAAATGAGATCCCAATTCAGCAGACCGCAGAATCACTATAATTGCATGGTATTCTCGGTGACATTGCTCAGATGTGCACCTGGATGACTGTTCTTCAGTAGGATAATGTTACCTAACATAAACATTATGTACTAGCTGTCATCCAGGATGAAGCCTCCAGCTTTGCCAGCCTTAATGTTTCCATGCTTTCCTGAAAATGATTTCCAATATAATCCTGTTGAATAAGCCTAGAAATCCATACTTCTTGGGTCCATTTCAAGAGCAGGAGCCTTAATGTCAGTTGAAGATCACTTTGCCCTGCAAGTAGAACAATACTGATGTATTGAAACTGCATGAAGGCAGTGCGATTCTTCAGGGTCAGCATACTTTGTTGTATTATGGACAATTTTAGTGAAATCATCCTTTGAAGTACCTACTACTGAAACCTGTTTTTGGAATTCTTGCTGTGCAGACAAATTGCAAAAGCTGAGCTTAATAACTTAGATTTAACTTAATAACTTATTGTTAATAGCTTACTCAGTCACTTCACAGTTGTATTTCTCGATACAGTCTCAATTATACAGCAAGTTAGTAATTCCTTATGCCATGAGAATGTCGTTTTAAGAAATGTTTGGCTGCTCATATTACTGCAGTGATGTCAGAGTGTGGGTGGAGCTGGGCTGTCAGCTTTTTGCTTTTGTTTTAGGCTGTTTGCTGCAGGGTGTGTTTTAGTTTTGTTTTCAGTGTTGGAGCTGAAGCCAGACCAAGCAGGTGTACTGATGTTCTCGCTGCCATCAAAAGACTACCTCTTGATCATTTGGTGAATTCAGAATTATAAATGTTTTCACTGGGAGCTTTGATAACGGTTCCTTTGCCGTTCTCGCCGACCCGTTACTCCACATGTCCGGTGGTGGTGGCGATCTGGGGACACTGGAGGAGGTACAAGAAGGTGGAGGGAGCGTCGGTCTGGACCCTGATATGTAACAACCACAGGTTTGTCCGTGATAGGATGGATGGTGGGTTCCAGAGCTGGCAGAGGGCAGGCATCAGAAGGATGGGAGATCTGTTCATAGACGGAAGCTTTCCCAGTTTGAAGGCGCTAGAGGACAAATTTAATCTGCCGCCAGGAAACGCCTTTAAATATCTGCAAGTACGAGCCTTCCTGAAAAAACAGGTAGTGGCCTTTCCAACGCTGCCGTCACTGAGGATACAGGACAGAGTGGTCTCCAGCACCTGAGTGGGGGAGGGGAAGGTGTCGGATATCTACCTGGAACTACAGGAGGCGAAGGAAACCCCGGTGGAGGAGCTCAAGGGCAAGTGGGAGGAGGAGCTAAGTGAGGAGTTGGAAGTGGGTCTGGGCAGAGGTCCTGGGCAAGGTTAATTCCTCCTCATCATGTGCCAGGCTCAGTCTAATTCAATTTAAGGTGGTCCACCAGGCACACATGACGGCAGCGAGAATGAGCACGTTTTTTGGGCTAGAAGACAGTTGTATGAAGTGCAAGGGCAGCCCTGCAAACCATGTCCACATGTTTTGGGCATGCCCGGAGCTTAGAGAGTTCAGGCAAGGGTTCGCGAGGGCAATGTCCAAGGGCTTAACACACGGGTGGTGCCGAGTCCAGAGACAGTGGGCGGGATTCTCCGCAATCGGCGCGATGTCCGCCGACCGGCGCCCAAAACGGCGCGAATTAGTCTGGCATCGCGCCGCCCCAGAGATGCGGAATTCTCCGCATCTTGAGGGGCCGAGCCCTCACCTTGTGTGGCTCGGCCCGCGCCGGACTGATTTCCGCCCCGCCAGCTGGTGGGAAAGGCCTTTGGTGCCCCGCCAGCTGGCGCAGAAATGACTTTGCCATGCGGCGCATGCGCGGGAGCGTCAGCGGCCGCTCACGGCATCCCCGCGCATGCGCAGTGGAGGGGGTCTCTTCCACCTTCGCCATGGTGGAGACCATGGCAAAGGCGGAGGAAAAGAGTGCCCCCACAGCACAGGCCCGCCTGCGGATTGGTGGGCCCCGATCACGGGCCAGGCCACCGTGGGGGCACCCCACGGGGCCAGATCGCCCCGCGCCCCCCCCAGGACCCCGGAGCCCGCCCGCGCCACCTTGTCCCGCCGGTAAGAGAGGTGGTTTGATTCTCGCCGGCGGAACAGGCATTCCAGCAGCGGGACTTCGGCCCATCGTGGGCCGGAGAATCACCAGGGGGTCCCGCCAACCGGCACGGCGCGATACCCACCCCCGCAGAATATCCGGTGCCGGAGAATTCAGCAACCGGCGGGGGCGGGTTTCACGCCAGCCCCCGGCGATTCTCCGACCCGGCGGGGGGGCGGGATGCCCAGTGATCTTTGGAGTGTCAGAAGACCCGGGAGTTCAGGGGGCGAAAGAGGCCGACGTCTTGGCCTTTGCCTCCCTAGTAGCCCAGAGACGGATTTTATTAAAGTGGAGGGACTCGAAGCACCCGAGTGCAGTGACTTGGGTTAACAACATGGCTGGGTTTCTCAGCCTCGAGAAAATAAAGTTTGCCTTAAGAGGGTCTACGCTAGGGGTCTCTCGGAGGTGGCAGCCGTTCGTCGACTTTCTCGGGGAAAATTAAAATGTAAGCAGCAGCAATCCGTAGGGGGGTGGGGGGTGGGGGGGTGGGGGTGAGTGCTTCATTGGGATGGTGTGGGAAGACTGAGTCGCGTGGGGTAATGTCTATTTAATTGTTATTGTATATTCTCTTTTTGCACTGTGTTAATGTTCACTCTAGTTTGTTTTGTTATTATTGTTACTACTGTTTTATTATGAAAAATTCTGCAAAACCTCAATAAAAATACTTTTTTTTAAAAAATGTTTTCAGTAGTGACTTTAACCTGATGTGCCTCTGACAAAGGTTTTGTTTTTTAGTCGTATGGATGTTAAAAAGGAAAGTTTAAAGGTTTACTTAGTGTTGTAGTCTTTGGGGTTATATTTGAATTAATGGTTGCTAAGATGTTCACTGTATGTTTTAAAAAGGTTAACTTAAGTTCATAGAATAAACATTGTTTTGCTTTAAAAAATACTTTTCCATTTCTGCTGTACCACACCTGTAGAGTGGGCCATGAGCTCCCCCTACCACAATCTATTAAAAGTTGTGGGTCAGGTAAACTCCATGACACACTTTGGGGTTCTCTAAACCCTGGCCCATAACACTAAAGTTACCTTATTTAAAGTACTAGACTGGTTGATTTCCTTAACTAGGTTCCATGGATAAGCATTTCAAGGTGAGAAGAGGCACCAAATAAAGAAGACGTAATGTAAGAGGTCAATAGGATTGCCTTCCTTTCACATCCCCTTATGGCAGATACATATCATAAATGTTCATTTCTGTGAGTTCAATTCGAGTCACAGAATTATGGACTCAAGCCCTTGCCAGGAATTTGATCTTACAATCCAATGTAACACACCGCTGCCAGGCAGAGTGAGTGCAACAGTGTTGCAGAATCCATTTTGTTTTTTGATAAACAATTTTAATGAGGTATTTTTGGCATTATAAACAGCAACAGTATAAAAACAATGTACAAGGAACACTAAACGTAGTGCAATCACCGACTCCCAACCAACCAAGACCCGCCTAATTGACCCCCTATTCTACGCTACCCTAACCCCCCCCCCCGCTGATGATTAATTCTCCGCGAAGAAGTCGATGAATGGTTGCCACCTCCGGGCGAACCCTAACAGTCACCCTCTCAAGGCGAACTTAATCTTCTCTAGTCCGAGAAAGCTCGCCATGTCAGTTAGCCAGGTCTCTGACTTTGGGGGCTTTGAGTCCCTCCAAGCTAGCAGTATCCGTCTCCGGGCTACCAGGGAAGCAAAGGACAGAACATCTGTCTCTTTCTCCTCCTGGATTCCCAGGTCTTCCAACACCCCGAAAATCGCCACCTCTGGACTCATTGCCGCCCTTGTTTTCAATACTCTGGACAGGACGTCCACAAACCCCTGCCAGTATCCCCTAAGTTTTGGACACGCCCAGAACATGTCGACATGGTTCGCAGGTCCTCCCGCACATTTTACACACCTGTCCTCCACCCCAAAGAATCTACTCCTCTGGGCCACTGTCATATGGGCCCGGTAGACCACCTTGAATTGGATCAAGCTCAGCCTGCCGCATGTTGCGGTCGCGTTGATTCTGCTCAATGCATCCGCCCATAAGCCATCCTTCATCTCACCCCCAAGCTCCTCCTCCCATTTATGCTTCAGCTCCTCGGTCCGTGTCTCCTCCGCCCCATGAGTTCTTTGTAGATGTCCGAGACGCTCCCCTCTCCCACCCATCCCCTAGACACTACCTTATCCTGGATCCCCCTTAGTGGCAGGAGTGGGAAGGATGATACCTGCCTGCGCAGAAAGTCCCGCACCTGTAAATATCTGAATTTGTTCCCTCTTGCCAACCCAAACTTCTCCTACAGCGCCTTCAAGCTAGGAAAGCTCCCCTCTAAGAACAAGTCCCCAATCCTCTCAATTCCCGCCCTACGCCATATTCGGAACCCCCCCATCCTAGCTCCCCGGGGCAAACCGGTGATTGTCACATATTGGGGACCAGTCTGATGCTCCCACTGCGCCAGAGTACCTCCTCCACTGACCCCAGATTCTCAGGGCCGCCACCACTACATGGCTGGTGGAGTACCTCGCCGGCGGGAACGGCAAAGGTGCCGTTATCAACGCCCCCAGACTGGTGCCCCTACACGAAGCTGCCTCCATCCGCTCCCAAACCGACCCCGGCCCCACCACCCACTTCCTTATCATGGCTATGTTAGCCGCCCAGTAATAATTATTAAAATTTGGCAGCGCAAGCTCCCCCTCCCCCCGATTCCGCTCGAGCATCACCTTCTTCACTCGAGGGGACTTATCCGCCCATACAAAGCCCAGGATGATTTTATTAACCCTCAAAAAAGGACCGCGGGATGAAAATTGGGAGACACTGAAATATGAACAGAAATCTCGGTAGGACCGTCATTTTGACCATCTGCACCCTCCCAGCTAACGCCAGCGGGAGCGCATCCCATCTCCGAAATTCACCGCTCATCTGTTCAACCAACCGGGACAAGTTCAACTTGTGTAACCGTCCCCAGTCGCGTGCCACTTGTATCCCTAAGTACCTGAAACTGTCCCCTACTCACCTAAACGGCAGCTCCCTAAGCCAACCCACATGGCCCCTCAACTGAACTACAAACATCTCACTCTTTGTCATATTCAGTTTACACCCCGAAAACTGGCCACATTCCCCCCAAATCGCCATGATTTCGCCCATCCTTGCCCCATAATCCGATACATATAAGAGCAGGTCGTCCGCGTACAGCGAGACTCTATGTCCCACCCTCCCCCCGAACCAGCCCCTTGAAGCTCTCAGAGCCAGCGGCTCTATAGCTAACGCAAACAACGGGGAGAGGGGGCACCCCTGTTTTGTCCCCCGGTGCAGTCTAAAATAGTCCGAGGTCATCCTATTCGTCTTTACACTAGCCTCAGGGGCCTGGTACAACAGCCTGACCCAGTCGATAAAGCCCCTACCGAACCCAAATCATCCCAGCCCCTCCCATAGATAGTCTCACTCCACCCGGTCAAACGCCTTTTCCGCGTCCATTGCCACAACTACCTTAACCTCCCTACTCTCCGGGGGCATCATAATCACGTTGAGCAGCCTTCTTATATTGGCCACCAACTGCCTGCCTTTGACAAACCCGGTTTGATCCTCCATAATCACATCCGGCACACAATCTTCAATCCTGGAGGCCAAAACTTTGGCCAGCAACTTGGCATCCACATTAAGCAGGGAAATCGGCCTATATGACCCGCATAGCTCCGGCTTCTTGTCCCGCTTCAATATCAGCAAAATAGTGGCCTGTGACATCGTCACAGGCAGCACCCCTCTGTCCCTCGCCTCATTGAAAACCTTGACCAGCAACGGCCCTAAAATCCCCAAGAACTTTTTATAGAACTCCCCCGGGTACCCGTCCAGCCCCGGGGCTTTACCCGACTGCATTGCCTTCAAACCCTCAACTATTTTTTCGGCCCTAATCGGGGTCCCCAGCCCATCTAACAGCTCCCTACCCATCCTTGGGAAGGTCAGTCCGTCCAAAAGCGTCTCATCCCCTCCAGCCCCGTGGGGGCTCCGAGTGGTAGAGCCTATTGTAAACGTCCCTGAAGGCCCTGTTTAGCCCTGCCGACTCCCCTACCAAGTCCCCAACCACCCTCTCTTCCCTGGTCGCCTCCCTCTTCCTAAGCTGCTGTGCAAGCATTCTGCTGGCCTTCTCCCCATGTTCATAAAACACCCCCCATGCCTTTTCAAGCTGCTCCACTGCCTTAGCTGTGGACAACAGCCCAAACTCAGCCTGCAGCTTCCGACGTTCCCTTAAAACCTCCACCCCCGGGTTCACCGCATACCTCCTGTCTATCTGTAAGATCTCCTTAACCAGTCAGTCCGTTTCTGCCCTATCCATCCTGTCCCTATGAGCCCGGATCGAAATCGGCTCCCCTCTCACCACTGCCTTCAGCGCTTCCTAGACCACCGCTGCTGAGACTTCCCCCGTGTCATTAAGCTGCAGGTAATTCTGCATGCACTTCCTCAGCGCCTCGTCTGCCAACAACCCCACATCCAACCTCCATTGCAGGTGCTGGAAGCTCTCCTCACTAACCTGCAGTTCCACCCAGTGTGGGGCATGATCTGAAATAGTGATGGCCGAGTACCCCGTGTCCTCCACCCCCGCCAGTAAATCCCTGCTCAAAATGAAAAAGGTCTATCCTGGAATAAACCTTGTGAACTTGCGAATAGGAAGAAAAGTCCTTCCCCGTTGGCTGCCTAACCCTCCATGGGTCGACCCCCCCATCTGCTCCATGAACCCTATCAGTTCCTTTGCCATTGCTGGCACCCTCCCCGTTTTCGAACACGACCGGACCAGGCCGGGGTAGATGAGTGTATTAAAATCCCCTCCCATCACCAGCTTGTGCGGGTCCAAGTCGGGTATCTTCCCCAGCAGCCTCTTTATAAATTCCACGTCATCCCAATTTGGCGTGTACACATTAACCAGGACCAACTTCCTCCCCTCCAGCTTATCGCTAACCATGACATAACGCCCTCACCCCCCGTCCGAGACTATACTGCCCACCTGAAATTGCACCCACTTGTTGATCAAAATCGCAACCCCTCTAGTCTTGGTGTCCAGCCCGAATGAAAGACCTGACTGACCCAACCCTTCCTTAGCCTGACCTGATCTGCCACTTTCAGGCGTGTCTCCTGCAACATTACCACATCCGCCTTCAGAGCCCTCAGATGCGTGAACACACGTGCCCTCTTGACTGGCCCTTTCAATCCTCTAACATTCCAGGTGACCAGCCTAGTTGGGGGGCACCGTGCCCCCCCCCCTCTGCCGATCAGCCATCCCCTTTCCTGTGCCCGCCAGCAGACCATGCACCGCGCCTCCATCGGCCCGCTTCCTGGCAGCCCCCACCACCGACCTCCTCCCTGTCCCAAAACCTAAGTCCCTCCCTCATCAGCAGAGTAACTCTACCCCCCCCCCCCCCCCCCCAGCAACAACACTTTGTAACCTAACCCCTGCCATAGATTAATCATATACACCCCCCCCCCCCAGTTTGCTTTCGTAGACTAGCTCACCCAGCTAGCCTGATGACCCTCGCCTCCGGCACCAAGAAGTCTCCCACCTATTGTTCCCTCCCTCCCCTCCCCCCACCCATCAAAACCACTTCCCTCATCAAACCGGCCCCAAACAATCGCCCAATTAACAGAATCCATTTTTTAAAAATGAGATGTGAAACTAACACTGTTTTTAAAAAATAAATTTGGAGTACCCCATTCTTCTTTTTTTTTTCCAATTAAGGGGCAATTTAGCATGGCCAATTCACCTATCCTGCACATCTTTGGGTTGTGGGGGTGAGACCCACGCAGACACGGGGAAAATGTGCAAACTCCACATGGGCAGTGACCCGGCGCTGGGATCGAACCCGGGTCCTCGGTGCCATGAGGCAGCAGTGCTAACCACTGCGCCACCGTGCTGCCCTTAACTAAAACAGTGTTGGCCTGTTTTACATTGTTGGGTGGATATTACGCAGGAGCAATACTCAAAGAAGAGGAGGAACCCTTGCTGTGTCTTAGCTAATACCCCTTCCTGAATCAGCATTGATGAAAATAACTCAACTAATTATTGTGACTGTTGGATTTTGTGTGGGAAAAGTGAATGATATTCATATCAGCTATCACTGCAATGCAAAGTAATAAAAGTGATGAGACATAATAAGGTGCTATATAAATGCATATCTTTTCTTTTATATTTTGCTCCTACTCCAGTGTATTCCTTAAGGTCAACCATCTTTCTGATGTGTTTCAGGCCTATTGGGTTTGCAACAGAGCACTGACTAATTTGGTGATATCCTCCTATCAGCTGAACCAGACATTTTGTGCAGATCTCCTTTTCCACAAAGGGTAATGCACCATTTCCCCACTCCTACTGAAGCCACAAGCACAAGGACGTCAATAGGTCTGATCAAATATCCTGGCATTTAGTGTGGGTCGCATTCAGCACAAGTCTTTGAAATAAAAGAAGATAAACGATATTGGTATTTATTTATATTTAGGTTTTATTTACTGCTCTTGATTCCTGGCACCTCACAGCTTTAATTATTGCATTGATATTTGTGGCAAATGCCTGAGCTGAGCCCTGCCTTGGTTAAGAACAGGAGGACCACTTATCACTGCAGATCTTTGTGCTGCAACCACTGACATTACCTTGACTCTATAGAAAGCTTTTTCTCTTGACCATTGTTCAAAATCTCTTACCTTCTATATTGTACATATTTGGCAGCACAACCAATAGAGGCTACTTCTGTTCATACCATCCTTCATAATTTAAAATATTTCTATCACATTGCAGTGGAATGCATGTTTTGAATATGAAAGGACACAAAGTCAGAATGGCCCCGCTCTGACCTATTCTGATTAAGGATGCACATGGCATGTTTGATTTTCTGCACCCTTTTTAAAATAAATTTAGAGTACGCAATTCTTTTTTTTTCAATTAATTTAGCATGGCCAATTCACCTACCCTGCACATCTTTGGGTTGGGGGGGGGGGGGGGTGAGGCCCATGCAGACATGGGCAGAATGTGCAAACTCCACGCGGACAGTGACCCAGGCTGAGATCAATGACATTATTTCTGTTCCAAGTGACATACAACAGAGCTCTTCATTGCACTAGTGTAGCTGCACAATCTGGGATTTGTGATCAATGGTTGGGATTTGGATTAGCGGTTGGACTAGTGTTTATGGTTAGTGGTTAGAGTTAGAAACCATTATTGAAAACACCATGGTCACTGAACTCACCTTTTCTCATTTCATGTTTCTTTTATCTCTCACACAGCAAGTCACAAATCAGGCTTACGAATTGTTAATTATTCTGGCCTGAACCCTGATTCTCTCCCATTCTTTCACATCATTACGTTGTTCACTGGAGGAAAAAAAAATGTTAAGTATTTGGATTTTGGCACAAGGACAGATAATTCCAGGTTTATGCTGCTTTCATCACTGGGCTGCACCAGTTAGCATTGGATTCCACAGTAACATCTTCAACCGGCTCCCTCAACTGGAGCTGGTTTTGCCACCACTGCTATTCCCCATATTGACACTCTTTGACTCCCATTGAGGAAAATTGCAAAACAAATCCCCAGTTGGTCCACCTATAATTGCCAAGTTGCTGAAAATCCCCTAGACACCACACTCCAGCGCCTGTTCCAGTACACAGAGAGAGAATTCAGAATGTCCAATTCACCTAACAAGCATGACTTTCGGGATTTGTGGGAGGAAGCCGGAGCACCCGGAGGAAACGCACGCAGACACGGGGAGAATGTGCAGACTCTGCACAGATAGTGACTCAAGTGGGAATCGAACCTGGGACCCTGGCACTATGAAGCAACAGTGCTAACCAATGTGCTACTGTGCCACCCAAATGACCTGTTGACGCTCACAAAGGAGTGCCTTTGAAAGGATGGATGGAAGGGGATGCGGTTTAGAAAAACCCTCAAGTGGGACAATTATTAGATTCCTCATTGAAAATGTAACATTTTATCCAGAATATTGTACAAGCAAAGAACTTCTGGAGCCGCATTCAATCAATATCTGTATTGCAGAAAATTAATATTTTTTCTTTAAAACTTATATTTATCGACAATTTGAAGAAATAGCAGATTCACCAAATTTGCTGGAATGGTGACCCCAGGGGTATGTTATCCCAGAGATAAGACATTATGAATATAATACCTTTGATTTGTGTGCAGTTTAAAAGTATGCCACATTCCGTGATACCCGTAATAACATTAACCCATATGTAAAAAGCAGCTCCTGTAGTATTTATTTTGTTTATCGAAAGCCCCGTCATTCTCAACAGCTTGCAACCAGTACGTAGCGTATATGTGGAACTTTGTCTCTTCCCATCCACGAACAGAAAGGTTTTGCTATGTGCAATTTGGTGGACGCTCCTTCGCTTTCAAATGCCAGTTAACAAACTACTAACAGCAATGAAAATACAAAAGCTCCGGATCAAAGCTGCTGTGGAAATAAAGCATCCCTCACCCCCACCTCCATGACCGTCTCATCCTGCATTCAAAGTGAACAATTATCTATTATTGAAACAAGCTGACTTGCAATTCATCTAATCAGCAGCATTCCTGCCGCTGCGGAATAATAGACGGCTAATCGCAGTTAATGCAGTATAGTCAGCAAATCAAGCAGTTTCCTCATGCTGAATCTTGCCTGCAGACCTGTTTAGTAGTCCGTAAACAGCGTGGGAATGCGCAAAACGCAACATAACGATGGCACGCAACTACACCACCACATGTGAACTTCAACGAAAAACGCTCTTTTAGCTCACATCACACCCTCAACAGATTTCTTTTTAGTAACATTATTTGTTACAGGATTGTGCCGAGGTGGACTAATTGATAGTAGGCGCCTGACTGAGAAGCATTTCTCCCCAGTGCTCTCTCAGTATTTGACGCAATGTTTCTCCACCCCAGTGTGCTTTTGGAAGGGTCTCTTTGCTGATCCTGAGCCCGTTTGGTTATAATGGTGACAGGTGAATCTTGCTGTGACACCGCTCACTCACTCCCAGTTCACTCCAATGTCACAATCGCCCCCCCAAAAAACACGAATTAACACTTTTAAATATCATTGCTCTAAGGTGTATTCAAATATACCGCCTTCCTCGTAACCACGACTACCGCTCACAAAAAAAGATTAATCCGAGGAACCGTGTGGATAAATTTCCTTGCTCGACCGATGCTTTCTTTAGCCTCAGATCCCCCGTAATAAAAAGATCAAGATAAAACGATATCGATTATTTTAAAAGGCGTTCACGTGGTGCACTAGCGTCTTCTGGTAAGGTTATGGCGCTCTGTTTCTCCTGAGAATTAGACCTGCTGCTGAAGAAGGATGAGGCTGGCTGGTAGTGTGCATGTGTGTGAATGCTGCCTGCAGTCAGTCTCCCGGAGCTCTGCCTGATGGCTGGACAGAGCAGCCGCAGCGGCACTTGCATCAGAGCAGGAGAGAGGACAGGACTTCTCCCGTGAAGTCTGCTTGCTACTACTGAACATCGTGGTAAGATTTTTTTTAAAAACTGCATGAGATTAAAGTATCTGGAAATGCACAGACTCGGCATGCAACATGTGAACGAATTACTTGCTGGAGGGATGTGTGTGTATGTGTGTTGCACCTCCTGCCATTAAAAAAGAAATGCAACGAATCGACCAGATTTCACTCGCCCGTCCTCCAACCAAACTACAGATCGGAGAATATTGTTACAATTCGCATTAGGAGTCGGTGAGCGTTGCTTCTGACGTGTGCCTCATGAGGCAGTCCAAGCAAGATTTTGTTTTATTTTTAAAATGTACTGAGTACCGCAGAAAACATCAATATGTCGTGACTTGTACATTTTCAGCTTTGTAAACATTGCGCCTTACTGGACTGTTTGTTCTTTACCTGCTCCCCCGGAGGAGGGGAAAGCATTGCCCTTCTATCCAGTTTATCCTTCAGGCTGCGGACTCGGCTCTGCTCTCCGGCGCCAAACTGTTTGCCTGAATAATCACCTCGCAGGGAATCAGTGCAGCATTTCTGATGTTCACCGTTTGATTTGACCCTCCTCTGCGCTTCTGATCTTTGCGTCAAAGACGACACGGGGCAAGGAGCTGTCCTTCTGGCGTGACCTAACTTAAGACTTTTTAATCGGCTCGCCTCTGATGGTTAGAAGCAAATTTGAACCGAACGCCAAACGCAATAATATTGCAACGGCGGCGTTCCCCGTCGACTGTTATCATTTCCTGATGAAGAGTTAGGCAGACTTTAAACATAAACTCTGCCTTTCTCTTTACCACCCCCCCCCCCCCGATCTTACCAGACCTGCTGCGACCCCACCCCCAATTCTGTCTTTGTTTCAAATCTCAGTACCTGCGTTGTTTTGCTTTTTATATTTATCATTTCGGTCCCTGTTTACCCGCTGAAATTTCCGATGAAGGGTTACAACAGGTTTTTTGTTGTATGTGTCGGAGTTGACGTGATTGCGTCTGTTGCTGCTTTCCCTAAAGGGATAATGAACTTGCGTTTGGCAGGCTGCAGATCTTCTCGCCATCAGTAGCTGCCCCCCCCCCCCCCCCCATGTGGACATGCTGAAATCCATGGGCAATAAGAGTTGACTGACCTATAAAGGCCATTGCAGTGGATCCTGATCTCGCTCAACCGTCTCCTCTCGGTACTGTATTTACCAGCAGGGGTCACTGGACTGGTGATTAAAGGGCCAGGACCTTGGCCCGGTGTGGTTTTTATTCCCCCCTCCCCTGTCTCCTCCCTTTCTCTTTTGTATGGCTGGTCACCACAGGGGGAGGCTGACTTTACCCGGACAACGAGCGAGTGAGACTGCAGTCGTTTGCAGCTCCTGGTAAATGTAGAATAGAGACAACCCTTTTTGTATTTTTGGTGAAGTTAAATGTTAGCATTATGTCGAAATCTATTTGTGTGTGTGTGTTATGTTTTTTAAAGCTAGCCGGCCTCTCAGCTGTTTTTTAATGTTGAATTAAAACTCCAGGTTTGCTGACGGGTGTTGAATAAATAAGCTTTTTACATTGTGTTACCTTGTTTCCACAGGATATTGAAGCTCACGCCAGCTCCACCAGCAAAAGAATACAAGGTGCATTTTAAAAGTTGTCTGTTTTCTGCCCAACGCCATGAAGACGAGCAGTGTATGAAGAATATATCACCATCAATCAAGTTTTGAGAAAAAGAGAGGTGGGGGGGAAAGCCCATCCCATCAAGTGAAGAATAAAGGCCAGTCATGGATTCGAAAACCTCGAAGCGCCAAGTTATGGAGCCGGTTGTTTTGTGCGCGGGGCAGCAACTTTGTACCGCGGGCCAGGCTTTCCGAAGGCACAAGCAGCAAATTATGAGGAAGCTGAGGCTACCGCGGATTGTGGGCTTTTCCCTGGGTCTGATGGCGCTCTGCGCGTTTTCCCTCCTATTCAGTGCCTTCGCCTGCACGTCAGCCAACCGAGAGACCCCACAAGTTAAAGGCAGAACTCTGCTGGGCTTCGAGGAAAAGCAGAAATTTTCCAAGCTTCAAAATTATACCCCCAAATCCGACTTTGCTTTAAAGTACGATGTGCGGAAAGCCACTTCCTCCACCAACAATGCATCGTCTGGAGACTACCCTCGCGATATCTTCTCACTGGCGCAAAGAAGGAAAGGAGCGGTCCTCGTCCACATTTTAGGCATGATTTACATGTTCATAGCCTTAGCCATAGTGTGCGATGAATTTTTTGTACCTTCATTGACAGTTATCATTGACAAGCTGCAGATATCAGATGATGTGGCAGGGGCAACTTTTATGGCTGCTGGTGGGTCAGCGCCAGAACTCTTCACTTCTTTAATAGGAGTTTTTATATCTCACAGCAATGTTGGGATTGGGACCATAGTGGGCTCTGCGGTCTTCAACATCCTCTTTGTAATTGGGATGTGTGCTGTATTCTCCAAAGAAATCCTGCACCTCACCTGGTGGCCACTGTTCAGAGATGTGTCCTTTTATATTATTGACCTGATTTTGCTCATCATTTTCTTCCGGAATAATACCATCGTTTGGTGGGAGAGTGTAATTTTGTTGTCCGCCTATGGATGCTATGTGACCTTCATGAAGTTCAACTTTGTGCTAGAACGATGGGTGAAAAAGAAATTAAACAGGAACAAAGTGGTGGAGGCAACAGCGACAGACGGCGATGAAAAGGTACACGCGGTTTAATTTTTAAGTTGATTAGAACAGCAGTTAAAGAATTGCCCTCCCCAATGCCAATGGGTCTCGTGTGCTGGCTGTACTAACTGACTTGAGGATGACCAGACTCGACTTCAGAATTATTGCATTTTGCAAAAGGATTGCACTGAGAATGAGCCTCTGTGTTGAGAGGGAATTATGTACTATCTGGTGTTTAATTTTTTTTATACATGGAGCGCAATTTTCATGTCAACTGGATTTGTTGATTAAATCCTTGGGTGTACGTATGATATTGTTGGCCATAGTGCGAGATAAAGTCTGCATTCGACATAGGCCCTACAACAAAAATCTGTCCAGCTGTAAATTCAGTGCTTGGATTTGGGCACATTGATTTGTCTCCATAGGAGTGAGCACGACTAAAACATTGTCAAATTATCAGGTCATGGGACTTGCTGTAATGTTTTAACCAGTTATTGTTTATACTTGGTAGGTGTTGAAAAATAGAAATGAGCTCTGAATAATTGGCTACAATTCCTAGCAAGTCATTAAAAATATAGCCGCCATTAGAATTTAGCCAAGTGGTCTATTTTAGAATAGATGCACGTTCTGTTTGAGAATTCAAGCTACTTTTTAAAAATTGGAATAATGAAAACGGATGTTCCTACATGGTACTAATTGACCTTTTTGAAGACCACAATATTGGTCCGTTTGAAAAATATCAGAAAAATCACACTCTTTTATGTTTCCAGCAAAGACTAGTAATAAGGTATATTGTTAGAACAGAATAGAGGGAGCTCTACTTTCAATCTGTTGTATTGTATCTAAAGAGAGGATGGTCTATCCTAACTTGGCCAAAATATTCTAATTTCTAGCTCTAAAATAACTCTCAGCATGTAATTCTAGTTTGTCATTGAAGTGTTAACTTTTTTGAAAAGAAAAGGAAGCAATTTCCTTTCTTTCAATAGTGAAGGAGTTGTGCATCAAGACTCATCGGGACATATTAACCTTTTTCTTGCAAGACCTGATCCAAGTTAGAATGATTTGTACATAGAATAACAGGATACATGTCATCACTATTTCCATTGGATTTTTAAAGCAACATTTTAATTTTACCATTTTAATGTTTTTGTCTACTTCTGATCCCTACACTCCTCCAGAGTCTTGGCTTTTGAGATGCAGGAGATTCCCTGAATTTTTCTATCCCTCTTTGAATAGAAGTACCTGTTCCCTGCTTGCCAGGACATTGTGGGTGAGATTGGTAACCTGGAGAATTGTGGGAGAGAATCCACATATTGCTGCAAAATATCAGAGCTTCAAAACATCGGTGAAGTTTCCACACCTATCCAATTCACAAATGACTGTTATTAAAAACCTTGCTGCACTGTTTCTTCATTAGGAAACTATGTGGCAACCCCAGCCAAACAGGGCTCACCATATAATAACATGTATGAATATGGCCCTTGCCCACCACTCAAGTTTTACCCTTTGTATTGCTCCAGTAATTCCCACAGTGATGAAGTCGACATTGGGTGTGATGGTGGTACAAACATATAGATGACCAAGCTAAACGCAATCACCTTGAGCTTTGAACATCACTGCATTTGCAGTAAGAGTTTTGGAGGAAACTGCACTTCTGAATCAGAATATGGCATGTGTGAGGTGGTATTATTCAAAGCATGCTACTTATATTGGTTAGATGCTGATGCAGCACCTTGAGAAGGGCTGACTTTGTGGAGGTTGAAGCATCAGTGAGAATGATACAGGTGGGCAAGGTCAGAGTCAAAGAATAAATCAGTTGAGAAATGGATTTGATTTTGATAGCTTCCCCAGTGTACTGACGTGTGTGATGCTGTTGACTGTTAGTATATTTCAAGGGCTTCCTGTTGACTACTCGCACAGCTGTATGTTGAAATATCCATGATCTCTTTTTTTTTTTGTACTTTCAGAAATCCAAGGACTCAAATTTGTGCAATATTTAGGAGTTTAATGTTGACCAATTTAAATTAACTTGTACATCTAATTGCTGAGGTTATGCTGAACTATAAAAATGTTCCCCTGGGGGAATTGCAGATCTGCTGATAATTTAGCACCGTCATCTGTTATGAAGAGATTCTGGTTGTTGTAGGTTCTGCAGTGATTAATGCCCTGAAGCAAACGTAAAATGAGTAGCACAAATTTCAAGGTTACTAGTTGAAACTTAGTAACTGAGCAAAATTTGATTTAATATTGCTATCAAATCTACAATTGCATTTTCAAATTCTCTGTCATTTTCTTGTTGCTGTCTTTTCAATAAGCCCTGTTTTTTGTTATCACTGTTGACTGAACATCTCCCATAACCATTAGATTTGTTTTTTAAAATGTTTTCATCCTCCTCCTTTACATTTTCTTCCAAATTTACACCCAACAATAAACAATAATCAGTAATGAATGCAATGTCAATCCCCATAATAATAACAACGATCCCATTCTCCACAAAACCCCCAAACATTTGCCCACATGTTAACATAAACAAATGACAAAGGAATCCGGAATCACCCATAGTCACTATTAACACACAGTTGCTCCCCCCCCCACCTAAATATTCGATGTAATCCAATTCTCGAAAGTGTATAATGAATAACGCCCATGAATTGTAGAACCCCTCCACCCTGCCCCTCCGTTCAAATTTGACCTTTTCAAGCATCAAGAATTCCAGCAGGTCCCCCCGCCACGCCAGGGCACAGGGTGGAGAGGTTGATCTCCACCCTAACAGGATCCACCTTCGGGCGTTCAACAAGGTGAAGGCTACAACATCTGCCTCCGCACCCGTTTCCATCCTCACACACATCTTCTACCCCCTCAAAGAGCAGGCTCATCCTCGCCCTTGTAGGTTGTGCTCTATACACTCCCCTTCAGCTGTATCAGCCCCAACCTCGCACACGAGGTGGAGGTGTTCACCCTCTGGAGCACCTCCCACCAGAACCCCCCCCCCCCCCCCCCCCCATACCCTCTCCCAACTCTTCCTCCTGCTTTGCTTTGATCCCTTCCAGTGGTGCCTTCTCCTCTTACAAAATAGCCCCGTAAACCGCCGATACTACCCCTTCGACCATTAGATTTGTAATATACTGACGGCCTATGGGTTAAATCATTATTTGCACATATCTGGATCATCATTTTGAACATGGATGGGAATAAAACAAAGGAAAACGTGCTGTTAACAGTACATTTGAAAGGGCAGGAGCACATACAGAGGCATTCAGTTTGTACTAAACTACAAGAATGAAGGTGGAGTTTACCAATAACAACAACATCTTGAAATTTGAGATTGTCTGATGTACTTTTTCGATGTGTACAGTTAAGGACTGCTTGCTGTTTTTTGCTGGTCAGAGCATCCATGAGCAACAGACTTGCATTACCAAGTTAAATGATGTGACGTATAAACAGAAAATTCTGGAAAGACTCCGCAGGATAGCATCTGAGAAGAGGGAAACCCAAGTTAACCTATTAGGTCAATAATCTTTCATTAGTTGTAATGAAAGGTCGTTGACCTGAAAGAGTTAGTTTTCCCTCCTCTCCCCACAGATGCTGCCTGACTTGCTGAATCTTTCCAGAATTTCCTGTTTTAAATTCTGATTTCCAGTGCTTGGAGTATTTCATTCCAAGTACTATGAAACTGTTTTGAGTGTCGGCATGTATTTTTATTTATGTGCTGTAGGGAGCTCCGAATCGGGAAGAGAACGGGCAGCTCTTATCAAAGATCCGGCCTGAAGCATTATCCTCTCTCTAATATCCTCATTCCTGACTGAACCACTATGCATGGTCAACATTGTCGCTTTTAAGAATAATTTTGGATTCCAATCACTTCTCTGCCTTTGTTCTTAGTATCAGATATTTGAAACCAAAGACTTAGAGCAGAGTGTTCCAAACAAATGGCAGAGTGTCAGGTTCTGTCTGAAAATCGGTGTTTTTTTCTCCCCAGAAACACAGCCAGGTTTTCCAGAGCTTCTAACTGCATCAGAAATAAATTGGTGGACATGTTTATTGCCACCGCTCTGGCAGTGCAGGGCCTCGAGCCCTATGTACCTCTGCACCCTTGGCATGGTAGTGATTTGAGCTGGTGTGGCGTCACGCCACCAGGGGTGGGAACAACATGGGGGCTGGAAGGTATGGCATCAAGCTGTTTAATTATATTTAAATTAATAGAAATCCAGTTCATGCCCTTTCTGGATGTGAACCTGATCATGTGACTGGTGGGGGGGGGGGGTTGCAGGGAAGATCTCAATGAGGTCTTGCTGGTATATCTTGCTGTGGCCCTTTCATGAGATTTAGCGGCCATAGCGGAATTTGCATGCGTGTCAAGCAGGCCTGAAAAATGGCGCCCCTGGAATTATCTCATTTTTTCTGAGAGGTGGGGGAAGAGGTGCAGAAGATGTTTGTAAGTTTTTAAATGTCAGACAGTGGCTTCTATCGAGAGAGAGCTTCCACATCACTCAAGACCTCCATTTAAAGCTGGCATTAGCATATATTGGCCAAAGAAAATGATAAATTTATTATCCATTTAAATTATTCAACGTTGCTACGTTTCTTTGCTACATTAATTTTGGGCAGAAATAGCTGTTCTTGCTCATTTAGTTTGCACCTCATTAAAGTGTACAAAATGTAATAAAAGGACCACATTTGAGGCTTATTTCTGTATTTCACGTTTTTAGTAAGAATTCTCATTAAAACCTAAATGCCTGTTAATGAGATTTTCCCCATTAAAGACTGACCATTCCTTTGAATTTGTGCCTCCAGTCCACCAGCTGTAACAAACAGCTCAGATTTGAAAGTCTATCCAGTAAATATAAACCGTCAACCAACATTGGGCTATTTTTCCATTACACCGATGTCCTGTTTTTATTGATGTTTCAGTTATCTATAGCAGATGCTGCAGTGTGAATTTTAACTGACATCTCTGGCGACCTTGAACTATACAACTGTGAGCTTTTGCTCAGCAGTCTCTCTGCCATCTACCTGGAACAAATTCTATCTTTTATTAGTGCCTCCAGATTTTACATGTCATTGCATATAGTGGACAAATTGTATTTGACCAAATGCCCTTGTTATAAAGTAGTGGGGACTGGACAGAAGTTTCCAAATCTATTTCCATTTACGTTAGTTATCTAGAAACATCTGGTTGTCGGCTTTTAAAGGTAGTTGAGCCTGCAGCGGATATGTTCAGTAGGAAACTTGACATTCCTAATACCCTGAGGCACTTAGGTGCCACAACCTAATCCTTCACAGCTTTAACTATCGAAGTTGGCTAAGTGGCGTGAAGAAGTCCATGTCTAAGAGAGTGAGTTAGATGTGGTTTGGGGCTGAATAAAACTGGACAGGAGGTTTGGGAGTGTTTTTCCCCTCTTTTTTTTTTTTTTTTTTTTTTTTTTTTTCCCCCCCCCCCCCCCTAAATCATAAGGATTGTGATGCTTTTCTCCTTCTCTCTTTTCCTCTTCTGCCACTGTTGCTATGGCAAACAGAACAGAAGGTTGGAGCTAAGAATTGGTGGCCATTACCACCTTAGAATTAAGGAGGGAGAAGACTATATTGCGTGTGTCTGGTGTGTGAGATGCTAGGCTTAAGTGTTCAGTCAGTGGTAATCTGCTCTGGCCTTGCTAAGAACGGAGTGTCGCCCCACGAGCTCCATAGCCATCTCTTGAAGAGGATGTGGTATTTAAAGCTTGTAATGTCACTTGGCTTGCCCCTGGTCCAGTCATTGAAGATATGGTACTGCTGTACAATCCTTAAATGAGTTGTAGCATGGCATCCGTGTCAGGTGAAAAAAGTGACGTGTCTGACAAGCTTGCTTCCCCCTGATGCTCAGCGGCTTTTATCCCCATGATATCAATTTCTCCTAACATTGCAGATCCGAGTCCAAAATTACGTTGGCATCTTCTTTGTGTGAGAGCATGCATGTGTGAGAGCATGCATGCCCTATGTGTATGTGACTGGCAGGCGGAATGACATGGCAGGCTGCTATGGACTTTCCTAGTTCTCTACCGGAAGAGTCTTGTGGATGCACAGTCACATGATTTCCCTGCACATTAGCTCAAACAAATCTGACCAGACAATAGCTGCAAATATCCGTCTGCCATTTGGTTGTTCTTTATTCCTGTTTTCTGAGGAGATAAAGCAGGAATTTAAACGTAGCATCCCTTCTTGGAGGAGGTTGTTTCCATGACCCTTGTCTTGCCGCACCCTCACTGCTGGGCTTCTCGGATGAATAATCCAAGGCAATATCAACTAAATTGTACAATTTTAAAGAGAGTGCATTATTAGAGAGCTGAAGTTCACATTTAAAACAAGCTTTGAAAGTGGGCAGCACGTTAGCACAGTTGCTTCACAGCTCCAGGGTCCCAGGTTCGATTCCCGGCTTTGGTAACTTCTGTGTGGAGTCTGCACGTTCTCCCTGTGTCTGCGTGGGTTTCCTCAGGGTGCTCTGGTTTCCTCCCAAAGATGTGTAGGTTGGTGGATTGGCCATGATAAATTGCCCTTGGTGTCCAAAAGGTGAGGTGGGCTTACTGGGTTATGGGGATAGGGTGGAGGCGTGGGCTTGAAGTAGGATGCTCTTTCCAAGAGCCGGTGCAGACTCAATAGGCTGAATGGCCTCCTTCTGCACTGTAAATTCTATGTAACGGGGTGCATCCTCGTGGCTTGCTGCATCCGCACATGTAAGGACTTCCCAAGATGCACGCAAGTGTCCCTTTCAGGTCCTATCTTATCTATGATCAGTTCTGAACAGCATGAATTGGCCAAATAGTTGAGCAAATTGTTACAAGTTCTCTAAACACAGTGAAGGATTCCTCCACGTTTGTAGAGACCTGCAGGACTTTCATGTTGATGCAATGCTGTGTCCATGTGCTCATTTGATATTAGTAGCATATTCACCAATGTAGGAAACCATAGATAGTTGCGTTGCAGAATTTGTATCATGATGATCTATTGATCTACCACCACTGCGTGAATCATGTTTCATTGAACTTATGAGCTTGGCAACTTGAGCAGTTGAATTCAGTTTTAATGACCACATGGATACACAAATAGAATATGTTGCAATGGGATTCACTCTAGGCCCACTTTTCACAAATATCTTTATTAGGTTCTGTCGTGTTAGGTACACTGGCTGCAACTGGATGCAGCTTAGATCAGAAAGATACTCTAGACCTTGAAGTTAGTTCAATCAGGTTTATTGAACTAATAGCACAGTTCTCTGTGAGTTCGACTCTCTGCTAACTTAAGTGTGGTTACTCTGTCTGACTGAACCAGACTAGCTCTTAGCCACGTGGTGGAGGTGTGAGATTGTAATAACACCCTTGACTGACTCTCTAGATGTTCATCAGTGGAAAGAGGTGGAGTGTGAGTGCCTCGTGTCTTTTATAGTCAGATCCCACCCGAGTGTCCTGCCTGCCTATTCGTCATGTCCTATTCTCTGTGTCCATTAGCTGCTTGTCTGTATATCATTATGCGTGTGTCTGCATATCATGACAGGTTCCACAAAAAACTTGGATGGAATGACACCTAACTTGCCCCTTGCGTATTTCCAATATGTGGATAATGTGGCTTCAAGTTCCTTCCATGTCTTAATCGGCTCCATCCTGTGCTTAAATTCACCATTTGAAATGGAGCAGTTAAATTAACTCCCTTTCTTTGAGAAATCTGCTGGCGATTCACTACCATGGACGACTGCAAAACTACCGTCATTGATTGATAAGCAATTGAATTCTTGCAGTTCCACATGCTGTAAGGTTGGTCTTATTGGCAACGTTGTAAATAGGGCCCAAGTCATTTGCTCATCATGCCGCTTGCCGAAATAGGATGCATCAAAGGCATCTGCATTATAACAGCTACCCTGAAGAGATCATCTTGCGTTGTATATCGTACAAACTAGAATGGGCCGAAGACCATCACCTCGGACTACCCCAGAATGGCAAGGTATCTCAAAATTTGAGCCAACTGGTGAAGCTATCTGTTTTGCACTGCTACAATGCAGGAGCGATACGAGTGGTATTCACCATTAGCAGGATGCTACCATCAAGCCAAAAAGACAACCTTTGCCTATCTCACAATTGAGTACAGTAATGTATATAAATTTCAGTGCTAGTGTGCTGGTAGGTTTGTGGGCTATACGTCCCAAAGTCTGGTGGGTCATATCCTATCAAACAGCATATCCCAACTACTGTTCGTGATGGGCAAGGACAGACCATGCACAAGCAGCCTGTGTGTGCAAAACCGTGTCCAACATTAGATGTGACTCTGCGATTGGACAACATTTGCTAAACGTCAGCATGCTAAGAACTACACTGACAACCAATTTAAGATTACCAGTTGGGCTCAAGTGTGGTGCATTTGCATATACTGGCAGCTACTTCCCGGCCAGTGAATGAAATTAGGATCAGGACATAGCACAGTGGTTAGCACTGCTGCTACACCGTTCCGGGGTGGTAGGTTTGATTACCGGCTCTGGTCATGGTCTGTACGGAGTCTGCATATTCTCCCCGTGTCTGCGTGGGTTTCCTCCAGTTGCTCCGCTATCCTCCCACAGTCCAAAGATGTGCAGGTTCGGTGGATTGACCATGCTAAATTGCCCTTTGTGTCCAAAAAGGTTAGGTTAGGTGGCGTTACGGGGATAGGGTGGAGGTATGGACTTAAAGTGGGGTGCTCTTTCCAAGAGCTGGTGCAGACTCTGGGCCGAATGGCCTCCTTCTGCACTGTAGATTCTATGATACTTGATGCACAGGACCCTGTTCTTTGCAGACAGAAAGAGCATGTACACGCATTGCAGGTGTTTCAGCTAACCAAAATAAATGACAGCCATTCGTTGACTCATTGCTCAGGGCAATGCTTTGACTAATCAAGGTCCAACTGCCTGGTTTACGTTGACTCATTCCTCAGGGCAATGCTTTGACTAATCCAAGGTCCAACTGCCTGGTTTATGTTTCAAGCAATGCTTGGCAGTTAACTCGGTCATCTGGTGCATTCTCCATGGCAACATCTCAACCAATCCGAGTCTATTTGTTAACCAGCGTCTACTTGTCGGGCACTTCTCCAATTGGTATTCTTGCAAAATATTCTGAGTGTAATATAAAAGGCTTGGCATATCTTTCCAGCAATTTCATTTATCAACGAACTTTAATATGGTAACGGTTCTAAGGCCTCCAAGGAGCTTATCCAACATAATTTGACACTGAGCCAGTTAAGATGTTAACACAGGTGACCAAAAACTTGTCAAAAATATCACTTCACTTCAATGTGCATGGCTACCAAAAGAGCACAGAGATTTCCAAGTGTTGTAAGGCTGGAGTGAGTTGGCAATAAAATGCGTGGTAAGGTCATGGAGTAAGGTGAAAACAAGGATGAACTGGCAGCCATAGTGAGCCAGGGATGATGGGCAAATAGATCTGGGTTAAGATGAGTTCAAGCTGGTAGAGGGTAAAAGATAGGAGGCTGGCCAGGAAGCATTGGAATAGTCGAGTTTAGAGATAACCACTTTTGTCTGTGTTGCTGCATAACTGCTAACTAAGCTATGTACAGGAACTGAATGTGTTGACTCATCTAATTCTTATGTTTCTCTACATGCACGTGTTATTTCTGACGACCCCACTGTTTACTGTAGCTCTTGCCTTCGATTTCCTGTAGGTAAAAATATCTCTCCTCCATTTCAGTAAGTCCATCCATCTTTTAACCTTGCAAAATATCTAGAATTTATTATTTATTCAGCAAAATTGAATGAATCCATTCTGACTTCCCCTTTACTAAAATTACCAATTTTAATAACTTCTGTATTTATCACAAAGACTTACTTTGCTTCTACTCAATGCCAAGTCCATAAACTAATAATTTTATAACTTCACCATCAGCCTAGCATTGTCCTAATATTTCAGCTAATCTCTTGGACCTTTACCTATCTCCTACCTTAGTTATCTAGCTGCTTAAGTTAATCTGTAATAAATTGCACCCTAAAACTCCTCCTACTTGTACATTCTTGAGGATGCACAATTTTCATGGTTTTGACTCGTCCTTTGTACCAATGATATAACTGCATGGAATATTTATATCTTTCCTCCATTAGTTGAAATGTTGTATCCTGGCCTAACCAGGCCTGTCGCAATTGGGGCAAGAATCTGTTCCTTATGGGGTTCATCGGTATACAGGGTAGATGGCGTTGGAACCCACCTCTTTGCCTCGGCCTAAACTGATTCAAAAGGGCTAATTTTTAATTACATCTTGTCACATTCAATGTTGGCCACAATGTGAATTTGGAAGAAATCAGAAGTACCAACCCCTCAGGACATATTTTTTGCTTCAAATTATGTGATTGATATTTCAATCTTAAAATAATTACCGTTAACCCATTCGTGCATTGAGAAATAAACGTTAAAGCCATTATCCTGTGTTTTTTGAGATGTTACTGTGGCAACATGTATTACTGTGACAACTCCCAATACAAAATTGGATCTTTTATGGTGCTGTTCTTGGTTGTTGACTTCAATATAAAAGTAAATTGGGTAGAGTATACAGTGGGCAGCTGAACTATTGCCATCCATTTTGCAGGCCCCCCCCCCCCCCCCAAAGAATATGGTTCTCAGCCAGCAGGTTAAACCGATCTCTGAAGTCTTGCGTTTAAGGTTTTTTAAAAAAAAAAAATTTTGAAACATTACAATAATCTAGTGCCATAGTATAATGTGCATTCCCATATGCCAATTAGCATCGAGGTAAGCCAATTTAAATGTACGTGATCCAAGTAAGTGGGACAGTAAAGTTCCTGCAAGATAGCTGTAATCCTCAACTGGTGAGACAGTGAGTAGATGGAAGTCGCACTTTCATCCATAACATGTCCTGTTCGCCAAGCGCACAAACCCAGAGCATAATCTTCCTTCTAAGCTGTCGCATGGTCAGTCACTTGAACATTGGAGGCTACCTTCCCTATGTCTTTCCAGTCATGTTGCATGCTATTTATGTGAGGTTTTACTGTAACTGTAAATAATTAAAATCTCTCATCCAATTAACAGATATGTTCTTTTTACCATTTATCAAGAAAAGCCAAAGTAGCAGTTCAAACAAACACACAAGCTTCATAGCAATTGCAACATGAATATTTTACGTATTTTTAATCTTATGTGCGTTTTAAAACCGGGGAAAGACTAGATCTTATCATTGTATTTAATATTTGGGGTAGGATTAAGTGGGATTAAAAACTATTTACAGTTTCCGAGATGCCATTTGTGATTGACCTTGGCTAATCATTTTAGATGTGACTTTGGTTACATAATGTGTTGGTTTAGTTTGAGTTCCAAAACTTGCTGCTAGATGTTTTTCATCAGGGACAAATAGAAATGCATGAAACTTATTGCTGTAAGTATTACCAAGAACATGCATTTCACTGAGCCATTGTCTCAGCAAAGGAGGAACCAATACTGAGTAACATGGGAGAACGATAGCTGCTCACAAGTGTGTATAAAAGGCTTTAGAAAAGGGTAGAAAAACTGAGCAGGGAGGGTTAACGTTGAGAGGTTGAAAGCTGTATCGGATGGAGTGAAGGGTAGGTTGGATGCACAAAAGACTAGAATTGGTGGTCTCAAAACTGAGAGAGGCAAGGCATGGAGGGACATGTAAATGAAGATTTTGAATGCACCATTTGGGGACCAACAGTCAATCGAGCTAAGTGGACATAGATGGGTGAATGTTCGCTGGCAGTGTTGGATAAAGTAGTATTTGTGAAGGCTGGACTTTGGGAGGCAAGTGAAGAGGATTTTGGAGGAATCAGCCCAGGGAGTAATGTGTGCAGGCAGAGGCTATTAGTTCCCTAAACTGCCGGACGAAGTACTCCCTTTTCATCTGCTTCATTTGACACAGACCTGTTATCTAATCTGGTTCAGTGCAGAGCTTTACAGTTTCCCTCCAACAGTGTTTAATACAATGCTCAACCATATGTATCACCATCTAAATGAACTGGTCATATTCTCGAGAAAAGAGAAGTATGCTAATCTCTCAAAACTGCACAAAAGATTAGAGAAAGAGGCTGCAAAACTTGTGCCTCACAGAAATCAATGCTTGAAACCGAAGCCATATTAATGTTGGAGATTACACAAGACCAAACTATACAATACAAAGGCAAATTGAAATGTAAAATGGAATTCTCTCTAGCAGCTGGTCATCTAGGCAGTTCTGTAGATTGAGGCCTTGGTCAGTCGGGTGGTGGTGGTCAGAGAATTAGAATGAGGAAGGGAGGAAAGATGGTGACTGGACTGGGTGTCCGGGGACAAAAGGAAACCAACGAATAGGGTTGGGACTGTGGTCTTGTTGGAGAGTGAGCCTGGACTTGATCTTGGGGGACAGGGGACTGAATGATGGGATGGTGACTGTGATTGGAATGTTTTCCTTCAGAGCAGACGGCCAGCTGCATTGGTAATGAATCCTAGGAAGTGGGCAGAGGAAAATGCAGGGCATGTCAAATGCAGGCTGGCCGGAGCCTGCAGTGGGAATTAGTGTGGGGAGTGGGTGGGGTGGGGTAACTAGTCTGGGGTTCTGTGGGAATAGTCCACCCAGTTTTTTTACATATTTTGCAGAAGGGTCCTGAAGCAGATGCAGGAAATTACTTAAATTGGTCCAATACTGATTTCAGGCAAATGCCAGGTACATTTGAACACTGGGGACCAATATGGCGGTGGTTGTACTGCCAGGGCTGATTTTAGATGCAGCATCTCGCACCCAGAATTGGTGTGCCCTACACTGGATTCACACCCAAAGAATCATTTACCCTATATCCAAATTTATTTTGCTGACTGGCCTACATCCAGTTCTAGGATATGGACTAAGACTCGCCATAAAAGTTGCGCCTGACACCCAAGATATAAATGCATAGATATTTGAATTGTCTATTATGGGTAACCCATTTAATTTAAATGGATTTAAAATAATGGTTATCAGAAAATTCAAATTGGCAAAGCTTTGTACAGTTGCGACTGAGACACTTTTTGGGCACTGAATAGGAGAAACCTAACACTCAGATGCTATAGCTGATCTGGAGGGTTTGATGTTTTCCGCAATGGGAAATGTTCTAATCCCAAACATTATCATTGGTGCAGAACTATGTAACCAACTTTTAAAACTGTCTATAGCGGAGCATATTTGTATCAATAGCTGCCTTCAAAATATTTTGTTATCGATTTTATATAGGACAACAAATGCTCACCTCAAACAAAGTCTGAGAATATGAGCCAGGATATTGTACAAATGGACACAAGCTTTACTGTAACATATGTTGTCTTCAAGTTTAAGTTCCAGCATTGTGAAGTCCACAAATGAATTTAAATGCAAAACATCATAATTGGAAGTTCACGATGATGCACTGACATATATTTCCAAAATGAAATAGATTATCCTTCAGAAGGCCTGAAACAAATATCATTCACCAAAACAGAACTTAGCAGCAACCATTGTGATTATAGGCAACAGTTGCATTTCAAATCACAAATGTTCCCAAACAAATAGCCATGAGTACAATGCAAAACAAAGCAAATCCCACAAAGCACTCAGAAGCAGTAAATATATTCCATATTGTTTTCACAGATGTAAATACGTAATGTTGTCACAACAAGTTCATCCACCCCACCCACCATGGGATACCTGGTTCAAAGAAGGGAAGGACTGGGTGGTAAATATTCCTGGAAACAGGTTGATATGTCAAATGAGTTGATATGTCAAAAGGCTACATTATGTTCCACAGTTGGGGAGTGATGCTGCACAGCTGGGGAATATTATTTGTGACTTTGGTTTGGATAGTTTGGTGCTGTGAAGGAGGTTAAAACACACATCGAAAAATTCAAACGGGGAGTTGCATGGATATAAGGCACTGATCTTTGAGACAGCACCATGTCAAGAACCTTTGGAAAAGAGAGGTTGGAACTGGTATGGCAGATGCAAAAATGAGGGACTATGACCTTGTTTGGCAATGACCGCAGTTGAGAGAAGGGGAGCAGTGTGCGAGGAGAAAATGCCACCCGGCTAGTATGGAAGTGCGGAAGGGAAATTGGATGGACAGCAGTTTGTTCATCTCCTAGGAATACAATGTAATATGGAAAATATCTCGGATGGCACAAGCAACATGACCAAATACTAATCAACCAATTAACCAGGAAACCAGATCATTATTTTAACTTTTGACAGAACTGCATCAGCTCAAAAATAGTTGAGTACAGGAAAACATGATTTTTCTACACCTTCGGCATCTTGATTGGTGACTCCTCCAGATAAAGATTTAAAGTGAAAAATGAAATACTGTTGTGAGTTTTATTAATGCGTGAGTCCAAAGTGGCAGTCACATATCTACACCATATTTATGTATGTGGGGTCGTTGAGTTCAGTTGGCTCGACGGCTTAGTGATGTGGAGCAATGGCAACAGTGCGGGTTCGATTCCTATACTGCCTGTTATTCCTGAAGGCTGCCTGAGGTGTGGTAACCCTTTGATTAAATCACCACCAGTCAGCGCACTTCAGAGCAGCCTATGGTCACCTGGGACTATGGCAACATTTGTATTAAATTTAGCAGTTGGTTGTCATGTTTCATAGCTGATCATTTGCTTCCATAGCTGTTCATTTTTTCTTTTAAACAGTTTTGGGTATATTCATAGATATCAAGAAAATATTCAACCTGATTTCAATACAAGCTGACATTACAACAGTTTTGATCACTCCCCATTTTAAAATCTTCCTTTGCTATATTTCCCACTTCATATTATCCTACATATTTTCTGAAAAACCTAGCTCAACAAACACACATGTAAGTTGCTTTGTTTAGTATGGAGGTATAACAAATGCTTGCTTTAAAAGTATGTCTGCTAATAGAAAGTTATGCGTATGAAAGATTGGAAAGCATACACAATTAAATCTTTCACATTCGGATCCAAACTTTCAGAGTTTTTTGTAATGACATTTATAACCCAGTATTTCATTGCAGACCTGGGTACAGCTAAATTGCAGCTCTTTTATATAAAAAAAAGACTTAAGCCTCTGATCGTACATCCAGTAATCCTTAAGTATGACAGGCTTTACTATTTGGGAATTTTGATGTTTGCTTGCAATTATTTCTTTATACTTTTAATAAATACAAGCTAAAGTAAAATACATTCCAAGAGCAGTCTGAAGTCAATGATCTTGTAAATGCGCCTATGGAAATATTCTAATCATTTTTATATCAAAGCCATTAATCTGTACAGTGAACCAGAGGAAACCTTCCTGAGGGTTTTGAAATACTGAACACACAGCACTTAAATAATTCTTCCTACCATGTGAATTGTCATTCATTTCGAAAATATTGATCCAGCATTTTGTTATACATTCAGGGATTGCTGACAAGGCCAGCATTTATTGCTCATCCCTAGTTACCCTTCAAGAGATGATAAGTGAGAACTGCGCCAGTTCCTGTGGTGTAGGTACACCCATAGTGCTATTCGGCAAGAAGTTCCATGACTTTGACCCAGCCATAGTAAAGGAGTGACAAGATGTTTCTAAGTCAGGGTGGTATGTAGCTTGATGGGAACTTGCCGGTGCTTTTGTGTGGTAGAGGTTTTGGCTTTGGAAGGTGCAGTATAAGGAGCCCTGTTGAGTTGCTTCACAGCTGCTGCTGTGCGTCAGTAGTGGATGGAATGCTGTGGGCTTCTTTGTCCTGCCTGGTTCCTTGAGTGTTGTTGGAGCTGCACTCATCCAGGCAATGGAAGTAGTGTGCAGCAGATAGGGATCACCGTGGAGTGTGAAGCAGGTCAGGATTGGTGTGAAGCAGACCGGGAGCAGTCTGCAGCAGGTCAAGATCACCTTAAAGAAACTGGGTGGAATATGCAGCAGGTCGGGATCACTGTCGAGCACACTGGAAGCAGTGTGCAGCAGGTGAGGATCACAGAAACTAGGAGGAGTGTGAAACTGGTCAGGATCTGTGAAGCAGACTGGGAGGAGTGTGCAGCACGTTGGAATCAGTTATAAATACTGATTAAACTGTTGGTTGATCTGGGGAGTGCAGCCTCAGTCCATGGCAGTTCCGCTGTAAAGTGGAGGCACAAAGAAGACTGGAAAAGCAATAGTGATCAGAGTTTCAGTAGTTCGGGGAATAGCCAGACATTTCTGTGGCTGCAGATATGAATCAGGATGGTAAGTTGCTTCCCTGTCACCAAGGTCAAGAATGTCACTGAACGGCTGCAGAATATCTTCATGGGAAGGTAAACGCCAGTGGTTGTGTTCCAAGTGAGTACCAGTGACATATAAGTTAAAGGGACAGATTCTGCAGTCAGAATTCTGGTATAGATAGGAGATTTCCTATGTCTGGATTACACCTCGTACCACGCACAAATAAGTAAAGAAATAGAAAGATAGTACAGTTATGTATTGTTGGGCAGATGGTGCAGGAGAAAGTACTTTAGATTTTTGGGATGTTAGTACGAGTTCTGGGGAGATGGGACCTATACACACCAGATGGATTGCTTCTAATCAGAGTTGGGACCAATTCCCTTATGGGGTGATTTTACTGGGGAGAATTTAAACTAGTTTGACAGTATGGAACTGGGAAAATACTAAAAGAACCTTGATAGCGATTAGTATTGGAGTAGGAAATAGTGAGGCATTGGGTGGGTTAGACGAACGAGAGAAAGTAAAGGTCTAAATTAGGGTCGCAGTGAATATGTGAATGTTGTGGGGGGGGGGGGGGGGGGCATGGTCACAGTGAATATGTGAATGTGGGGAAGTGTGACTTGTTGCATGTTTCCATATGGAAATACGATGTGACAATAAAGGGATACCTGGTTTAAAGAAGGGAAAGGCTGGATGGTAAATATTCCTGGAGACGAGGTGTTTATGAAAACCAGGAAAGAAAGGAGAAGAGGGTGGCTATATTGATTCAAGGAGTGCATTACAGTGCTAGAGAGAGGATTTCCCAGATGGGTAAAAGACAATTTGGCACAAGTTCAGGAACACAAAAGGTGCAATTTGCTTGGTGTTGTCTATAGGCCACCAATTAGTGGGAAAGATGTAGAGGAACACATTTGCAAGGGAAGTACAGAATTTGGGGGACTTTATTCCAGTCTATATTTGGATAATGAGTATTAATGTGAAAGGCAGAGGGGAAAGAGTTCCCAGGATGTGTTCAGGAGAATTTTCCAGAATGTTTCCAGTCCAATGAGAAAGGAGGCATTGTTGGATCTGATTCTTTGGAATGAGGTGGGCCAAGTGGTTCCAGTGTCAGCAGCGGAATGTTTAGGGGAAAGAGACCATTGTATTATAAGGTTTCGGTTTGCTATGGAAAAGGAGAGGAAACCATCCAGAGTAAGAATAATTGAAGAGGTAAAGCCAACTTCAACTTCAATGTGGTAAGAGTGGGCCAGATAAATTGGAATCGAAGATTAGGAGGCCAAACTGTAACTGAACAATGGGCTGGCTTTAAAGAAGAGGTGGTTCAGAGACACAAGGTTACATTCCCATGAAGGGGAAAGGTAGGGCAAACAGATCAAGAGCACACTGCATGATGGAGATTATGAAGCAGAAAATTGTGCTTATGACAGTTAATATTGAGGAGGAAGTGAAAAAGCAATGAGAAAAGCAGAGACTGGCAACTAACAGAAAGGAAATTCAACATTTTTACATGCATGTAGAGTAAGGGTGGTAAGAGGAAAGGTGGAGCCAAATTAGGAACTAAATGGGATTTTATGCATGAAAGCAGGGTACTAAATGATTAATTTGCATCTGTCTTTACCAAGGAAAGATGCTGCTCAAATCATGGTGAAAGAGGAGGTAGTTGAGACGCAAAGGTTTTAAAATTGATAGGATGACTGTATTGGCGAGGTTTACTGTTCTTTAAAGACACCAGGATCAAATGCAGTGAATCCTAGGATATAGAGGGAAGTGAAAGTGGACACTGCGGGTGCATTGGTTACAATTTTCTGATACATCTTCGACGTTGGGTGGGTGGGGGGGGGCGCTGCACAGGTACATGGTAATTATTTTTCCAATGATGACACTAGGCAATTTTTCACACAGTGAGGGGTTCTGTTCTGGGATGCAACGTTTCAAGTGCTCAATTATCTTTTTCAAATTATGGGGCAATTTAACGTGGTCAATCCACATACCCTGCACATCTTTTGGTTACGGGGGATGAGACCCACGCAGACACAAGAATGTGCAAACTCCACATGGGTAGTGACCCGGGGCTGGGATTGAACCTGGGTCCTCGGTGCCATGAGGCAGCAGTGCCTACCACTGCCCCACCGTGCAACCCTCATGATAGAGGCAAGGTCAACTGAGGTTTCCAAACTGGAATTGGGGAAAAGACAAGAGAGTGACACTACTTTAATTGCTCCCTCAGAGGGCTAGCATCGACACAGAGAGGCTGACTGGCCTCTGTGCTGTAATCACACTATGACCTGTTCTTGCAAATGGAAGTATATTCTTCTGATTTTGCTGTATTCCAAATTTTGAATGAATCATGGTTTCTTCCACCTCCCGATCAAAAAAACAAGTATAGTGAGTTGCAAGGTTTAGAAAACTTGGATTCTACTGCATTTAATACTGAAGCATAACTGATGCTGGCTTACTTAAAACATGAATAGTCTGTTGATTAGAGTCATGCATAGGTGACATTGGAAAATTTTCTGTACTGATCTGAAAAGAAAGCGTAGTAGGCTCCATGGATTTGAGAAATAAAATGCTTTTCACAAATCTGCAAAATATGTACACTGTTTTCTTGTCTTCAGTTGCTATTGACTGTCTGAACTCTTGATGTGTGCCTCAGTATCAAGAGAAAGGTGGTCATGCAAATCTGTGTTAGAACAGGATTTGTATAGGAGTGAATCGAAGTAGTAAAATGTGGGATCAAAATCCGAATGGGCATTACATCAATTAAACTTGATCAAATGCTTTTTTTCTATACTGAGATAGTGTATCAGTGTTGCTATGTATCAGTGTTGCTATATCTCTAATATATTGTAAGATTACCTTTTAATAATGCAGTATTCTGAAAATTCCCCACCCAATAAGGGATAATCAATTAACAGTAGATGGTACTTATCTTGGAGCTATGTATTCTCAAAGGGTCATTCAGAAGTCCCTTGTTTTACTTACAATTATTATTTTTTTAAATTTGAGTGCCCAATTCATTTTTTCCCAATTAAGGGGCAATTTAGCGTGGCCAATCCACCTACCCTGCATATCTTTTGGTTGTGGGGGGGCAAAATCCCCGCAAACAAGGGGAGAATGTGCAAACTCCACACGGACAGTGATCCAGAGCTGGGATCGAACCAGGACCGTGGCAACCTGAAGCAGCAATGTTAACCACTGCGCCACCGTGCTGCCCTGATTTACTTAGAATTATTATAGATGATAGTCTGGAACAACATTTTTGTCAATTGCCCTGATAAGTACAAGAGGAATCCAATTATATTAAATGTGACATTTTTTTCCTTAAAGACTGGAGTTGTTACAGTTCACACATTGCTGGTGAGCATTTCTTCATGCTAGTACTAATTGCGTGTGTGGTCTTTCAGAGTTTGTTGGGGCATGGGGGCATTTGTTATCCATCCTCCTGCTGTAGCTCTATAATTGTCTTCTATACTGTAGAAAAGCAACAGTCAAGTACTGCAGCAACTTACATTTAAAATTCTGAATGCTCCTTCCCTTTTTTTTAATGCTATTCCTCCTTTGTAGAACTATGCCTACAAGAAGCATGCTTGGATGCTTTATCATTTCATACTTATCTAAGGATGACCAACCTAATTTGTTGGGAGAAACTGCAGATGCTGTACCGGTAACATCCATTGCCTTCACGTTGATATATATTTCCCTTCATCATCCAGTTCAGAACTTCAATTTGATTCATGTTCTGCTCATCCGAACAACACCATGTTTGTGTTGTGTAATTATCACTGCTGATTAACACTAAGGAGCTTCAATAGTCAGAAATGAAGGCGTGTTATTGATATTATCTAACATTCCAGCTAGTCTATATTGTAACTGGTTTCACAAGACTGTAGCAGCCACTGAACAGTCTATTCATAAAGATACCTTGCGGGTCAATTTTATTTATCACATTCTTTCTTGGATATTATGTTTGATTCTAGATTATGTTGTTCGCTACATGGAACCATTTGAATAGGCATCCTCTAATTGAGACTAAAATCAATTTTTGTCTTAACTGGATTCATTATTTAAATTATATATTTTGCGCCAGCCTTGATGCTAGTTATCCTATATCTAGTTACTAATTTATTTCCATGGCTTGATGATTAGAGTCAAAACTATTATTTGAAATAATTCTTCAATTACTTCCTAGTTGACCTGCCTCCCAAGAAAATAAATGCCTCCTGATTTTTTTTTTCCCCTCCCCAAGGATGATCTGGAAGTTGATTTTCCCCCAACTAAATTGAGCAATTAAATAATTCTGAACAAGAGGAGAACTCTTGTGGTTGAAAAGGGCAACTTTTTTCCACCCAACTTGAGGTTTCTTTGATCTCCTCTTGCCTGTTTTTAGAGTTGATCCAAGATGATTTGCAATTTCTTCCTTTGCTATTCTGGGTGTGTGCTCCTGCATATATTACTGGAATTCATTCATTCTTCAGCAAATTCACTGGAATCCTTGTGAAGGAACATGGGCAAAACCTCTTAATTATGCCAACCAAGAATGGACAGAGTGGGCTGTTCCTACTAAACTCTGATCTTTTATAACTCACTTCCAACCTGGTTACAATCTTGGTCTTGGTTAGTAAATTAACAGTTCATCAATCTAATTTAGAAAAGATTATTTTCTGCACAGGTTTTCTCATTATCAAGGGATTTACCCTTGGATAAACTGAATCCTGCCACTCCCAGTTCACCATCTCAACTGTTTAAAGGAAATATTTAGAAGCTATTCCAGGCTTAGAAAAAAGATTTGCATTCATACAGTGCCTCCCCCGAGCAGTGAATGTCTTGAAGCACTTTACAGCCAGTAGAAGTGCTTTAAGTGTAATTCTGCCATAAAGGAAGAACTTCTAGACTATGGATGTCATCTATTGGCCTCGTCACGCCGGGCGTGAAAATGAACGGGCTGGTTAGATTGCGAGTGAGGGGGCCGATTGGTTTCCGATCTAACCTGTCCATTCCCATTGGGAATCACGATGGCGAGAAACCAATAATATCAATTAAGTCCAATCTCCATGCCGTTAATGGGAAGGACTGCTGTTGAACGGTCACATGTGACCTAACCGCGTTTATGTGGCCGCTATTCAGTACACCTATTCAGGAATGGCTGCTGTTGGAATCCGAGGAGATGAGCAGCCATCTTCAAAATCGACCAGTCAGCACTTGGGGGGGGGGGGGGGGGGGAGAGAGGAGAAAGGAGAAAGAGAGAGAGAGACACCATTGGTGGGTTGTCGACCCTGCGCTGGGAGGGTGGGTGGTCCAGCATTTGGGCCTAGCTTGCCACCCTCGGATCGTGTACAGCTGTAAGAGGCCAGCTCCAGCTGCTGCCCTTGTCCCACCGACCACCCCTGTGACAATGAGCCCTGTTCATGGTAAAATGGTGAAGGTTACTTCAACTCCCACTGACCGTGCTGGCCGCTAGCCCACAGCTGAAGGCTATTGCTAATCGGGAATTGGCAATTCACAGCTCCTGTGGGCAGGCATGCCATGAAGTTGGTGGTTGATCCTGCTCAGCATCCCAGTTAGGCTGTAAGGCTTGGACACTTTGCCTGAACTCCAGAGGCACCAAGACCAAAAAGGCAGCAGCCAACATTTAACACCTAAGAACTGGGCCATGGCACTAGGTGGGGGAGGGGACACGACGATCAGGGAGAGAAGCAGCCCCGGTAACTTTTCTAGCGGATGTCTGGGGTCCAGTGCCCAGGAGCCCCAGCTGTGGCTGGGGCTGTGTGCACAGGGCCTGTTGGATGGCACCAGATGAAGCCATAGCTGATAGTCAGTCTCCAACCCTCTCCAATTCCTTTATAGATATCACAGTATGGATGATCTTGTGGATCCTGCAGAAGCGGCCGTTGTGATGCTGCTGGCAGGCCAGACCACCAGATGCCGGAGAAGGCGACGGCAGCAGCATCAACAGAGGCCTGAGGCAGCGCTCCATGTGCAGGGCCCCGCCCCACACCCTGAGAACCCAGCTGCCCATCAGGCCAGCGAGGGGCCCAGAGTGGGAGGCTGGCAACGGCCCAAGGTATACAGGCATTGCTGGTCTTTCGAACAGTCTCCACCTTAACAAGAAGACTGTGCGGCACCTGTGCCATGTCCTTGCAGACTTGGTACCACGAGGAGGAGGATATCTGCTCCCTGTGGCCATCAAGGGCACTGCAGCACTAACTTCTATGCCCCAGGACATTTACAGGGATCGAGCGGGCACTTGTGCGGCAAATAACAACCAGCAGCCCACAAATCCATCTGTAGTCACGGATACCCTGTTTGCCCAGGCAGCTGACTATATAGCTTGGAGAGGCTGGAATGTCTTAAAGTAGGAGGGGAAGGCAGGAATTGAGGAGGTTCAGTCGGTGGTAGAGAAGATGCAAATGGATAAAGCACCATAAAACATGGATGGGTTCCCAGTGGAATTCGATGAGAAGTTTTTGGATAGGCTGGCGCTGCTGTTGAGGATGCAGTGGCTAAAGGGGCACTTCCAGAGACGATGGGACAGCCATCTATTTTGCTGTTGTTAAAAAAAGATAAGGACCCGGTGGAGTGTGGGTCGTATCAGCCAATGTTTCTGTTGAATGTGGAAGATTCTTGCTGAAGTGTTACCGCTTGGGATCAGACCGGGGTTTGTAAAGGGTAGGCAGTTGTCCTAAAATGGGCGGCGTCTGTTAAATGTGGTGCCCTCCCCATGTTAAAGGGGGGGGAGCTGGAGCTGGTGGTGGTGCTAGATACGGAGAAGGCATTTGATCGAGCAGAGTGGGGTTATTTGCGGTGTTGGAGCGGTTTGGGATTGGGCCCAAGATTTGTCACGTGGATCAAATTGTTATACAAGGAACCAAAGGTAAGTGTTCATATAAACTAGGTGAACTAGGGATATTTTCACCTGCATAGGGGAATGACTCAGGGTTGTCCCATGTCCCCCCCCCCCCCTTTTGTTTATCCTAGCGATAGAACACTTGGCCATTGCCCTGAGGTGCTCGGATAAGTGGAGGAGGATATTGCGGGGGAGGGGGGCATACGTGTCCCTGTATGCTGACCACCTTTTGTATAATTCTAACATGTGTCCCAGTGGAGGATATAATGGGGCTGCTCAGGCTATTTGGGATATAAATTGAATTTGGCGCTCAGTGCTTTTTGGTTTCCTCTCTGGAGGCAGGAGCTGGCCTGGAGGGATTGTCTTTTCGTGTGGCAACTACTTGCTTCAGGTATCTGGGGGTGCAGGTGCCTCGGGACTGGGCCCAGCTCCATAAATTGAATTTTACCAGCCTGGTGGGTAGGGTCAAGGCAGCTTTGTTGAGATGGGACAGCCTCCCCCTGTCATGGCAGGCCGAGTGCAGGTGGTGAAGGTGAATCTCTTGCTGCAGTTTTTATTTTCATTCCAGGGCTTTCCAGTCTTTTTGCCAAAGGTGTTTCTTATGGAGGTAGAATGGTTGATTTTTGTCGTTTGTATGGGTGGGTAACGTGGCGAGGATTCAGAAGATGGTGCTTCAGAGTCGGGCGGTGAGTCTCTTCAAATCTGATGTATTACTATGGGCGGCGAACGCTGAGAATGTGCAGGGTTAGGGTCGTGTGGGTGAGGATGGAGGCAGGCTCTTGTAGGGGGTCAGGGTTGTGGACACTGGACATGGCGCTGCTCCCATTTGCCCCAGGGTAATAGAGTAGTCAGGTGGTGGTAGCCCCGCTGAAGATATGGAGGCAATTTCAGCAACAAGTTGGGGATGCGTCGAAGCTGATGCCGGTTCGAGAGAATCATGTGTTTGATCCGGTGGGACTGGATGCTAGTTTTTGGGGATGGGAGGAGCAGGGAGTGATGGAAATGAAGGACCTATTTTTAGAAGGAAGGGGTTGAGAGTTTGGCGAAGTTGACTGAGAAGTTTGGGATTCCGTGCGGGTAGCCTTTAGAAATAAGCAGGTGCGGGATTTGTAAGGAAGGTTTCCCTGACATTTCTGGTGACAACTCCCTCCTCTTTGTTGGAGGGGGTGTTGTCGGTGATGGGGTTGGAAGGGGGCGTCCTCGGCGATTTATTGGAGGACGTGGTGTCTCTGGAGGGGGTTAAGGCCAAATGGGAGGAGGAGCTAGGGTGGCATTCAGGAGGTGTTGTGGAGGGTGAATGCCTCAACCTTGTGTGTGAGGCTGTGGTTAATACAGTTAACGGTGGTGCACAGGGCGCACCTGACACAAGGTCCAGGATGAGCCGGTTGTTTGAAGGTGTGGACGATACTTGCGAGCGGTGTGGGAGAGGTCCAGTCAACCACGTACGTATGGCCTGTCCTGCCCGAAGTTGGAGAAATTTGGAGGCCGCTTTTCAGCACTATATCGCCGATATTGCACTTGTATTTGGGGCCATATTTCGGGTGTCGGACTTGCTGGAGCTGCAGATGGGGGCGGGCAGGGGGCAGATGTTTTAGCCTGTGCCTCGCTAATTACTCGCAAGCGGGTCCTGTTTTGGTGGAGATCAGCCTCTCCACCCAGTGCCTCAATATGGCTTGAGGACCTGATGGAGTTCCTGTATTTGGAGACGGTTAAGTTTACCCTGAGGGAAGGGCTGCATGGCGCAGTGGTTAGCACAGCTGCCACACGGCGCTGAGGTCCCAGGTTTGATCCTGGCTCTGGGTCACTGTCCGTATGGAGTTTGCACATTCTCCCCTTGTTTTTGTGGGTTTCGCCCCCCACAACCCAAAGATGTGCAGGGTAGGTGGATTGGCCACGCTAAATTGCCCCTTAATTGAAAAAATGAAATTGGTACTCTAAATTTTTTTATTTTTTTTAAAGTTTAGCTTGAAGGGGGCGATTGAGGGGTTCCACAAGAGATGGGGTCTATTTATTCTCCGCTTTAAAGAGTTGGTTGCTGTCAGCTGCGAGGGGAGGGAGGGGTGAGTTAGGGGGAAGAATGGGGGGGCTATTCTTTGAGTTTTTGGGGGTTTGTTTGTTCTTGTTGTTTTATGTGTTTTATGTACGCAATGTTAAAAACCGATGTTTAAAAATTTTTTTTAAAGAAAAATACCGGTGATTGCTTCATCTGGTTGGCTATCGGGAAACACTCCGCAGATCCAGCTCGCGACCACACTTGGTATGAATTTGGTTAGATTGCGCCCCTATCTAAATAATGTTTCTACCCATTGGGGGAGAGATTTGCTGATCTCAGTTGCAGCCTGATCAAACTTGTCGATTTCCAACAAGCTCTCAAGTCTGCAACCTTTACATTCTCTTGTGCTATCTGCTCACCTATCCGTTTCTTTCATTTTACTACTATTTGCACCTTCACATAAAGAGAGCATGTCTAATCTTATTACCTTTCTAGTTTGAGGTATAACTTTGTAGTACATATGGTTGTACTGCTTCGTACAACAACATAATTTGTCTTTCTCATGTTCTTTTTTGTGTTCAGAAAAATTGATTGGAGGCTAAACCATTCTGGGCCATTTGGCTATAGTGTAAATTTCAGTCATTTGCATTACGCTGCTGTTGCTTGATAGCACAGGCAACAGTTCACCTACCTTGTGCTTGGCCAATAGCGTCACAAAATGAAAATTCGGTGACAAAACCTATTGGACTGCTGGATCTAATTCCGAGGTGTTAGACTCTGTGTTTCCTGTAGTTGCAAGTCCTTGCCATTTCTCATTGCCAAATCATTAGCTTTCCAGATCCCACAGTATTGATTCTTCTCTTGGTCAATTGTAGGGGAGGAAAAATCACTCGTCAAGCAGAATTTCTGTTGGATACAACAATCTGCAAATAAAATAAACTTAAGTAGGAGTAGGCCATATGGCCTCTCAAGCCTTCGCCATTCAGTGAGATCCGCACTGAACTGATCTTGGCCTCAACTCTATACCTTGAACTCCTCCACAGTATATGAATCTAACACCACCTTTTAATAAATTCAATGACCGAGTTGCCACATCCCCTGAGAGAAGAAATTCCTCATCCCCGTCTTAGGGGCATGCTTCTTCTGAAACTGTGCCCACTTATCCTGGTTTCCCCCAACAAGGGGAAACAACCTCTCCGCATCTATCCTGTCAAGCCACCATAGAATCAATGAGATCACCTCTCATCTTTTAAACTTCGATGAATTTAGGCCCAACCAGCTCAATCTTTCCACATAAGACCACCCCTTCATCCCAGGAGTCAACCTCATGAACCTTCTCTGATTTGCCTCGAATGCAAGTCTCGCCCCTTTTAAATAAGGCGATCAAAATTGTGTGTAGAAGTCTGGGTGGAGCCTCACCAATGCCCTGTAAAGTTGTAGCAAGATTTCACTACTTTAATACTCCATTCCCCTTGTAGTGAAGACCAACAATCCATTTGCCTTAATTATTTGCTGTATGTGTAAAAGCAAATTACATTATAAATTATAGCTGCAAATCTAAATTAGTTTTGTTAAAGGTAATTTATCAATTCGGTTCTGTAGAGGGAGTGCTGGACTGTCAGACATGTATCTTTGAGATGAGACACTAAACTGTGACCCAGTCTGCCTCTTGCTGGGCAGAAAAGATTTCATGGTTCAATTTGAAGAGCAGGGAGGTTTCCTGATTGCCTGGTCCTCTTGGCGCAGCATCACAAACAATACCTTATTGTTTTATCACTGTTTTGGGGAATTGCTGTGCAAATTGGCTGCCACTACAACACTGTCTGTATTACCAAAGCACTTTCGGACATCCTGAACTGTGAAGGTTTTTTCAATGGCATGCTGATTGTACCTTGTTCAGTGTTCCTTCATTCTGTTATCAATGTTGAAATTCTTTTATTTTGAGTAATTTTCCCCCCATTGTTAGTGGTATCAATCTTTCAAGATTTGGCACAAAATGTAATCATGTTTTAGTTGCTGGAACCAGTCAAGCTATATTTAAAATTAAAGGAGAATTTGCAGCTTGAGATTGAATGGTTCTATTATTTTCTCTCAGCCAGCGGACAGCAGACAAATTAACTGTTTAATGTACAAGGCTTAACACTAAGGGGTTGGAGAGGGGCTAGAAGGATAAGCCAGAAGTTTTACGAATCTTGCAATCGGTGTACGGCAGCGAGTGGAAGAAATCAATTGAACATTGCAACTTGGTATTTTTAAGTTTAATGCACCAGTTGAAGCAATTATATTTCAGAAATGCATTAAAGATTTTAAAAATGATTTTAAACCATGGAGAAGCTCCATGACCAATTAAACGCAGGAATAGTTTGGCTTGAGTGCAAGAGCACTTGGCAAAAACTACGCATTTGAGGGAATTTGGTTCCGTGGATAAGCATACTATCCCTTCACTTCTTGGACCTGGATTCCATCCAGACTGAAAGGACTGTCGTGGTTGAAGATTGCTGCTGCAGCTCTACTCCAGCTAAGGCCTACAGCACAAAACTGGCCTAATACATAAGACCTAGAAAAGGAATATACCATTTGTCCCTTATCATTAAAATCAACAGATGATGGTTGAAATTCTACCTCCACTCCAAATATCCCCGTAATCCTTCTTAATTTACCTTGCAGCAACAGATCTATCGACCTCTGTATCAACAACTATGCATGCATAGCACTCTTGGGTAGAGAATTCCAAAGATACACAACGTTTGAGGGAAGACATTTCTCCAGATCTCTAACTGATTGACCCCTTATTCTGAGATTGTAAACCTACTGTAGCTAAACCATTAACTATTGCAATACTGAAGGTTGGAGTTCAGATGGTGTTTGGCTCTCGGAACAGACTCTTCATTTGCAGATTGTCGATATTCAAATTCGGGAATAAAAGTAGAAAACACTCTGGCTCCAACTGAAAATTGGAAGAGGTTCGAATTTCCACCATGTCGTGTTGGGTGTTCTGATCCACAAATGATCCAACACGGCTGTAGATGGTTCAACTCAGTTTTATTGTCTAAACAACTGTAACAACTAACTACTGGCTTGGATATGTGCTTCACCAGCTAACCTGTGGACCCAGTCCTATCACTATCTTAGTGAGGCACACAGCACATGGTCTATGTCTGAGTGGCGCGCTGTGAGCTCGGTGCTCTGAGCTATCTCCTGGTAGAATGAATGGGAACTGTGGTGTTCCCTGTTTTATAGTGCGTGTGCTCTCACTGGTGATTGGCTGCGATGTTATGTGTGCTGGTTGGTCCAACTGCCTGTCCATCAGTGTGTGTGTGTGATTGCACCATGATATGCTGATGTGGATATCATGACACACCAGTTCTCCCCCGCCCCTCACCATAATGTCACCAAAGATCTACAAAAACCCCTCAATGATGCAAATGTTTGGGGAAAGCCTCCAGCCCTCTTTCTTCCCCCACCTCCTGCCATTATCTCCTTTCTGTCAAGACCATTAAACTTGGACTGCAGGGACAGTTAGTTTGGCTCCACACAGTCATCGCTTTAAAATGATGATTAATACGTGCATGAGTATCTGAAATTTTGCTTTAATAGACCACTTAGCTCTGCACCATGCATCACTGAGGCCATATAATAAACAAGTGCAATATAAAATTCATGGAACATTTTCAATTCCTCACCAGTAGTTTTACTACTCCCATGAACAACTTGCACTTAACAGTACTTTTTTTAATATGGTAAGCATCCCCGGGTGCTTTAATAGCAGCAAATTGTTAACCAAAATTTGATAGTCACACAAGGAGAAATCGGCAGGTGACCACCAGCTCCGTCAGCAGTAGATTTTAAAGAGCAGTTGAAATGAGACCGGGAGAGGTTAGGGAGGGAATTGCAGAGTTTGGGATCTTGGCAGCTGAAGATACTGCTGCCAGCGGGGTGAAGAAAATTGAGGATGAACGAGGCTAGAGGCTAGAAGTGGAGGAATGCTGTGAGTTTAGGTAGATTCTAGGGCTCGAGGAATGGAGATGGGGAGGGCTGAAGGGATTTGAAAACCAGTGTTGATCCAGGAGGTGGTGGCTGACCATGAGGATCGTTTGGCCTCGTTGGAGGCTGAAATGTTGTTGATGGCGGAGAGTCAGAAGTTGAGGGGAGAAGATCGATGACCCGGAGAATCGTTTAGGTTGAGGGTCGTGGGGCTGCCTGAAGGGAGCGAGGGAACACAGGCCACGAAGTTTGTGGCCAAGATGTTTGAGCAGCTGCCAGGAGATGGGGTCTTTGACCAACCTCCTGAAGCAGATCAGGTGCACAGGTCATTGTGGAGGACGTTGAAAGCAAGAGAGCTTCTGAGAGCAATCATCCTGAGGTTACATTGGTATTTGGATAAGAAGGTGATTGTGAAGTGGGCGAAGGAGATGCATGAGTGCATTTGGGAAGGTCATGTGGTCTGTATTTGGGAACTGAGCTGGCCAAGTGGCGGGCAGGGTTTGATAGGGTCAAGGTGGCCCTGTTCAGGTCCAAGTGCAGTTTGGGCTGCTGTACCTGCTAGTCTGTGGGGTTTGGGGTGCAGTATCCTGCTTGTTTGTGGGTCAAGCATGAGGTACAGGAGCATTACTTCAACACGCTGGAGGAGGCTAGCAACATTTTAAGGGATCATGGATTGGGGAATGTTTGAGAACAATGCATTTTTATTGGGTTCACCTGCATAATGCGCTGAAGTATTGTACTCCGGGGGACTGTATGTGTGGGGTTGTTTTTTGGGGTTTTGTTTTCTATTACTCACTCCTGTGTGTTAAGTATGTAAATGTAGAGTTTTGTATTTTGTATCTTTTTTTGTTTTTGCCTGGGGGTGGGGGTGTACTATAAAATGTGTGGTTTTGGTGGGCAACATGGGTGGGTGGATGCAGGGGGGTGGGTTTATGGTGCAGAGGAAATAGGTTATTTGCCTAGGATGGGGGCCACCCTACTAGCAGGTAGGCTAGTTAAGTGGGGGAGGGTAAGGGCTTGGGGGGGGGGGGGGGGCTGGGCTGTGTTGGTTTTCTTTGAGGTTAGGGTGGACCTGCGGAGGTAGGACATGTTTGTGTCTGGGAGTGGTTGTGGGGGGAGGGGGGGGAACGGGAGGGAAGGAGGTGTGAGTTCCTGACGTTGAAGAGATTGTGGTGGAGCAGTTAGCTGCTGGGCAATGGCGAAGGCCATGTCGAGGGGAGGTGATAGGTCGGGGGCCTGGAGGGGTGCATTGAAGCGTGGATATGGCTGATGTGGGAATAGGGTGGTCCTACACATCCCATTTTTTCCAACTCACTGGCTCGGAGCCACCCTCATCCCAGAATCTCTGACATAGCCCCCGAAAGGACTTGTGATTGGCCGGACCCCATAAGCACCCTCCACATCTATCCTCTACCCCTGGAAAAAAAACTGACTCATCCGCGACAACTGTCGTGTGCGCTCTGTGCACCACTTTAAACTTAATTGGACTTAGCCTTGCACATTAAAGCTAGTTCTTGGGTCCATAGCCTTTGCAGTCTCCAGTGCCATTAGCAACTCTTAATATTGCATTGAATGCATCACATTGGCTGAAGACTGCCATCTGAGGACCTCTGGAGGAAGCCAAAATGGATCATCCACTCGGCACTTCTTGTTGAAGATTTTTGCAAGTGCAGTTAGTTCTGCACTGGTATATTGGGCTCCTGCAGCATTGAGGATGGGGATGTTTGTAGAGCCTCCTTCTCCAGTGAGCCATTCAAGACTAGTGGCAGGACTGCAGAGTTCAGATCTGATCCGTTGGTTGTGGATTTATCTATTGCTTGCTACTTCCATTGTTCAGCATGTATGCAGTTGTGTTGTAACCTCACCAAGTTGACACCACATTTTTAGGTATACTTGGTGCTGCTTCTAGCATACCCTCCTGCACATTTCATTGAATCAGGGTTGATCCAAGGTAATGGTAGTGAGGAATATGCCGTGCCATGAGGTTGAAATTTGTGGTTTAATACAATTCTATTGCTGTTGATTGCCCACAGAACCTTGTGATGGTCTGGTTTTGAGTTGCTAGATCTGTTGCAAACTATTTCATTTTGCATGGTAGTATGATAATACACTGAGGGCACCCATCTACACAGAGATGGTCACTCCTGTCCATACTGTCCTGGGCAGATGCATCTGGGACAGGCAGATTGGTGAGGACGAGGCCAAATAGGTTTTCTTTCTTTCTTTCACTCACCACCTGTTGCAGACTCTATTTCAGAGGTTTGTCCTTTATTACTCGGCTAGCTGGGTCAGTAGTGGTGTTAGCAAGCCTCTTTTTTTTTTGTTTTTGTGATGGACGTTGAAGTATTTTCTGTGCCCTTGCCACCCCCAATGATTTTCCTCCAATACGTGGAGGAGCTGAATGGTGGTAGGTGGTAATCGGGAGGTTCCCTTGCCCATGTTTCACCGAATACCATGAGACTTGTTAGTGTCTGGAGTCAATGGTGAGAAGTCCCAGTGCAACTCTCTCCTGACCACTACTGTGCCAGCTGTGGTAGGTCTGTCCTGTTGGTGATGGTGGAACTGGACATTGTGTATGATTTAATCAGTGAAACCATGTCTGGCTTTTGCTTGACTAGTTTGTGGGACAGCTCCCAGATGTTTGTAAAGAAGACTTTGCAGGGTATTCCATATTTTCCAGTGCCTAGATCAATGCCACTTGACCCATCCGGTTTAATCATCTTGGTTTTTCGTGGCTTGCTAGACCATTGCAGAGACTAGTTTAGAGACAGTTCCGAGTCAATCATATTGCTGTGGCCCTGGAGTCACATGAAGGACAGCCTAAAGGCATTATTGAACCCGATGGGTTTTTCCCCTGATAATCATGTCCTTGGCAATGATTGCATGGTCATCATTGCTGATGACTAGCTTTCAATTCCAGATTTATTAATTGAATTTAAATTCCATTGAGAGATTTGAACCCTTTGACCACTGAATTGATGGTCCAGTGACATTATCACTATCCACTGCCTCCACTTAAGTTACCTCCAAAATTTAAAATTTTGATCCTTCCTTCTGTTCTTTAATGACTTCTCCACTCCCTCGCTCTCTACTTACTTCAGCCCTATTCTTCACCCCCCATTCACCACCTCCTTTCTGAAATCTCTGTTCCTACAACTCTTGTCCGCTTGTGACCTTGCCTTCACCATTCATTCATCACTGGCGGTTGTATTTTCAGCTGTCTAGGAGCCTGCTATGGAATTCTCTGCCTTCATCTTTCCAACTCTTTCCTTCTCCAAGACCCTCCTTAAAACTCACCGCCTTCAACCAAACCTTTAGTCATCCCGTCTTATGTTTGCTTCTTGATCTTGCATTCATTTGTTTTTCTGATTATGCCTACACGAGGTGTGTTTGGACATTTTCTGATGTTAAAATTGCTATATAAATGCAACTGGTTATATTTAGTCCATACACTTCATATCCAATGATGTAAAATCTAACCCTTCCTGCCATAAAACAGAATCAGATTTTATGTGTTGCCAATGCGTAAATTGTTACCCAAACCCATTAACCTGCTTGGGAATACGTCTCATGAATGAAATCCTACACGTGAAATTACACAGTTTACACAATTACCACTTCCTGCCTTATGCCACTGGAGAATAACAGTTCAATTTATAATTTAGTGCCCAATTGCTAAGCTTTGGATGGCAGGAGTTCACCTCCGGAATCTGGCAGTGAAGGCTCTTGTGTCTGATTGTAAAGCATGATTTTTCTGCCTGTTTTGAACAGGGCACTGTGCAGGTCTAGAAGTGAGCACAATGATTTGTGCGCCTGAATTGCTAATCTGTGTTTTAGTCATGCAAAGCTCCTCACCGGGATAGCTAAATCGGGAGATTCTCCGACCACCCGCCCCTCTTTCTCCATCCCCTGCACCTGTCATCCCCAAAGTCTGTAGCTGCTTCTGTAATTCTTTTCTTTAACTCTTTCAACTTGTCTTCTTGCACTTATCCCTTTCAGTCAGTTGATTTTATGCAGCATTTCATAATGTCATGCAAAGTTTGTCAATCTCCCTACACCTGGAGATTTGTACACCAGTCATAATGGAAAGACACAACGAAATGGCACAAAATATTCCACAAAATACAGCCTGATTTTTAAAATGAGGCACTCAGTCAAATTAAAAATTAATTTGGTGTAATTAAATACAGGTACGTACAAAGTAACTCCCCTATTGCTAAGTTACAGTCTTAAATTAAAAATTAATTTTGTGTAATTAAAAACACATAGAAGCTCCCCCCGCCAAGACTTAAATTAAAAATTAATTTTTGAGTAATTTAAACCACCCATCTGACACAATGCGTGTGCTGTGGGAATTCGAGGCTATCACCAAACTTTAGGTCCAATATTGCCAATATTTATCCAACATTTGGACATACGACAGATATCCAAACTGTGGCTTCCTTGTTTCTGCTTGTGCTGTCCACTTAAGTATTCTTATTTGTTGAATTTCATTGCTCTGGTGGTTTGCAGTATTCTGTGCTCCCCTCAATCCTGAATGTATCCACTATCTCTACAATGACCTCTTGGTAATCTGGTGCTAAATGGTGACATGTGCCCTGGACCTGACAATCTATGTCCTCGAGGTCATTGTAGAGATAGTGGATACATTTGATGTATCCATTTTTATCTTCCAGAATTCTTTAAATTCCAGGAAAGTTTCCAAGGATTGAAAGGAACCCCACTATTTAAGAAAGGAGGGAAGAAGTATAGGTCAGCTAACCGAACATTAGTCTTGGACAAAATGCTAGAAGTTATTATTAGGGAGATGGAAACAGGGCACTAGAAAATCATATTGTGCAGCAAAGTCTACATGGATTTATGAGAGGAAAATAATGTTTAACAAATCTGCAGAGTTTTTTGAAGCTTTGAAAAGCATTGATAAAAATTCTACCACACGTGGTTATTATGAAAAGTAAAGATTGATGAAATTGGGGATCATGTGTTAGCCTGGTTTGAGGATTAGTTAATGGACAGAAAACAGGTTAGAAATAAACTGGATATTTACTGTTTTTCTGGCTTAACTCGTGGGGCACAATCTATATTAATGACTGTGAAGGGACTGTGTAGAATGTATACAGGTATGATGCTGATGGCCAGGTGGGAAAGTAATAGTGCGAGGAGGACCCAAAGAGGCTGCAGGTGGATGAATGTAGACAAGTTGAACGGTAGCACAGTGGTTAGCACTGTTGCTTCACAGCGCATGGTCCCAGGTTCGATTCCTGGGTTGGGTCACTGTCTGTGCGGAGTCTGCATGTTCTCCCTGTGTCTGCGTGGGTTTCCTCTGGGTGCTCCGGTTTCCTCCCACAAGTCTCGAAAGATGTGCTGTTAGGTAATTTGAACGTTCTGAATTCTCCCTCCATGTACCCGAACAGGTGCCGGAATGTAGCGACAAGGAGCTTTTCACAGTAACGTCATTGCAGTGTTAATGTAACCCTACTTGTGACAATAAAGATGATGATTATCAAAAAGGTTGGTTGGTGAGTGTTCAGGACACAATGTGGTAAAGTATGAAGTTATAAGTAGAAAAGCAGATTTTAATTTTAATTTTTTTGCATCGTGAAAGATTGAGAAATGTTTGTATTCCGAGAGAAAGCTATCCCTGTGCATGAATCACAAAGTGAATATGCAAGTACAACAAGAAATTAGGAAGTCAAATCGTACTTTACCTTTTTTTTGCTTCAAATTTGTGTATGAGAGTGAAGAAGTCTTGGTATAATTACACAGGGCCTTGGTGAGGCCCCATTTGGCATGCTTTGTAGTTTTAGACGCCTTAATTGAGAAAGCGCATGTGATAACTGTTCTCTCTTGGCTGATTCCTGGGATGAGGGAGTTGTCCTGTGAAGAAAAAGTCAGTAGCTTATGCCTTTTATTTCCTGGAGTTTAGAAGAATAATAAATGATCGAATTGAAACATGTAAAATTCTTAAGGGACTTTATGATGTTTGTGCTGAAAAGATCCCCCTGGCAAGGGAATCTCAAACATGAGGTCATGGGTGGAATTTAATGCTTTCCCCTGTGGTGGGGAGGGTCAATTAATCAGATGAGAGGGTGGGGATACAGCTGCTTTCCTGTCTCCACTCCATGGCAGATACCCATCCTTTTAGCACCATTACCAGCTGAGGTCCTTGAGTGGACAATTAATACCCACTTAAGAACCACATCCAGCTGCTGCACACTGGGCAACATGATGCACAAATGCATGGAGATGCAGAGATGAGAACGAGCTCCTGGGGGGTAAGGGGTTTCCCCAGTTCAAAGGTACTGTGGACCTGATCAAGGGACCTGGCGCCACCCTTGTCCTTGCTGCCGAACCGGTCTTCTCTTGCCCATCCACCTGCCATTGCTCACTTGTAGGCTGGGATCCAGTGATGGGCCTCGGGTGGGTGTCATACTGGCCGAAGCTGCCACCTCCCTGATGGTGGCACTGTTTTCCAGCCAATGGGTAGGACCCTCGCCAGATTCATCAGTGCCCATAATCTCAGAATAAGGGCCGGCCATTTGGAATTGAGATGAGAAATGTCTTCACTCAGAAGGTCGTGAATCTTTGGAATTCAGTATTCCAGTGTTGTAGATGCGAGTCATTGAGTATATTCGATGCATAGTTTAACTGATGTTTGAGCACAAAGGCAATTATGGGAAATGGGGCATGTTGGATAGGGGTTGGGTGGAGTTTGAGATTTGGAACTGAAAAGGGGAATAGGATCAAACACTTATTCCTGTTCCTTTTCTTATGTTTCAACATGATCTCTAAGCTTGTGGTATATGATAGAAGCCCAAGGACATTTTGGAACAATACTTTTGTTGAAGATTATAAATGGGTGGGGGAGGAGGTAGGTATTGCAAGGGTCTTTGATGTGGAATGCAATACACTTTTGGAACCATAGAATAGGGGAGAGCACAATAAACCGTTCTTTCCATTTCACAGCAATTTTATGGCTATTGTATCTGATCTCAAACAGTACTCCCTCATTTCCTATGATATTTAACACTGGCATTCAGGACCTTGCATTCCTCTTTGATCGACTCCCCCCTCCCTTTCCCTGGCTGTTAATTTTCCATAGCCAAATTTGTCCAAGAGTACAATATCGCTCCCACTTCTTAGAACATAGAGGAGCAGGAGTCGGCCAGTGGACCCCTTGAGCCTGCTGCGCCATTCAAAAGATCTAATCTGATCTTGACCTCTACTCCACATTCCTACCTGTCCCTCCTAATCTTTGACTCCCAGATGGTTTATATTAGCCTTGAATATTGTCACAACACCCTGATCTAAAGCACGGTCAATTACAGCCCCAAAGGCACATCTGGGTGAATTTTAATTTTATTGATTGAGCCCAATACACTACAGTTTGTAATTTTAAAGTGTAAAGAATCTATGTACAGTATTATAATTAAACAGACAGAAATGTAACCCCCTCTTCCTAACTCACCCCACCCTCATTGTGTGTGTGTGTATATGTACAGGAGAAAGGTTGGTGTAAAGGGAAAGAAAATATAAACAAAAATAAAAGGATAAGAATCTTTAATTCACTGGGATCCCAGTGAGTCGATATCGTTCTGAAGTTCAGGATTTCATTTTGATTCTAAGCTTGAGATGGTTTTCTCGGGCAAGGTTGTCTACCTTCTCTGCAGACTCATTATCATTTCAGGTTCACAGCACAGGATGTGCCAGGCACACTCAGCTTCCAGGACAATAGAATAGTTCTTTCATTTCAGCAAGCAAGAGAGAGAGAGTTCCTTTCACTTCCAAGGTCTAAACACTTCTGTTTAGTTCTCTCAAAGCACTGTGCAGGAACCAATCAGTGACTGTTCTCAGGCAGAGCACTGTCCCTGGCCAACTCACCAGTTTCCAGTTAACCAATCAAACTGACTTATTCCAAACCTGATCCCTAAAATCCACACCGTGCCGAATGTCTGGCTTCTCCTTTCCAAAATACAAAACCTAGGAGCGCAAGCAAGCTATTTCAGCTGTGAGTCTTCTGCTTAAAGTCACAACCTGACTATGGGTCCGCAGACCAAATAATTTTTTTTTTTTAAATCGGAATAAAAGAAATAAGAAGGACTCTTACAATATTTTCAATGACTCAGCCGCCACAGCTCTCTAGGGTAGAGCATTATAAAGGTTTATGACGCTCCTGAGAGAAGAAGTTCCTCCTCCTGATGCATTTTTAAATGAGCAACCCCATTCTGAAATAATGCCCCCTGGTTCTAAGACACCCAGCTGCCCACCCAACCCTACCATCTCCATGGTTTCTCAAAAGTGGCTGGACTTTCAAACTTCCTACTTACTTTATAGTAGGTATTGCCATTTTAAAAACCAGCCTGGCTGCCTTCCAGTGACTCTTCTGCCCTTGACATAAGGCCTCAGCAGCCCCTTGTACTACACTATTCTCGCTTGGCATAAGTGAGAAGATAGTGAAAAAGGAGAGGCTGGATTTCAACATGAAACAGAAGTTGTGCATCAAAGAGTCAAAAACTGTACAGTACACAGTACTCGGTGTGGACTTGCCAACACCCTGTACAGCTGTAACAATACTTCCCTACTTTTACACTCCATTCCCCTTGTAGTAAAGGTCAGCATTCCATTTGCCTTCCTAATTACTCACTGTAACTGCATGTTAACATTGTGATTCGGCACACCTAACTCCTGCTGTAATGCAGCATTCTATAGTCTCAATTTAAGTAATCATCTGCTTTTCTATTCTATCTAAAGTGGATAATCTCACATTTTCCCACATTATATCCCCACATTATATTCTATCATCGAAACTTGACCACTCGCATAACCTATCTTTCTCCCTTTTGCATACTCTGAGCCATCCTCGCAACTATTTTTCTAACCCACCTTTATATCATGTTTGGCTGCAATGCTCTCAGTCCTTTCATCCAAGATATTAATATAGATAGCAAACCGTTGAGGGTGAGGTTCCAATACTGATCCTGGTGATGCCAAATTGCACTATGATTTTCTAACGGTCCTGCTACTATTTCTTTAATAATAGATTCTATCATTTTCCCAATGGCAGATGTTAGGTTAACCGGCCTACAGTTCTAGCTTCTTGTCTCCCTACTTTCTTAAATAGAGGTTTACATTTGTGGTTTTCCCAATCTGCTATGATCTTTGAAGAATTTTGGACGATTAAAACAAATGCATCTTCTATCTCTGCAGCCACTTTTTTTTTTTTTTTTTTTTTGAAGACCCTAATATTCAGGCCATCCAGTTCAGGTGACCTATCGACCTTTAGTTATATTAGTTTGTTTAATTTTTTTCTCTGATACTTCTTGTAACTTTCACCCTCTCCTTGACTTTCTGCTAGCAGGAGACTTTTGGTACTTTCAACTGTGAAGACAGATATGCATAATAATTGGTTCAAAGCCTCTGTCATTTCATTATTTCCCATTATTTAATATCCTAGTTTCATCCTCCAAGGAACCAACGTTTATTTTAACTAATCTGTTCTTTACTATTCTCTTCCTTACATGAAGTTCCCACACTTGCCCAATTCCCCGTCTCCTCTGGTGAAATCTGCACTTGGGTGAAATTGCCTTGTTATTATATACTTTAATATTATACTATTATTAATTTACTTAGGGTGGAATTTTCCAGCTGTTCCCGCCAATGAGATTCTCTTTCTCTCTTCCCCCTGTCCCCCGGCAATGGGTTCCCAGGTGGCAGAGGGTGCGAAAAATGAGAAACCTTGGAAAATGGGGAGTGGAAGATCCCACTACCGCAAAACATGCCACGAGGGGGGGGGGGGGGGGGGGGGGGGGGGGGGATTTACTCCAATTGATGTGCATGTTCAGTACAATTCACGGTGATTCAGCTACTGAAGCAGTCTTATGTCCATATGCAGCAAGACCTGGACAATATTCAGGCTTAGGCTGATAAATGGCAAGTAATATTTGCACCACATGACAATCTTGGACAAGAGAGAATCTAACCATCTTCCTTAACATTGTGGCATTATAATCTGTGAATCCCATACTATAAACCTCTTGGGCGTTATCATTGACCAGAAACTTAACCGATCCAGCCAAATAAACACGGTGGTTACAAGAGTAAGTCACCGGTTAAGGATTCTGTGGTGAGTAACTCACCTTGACTCTCAACTTGTCCATCATCTATAAGGCACAAGTCAGGCGTGTGATAGAATGCTGTCCACTAACCTGGATATGTGCATCCCCAACAACACCCCAGACTAGCAACACATTCCAGAACAAAGCTGTCCGCTTGATTGGCACCCCATCCACTGGCACTTTCTCCATCACCACACTCTCCATCACCAATGTACGGTAGCAGCAGTGTGTACCACCACTAGATGCACTGCAGAAATTCACCCAGGCTCCTTCAGCAGTAACTTTTGTTGTCTGTAAAACTTCAGACACTTTGACCAGCCTATTATTCAAATGTTTTACACAGGTGCCCTTATTTGCAAGATGAACGAAGGACAAATACAAGTTTATAATTCAACCAAATTTATTATCAAACACAGTAAAACAATTGCCCCTCTCTTTCTCCCCCCCCCCCCCCCCCCGTCAAATTATCCCCGCTATAATAAGCCCAAGATTCTTACTACTACCTGTGCCTATGAACTCATCGAGCTGTGGGTCCAATTCTGAGTCTATCGTTTCAGGGCCTCCGTCTGCGAAGATGGTCTTGCACCCTGCTTCCTTCCATCCTCTGATCCGCTTTCGAATCTTCTCTGTTGCCTCTGTGCGACTCTTCACTGGGGAGTGTCTTGGAGGTCGATTCTTATTCCCCTCTTCGTGCCTTTCCAGAAAGTTCTCTGGCCCTCTGGTCTTGGGGCAGTGGCCGCAATACCCAATGGAGCCCACCCCCAAAGGTCGATCTCCAGATATTGTCCGCACGTTGCCTTACTCCATACATGGTAGCAGTGGGAAATCTGGGTGCCCAAAAGTCTAGCTTTATCTGGACGATCTGTCTCTGCTCAGTGTATTTGAACTTGATTGTTCGAGTTCAGAACATAACATAAGAACTAAGAGTAGGCCATCTGGCCCCTCGAGCCTGTTCCACCATTCAATAAAATCATGATTGATCTTCATGTGGACTCCGCTCCACTTACCCGCCCACTCATCAGAACCGTTAATTCCTTTACTGTTCAAAGAGCTACCTATTTTTGCCTTAAAAACATTCAAAGAGGTAGCCTCAACTGCCTCACGGGGGAGGGAATTCCACCGATTCACCTGGCGAAGATGTTCCTCCTCAACTCAGTCCTAAATCTGCTCCCCTTTTTTTTAGGCAATGCTCCTTAGTTCTAGTTTCAACCGCCAGTGGAAACAACCACCCTGCTTCTATCTTATCTATTCCCTTCAAAATTGTATAAGTGTCTATGAGAACCCCCCCTCATTCTTCTAAATTCCAATGAGTATAATCCCAATCTACTCAGTCTCTCCGCTCAAAACTAATCCTTTCACATCTGGAATCAACTTAGTGAATCTCCTCTGCATCCCCTCCAGTGCCAATACATTCTTTCTCAAGTAAGTAAACCAAAACTATACACAGTATTCCAAGTGTAGCCTCAGCAGCACCCTATACAGCTGCAACATGACCTCCCTGTTTTTGAACTCCATCCCTTTAGCAATGAAGGACAAAATTCCATTTGCAGCCTTAATGACCTGCAAACCAACTTTCTGCGATTCATGCACAAGTACACAAAGATCCCTCTACATGCTGCAATTTTTTAACATTTCAATAACAGCCAGGCCTGCCTGTGGGCTGACGGGCTGTGATTTTAAAATGTCCAATTCTTAAAGTGTCCAATTTTATACCAGGTCTAAAATTCGGGCCGTTGTCCATTTTACCACAGTTCCCAACCCACAGCATCTATGACTAAGAAAGACTAGGGCAGCAGATGCTTGGGAACATCACCTGCAAGTTGTTCTGCAAGCCACACTTGGAACTATACTATATTCCTTCACTGACGCTGGGTCAAAATCTTCCTGACAGCACTGTGGGTGTTCCTATACAACAAATGCTGACCATACCTGTTGTTATGGGCCAGGGTTTAGAGAACCCCAACGTGTATCATGGAGTTCACCTGCCCCACAACTTTTACTAGATTGTGGTATGGGGAGCACACAGCCCACTCTGCAGGTGTGGTACAGCAGAAATGGAAAAGTATTTTTTAAAGCAAAACAATGTTTATTCTATGAACTAAGTTAACCTTTTTAAAACATACAGTGAACATCTTAGCAACCATCAATTCAAATACAACCCCCAAAGACTACAACACTAAGTAATTCTTAAAGCTTTCCTTTTAACATCCATAAGACTTAAAACACCTTTTACCAGAAGCACATTAGGTTTACATTCACTACTGGGAACCTTTATAATTCTGAATTCCCCAAACGATCAAGCGATCGTCTTTTCATGGCAGAGAGAACAGCAGTACACCTGCTTTGTCTGGCTTCAGCTCCAACACTGAAAACTAAACTAAAACACACCCTGCAGCCTGCTCAAAAACAAAAGTAAAAAGCTGACAGACAACCCAGCTCCACCCACTCTCTGACATCACTGCAGTAATAAACATCCATTTCTTAAAGGTACTCTCACATGACACTGTGAAAGAATTAAAAAAACAATTTACGTGTTTTAAATTTCCCAGCTCTTAGTTTAAACCAATGCTCTACGGATTAGAGGAAAGAATGGAAAATACTCACTAACCAATCACTTATCTGCTTTACTGTGATGTGTCTCACTAATTTCTTTTCTTTCTTTTTTCAAACTGTTGATTTGAAAGCCGTGCATCCACTCCCGCTGCAGCTGCTTTCAAATAACTGAATGTGGGCCTTGAGTCTCAAGCTTATTGAAGCCATTTCTGTCACCAGGTCTGAATAGACCCAATACTGCTGCTTCCAGTTCATTGGTCATTTTACTACTCCCTGGAACAGGATACGAAGAGAGAACTTGGCGAGCACAGTTGAGCTCCCACTCAAATTGAACATCCAACTTGCCTTCCACTTTGTAAATGAGTGGTGTTGTCCTCGCTTTTCTTTCCTTCTAAGCTCCAACGATGCTGTCCTATCCTCTATCTTCTGTCTTGTTTTTCACCTTTATTAAATTGAGACCCCTGAAAGTCCCCTTCTTCTACTATCTTATATTTATGGTATTCTCACCACTGACAACCCTTTGTACTTCCAATAATTTGAAGAATTTCAAACCCAAGTTGGTATCACCTAATCAAATTTTCTAGTTGACCCACCTTCCCTTGCTGATATCAACTGTGGTTTGATCTTCTCTGAGTCTTGGCTTTTCATTGTGATTTATCAATAAGATAAAAACTGAGATGTTTGAGGAATAGTAATGGTGCTACAATATAAGTTTAAGTATTAAATACAGTATTTGCACATGATTATTCATTCTGCTGTAGAATCCATGCTTTTACCTGTGCAAAGGGTGCAAAGTTTTTCGGATGTCAAAAGTCTCAGCACTTCCCGATGTTTGAAAAATAGGATGATGCAGGGCATATGAGTCATTCCATCTATAATTTTACCTGTAGGGTGAGGATTAATGAAACTACTTTTCAGGCACGTCATTGCCTCAGTCTAGATAGTGCTTTAGAAATCAATCAAACTTTAGAAATGTTATTTTCTGACATTTTTGATTCTGCTGTTTATATGATCTTTCATTCGTGGTCATAATTAACCTGGTTCCGTTGGAGATGATTTTAGGAGATGTGTGTTGAGGAGGCATTGTCTGGTGCATGAAATGATATTGGTGCTGCAGCCTTTGAGTCAGCCACACGGGGTTAACATTTACTTCAGTATCCAGGCACAACTTGCCGCAGTCTTCACAGATGGAAGAAGGCATGTGGAGAGATGCAAAATTTGTTCCATGTTTGACTATGCCAAGTTATTGAGAATAGTTGGATTGAGTTCTGAAGTAGGTTAAAGAAATTATGGACATCTAACTAGGCATCATGATTGGCTGCCTGGTAGTGCATGTGAGCTCTTGCAAGTTAAAATGGCTGTGAATGCAGTGAGCGGTATGTACAGATTGCTAAAAATATAGAAATTTATAGCCTCATTTGTTAATTTGGGGTGAGAATTGGTGGGGAAAAAAAACCAGATGGGTGCATGGTTCAAAGGGATAGCAAACCAATTCAGACCTCCGGCATGAGCCCAGGATACTTGTCTCTAGGCTTCATCGACATGCTGCGGGTCAATTTCAGCCAAATTTGGCAGTAAGCTCAAATCGCTAACGATTGGATTAGATTTGTTTATTGTCACGTGTACCGAGGTACGGTGAAAAGTATTTCTCTACGAGCAGCTCAACCGATCATTTTTAAAAAATATATATATTTTATTCAAGTTTTCAAACACAATTTTTCACCTTACAAATCAACATAAAAGATAACACAATAACTAATAAGTAACATTATTTAAATAAAATAGTGAACTAACAAAGTAACAAAAAATAGTGCTCTCTCTTTCTGCCCCCCCCCCCCTTTCTGTGCTGCTGCTGCTGACGATCTATTTTCCCTTAACGTTCCGCGAGATAGTCAAGGAACGGTTGCCACCGCCTGGAGAACCCCTGAGCCGATCCCCTCAACGCAAACTTCATCCGTTCCAGTTTTATGAACCCTGCCATATAGTTTATCCAGGCCTCCACGCCGGGGGGTTTCGCTTCCTTCCACATGAGTAAGATCCTTCGCCGGGCTACCAGGGACGCAAAGGCCAGAATATCGGCCTCTTTCGCCTCCTGCACTCCCGGCTCCTCCGCTACCCCAAATATAGCTAACCCCCAGCCTGGCTTGACCCGGACCTTCACCACCTTTGAAATCATTCTTGCCACTCCCCTCCAGTACTCATCCAGTGCCGGACACGACCAAAACATGTGTGTTGTTCGCCGGGCTTCCCAAACACCTCCCACACCTGCCTCCACCCCGAAGAACCTGCTCAGCTTCGTTCCAGTCATGTGTGCTCTGTGTGGAACCTTGAATTGTATCAGGCTAAGCCTGGCACACTAGGAAGAGGAATTTACCCTACTTAGGGCATCAGCCCACAGACCCTCCTCAATCTCCTCCCCCAGCTCTTCTTCCCATTTTCCCTTCAGCTCCTCTACCAGCGCCTCCCCCTCGTCTCTCATCTCCTGATATATTTCGGACACTTTGCCCTCCCCGACCCATACCCCTGAAATCACTCTATCACGGATCCCCTGTGTCGGGAACAGCGGAAATTCCCTCACCTGTTGCCTCGTAAACGCCCTCACTTGCATGTATCTAAAGATATTCCCCGGGGGCAACTCATACTTTTCCTCCAGCGCTCCCAGGCTCGCGAACGTCCCGTCAATAAAAAAAATCTCTCCATCTCCTAATTCCTGCCCGATGCCAACTCTGGAACCCTCCGTCCATCCTTCCTGGGACAAACCTATGGTTGTTCCTGATTGGGGACCACACCGAGGCACCCGTCACACCCCTATGTCGCCTCCATTGCCCCCAGATCCTTATGGTTGCCACCACCACTGGGTTCGTGGTATACCTTTTCGGGGAGAGCGGTAGCGGCGCCGTCACCAGCACCTTTAGGCTCATTCCTTTACAGGACGCCATCTCCAGCCTCTTCCACCCAGAATCCGGAGGTTCTTTCTCCTCGAGCTGTTCTCCAAGGCTTCGAGCCTTTCGATACACCTCTTGTGTAGCGCCTCGTGCGTCTCCATTTTTACCGCGAGGCCCAGAATCTCAACCTCGTTCTCAGCTGCCTTCGCCTTCACCCCACGGAGCTCTATCGCCTGGGCCTTTTGCGTTTCTTTTAGCCCTTCGATTCCCAACAACATTGGCGCCAGCACCTCCTTCTTTAATTCCTCCACACACCATCGAAGAAATTCCTGCTGGTCCGGGCCCCATGTCGTCTGGGCTCCATCCGTCGCCATCTTGCTTCTTTCTTTTCTTCTCTGCCGCTGCTCCAAAGGATCCTTCGCAATCTGGCCACTACCACCGATCTTTTCCATACACACCAGGGGGGACTCGTTACTTCGTCACCCCACACTGGGTTTGGTCCAAAAAAATTTCCGTTGGGGCTCCCCAAAAAGAGCCCAAAAGTCCGTTCGAACGGGAGCTGCCGAAACGTGCGGCTTAGCAGTGCATCGCCGCAACCGGAAGTCTCAACCGATCATTAAGCACATGGGAAGAAAAGGGAATAAAAGAAAATACATAATAGGGCAACACAAGGTATACAATGAAACTACATAAGCACCGGCATTGGATGAAGCATACAGGGTGCAGTGTTAATGAGGTCAGTCCACAATAGGGTCGTTTAGGAGTCTGGTAACAGTGGAGAAGAAGCTGTTTTTGAGTCTGTTTGTGCGTGTTCTGAAGACTTCTGTATCTCCTGCCTGATGGAAGAAGTTGGAAGAGTGAGTAAGCCGGGTGGGGGGTCTTTGATTATGCTGCCCGCTTTCCCCAGGCAGCGGGAGGTGTAGATGGAGTCAATGGATGGGAGGCAGGTTCGTGTGATGGACTGGGCGGTGTTCACGACTCTCTGAAGTTTCTTGCGGTCCTGGGCCGAGCAGTTGCCATACCAGGCTGTGATGCAGCCAGATAAGATGCTTTCTATGGTGCATCTGTAAAAGTTGTTACGGGTTAATGTGGACATGCCAAATTTCCTTGGTTTCCTGAGGAAGTATAGGCGCTGTTGTGCTTTCTTGGTGGTAGTGTCGACTTGGGTGGAGCGTATGGAGGTGGCTAAATGTCAGGGCACCAACTTGGGTGCGTTGATAACTGCGCCTCTGCCGTTCCCGCCGGCACGGTACTCCACCAGCCCCGTGGTGGTGGCAGGCGTGGGCAATGGAGGAAGCATGTGGGAGCAAAGGGAGCATCGGTATGGTCTCCAATCTGCAATAATCACCGGTTTGCCCGGGAAGGATGGACGGGGGTTTCGGAGATGGCAGAGGGCAGGAATTGAGAGGATGGGGGATATGTTTATAGAGGGGAGCTTTCCTAGCTTGAGGGAGCTGGAGGAGGAATTTGGGTTGGCGAGGGGAAACTAATTCCGGTACCTGCAGTTGCGGGACTTCCTACATAGGCAAGTCTCAACTTTCCCGCTCCTACCACCAAGGGGGATACAGGATAGGGTAGGTTCCAGAGGGTGGGTGGGAGAAGGGAAGATCTCTGACATCTATAAGGAACTCATGGGGTCAGAGGACACGCAGACTGAGGAGCTGAAGCGCAAGTGGGAACAGGAGTTAGGAGGAGAGATAAGAGGATGGTCTCTGGGCGGATGCGTTGAGTAGAGTCAACGCATCCACAACATGCGCCAGGCTCAGCCTGATACAGTTTAAAGTCGTTCACCGGGCTCTCATTACAGTGGCCCGGATGAGCAGGTTCTTTGCTGTAGAAGATAGGTGTGCGGGGGGGCCAGCGAACCATGTTCACATGTTTTGGACATGCCCAAAGTTCAGGGGATTCTGGCAGGGGTTTGCAGACGTCATGTCCACGGTGTTAAAAACAAGGGTGGCACCAAGTCCGGAGGTGGCGATTTTCGGGGTGTTGGAAGATCCGGGAATCCAGGGGAGAAAGAGTCCGACGTTCTGGCCTTTGCTTCCCTGGTAGCCCGGAGGCGGATATTATTAGCTTGGAGGGACTCAAAGCCCCCAAAGTCGGAGACCTGGCTATCTGACATGGCTAGCTTTCTCTGCTTGGAGACAATCAAGTTCGCCTTGAGAGGGTCAGAGAGGGTCAATGTTGGGGTTCGCCGGAGGTGGCAACCGTTCGTCGACTTCTTTGCAGAAAACTAATTGTCAGCAGAAAGGGGTAGGGGTTAGTTTGGCTTTGAGTAGGGGGTTAATAAAGGTGGGACCTGTAAAGGAGGAAAAAGGCTTTTTGCACTCTGTTTATAGACTCATGCACATTGTTTATTTTGTTGTTGTAAAACCCAAAAATACCTCAATAAGCTGTTTATTTTTTAAAAAATGTCCACCTGAAGCAACAGATGAGGCACATGAAGTTTGATGTCTCATGCAAAGTTTGGCACCAGTTGATAGCAAAACATTTCCTTATTTCTATACTCAAGTGCTGTATTTGATTAATTGCCCTTGAATAAGTCTTGCTTCTGTCATGTGAGAGTACCTTTAAGAAATGGGTGTTTAAGAAATGGATGTTTATCAGTGATGTCAGAGTGTGGGTGGAGCTGGGCTGTCTGTCAGCTTTTTACTTTCGTTTTAGGCTGTTTGCTGCAGGGTGTGTTTTAGTTTCGATTTCCGTGTGTTGTAGCTGAAGCCAGACCAAGCAGGTATACTGCTGTTCTCTCTGCCATGAAAAGACTATCTCTTGATCATTTGGTGAATTCAGGAATTACAGTAGTGAATGTAAACCTGATGTGCTTCTGTTAAAAGGTGTTTCTTTTGTCTTCTGGATGTTGTTTGGGAAGTTATTAAGGGTTACTTAATGTTGTATTCTTTGGGGGTTGTATTTGAATTGATGGTTGCTAAGATGTTCACTGTATGTTTTAAAAAGGTTAACTTGAGTTCATAGAATAAACATATTATTTTGCTTTAAATATACTTTTCCATTTCTGCTGTACCATGCCTGTAGAGTGGGCCGTGTGCTCCCCATATCGCAATCAAAGTTGTGGGTCAGGTGAACTCCATGATACACTTTGGGGTTCTCTAAACCCTGGCCCATAACACTGCCACCTGATTAAGTTGGATAAAAAAAGTGTTTGAGAAAATGGCTGAAGTTCTTTTATCTAGGGCGGCACGGTGGCGCAGTGGTTAGCACTGCTGCCTCAGAGCACAGAGGAGCCTGGTTTAATCCCGGCCTTGGGTCACTGTCTGTGTGGAGTTTGCACATTCTCCCCGTGTCTGCATGGGTCTCAGCCCCACAACCCAAAGATGTGCAGGGTAGAAAAATTGACCACGCTCAATTGCCCGTTAATAAAAAAAAGAAAGAAAGGTAGGTTGAAGTTCTTTTATCGTAAATTACATCCTTTTTTCCATACTGTAGTTCCTTAAGGAAGTACTTTTCATAACCAGGGATATCTGTGAAAAGTTCTTATCTGCCTTTCCTGCCTGTTGCTTGGAACCAGTGGCTATAACGCAATGGCATACTAGATGCCATGGAAGCAATTTGAATAATCTCACTAAAAATGTTAGTACACTGGGAGTTTTAGGAACTGCGGATGAGCCAAATTGGACATCTTTGTACATGGTAATATTAATAATTAATTCAGCTGAATACAGCAAAAAAAAATGTTTGACAGAAAAGTAATTGAGTTCTAAAAGTGTCCTGCTGCCTTAATTGAAATTTGGCAGAAACCTAACTACATTCAATCTGCTGAGTTTTAGGAATAATATCAGCTGACCCACAGACATAATGAAGCTGGGTTACGAATCTTGCATTATGATTGGAATAGGATTAGGGACATTGGAATTGTGCACTTGAACCAAAATTTCACACTTACTCATACTCGCTGTATTCAAAGGTTACTATGAAACATTTTAGCATCCATTTGGTTAGAACAACATTTTGGCCCTCGAATACAGACCAATCACATCATCATAACGCTGCCATTAACACAATTATAAATTTGATCCATAGTTGTGGGTAGTGAGATGTGTTCTTTTTGGAATATGTAGAATACAGGTAATCCTAGAAATAATTTAGAAATCCTTAGAAATAACAGGGCCCATTTTAACTTGCTATCGTTGGTGTTAATGGTCCAATAACAACCTCCGAATGGGGTCAGTAGACTTGCCTCCCCATTACTGCAAACATACAGCAGCCACCACCATTTTCTCAGGTGACTACAGCTGGGTTGCTGTAGCACACGCCTGTTTGCCCTCTTCTAATAAGCAAACCAGGGTCCTGTGAAGTGCATAACACCCCTGGGACAGAACCGTTTGGAGCATGGGCCATGCATTCTCCATCCAGTTCTATCAACTACTGAAGACATTTTAAAAACTATTTTGTGGGGTTAGGGGAGCAGGATTCCATGTGATCTAGTCTGCTCCCACCCACTAGTCACTGAAGGCAAGCATGCAGGCACAACAAGAAGTCAAATGGCCTTCATTAAGTGCAGGAGAAAGGATGTCTAGCTGCAGCTGTACAGGGCCTTGGTGAGGCTACATCTGGAGTGTTTTGTGCAGTTTTGGCCTTCTAAGAAAGGAGATGCGTGGCACAGAGGGAGTGTAGCAAAGGCTCCCCAGACTGATCCTGGGATGATCGGGTTATCATATGAGGAGAGTTTGGGTCAAGTCGGCAATTTAGGACAGAGATGAGGAAAAATTCCTTTGACTCAAGAGGGTTGTGAGCCTCTGGAATTCTCTACCATAATGAAATGAAAATCGCTTATTGTCACAAGTAGACTTCATTGAAGTTACTGTGAAAAGCCCCTAGTCGCCACATTCTGGCGCCTGTTCGGGGAGGCCGTTACGGGAATTGAACCGTGCTGCTGGCCTGCCTTGGTCTGCTTTCAAAGCCAGTGATTTAGCCAAGTGTGCTAAACAGCCCCTAAGCCCATAGAAGGCGGTGGAGGCCAAGTCAATGAATATATTTTAAGAAGGAAATAGATTTCTAGGCGCGAAAGGCATCAAGAGATACGGGGAGTGCAGAAGCATGATGTTGAGATAGATGATCGGCCAAATTGAATGGCAGAGCAAGGACGAAGGTCTGAATTACCTATACCTCCATTTTCCATGTTTGTATATTTTTGCAATTCTGACTTCCTCCCAAAGGATCCACCTTGTTGCTGTGCAGGTGACCTGTGTTCGGTGAGCTGCATCAGGACACCTGTTGGGGTGTATGGCTGCTTGCCATCCAAATATTAAAATGTATCCCAATGAGCAGAATTTTTGAGACTATCTTGGCTGATTTTAGACAAACAGAGAGGATCTTGGCTGATGTTAGATGACTGGGCAGGCTCGGTGGGCCGTATAGTCTCCCTCCAGCTCCTGTCACCAGCGGTCTTGTGTTGGTGGACTGACCCGAGTTTTACACTGGCACAACAGTTGGATTTCTGTTCAATCTTAACTTTATAACTGTGGGTTGCCTTTCTAATTTGGGTCCTGTACTTAACGGTCTGATCATTTGAGACTACTTCTCTTCGTAAGCTGCTTTTAGTTGTCCACATGCTCACCAGGAGCTGCTTGAGAGAGATCTCGGAAACTTTATTCTTGTACTAGTTCATCTCTCCTGCCTTTTAAGAGAAACTTATGGGGCGGGATTCTCCGACCCCCCCGGCGGGTCGCAGAATTGCCGGAGGGCGGACCCAAGTCAGAATTGCAAAAACATACAAACATGGAAAATGGAGGTATAGGTCATTCAGACCTTCGTCCTTGCTCTGCCATTCAATATGGCCGATCCTCTATCTCAACATCATGCTTTTCGGCGGGTCGCAGAATTGCAAATGGTGTACAATGCAACTCCTGGAACCTCCAGGGTGCGTGGTTTTGGGCTGCTAGCTACGCCCTTACCTCTCGCACATGGCATGTTGGTAGTACCACATACTGGAGGATATCCTTGTTGTGAAGATATGTTTTTCTTTCTTTACAAGGGCAGTGCCTGTGTCAGGAAGTTTGCTAGAAGGAGATGTTTCCTATGTTCGTTGCTTTGCCACCTGACAGAAATCCATTCCAGCAACAATGACGATCAGAGAATCAGCTAGCTTGATCAGTCTTTATAGTGACATTGAGGTACCTGCTTCCCCCACTTTACTCTCAACCGGTGCAATGTTCTGTGCTTACTTTTCCCCCTCCGTTCCTCCAGGTAGTGTTCAACTAAAATTGCTTTGTCACTTATGTTTGGGATGGGGGTGGGTCTGGCAAGTGACCCCTCCATCCCACAGAATCTCTCTGACCCCATTTCTAATACCCCCCCCCCCCCCCCCCCCCCCCCCCGCCCCTGCCCTCCTCCCACGGACTAGATGTGGTCCCAGCAGTTGGCAGCACTGGTATACTGTCTTATTGAATAAGAGGCGGAAGTCTTTCTTCAAGCCAATTAAAAATCCCAGGGGTGTTAAATAGCTGAGGGGCAGCTGGCATCCCTGCCTTTGTGTGTGCGTGTGCTCTCTCCTGAGAATCAAATGCTGCCGTTGAAAAATCTTAGCAACATATAACGTCAAGTTTGACCTTCATCATGTATTGACAATCCTATAGTTTCTCGTGATAATAAGAAACAAAAACCACTAATTTGAGAAATACAGTGCATCACATGAAAATGTGGGTAGCAGGGAGTTTGTCTATCTTTAATTTGTTTTGTACACTCCTCTTGCAGTTGACATCAGGCCACTGTAATGAACTCCAGCTATGCTGTTCTCTATCAGATACAAGCGATGGATAAGAAGGAAAAGGAATATTTTAGTTTCAGATTTTTTAAAAAACATGAAGCCCATGGTTTTCACACTGACTGCATCACCTTCCTCTTTAGTCCCCTTTCTCTCTAAAAATAGTGTTTCTCCTGAGTCTAATTATGTTGTCCAGTTCAGTGACTTTTCTAATTATTTATGTTGTTTAAATTGTGTTGATCATTCTGTGTTGTTTAATAAAAAGGCTTCACCCAGCTTACTCTTGCATCCTAATGTTTAATTTGGGCTGAACTTTTCTGATATTGAAACCATGTACTACAATATGCAATTTGTGTGGACCAATGACTAATGGGAAATGCACATTAACATTAAAAGAAACCAGAAAGTCGCTGTACCAATTCCTGGATTTTCCTGCATTAGTTAATCTCCATTGGGCCTCGCCTCCGTTAGAACTACCATGCTCCTGAGAGTGCATGCTGGGAAATGGGTGTGTGCATGCTGGGAAATGGGTGTATGAACCAGTTGTTTTGTCCTTTATGATTAAAGAACCTGTTGGCACTCACTCCTCAAGAGTTGTACATGAAAATGACCACCTGGATAAGTACAGTGCAGCAATGATGCCAGTGTAACTACATTTCCTGCGAGAATTCAATGCCCCAAGAAGAGAGAATTTGAGATAAACGGGGTTCCATTTTTTTCTTCAAGGGTAAAGCAGTTCCAAGTTGCTTTGCAGGGTTTAAAGATTTGCCTCCAACTTGAGTGAAAACTCCATTCTCTGGTCTCTTGTGTAATTACATAGATATGTAGATACATAGATACATAGAAGATAGGAGCAGGAGGAGGCCTTTTGGCCCTTCGAGCTTGCTCTGCCATTCATCACGATCATGGCTGATCATCTAACTCAGTAGCCTAATCCTGCTTTCTCCCCATAATCTTTGATCCCATTCTCCCCAAGTGCAATATCTAGCTCAGGATAGGGTGGAGGCTGCCTCTTGAATATATTCATTGATTTGCATCAACGACTTCCTGTGGTAATGAATTCCACCGGCTCACCAATCTTTGGATCCAGCTGGACCCAAAAATCCATCAGGTCCCCCAGCCAGGCCGAGGCCTTGGGTGGTACCAGGTACCTCCACCCAAGCAGAACTCTCCTCTATGTGAAGGGTAGAACATCTGTCTTTGTCCTCATCTGCAGCACTGGTGAGTTCGAAACTCTCAAAATGGCCACTAATGGGCACAGCTCCAACTGATGCCCCAAATCCCCGACATTGTGTCAAGAAAGACGATCCCGAAACTAGCCAGCTTGGGGCAAGACCGAAATGTGTGCGATTTGTGGGCCCCCAAGAGCACCTCAAACACCTATCCCCCACCCCGAAAAGAACCCACTCATGCGTACCCTAGTCAGGTGCACCCTGTGCACCACCTTAAACTGGATCAGGCACAAGAGGAAGTGAAGTGAAGAACTTCACTTCACACTGTCCAGCTCATTCTCCCATTTACCCTTTTACTATTTCCGATGAAGCCAGCTCCTTCAACAAGGGCAGGACCCTGTCCAAAAGCAATGTTGAGGGTTGTAGCGCACAAAGACTCCGAGAGACGAATAGAGTGAAGTCGATGAGGCTTTATTAAGCGTGACTGTTCCCCCGCAGTTCAGTAGTAGACTGCCTGCGGGGGAGGACTCCTGGTACTTATACTCCGCCTTCAGGGCGGAGCTAGAGGTCAACGTCCAACCAGGACCCGGGATCTGTCAGCCAATGACATCACGGCTTCACAGTCCCACATGACCCCTAATGCATACTACCACATTCACCCCTTGTTAAAAATGAACCCGGCGGGGTGATGCTTCGCATGGTGGTAAGGGGTTACAAGGCTGGTCCTGGGAGGAAAACTTTTGCATGTTATTACAGTATGTACAAGGGTTTTTTTTTTTTTTTTTTTCGAACTATTTACAGTAATCGTCAGCAAAAAAAAGACAATGTTCTCGTTAAAAGTCCACATATTGTAGTGTTAGATCGACGCCACAAGTCGGTCGGGCGGTCTGGTCGTCCGTGTCGATCGCCTCGGCCCCGGTGGTGGTGGTGCTTGTTCCGGTGTTGTCGTCTCCGGGAGCCTTACGGTTTCAGCTTGGGCTTCACTCCTGGTCGGGCCTGGGAGGAGGACCGATCCTCCTGGGAAGGGGGCGGTCGTGGGGTGCGGCGGTGGCAGGAAGGGGGTGATTGGTGTCGGGGGGGTGTGTGTGTTGCCGGCGGGCGCCAGATCTCGCAGGGAGACCGTGTCCTGTCGGCCGTCGGGGTACTCTACGTCAGCGTACTGCGGGTTCGCGTGAAGGAGGTGAACCCTTTCGACCAACGGGTCCGACTTGTGCGCCCGCACATGTTTTCGGAGCAAGATGGGTCCTGGGGCCGCCAGCCAGGTCGGCAGCGACGTTCCAGAGGAGGACTTCCTGGGGAAGACAAGGAGGCGCTCATGAGGCGTTTGGTTAGTGCTAGTACACAGTAGTGACCGGATGGAGTGGAGGGCGTCCGGGAGGACCTCCTGCCACCGTGAAACTGGGAGGTCCCTGGACCGTAGGGCCAGTAGGACGGTCTTCCAGACCGTGCCGTTCTCCCTCTCTACTTGCCCGTTCCCCCGGGGGTTGTAGCTGGTCGTCCTGCTCGAGGCTATACTGTTGCTGAGCAGGAACTGGCGCAGCTCGTCATTCATGAAGGAGGACCCCCTGTCGCTGTGGACGTATGCGGGGCAACCGAACCGTGTGAATATGGTGTTCAGGGCTTTAATGACTGTGGCCGCGAACATGTCAGAGCAGGGGATGGCGAATGGGAAGCGGGAGTACTTGTCCACCACATTAAGGAAGTATATGTTGCGGTCGGTGGAGGGGAGGGGTCCTTTGAAATCCAGACTAAGGCGTTCAAAGGGGCGGGAAGCCTTAATAAGGTGTGCACCATCCGGCCTGAAAAAAATGCGGTTTGCACTCTGCACAGATGTGGCAGTTCCTTGTGACTGTACGGACCTCCTCTAAAGAATATGGGAGGTTGCGGGACTTAATAAAGTGGTAGAACCGAGTGACCCCCGGGTGGCAGAGGTCCTCGTGGAGGGTTTGGAGGCGGTTAATTTGTGCGTTGGCACATGTGCCGCGGGATAGGGCATCAGACGGCTCGTTCAGCTTTCCGGAACGATACAAGATCTCGTAGTTGAAGGTGGAGAGCTCGATCCTCCACCTTAAGATCTTGTCGTTTTTGATTTTGCCCCGCTGTGCATTATCGAACATGAAGGCTACTGACCGTTGGTCCGTGAGTATAGTGAATCTCCTGCCGGCCAGGTAATGCCTCCAATGTCGCACAGCTTCCACTATGGCCTGGGCTTCCTTTTCCACTGAGGAGTGGCGGATTTCTGAAGCGTGGAGGGTTCGGGAGAAAAAGGCCACGGGTCTGCCCGCTTGGTTAAGGGTGGCCGCTAGAGCTACGTCTGAGGCGTCGCTCTCGACCTGGAAGGGGAGGGACTCGTCGATGGCGCGCATCGTGGCCTTTGCGATATCCGCTTTGATGCGGCTGAAGGCCTGGCAAGCCTCTGTCGACAGAGGGAAGGTCGTGGTCTGTATTAGGGGGTGGGCCTTGTCTGCGTACTGGGGGACCCACTGGGCGTAGTATGAAAAGAACCCCAGGCAGCGTTTTAGGGCTTTTGAGCAGTGCGGGAGGGGAAATTCCATGAGGGCGCGCATACGTTCAGGGTCGGGGCCTATTATCCCATTGCGCACTACGTAGCCCAGGATGGCTAGCCGGTTTGTGCTAAAAACGCACTTGTCCTCGTTGTACGTGAGGTTCAAGGCTTTAGCGGTCTGGAGGAATTTTTGGAGGTTGGCGTCGTGGTCCTGCTGATCGTGGCCGCAGATGGTTACATTCTCGAGATACGGGAACGTGGCCCGTAACCCGTGTTGATCAACCATTCGGTCCATCTCTCGTTGGAAGACCGAGACCCCGTTTGTGACGCCAAATGGGACCCTTAGGAAATGGTATAATCGCCCGTCTGCCTCGAAGGCTGTGTACTTGCGGTCACTTGGGCGGATGGGGAGCTGATGCGGACTTGAGGTCCACGGTGGAGAAGACCTTATATTGGGCAATCCGATTGACCATGTCGGATATGCGGGGGAGAGGGTACGCGTCTAGTTGCGTGTACCTGTTGATGGTCTGGCTATAGTCTATGACCATCCTTTGCTTCTCCCCTGTCTTTACTACTACCACCTGTGCTCTCCAGGGACTATTGCTGGCCTGGATTATGCCTTCCTTCAGGAGCCGCTGGACTTCGGACTGAATGAAGGTCCGGTCCTGGGCGCTGTACCGTCTGCTCCTAGTGGCGACGGGTTTGCAATCCGGGGTGAGGTTTGCAAACCAGGATGGGGGTTGCACCTTGAGGGTTGCGAGGCCGCAGATAGTGAGTGGGGGTATTGGGCCGCCGAATTTGAAGGTTAGGCTCTGTAGATTGCACTGGAAGTATAATCCCAGTAATGTGGGGGCGCAGAGTTGGGGAAGGACGTAGAGCCTGTAGTTTCTGAACTCCCTCCCTTGCACCGTTAGGGTAACTATGCAGAAGCCTTTGATCTGTACGGAGTGGGATCCTGCAGCTAGGGAAATCTTTTGTGCGCTGGGACGGATGGTCAAAGAACAGCGTCTTACCGTGTCGGGGTGGATAAAGCTCTCCGTGCTCCCGGAGTCGACCAGGCATGGTGTCTCATGCCCGTTTATCAGCACCGTTGTCGTCGTCGTCTGGAGCGTCCGGGGCCGTGCTTGGTCCAGCGTCATTGAAGCCAGACGTGGTTGTCATGGTTGAGCGTCTTCTTCGAACCCCGTGGAGCCGTCGACACTGGGGTCCGTTGTTGCCGTCCAAGATGGCGTCGGGTGTGAACAAGATGGCCGCCCCCATGCATCGCACATGGCTGGGGCGTCACACGATGGCGGCGGGGGTGGACAAAATGGCCGCCCCCATGCGTCGCACAGGTCTGGGGTGGTCCAAGATGGCGGCGCCCTTCCTCCCCTCGTGGTGGCCGGGACCCAAAATGGCGGCGCCTGCGGGTCGCACATGGGGCGCTGGGGGGGTTGGGGAGCGTTAGGAACACGCAGGACTCCCTCTTCTCTGGGGACAGCGGTGGCCGGGACCCAAGGTGGTAGCCGGCGGGTCATACATGGGGCGCGGGGGGGGGGGGGGGGCGTTGGGGAGCGTAAACGGCGTGCAGGGCTCCCTGTTCTCCGGGGAGAGCGGTGGTCGGGACCCAGAGTGGTTGCGCCTGCGGGTTGTACATGGGGCGCTGGGGGGGTTGGGGAGCGTAAATGGCGTGCAGGGCTCCCTGTTCTCCCGGGACAGCGGCGACCTCGCGGGACCGGCACACAGCCGCAAAATGGCAGCGCTGCTGGGGGTGTTTCGCCTGGCCGCAGAAATAGCAGCGGGCTCCCACGGTGCGACTTGGCGTTTGAACCGCGCAAGCCTGTGGGGTGTCCGGGGGTGGGGGGGTTTGTCACGACGGGTGCGTACGGAGCCCAATGGGCTGCCGCGCGGTCGGGGCTGTAGGCGCGGGTATTTCGCGCGGCCCCGTGTAGGGAGGCTGCTAGGGCCCGTGCCTCAGAGTCCTAGCGACTCTTTTTCTAGAAGTCTTTGGCGGATTTGGGAGGAGTTCATGCCTGCCACAAAAGCATCGCGCATTAACATGTCCGTGTGTTCATTTGCGTTCACCGGCGGGCAGCTGCAGGCCCGTCCCAAAATTAGTAGCTCGGCGTAGAATTCATCTATCGATTCTCCGGGACTTGGCCGTCTCGTTGCGAGTTGATAGCGAGCGTAGATCTCCCATAGAGAATTTTTAGTGCTGCGAAGGCCGTCTGGAAATCCTCTGCGACTTCGATGAGAGAGAAAATCTCCGTGCTTAACCTTGAGTGCAGGACCTGTAGTTTTTGGTCTTCTGTGACCCGGCCGGGGGCCGTTCTGAGGTAGGCCTCGAAACAAGTCTGTCAGTGCTTGAAAGCTGCTGCTGCGTTCACTGCGTGGGGGCTGATCCTCAGGCATTCCGGGATGATCCTGAGCTCCATAGACCTTTAATCACGCTTAATAAATTGTAGCGCACAAAGACTCCGAGAGACAAATAGAGTGAAGTCGATGAGGCTTTATTAAGCGTGACTGTTCCCCCGCAGTTCAGTAGTAGACTGCCTGCGGGGGAGGACTCCTGGTACTTATACTCCGCCTTCAGGGCGGAGCTAGAGGTCAACGTCCAACCAGGACCCGGGATCTGTCAGCCAATGACATCACGGCTTCACAGTCCCACATGACCCCTAATGCATACTACCACAAGGGTACCACGGGAAATTAAGGAAGCTCCTTAAGTAGGATGTTGTGAACCTGAATACGTTCACTCTCAGGAGCTGGAATGTCTCTAAAAACCTGTCTAATCCAATGAAACCTTCCAGAATCATTTTTGAGTACCCAATTCATTTTTCCCAATTTTAGGGGTGTGACCAATCCACCTAACTTGCACATCTTGGGTTGTGGGGGTGAAAGCCTCGCAAACACGGGGAGAATGTGCAAACTCCACATGGACAGTGACCCAGAGCCTGGATCGAACCTGGGCCCTCGGTGCCTTTTTTATCAAAGGTATAACATTTCCAATTCTCCAGTTCTCTGTACTGCGCTCTCTGAAAGGAATATTGGAAGAATATAGCAGTGCCTCTACAAAATCAACCACCCTCCCACCCCCGCACTTCAATATCCACCAGTGCATCTCATCTAGACCTGCGGATTTACAGCCAGCATTTCGAAGACCCACATTTTATCAATTTTTAGCTCATCCAATTTCTCGATACCAATTTCTCAATACTTTTTTGCTACACCTTTGGCAGCTTCTTCTCGGACCGATTCAAGGTATCCATTTTGTACCTATAGCCATGCCCTTTGCCTCCATGCGTACTCCCTAATTGTCCTCACACCTTCTCTTGTATTTTTATTTGTGTGCTTTTTGTAGACATTTTTGGATTTGCTTTGTTACCAGCCAGTCTCATCTTGTACGCTCCCTTTGCTTCCCATTTCATTTTTTCACTTCCCTCTGAAATTTCTATATTTCTATATTCATAGAATCATAGAATTTGCAGTGCAGAAGGAGCCCATTTGGCCAAACGAGTCTGCACCGGCCCTTGGAAAGAGCACCCTACTTAAGTCCATGCCTCCACCCTATCCCCATAACCCAGCAACCCCATTTAACCTTTTGGACATGAAGAGGCAATTGAGCATGGCCATTCCAGTTAACCTGCACATCTTTGGACTTTGGAGGAACCCGGAGAAACTCCACACACACGCTCACCTGAGGCTGGAATTGAACCCAGTCTCTGGAGCTGTGTGGCAACCGTGCTAGCCACCGTGCCACCTATACTTCTCACTTCTGTTATCGTCCTGACATGTCATCTTCATCCTTTTCTGTGTTATCCTACTCTCTACCTTTTGAGATCCAGAGAGTTCAGACTTTGTTTGTCCTAACTTTCCCATTTGTTGGATTGCATCTCAATTTACTCTCTCTCTAGATAATAAACGGTTTTGCCTGCCAATCTTGATTTCAATTAACCTGGGCTAGAGACCATAAGATGTAGGAGCAGAAGAAGGCAATTTGGTCCATTGAGTCTGCTCTGCCTTTCAATGAGATCATGACTGGTCTGATGGTACCAGCCTCCCGTACCAGCCTCCCCGAACAGGCGCCGGAATGTGGCGACTAGGGGCTTTTCACAGTAACTTCATTTGAAGCCTACTTGTGACAAGCGATTTTCATTCATTCATTTCATGGTATCCTCAACTCCATTCTCCCGCCTTAGCCCCATAACCCTTGATTCCCATACTAACTAACCTTCTGATACATGTGTATAAACATGTATTGACACTGGATCTATCTCCAGAACCAGCAAGACTTCCCTCCTTGTTGGGCTAGAAACATTCTGATATGGAGATTACTCTTGAATGCACTTCAGAAACACTTTCCCCTTCTCTCAGATGGGTGAATCACTATTTACAAACCGTAAGATGCCAATGAAGGGAATTGGGGCAAAAGAAAACCGTGACAGCCCGTGTCAGCACTAAATAAGATTTTACAAGGGTTTTTATGAGCTCAATGACTTGCATACTCTTCTTGCTACAGGTCTGCATGAGTTATTCTTTCCATTAGCGCATTGGAAACTCATTTCTGACAAGATTGTGAGATGGAAAATAGTTTCCTCCCTGTTTATTTTATAGATATACAAAATAAGCTTGTGTGCTTAGCCCCCATCTCCGGAATCTGGTGCAAATTAGATGTGGAATGGCAGATTTCCAGACGGCAGTAGATGGACATAAGCACCTCCTGTCTGAGTTAGTCTAGTCTCCCTCCTGTTCTTCATCTAAAAAGCCTCAAATAAACGGTTCCCAATGGGAAACCCATTAGCTACAGTAATGATCTTGGAACTTTATTTTTTTAAAAAAAGATACAAAACTCTTGGGAGTCTCACTTCCAGCAGAAAAACAAAGAAAAGCATCAACAAATGATTGAAATGCACTTGGACATTAATATGACAGTGTTATTTAAATTGACATCACTATATTTACATATTGTTACTATTGAGGTTTACAGTTATCATATTTTGGGACTTATAGCTTTCAGGGTAGGTCATGCGACCTATTCTGAAGTTTACCTGATTGTAAACAGAGTGGTTTGATTTTTCGAGATCGCAAGAAGGCTTGGGTTGTTTTACGGAAAGGAAAGTGAATGCTTGAAAATGATGGCAGCAGTCTGATTTTACCATGAGCAGACTCTTGAATCACCCCAAGTCCCAGAAAGTTACTGTCAGTATTGGTGTCCGTATCGGTCCCAGAAAATGTATTGTCAGTATCGGTCTTTAGTCGCGAGATAAATCTGCAACGATCTAAGGATTCCAGGAGATTCATTCTGGCATGGCAAAAGGAAGAAGAATCTTTGGAACAGGTTTTATTTCTGATGGTTGATTTTAAAAAGCTCAGAGGCCTCTGATGGTCACTCGAGATTTCTAGTCAGCAAAGTTAGGACACCAGAACCCATTTGTAGGTGGGAGCAGCTGTGGATTGCTTATTAAAAGGACTGAAATTCCATGCAGACCAATGCCTTGTATAAAAGGGGAGTTGACATGTTTGTAGTTTAAAGTATAAGTTATCTACAAAAATAAAATGGTGTTTAGTCAATAGTGCTTTTAGTCCTTTGTTACATGTCATGCTTTCTGCTGGTAACTAAGTTCAAAATCTATTAAAGTTATCTGTCTCAACAGATTTCTAACAATATACTTAATACTGGCTGGCTACGAAACACAGTAGTTTGTGTTAAATGTGTTATATTTAGAGGTATTCATTTAAGGTTGAGGATAATTGTAATAATGCTATACTTGTGTTATTTTGCAAACTGCCTCTTCACTCTGGCTGACTATTATTCAGACAGATATGGTATTTGGTTCTTGAGTGGGGCAGCATTTGGTTGACCCTTCAGGTGAAATTCAACTTTGGCAAGGCACAAAGTGTGCAGAAATGGACCGCAAACACCAGTCACCCACCCAACTGAGTTCATCTTTCCATTTTTCTCAATTAAAAGTCAGTCAGGGTGTAGAATGGGCAGCACTCGCCTCACCACACATTTTCTGAAGCCAGCTTTGTGGTAAGACCTTTTAGAATTGCAGTGTGTGAATGTGCCTTTGTCATGCTGTAGTAGGACTTGCCTGATGATCCATGATCCAGAACCATTTTTTAAGGATACTGATTGTATGCTAGGTGAAGACTCCAGTTACAATACGAACTTCATTATCTAGCTCTTCACATCTTCAGCACTCCAACTTTGTGGCTAATAATGGTGGATTTCAATAAAATGAATAAACAACATGAATGGGAAACATTACTGCATAATTGGTGCATGTGATTCTGGGCCAGCTGTGCATTAATGAAGTAGAACCTTTTTCAGTTTGTGAAGGCAGCAGCATTGGTGATAACTCTGCACTTTAATGAACCCAGCCTGAAAACACACTTTGCTATCTATTTGCTGTGGGAAGTTGATTAATTGGATAACTGAGCAAGCTATGCATTTTTAACATTCATATTACAACTGTGCGTTGCAGGTTAGAGGAGTTGGCAGCTCCTGCAGTTGTTTTGAATGACCCACATTGAAGTCACCTTGACTGTGACTGATGGAAATGTCTCTGTTGATGAAGTTCAGTCGATTTGACTGCAAGCTTCAGTGATAGCCTCATTTGAAAAACCACAGGCTTGCAATCTGGTTTCTTATCTCCAGTATGGATGTCAGGGACATTGTAAGGATAGGCCGTCATTGATCTCTTCGGGTGTAAGCACACCTGACTGGCAGCTTGTGAATCCTTTTCCCCTCCCTGAATTCGGTAGGATGTCCAAAGTGATACTATTGCTTTACTCAAAATTTGGGTTAGATATTTACACTATCTGCCCATAAAAACTAAATGGGCAGGCATGCTGTTAAAAATAAACCAGCTATTTAAATGTTTGAATAAAAGCAAATTACTGCGGATGCTGGAATCTGAAACTAAAGAGAAAATGCTGGAAAATCTCAGCAGGTCTGGCAGCGTCTGTAGGGAGAGAAAAGAGCTAACGTAACGAGTCCAATGACTCTTTTTGTAAAAGAGTCATCTTTGACAGCTTTGACAAAGAGTCATCCGGACTCATTACGTTAGCTCTTTTCTCTCCCTACAGATGCTGCCAGACCTGCTGAGATTTTCCAACATTTTCTCTTTCGTTTGAAATGTTTGGATCCTGACTATATTTACAATATTGACTTGCAGGTGGATCAGCCTGAGGCATGCAGGCAGTAGCCACATTATTTTATGAAAACTGTGTCCTATTCTGTCAATTAAGACCCATCTACAGTTTTTTGTTCGAACACTGGTCTAAAGGGGAAGGCTTTCTCTAAAGGCAGGTGCAGATCTTAGCTTATGAGGACCCAGCAGACTCCTCATGCAAGTCTGAATTCTGTTGCATTAGGAGGAGTAGGAGTGTTCATCAAAGAAGATCACAGCATCTTGTGCCATCCTTTCCCTTCCACAAGACCCTGCAATGCTCCCTGCATGCCACTTAATGGGCAACAACTTCTCCCTGCACCTCCCCACAACCTGGTTCTCCTTTATTAGCAACCAATCTCCATCTACACCTACCCTGGGTGGCATGTGGATCTGCTATATTCACATGAGGCTGGACAGTTAAGTGGCATGGTCCCCTCCTGTCTCCACTAGGCAAGAAATTAATTCTCCAGTCATTATCCTGCCTGAAACATACTCAAAACGTAAAAATGAAAATCGGCCATGTTGTCTATTCCTCGAGGAAATGGGCATTAATGGCAAATGTGAAGAGGCTTTGGGGAGCTTTCAGTTAGTTTCATTAAATTTCCTTCTACATCGGTAACAATATAACATATATCCATTAAATAGCACGTTGCAGAGAAATCAGCTATTTGCAGAGAAATCTGCTATATGCCTTTACTAACAAAGACACTTCCTGAGGGAAGAGGCTTCCTCTGGCTCACTCTTTGCTGTTCCAATACTTAATGTGCAAGTTGAGGGCTCATAAAGTTAGGAATTGTATATTTGTTTGGATAGAGGATTAGTTTAATGGACAGGAAGCCGAGAGTAGGGAAAATGGATATTTTCAAATCGGCAAGCTGTAATCTCTGTCATGCTGCATCAGTGGGGCATCGGCTCTTTGCAATCTATGTGGATAACTTGAATGAAAAGAAAGAGTAATGTATCTAAATTTGCTGACGATACAGTCCTACGGATGCAGGCTGAGGAGGACACCGAGGCTACAAAGAGATTGAGACAGATTAAGTGAGTGGGCAACAAGGTGGCAGATTTAATATAATGTGGGGTTTTGTGACGATTGGAACATTTTAGGAATATTGGCTTCTAAATATTGGGACAATTTGAGGGTAAAAGCCTGTTTAATTGCAATGGTCATGTTTTTTTTTTAAAAAGGAGAGTTCTGTTCTACAGGGCTTGGGTAGTTTTCACAGCCAGCATGTGAAATTGACCAAGGAATGTGCTTTTCAGTCTGGGCTAATGCATAGTGTTTGCCTGGGGAAGTCCCTGGGGAATTAATGTGCTTGCAGTCCTTGGGAAAATTACTTTTTTAGCTTGGGGCGATGGAAGGTAATTTCTGGGTGGAGCCAAGGAAGCCGAGCGAGACATTTTGAAAGCAGAGGCAGTTGGTGGAGAAAGTTGAGAGAGCGGTGTTGTTTTCTGATCAGCCTGATGCTGAGTCCACAATTCTCCCCCAGTAAGATAGATTGAGATCTGTATGTTTCTTTTCTTGTTGAATGGGAAATTTATTAGTGTTCTTTTCAGGTGTGAAGTTCAAATGTTTAATGTTGTAGTTATAATTATGTTTTCCTTTTTTTAAAAAAAAAAAAAACCCAAAATATTTATTTGGCCATAGTTGATGCATCCATCTCAGATAGTTTTCTTTTCTCACTGGGATAAATCTTTGCTGAAAGATATATGTCTCCTTGGAAGTCTGCCACTGCATATCCACTGTCCTACCTTTTTTAACCTAGCTTCCCAGTCCACTTCAGCCAACATCTGTCTTTGTACCCTAATAATTATTTTAGGTTTAAAACACTAGTCTTAAACCCACAATTCTCACCTTCTTCAAACAATGTGAAATTCCATCATGCTACAATACCTGTTGCTTAAGTGATCCTTTATTATGAGGTTATTTATTTAATCCAGTCGCATTATGTAATGCCAGGTCTCGAATATACTGCTGTCTGGTTGATGCTAAAATGTACCGCTCGAAGAAATTGTCTTCCATATACCATATGAGCTAATTTTCTACCTTTGCCAATTGATTCACCCAAACGACATGTAAATTAAAGTCACCCATAATGTCTGGTCACCCAGAGATCCTGGCTATTACTCTGGACACGTGTTCAAACCCCACCATACCAGTTGGTGGAATTTAAAGTTCAATTAATAGAATCTGGAATTGAAAGCCAGTCTCCGTAATGGTGACCATGAAGCTATCATATTTTTTTTTTTTTTTTTCAAAACCTGATTTACTGATGTCCTTTTGGGGAAGAAAATCTGTCATCCTTGCCTGGCCCACATGTGGCTCCAGACCCATAATATTGTGGTTGACTCTTAACTACCCTTTGAAATGGCATAGCCACTAATTCAGTTTGAGGGCAGTTGGCCTTGCAGCCATGCCCACATCGTATGAAGCAATTAAAAAAACAAAATTCAAGCAAACTACATCTACTGGTTCCCCATAATCTACCTTGCTGGTTACATGGAATACAATCATAGAATCCCTACAGTACAGAAGGGAGGCCATTCAGCCCATCGAGTCTGCACTGACCCTCCAAAAGAGCACCCTCCCTTAGGCCCAAATCCTATCCCCATAACCCCACCCATGGCCAATCCACTTAACCCGCACGTCTTTGGACTGTGGGAGGAAACCGGCGCACCCGGAGGAAACCCACACAGGCACGGGGAGAACGTGCAAACTCCACACAGTTTACCCAAGGTCAGAAATCAAATCTGGGTTCCTGCTGCTGGGAGGCAGCAGTGCTAATCATTCTGCCACCGTGCCACCCACATCCTCAAAAAAAACCTGATTAATTTGTCAAACAACACTCGCAGCTGCTACCTGACCGAATACGAATTTCCAGCATTTTGTTTATATTTAAGTATCTGAACAGCACTGCGGGTGCGCAGCGCCCAAATAAAGAGTGGGTCAGAGGAAACCTCTTCCCACAGGGAGAGTCATTGTTCTTAAAGTTGCATTGTTGTTTTGCTGATTTCTAAGCTGCTGGTTGGTCCTTCACATTGCTAATAATATAAAAATAGAACTTTTTTTCTCAAAAGACGTAAAGCTTCTAAATTTTGGAGGGACCTGGCTGTACTCGTACAAGGAAAACAAAGTCGGTACGCCACAAGCAATTTGGAAAGCAGATGGCATGTTTGAGTTTATTGCAAGCAGAGTAGAATACAAGAATAAAGGGGCCTTGCAATAATTGTACATGGCTTTGATGAGACCGCTTCTGGAATACTGTTTAGAACTCCATAGTTACGGAAGGAGGCAAAACTAGATAGGCCATTGGCCTATGATGTATGGCTGAATAAATACGGCCCATACTCTCTGGAATTTAGAAGAGTGAGAGATGATCTCATTGAAGCATACCAGATTCTACGAGTTTTACAGGTTGGCAATTCAGAGGTTGTTTTCCCTGGCTAGGGAATCTATAAAATGGGGGTTACAGTTTCAGAATAAGTGGTCCACCAATTGTAACTGAGACGAGATCTTTCTTCACTGAGAGCGTTGTGAATCTTTGGAATTCTCTTGTCCGAACAGTTGTGATGCTCAATCGTTGAATATATTCAAGGCTGAGTAGAACAAATTTTTGATGTCTCAGGGAATAAAGGGATATGGGTTTCAGGCAGGAATGTGGCAGGTTGAGGCAGAAGATCAGCCAAGATGGTATTGAATGGTTAGGAGGCTGCGGGGGCTCTTTGCTCTAACTCTTCTAACGTTTTTATGAGTGCTCCCATCAGAACTGCATAATGTTACAGATGTAATGAGGTTTTGAGCAAGAAGGGGGAGGAGAGGAAAGAACAGACGGGTATGAGTCTCGTGCCGGAAAGCAGGAGAGAATAAATGTCAAAAGGAATGACGATATAAGGCAAATGGGGATTGCCCTGGAACAAGTAAGCTGGTTTTAGACTAGCTCTTCATGGCAACAGTTAAACCTCTGGTGAATACATGTCCCCCAAGATCTTTCTGGGGGTACTGTTGTTGAAGGACAGGTGATTAGGCCATTTTCTGTTGGAAGCGGTCAATGGTTGCCATTCATGTGGTGTGAATGCTACTTGCTTAGAACTGCTGTAGATGAGCATGGGCTTTGTTGTCAGTGAGTTGTAACTGTAGCTGACTACTGCAGAACCATGCAAGAGCCCCAATGATGGAGCAGAGTCATTGCCCAGAAGGGATAAAACAGTTGGGCCAGTATTCTTTCCATGTTTTACTGGTGTTCCATTTCAGTGTTCCATTTTAAAGTATGCAAAACCAGTTCAGACCAGTATTTTGATTTTCCCATTTTACTGGGGGTGGTTTTCCTACCTGGTGACCAAGGAACTGTGATTAAGCCAAGGGCATTGTTGCCATGAAGAATGCATACACTGATTTTCTGGGGCTCTGCTGACAAGTTTGCGTATTTCCTTTGATTCTGGTGTGGCACCAAACAAACCATTTGAACCCCATAGGGTTTCTTGGCGGCATACTCGGTTGACTATTGCCTTGATGTAGAGTGAAGCTATTCTCAATTCTCTTGCATTCAGCTCCCATGTCGCATTTACCAACAATTGATTGCCAGCCATGGTTAGTAATGCAAAGGTAACTGGCATTTCTGTGTTCCTTTGATTTCTTCATATCCTGATCAAGCTGTGTATTGTTTATTGACCAAAACGTATAAAGTTTAAAAATGGAAGAAGTCACTTGACTGTATTCAACAAGAAGGTAAGAGGTCCAGAGAAAAATATCCTCATCCAGGATTTCCTATTATTAACCATATGGTCTAAAGGTAGCACATTTACAGATTGCCTCTAACACACCCAAGATTTGTGCCAATTATCATGGTCTTTTTTAGCTGCTGTTAATTGAACCATTTGTTAAATCCCTCTAGAATTGTTTGCCTATCATTGACATTTGTGGAGGAATCTAATACAAGGGGCATTCGGGATGAGATTTCTGTCATTAGCAGTAGTTGAATGCTGAATACTCCGGTCCTTTGGCATGCTTTACTGACTTCCATCAATGTTAGGAAAGCACTTTGTGATTGTTTTCATGGTCCCTCTGTCCTTCGCATCAAAATTAAACTTTCTGACCTTGGCTGTCAGCAAGCATGTGATTTTCCAAATTCCCAGATTCTAATGTTGGGTCAGAGACATTCATGGAGGGTCTCGGGGAGCAGGGGAGTTGTTGTCGGAAGTTGAAACTGCCTGGGCAATTGCCATGTAGGCCTGTGCATCACGACTTCCACAGCGTCATTATGGCATCTCCAGTCATTGAGTCTGGTCACCGTTGATCGGAGACCAGACAATTTGGCCCCACAGCACATTTCTACATTTATATTCATAGAATCATAGAATTTACAGTGCAGAAGGAGGCTATTTGGCCGATCGGGTCTGCGCCGGCCCTTGGAAAGAGCACCCTACTTAATCCCATGCCACCACCCTATCCCCGTAACCAGTAACCCCAACTAACCTTTTTGGACACTAAGGGCAATTTATCATGGCCAAGCCACCTAATCTGCACATCTTTTTGGACTGTGGGAGGAAACTTGAGCACCCGGAGGAAACCCACACAGACACTGGGAGAACGTGCAGACTCCGCACAAGACAGTGATCCAAGCTGGGAATCGAACCTGGGACCCTAGAGCTGTGAAGTAACTGTGCTAACCACTGTGCTACCGTGCTGCCCAGGTTGTGGTAACAGGTTGCTATTGTCATGATGTACCTGTAGCGCAACAATTACTCACTCGAGTCGAGAAGAGATGAAATCAATCGAGGCTTTATTAAGCAAGACTTGTTCCCCAGCAGCTCAGTTACAGAATGCGGCTGCTGGGAGAACTGGAGCTCTTATACTCCACCTTCAGGGTGGAGCCAAAAGGCGGCAGATCCACCCGGGACCTGTCAGCAAATAGCCTCTCGGCTACACAGGTACCGTATTACCCCTAATACATACTACCACATTCACCCCTTGTTAAAAAAGAAACCGGCGGGGTGGTGGTTCACATGGTGGTAGGGGTTTACAAGGCTGGTCCTGGAACAAATTTCGAACAGTGGCTATGCATTTAGCCCAACCGTTAACTATGTAAAAGTTCTGTCAGAATTATTATGTACAGGTTTTGTCAGAATCATTATGTACAGGAGTTGTCAGAGTTATTTACAAGTTTTTCTGGTGTCACGCGGATTCCACGAGTCGAGCGGATGCCCAGGTCGCCCTTGTCGATCGCCTCAGCCCCGGTGGTGGTGCAGGTGCTGGCTCGGGCACTGTCGCCTCTGGGAGCGTAGGGCTGTTCGTTTCTGTTTCTTTACTCCTGGGCGGGCACGGGAGGAGGACCGATCCACCCGGGAAGGGGGCAGTCGTGGGGTGCGCCAGTGGCAGGGAGGGGGTGATCGGTGTTGGGAGTGTGTGTGTGTGTTTCTGACGGGCGCCAGGTCCCACAGGGAGACCGTTTCCCGTCGGGGTACGCCACGTAGGCGTACTAGGGGTTTGCATGGAGAAGGTGAATCCTCTACCAATGGGTCCGATTTGTGCGCCCGCACATGCTTTCCGAGCAAGATGGGTCCTGGGGCGGCTGCCAGCCAGGTCGGCAGCGAAGTTCCGGAGGAGGACTTCCTAGGGAAGACGAGGAGGCGCTCGTGAGGTGTTTGGTTAGTGGTGGTACACAACAGCGACCGGATGGAGTGGAGAGCATCCAGGAGGACTTCCTGCCACCGGGAAACTGGGAGGTTTCTGGACCGTAGGGCCAGTAGGACGGTCTTCCAGACCACACCGTTCTCCCTCTCTACCCGACCGTTCCCCCGGGGGTTGTAGCTGGTCGTCCTGCTCGAGGCAATGCCCTTGCTGAGCAGGAACTGACGCAGCTTGTCGCTCGTGAAGGAGGACCCCCTGTCGCTATGGATGTAAGCGGGGAAACCGAACAGTGTAAAGATGGTGCCGAGGGCTTTAATTACTATGGTCGCTGTCATGTTGGGGCAGGGGATGGCGAAGGGGAAACGGGAGTACTCATCCACCACGTTCAGGAAGTGTGCGTTGCGGTCGGTGGAGGGGAGGGGGCCTTTGAAATCCAATCTGAGGCGTTCAAAGGGACGGGAAGCCTTTATCAGGTGCGCTCTATCTGGCCAGAAAAAGTGCGGTTTGCATTCTGTGCAGATTTGGCAGTTCCTGGTGACTGTACGGACATCCTCCACAGAGTAGGGGAGGTTGCGGGACTTCACAAAATGGTAGAATCGAGTGACCCCCGGGTGGCAGAGGTCCTCGTGGAGGGCTTGGAGGCGGTCTACTTGTGCGTTGGCACATGTGCCACGGGATAGGGCATCGGACGGCTCGTTCAGCTTTCCGGGACGATACAAGATCTCATAGTTATAGGTGGAGAGCTCAATCCTCCACCTCAAGATCTTGTCATTCTTGATTTTGCCCCACTGTGCATTATCGAACATAAAGGCTACCGACCGTTGGTCAATGAGGAGAGTGAATCTCCTTCCGGCCAGGTAATGCCTCCAATGTCGCACAGCTTCCACTATGGCTTGGGCTTCCTTTTCCACTGAGGAGTGGTGGATTTCTGAGGCGTGGAGGGTCCGGGAGAAAAATGCCACGGGTCTGCCCGCTTGGTTGAGAGTGGCCGCCAGAGCTACATCGAATGTGTCGCTCTCGACCTGGAAGGGGAGGGCCTCGTCGATGGCGCGAATCGTGGCCTTTGCGATATCCGCTTTGATGCCGCTGAAGGCCTGGCGGGCCTCTGTCGACAGGGGGAAGGTAGTGGACTGGATTAACGGGCGGGCCTTGTCTGCGTACTGGGGAACCCACTGGGCATAATACGAAAAGAAGCCCAGGCAGTGTTTCAGGGCTTTGGAGCAGTGGGGGAGGGGAAATGCATTAAGGGGGTGCATGCGTTCTGGGTCAGGGCCTATCACTCCATTGCGCACTACGTATCCCAGGATGGCCAGACGGTTGGTGCTAAAAACGCATTTTTCCTCATTATAGGTGAGGTTCAGGGTGTTAGCGGTCTGGAGGAATTTGCGGAGGTTGGCGTCGTGGTCCTGCTGGTCACGGCCGCAGATGGTTAATTTGTCGAGGTATGGGAACGTGGCCCGATAACCGTGCTGGTCAACCATTCGGTCCATCTCCCGTTGGAAGACCGAGACTCCGTTCGTGACGCCGAATGGGACCCTTAGAAAATGGTAGAGCCGCCCGTCTGCCTCGAAGGCCGTGTACTTGCGGTCACTCGAACGGATGGGGAGCTGGTGGTATGCGGACTTGAGGTCCACGGTGGAAAAGACCTTGTACTGTGCAATCCGATTGACCATGTCGGATATGCGTGGGAGAGGGTATGCATCTAGCTGCGTGTACCTATTGATGGTCTGACTATAGTCTACAACCATCCTCTGCTTCTCCCCGGTCTTCACAACTACCACCTGGGCTCTCCAGGGACTATTGCTGGCCTGGATTATGCCTTCCTTCAGCAGCCGCTGGACTTCGGACTGGATAAACGTCCGATCCTGGGCGCTGTATCGTCTGCTCCTAGTGGCGACGCGCTTGCAATCCGGGGTGAGGTTCGCAAACAAGGAAGGCGGTTCAACCTTGAGGGATGCGAGGCTGCAGATAGTGAGTGGGGGTATTGGGCCGCCGAATTGGAACGTTGGGCCATGGAGGTTACAAAAAGTCTAACCCCAATAGAGTGGGAGTGCAGAGTTGGGGGAGGACGTAAAGCCTATCATTTTTAAACTCCCTTCCTTTGCACCGTTAGGTTTATGATGCAGTACCCTTGGATCTCGACTGAATGGGACCCCGCTGCCAGGAAAATCTTTTGGGTGCTCGGACGAATGGAAAGAAAACAGCGTCTTACCGTATCCGGGTGGATAAACCTTTCCGTGCTCCCAGAGTCGATCAAGCATGGCATCGTGTACCCGTTGATCAGCACCGTTGTTGTTGCCGTCTGGAGCGTCCGGGGCCGCGATTGGTCCAGGGTCACCGAAGCCAGTCGTGGTTGTTGCGTCGCAGCGTTTTCTTCAGACCCCGTGGAGCCGTCTATGCTGGGGTCCTTGGCTATCAGCCAAGATGGTGGCGTCCATGGATCGCACGCGGTCGGGGTTGGACAAAATGGCCGCCCCCATGAATCGCACGTGGCCGGGGGGTCACAAGATGGCGGCGCCCATCCTCCCCTCGTGGTGGCCGGGACCCAAAATGGCGGCGCCCGCGGGCCGCACATGGATCGTTGGGGGGGCTGAGTCTGCTGTCCCCGTTCTCCGCCAGGGATTGCGGCGACCCCCCCCCCGGGACTGGCACACCGCTGCGTGATGCCCCTTTTTGCCGCAGCTTTTACAAATCGATGAGCGGGCCGGGCAGCGCTGCTGGGGGTGTTTCGCCTGCCCGCAAAAATAGCAGCGTGGCCCACCGGGATGGCCTGGTGCTCTAGCCGTGCAGGCTTGCGGGAGGGTGCCGGGTGCCGGGGAGTCGGTCGCAATGGGGGTCCACGGAGCCCAAGGGGCTGCCGCGCGGTCAGGGCCGTAGGCGCAGGAGTTTTGTGAGGCCATGTCGAGGGAGGCCGCAAGGGCCCGTGCCTCTGAGTCCTGACGAGTCTTTCTCTAACAGTCTTCGGCGAATTTGAGAGGAAGTCATACCTGTCACAAACGCATCTCTGATTAGTAGCTCCGTGTGCTCGACCGCGCTCACCGACGGGCAGTTGCAGTTCCTCCCCAAAATCAAGCGTGCGCTGCAGAATTTGTTGAGCGTTTCTCCGGGGATTTGCCGTCTCGTCGCGAGTTGATGGCGTGTGTAGACCTGGTTTATGGGCCGAATGTAGACTCCTTTCAGCATGGCGAGCGCCGTCGGGAAATCCTCCGCGTCTTCGATGAGCGAGTAGATCTCCGGGCTCACCCTGGAACGTAGGACCTGCATTTTCTGATCTTCCGTGGTCCGGTCGGGGGCCGTTCGAAGGTAACCTTCGAAGCATGCTAGCCAGTGTTTAAACACGGCTGCCGAGTTTGCTGCATGGGGGCTGATTTGCAGACACTCCGGGGCGATCCGGAGCTCCATAGTCTTTTAAGCTTGCTTAATAAATTGTAGCGCAACAATTGCTCACTCAAGTCGAGAAGAGATGGAATCAATCGAGGCTTTATTAAGCAAGACTTGTTCCCCAGCAGCTCGGTTACAGAATGCGGCTGCTGGGAGAACTCGAGCTCTTCTGGCTCCGCCCTGAAGGCGGAGTATAAGGTGGCAGATCCAACCAGGGCCCGGGACCTGTCAGCCAATAGCCTCTCGGCTTCACAGGTACCGTATTGTCCCTAATACATACCACCACAGTACCTCTTTGCCCAAAATTGTTAGAATATCTCTTTGCACCACATGTCCCCTTTTTCATATTGTGATTCGGTTCCACTGCTCTAGTTGTTCCCTTAATGCTATAAATTATGGTATTGAAATCAATACTGTTGTTATATTGCTTGATGTTCAATGCACAGTGCAGACACTTGTGAACACATTGGAAAATTATTAGCTGAAGTAATTTTAATTAATATGACAAAGCAGTGTGACATTATTGGATTATTTATTTGTATGCATGAAAAATGCATTTTAATTGTATAGTAAAAGGGTGGACCAAAAAATAATGTGGGGTGTGTTGTATTACATTTGTTTATTTGTGGTTTGGCTCCTGAGCATTGCATGGATAGTGTATGCATTCAGTCTGAGCCGATAGCCAGAGTGAGGATGAGATGGTGGGTTTCCAGCACAATTTGCGCCTCCAATGAGCTGGGAGGAGCAAGGCAAATCCTGCAGTTGTCTGTAGATGACTGGCAATGCAATGGAGCCCTGCTGCCTTTGGGAAAACTGAAACAAAAGCCTCAGATTTTCTTTTTTGAAATGCAAAACACCGTGTTAAGCAATACACCGTGATCATCCTATGATTCATTGCATTCTCTTGGGCCTTTATGACTCCCATGCCATTGCAAAGCTGACCCAAAGGAGGGTATAGCATTCCTGACGCACGGTATTGCTATGACACTAATAATAGGAAATAGATGCAACATATTCCTGTTGTTTGCAATGCATTGTAATACTCCAGGGCATATTTGGGAAGGCATTTGGGGTATTTGTGTTCATTTGTTTGGAAATCCAAGAAGTGAGGTTGCATTTAAATGTCCGTTTGATTTTCTGCCCACAGCATATCTATGCAAGATCTGGTGAAAGCGAGAAGAAAATCTTTGCTTAATTTCTTAATTTCCGATGGCACAGTGATTAGCACTGCTGCCTTGCAGTGCCAGGAACCGGGTTCAATTCCAACCTTGGGTGATTGTCTGTGGGGAATTTGCACATTCTCCCCATGTCGGGGTGGGTTTCCTCCAGGTACTCTGTTTTCCTCCCACAGTCCAAGGATGTGCAGGTTAGGTGGATTGGCCATTCTAAATTTTCCCTTAGTAAAGGTTAGGTGGGGCTATGGGAATGGGGCAGGGGATTGTGCCTAGGTAGGGTGCTCTTTCAGGCCAGTGTAGACTCGATGGACCGAATGGATTCATTCCTCGTCCTACTGATATCTAAGTCACCAATATTTCAGCTAAACTGAATTTAAATGAAAACCTTTCTCCCATAAATCAGAAGGGTTGATGTGAAGTATCGAAATGTGTAATTGCCATGTGGGATGAAATGTGTCTAGTATGTTGAAAGGAAAATTTGCATACTAAAAATGAGATATTAAATTGCGAATACTGTATACGCAATTGACACCAATGTAAATATATCGTTTTGAATCTTGCACTCCATGCTGGCTTTGCATGTGGAGATGGAGCATTAATGAAAGCACAGGTACACCTATCCATTTGGGCCTTTTGGTGTCATTACATGCACAATTCGTACATGCAATCTTGTTGGCAAAGCATATCGTGCCATAAGTCATAGAAAATATTATTAATATCTGTAGGCCCTTGACACAGCAATCCATATGGCTTTGGCAGACTTAACAGGCATATATCAACAATTCTACCATATTCCATGTGAGTTTTAAAATGATATGGCCAACTACTTGCTCCATTCTACTCTGCAGTTATCTACAAGGTTAATCTTTATAATCAGAGCATAATATGGTCAATGGAAATTTCTTGCATTTTCTTTCGCCCTTACTGGCACAAGTAAGCTATTTTCCACAATTGCTTTCAATTGTATTTTTGATATGTCCTTGCAAAAACTTCGGTTTTGCATAGGATAGCATCAACTTTCCTTAATTATCATGTATGCTCTATATTGCTCTTTAAATTGTACAATTTCTCCCACGAGGTCCCCTGTGACAAATTGCCAAGCTTAGCCCCAAGCCTTGTGCAGCAATATGCTCCTGCCTTTAAAATGCCTGATCATTTCTCCAAGTGCATTATAAAGGGACCATTGGCATTCCTTGATTTTACACTCACTGCTGGGCATTTCTTTGAGGCTAGCATTCGGTGAGACATTTTAAAAATGCCCCAGTCATTTGGGAATTAAAACATTTTGTTTTCTTGTGTATTTATTTGATGTCCTTTTTGAAACCTGTTTATCAGTTTTAAGCCACCCATCCCCAAAAGGAAATATATGCACAGATATAAGGAACCAATTTTAAATTGATGCAATTGTTAATTTGACTTTCGGCACGGTAGCACAGTGGTTAGCACTGTTGCTTCACAGCTCCAAGGTCCCAGATTCGATTCGGCTTGGGTCACTGCCTGTGCGGAGTCTGCACGTTCTCCCTGTGTTTGCGTGGGTTTTCTCCAGATGCCCCGGTTTCCTCCCACGAGTCCTGAAAAGTGACTTGGACATTCTCAATTTTCCCTCTGTGTACCCCGAACAGGTGTCGGTGTGTGGTGACTAGGTGATTTTCACATTAACTTAACTGCAGTGTTAATGTAAGCCTACTTGTGACAATAAAGATAATTAAATTCTCTCTTTCTCTCTCTCTCTCTCTCTCTTACATTACTAATGCACTGAATAGTTCGGAGTATTTGGACTGAATCTCCGAAGGTCCTGAGGTTGAATCTCACCAAGGGAGGTGAGATTTCAGGTGGATAAAGGTTACCCCATTACAGAATGTGGTGTGGGGGGGAGGGCGGGAAGAGAGAAGGGGAATGACAGGACTGTGATCAGTGCATGTCACACTATTAAGAGTAGTTTTCTGGGCACTCCTGACTGCTCGTAATAGAAACTTGATGGCAAGGTCACCTCACCTCTCTCCTATTGCCCTCTCTCTCTCCTATCTCCCACTCTCTCTCTCCTATCTCCCACTCTCTCTCTCCTATCTCCCACTCTCTCTCTCCTATCTCCCACACTCTCTCTCTCCTATCTCCCACTCTCTCTCTCCTATCTCCCACTCTCCCTCTCTCCTATCTCCCACTCCTCTCCTATCTCCCACTCCCTCTCCCTATCTCCCACTCCCTCTCCTATCTCCCACTCCCTCTCCTATCTCCCACTCCCTCTCCTATCTCCCACTCCCTCTCCTATCTCCCACTCCCTCTCCTATCTCCCACTCCCTCTCCTATCTCCCACTCCCTCTCCTATCTCCCACTCGTTCTCTCTCTCTCTCTCTCTCTCTCTCTCTCTCTCTCCTATCTCCTATCTCCCACTCGCGCGCTCTCTCTCTCCTATCTCCCACTCTCTCCTATCACTCTCTCTCTCTCTCTCTCTCTCTCTCTCTCTCTCTCTCTCTCTCTCT